>NW_027172602.1:2797500-5221666 GCF_018151085.1 Drosophila tropicalis | reverse complement strand
CGTTCGTATTTTGTTGCCATTGCCATAAAATCGAATTTATTCACGCATATTATATGTAAATATGTATTGTCAGATTTTTTGCTTGCACCGTTATTATTATTTCTATTTTAAAAAATAAATTTTCCGTCTCTCAATGTGTGGTATATGTTTAACTGATTTTGGCTTTGGCAACTTGTTGTTTTCAAAGTGAAAGTTCAAGAGCTGCAAGAAAATAACACGCAAAACTCACATACACACACACACACACACACACACACACAAAAGCACTGCCAACTAGCTTCAGTTTGGTTTATTCAGTTTAAGCCTCAACTCGAGATTCAAGAGTTAACTACCAAAACGGCCAAGTTGCCACTACCAACACTAACACCAACAGCCAACCACAACACTGGTTCGCTCAAAATGAACTTGATAATTGAGCCTCAATCATGGCTTAGTGGGCGACTAGTTCCAGTTACTTTTACTTCAATCAAGTTTTAAAGCCGTTTTTTAATGTATGTACATACATACTTTCATACATGATGTATATACGTACATATGTACATATGTATATGTGTAAGAAAACGTATAATGAATTATTTGAGGCCTAACTCAAAGTCTTTGACAAAGAAGTAAAATATAAGAAATTTGTAAATAAGAAATTTATCGAGATCAAAATTTACACGATTTTTTTGTTATAATTTTCGTTGGATAACTGGAATTGCAACGCAGTTTCGGATCAAGAAGGAAAACTTTCACATTTCAAAACGATTTAAAAATTACGGGCCTATTGTTTATTAAGAAGATATTGGAAATTATTGCAACATGTTTGAATTATAAATATTCATAATACTAGTAAAGCAGAAATTCGATTAAAAAAGAAAACTAATTCTAATATTGTAATAATTATACATTTTATAGAGTATTTTAGCCATTTTTTGTTTTAAAATGTTGTTGGTTATAACAACTTTACTTTAATATAATTTATCTAATTAAGAATATTGATTTTGTTCTATACATGATTGCTGTTCAATACAATCAATTAACCTTAACAAATGCAAAAATTTAATAATAATATATTTGCTTTTTACAATAAACAGTCTTGCCGAAAATAGATATGATTGCATTAATATAATGTTGATGTGATGCCCGGATGGCACATTAGATAATAAAATATCATTAGAACGATGCCAATCACATATAATCCTAGAATGGCAATGGATATATACAAAGGTATAAACAATATACAGGCAGTAATATTTTGTACTAAACAAAAGGATAAATAGTAAATGTATTTATATTTGGTTGGGGCATCCTTAACGGGAGTAAAAATAAAAAGGTACACAACGCCAAAGGTAATGCAGCAAAGGTAATTCAAAAACACAGAATTGGCCAATTTCGGTGCATCGACCAGAAAGACAATACTGCCGCAGACAAAAATATGGCAAAGACACATGGCTAATGTAGCCAAGGGATAAATACTGGCCACATAGGCAATACACAAAGTGCGGGAAACTAAAAAACAAAAACACAAAATACATAAATTAATAATGGCTGTCAAATAAGTAATGCCAATTCACTGGCTTACCAGTTAAACATAGAAGAAAAAAGAATTGAACAATAAGGCCATTGGTACCAATATCATATTTGTCCAGTTGAACTAAACGATTTGAGCGATTGTATGCCACCAAGCACCATGCAATACTGAGAAAATATATGACAAATGTAAAGGCACGAAAGTCTGTAATTGAAATTAATGAATAAATTACTTATACGAAATGTAATTAATAAACTTACATGTCAATGTCTTAATGAAACGCAGCACAATCACCAATTGTAATATCTTTTGAGGAGCAGTTTCCAAAAATGAGTCAAACAGTCGTATAAAGCCGACATTGCATTCTTCCTTCACATACTTTTGATAGTATCTGGGCAAATAAAAAAAAAAAAAAAAATAATTAATGTCAATGTTCGGAATGAGGCTGTACATGGCCATTTTGATCAGGGTGAGCAAGTTCAATTGACTTACCTTATTTCACCCTCCTTGTTATCTTGCTTTTTGGCTTGAGAATAATTTAATGCATAGTTTAATGTATAGCCATCACGAAATAGGTACGATATTACTATATCTGACATAGTGCCTCTATAAAGGATTCTACCACGACCAGTTCGATCTGTCGATACACTGCAAAAGGTCAAATGATTAGTACCATGATTATAGAAATGTTTATCAACTTACATATGTGAGTATATAATAGATGTAATTAACATCGGTATCAATATGGAGGCAAGTGTCCAGGCACTATAGGCATACGATTCCGACTTCCAGTACTCGAATACTAGATACCAGTTGACGACAATTGAAATCAATCGCATTATTGCAGCACATCCAGTAAAAAATATATTACATGAAGTTATCTCGACCATCTCGGCAATGCCCATATAGGGAGATGACTCGACCTCTTCACGAAGATTGCCGGCACCCTTCATTATGGTTTTTTGAAATCCAAGAATTTGATTTTAATCACATTGCCTAGCCACACTGTGGAATCCAACAATAACAATCGCAAACTCAAACATATTTCAATGGGCTACAAAAGTGTATAAACCCATGGTTCAAAAACAACAACTACACACTAATACATAGATCACAGTGGCAGGTAGGAAAATGCATTTGTTACTCATAAACTAGACTTGGATTACAGTTCCAAATAAAACAAAGAGATCGGAACCAAAAAAATACCAAAAAAAGAGCGAACTAGCTCAGCTCAGCAAAGAAATGAACCAACTGATCGAAATCGATTGTAACCGATGGAAGTAAAATTTTAAAAATGGGTAAAAGTAAAATGCTTTGATTTTAACCGCAGTAATATTATCAATAAGAAGCATTCTCTAATTTATAGACTAATTCTAAATACAAAATGCTCTTAATGCTCATTCACATGTTATACTCAATTCAAATGTCTATACATAGGTATTTAATTTAAATGACAAAATGGAATGGATATAAGTAAACAATTTTAACATGTCATACAAATTCGATATCACATCTAACAAAGCATTGATCATTCAGTTTGGGACAGTGAAGTATTAGTTAGTAAAGAGTAAGTACATAGGACAAGGGAAAAAGTACCATTCGTTTTTGTAATCATGTCTAAACTGATCATGGCACTAATGTCAATTTAACCGGAACCTCCACCAGTTTTCCTCGAGAAGCTGGCGCGTCGCACCTGGGGTGTGGAGTACATTGATCCGTTGCTACTGGCCACTGATGGTCTCAGAGAATTTCTGCGCTGTTGCTGGCCAGATTGACGCATTTGCGGTATCGGTGTGCTGGTACAAAATACTTTTGAGCAGCCCTAGGGTGAGGCGTCATCATAGGATTTTGGTAGGAAGATTCGTCAAATGTATCCAAAGAAGACATATTCGGAGTCTTCAGAGTGGGAGCAACGCGTTTAACAGGTATGACTGCTTTCATAGGTCCTGTGCTCTTTGAAATCGTTGATTCGGTCGCCATTGAGGTGCGCGGACCAAAGATGTGTCGTTTGGCTTGATTATTGCTCGCTTGCAGCGCACTTCTTGGGCCAGGAACTGCTGCTTTGCTCCCGTTGGCAGTTGCTGCAGACGAAGTCGAAAAAGAATTTCGCCGCTGTCTAAATCCAGCCATGGCTTGTGACTTGCCCGATGTTATAGGTGTCTTCAATTGGATTTCCTTCGGTGCAATATTCTGACTGTTTTCCATTTTCTGGTGTTGCTGGTACACCTGCTGTTGTTGCTGCCTTTGGTTAATCATAGATATGTCCGATAAGTGTTTGGATTTGTCGTGAATTGAAAGAGAAGACGATCGGCGACGCATTGAACCACTTGATGAATCTGTCTGAGCCGAAATTTCGTTTATTTTGGATTCGCTCTGGCCATGAGAAGGATATACCATACAGCTTGATGGCAATTGACTACCAATAGAGGATAGTGATCCTGTCAAAGCATTGTTAACAACTAAAATCACAGTTGGTCGTTGGGTATTGACTGCTTCATTGTGAACGGCAGTAGATAATGACAGCTCGTTCAAGTCGCATTTTGTTGTCTGCGTGAGATTATGGCGTTCCAGGAGCTCATTTATCTGCAGTGCCAAGGAAGCGTCGACTACCTCCCTCATATACGGATCCTTTGGCTTTTCAAAGGAGTGTGACTCTATGACTGGCTCCCTCTCCTCCGGCTCACAGTCATATGTGGCAGAAGACGAAGTCATAACATCTGGTAATTCTTGCATTTTTGCTCCGCATTCCACAATATCTAAGGACTTTGTCCTACGTTCCTGTAATTGATTGGGGAAATAGACAATGATATATGAATCTCAGTAGAGAGAAACGCTGATACACTTACTTGTGTTTGTAAATCCAAATCGAGATCAAATGTTCCCTGTCGTGTGTAGACATGGGGCAAACCTTTAGTTGGAGCTTCCGCATTATCCTGTTGACCTATCAAATCACAGGCGTTGCCAATTGCTGCACTTAGTGAATCAATTATCACATTGAACTCCTGTCTTAGATGTTTATCCAATTTGTCATTTACAAGATTTTTCAAATCTTGTAATAATTTGCCAACAGACGCACTCGTTTTGATCTGTGGATGAGTTTCTGTCTTCGCTGCGACTGTTGAGGGATCAGTGTCGAATGACGAAATCCTCATTAACTTTAGGTCTGCCTCGAATTTTGCGCGCGACAGAGTGTCATCTTGGTCATCGTCAATGAGTTTAAGCGGCGATTCTGCTGATAGCATTTGCAGTTCATCGCCCAAAATTCTCTTTTCGAATTGAGATTTTCGTCCATTTTGTGGCGTACTAACACCAATGGCTGCCTTCAGCTTGAGCAAATGCTTTTGAAATGAATTGTTGCTACTATTAATGGAACGCTGTCGGGTGAGGAGTCCTCCAACTGCTCCGTCCACCTCAGCCTGCATGCCAATTGGAGGACTTTCATTATTAAGATCTGGATCAAGATCTTTCGTTGTGGCTTCAACTGGCTTTGCCTTTTGTTGTGTCTCTAAATTAATGGCCTGCAGACCATAGGAAATATACATATAAACAAATATGTACACGAACAGGTGTGTGTGTGTGTGTGCGTTCGCTATTTTTACGTGTATTTATTACCTTGATACAAGCTTCCTTTTCCACACAGTCAAAGGGATCGTAGGGTCCCTTAAAACTAGATGTGCCATCGGTATTAGGTTCCAGTTCATCATGAGCTTCTTCATCTTTCTTTTCCTCGTCCCAGCCGGTCAAGTCAATTAAATTTCCAACTTCACACATTATTGCAATAAAAACCTTTTTGATAAATTTGCCAACTTTGAAACGAATGCCCAGTTTCCCGCTATTAGAGATGATACTTTCCTCGAAAAACTGTCTGCACCCATAAACAGTTTCTGGAATATTGGAATTTAATCGAAACTATGTGAATTATTTGAAACCTATATTCTGACTGAAATCTCAATCAATATATAGATCTATGTATATTTAAAACTAGCAAAAATTAATTGATCATCTTTGACAGGTAAATCTTTTATATTATCAAATACTACAATCTATGAAAACCTTAATAAACTGGACAGACGATTTGCGGTTTTAGTGTTCCATTTCATCATATCAAATTGCAGCAATACAATCAATATGTTTGTCTCTTGTTCGATAACATACACAATGACTTTATAGTTATTTATTCTAAAAAGACAAGAAAATTGCTAATTCTATTCGGAGCTTCCATCTCATCTTTATGTAAGTAAATGCAAAGCTAATTAAATGTCGATGATGGGGCAAACAATTTCGTTTTCAGAGCGTTGCGTCAAAAATGGTGGAAGTGTGGGCTAGAGCGTAATACTTTAAGCAACAGCAAGCCAACAGTTTATACATAAAACTTACAAATATATTTATACGAAAGCCTTATTTACACATACAAAACAAAACGAGACCTCATGGCCAAAATGAACATAGCAACATCCTGGACAATCGCCAGCTGCATAACGATGCTCTTATGCTTTAATAATATGGGAATCTTCGCCGAAGAATTTAGTCTGGACAAGCTGGACTTGCCACACCAACTGCCTGTGCCTGTTCCCGAAGAATTGCTGAAGACCAATTTTAGTCTGAACGATGCCAAGGATTTGTTTCGTAATAAATGTATAGAGGTCTCGGGCGAGAAGGCCGGAGGTGGGGCATACACCGAGATTGAAGCCGCATTTGCTGTGCTCAGTGAATGTATTAACAATATCATCAACTACAACACCATGCAACAGGAAATTGAGGAGGCCAGTCCTAATGGTGAGCTGGATATGGTTTTCAACAAGTATTGCAACAGGCGATCAAATGCCATTGAGTGCTTTGAAACGTTCACCACCAAGCTAATTCCTTGCCTTGATAAAGAGGAGCAAGAGAGCCAGGACGTCATCAAACGTATAGTTCGAAGCCTTTTGAATTTCGTGTGCCATAAGGATGGTGACCATATTGCTTTATTTATTGCCGAAAAGGGTCCCGAATGCTTTGAATCGAAGAAGGATAATATTCAGCAGTGCATAAATGATACATTTTCATCATATATGGATACGGCGAACCTACACGATAATAAAATAAAATCAATACCCAAGTTGGTTGTGGGACAAAAGCAATGCGACGATATTCACACCCTCGAGTCATGCATTGTACGACATCTCGAAGGTTGTTCCGATATAACACCAGCTAATCTTGTGGAATCAATGTTTAACTTTATAAGAAATGAAACTCTGTGCCGTAATTTTGAGAAATCTCCTCTAACTGCTACTCCAGGTAGCAGCGCCACTCGAATTAATATATTGCAAGAATGGGCAATGTGTTTGGTAATGATATTATTGTTCTTTAAATATTTATTACATTAAGCTTATACACTTTAAGGGTAGAATGTGTGTGTGTGTGCATGTTGGTCACGCTCGAGGAAGAAGAACAAGTATTCCAAAACTCACGATAATTTGATGAAAAGTGATGTGATGTTATGATAAAAAATGTATCAGGTAGCTTCAAGGCTAATTCAATCAGAGATCAAAGAGAAAAAAGGTAGTTGCTTTTCGAATATTTTTCATCATTATTTTATATAAACTAAATGTATTGAGCAAATGATCAGTGGTCGCTGAGGCTTCTTAACAATTTTGTACACTACTTGTCGTATTAATGTTTTAAATGATATCCCATAATGCAAACTTTTTTGGTATTTGGAAGCAAAGAAATCTCAGAACATGGGTTGGGGGTACGTATGTATGTAAATGGAATACGGCTTATATATATATATATATTTATACAACATAAAAGAAATATCTTTATTCTTTTATTTTTTTTTTTGTTTTATAAATCAGAAAATGCGTATCATAAATGTGAAAATAAAGGTAAAAGCAATACGAATTATTCAAAGTCTCTTTCAATGCGTGGTTAAGGTGCAAATCAGAGATTTACTCTGATCAGAATAACGATCTATTTGTGACCTTACCCAAACGTCCAAAACACTCAAGGCTAGGCATACATACATATGTGTACCTACATATGTATGTATGTATATATAGTTGCAACCTTCTCTACAATGTTGCGTGTCTGTTCAATTATATATGTATGTACTATATCATATAGAAAATTAACTCTGATAAAGCTTGGAATGAGTCAGGAGCGACTCAGAGGTGGATATTGTTGTATGTAAGTGTGTATAGAAGGGCAATTTAAAAACTGTAGTATTTGCCCGTGAAGCTAAATTATTGATCTTGATCATAAACGGAATCGATTTTAATTGAGTAATACGGATGGGCCAAGTTCAAGGTAAAATCGATAGATCCTCTTAATTATCATATAATCCCCAACCGGCTTTGGCACGCTGGGTCACATAACAGCAACAAATTGGAAAGAAATTCTTATTTTAAAAACCGTTTACAATCATATACATACATACATACATACGCATGTTGTATTTGTGTGTGCAAATGTAATATTGTTCCGATTAAATTCCAATATTCCAGAAACTGTTTATGGGTGCAGACAGTTTTTCGAGGAAAGTATCATCTCTAATAGCGGGAAACTGGGCATTCGTTTCAAAGTTGGCAAATTTATCAAAAAGGTTTTTATTGCAATAATGTGTGAAGTTGGAAATTTAATTGACTTGACCGGCTGGGACGAGGAAAAGAAAGATGAAGAAGCTCATGATGAACTGGAACCTAAAACCGATGGCACATCTAGTTTTAAGGGACCCTACGATCCCTTTGACTGTGTGGAAAAGGAAGCTTGTATCAAGGTAATAAATACACGCAAAAATAGCGAACGCACACACACACACACACCTGTTCGTGTACATATTTGTTTATATGTATATTTCCTATGGTCTGCAGGCCATTAATTTAGAGACACAACAAGAGGCCAAGCCAGTTGAAGCCACAACGAAAGATCTTGATCCAGATCTTAATAATGAAAGTCCTCCAATTGGCATGCAGGCTGAGGTGGACGGAGCAGTTGGAGGACTCCTCACCCGACAGCGTTCCATTAATAGTAGCAACAATTCATTTCAAAAGCATTTGCTCAAGCTGAAGGCAGCCATTGGTGTTAGTACGCCACAAAATGGACGAAAATCTCAATTCGAAAAGAGAATTTTGGGCGATGAACTGCAAATGCTATCAGCAGAATCGCCGCTTAAACTCATTGACGATGACCAAGATGACACTCTGTCGCGCGCAAAATTCGAGGCAGACCTAAAGTTAATGAGGATTTCGTCATTCGACACTGATCCCTCAACAGTCGCAGCGAAGACAGAAACTCATCCACAGATCAAAACGAGTGCGTCTGTTGGCAAATTATTACAAGATTTGAAAAATCTTGTAAATGACAAATTGGATAAACATCTAAGACAGGAGTTCAATGTGATAATTGATTCACTAAGTGCAGCAATTGGCAACGCCTGTGATTTGATAGGTCAACAGGATAATGCGGAAGCTCCAACTAAAGGTTTGCCCCATGTCTACACACGACAGGGAACATTTGATCTCGATTTGGATTTACAAACACAAGTAAGTGTATCAGCGTTTCTCTCTACTGAGATTCATATATCATTGTCTATTTCCCCAATCAATTACAGGAACGTAGGACAAAGTCCTTAGATATTGTGGAATGCGGAGCAAAAATGCAAGAATTACCAGATGTTATGACTTCGTCTTCTGCCACATATGACTGTGAGCCGGAGGAGAGGGAGCCAGTCATAGAGTCACACTCCTTTGAAAAGCCAAAGGATCCGTATATGAGGGAGGTAGTCGACGCTTCCTTGGCACTGCAGATAAATGAGCTCCTGGAACGCCATAATCTCACGCAGACAACAAAATGCGACTTGAACGAGCTGTCATCATCTACTGCCGTTCACAATGAAGCAGTCAATACCCAACGACCAACTGTGATTTTAGTTGTTAACAATGCTTTGACAGGATCACTATCCTCTATTGGTAGTCAATTGCCATCAAGCTGTATGGTATATCCTTCTCATGGCCAGAGCGAATCCAAAATAAACGAAATTTCGGCTCAGACAGATTCATCAAGCGGTTCAATGCGTCGCCGATCGTCTTCTCTTTCAATTCACGACAAATCCAAACACTTATCGGATATATCTGTGATTAACCAAAGGCAGCAACAACAGCAGGTGTACCAGCAACACCAGAAAATGGAAAACAGTCAGAATATTGCACCGAAGGAAAGCCAATTGAAGACACCTATAACATCGGGCAAGTCACAAGCCATGGCTGGATTTAGACAGCGGCGCAATTCTTTTTCGACTTCGTCTGCAGCAACTGCCAACGGGAGCAAAGCAGCAGTTCCTGGCCCAAGAAGTGCGCTGCAAGCGAGCAATAATCAAGCCAAACGACACATCTTTGGTCCGCGCACCTCAATGGCGACCGAATCAACGATTTCAAAGAGCACAGGACCTATGAAAGCAGTCATACCTGTTAAACGCGTTGCTCCCACTCTGAAGACTCCGAATATGTCTTCTTTGGATACATTTGACGAATCTTCCTACCAAAATCCTATGATGACGCCTCACCCTAGGGCTGCTCAAAAAGTATTTTGTACCAGCACACCGATACCGCAAATGCGTCAATCTGGCCAGCAACAGCGCAGAAATTCTCTGAGACCATCAGTGGCCAGTAGCAACGGATCAATGTACTCCACACCCCAGGTGCGACGCGCCAGCTTCTCGAGGAAAACTGGTGGAGGTTCTGGCTAAATGGACATCGGAACGATGATCAGTAATTGGTCCCGTGCGACCACCAGCCAGCACGGGACAATGTCGTGCGAAAGTGAATAATTCAAGTTGTTGTTAACCTTGAAGATAAACTCCAATGTCGAAATGACCCACCCTACCCCAGCCTAGCCCAGCATATGCGGTTAGTTGGTCTGGCGGTTGGCTATCTCTTCATGCTTGACGTCTGTGAGAAGATAATGTCACTTAGCAAACACGTAATAGAATAGAGTTAATAAGAATTATATAGTCGTTTATTTTATAAGAAGAAATGCATTTCGATTTTTGTTATTAAGTTTTTCTCAAATTAACTCGAATTGTTAATTGAATTTCTTTGAATCCTCCTCTTTTCTTTTTACCTCTCTCACTCTCTCTCTCTCTCTTTTAATGTTAATTAATATTACTTAATCGTATTCCATCCATATTATGTGTTAAAACAGTCAGGAATAGAGTTAGCAAGAAGTGAAAACTTGTCTTTTCTGTTATCTTCTTGGATACTTTGTCAAGGACTTTGTGTCTCTTATATTTGTATACTCATCCATTTCTAAACCTGATTGTCATTTAAATTGTTAAGAAACGATACAAGTTTCTTTTTTTTTTTGTTTACCACCAATTGAAATGGCTTAAAGTAATCAATATATAAATTATATATAGATATGTCTGTCTTTATTGTTAAGTTTTGCACATTTTTCGTTGACCTCTAAAATTAAAATACATTTTGTGTCAAAGATGAATTGATTGATTTAATTGCAGTGAAAAAAAAAAAAAAAAAAAGAGTATCATATGTAATATATCTATGCAGCTGGAAAAGAGTTTTCCCATATGACTTGAATTTGATTCTATTATTCATTTAGCTTCTTCTTCAAGAGGGCCAAATGGGTTAGACAATTGTCACGATAATTGCGTCGCTCGGGCAACTTGTCCAGGGGAACCATTTCGTTCAATTGCTTGGCAACATCCACAGCCACGGGACCCTCCATTTTTGGTGTGGGTCCCATGGTTTGGCTGACATTGTAAATTGTCTGCGTATAGCGTTCAAAATAGTTGGCCATGCCTTCGGCATTCAGATGGGCCGTCTCCAGTGGTCCCAGGAAAGCGTAACGTGGTCCTAGTCCATCGCTCATCACACTATCAATATCCTTGACATTGAGTATGCCAGCCTCGACCAGACGCCATGTCTCATTCAAAATGGCATATTGGATGCGATTCAAGGCAAAGCCTTCAATTTCACGCGACAGAGTAACTGGTTTTTGGCCAATTTCGGACATTAGGGCTCTGGTTTTTTGCACCAATTCCGGTTTCGTCCATGGTGCTGGCACAATTTCAACTAAAGGAACGTAATACGGTGGATTGACGGGATGGGAGACAACAACCTGTTACAAAAAATGACATAAAAAAACACACACACAAACAAGCAAGATTAGAAGACACTTCAAAAAAAGAAAAACAAACACAAGGACAGACGACTCTAGAATGTATGTCGTTTGTTTAAGGTGTTCCTCTTATCTTTACTCACATTATGCTTGTGCTTCAAGTCAGCACTGAAAAGTGATGGTAGGAATGTGCTTGTAGAGCTGGACAGGATTGTGTTATCATCGACCACATCGTCCAGTTGTTTATACAGAGCCTTTTTCAAATCCAAACGCTCGGGTATACATTCCTGTATCAAGATGGCACCCTTAACCAGCTCCTTGATGTCATTGGTGCCCGAAATGCAACTGAATTGCTGTACAGCACTCAATTTGCCACGCAAAAGTCCCTTTGCCTCCATATCCAAAAGTTCCTTTTGCGTTTGCTTCAACGCTGTGGCAACTTGTTCTGGCAGGATGTCATAGAGTACCACCTGATAGCCAACTGAGGCGAACAGCATGGACCAAGAGCGTCCAATGAGACCACTAAGAAAACCAAAACAAAAATTACATAGTCACCAAAAAAAAAAAAGAAAGGATATTCAAAGGATTATTACCTGCCAACGATGCCAATCTTAGCTTTCTTTATTTCGGCCATTTTGTTGAATGGGATTTGTTTATTTATTTGTTTTGTTCAAATGCAGAGAGAAGCAACTACCACGATGACGACCACCACGTTAGACGGAGTACATGCGTTTGAACAATTATACGAAAAGGCAACCGGTTTAATATTAAGCGAGATAGCGCCGCCAAAAGGTGAACTCGACCTATATGTACATATACTGTGTTGTGGGGTGTTGGGGCTGGGTGTTGGTGATTTTAAAAAGAGATAATGGACACACACACACACACGCACACCAATATGCTGCCGCTGCCGCTGCTGCGCTACTGTGAAGAACAACAGTTCTATAAATGAAAACCAAAAAAAAAAAAAAAAAAAAGAACCACCCACTAGACAATTTACTATGAATTATTTGCCTTTAGCTGCTGCCTCTTTTTTTCGACTATGCGGGCGAACATAGAAAATCATGAAGAACCAGTTTAACTTGCTCTCAAATAATATTCGCCAATATATCACTTTACTTTGATTTCAGTACAGTAAGCTTTCGATTATTGAGTCTACAAACTAAAATGCGATTAGCCCCAGCCAATAATAGGTTACTGTTGCTTAACTCAGTTAGTTAACCTGAAAGTTAGTCTTAGTTTCGAAGCAAAATATCTCTTTAAATGTATTAAATGTAACCTAAAAAACTAACCTCAAACTGACAGTTTGGAAGAGAACATATCTTTGTACATATTTTTGTTTTTTATTCACTTTGGGTATTCTAAAAACTCCTAAGTATTCATTTTTCTTAACGCTGTCAATTTTGGTTAATAAATTGAAAAAATATATTAAAATTATAGGCTAACCTCAAAAACTAACCTCAAACTGATCAGTGAAAAAAAAAGAATGGAATATCATTTGAAAGATATTTAAAAAAATAAAATGTACTTAAAGTCATATCTAGAACTCAACCCGAATAAATTATATTTTAAAAAATTCACTCAGATAATTTGAAGTTCTTTCTACTAGAAATCAACTTATAAATAAAGTGTATTTTGTTTAATTTCTATTTATGTCCTTTAGTTCATTTTTAGTATGTGATGTTAGAGTAGTTAACAAATTTCCAATTGGGTCTAAATGTTCGACTAAAATCGAGTCAGAAATGCCCTTAATTTGACATTTATTAATAATTCTCTTTTATAATGTTTACTGACTAACAAGTATCTTTGTGATTTGTTATAAGCAACAAAAACAAATACAAAAGTCTTCAACAAATATGCGTATATTTCTTTTGGATTCTCCTTGATATGTACCTCTAAGTATACATATGTATATATGTAAGTACATATACATATACATATAGATATGTAGATCTGTTTTTTGGGGTCCCTAGCTATAATTATCTGTGTTCTTATTCTTATCAAAAAACCAAAAGAGTTGGTAAAATTCCTTAAAAATTTTTAATTGTCATTAAACTAATTGTTAAACTGGCAAAGATTCATTTATTTTGTCTAAAACGGTTTAAGTATTACTTTTAATATATATTATATATAAGCCATGTTCCTTCTGCAATTTCATGGACTACTTCTACGGAAGAGTAGCGAAAAACCTTTACAAGTAAATTTCTTAGAGTTGGGGTAATTAATTAAAAAATTCTCTTATTGCAACATTTTCTTCTCATAATTAGAAAGTAGAAATATACATATAGAAGAACATTAATCGTATAAATTACGTGATTGCTGAAGATATAGCAATGTCGTTTAATCAGCAAACAAATTTCCTATATATATGTATATGTATGTACATATATAGATTAAACATATGTAAGCAGCTGCTAATTGGGATTAGTGGGGGGTTAGACCATATAGAACTTTCGACCCCCTTTTGTCATTTAAAAGCGGATGCAATGATTTTAATTAATCTTACTAATTGGAGAAATACAAGAATTGTATATATATCTTTCTCTCTCTCTTCTATTATAACTCTTTAAGGACCAGCAATTGTTCGTGGAGGACGAATCTGCTTAAATGGAAACTCAAAATTACTTTTAATATTTGTTGTTTGAATTATTCAACATTATTGAAATTTTGAATTAGCTCTAAAATGATGATTAAAATATTAAATTGTTGGAGTTTATATAGAAATATATAATTTATTTTGTTCTATGTTTTAGATATTATCTTTTTTGTTTCTTAAATTTCAAATGATTCCTTTTATTATTAACGACAGCTAGAGTTTAGGTAGATAAGGTAGAATTAGATGTCCCTTAAAGTGCCATTTTACGCCCCTCGATAGATATTTCCACAGCACGACGACTTTCCTTTAAACGCTTCGAATCCAAAAAACGTTTCATATGTTTCTCATAACGATTTGGTTTACGTTTTGTTGACTAAAAAGAAATTATTAGAAAGCAAGTTAGTAAATTGTTATAGTTTTTCATAGTTAAGGCGGGGACACCTACCGAAGAGACTTCGCCTTCAACCGTTGATTTGGGACGTATAACATAATCTTTGTTAGAAGGCATTGGAACACGGGCGCGTGCAACCCAACCAGGATCACCGGGACGCAATAGTTTATCCTCGCTGGAAAATGTTTGATTTAACGAATGGGTTTTATTTGTTGAGCTACTAGCTGCCGGTAGGGGTTCCGGACTTTTGTGACGAAATCGTGTCATTTGCGCTAAATCACGCTCCTGACGTTCCTCTTTGCTCATGGCCGAGAAATCACAACTCAAATTGAATATAGGACGAGCCCATTCCGATATTAAACGTCCGGCACGAGCACGATTTTGTTTGGTCTCTTGTGGATGCTTATACAAATACATGACTGCTTTACCGATGCCCGATTGCTTGAGATATTGCTTCTCAATGGTGGGAAACTGAGAAAAAAAAAGGGATAGCAAAAAATCACAATCAACAGGAATGCATTATATAGAGTGTAATGAGAATATTTACATCGGATAATAGCTTTAAAATACTCTCGCGTATTTGAAGGCAGGGCAGACTTTTGTTAGGCAATGGCGCTAGCCAATCTGTAAGTACATTGAGTACATTATGCTCCACAAATGCCAATTGCAGATCCTTTTTAATCAGCTGTGACATCACTTGTTTAAGCATTGATATCTTTTTGGTGGCCGGCTTGCCAAGTAAATTCAATTGCCTATCATCGTCTGATGCATTTTTCATATTAACTATTAACTGGTCAATAAGATCATCATTATCATTGATAATATCGATATCATTTTTGCGGCGTCGTACGCGTTTCTCTTCCTTCTTGCGCATCAGCATGGCATCAAAGTCCGAAACAAAGTTACTATTTCTATAGAATAAATGGAAATGGAAATGGGTTGACTCTCATGTTGTGTTTGACTTGATAGATAGAGATCTTACTGTGTATCATTGGAAATGGGTGTGTTCTCATCATCAGAACTCTCTACGATTTTCTCTTGTGCGTTCTCACTTTCGTTGTCCTTGGCATTGTTACCATCCTGCTCTTCATCCTCGTTATCGGTGTCTGTGATCTTGGGTCGTTTCTTATTAAGTGTCGGAGTATCGTCTGTAAAGTGCAAAATTTTAGTAATTGAGTAAATTGGTTGGGTATGTGACTACCTTCCGAATCGCTAATGGCCAGACGTTTGCGTCTGGAATCAACTTGGGCATTTGGAGAGCCAGAGCGCGAGCGACTGTCTCGGAAACTAATCCGTTTCTCTCGACGAGATGCTGTACTACTCGAACGACTGCGACTCCTGCTTCGTGAACGTGCTGAACCACTGCGAGACCGTTTAGAGCCACTGCGAGATCTTCTGGAGCCGCTGCGTGAGCGCCTAGAACCACTGCGTGAGCGTCGAGAACCCGAGCCACTTCGGGAACGACGTGAACCACTGCGGGAACGGGCCGATCCACTGCGAGAACGCTGGGATCCACTGCGTGAGCGTCTGGATCCACTACGAGAGCGTCTAGAACCACTACGGGAACGCCGTGATCCTGAGCCACTGCGAGAACGACGTGAACCGCTGCGGGATCTGGCTGAACCGCTACGTGAGCGTCTGGAACCACTGCGGGAACGCCGAGACCCTGAGTCACTGCGAGAACGACGTGAGCCACTGCGAGAACGAGCTGATCCACTGCGAGAACGAGCTGATCCACTGCGAGAACGAGCTGATCCACTGCGAGAACGTCGGGATCCACTGCGTGAGCGCCGGGAGCCACTACGTGAGCGTCTAGAACCACTGTGTGAGCGTCGTGATCCTGAACCACTGCGAGAGCGTCGGGATCCACTGCGTGAGCGTTGGGAGCCACTGCGGGAGCGTCGGGATCCACTGCGAGAGCGCCGGGAACCACTACGGGAACGAGAGCGTTTCGATCCACTTCGAGAACGTGAGCGTTTTAAACCATTTTGTGAGTGTTTCGATGGACTGCGAGAACGTCGGTTGCTACCATTTGATATGGATCTTCTAGAACCGGCGCTGGGCGACCGTGAACGACTTGTTCTTGAGCCGCTGCGAGATCTCTCGCGAGACCGACTTCTTGAGCGTTCCTTCAGAGATACGGCTGGCGGTGACGGCGTCGGCGATCTGCTTATGCTATATCTTGGAGATATGGCATCTGCATCTCCCACATCATCAGTTTGCAGTTTGCTTGTATCTGCATTTGAATCTGGGACATCATCTTTAGACATTTGTTCCTCCGTTTCGGAGGTCGCGTCGCCGCCAATCTTTTCGCTTTCATCTTCAAGGTTATTTGCTTCAGTCTCATCACCACTTTCTGGCTCGCCTGTGTAACAAAAAGGAAATGCGATGAGCTAACGGTAAGTGTCAAAAAGAGCAAATATCTCATCGGATATAACCTTTCTCGGGCCCAATATCTGCCGCCGATTCGTCCAATGTCTCCATTTTTTTCTTCTTAACTAACTAATACGTCGAACATATATAATTTACAAAACTTATGCAAATAGAATATGGAGACTGGACAGCGACAACTGCACCGACTATTAATTTTATTTTCAAGCAACTCTTTCCACCAATGACAGATGTATTAATATCCAATATTTATAAAACACGATGGTTTTGCATCTATCTGTTGTTGTTGTTTGCCAGCACTGGTCAATAGCTACTAATCGGAACAATCATATCGGCGTTATCGGTGCAAACCTATCGTTATCGACATTATCAGAGCAAAATTATCGTAATCGACATTATCAGAGCAAACTTATCATTATCGACATTATCGGAACAACCTATCGTTATCGACATTATTTATTGTTTACAAAAAAATTTGTTTTAATTTGTGTTTGTTAGTTAACAAACATGGCTATGGCTAGCGTCTCATCGGCACGAGAATCATTACAACATGCTCTGACGAATCGCTTTTTGCCGAACTTGGAGTATTTGTTGCAAGGTTCCATATTAGACTCTGCCGTCGAGCATCTGATGCACAGGTGAGCTGCAATTTGGATTTTCAAGAAATATATTAAATCCATTGCTAAACCAGATTAAAGGGCCTCTGTGATAATGTAGACACCTCACCGGAACCTTTTCACGACTTGGAGGTGTGCATGAGCTTACGTCAGCCGAATTCCAATCAGCCGCTATTGCTCCGCGTCCGCCGGGCCATGGATCGAGATGCTCCCATGCAAATGCGCTATTTGGGCCAACCAGAGGTGGACCAGCGTCGACCCACCCTGGTGCGCAGCTGCATGGACTGTGCATGTACCAATGGTATTTTGGATTTTCTAACCGAAATGGGTTTTCGTCTGGAATTTGAATATCTGGCCAAGGGCTATATGTTTCGCAAGGGACGCATGAAAATTACTGTATCCAAGTTAATTAAAATTGTCCACAGTAAACAACAGGATATGGCCAATGAGCCAATCTCTCAGAGTTATATAGTCGAGCTATCGGTTGTGGCGCCCACAGGTCAAGAGAATGTGGGCGAGGAAATGCGTGTCTTTGCGGAACAGTTGAAACCGCTGGTCCAGCTGGAGAAGATTGACTACAAAAGACTGGGACCGATGCCGTAGTAAAACTAATAGAAAATATTTTACAATTAAATTTAACAAAAATTGAAATTTTCTCTTTATTATTTTTTGTTTTTTAAAGAGACCCCAAAACTGCGAAAAACTCCTCTAATCCTTAAATGCCTCATTGAGAGCCTGCAAATTTCGATCACTGACATGTACCTGGAGATCACTGCGACCCATCAGTGAGATAACCATCTTGACAGTGCTCCATATAGAATCGGACATTTGATTTTGACCACCACTAAGCGATGGACCCCCACCGGCGGCCACATTTGGCAGTTCACTTGCAGCGTTTGTATGCGCCTGCATGGTTAATGCGGTCAGTAGATGCTCTACTGCCTCCTTGTAGGCCTTCAGATTCATACAGCAGACGCCAACATTATAGCGCACACGTATAAAGCCCGGCTGAAGCTGGAGAGCCTGTTGATATGCCTCGACAGCCTCTACGGAGCGTGAACCATTTGCCAGGCTAGCTCCCAAACGATTCCAGACTTTAGCATTTTGGGGGTCCACTTGAAGAGCCGCCTGATAGCAATCCACCGCCTTGTCAAATTCCCCAGATAGATTATAGAGAACGCCTAGGGCCTCTTGAACATCGGGATCCACTTCGGGTAAACGTAGTCGCACTGCTTCCAAATAGATCTGTTGCAAATCTTGTAATTTTTTTGGCCCTATCAGTGAAGAGGCTAAAGAGACGCTATCGCTCTTTAGGTCTGGATGTGATTGAAGTAATTGCGTGTATGCTGGATGAACCTCCAACCAATTGGAGAGCATTTTAACGGCATTATATTGTAATCCTTCGTTTGTATAGCACACAGCCAGGGCCATAATCACCCGGCGATTATCCGGCTGCAGTTCCAAGGCGCGCTTCAGTGCAGCTATACTCTGAGGATCCATTTCGTTTTCCGCCTGCGATATGCCCAATAATTCCCAAATTTCTGCACGTTCCGGCTCCTTTTTGGCTGCCACCTCGAAACAGAGAACAGCACTGGGAATGTCACCCTTTGTCAAATACTCTTTGCCCTTCTCAAAGGCATTATCCAGCTCCGACATGGGATTCTCTTCGGCAAACTCATACTCCTTGTAGTTGTCTAGATTCTCATTATATTCCGAAAGCCAAGGATGTTCATTTTCCTCGGCTAGCTTTTGCCATTCGTCTTGCAAACGTTGCCAAAATTTCTCATTGAAATTGGCTGAGGCCTGTTCTTTTTGTTCTGTGGTGCGTTGATAGTCGTTTATCCAATCCTCAAGAGACTCTCCTTGTGGAGCACGCGGCAAATTATCTGTGCTAATTGTTTCCATATTTGGATCGAAAAACTCATCATTCTGTTGCTGCTGCATGGGAGGTAGATAGTGTCCAGGCTGTGGCCTCATCGTAAAGTTCTCAACTCTAATCAATGGACCATCATCAAAGAACTCCTGGACATGTTGCATCTGTTGGTGTTGGGGCTGCATATTAATTATTTTATTCGGCAAAAAAGGTTGAGCCATGCCTTGGGCAAAGTCATGACTCCATTGGGCTGCTTCCTGTTGATGCTGCAACTGCTGCTGCTGTTGAAGTCCCCCATGGTTATGGATATTAATGTCTCGCATCTCTTGTAGTAACGTGTCCATTTGAAATGATTGCGCCGGCGCCGCCACTTGACCTAGAAACTCATTGATCAGCTGATCCTCTGGTCGCATACCGCGTTCGAATTGTCTTTGAACAAATCCCTCATCCTTGTGGGCCACATCTCTGGTAAATTGGCCGCCTAGCTGCATAAGGGGATTAACCCCACCGCAGTCGCCTTCAACCAAAGGACGTAACGACGACATGGTCGTAATAATTATGTTCCGAAATTCTATTTAATTTCGAGTAGGAAAGCGATAATAAACGAAAAAAAAATGAAAAGATAATAAACAAAGTCCAAATGTCCAATTCTTAGAGATGACACTGTTGGCGTATGGCAACCGCTGTAGCCGATTGTAAAATGGAGCTGCCAACTTCTTTTATACATGTGAGCTTTTTGTCATGGCCGCAAATGAGCGGTAAATTTGAAAAATTTAAAATAACTATCTGAAAAGTTTAAAATAATAATCTTACCAAATTTTTTGACAGTAAAAGCACAAATCACTTTAAATAATTATTTAAATTATAATTTAACCTTTATGGGAGATATATACATAATTGGTCAGAGACTCTTCTGTCATTTCTTTTATAAATTTTCAAATTTTTAATGTTCACTAGCTTCGTGTTGGTACACAAAATTTGTTGAATCAGCCAATTATAATTTTCTTTTTTTTTGTCGCAGTTTGTTTGGCACTTCTGCCAGGCATTTGCAGTTTGCCAAAGCCATTGTGGCCCTCTACGACTTGACAACAAGGGAGAAAGGTCATGGTGTGTGACATAGTTCTGCGCCGTTTCATGAACCAATGAATGAAAATGAAGGAACTTGTTCCTCCTAACAAACGGGCTAGGTAGGTAATCGAAGTCAATTTGCACAATGGATAGAAATAAATAAATTGATAGTTTAAATAAATAAAGTAAGAATGTTGCAGAGTTTTGGCGTTAAGCATAAGCATTACTTTTTCATTAGCATTAAAAAAAAACAATCCTAATGAAATCTGTTGTCATTAGCATTGAAAATGAAAAGTAATGAAACATTTTCGTTGGGCATTCTATTATGCTAATGAAAACACAATTTCAAATGCATTATATGTATGTACATACATATATAATTAATAATTATTAAATCAAAAACAAATAAATAAAAAATTACGATAAATTAAAACAAATTAAAAAAGGTAATATAAGAAAAATTTAACAAAAAATTAAGAAAAATTAACAAGAAATTAACAAAACCTTATGAATTTTTTTTAGTTATTACTATTTTTTCTTATTGTTTGAAATTATTCTTAATATTATTTCTAATTTTTGTTAATTTTTCTTAATTTTTTAAAAAATTATTCTTAAATTTGTTTCTAGTTTTTGCTAATTTTTTCTAATTTTTGTTAATTTAGTTAATTTTTTCTTAATTTTTTAAAATTATTCTTAATTTTATCTAATTTTTAATTTTTTTTTTAATTTTTCCTAATTTTTGGTAATTTTTAAAAATTATTCCTTATTTTTCCTAATTTTTGTTAATTTTTTCCTAATTTTTGTGATTTTATTGTTAATTTTCCGTAATTTTTTGCAAATTTCTTAATTTTTTCATAATTTTACCTATTTTTTAAAAGTAAATTTTAATATTTTTTGATTTGAAAATTTTTAATTATAATGCTAATGAAATCGTGTTACCAATGCATTATAAAAGTAATGCATTAGGAGAAAATAAAAACATTCAATTACATAATGGAAATTGTTAATTAAAATTAGAACAATATCAAAAAATATTACAATCACTTGAAAATTATAATTTACTCACGTGATGACCTCCAAGAGTTTGACCTCACTGAGCAATGCAACTCCAACTACTGATGCGGCCCCCCTCAGTTGCAGCCTCTTTTATAGACCACGCGATGGCAAAACGCGAGAGAAGTGCTCTCCCACTGAACTGCACTGTCACTGCACTTTCACTCGCACACTCAGTTGCTGATCGGGAGAACAAGTCTCGCTCACCTACATGTGGAGTCGCCCTCTCCTGACCTTAGCTAAGTGTGTGTGCATATAAGCGGGCAAAGCGTGAGCGGCGTCAGTGTATGTGTGTGAGTGTATTGTGTGGGTGGTGTCAAAGCGCGAGATGTGCTCAGCAATTGATCGATTCTCTCAAAGCTTGGCTTTCGTTGAACTCGAGGCTGAACTCACACACACACACATACCGTAAGACAGATCGACCGCTCATATGCACGCTCACTTACCGAACGTCAGCAAGAGGGCGATTACATATGTAAGTGAGCGAGAGCAGTTCTCCCGATCAGCAACTAAGTGTGGGAGTGACAGTGCAGTTTAGTGGGAGAGCACTTCTCTTCCGCTTTGCCATTGCTGGGCCTATAAATAAAGCTGCAACTGAGGGGGGACGCATCAGTTGTTGGAGTTGCATTGCGAGTGAGGTCAGACTCTTGGAGGTCACCAGGTGAGTAAATTTTAATTTTTACTGTTATAAAAATTTGCGTCACACAATTTAATTAGCATTATAATTATAAATTTTCAAGTCAAAAAATATTAAAATTTGTGTTTTAAAAAATAGAAAAAATTATGAAATAATTATAAAGTAAGAAGAAAAAAATTAAGAAATTTACAAAAAATTGTGAAAAATTAACAGTAAAATCACAAAAAATTAGGATAAATTAAGAAAAAATTAACAAAAATTAGGAAAAAATTAACATTTTTTAAAAAATTTGGGAAAATTAGGAATAATTTTACAAAATTAAGAAAAATTAACAAATATTAGAAAAAAAATCAAAAAACTTGCAAAAATTATAAAAAATTAAAAATAATTTTAAAAAAATTAAGAAAAAATATGAATAATTAAAAAAAAATTCTTAATGTTTTATTAATTTTTCATATTTTTTTGTTCACTTTTTCTATTTTTTAAAATTTTTCCTAGTTTTTTTTATTTATGGTTAATTTATCGTAACTTTTGGTAAACTTTTCGTAATTTTTTTCTAAAATATTTAAATATTATTGAATGACAAACGAAAATTTTTCATTACTTTTCATTTCCAACGCTAATGACAACAGATTTCAGTATAAAGAAAAAAATTTCATTAGCGTTGTTTTGTTTTTTTTTTTTTTTAATGCTAATGAAAAAGTAATGCTAATGCTTAACAAATATAATTAAGAAACTGAACTAGTTCCCGACATTATTAAAAAAAAAAAAATGAACTACTGTTGGTAGCATCTCGAATTGGTACTGAAAACTGCAAACGCTAATGACGAGGATGACAACAAGAAGTGGGGGAATGAGCAAGAGGACCAAAATTACCTGTGTCCCATATAGGCCAACATTTTAAATACAAATTGCAACGGTGATCCCGGTGCTGATGTTGCTTGCTTGCTTGCACTTGCACTCTACCTTCCACCCCTTCTATCTCATGCTTCTCATGCTCTTTCGCACCTTGCCCGGCCATCTGTCTATTAGGTTTGTACACTTTTTGTACATTCTATTGGCAACTGATTAGCATTTAAATTAAAATGTCGCAAAGTGGCCTTAACAAAAATGGTCTACACACATACACATACTGGAACACTCACACACTCACACACACACACACACTCCATAGATAGATGGCCAGCTTTATTGTCTTTCTGCTTTGCGTGTTGGCTGTTACCGTTACCGTTACCTGTTTATGCCGAGATTGCTCCTCTGGGCCTCCCCCTTCCTTCTGCCATCAAAACCCCTGCCCATCTCTATCCCCAAATCCTTTGTGTGCTCCCATAGATATGCGATGAGATGCATTGCAATGCGCCACTTCAAAGAGAAGAAAACCAATGAACAAAAAAACATGGGGGAAATTTATTTAAAGGCAGAAAGAAGTCAACGCTAAATTATGGAAATTAATTTGCTTTTAAATGAATAATGCTAATTGATTTTTTATTTTTTTTGTTTTGTTTTCAATTTACTAATTAGAATAATTTGTTTAACCATGTGTGATTGAACTAAGCGAATAAACTTGTAAATCTAAAAAAAAAAGCTAAGCAAAAAAACAAAAATTATTAGTTATGGAGAATTTTTAAACTGATTTACACTATTGCTATTATACATAATTTAAGAGTGGACATTATTACACTCTATTGTTATTCTTTCACCTTAAGGGCATTCCACAACACTGATCCCGTAAAGTATGCTATAGATAATCGAGAAATATATTTCAAATTTTTTGCAATGTCTGGAAATAATATAATATTAAGAATGAAAAGTCAATCAGCAAATTTCTTTACTCGATTTTTTCTCCTAATTTCTGATTCCTAATTCAGCGTTCGACATGGATTGACTTCTAATATCATATTTGAAGAAGTCTTATATACAAGTGCAATAACAACTCAAACGTCGATTCCGAGTTCCATTGTCTCTAACTTTGAGTATTATCGTGAAAAAATATTGCAATTGTTGATTAATATTAAGTCTTTATTTTTTGTTTCATACAAATCATTTTTGTTCATTTTTCATGGTCAGTAATTGGGCAAAGACTTGGCCTCGAAGGTCGAAGAAAATGGTTGGGAAAGGAGATGAAGGTGGAGGTGAATATGGATGGGGATTCATGCATATATAAGCGCTATTTATGTGTGTGTGTGTGTCATCTATGCGCACGTATCAATAAGTGCTTGAGACGTGAACTGAATTTTTTATGACTTTTTCGATATATTCACAGAAGCAAGACGAAAAAAGAAGAAAAAAAGAAGGAAAATAACAACAACAACAACAAGTGAATGTCCACAGGATAAGGCAATGGTTGGTTGAGCGAGGTGACGTTCAAACTGGGCAACGATGTGTATGAGAGCTTGCGAAATTGCCTGTGAAATATTTTCGTTAGATATATCAATATGTGTTCCTATATACATACATATATGCGAGTCTATTTACTTGAATACATATGTACATACATATATATTTGTATATATATATTTTTTGGGGCGTTTTTAGCCAAAGGCGTGGCAGAAAACAGATGAAAATCAAATCATTTTGAGTCCAAAGCAAAAGGCAAAACCGAGTGCAAACTCAAGGACAATGGCTTACAAAATGAAAGGCAACCGCAATTCAATCCTAATCCTAAGACAGCAGAAGGACATGGGCATCAGTTGCTTGGCCTTTTTGAAGTCAATGGCAAGAATAACATAAGAACAATAATAAGATTTAAACACACTTAAAACATTGCGACAAAGTCAATGAGAAGGATTCTGGCAATTGCTTTCAGGTAATTTGTGCCGTCTGAAATGGGCGAAATGGCCGAAATGGGCCTTAATTACGATCAAATGCCAAAAATACGTACATACATACAAATAAATAAATTTTACTTGTAAGTTTTGTTTAAATCTCTCTTGAACCTATTTTGGACATTACCATTTGGATTAAGATGCCGAAGGCTCAGGCGATATTCAGGATTCTGTGCTTGGTCTTGATTTATAAATCAATAAAAAAATATATGTGCATAAATATTTGCTACCCAAAAGACAATCTAAATAAATTACAAATGCAGCCAGAGCACACAACAGACACACACACACACATGCACACACACACACACACACACACACACACACACACACACACATGTATTTATATGTATATATATACATAAACATTCTAGCGCATACATCCTTTCTTATTATTGTCCTGTCTGAGCAGATTTACTTTAGTGTATAGCCCATAATTTGATGTATTCTCTGACTGTATGCGTTTTCTGTCCATGTGTGTGTGTGTGTGTGGGGAACACAATTTAAATATGTGCGCAATTACGTAAAATGTTTGCCAGTCTCCAGTGCTTCACGTTCTCTATATGTATGTATGTGTATACATTGTCCTCCTCCTCCTCCTGCTGCTGCTGCTGCTCGGCCCTCCAGTTGCTGTTCCATCTTCGCCCAGTGTCAGGTCGGACTACAATTCTATTTCGTTTTTGGCCATTGCAGGTGCTAACTAATCAAAAATGCCAGCAATTATAATTGATTAAAACCAGACAAGTGATGACGAGTCATCAAATCAAAAATGAAAATTTTCATATACATATCTTCACACATGTATATATACATATACATATGTATATTTACGCATTCAAACGAAATCTAATGCACAACAAGAATAGCAGCATACATTAAGGGGCAATTTGAATTTGTATTGTAACCGTTTTAACTGTTTAGTGTTGGAAAACTGAATAAAGGGCATAAAACAAAATATGAACTTTTAAAATATGAGTACTTGATTCTACATTGCATAGTTTAGGGGTAAATTGCATAAGCAATTGCAAATATTTATTTACGGAATGCGCTTTTTTCTTTTTAAGCTAAGAAAAGAAAAGCAAAATTCGAAATGTTAATTATTTGATGAAAATCTAATTAAAAAGTTTAGGCTAAGTAAAGTAGTTAATTTCTACCGAAAAAACTGCTCATAAACTGAATTCAAGTGAAAGGATTTCAAGCTACCTGTGTCTACCTGTGGACTATTAGCGCTTATCAACACTGACATTTTCAGAGGTCGAAATGCAACACTGAATTATGAGTAGTGACAACAAAATGTTTACTCAGCATTATATATATGTGAGCGATGACTACATCATTTGGATGCATTTAATATGATTGTCAATATTTCTTTTATTTATTTATTTTTTTTTAACAACAGACAACACTCAATGGATCTTTTATTTCAACATTCTTAATGGTGTTTTTTTTGTTTTTTTTAGTATTTTTTCTTTTCTTTTGCTGCCTTGAAATCAATTTTCCATTGCTTAGCAACACGGGGAACTTTGCCAAATTGCTTGGCCCCACGAATAGGGCTGGCCTTTACTAAGATTGTTTTTACAATCCTCTTTGGCCACGGCAACGAACAAAAGCAAATTACAAATAAATTAACAAGTTAATTGAGTTTCGTGTTTAGGCAACAGACCTGGACCTAAACCCAGGCACAGACAGTCAGAAGGAAAGATAGATAGTGTGTGTGAGAGAGAGAGAGAGAGAGAAAGGGAGAGAGACCCAAAGACGAATCCTATAGCAAGATGCCATAAACTTAAGGTGTGATGAAACAACAAGTTAGATTATGTATCTCAAAACATTAGGATGGACCCAAGTCAATTATAATTTACTTTCAAAAAAAGGTTCCCAAAATCTATTCCTCAAAAAGCCAAATACGATTTTTTTATAAAGAGTTTTAGGTTCATTAAACGATATTACAATCAATTTCTGTGAATTTATTTCTTCAATTTTCACATATGTAGTTAATATTTCTATACTATAAATGGAAATTGCGCTTAGGTTATAAAGTTTTTTGCACACTGTTTGCACTAACGCACATTTACAACACAGAAATTGTCCGATGAAGAAGAAGAAACTCCAATCATTAGCAATTATCGATAAACAAACGGTTTAACTGCGAAGCAAAGAAGAAGATGAAGAATATAACAACAACTTCAAAAATTTTCTATATAAATAATAATTTTTTTTTGTTATGGTCTCTTGTCACAGTCACAGCGGAAAAAAAAAGGAGAACTTTCCAGTCTAATAAGGATATATTTATGTACACAAATAAGTATGTACAATGATGTCATTGTAGTGGGCTTTATTGCGGTTTATCAGGTGCGTAAAACTTTGCGGTCCTTGCGGTCTTCATTTCAGTTATTAACAATTAACAATTAGTGTTAAATCAATGAAAGGATGGAATAGGGTTAAAAAATAATCGCGATGGGAGGATGATAGAAAAGGTAAAGTGACAGCAAGTGGACAAAATAAAATGTCATTTATATGCTAATCAGGTAAAGATGCTAGGGTTAGCCGATACGCTGTCGTCTGTCGTCTCTTGATACAATTGAATTCGTTTCGTTCGTTTCGTTTCGTTTCGTTCGTTTCGATACGAAATCGTTGCGTTCTTGTTTGGCAGGAGTGAGGAATTAATTACAAAAATTTTGTACGAAATTATCTGAAAAACGCACAAAGCCACAGGACTCGGTCTCGCACACACGCGCACGCACACAAACAAGAGGAAAGTGATTCAAATGGGTGGGGATGGCGGGTAAGAAGAAAAGGAAAGGGTCAAAAGGGTGGGGGATAGGGCACTCTATGACACAATTTCGCAGCGGGATACCACGTAGCACGTGTAACAAAATAATTTTTCAATTACATTTTCGGGGTTTTTAGCGCAATCCACTTCAACCCGAACTATGACCACACGCCAAAAAGGACACTGGCCGGAAGGCATTGCGTGTAACGCAAGGGTTTCAGTGTATGTGTGTGTGTGTGTGTGTGTGTGCAACTGAATGCATATTGCAAAATTTCAATTGTTCGTTACCAAAATTGATTCCAACTATAACAATTTTTCTTTTTATTGGTAAATTCCTTCATCTATGGCCAGACCACATTTTCCATTTGGGCAAGAGTTTTGACCATTTACAGCTGACTAATTGGATAACAACATATCACAAAATCATCGAATCTTTGTTCAAAAGGCATTACACTTTGGGTCATAATTGA
This sequence comes from Drosophila tropicalis, assembly GCF_018151085.1. Classification (NCBI taxonomy): domain Eukaryota; kingdom Metazoa; phylum Arthropoda; class Insecta; order Diptera; family Drosophilidae; genus Drosophila; species Drosophila tropicalis. The sequence goes on along the minus strand of NW_027172602.1, from coordinate 5,193,349 downwards.
AACGGTTAGCTGAAAACGCCGAAAAATCAGCGAAAAGTGATCTGTCAAAGTGATCTGGTTATTAGCTATAAATAGCTTTGGATGTCCTTGGAAAACTTTGCAACATGTTTGGATTTTGGAAAAGGACTCAAATTCTTGAAGAGCTCGAGAATTAAAAATGTGGTTTAAAAAAAGTGTCTCTCTCTATAGTTTTTATTTCGAAAATTGCTCTCGTGGGCTAAAAAGTTAACATTTCAGTGTTGGGTAACGTTTTATGAAGGAGCAGAAGACTTTAAGGCTAGTCAGAAAGGGGAGAGAGTATATAGAAAAGTAAAGAAATCTCGAGAACGAGCGAATGATTCACACATACATACATTTTTCTGGATGTGGTCCGTTTTGTTCACTTGTAATTGGAATTATTTTTACCGTTTGCTCAGTTTTAAGCGGGTTTTGCCTGGCAAAAGTCTTAACTGTAAAGCAATGGGCAAAGTTTTTCCAAGCTTTTGTATAATTAAAATGAAGACAAAACGAATTTTGTTTACATGTGTCAGTAGTTTGTTGTGGCATAGTAATAGAAAGAGATAGACAGGCAGAGAAAGAGAGAAAAAATAGTGAGAAGGTTTGTTTTTTGGGGATTGGGGAGGGATTGGGGGGGTTTATTTTTTGTTCATTTCGTTGACTGGAGGCGCTTTCTGTCTGCTTGTGCTTGCATTGCATATGCAAGATGATGTTGGCGGCACGCCCACACACCACCCACCCCCCCTTCGCCCGCACCACTATACCACCCACCCATCTAACGGTCTTCTCAGTTCTGTTGCAAAACTTGCGGTTAAGGCTGGTTCACGCCCATTTTATTTAGCATTTTGTTGTTTTTCGGTTTCCTGCGGTTTTTAATTAAAATTAACTTTGTTGATTTTGCGCTTTTCCCATTTGCCACGCCTTGCCCCCTTTCCATCTGCCACCGCCCTCCCTGTCTCTTTCTCTCACGCTGCCTATGTGAAAGTGATGTTTACTTTTGTCTTTCCCCTTCTCCTACCATTTACATTTAGTGTTTTTGTTGTTGTTGTTGTTGTTGTAGCCCCGTGTAATTGCCACCATTTGCAATTTGCTGTTGTGGTTGTTGCTTTTTTCTTTCTGCATTCTTCTTAGTTCTTGTTGAGAGCTCATCCTTTTTAACCCCCCCCCAAGCTCTTGGCTCATGGCCCTCTTGTTATTTGATAGTTTTTACCTGTAGCCCCGCCCCATCGCCCTCATCATCATAGTCCTGAATAGAACTTGGGCAATTCGGTTAAACTTTCTGTTAGGCCTACCCCTTCCTCTGCGCCCCCTTCCAAACACTTTGCTCATTTTGATTAGTGCCATTTATTTACATTTTGCAAGATAAAGCATTAAAATCAACTAAATAGGATTGAAAAAAGCCATTTTCAGGCATGACTCTCATTGTAGTATCTATCGATGCTGATTATTTCATCATTGGGTGACATTAGATTGACACCTGAGGCAGGTGTGGCAGCTCTTGCTTGTGAATTCTGATTAACATTTGCGATTGCCGCCTCCTCCACATCTTCATCATCTTCGTCATCATCGTCATCATCGTTATCATCTTCGTCTTCGTCGTCTTCCTCGTCGTCGTCATCGTCATCGTCAGTGATATCATTATCAACGTCATCATGGTGATCGATATCGGCATCTTCCGGCTTGGCCAACGGGGCGGATGCTGGTATCAACGATGAATGCACACCATAGACACCACCACCAAGAGGACATTTCTGCTCCTCATACAGTTGATCGAGCAATTCACGAAATAACGTTGGATTGACATTGATGCCGACATTCATTAGGACAAACCAATCACCATAGCCGCATTTGGCCAACACTTGACGGACATGCTGCTTAGGCATACCTCTCAGATGGGTGCGCAACAGTTGCAATCTCAATTCGGAGCAACAGATTAGAAGCAAACGATACAAAATATTAATGCCCGCCAGCATGGCTATGAATAGAAACCATACATAGAGGACCGCAAAGATTTTCTCATTCAATATATTGAGCGGCAGGACGCATAGAATATCCAAAACATTTGGTGTACCACTCGGACCGTATACAAACATTTCACATTTCGCCACCTTGGGAAAGACACGAGATGTCATCACATTCCAGAGATTCCAATCGTAAACGGGTATCGCAGCCAGGGCATGAATATATTTATACCAAAAGCCATTAAATATAACATCCATTAGCCAGAAATTCAGGATCTAAAAGTTAGTATCTCATTTTTAGTGATGGAGAGCATTAAATAAAAGTAAGAGAGAGAGAGAGAGAGACTTACACTAATTGTCAAATTAAGGAACTCACAGAAGGCATACTTGATCGAATAGCAACAATGGATGGGTGCAAAATGTGCCCGAAAATACTTGGTTAGCATTTGCAAGCGTGTCCTATAGATATCGTCCAGTATGATGGCATCGCTCACTTCACAGCATAATTGCTCCATCCGTTGACCCTCCCAGACTTTCCATAGATACGATGGAAAATAGAAGAGCAACGATTGGAATAGCAATATCATGAATACCCATTGATAGTAACGCAAGTACAGGCGTTTGGTCACTCCACGCGTCTCCGGGCCAACTCCCTCGGCAATCGAAATGATGCGAGCATATTCCTCATTCTGTGCCACCAGAGCACGCAAACTGCTCACATTCAAATAGTGTGTATTGGGTAGTTGTTCCACCTGGATACCTGGATTTCTTGAACTGGAACTGGGACTGGAATTGGCAATTCTACTGCTCGTATAATTGCTCTCCATTGCAGCTGGCAGTATATACGTGCCCATGGTCCAGCAATAGGATTGCACATATTCCGTGTGCTTATCAGAGCTAATGCAGAGTATTGGCTCACCGAAATACTGTTTGGCCGACAGCAGAAATGTGCAGGTCAACAAGATGACTATAGTGCATTTCGAGTGCAGGGTGAATATTGGATCGTAAATTCGCACCGACTTGAGGCGTAGATATTTCGATAACGGTTTGACAGCGGCATACATAATGATTAAAAACGATGGAGGCAATTATTCTAGCGTACTTGAAATTGTATTCTCTGTAGAAACAGAGAAAACGAGAGAGAGAAGAGACAGAGAGAGGGCAAGTGTCAGCTGTTGACAGTTGACAGGTGAGTGAAAGTTTGCTTTGTTACAGTGATGAGCAATGGGAGAAAAAAAAGCTAGTATAGGAATGGGACCTTCTTTCATAGCTAAAGCTTTGTCAAACTAGCCAAATTTAGCTAGTATAGGAATGGGTCCTTCTTTCGTAGCTAAACATTTATTAAACTAGCCAAATTTGGCTATATTACAGGCCAAAAATCTTTTGATATAACCTTGAACCTTGAATACTCTCAATAGGTCTGTCTTTTACTTATTTTAATGGACTTTTTATTCTTCCTCATAACTAGTGACGGATCAAGCCAGCAAGCCAGCATTGTTATAGAACTTGATTTTTATTGTCTTATTTGGGACTCAAGGTTTTTCCAAGCCAATTTTTTCGGTTAACATATATTTATTAATTGGTTCAGTTATGATTTTGATTAACCTTTTGCTTTGTGTTATCAAATTATCAAGCATGTGGTGACTTTTCATCAAATTCACAAAAGCAAAAAGGGGGAAAAAATAACTAAAGCTGAATAAATAGTCGAAAAACCCCGACTAACACCTACTCCTTGGAGTCCACTCACGCATGAGGATCACGAGCGATGGGAACAGCAACGAATGGCAATGGCAATGGCAATGGCAATAATAATAAAATGATTAATCGATGCTACATGACTGCATATACAAATAATTCCCAACGGTGTGTCGTCATCAGCGTCATTACCCACATCGTCATCATCATCATCATCATCATCATCATCTTCGTTCATATCCACATCATCATCAGCCTTATTGACGCCAGCAAGAGGATGGGGGGAGTGGGTGGGGCATGGGTAGGGGTAGGGAAGGATGAGGACAACAACGTTGCCTGTGCAAATGTTTATTGTGGGAATTCGTTGGCTGCGACGTGGCTCGACTTCCACCTACATACCCCTCTACCTGCTTTCCTACCATCCAATAGGTCTCTAGCATCAGCATCAGCATCAGCATTCACTTCCTCCTTCTTTTTTACCTCATCATACATCTTTTTTTTTTTGTTTTTGTTGTTCTTATTATTTTTGTTGGCTGAGGGAAATTAAATTTATGAATTGTTTCGTTTGTGCGTGACCAGAGATTTACAATAATCAGAAATCGGAATCGAGAATCAAAGAACACGCTCTGGAGACTAATTAGTCTCACTTCTCTTACCAATCCCCCCGGACAACAGTTTCAGTTGCAGTTTACCTCGATACAAAAATTATAATTATAATTTCTCGTGTCTGCCCCATCATTTCATTCCCTATCCCTCTCTTACTCTCTTTCTCTTTCTTTTTCTGTCTGATTGAAAATGAATTATGGTTTGGAAATTGCCAAGTTGAAGCAAAAGAAGCAAATTGAGGACAACAAATTTGGCAGTGGGTCAGTTATGAAATGTTCAAGAGTCACATACATACATACATACATACATACATTTACACCCATCCAAACACCCGCATCCTCCATCCCGACCCATTCAAACTGACAATCTCTTACCCTTACCCCATGCAATTTAACTCATAAAAAGGTCTGCTGACAGCTTTTTAAATATTTATTTAAATGGAATTCATTATTTAAAGCGATTTTTCATTGACCACAGAAACCGACAAACGTTTCCCATTCATCCAGCTCTCCCTTGTTCGCCGTTGTCTCTCACCGTTCACTGTTTCGTCCCTTCTCGTCCCGTTTGATTCAGGATGCAGCGCCAACCTGGGATACGTACTTACTATGTATGAATATGTATATACATAAATGTAAAACAACAATTTAATATATATGTATGTGCTCATGTGCATTGTTGAGATTCCCAGTTGGATTTTGGCCATAATTTGTCCATCAATAGCTTTGCTTTTGCAGCTAGAAGAGAAGGACTCTCTTTTAGCTTTAAAGTCGACTTTTTTTCAATTTCATCGAGGTAAATCCATAGTTCAATGTTAGGCAAATTAAGCATTTTCATTGAGCTTACATTTCCGCTGTAAGCAGCACATTGCAGATTAACGATCCATTTTCCAACTGGGTAAACGTTTGGCTCATACTCTATGTACCCAATACTCTACGCACATTTCGTGCTTAAATAAATAAATTGAACAATTATGCGTGGTTGCGGTTGTTTTGGCTTTGATGGAGGAGACCATACATAATCCTATTACCTATAGTTGTCGATTCCCATTTTGGGAGCTGCATCCCTACATACATATACACACATGATGCATTTCCCTCTCTCTCTCTATCTCTCAGTTTTTTGGAATTCAGTTGATGGGGTGTAAGTGTGTATGTGTATGAGGTGGAAGGCTTACTTTTTCGCATAAATATGCCAACAGCTGTCAATGCTGCGAAAATGCGCAAATGTTATAAACAAAACAAAAGGATACGTGTATAGACCTCTGCATATCCCTTAGGTCATCTTAGTTTGATTTCAAGTTCGGAAGCAACAAATGAAAGTTATTATCTAATATCATAGCATTCTTATAAGGGTTGACGTTGCATTTGGAAAAATAACTAATTTCCTTTTTCAATTCCTATCAGTTTCATTATGTTTTATACTTATCTAACATATAAAAAGATGATTGAAGATGACTTTTCACCCCTTTCTTTTTCAACTAATTGCTCTATGTTATATTATAGCATACTTATAAGAGAGACCAAGTGCGAATCAGTAATCCCAAGTCAAATATCATGGCATACTTATCAGGGCAGTAACGCAGCTTCTAATTTCTGTGTTTGGCCAACAAATTTGAACTTTTTATTGTGAGTTGCCCACTTATTTAAAAGATTTAAACATTATTTAAAGGAAACAGACTAAAAGTAAAGTGAAAGTAAAAGAGAACAATGAAATTTACATTTAGAATTGTGAGAGATAAAGGGGGAATTGCTCTTCATTTCATTCCCTATAACCATAAACTATCAATTTCAATGTCATTGAAATCCTTTTCAGATGTAATATGTCCTTGCATCTCGCATTTAAAAAGCATATATACCCCAATATTTATTTCATACATTTTTTGCATTAATATTAACTACATTTCAAGGGATCAAAATGCGCGACGCGAAGCGATCTGTGGTCTGTTGTCCTGTCCCGTTCAGTTATCTGTTGGTGAACTGTTTTGTTCAGTGCTGCAACTTCTCAACGTAATGCTCTTGACTTGGCTGCCTTTGGTTGACCGCCGCCGCCAGAACAGCAGCAGCAGCAGTCCGTCAATTGCAAATGAGAAAGAAGGGTAGGTGGGTAGGGGATTTTTGGATCTCTACCTTGTCTTTGGCTCTGGCTCTCAGCGGCAACCGCGACTTGTATAGTTGATGTGTTTAATAATGCAGAATTGTGTTAAGTTGAGTCGAGTCAAGTCGAGTTGAAATGATGCCGCAGCGGAGTTGCTGCTGCTCCTGATGATGATGATGATGATGATGATGCTGGGGTGTGTCGGGTGGAGAGGGGAGACGCGACTTACCTCTTGGGCCACATTCACATCATCATCATTTTGGGGGGCAGGCATTGTTATTATGTGCCAACACGGTCGTCAACGTGACGCTCAACAACGACAATATCAGCATATGTTACGATTGTTGTGTGTGTGTGTGAGTGTTTGTGAATCCTGTGAGCGGCATCTTCTTCCTGCCGCTTGCATTGTTCGATTAATGACTTAACGACGTGAGTTGAATAACTTTGATTTAGTGTCATCTCATTTTGTGTGGCACGCAACTGCAGAATCCAAAGGCAAAGCCAGAACCAGCTAATTGTATTTATTTACTGGGCGTGCCATACACACACACACACACACACACACACACACTCACTCACACGTAAAGAGTGTGAGAGAGGAAGAGAGAAAGACATGTGCTGGCAGCTAAAGCCTTGAGCCTTTAATTAATATTAGAATCCCCCATGGCAATCAAACGAAGGCGCATGAGTAACATTTTAATATGGAAAAAAGAAAGAAAAGAAAACACCAACTCAATCTTTTGTTTTCTCATCTCTTTTATTACACTTTCGAGTGACCAAAAGGGAGACTGATGTTCATTAGACACACCATTTAGTGGTCAACAAACACAGAAATTATCTCATTAATGACTAATAGCCTTTAAGTTGCAATTCCACAAAACAATACAAAAGCCATCAAAGTTTCCATTTGAATCTAAAATAAGCATGAGTATGATATCCATGATGTCCATGGTGTATACGCAATGTTTAGGAATACACTTGTTTTAAGAAGTTTCGCTTTGGAGCTTTAGTACCCGAACTTCTCCTTGTTGGCCAAAGTTTTGGAAGTATTAAAAGGTCTAAATTCAAACTCTTTTTGTTCTTTTGTTTAATTTTGTTTTGATTTTTTCACACAACAATTCTGCATCCCATAAGTAGGCAACAAAATTTTTGATATATGCAAATTTTGTTCTATAACTGTGAACAATCAGAAATCAATAAATAGTCCATAGACAATAACATCTTGGAACATTTCTAATGATCAAAAAGTGAATTCTTCGATTGTCCATTGAATAATTTAAGGGAGGAATTGTGTAACGCCATTGATAATTTATTTACAGACATACATATATCAAGCAATAGTTTGCACTAAGACAATTTGCCAAACTTATGTTTATATTGAATTTATAGACAAATATGGTCATATATTATCAAATGTAGAATGTTTGGGTGACCCAACTCATCAGCTTGACTCCATTGCTCTAACTGAAAATCATTTCCGCCCCCCCCCCCACACACACATTCGCATTAAATTTGACACAGCTGACGCCGCTTTGACCAGTTGCATGTGCTTCTTCAGCTACATATATGAGACCCAAAAACGCTAAAACATTTTGGCCTTTGAATAGTGGGTAGTTGTGGCTCGGCTCCCCTTCCGTCAGAGGCCACAGGCCGATCACGTTTAATTAGCTCTAATGAATATTTAGCCGAGACGACTTGTGCCCCCCATTTTCCCTTGCTCACTTTCTCCTTTCTCTTTGGATGTTACTCTTTTCGGCTCATACGCCTTTTCTATTAGTATCCAGCCGGAGGTTTTTGGTATATATTCCCTTATTTTGTTTTCTTTTTTGTTTTGCTCGTTATTTGTAATTTGTTGTAAGTTTTTGTTTCAGTTTTTATTATTGTCGGTCGGTTGGTTGGTTGGTTGGGATGGCTGGCTGGCTGGCTGGATGGCTGGCTGTCTGGCTAGCTGGCTAGCTGGTCGGTTGGTTGGTTGGGTCGCCGGTATTCTTGGCTCTCCTTTGCCACATCCTTTGTCCGTTTTATCGACATTGAAATGTGGCCCCAAAACAGTTTCAGCTCATAAAAATACAATTTGCTGCTGCTTATTTTTTACGATGCACATGAGGGCGATGGTTTCGCTTTGGCCAGGTCCTGACCCCACTCCTCCTAGCTCTAGCTCTGGTTCTGGTTACGGTTCTGGTCCTCTCGGTTCATCCTACTTCAATGGGTTTTTGGGCCAAAAACTATTTTGCCCAAAACATGAAATGGTGCGCACACATGTGGCTCCAAGTGCGTTCCAATGTCCAATTTTTGTAGTGTGGTCCCCACCAGAAAAACTTATGAGTGGGCGTAACGATGATGGTGACGGTGTCGGTGTCGGTGTCGGTGATGGTGTCGGTTACACAAAACCAGGCGGGGGTGGTGGCGAGAAGCAGACATGTGGGCATGGCCCATACATATGCAGCTGGTCAACGAACATTTAAAACGTTTAAACGGGATTTGTTTATGTGTAAGCGTTTGCGTTTCGGTTTCGGTTCAGTTCGGTTCGGTTCCAACAGTTCAGGTGGCTGTGAACCCGAAATTGGCAAAACTAACATAAACATAAAAACCATCAGGACCGACGGCAATCAGGCTCAACGAAAACCCAATGTATTCATAATCCAGCCTAATAATCCTAGGGCTACTCTGCAACCCAACTCACTCACTCATTCACTAACTCATACGTCCTCATACGTTTCCGGTTATATTTTTTCTACTTTTCCAACCTTTTTATACCCTTGCAAAAAGGGTATATTAATTTTGGTCAGAAGTGTGCAACGCATAGAACGAAGCATCTCCGACCATACAAAGTATATATATTCTTGATCAGCACGACGAGACGAGTTCAAATAGCCATGTCTGTCCGTCCGTCCGTCCGTCCGTCCGTCCGTCCGTCTGGATCAACGCAAACTCCTCCTAGACCGTAAGAGCTACAGAGCTGAAATTTTGCACGTAGGCTTGTATATACTGCAGGCGTTGTATATCTCGGATTCAGCCGGATCGGACCACTATATCATATAGCTCCCATACAAACGGCCAAGTCACGAACAGTGACTTTCTCAATAACTTTGTTATTTTCTGAGCTATTGTCGTGAAACTTAATATTAGAGAGTTTACTACGCCTATAAGCGACTATGCCAAATTTGATCAAGATCAGGTGACTATATCATATAGCTCCCATAGGAACGATTGGTCGAAAACAGTGACTTATGTAAATAACTTCGTTACTTTTAACGCGATTGCTTTTAATTAAAACATTTCTTAATTTAATATAAATGTTAATGACTGTGCCAAATTTGATAAAGATCGGGTGACTATATCATATAGCTCTCATAGGAACGATCGGTGGAAAACAGTGACTTATTACAATATCTTCGTTATTTCCTATGATTGTAGGCCATTCTTTCGCAAACATAAGCCTTTTTAGATAAAATGTTCTTCCACATTGATGGCTAATAGGTAAGGAAAGAGTTACCAAAAAAGTTGCAAGGGTATACAAACTTTGACGCGGTCAAAGTTAGCCCCGGCCCTCTGGTTTTTTTTTTTTGTTTGTCCTCTTCTACAAATGTAAAGTCAAAAGCAAATATTTCGATTATGTGATTTTCAATTACCAAACGAAAATCAAATAAAGGTAATCGCTCTTAATAATATTTTCTAGGATCGTTTAGCTCTCTTTGAGTTTTTGTTGTCAACTTGTTCGATTCCTCTCTCTTATCATAATTAAGGCCAAAGTCAAAAGTAGCTATCGATGATGAATCAATTAGGCTCTCGCAATTCGCAATATTGAATTATATTTAGATATTGCGTATCCGCCGTGTGTTCGTCCTTAACCTAATGCACTCGCCGCACACCACACAAACACACACACACATACATGCTCATACATATTCATTTACATTTCTCTGTGTGTGAGACGAGAGTAGAGCGGCTTATCAGAGAGTTACGCAAAGAGGTGAGATGGGCAGAAAGGTTTGGGTTTTAGCAGCGAAATTGAAGTCATTGCACTTATTGTATAATTATGCAGTTTAATGAATACTAAAAAGCTTCTTCTGTTGCATGGTCGGGTAGAGTTGCTTACAATTTAGTTGGGGATGGGTTAGTTGACGGGGGGCAGAGGCAACACGTGCAATAAATACAAACTGCGCAGTGGGAAACAGAAAAGCCGGGAAAGGCAAGAAAATGAAAATGAACGTGTGTATAAAATTAAGAAAATGAAATGAAGAAAATTGCAAAAACAACAAGATCAGAAAAAAAAACAAAACAGAACAGAATGGTAATACAGGCCAAAGGGAAAGTGTCTGGTCTTGTGGGTGTCTATATATGTGTGTGTGTGTGTGTGTGGGGGAGTGGGGCCGTCATGTTGATTATTATAGTTATTATTGTCGACAGGGAGTTGCAGTTGCGGATGCGGATGTGAATGCGAATGCGGTGCGGATGCTGCAGCATTTTGCAGTTGCCCGAAGCCAATGTCGGACAGCAGCAAAATGAGAGAGAATGGCCAACAACAAGTAACGTACATTGCGAGTCAAAATCAACCAAAAAAAAAAGTATCCCAAACCCAAAGCAGACTCAACCAGACCAGAGATAACGATGCGGCATTTAACATAAACCGTTTTGCTTATTGCTTTGCTCGGTTCTATTATTACTATTATTATATATATATATTTTTCAGCCCATTGTGATCCTCTCGGCGCTGTGCCCTTGTCATGGTTTTTAAATTTTATTTAAAATGGATGGAAATGAATGAGTTTGAGAGAAAACTTTATTAAAAACATTTTCAAAATAATATTCAAAAATGTTTGACAGAGCTCATTAGGACTTATGGAAAGAGTATTTGATTGGTCAACATTAAGTGGAAAATATTTCATATCTGCTGATTCAATTGCTACATCTTGTTCTCTTTTCATCTGTTTCGGTTTTGTGCTTCTTTTTCTACTTCGTCTTCAGTTGCGTTTTTAATTTTGTTTCTGCTCCTCAGACGCGTGTGTGTGTGTGTGTAGTGCTAGTAGAGGTGTGTCTGTGTGTGTGTGTGTGTCATTTTATGCATGAATTTTTTAATAGCTTAAATATGCGGCAATAAAACTTTAGCACGCTCATCTTATCGCCAAACGCCTGGCAAGTTACTCCCAGTGACTCCATCCTTTCATCCTCATGGCTGACCCATCCGCACCGCACTTTCACCATCCTGCAACCCCTTGCCGCCACCACACCCCACCGTCGCCGCTCCACTATGGACTTGCTGCTTGCCGTCTTCCTGCTGCCTGGCCCACGACATTGCACGTACCTAATAAAAGCCCAAGCCACGCGAAGATGTGGATGGAGTTGGTAATGCGAGTATATGCGGGAGTGGAGGCTAGCGATGGCAGCTGCCGACATGGCGCCATGCACGTGCTCATCCACCTGCAGCTAGCCAACAAAAACGCCCACCCCACCGCCCACGCTCCACTACCATTGCCGAGCATCTTGACTTTTAACTAGCTAACTTGATAAAACTACAAAACTATACAATAAATATGCAAAAGCGGCAAGAGAAAAAGCAAACTAAAGCAGAGAAAAACTGCTAAAAGAAAACGTATCCAGAAGAAGGTGGTTGGTTAGGTGGCCGGAAAAGATGGAGTAAAATTGGCGAAGAGTCCTCCAGCAGCATAGATATAGCATAGCATGGCATAGAGAGTACATGCATACATAAGTGAGACGGCTGGCCATTGGATGAAGATGCCCTCAAGCATGCTCCCTGGCTCTACCTACCTTCCGTCCTTCCTTCCTTCCTTCCTTCCTCCTGTCTTTCCGACCTTCCTTCCTACTGTAAGTGCCTTGGGGTATCCTTAGCTAACACCCTCTGGAGGTGTCGCTGCATTGGCAGTCTCGCAAGCAATTTAGCTTAGTTCCCGCTTCGCTATAACCCTAAGAAGCCCTCTACCGTTCCGCCGCCTATCTAGCTTGTCGCCAAATGTTCCCTTTTTTGTTTTTTTCTTGACCAGGGACGGATTAGCCTAAAAAAAAAAAAAGGAAAAACGCTTAACATTAAAGACAAAAAACGAAAGAAGGTCCAAAAACTTTTTATTGAGCAGGCTCGAGGTCATTTTGTGAAGCAAACAGAGATGAGCAGTTGCTCTCATCAGCGCTAAAACTAATTGGGAATTACAATTGGTCAAAGCATACTTTTTGGCTTGTATTCTAATCGAAAGTGTTTGTGTATTGAAACTTTAATGCTGTTTTCCCCTTACTTCATTCTTCGTCTCTGTGTTTCTTTTATCATTTCCATTTCATCATGTATTCCAAGTTTCCATCGAAACATACAGTTATCGTGTCTTTTCGGGTTTCCGGTGCGTGCGTGTGAATGGCTAGCCCATTGGCATTTCGGAGCATAGTTTTTTTGTCAAGTTTTATGGCCTTGTTATTTCATTAGCATAATCAAATGGCTGATCGATCTCCATCGCACCATCTTTGTCTCCATTACCATCTCCATCTCCATCTTTATCTCCATCTTCATTGGCATTTTTAGCCTGGGGGCGCGGCTATACCCACTATACCCAAACATACATACATACATATATAAGTACATATCTTAATTCTCTAGTTAAGTTTCTCGTTTTCCTTGCTCTTTTCAATCAATTCCCATCGCTTTTACCGTTGCCTTTGTGCTTTTTACTGCTCACACACACACACACACACGCACGCACATACATACGCACCCACCCACAATGCTTTAGCTTTCTCGTCGCCCCCTCATTGCCTGCCTTCCTGCAATCCCTGGCACTCCATATCCGTTCCGGTGGCAAATCTCTGCTGAAAGCCATCAACTTGGAGGCATTGTCAGCGACATAACAAGGACAACGCAAAGCTGAAGAAGCTGTTTACACTTTTCTCAGAGTATGAGAGAGGCAGACAGAAGAGAAGGCAAAAAAAAAGTTGTGCGTTTTGCATAAAGTGCGCTTATCCCCGCAGGATATGACTGGCAATGACGCGAGGCCCGCTTTATCCATCTTCTCTACTTTGCTCTCCTTCTCCACCCCCCTCTCTCTCTCTCCTCTTTTTAGCTTATGCGACCCTCTGCTGTCAGCCCTGTCTAATTTCGCACAAAACTGGGCAAAATTCTTGGTGGTACAGAGAGGGGAGTGCCTCCTCTTTTACTCCCTCTCGCTCTCTCTCTCTCTCTGTCTCTGTCTCTGTCTCTCTCTTAGCAATATGTCAAAAGCGTTGGCTTGGCTTTTCAAGTGCACGTGCCGAAATGAAGCTGGAAGTGTGTCAGGCGGCATTTCCGTTGCAGTCGCATATTCTTCTGCCATATCTTCCTACCGTCCTACCATTGCCATTCCCTTTCTACCACCACTCTCTATCTATCTCTCTGTCTGTCTCTCTCTTTCTGGCTGTTTACCACAGTTCACCCGCTCAAACTACACCACACAATGATGCAATGTCGACGTTGTCTTTTGTGTGTGCGCGTGCATGTGTGTGTGTGTGTGTGTATGTGTGTGTCTGCGCTTGTCGCTCGCTTTTGAGTTTCAAGCTTTGATTTATGTTAACGCTACCTGTCCAACTGTCTCCTATAACCCCCCTTCCCCCAACTACCCACCTATCACCTGAATATGCCACGCCCCGTGGGCTCAAATTGTCAGCATCTGCATAGAACAGCGGATAATGGTCAACTGAAATACGGCCAACCAAATGACTGACCGACAGACCAACTGACCAACCGCCCACCAAACAGAATCATACAGCTGAATGTCAGAAATATGCACACATACATATGTACATACAATGATAGGCAGTGTGACATAGTCCAAAGGAAAAGAGGGAGAGAGAGAAACACACAGACGGAAATTTGGCTCATCTACTATTTATCGACTCTATATCTAACGTGATTTTTAATTAATGAATTGGAAAATTGAGAACTCTAATTTTCAAAGTCCTAATTAAATTATTTAGACTACAACTAATTATAACCTGTAAACTCAAGAGAGTAGAGTACGGTACCCATGGTCCAGAGAGCCAAACACATAAAAAAAAGCAACAACACAAATCAAAAATGTCAATCTATGCAAGTATGAGCGTGAATAAGCAACAGACAGGCTTATACGAGTGAAAGGGAAGCCAATAAAATATTTACTCTCGCTGATCCATTCTCTCCACTCTCCACCTTAGCCCCAGCCACACTTGTTCTCTTTCTTTTACTTTTAATTAACCGCTCATCTTGTTTGTTTGTCGTTGTCAAGTGGATTCTTATTTGTTTTTTTTTGTGAAGTTGCACGAATTGTTTAATAATGAAGTTTTGCATAAAGTTCTTGAAATAATATCTGAAATTCTTGGGCCTTAAAAGAGAAAGTGAAGAAACTTGCCTATGCCCAAGAAAGAATATGAAAGAGAAAGAGAGAGAGTAAGAAATGTTGGCGCGTGTGTGAGTGTGAATTGATCGAGATTTTATTTGTTTTTTTTCCGTTTTTTTTGTGTGTGGGTTTGTGAGATAACAACAAGAAAACGCAAAGCGGTTAAAAGGGAGAGTAAATCCCCTGTAATTCGTAGGGTAAGCAACTTTCCATGTTTTATTACATTCTTTTGCGTACATACTTACTTAAGAAGTTTCCAACACCAGAAAAGGATTCAGAATAGTAAGTAAGGAAATGTTGGGAAGTCGAATCATTTTTTCCTGAGATAAATTAATACACGATCGACTAAGAGTACAAGGCTTAAAATAATTGAAAGTCATTGATTATTTTATTTTATTTATGCATTAATGAATAATATGGAAATCACATATACTTACATCTGTACATATGTATATTCATACTTATACATTACTTTTCTTACATATTCATGTAGGCTTCTCCATTGTTGCTCACTTTCGCTGCTTGTTCTGAATACGAAAGTGTCGAGTGGCGAATGATTAAACGTGAAGTGGGGAAAGTGCAATTGCAAGTCTACAAGAAACAATGCGAGGCAATCACTGTAAACAACTGTTGGCCCTCTGGCCTGCCACAAGCTGCTGCTGTATGTCCTTTTTTTTCGTCCTCTCTCTCCTCTCTCTCTCTCTCTCTCTTGTAGACTCTTTTCTGAGTCTTTTTTATGTATTTTTTTTTTTTTTTTGCAACTTTCAAATTGAATCAAATCAATTTCGCTTCATTGAATGTTTACCATTTTACGCGCGGCCAACATTGAACTCGCTCTGCTTCGGCTTGTTGTTTTCACGCGCTTTTCAAGTCCGATGCCCGATGTCCGGAGTCTGGAGTGTCCGGTGTCCGTTGGCCGTACACCGGACGTGAAGGCGTCACGGTTGAACATGACCCCTTATCTTGGCTTGTCAATTGGGTTGAATTCACTTGAATCGACGACATCCATTTATCTTGGGCCAATTATGAATTCACTTCGTTTTCAATTCTTGGATATGGAAGAAGAAGAAGAAGTGAAAAAGGATAATTCAGAAAAAAAGCACAGTTCACGAGCAAAATCTAATACAATTGACTCAAGGATTCAAACTCGTCCATAAAGTTTTTTCAAAGATAAGGCTAGGAAGTCTCTCTATTTATTTAAAAACTAACTTGGAATAAGATTTAATACTATTCTGACTACATAATCTTATGAAGCTTGATCAAATCATATAAAATGATTCCTAAAATAATTTTGAAAACAGAAGAATGGGAGAAATGTGAAATTTCTTGACCTGAGCCTTACGCCAAAATTGTCTATCCAGTTATTTCAAATATGATTCTAGTCATACCAGGCATTGGGATTGAATAGGGGCAAGGCCATATACGGGGTAATAGATGAAGTTGGCTTACGAAATATTTATATATATAATTTTTGTTTTTATTTTATTGAGCAGCTAACTGTGAAATTAAATTGTGAATTAAGAAAACTTGGCCGGGCAAGGAAGCCGTGAGGAAGGGGGTGTAGTTAGGATAGTGTTAATGCTAGTTGGGGGGATAAGTCTGCGAGGAATTCAAGTTGCCATTGCACATTTCTTTAATGTTCTCTTCCATCGCACACACAGAGCGAGAAAGAGACAAAGGGTGAGAGAGAGAGAGAGAGAGAGAGACAGGAGAAACTCTTTTGGCTATTTGCAGTAAATTGAAAAAGTATTAAATCAATAAATAAAAGTTACACACACACAGAGGCACACACACACACACACCGTCACAGGCACATGCATAGCCCAAGCACACACTCATGGGACGTGTAACTTTTTGGCCATGTGCGTGGATTGCTGCTGCTTCCTCAATCGCTGCTGTTGCGCTTACGTTGCACATTTGCCAATACAGAGCCTTGCCGGCCCCCCCCGCCAGCGCCATCAACCCACTCGCTCATCTGTTTCAACTCCCAGGCAAACCAAACCCATTGGCAACTACTACTCCGTGCTATGACCATTTGGGGTTACACACGCCGCGTGTTAATTACTCAGAACATTTTAAACGGCACAAGGAGCAGATTGGTTTGTGGGCGGAATGGCACAGTAGCAGATTGTAGCGCGTTCAACTGGCCAGCGGGCCATGGCGACCCGCGAAATTTGTTGTATTGATTTAAAACGAGCGGCATCAGCCACGACGGGGGGGCGGGACAGGGGTCGAGCAAAAGTAAGCCAAAGAAGAACAAAAAAGAAAAACACCAAAAAATTGCAAAGTGTAAGGAGAGGTGAGGTGGGGTGGGATGTATTTGGGGTGAGGTGAGGTGAGGTGAGGTGAAGTGCGGATGGAACGTTTGCTACTTTTGCTCCTACTGTTGGATTGGTTGCCCAGGGTAACCCAGGTAGATGGCAATCAATGCAACCAACGAACACGTAGAAAATGCTTTTCAATTTGCTTCCAAAATGTAGTCGACCCATTGCATATCCATAGTAAATTACCCATATACCGTTTACCAACACTACTCAAAAATGTGTTGAACAACAACATTAAACAACAATGGGCAAAAGAATAAGATCAAATGGAAATTTCTTTTAAGAAACTAAAGCACAAGAAAAGAAAATTTGTTAACTTACATTCAAAATTTGTCATTTAACTCTCTTCTTCACCTGCTCCTTCTTTTTTCCTGACATGATTTTAACAAATCTGTTAACATCTTGATACCCTCCTCATCTTTTTTCTTTGGATAGCCAGGCCAAAAGGTATAAAAATGCAACCAGTGCAGAATGAAAGAAGCCAATACCAACAAAAACAATTGGCTGGTAAATAAAGCGTTTGCCGGATCGACTGGTGGCTGGATAGAGAATCAAGAGAAAGAGAGAGGGATAGAGAGAGACAGAGAGAGAGAGAGCAGAAATCACTATCATCATTGTCGTTGTCATGGTCATCATCATTCTCATCATCATCCCCATCATGGTCATCATTGTGATTGTAATTTCTGTTGCTGCAATGTTTTTGTTCAAAGAGATCAAGTTGCTTTTGTTTTTTATTTCCTTTGCTTGTTTTTTTCCCCACTTATTTTGTGTATGGGAGTTTAACGCGTATTTTTATATAATTTTTTACAATCCTTTGACAATGCCTTGTCAGGGATTTTGCCATGGGCCAGCCATCTCACATCTACATACATACATACTTGCAATGTTCATTAAATGCAAATGCGAATGTTTTAAGCATCTTTGAGAAATTTAATTAATAGCAAATTTTAACCAATTTCCATATACACCACACACACACACACACGCACAAGTGACCTGCCTTGTGTTCCCTTCTGTTCATCCCCCCGCCTGTTTCACTAGCAACCTGAACTTCAATTCTTAGGTTGGGGGTTCACTTTTTATTAGAATCGTAAATAGTCTTTATGAGCTGTACGTGCCCAAAATTCCCAATAAGCCAAAAATATTTTCCTTTTACCAAGAGCAACAGCAACAAATTATCAGCCACGCCTACGTGGGCTCAAGTAACCATCAAGTGAGGAGCCAAAGGAAGAGAGAGGGAGAACGGGAGTTACTGAATGAGATGCAAGAAACTTCAAGGGTTTTGCCCTTCGCCATTGCCATGAAATTTCATAATCATTATTATTATTATTATTATTATGATAATGCAAACAATAGAATAATGTCTATTGATAGTGCAGAAATCTGTCAATGAGAAAATTCACAGCAGGCAAATTGCATGACTCTAAGAAATTGAAATTGGAATTTAAGCATTGCAAAATTTCAACTATTTCCTATATACAATAAAATTGAAATTTAACATTTAAGATTCTAAAGTCCTGGACTTTCACTAAATGTAGTCAGGGCTGAGGTCGTGAACCGTTCGATCGGATATAAAGGATACATGCTGATTGGTGATGGCCTAAACAAAAGTTGTAATAATGTCTTTTGATTTTTAAGAATCTCTTAATTTGACTTATGAGCTATATATGTACATATGTTATCCGTTAAAAGATTTCTTCAATTGGAGAATGCAAAAGTAAGTGAAAGAAAAAGAGAGAGTGAGTGAGAACAAGGTAAATATTTATTGCATTAAATAATGAAAACAAGCTGCGTTTTGACATTTTAATTGAATAAAATCGTTTTGTGGTCTTTAAAGGATTATTTCATGGCCAAACAAAAGGGGCAACAATTTACCAAATGTCTCGTTTGGCCCTCTAACAAACTCACTCAACCACCCATCTACCGCCCACTGTTTTTACTACTCCATCGCTTTTATATATAACTGATGTGTGTGCGTGTGTGTGTGTGTATTTGTAGATGAGTGTTTGTCTGGGCATCGACATCCGAAAATGCATTGCATGAAAGTGCATTTGAATGGCGTTTGTTGTGTTTGTGCATCAAGTGAAAACAGAACTGAAGTAGAGGCTATATAACTAATATGTTGAATTTATCTACACAGATAGACACACACACACACACATATATGTACATACATTAAGGTGCTTCTTTTCAAGCTAATGATCAAGGGCTTGCAATATTTTGGACAAATGATTGAGAATTGGTTTTATGAAAAGGAAAGTAAAACGAAAGAGAATTTTCTTTTTGTTTTGGTACTTGATCTGTAAATTGCATACTCATTTGCTCTACAGCAACTAATAAATCTTCTAATTCAAAGGGTAAAGTGTGAAACCTTATGTAAATGTAAGTTTAATCAGTTGTTCATCTCGGTCACCAGTTTGTGAGAAGAAATTCTTCATTTATGGGGTAAATCAGGGAAAAAAAAGGGCTACGGAAATTTGTTTCATTCCTCTAACCCTTCGCCAGAATCAAGTACTGAACTTAACTGCGAATTCTTAAGCTTATATTCAAATTTGGACTTTCATAATAATAAAAACCTGCATCAATTGCATTTAGAATCACCTTCATACATCTAAGATTGAAGTATCAAAAATTAAGAAAAATAATAAGTTTCAAAATACATTGTCTAAAGTTGAAGTGAAAATGTATATTGAGTCACCCTAATTAAATTGTAGATCTACATATATATGTACATATGTAGATATGTTTTAATATATATATATAAACTTATCTGGGTATCTGTCTATGTGCATAAGAGAGTGCTGATGCAATGTGCCGGTTGTCTATGCGGCAGTCTGTCTGCACAGTGTGATGTGTTTACCTATGCGCATTTGATGGCAACGTAATCATCAACATCGACATTCTCGTCATCATCATCATCGTTGTCAGCAAACTAAACACCCGTTGGCCACAATGGCAACAGCAACAACAACAACAACCACAATAACAGCAAGTTCAAGTCTCACCTTGTTTTGTACCCTCTCGCGCTCTTAGTCCAAAATTCTCGTGTGATTTGCATTTAATTGCAACAATTTTTTGGTCAGACAGGAGGCAAGTGCCCCCGCCGACTTTCCCATTGCGGGGTTAAGTGAGAAGTACATATCCCATATACATACAAATGTATATATGGAGAGATTGTTTCTATGGTTTCTGTTTGCCATTTTTGTTGATGCTGTTGTTGTTCCCTACGCTTAAGCTGCTTTAAATTTATTGGTGTGCACAGTTTAAGCTTTTTTTGTTTTTCGCCTTTCCCAAACCTTTCGCCAATTGCCAAACTGCAACCTGAAGCACCTTCCTCGTCCTTCGTCCCTGTTTGCAAAAATGGATACAACTTGCCAATTATGCCATTCGATGGCCAATGGACTAAACTCTGACTGTGAATGCAACCTACTGCTGCTGTAATGCCATTTTTTTCTTTCCTCTTTAGTTGTTCGTCCCCCCCTCTGTGGAAAGGGAAAACTGTAAAAAAAAAAAAAAACAGAAGAACTTAAAATCAATGCCTTTTGTTGGGTCAAAGTGTCGACTAGCTAATTACCCTGTTTTAAAATGATCTATGCTAATCGGAAAATAAGTACACAGTGCAAAATCAGCGGAGGGTAAGAAGGTAAAATAAATTTTTCACTTTTCTCTTAATTTGAGAAAATTCGCGTCTTTAGAGTTTTTCTAAAAGCAACAGAATCACATTGTTATTAAAAATAATTCAAAGGTTTCGTTTGAAGTTTCTTGTATAAAAACAACATAAATATTAAGTATCCGTCCTGTGGGCTCATGATATTTTTATTACTTGCTTGAATATTTTAAGTACTAATTAAAACTGATTTTGTTTTTTAATATTTTGGTAATTTATTTAGGTTAAAAATAAACAAATGGATAGCTAGAAATACCCTTATGTGTGCAGGGTATACAAAAAAAAATGGATAAAATCCTGAAACCAAATAAAACAAAACAACAATTTTTCACTGCATACTTTGGGGCTTTTAAATCGCGCTGCATTGTTCGCTGTTGTCTCTTTCTCTCTTACTGACTTGCTCTATTGTCGTCGCCAGTGCTAAATGTGGCATTAAATTTTTCGACCAACACAACTAGCACACACACGCACACACACACACATACACAGCTAACTGGACAGTAAAAATATGGTCGGAAAATTTCCTGCTCTGTCTAACGTAGCATAGGGTGTTCTGGGCATGCTAACTAGTCTGTTGTTTGGATGTAAATGACTCAACGATATAACTAAATAGATTATATTTAGGTTGAATACATACATATGTAGGTATATATATGCATAGAAGGCAACTTTAGGCTTCAGGCTTTAAATGTAATTAATTGATAGATGCATTCAATTGAATTGTATATGCTAAATATTATTCAATTGCATTTCTATTTGTTATTCTTTTTAACTTTGTTTTATTTATATGAAAGTTCTGCCATGGGTCCAGATTTTGATGTTTCAACTTCTATCTTTTTGAATTCTTCTTTCTGTTATGCTGTTTCTCTCTGTCTCTCGTTCTTTTTGATTTAAACATGTCGTATGAGTAATTATTTTTATAAAATAACTGTTTCTTTTTTGTTTACAATGCGTAATTCATACTGTTAGGGTATTTGGTTAGGAGTCATTGCTTTTGAATTTAAAGCTGATGATGATTTATGGTGATTTTTAGCATTAAAAAATGTGAATCGTTTAATGGATTCTCGTTGTCATTCGTAAATATAATGTCGATATCTTTCTCTAGGTGCTTATGGGACTTACTGTATACAGCTTAGTTCGGACTCTAAATGCACCACATCAGACTGGATACCTTGAGATAACCTTAAGGGGAAATTTAATTAAAGTTAGGGTATTTTGTAAATTTACATTCCCTTTCGTCCTCGTCTTCGAATGCCTCTCTTGGTGCAGTTACCAAAAACTGCTGTCGTTGATATGTAGTTGTTTGGCCATTGCGCGGCTGCTTCCGCACTTAGCAGTACTTTGGGCTAATTTTTAATGCCGCTCATATTTTGTGCACAAACACAGACAACAGCAGAAGCAACACCAACAAGTCAGCCGCAGCTTTAGCCGCAGCTCTAAACCTTGCTTACTACAGGTGGCCACAAAAGTAATTGGCCAAAAATGGTGTCCTTGTGCGGTAGTTGAGTAACTAGTTGATTTTCCAAAATGGTTTTCCAGTTAAGGCAAATTCATCAGGAGAACGGTTGAAACTTTGTCGTTTTTTTCGGTGTTTTTGGTTTTTTTTTTCTTGTTGTTGTTCATCGTTCGTCTGCATTGTTTTGTACACTAACTGTTGATAGCTAGTGTGTGTGGGACTATGATACAACTGGGTGAAATCATTTCTGGGGCTGCCTGCAACTTGTTCCTGCAGATACAGGAAAGACGACTTATGCATACATTTGTCTTCCGTCTCGTGCGGTCCAAAAGAGAGAGAGAGAGAGAGAGGGCGGAGAGGGTGAGCTAAATGGGTGACTGACGATGAGGATGGTGGAGAAGGGGTTCGGGGTGGCATAACAGCGTGTGTGTTTTGTTTTTCGGTTTTTGTTGTTGTTCTTTTTTCTTTTATTTTTGGTTTTTTTTTCTGTTTTTTGCATTTTTTGCTGTGGCTGCGGTTGACTCGCGATATTTATTATTGTTGCTGAAATTGCTGTGTGTTGTGTCCTCGTCCTCGTCGTCGTTGTCGTTGTCGTGGCTGGGAGTCCTTCTTTTTCTCCATCTCCATCGTCGACTTCATCTCCAAACGATGCCTCCTTGTTGTTGGTGACGCATTTAAAGCTTTTGCGGCATATACTCGTAAATAAAAAACTAGCAAAGCGGAACAGGCAACAGCAAAAGATGGTAATACAAAACGGAGTAGAGAAAGGACCACAATCACCAGCCAGGACAATGGGCAAGCTTTAAGCCCCCCGCCTCTCTCTCTCTCTCTCTCTCTCTGTCTTGCATTCTCGCCCTGTGTCGACTATCATCAGTCGAATGGGAAGCATCTGCGTTGCGCCAATGCTTGATTTATGTATTAGCTGTAGACCCCAACCCGGCACTTACCACGCCCACTTTATCCCTTTCTATATATGTGTGTGTGTAGTAAGTAGAATAGCAAAATCAAAAAGTATCCTTTGGCTTGGCTTATGAATTTTATTAGGTTTATGTTTAGGTTTTCGTTTGGCTTCATCATAGATTTGATTATTACATTATCGTTATCGGTTATCGCTTTACGCTTGTCGTTATGCTAAAAAAAAAAAAACAAGAAACATCACAAATACACACACAGACACGCACTCACAGACACACTGCACTCTCACACACACACACACCTTTTGTTGCACCTGTAATAATATTTTCTTTATATATATATTTAACCTACAGTTAACATTATCTCGAATAGGATTACTCAAATTAGACACAAAATTGGACAATTAATACAATTACATTATACATATTGGTTTATAATATATATGAATATATATATATATATATATATATATATATTTTACTGCTTTATCAATTATACTATTTTACAATTGCAACAATTGTTTAAACATTCGACTCTCGCTAAGGAAGCATTTCAGAGCAATAGATAGATAGATCAGCTATCCAAGAAAACCAACAAAAAACAAAAATAATAATTTCCTCTATTTGTTTGTATAAAGTAACTTCTATATACTATATTTACTTGTTTATTTGAGCTTATTTGTTCATGTACTTATGCTTCATTTTTCTAATAACAATTTTCCATTGCTAACAAACAAAATGCAAAAGATTTGTCAAAAAAAGGAGGGCAAGTGTTGTCAAGTAGTTCTTCTAATTAAGTATTCCCTACTTGAAAATAACAAAATCAACCAATAACAATGAGCAACTAACTGATATTGACATGAACGAAGTGAGCAAGAGTTGGTAAGTTAAATAATTGTAACAAATTACTCTTTGCGATTAGAAGAAACACAGATCTAGATCATAAAGAAAAACAATTGATTTAATATTTTTACAAATTCAAAAGTTCTGCAATTTCTCTTGCCATGTCATATATTTATTCAACAAATGAATTAAGACAAGTTTTTACTCACATTTACCAATTAGTGGCAAATTATTCACACATAATGAACAACTTTGCCCCTACAGTTCATTCAGAATAATTGGCTAGTTGAAATATTACAAAACTTTTGAACGAAAACAGATTCTCTTTAAACTGCCATAATGATGGGAATAATATTTGGAAACTATTGATTTGAACAAACACATGAATATGGACTAACTTTTTGGTCAAACTTTCTAAATAATGAGCTCAATAATCATGACAGTTGAACTGAGAAATTTTCTTTTGTTTTAAATAAGCAAAGACCTGAAAATTGAATAGTTGTTTTATGTTCATTGAGAAATTTCTAAATCATAATTTTAGTTTCTTTGTTGAGTTTATGGTTTTTTGTTTGTTAGCGCTTTGTGCAAATTAATTTGCCTCTTTATGAACTTGATCTCTTTACAAATAGTTTATTATTTTTGCCAGTTTTTCTAAGTTTCTCAAGCATTTATATGCATTTTTGTATGTTTGTATGTATGTATGTATATAGCAAATGTATGTATGTATGTATGTATGATTAATTGATCGAGGAGTTTTTTTTTTCAGTTTGAGAGATCTTTTGTGCTTTTGTTCGTTCATTTGATATGTACAGTCTCGCGCAAAGTTGCTAAACATTTTCCTCGATTTTTCATAAAAAGAAACAAATTTAATTACTGTTATCACATATTTATCCATATCAATAGTTTATATATATATTTATATATATATATAGATTTATATAGTTTTTTTTGGTTTTTTGTGGTTTTGTTTCATATATAGTTATTAAATTTGTTATTATTTCCAGTTGGTTTTTTAATGCATTATAAAATAAGTACAAATTGGTTTTCTTTTTAATTTTAGTTAAACTATCGTAAATAGATATATATGTATGTATGTATGTATGTATATATCAGATACCAGATACAAAGATACAAAGATACAAGATACACGGCTGTGACATTAATTGACTAGACTGGGCAATACATACTTACAAAACTTATGTGTCATACATATGTATATACACACATACATATACATATACATATACATATATGTATATATGATAAAGTTATTCATCTCTGACTAAGTGATGCAGATGTTGATCTTGATGTAGATGCTGTTGTTATTGTATTGTTGTTGTAGCTTTTGCTGGTATAAATTACTTTTTTATTAATTGGCCAATAAATTTTCCAGTTATTTATGAACTACATATCACTATGATAAACAAAAAAAAACAAAAAAAAACAACCATAAAATACAACCAGCCAACATGCCGACTTCTAAATACTCTGTAACAAGATTTGCTCCCAGATATCATTGATTGAATCCATATATACTGATGTCTGTATATCGATTCCTTTGACTTGACTGAATCGTTAGCCTGTATGTACATTAGACGATTAGATGTAGATGCAATCGAGAGTACGATACTTTCGCTTTAATTTGAGAAACAAAATGGAACATTTCTAATAAGGTTATAAATAGAATTTCATTTGATTCCACCTTTGTCATATCATGTATGCCCAGTTTAACTCATAGATCCGTGTACATGGTAGGTAATCTACAGGGTCTTTTCAATGTATGTTTAAATATATGCTTAAATTGTGTATTTCGTGTTTTTTTCTTTTGTATGATTTTGTTTTGTTGTTGTTATTCGTTTTGTTGCCAGTTGCTTTTATGATTTACACAGCTTGAATTGAAATTCAATATATAATAATTTACTATTGGCATTCGCATTATGCAATTGCATTGTATGAAAGACAACAACGGCAACAAATACAACAACAATAACATAGAAATATTCATACAAAAAATTGAAAATAACCAAATAGAACAACTAGCTAAAACTAAACAAACAAACAAACAAATAAACGAGAGACGCCCTCAGGGTCAGGATATGCAGGATTAGCCAGGATTCAGCTGAAATGGCAGCAGCATCAGACATAACAGTCGCCAAAGAAAAATAAGAACAACAGCAACAATAAGAAGAAAAAGCTGATTTTCCTTCCCAACATTTTCCCTCTACATCATCTATGTATGTATTATATTTATGTATGTATGAAAATGGAAAAGTGCAGCGTTTTACGTTTGACAATTTGTAGCTAGATTTTGTGTGTTTCCTTTGCCTTTCGCTTTTCATTTTTTGTTTTGCTTTTGTTTTTTATTCTATCTATAACAAAATAGCAGTTTGGAGATGCTGACTCGGGAATGCTAGATACATATCTATACCCATACATACATAGATACATATGTGAATGTTTGTCTGATTTGTGGGGTATATACGAATTTTGTTAGCAGAAATTTTAACAAACTCTTTGACTCAAAATCAGTTTTTGAAAAGAAATCCATTTGTAAGGTTGTAAATTTGTAAATAACTAGTTAGCCATGATTTCAATATAAAGTCCTTTGTTTGTCTCCAAGTATTAGTTAGGCATTGTTCTTGGAAAACTTTTACTAAACGTTTTAAACTTCAAAAAGGGCCTTATTCAATTGAGCCCTGGTTTTAGAATCCTTGTCTTTAGATTCAGTATTTTGATTCAATCATTTCATTTTGTGCATTCTGTTATCTTAGTAGTTTCAATTTCTTTATTTCGATTCCTTAATTTCTGATGGACTTTTTAATCTTTCAAACTAGAATTCTGTGTGTCTGCCATTAAAGGGCTTCCTATCTATCGATGAGTTACAGGGTTTCCAACCAGTTGAGTTTAGCCATATCTCTTTTACTCCATATGTGTGGTAACTATTTTGTTTTTTCATTTTTGTTTTTTCTATGTATGCATATATGCGAGTGCGTATGTTAACAACAATAAAACGCTTCGTTGTCATAGCTCAAGCAGATTGATGTTGCAATCCCTACACTCAGTTCCCTCATTCCTCTTGTTTCCCCTAGTCCATCCTGACCATGCAAAAAATACGACATCGACATCATCATCATCATCGTCATCGTCATGCTTTCAGGCAGCAATATTCAAGTGCACTTGCATGCCTATCTCTCGTACAACTATATACATATATGTGTGTTCATATACATATGTATGTATATACATATATATGTATATGCAGATATGTATTTTCTTGCCCCTTCTCAATGCTTTAGCAAGTGCAGTGCTAAGTTGGCGCCTTGATTTATGTCTTGCTCTCACTCTTGTACAGTCTATGTCCTTCCCTCTCTGTCTGTCTGTGCAGTTCTGTTTAAACATGGCCAAAAAAAAAGCAGAGAAGAAGCAGAAGAAATCTGTTAGTACACACTGGCGGCTTGTTTGAGTTTTTGATTTGATTTATATATGCATTTTGACTGAATCAGAATCAGTCAATGCAAAAAAAAGAAAAACCCAGTACAAAGCTAAGAATAAAGATTATCCTAATCTCAATCAGCAGAATGCGTGCCGACATGATGATGTTGATCAGATGTTGCTGTTGAAGCACTCAACACCCTCACACTCAGCTGGCTCATGTGATTTGCAAGTGTCACATCAGATCTATTTTAATGTTGGCGTTTTTTATTTTTTCCAAAAGCACACGCACAAGGTGGAAGGCACACGTGCCCGAAGTTCTTCAATTAGTTTTGCCAGAGCTACAAATTTCCCTGGGCTTTGGACAGAGAGTGCGATAGACGGTGAGGCAGAAAGTGTTTGTGTGTGTGTGTGAGAGAGAGAGAGAGAGAGAGTGGGACAAGAGAAATCCTACATAATTAAAATACTTAAAGGCTTTAAAGGCAGCAACAAAGTTTTTAACTTTTAAATTGTTGAGCCTCCACCTTCTTCTTGCCACCGCCACAGCCTCACTTCAACCTAACCCACCAGTTACTCCTCCTACTCCTTTCATTCGTTGCCCATCGCTCTTGTTGGGATTCAGTGTAGCATACAAAAGGGCGCACATGTGTGTAGAAATGCTTTATGGCTGGTATGGGGTGTCTTTCTGAGTAAATATATATATATATGTATGTATTATATATATATGTGTGTTTGGCTGTGTGTGTGTGTGTATGTGCTCAACTTAGTAAGCTTACTTAAGCATTTTATGCCTCGGCCTCTTTTCCTCCACTTTCCACTCTTCCTCCCACGTTGTCAGACTCAATCTTCGAACAGAAAATAGAAAATAAACGCTTCAATATAAACTTCTTTCCATTTTTGGTGCCCTTCATTTCTTTTCTTTTTTTTATATAATTTGTATAATCTGCTTCAAGATGAAATAGATATAGAACAAAAGCAGTTCAATTAGGGATAATTGAAACTTTAAGATCTTAAGAATGATCTATATAGTTCATTATGGTTCTTCAAGATGTTTACTTCTTTTAGCTGATGGTCTCAAGGGTATGCAAACTAGACCAATTAGTAAAGAGAAACTAAATTTTTAATGATTTTTGTCTTACATGTCCATTGTGTTACTCATACGCCCTGTGGTAGTTCCCTTTCTCTCGCTCTGCTAGCTAGAGGTGTAGAGTTTTATATATCAACGCCTAATTGACAGGAGCAGGCAGTGTGATAACCCACATAGATTTTCATAATTTTTGCACACACACGCACATAGGATAAAAACATAATGAGCAGGCGGGATTAGAAGTAGAGGGCTCTGTGAGTGAGGTGTGGGTCGTAGTCGGGGGCGGGGCCTAGAGGTCATCTGGCCGCATATTTTATTACATTTGTATTACCCCCAAACTCGTAATCTTCTATGGCAAGCTGTTGTTGGGCTTTTTAGCCTCATTCTCATTGCCGCCATATCCTTTGCCTTCAACCTGGACCTCCATCTCCTTTCCATTTCATGCCCTGCCATGGCTTTTGCTGCTGCTGCTGCTGCTGCTCCTGCTCTCTACTCGTTTTTGACCTCGATTTAACTCGATTTTGCTTTGTCATTTGGTAGTTTAATTATGTGCATGGAAATTTATGTGCGACTCCTTGACTTTAAATGAAGTGTAAGGGGCCAATGCCAATCCTTTTCTGCCGCCAGCTGTTGGACAGGACTTTGGGACCCCAGGACCTGGGACCCCAACCAGTTATTTATGGTTTGAGCGTCTGATAATACGCAAAGCGACAGAGAACGAGAGAAAATGAGAGAGAAAGAGACTGAGTACAAAAGAGAGAGCAGTGGCTGATTAAATTCTGTATTAGCTCAATAAATTTGCAATGGCCAACTTTAGCAAAAGAAAAAGGAACGCACAAACAAACAAATGGACAGACGGACGAACAAAGTATAAAAAAAAATGTCTTGCGACACGCAAATGGACATTGCTTAACCCACCACTGGCCGACGTCATATTTTAGGCACTTACAAAACACACACCCACCCACTTATACCCCACATCTCCGATGCGGTTGGTCTCTAATTTATGGTGTTGGTAATTTGCCAGCTTCAGAGACAGGCTGAAGTTGAAGTTCAAGTGGAGTATAGATTTCGGTAATGATCAAAACTGAAGTTAACTAAACAATGTATAAAAGAGCTCTCGCTCAAGAGTATTTCCTGCCTCTCATGATTCCCAACCAGTTGAATAGACTGCTACCAGTGTTTAAATTGTGTAAATTATTTTGTCTGAAACAAAAGTGAATTAATCCACAAATGCTGCTCAATTCTGGGTTAATTTAGTCTATTCAATTTGGTGACCTTTTTTTTTGTTGCTTTTTTCGCACTTTTTGCTTTTGTCTGTCATGTTTTAGTTGAGTGAGAAGAATTTATCACAATGTCGAGGCGTTGGTACTCTAATTTGACATGGAAGACGGGAATCTAATATGAAAGTTCTTGGTCCCGGCCCCGGGCCCTGGTCTTTGGGGTTGCCCTGGCGTTAATTACGCGACTTTTGCTGCGGTTGCCTATTTGCTGATTGCACGGCGTAGCTAGAAACCAAAAACCAGCTAACAGAGAAGAGGCACGCACGCACGACTTGCGCCCTTCAGTGGCCCCAGTCAGAGTTAGAGCCAGAGTCAACGTTAGAGAGTCATGCAACCACCACAGTCACTCCACTTGCTCCACTTGCTCATTCCTCTAACCATATCCACTCATGCTACAACATGTTGCTACATTCTCCATCCTCTCTACTTCTTCTTTCTCTCCGCCATGGAGTTAGTCACGGCAAAATTTTATTGCATTCCTGTAGGCGTTCACGACTCGAGGCGGCGTCGGAGGTCAGAGGTCGGGTTTACATGGGCGTGACTATTCCGACTGCTATCAGTCGCCACAATGGCGTTGGCAGTTTTCGGATTTCAAGCGGAACAATTAAGTTAACGATCTGAGTGCGCCTACAGAATGCGCGTGGTCAGGCTACGTAGCATGCAGACAGAGAGATAGATAGGGGAATAAGCTACAATGAACTGGGGAGATGGAAACGTGTTAAGCGGCCACATGGCCTAGCTGGACACAAATCCAAGTGAAGCAGAGCCTAAAGAATTAAACAAAAAAAAACAAGAGAATATATGTATGTATTATACTATATGTATATGGCATATATGTAGCTCCTGCTCTGTCTTCTTTAAAGTGAATATATGGAACTAGACTAATATTTAAAGATTTAGTCAAACTTTTTTCAAGAAGCCAACAAAAGAAATACTAGTACACTCTGTCCTAGTCAAGATCTAAGAGAAGAGCTAACCATGTCATTTAGTCTAAAATTGTTAATTTGCTTTGCAATTGCAATCAAAAATGATATATGTATATATGTACATATATAAACATATCTCCCCAATGTATTATGTATCAGCTACATCATTTGAATTTGCGTTTGCATTTTCGTTCAATTAGACGTAAGAAAAAAAAAAAAAAAAAAACGACACAAAGGGCAAAGGAAAAAAAGAAAGGAAAAACAGAAGAAAAAACTGATTGAAGACATCCTTAGCTGCAGGCTCAGCCTTACAGCAATGAGTGAGAAGAAGAGAGAAAAAGAGTTGGGCCAAAGTTGAAAAGCCACATGGAAAATGGCAAAACAATCAAAAAACAAAAAAAATTTGTATCCTAAACCGAACATTGAGTTAAAGTAGAGAACAAGGAATGCTACTGAAGGGAAAGACAGAGAGACTGAGACTGAGAGAAAGAGAGAGAGAGTAGTACACAAGCAGGACACATTACAAAAACGTAGACTTAAAAGTAAACAAAAGTTTTAATTTTCCTTCAATGATTTCTCTGGGCATTTGTTTTTCAACTGGCTTCGTCCTGCCATCATAATCAAGTTAGATAAATCTAAATCCTTTGCGATAAGCGTCTAAAGAATAGCAAAAGTTTAACATAGACCAAAAGAGAAAGAGAGAGAGAGAGAGACGAGAAAGGGAGGGGGAAAGAGAGACCCTGTCCAAGGCAACGGCAACAAAATTAGAGACAACCGGGCGAGTGAATAGAATTTGTAATTTCCGTTTCCGTTTTGTCGTTTCTCCATCTCTGTCTTTCTCTTCTCCGAATCACTTAAAATAGCCCAAGTGTATAGGCAACAAACAGAAGTTGTCATAAACAAATTTATATACATATACAAATATACTCTTGATCACCCGTTTGCCAACTCATATAGTAAATTTATATTTGATTTTTTAAATTCGATGGTTTTAATTACCAAAAAAATAAATGATTTATTAAATTTTAATAGAACATAAAACTCGTTTCAGTTATCTTTGTGAATTTTTAAGTCTACGAAATTTTCAAGCTGGGTCACTTTTTTTATTCCTTACATTTAGTTGGTTTATCCCAACTAGTTTGAAGTAGTAAAACTGTATTACAATGCTAAAGTCTAAGAAAAAAAAGGGTTAAATTGCCAGACGAATCACTGCGGGGCGTTTTAAGGCATTTTAGCCAGTGCTAATGGGGTAACTAGAAGTCGGCATTCAGACTTGATTTTCGTATTGTATGCTAACCCTATTGCTTCGAGGTTCAAGGTTCGAGCTTTAGCTGCAGCTGCTACTGCTGCATTTGAGGAATTGAGTGGGATTAAGCCAGTGCCTAACTGACTGACTGACTGACTGACTTTTCTTACTTACTATTACAGTTTACCCATTCGCCATTCCGTTTACTTTACTTACACAAGCGAGTGTTTTTTATTCTTTGCTTTTTCTTTTTCTTTTTTTTTTTGGTTTTGGATTGCTTCTAATTGGAGTTGGTGCTGGTGCAGCTGGTGGCCCTTCGTCGTTTCCTTCGCCGCCGCCAGGCAAAGAGCTGGGCCAGCAGACGCACATAACGCCATTCCACACAACTGGCCACTGCCATCAGGAACATGGAGCACTTAATGCCCAGGGCAAGAGAGGCTGCCGATGAGCCCAAATTGCCTTTAGTCAATTGATCCGTACATCGACCGATTGAATCAATATCCAATTCACTCATGACCCTGCCATTTACCTCCAGGGGCGAGATGCAATAGTTCTTTTGTAGAAACTCACTCAGATTGTGAGCCCCCTCGGCTAGTGGGCCATCCAGTAGAGTGTGTATATGACAGCCGCAGGGAAAATGATTGTTAATTAGCTGCAAATGATCAACACCATCCACAATGATGGCATTCGGATCAGGTGTCTCAAGTACATGATTGCCATGGAATTTTAAATGTTTAATGGCCGCCGTATTGGTGAAATTGAGTTCCTCAATTGAATCAATCTTATTGTTCAATATTTGTAATGTATCAACTTGAGTAAGTCCGGTAAATGCATCAGCACAGATTACACCCAAATCGGATTCCTGTAACGTTAGCAGCAGCACATTCGACAGGCCACGAAAAGTGAATGGTGAGATCTCTTTTAGATCCATATAGGCCAGCTTCAGCAGACCCACCGCATCCATGCCAAAGAAGGCGTCCTGTTCGATGCTCCTTATACCCGACGGTAGAATCAAATGGCCGACATTCGTCAAGCTGGAGAAGGCTGAACTATCGATGCGTATCAGCGGATTGTTTGTGAGCAGAATCAACTTGATATTTGAAGTGCCAGCGAATGCATTACCCTCAATGCGTTGAATTTGATTGTGACTCAATAATATTGTCGATAGATTCTGCAGACCGGCAAATGCAAATTGGGCAACCGTCTGCAATGGTGTATACTGTATGGATAGCTCCTTGAGACGGGGCAATCCGCGAAAGGCAAACTGCTTAATACGTGTTATATTATTGCCATCCAGTGAGAGTTTCTTCAATGCACGCAGACCGGCAAATGAGTCCGGTTTGATGATCGGAAAATTGTTTTTCGTTAGCGCCAGATTCTCAACAGTTGCTGGCAATTGTCGCAGTGGTATCTGGTCGAGACCGCCCGTGTTACACAGCACCTGACACCGGAAGAGAAGGAGAGAGAGAGAGAGAGAAAAAGAAACAGGAAATTAGTTTACTTAGTTTATAGAATTCATATTTAAATAATTTAATGTATTTATTCTTAAGGCATTATATTCTTTTACCGTTTCCCCGTTTTGTCTCTGATATTTACTATATTTACTATATTGATTATCTCTCTGTTGTTGTTTTCTTTGAGTCTTTTACTTTTTTCATTGCATCAGATCCATTTGGTTTAATTTCTTGTTGGCGAAGCATTCTTCTTCCTCTCGGCGGCAACAGGATGCCATTGGATCTAGTGTCTGAATACTTTGACATTAATCACTTTTGCTTTATGATACATTGACACCCTGTGTCATCCCACCCCCCGCCCACTAGGCCGCCCAGTTTCATTCAGATCAGAATACAACTCTTAGCAGATGGACAAGACAACCCCGCCTCGAATTTGGTTTGTGTGTCGAGGACGAGGTGAAGGGGAACTTTGTTTCCTGCGTGGCGCGAAAATTGAATTTGCGGCTTTATTGCTGCAAATAAAATTAAATCGAATTTTTTTTTCCGCTTCGGGGCATTCGCCGCCGCGGTGGCCTCCCCCAACTCCAATTCCTGCTTGTCCTGGCCCTCGTCCTGTTGGCCATGCTCATCGTACGTCTTCCATTGTTTTGTTGTTGCCTTTTTCCGTCTGTTGGTTGTCGCCCATTTTCTGTGTTTTCGCGTTTCGTGTGCTTGTTTTTTTTTGGTTTTTGTCGGCTATTCTGCTTTGTGCTTTTATTTTTTATAACTATTATGTGCTGATGTGTGCGTTTCCTTTGCACACACCTCCCAAATGTTTCCCCCACAATGCCCGGATAGCCGGAACACATCCCTTTGTCTATGTCAGTGGGTGACCCCGATGCCGCCCGTTGCCCCCTGTCCGACGCCTACATTGCCTGTGTAGATGGAAGATCTGTCCATCGGTTGTCACGTTGTCTACTACATACAATCTGTCCGGAGCGTCCCTTACCCTTCATCCCTCACGTTGCCATCAGAATCTGGCAGTGTTTTGGTTCTTGCTTAACATTTACACAATTTTCATACGCTTCACCTTTTTAAATGAACGAATTAAAAGTTTCTTTCGTTCGCTTTTTTTACTTTCGCTACAATTCGCATTGTTGTTGTTATTTCCTCCCCCCGCACCACCACCTTTCGACCATCCTATCCCACCGTTTGTTGTGTTTCTTTTTTCGGTTGCGTTATTCGATTTAATGAAATTCTCTTTTCATACGACACAAACAACAAACAGAAAAAGCAAGTAACTCAGGTAGCAATGAAGTTTTGTATACCCTACATTTTGCATCAACTGTTCATTTCTTTTCCATTGGAGTAGTAACTGTTTAAGTCTGATTGGAAGCATAGAAGTATTTTTTAATTTTTATTTAACTTTTGCAAGATTCATGACCCAAATAAGTATGCTACACTTTTTACGTTTGCCGTGTAGAGTATAGCGAGAACCAAAATAACCAGGTTATTCAAGTCCTTCACAGAACTTTAACTGTGTTGACCCTACCAAAAATAATATACATACATACATATATATATATGTACATAGAAACGACAACGATGTAGAAGCAGAACAAGAAAAAGTGGAATGAAAGCAAGGAAAATGTAACAAAATGAAGAACTTTTGTTACCTCATTCTGGGCTCGGACTAATTTTGCTTCTTAAATACAGTTTACTGCAGTGAAAAACAGCCAAAAAAAGAAGAGGAGTGAAAGAGAGAGAGAGAGAGAGAGGCACAGTTAAAGGGAGATAGAGACACTGCTAAAGGCAGGTGCTCAGAAAGGCCGAGAGAAAGAGTAGCGGGGATTTCTGTGACTGACTACTTTACCCCTTTCTGGTTTACTTTTTTTTTTTTATACACATTTTTCGCCATCTCAGAGTGCTGAGTAAATCATTGCATTGTCCATAATCTGGAATAATGAAATCACTTAAATTCTCAATTTGGGTACAAAAAGAGAATTGCCAGATAGAGTGAGTGAAAAAAGGAAAAAAAAAAACCATGAAGAAAAATGGAAATGGCCAAGTATCCAGTACTTAGTTCCCACTGGTAATAAGGATTCGCATTAAGCGTGCTCCACAAGCTCTCGCGGGAGACAATTGAATAAGGATGGCAAACACACACACACACACACACATACACACACAAAAGCGGGTGTAATGGGGAGAAGGAGCAGCAGCAGCAGCAGCAGCATCACCACAGGCAATGTAACAAGTGGAACACAGCAGTAGTAGCAGGCTGTGGCAAAACAAAAGGAAAAAATAACCATTTTCCTGCATTTTCGATTTAATTTTTGTGCTCATCACCAGGCCCAAAGAGGGAGCAGTACTCTTGGCCCCTGCCCCTTCCCCTATCCCACGTCTTCATCCACCGTCATTCCACTCCACTCACGCTTCTCTTGGCCCCATCAGCCTCATAATCATCTAAGGAGAATCTGCAGTTGGAGCATCTGTGGCCATTGCCTCATCTCCGTATCTCTGCATCTCCATGTCCATCTTCATCTCCATCTCCATCACTAGTTACCCATGGGGAAATGCTCAAACTCTTTTTAGACTGCGAGCCCTTTCCTGACCTGAAGTTGATGATGATGACGATGATGATGATGGTTTTGACTTCTGTCCACCCGCTTGCAATTACTTGCATACAACTCTTGAAGAGTGACTCTTGTTGGTTTTTGCCACAGTGGTAAATAATGAGAGGAAAACTAAGCTAAGCTTATTTATCCTGAAAAAGTAAAAACTTGCGTTAGGCCTATAAAATCTCGAATAGATAGCAAAGACGCTTAAGTCTTATGTATCGATGAAGACAACTTTAACTAACAGAAGACGCCGACAACAGAGTTAATTATAAATTATTATAGTTAATCGAGTAAATATTATTAGAATCAAATACGAAAGAGTTAAATCTTAGCCCACTGTTTATTTAGTTTAATTCCAATAGCACTTCCACCACGGTGATGCTACTTGGCAAATGGATTTTAGTTAAAGCCCATTCTGCTGAAATTTTTGACTAACTAGACATGGAATTCGCGGTACAAAACTTATTAGTTGGTTAGTTATTTTATTTTCATCTATAAATTTTGTAGTGCATTTTTCAAATGAAATATTTTCACTGTACCCACTTGAATGCGTTTCACGGATGTATGTATGTATATATACCAGGAGAACATTCCTCATTTACCTAGCCCATCCCAAACTAACCCAAATTGAAGCAAACCGGGCGAATACCTAGCTGAGGGTGAAGTAGTAGTGGGTAGTAGGTAATACAAGTAGATTGTTAAGCTTACTTGAGTCTGGGACAAGCAGATGCACTCGGCTGGGCATGATTTGGATGTTTCGGTTTGTTGCGAGTTCCACAGGCAGACGACAACAGAGAGCGCAATTATGAGCAGCAGCCAGGAATTGCACATTTCACGTTGTTGCTGACACGACAGTTTGGCGGCGTAATTGAGCTCGATTCTCTCTACTACTAGTCCTTTGCTGTCCGGTTCCGGCTGCTGCTACTGCTGCTGATGCTGATGCTGTTGCTCCTGCTGCTGCTGCTGCTGCTGCTGTTAGTGCTACTCCACCTCTATTCTTTTGCTGCCTTCCTTCCGTCCTTCCTTCCTTTTGTCCGTTTCGTGCTTGTGTCCTTCCTTTCCTACTTACTTCTTTGCTTGCTTGCCTGATGTTTCGCCGCCGTCGTCGTCGTCGTCTTGGGCCTTTAGTGCCTTGTTTTCCGCGTCTCCCTCTACTTTTCGTACTTATTTATGTTTTTCTATTGCGTTATTTCATTTGAACTTTCTTTTTGCTTCTCTTCTTTTTCTTCTCGTTGTTGTTTTCTCGTCTTGCTCCTTCGTTTTTTTTTTTTGCTTTACTTTCTTTCAGTTCTGTTTTTTTTTCTTTCTCTTTTCTTATATATTCTTAAGCTTAATCATATTTATTTATGCTTCCATATCTGATGCTGCCGTTGCCAGGCTGCGTGGGCGTTGCGGGGGCGTGGCACGCGAGCAACTGTAAAAAACGATACAAAAAGAATAGAGAGATAGAGATATATATGAGAGAGATATAGAGCGAGGTGGTTGACAGTGTGGGGGCAATGTGGGGAAGGTCTGGGCTCCTTTGGCGGAGAATGTCGAGCAAAATGGCAATTGTGCGAATTCGAGTCGTCAGTTCGACTGAATGGAGCAATGCGACACTTAAAACTTATGACTCACTCAAACTATAAATGGAATACACGGAATAAACATACAGAGTTATGTATATATACATACATATGTATGTATATGCATATAGAGCTAGCCTATATACTCATAAAAATGAACATTTATTATTATGGGCATTTATCCCATATACAAACATATGTACATAAAATGAAGGGTAGAATTAATTCAATTACGGCAAATATCTAAAAAATGCAACAAATGCAATAACTATGTATGTAGTTATATTCTTGAAAAGTCTAGCTTAAAAAGGCCTTGAAACTACAGCCAAGTTCTTATCCAGTAAGCTTGTTAACTATGACTTGTTATCATTAAAACTGCTAGAAACAAGGATATTTATTGATAACGTGCTTTTACGAATCCTAAACTACGGAGATTAATACAAATATAGTAGCGAAATTTAAGCAATTCCACAGGATCCTAGGTACTCGATAAAGAAGTGTCTTATGATTCCTCTTACGACAGCATGATGTTGATCATGGTAAAAGTTTTTGAAGGCATCTTTAGAAACATGATCATTTTGAGCATACATACATACATATATCGGAAGATAAGTGTACTCAGAGTTTTACAATGTTTTGGGAATATCGAATTGAATGTTTGTGGACTAATCTAAGGATTAAATTGATTTTAAAAGGAGGACAACAAGAAGAGGTAGACAACTGAATAGAGAACCAATTAGAATCGTCTGATGTAAAAATATTCATAATCTAAGCTTTTTTTTGCTGCATAGTCCCTTTTTAGTCATGGTAATGCAAACAAAAAATCACAATGCAAAAAAAATTGAAGAGAGAGAAACTAAAAAACAACAAAAAAGTGTTTTGTTTTTCTTGATTTTGATTAAAGTCTCAATGTTGCTGGCCAAATATATGTCTAAACCCAGATGAATGTGGCATTTCATTTTGTTGCCAATTTTTGGTTTCTGTTTGCTTATTTGTTTGGCTGTTTGTTTGTTTGTTTGAATGGCTGTTTGCTTGTTTGTTTGGTTGTTGTGTTTGTTTGTGTTTCGTTTGTCTTGTGGGTATCCCGGCTGAGCCGAAACCTTTCCATTTAAAGCCTTTTCAAACTTGGACACGAACGAAAAACACCTGACATGCAAAATTTATACGCAGATTAGACATAAGAGAGCGAGAGAAAAGAGCAAGGCAAGAAGAATAGGTGAAGGAGGATGCAGCTACTGGAGCGGGGTCATAAGAGAGTCAGTCTCAGTTTTTAGTCTGTGGCATTGATGGCCCGAATATAGCTACTACTGCTACTGCTGCTACTGCTGCTGCTGCTGCTTGTTAATCATTAATAATAAATAATGCCCAGGTTGGAGTTAAGTTGCAGCTGCTGCAACTTGAAACGAACAAAGCCAAAGCAATAATAATAACTAAAATTACTCGAAAGAGAATTTCCAATGAGCGGGCATCGCCAGCATTTGCCATTGCCCATTGCCATAGAGCCTGGCAATGGCAGCGCCAACTGGATTGGACTACAGAACTGGGGATTGAGGTGGAGTGGGGTCGATGTGAGGTGTTGTGTTGGATAAGTGACGGCAACGGGTGTGGCAAAGGGAGCCAAACGGCTGAGTTAGGGTTTAGGTTTGTTTGAAATGTTTAAATGCACAAATCAAATATGCAAGAAGGACGACAGGAGGACGGCACAGGACAGGCAAAAGCAGCCACCGCCACCTGATGTTGTCTTAAATCCTTGAAAGCTGCAACAGACAGCAGAAGCAGCAGCAGCAGCAGCAGTCCGACGAGCTTTTAATTGAACATTAAGAAGGACAAAGGAGAGAAAGTGTGGCAGGCAGGGGAAGATGCGAAATGAAGGTAGAACAGGCACAGGAGACCGAACGACAATTGAGAACTTAACCTATGACATTTCGAGACAGTAAAATAATAATTATAAGCAAAATGCCTTGATAATGCCTTCAAATTGAATTGAATTCAAATGAAGAGAAACATGCTGATGTGAATATCGCAGACGAAGCCTCAAAAAAGGATTCAACTGGTAATTATGATTCTGTGTTTCAATATTAATTGAAAAATATTTGGTTTTTGTCGAATTATTGCATGGCTCCCATTGCCATAAAGTGTTGGAAAACTAACGAAAAAAAAGACCCAAACAGTCGAAGAAGTAAGATACAGTTATCAATAGTCCAAAAGGCTTGTAAGATGTTGAAAAACCTCAAAACACAGAAATTTTCTGTATTTTTAATAAATAAAATATTCCTTTTCACATTGTGTTTTATACTTTCATTTGCTGGTACAATTTCAATTAACTTTTAGTAAACTAATGACTTGCATTTTTAACGTAGCTTTCTTTTTATTTAGCTTTTGTATTTACAGTTTATTGTTTTGCATTTCTTGCCATCTTTTGTTTGCCTCTTTGCGAATTGCATTGTAAACTTAAGTTATGGGTAATTAAAAAATAATATCAACTATGATTTTTTCTATATATACATATATACATACATATGTATGTATATAGATTTAAGTTGAAATTTCTTTTCTCAAGTCCTGTGAAAGATAAATGAGCAAAGTAAATGCTTAGGACAAACGAATGTTAAATAGATAAGTAGAGGAAAGCCAGTAAAATAGCAAATAGAATTACTTTGCCATGCGAGCAAGAAAGTGGAAAAAGGACCTAACGGAAGAGTGAGCCTTCGACCAGACTGGCGAGCCGGGACTAGAAACCAACCGTAGCACACCAGGGCAGGCCAGGCAGGGGGCTAATGTTTCAAACTTTGTCGTTTGTGGAAAAGACCTCGGCACCTTAGTTTAAAGCAAACGGGAGCTGGTCCAGCGGTTAAGTCATTGGCATGAAGATAATTTCACAAAAAGAGCAACAGCAAGGGCCCACACAGCCAGAGACATGGACTTAGACATAGGGGAACCAATGGGACCTGCAGGCAGGCAGTCAGCAAAGGCCATCAGTCAATCAACAGAAGCAGAACAGACTGAACTAACTTATTTCTGTTTTCTGCTACTGCATCTGCTTTTGCTTGAAAAGCAAAAGCAAAAAGTGAAAAAAAGGGGAAGCCAAACTTCAGTGCTTCTACCAAAAAGGACTCTTCATTAATGATCGACTGCTGCTGCTGCTACTGCTGCAGGTCACTTTAATTGCAGTTTTGGCAGCTCGCCAGTCCAGTTCAGTCCAGTTCAGTTTCTCCCCGGTTTATTGTCCGGAGTCCGGCATCTCGTATCCTGCGCTTTGCGTCCTGTGTCCTGTAAGCACTGCCTTATCTTTTCACCCAAATGGCTGTGCAAAATGTCACTAATCAAATTATGAAATGTTTACAATGAGCAATGCTGATGAGCTGACGGATAAGCAATGCCAACAGCCCGGAACCAAATCTCAACCTCAACTCATAAGATTTTACACACAATATCCTTGTACACTTTCATTTCGATTGCATCTACAGTTGTTTCACCCCCTCTCATCGCACTCTTCTTATCCTTGGTCATTGACTTAGACATCGACAGTGATTCGACACGAAATGTGATTAAAAATTAAAGTCAAATGATTTTCACTTCAACATCGCAAAAGGAAATAATCTTCACTAAAATTTGGCATAGAAACGTTAAAGTTGCAAATACAAATTGAGAGACAGAAAGACTCTAGGGGAATAGGTCTTCCATTCCCAGGCCAAAATTCTCGAATATTTTCTTTGTCTCCTGAGAAGCAGTTTTTGTCATTTGAGTTCTTGTTTGTTTGTTTCAAAAGTCATGCTATAATGACAATATATATAAAATATAGTCATTGAAGACAATTGGTCGATTCGAGGTGAATATTAAAGCCCATAAATAGAGCTATTTCTGCGACAACTCAAACATCGGAGTAAAATTCAAAAAATGTAATTATTTGACAATTGAATTTTGAAATTTTTTCTCTCATATTTGAAAATAAACAAGCTAGAATTGGATATAAAATTGGCTTAGTAAAATTCATAAATTTTGTCGTTGCTAATATTGATATTTAAAAAAAAGAATATTAATGGTTTTTTTTTTTTTTTTTTTGTTGTGCAAAAATTCGATTAGATTTTAATTGATTGATGTTTGCAAATGAATTTCGTTCAGGGTGATACATATTTTTTTTTCGTATATTTAGTGTCGGTGATTTAGCTGAATATATGGCTAAAAAGGTATCAATAGGATTACGAATAGGACGAAGAGGGGAGGGAGCAGGGACAAGAGACAAGGGGGCTTATGTGAATTGAGTTCAAGGCTAAAACCAGACGTTGCGCTATCGGCCATCGGGGTTTATGGTTGTTTGTATTAGTCTCAATATAAAATCACATGAAGCTTGTATATGTATGTGTGCGTGAATTATTGGCCAAAGGTCAAAGGTTTGGATGTGTTTGTGTAGAGCTCATAGAGAGAGAGAGAGAGATAGAGAGAGAGAGAGAGAGAGAGAGAGAGAGAGAGAGAAAGCGACAGGGTGAAAGAGTTTGTGTGGGTTGGCTGGACCTAAATCTTTGGACCTGGTGTGGTGTTGTTGTGTGGTGTGATGAAGAGTGACCCATGCTGGCACATAATTCAATCATTTAGTCAAATAATCAATCATTCAAGCATATCATTAATTAATTCAACATCAACCATTTAGCTTTGACCTCAAACTCGACAGCAGCAGCAACAGCAGCTTCAGCAATGGTTATGGCCAAGTTAACCTTCTAACCTCATCTTTGGCCCAACACCCAAGCACCCTTACACTATAATACCAATATCCAAAGAGTCTTCTTCTGCCACATTTTTACTTCTTCATCCACATCTACACCCACACCCACACACACAGACACACCCCCACTCATAGTCAAATAAAAGCTAAACCCAAAAACGCTTTCATACATACATATACATATGTATGTTTGTAGGTATGTAAGGGGCGAGACGGGTATGAGAGATGAGAAGAAGTGGCTATGGGATTGGGTACGGGTATGGGCGGTTCAATGAAAGCCACTCTGGGTTTCTCACTCTGCTCGTGGTCCTTATTTTGTAGATGGCGCTGACTTTAGCCTTCGACGTTGTAATTAACTGTTATTTAATACGATTTTGTGCTTGATTTTGTGGTAAGAAAACTGTGTTTTGAAACAACATTGGTTAAGGAATTCCTCCCTCGTTATCTACCCAACCAACTAGTCTTGTTTTCTCTGGCTGGCTCGCTTGCTGTCTGTCTGTTTGTCAGTCTGTCTGCCTGTCTAACTATCTGTCTGTTCCCACCCTTCTCTTTGATTTAATTTGCCAAAAAGTTGTCCGTTCGCTTTTGGCCTTATCATTTGTTTGCCTTGTTTCCGTTAATGATGACACTTCTTGTTGTCAGCTCAGCATCCACTTGGTGATTTGTCACTGATAAGCACCACACACACACACTAAGGACGGACTTTGCCTAGACGTTGGCCAATCTTGACAGGTGCAAGTAGTGTGCAAAAAGGGAGAAAGCCAACGACAGACAAAGAGACAGAAAGACAGCCAGATACTGTCCGCTTCAACTGATTAAGTGATCCTGTCGTATTTTCCCCCCGCGAAATCCAACGGATGCGGGGCAAAGTCTAGTCTACTATATACAGATGATACAACAAGTTGCCAAAAGCTAAGGATGAGATAATGACTATGACGGCGACAACAGGGACAACGTTCAGAATGAGACTCAAAATGAAGACGATGACGATGAAGAAAAACAAAAGACAAAGGAAAGCATTGAATGAGAAAGTAGATTGGCAAAGTATTTTATTTATTTTGCACAGACTAACTGATACCCATGAAAAGCTAAATCAAGGTCAAAGATAAATATTTGTAACAGTTCAAGAGATGGTTACCCTGATTGACCAGCTGATTGCCTCGGTAA
Source organism: Drosophila tropicalis (assembly GCF_018151085.1). Classification (NCBI taxonomy): domain Eukaryota; kingdom Metazoa; phylum Arthropoda; class Insecta; order Diptera; family Drosophilidae; genus Drosophila; species Drosophila tropicalis. Next base: position 5,149,964 of record NW_027172602.1, on the reverse strand, counting down.
GTTTCATTTTTGTTTAGTTTATCAATTAGATTTAGCAATCTAAATCAAAGAAAGCTCTTTGATTAAAGTTTAACTTAAAAATCGTTAAAAATCGTGTACGATAACCTTTTGCTCCAATGAATAACATTCCATAAAGTCGTTGTAATTTTTCAGTGTTGCAAAAGTCGCTGTAATTCTATGTAATCAATCTGGGGAAACTCTAAATACAAAGGTATTTTCTACAGAATACCAATTTAATTAAAAGTGGTTAATGCAATGAATATAAAATATACCTGTACATACATATATTTATCTAATCAAATTACATATCATCTGAAACTAATCTACCCACAATATTGCTATACAACAACGACAACAACTAGAACAACAAAGCTGGGTTATAAAAACATGTGTAACTAGACGACTTACAGGGATCACGCACTCCACTGACATTTAATGCCACGACGTTGACGTCAGCGTCAGCGTTAGCTGAACTGTGAACTAGAGCAGGAGAGAAGAGAGAGAGAGAAAGAGACCACACACACACACAGAAAGAGATAGAGAGGGAAAGATTATGTCTGTGTGTGTGGGTGCAAGAGAGGTAGAGTATAAGCGAGAGCAAATGTCACCAACTAACACAGACAAACGCAATTAGCTTTTTAGCCATCATAACATTATGAACGAAGGAGACGGCGACTGCGACACCGTCTGAATGCTAACTGCTAATGACGATGAGAATGATAAAGGGAGAGGAGGCAAAAAGGGAAATGGCAGGCTGGCAGTCAGCATTGAGTTGGCGATGATGATAAAGACGAAGAGGTGGTGTTAGACGGAGGGTCGGTGTGTGGCAGTTGTGTTGGCGAACTGTCGGGCAGAAGGTACTGCGGTTGGGAAGCATTATGTTGATGTAGGATGGAGGACCAACAGACCCACCATCATCTCTCTAGCCGCAGAATCAGAGTTAGAGTGAAAGAGAGTAGTTATGGGTGAAGAGAGGTGTGGATAGAGAGAGAGAGGGAGCACACGAATGGCACGCGGCTGCCAACAATGCTGTTAACTTGTGTTGAGATTAAAATAAGGACACTCGTAGCATAGAAAAGGGCCACAGTCGAGCACCCCCCTTACCACATGCTGCCACCCCGCACCCTTATAGGGGCAACCCAGTTGGACGTGCCCCGAGAGTTTGACTCGCATGAGTTGCGAGCTGAAGCTTTGTTTATTATAGAATGAAGAGATGTTCAAGATGGAGATGGAGATGGAGATGGAAATGAAGTGTCCTTTTTTGCTTGCTGTCTGCCTCTGTGCTTATCTCCCCCATATGCCCCTTCTGCTCAGCCTCTGTTTGACTGCTAAAAATTACTGCGTAAATGATGATATGAGATTTAGAACATTTCTGCGGCATCATTTGGCGGAAACGGATATACGAGTATGAACTACCGACTCCGGGTCTGATGGGCTTCTGCCCAACTGCTGCTGCTGCTGCTGCTGCTGTTGGTTGTCGCCACCGGAAGGAAGTTATTTAACACATCCCCACACACACACACACACACACACACACCCCAAGCACAAACAGATGAGGGAGCGAAATGAGTAAGGGAATGAGGTTTTTCTGTGTGTTGCTCTGGATAATCATATTACGATTACGTCGCGTAAAATTTTTGCTCCAATGTCGAGAGTTTGGATTTAAGTGGAAGTAACCCCAGAGTCAACCACAGCGACAGATGTAGTTCGAGTTGAGAGTTGGTGGAGACATCAAATAATTATGTAAACCTTACCAAAAAAGAAAAAAAAAAGGAAGGATGCTACCCAGGCTAGGTCGGGCCGGGCTAAACCAGAAGGGCCAAAAGGTCGACTTTGGCGTCGGCGACGAGGCCAAGGCAAGCCTTTTGACAAAACAAACAAATTTATTCAAATTATGACATGTTAAGGTTAAACTCAGTGTTGACGGAAAAACGGCAGCTAAAAACGGAGTGTGGAGACAGGAGGGAATGAGTTTAGCTGACAATGGCTTAATATAAAATATGCATTTACACGTGGAATCTGCCATAAGCGGTAAGCGGAGGGGAAACCCAATTTTGACCGCATCTACAGCAAAGAGTTTCCATCTAGCGGGACTTATTGGATTATTGAGCGAATCTGCATATTGAAAATGTATATGTTTAAATATATGATTTATATAGTGACCGAACACATGTTCACGTATAGTTACATACATATACCCTGCTTTATTCAGAAATGAATGACAATGATTTCGATTCTTTTAAAGGAATTGCTGGTTGTGTGTTAGTCCCATATGCATATCCTTTTTGTAGTTTCGATGATAAAGGAATTATTGTTAATATAAATGGCTTGAGTTGTTGATAGGGCATACTTTGCCTTTGTTTTATTATTTAGTATTATCATTAATGGAATAATTGTTGTCTTAGTAACACTTCCGTAGTCCGTAATCTATTTTAGAGTGGCGGATGCTCTTGACTAATTCGATTGTTGTGTAAGAGTGAAACTCTATCAGGTAAACTCTATCAGGACGATTTCTATCTGTCATTTCAGCAGATAGAGACGTGGAATTAGAGAATTAGCAGTTAATTTTGCTTTCTTTTTCAAATGATGCCAATCAAGTGTAAAGTTAGTAAGATATAAAAATTAACCAGCTAATTAAAATATTGTCCAAAAATTAGAATAAACTTAAAGTTAATTATGAACATTTAATTACTTTTCTTTTCCCTTTTTGTTTTGTTTTGCTTTTGCCTAGCGTTTTATCTGCTATTGCTCAGTTTTTGCCTGTGTTTCCCTTGTGAAATTCATAATTGTTTAAAATTTATTTCATTGAATGGCGAGGAGTTTCAAAGAGGTAGAGAGAGAGAGAAAAATGGGGGAGACGAAACCAGGAAACAGGGGACAAAGAAAGTGTCAGAAAGAAAGATAGAGAGTGAATGAGAGGGAAACTGTCACTGTCACCAGTCGGCGACATCAACGTCAACCTGCTCCTGGGGGGAATGTATGTACATAGTTGAAAAGAGGGGAAGACAGAGAAAAGGGAAAACGAGGGGATGGGTGGGTAGAGACTGGATCGCTTAGCGTTAATGTCTTTCATTTATTGTCATTGTTGTTAATGTTTTTTGTGTTGTGCGTGAGAAAAAAGCATTTGCATTTAAACGTTTCGTTGCCATCGTGGGTGGTTGGGTGGTTGGTTGGTTGAGTGGGGCTACCCAGTGGTTAAGCCAGTGGGGGCGTGGTTAATGCAGAGATTTTGCTTGGATGATTTTTATTGCTCGTTTGTAGTAAATTTGGTGTGTAATTAGAGAGAAAAGGGTTATTATGTTCGTTAACGCAGTGAGATTCCAAAAAAACACAAAAGACACTATGGTTAAGACGACGGGTTAGTGACCATCATAGGGGAGAGCAAAGTTGCATGAATCGTTGGCAAGGCAAATGAAAGGGGTTAGGGAGTGACACAAAAATTTTGTTTGTTTTTGGTTTTTTAGGTTTTTTTTTTTTTTTGTAGTTTTAGCTTGGCGTTCTGATTCCAAAAGCATTCTCTACATACCAGAACGGAAAAAAATAAGCAAAACTAGGACTAAACAGCAGAATAACAAAATGAAATAAAATGTGGTGCAGAGTAAGAAAACTATCGAGATGACGGGCCGTCCAAGTGGTTGCTCTCTCCATTCTATTGTGGTTATTCGCAGTCGAGCTGTGTGTGAGTATGTGTGTGTGTGTGTGAGGTCTACGAAAGGTAACTCCAAGTATATGTGCTCAAACCAAAAGTAAGATCAAGCTATTCAATTTGTTTTCAAGTGTTCAATAAATATACTTCAATGTAAACCAATATCAACTATCAAATATATATATATTTGATATATATATATATATATTGTGTGTATGTGTGTGTGTGTGTGTGTGTATGTGGCATATGTGAAAACGATTTGTTGAAAAAGTTGTTGAAGCATTTCAAAACAACTTTCGCATTTCATCGTTATGTAGTTTCAACAACTTTTAATGCATTTAATGAAAATTTCACATAGATTTCATATCAATTACAATCAATCACTATCGTGTTACAACCACAATTACCACACAAATACATTTTACATAATTATTTAGTACAAGTCTTACAATTAGCCACTAATTACTACATGTTTAAACTAAGGATGTTTCCATTGATTATGGCAATATGAGAAAAAAACATTGCATGAATCATTTACACAATTTTGTGATAAACAAGCGACTTGTACTCTGATATCTAAATTATCTCCACAACCAACAAATGAGCAAAACAAAAAATGAATTTGTTTTTAAACGAGTCACAAAATTAGTCAGAAAAACTTAAAACTTAAAAGTTTCTTTTGCCCCCTCAGAAAATGCTTTTTAGATTCTAAGAATTGCTACTTTAAAATATTGTATGAGTGATAAAGTTCACTTGTAAATGGATCAGTGTGAATATGATAACAGAATGTAGTATGGTTTAAGCTGCAGCGGTACGTATGAATGTTACAATCAGGTCAAAAGAAATATCTCAACTGTGGTAGTAACTTCATAGCTCGTTTTATTTGTTGCATATTTTTTTTTTTTTTTGCCTCGAACGAAAGAAATAAAATTTCAAATGTAACTTTGCTGCGGTGGCATAGCGATTGTGTGTATGCTTGTGTGTGTGTGTGTGTGCGGAGCGCGGCTTGCGGCCTGTGACGAGACTGCAACTAGCCAAAAAAATAAAAAAAAAAAAAAAAAAAAAAGTGGAAAAAAAAGAAACACTGTGGCACAACTCGGACTCGGTCTGTGACTCTTTCTCCTATCTCCATCGCAACCGTCTTAAAGGGCAATGCAGTTGGCATAAAATTTAATTCGCTGCCCTTCGCAAACGGGTAACTCTCGCCACATTACGTGCTAGTTGTGTCTCTAGAGAGAGAGACATGCCCCCAGTTTATTTCACTTCCCATCGACCAAGCAAGCAAGCAACCAAGTCTGGGCGAAACACTTCAAAATACGCATCGAAATATTGTGATTTTTTTTCCTTATTCTTTTTTTCGTTTGCGTTTTTTGAATTTTAACCAGTAAAGCGAGTGAGAGAGAGAGAGAAAGGGAAGAAGAAGTGTGAGAACCTAATGAAAATCACCAGCAGCAAGATAAAATTCCAGCAAATATTGCTGGTGATGTGAAGGTGCGAACAGCTCAAGCTGCAAAAGAGAATAATACAAGACTAAAGTAATAACAGCGGCACCAAAACTGAGGCTTGCCAAGCCAATAGCGTCTAATACATTTCTAATGTCTAAATTAGCTGACATTGAGAATCCAGAGAATCCAACGGAATTCGATTATAACTGCGCTTCACTTTAACTAATGATCATAAATACTAATCACATAAATATTTGTGTATAATTTGCCACAGGGCGTATGAATGAGTGCTCACTTTGGTTTATCAATAAACTACTTAATATATTATTGCTTTCTCCATCATAAATTAATTGCCAATGATCATGTATGATCGTTTAAATCGTTGCTTGCATTAATTGTTCAGGCTAGCAGTTGCAGTAGCTGAAAAGTATGCTATAAAATATTTTAAACGCATTTATTGTACAAGCAGAATAATAAATATGACATGGATAAATCTTCTCGCCCATCTCGCAAAGATCACATTTTGCTTTGGTTGGGCTTTTATTACTCACTCACCTGTGCGCATACATTGAAGCTTGTGCCTTGTGCTTCTCTACTTGCAATTGTTGCCTAATCTCAGATGGTGCAACTGCAGTTGTTGCTACTGCTGCTTTTGCTGCTGCTGCTACTGGTGTAGTTTTTGCTGCTGTTGCTGCCGATGTCGAAGATGATGATGATGATGATGCTGGTGATGATGATGTTGATACTCATGCTCATACTCATGCTTGGGTTGCGGGTTCATGGGTTGGTTGCGACTGGCATTTAGTTTTAGCACACACTTTCAACTACTATATTTGCATTTCACGCGTCGAGCAGCAAGTCTTTAATTGCAAAACTGCCAACTGCATTGGCAGTCAGGAGTGTTGGAGGCACCAGCAACGTGAGAAATGAGTGAGAGAGAGAGAGAGAGAGAGAGAGAGAGAGAGAGAGAGAGAGAGAGAGAGTGGAGTGAATAAAAAGGCTGCAGCAAGTTGGCTAAAATTTTTAAGTGAAATAAGAAACAAATCACAAAAACCACACACAAAAATGAAAGAAAATAATAAAGAAAAACAAAAATCTGTTTGTGTAGAAAATGACTAAAAAAGGAAAATGCAAAATGGCTTCTGATGTTCTCTGATGGTAGCTTCCTCTGCACCGAAACTCTTATTCATTCTCTATCCTATCTATCAACTGCATTTATAATAATCGGCGTTTCGGTGTTGGCTTTCAAATTGCCCGCGACCACGATAAAGTAACCGCAAAACTAGCTAAACGCAGGCAGTCTGACCGCAGGTCAGATCAGCAACCGGCAACTGTTGCAGGGCCAAAACAATATCTCTCTGTGTATCTCTCTCGCTCTCTCTCTCTCCCTCTTCATCTCACATGTTTCCTTTTTAGTACACACAATCCAACAAAAAAAAAAGATGGAAAACCCAAAAAAAATATAACAAAAAAACTAAGAGAAAGAAATGTTAGAGAAACTAGTCTGTTTTTTCTTCTTTTGTTTGTTTGAGGATTTAATTTTACGGGGAAACCCACCAACACTTTGAGCTATGCTATTGTCGAGATTATTAAACACGAAACTGACTACTGCTGGCTGGCTGGCTGACTGAATGGCACGTGTCGCTTCGCTTACGATTCGCATTCGCATCCGCATTCACATCCGGCAACCCGGTCTACTGTACTGATGTCAACAAGCTACCACACGCAACTAAATTCCACACAGAAATCCAAGCGAACGGATTACGTACAGAACACTATGGAAGGACTATGCACAGGACTACAGGACCACAACCACGGAACAGGCTCAGAGCTGCTGCTGTTAGACGAAGTCCTGAAGCCAATCGTTGGCCAACAGTATGCTTGCTCGTGCCTCGTGCATGCCCTTCGTTTATGGAACCGAAAAGTTACGACTAACGAGCTCTTAGCCGAACATTGCCTCGGTATGCTTAACTGTTTCATCGTTCGGTCCAGTCGGCCCGGTTTCAGTCGTTGGTCGCTGGCGTTTGGTTACGCACGTGGCCTCCGTTTGCCAAAAAAAAAAAATTAAAATAAAATAAGGCGAACGGCACAAAAGGGGAATCCCCTATACCGATAGCGATAACCGACACCAATATGCCGAGTCCATTGCGTTAAAGTGGGCATTGTGATGGGGTGGCATGGGTTATGCAGAGGAGGAGGAGGAGGAAAAACAGCTCAGCTTAACCTCCTTTTTTTTGTGACCTTTTCCCACTTTCAGTTTTGCTTTTTTTTTAGATTTTTTTGTATTATTTTATTTTGACCTGCCCAACACGTGGGCTGGCCAATTTCAGGCTCAGCTTGAGAATCAGCTTAACATTTGTCCATTTTTTTTTTGCTCTCTTTCGGATCACCTCTGACTGCTTTCTGTATGTCTGTCTACTCTGTCTGTCTGTGCGTGCGTGTTGATAAATGAGTTTTTATTTTGATTTTATTCACTGTTTACCTTGTTTTTGCATATACCAACTCGGCAACTGTCAGACACACACACACACACACACACAGACACGCATGAAGTGCGAAAGGACCCACAGACTAAAGGACTAACGGACTAACAGACTCACTGATTTCGTTATATATATATACATATATAGTACATCTGTTTGTGCCACTGCCACTTACTCTGACTCTGACTCTGATTCTGATTCTGGCTCTCTGACTTTTTGCTGCACAGCCTTCGAAATGGTTTTCAATTTATTAGCAATCAACGGCATTAACAGGCGCATTGCAACAACAATGTGTTGTTTGATAAAAACAGACAGACAAACGAGAGAGAGAGAGAGAAAAACAAGTAAAGTCCTTATGCCTCATTCACATTCATCAAACCGATCAACACAATCAGCATGCAAAAATCTACCCAATTTCAACTGAAAATCATTGCAATTAAATAATAATAAAAACATATAAAATGTAAACAATATGGCAACATATTAACTAAAAGCCGTTTAAGGCATCCTCATTTTCAAGATGAAACTCTGGAAATCATCTTTGATTTAGCACTCTTGTAACTTGTATAACCTTCGTGGCGTATACGTAATGTATGCATTTTCAGTCTCTAACTTTACTATTTTTACAAGGCGTATCTAAAAAGCAAACAGACCCTGAAACAACATGTGCTATAATTATTAAATATTCTCCAACTGATCGAAAAAGTGTTCCTTTGAAATAATTGTAACAGAAGTTCTAAGGACGATTCGTATGCAAAATACATATACATATTTTACCTAATGCTGGATGAAGTAATTTTACATGAATCGTTTAGTTTAGCATTTTTATTTTAACTCGTCTCTAAATATGTATATATCGACTTTACAAAAGAATAGTAATACGAGTAGTAAAAGAAAAAAAGTAAAACTTTGACGCTACTCCATGAAAATGACAGGAAAATGCGTGATAACGACCAAGCGAATGTGAACGAAAATGTTGAAAATTTGAATGAACACATATCCGTAGTGAGAATGAAGATGGTTGACGATGACGATGACGATGATGATGGGCAAATGGGTTAATGGATGAGTGCGGAGATGGGATAGTGGATTTTGGGTGTGCAGATGAAGGGAAAATTGTATCGTTGTGTGTGTGTGTGTGTGTGCTTGGATGTTGTGAAAGTGTCGACACCAGTATCAGGCATACATCCAGGCAGGCAGACATACAGACAAAACACATGGCTCTCTAGGCTGGTGACCACCAGTTCCCCCCTTTTGGCTATCCACCTATTCCAATACCACCTTTCTCTCTCACACTGCCACAATTTCTCTTTCTCTGTCTCTCTCGTTCTCTCTGGTTCTCTTTCTTTCGCAACTCGTGTGAAGGAACGAGCATAAAGAACCGCAAAATCATGAAATGCAATAATGAAGGCTTCATGGTCGATCGCTCAAACACACAAACACACAAAGAGATAGATGAAGAGTGCGAGTAGATATAGGTAGAGAAAGAAGAAGTGAGAGAGAAAGAAGCATGCAGGACGTGCAATCGACACGACTGCCAATGGGATATGTGTGTGTGTGTATGTGAGTATGTGTCGACACCACAAAGTTGCCATATTTAAAGCATAAAAGCAACATTTCCGTTTGTCGTATGCCGTTGCAAGAGACACGGCTCTGGAATAGGCAGAGAGGCATATAGACGGAGACATGGAGAAACGGTAAAAGGATGGATAGTAGACAGAAACCGAAACTAAGCAGAGGAAAGGCCGTGGTCTACACGAGGTCGACAAGGCCTACCTCCATATACACACACACATACATACATACATACATACATGTGCCCCATGTCCCCTCTAACGCCCTACCCACATCCTTCCATATGTGTGTGTGTGTTTGTGCGTGCGCGTTGCAGTCATGTACAACATGCAACAAACGTGAGAAACTAAAATGAGTGCAATTTGTATGCCACGTTTACGAAAGGATGAGCCAAAACGAAGCCATAGTTGAAGCCGTAACCAGTTCGTGGTATAAAAGGTGGACTATTTGGAATTGGGCTTAAGTTTGTTTCTTTTTTTTTTTAGGTAGACATCTATAGCTATGCAGTCATAAGGTTTGACTGCCCAATACACATCCACAATCAGGGATAGTCCTTTACAACAAATAGAAGAGTTTACAACGATTTTCCTTGAGAACGAACATATAATTAGTTGCATTTCACACCATTAAAAACAACAATGATAGACCATTAAAAACGCTTTTCCATCTAAATTTCCATACCCATATATAAAGACAATAGATTACTTAATTGAATTCATCTGCTATGATGAAATGAGAATGAGATAACACACAGAGACGAATTTCAGCCACACTGCGCATCGTGTTGCTTCTCTGCATACACTATACATATACATATACATATATGTATGTATGTATATATATATATTTTGCCTTTCTTTTTCTTTTTTTTTTTTTTTGTTGGTTTTATTTTTAATTTTTATTTTTTTGCATTTTCGTTTTGGACAAAATTCATTTTTGCTTCAATTGTCGCATAAATTATACAGATTAACATACCACATACAGAAATATACATACAACCCATTTATATGTATAGAAATACATATATGTACATATGTATGTATAAATGTATAATGCTGGATCTCATCATTAAATTATTTTGTACAAGAACTGCTCTTCCTCATCCTCCCTTAGCTCCTTGTTGTGTGGTATTCCTCCTGCTGCAGCTGTTCGTGTGCTTTGGCAATTGTTTAAAGTAAATTGAAACGAAATGCCACAGAAAGAGAGAAGAGACAACAAGACCAACTAGCGCAAGAATAAAATGTCGACAAAAACACACACACACACATACACAAATTAATATAAACGAAATTAATAGAAGACGCAAGAGGTGTGAAAAACTGGCATGCATTTTATTATAAAAGTATCTATACTCTATCTAAACGAGCTCAACATTACGGGTTTATTATTTAAAAAACTTGCATAATCTATTAAACAATTGCTTTATTTTAGACTAATTCTAACTCTAGTTTGCCTAAATTGCCAGATGGACATCATTACCCTTTTGAAATACTTCAGATCTAAAAATAAAACAAAACAAACTACTTATAAGTAGATCAATTTTTCAAAACTTGTTTGGTACATAAACTAATAAGTAAAACTGTCAAATATTTAAGTACTTCAATACATAATTCCAACATATCAAACCAAAATTACTTAAAATTCCCGAAAAAACCCGAAAAATTGTTTGTTGACTTGAGACAAAGTGAAAGTGAGCAAACATATAAGTTTTTGAAGCACTTCATTTTCATTAAGGCTTACAGTTTTAGCCTTGTATTATAGCCAACCTAATATGCCTGTCTGCTAGTCTCTGCACACTTTTACAGGGTATTCAAAATAATGACAATTATATGCCAGGAAGGGAAAGGAAAGACAAGGGGCTTGAATCGGTTAAGGTTGCTAACAATAATTTCGAAGCATTGTTTTCAATTTCTCGTCGCTGCAGCCGCTGCCGCAGCCGCAGCCGCAGCCTTTCATGTTATTTCGCTATTTGAAACTTAAAATTAAAGTCCTTGAATCTTTTTTTTTTTTTTTTTTTTTTTTTCATTCCGGCCACATGAAAGGCATAGATAATCGCGTGCAATAAGCCAGAGGCAAAGGAAGAACCTATATGTACATATGTATGTGTTGTATGTTGATGATGGTAACAAGGAATGCACTTACTCCCAGGTTGCAACTTGCTGCAGCCAGTGTGTGTGTGTGTGTGTGCGTGCGACATGTGCGGATCGTGCTTCAAGTTAAGGGACACTGCTGACATTAATGGCACTGCCTGCACTCCAGCTTGTGCTGTTCCCTACTCCAACTGCAGCTCCTACTTCAGCTGGCTCGTTTGCTGGCTTGACATTCACAAAACCGAAATCTAATTTAGTTCGTAAAGCAAAAGACAGAGCGAGAGAGAGAGAGAGAGCGTGATAGAGAGAGCGAGAGAGAGGATGATAGACAGAGAGACGCTACTCTTTGTGTAGTAAGTGTGTGAATGCGAAAGGGAACTAAAGGGGACTGAATTGAAGCAGCAAAGGATTGGTTCAAAATGATGCTGCTCCTCTTGTGTCTTGTCACGCTGATGCTTTAAGCAACTGCATATCTAACTCTTGCATAGGTTCAGCTACTCCTCCTTCTTTTCGTTTATTTTTTGTCTTTGTCGAGGGGGAGGCTGGTTTGAGGGTGTATGCCATAATTAAGGTGTCACTAACTTAGAAGGTGAAATTGGTGGAATCGGTGGATATTGGGTAGGGTGGCTGGTAGGGCAACGATCCATTTCCAAAATGTGGTTCCTATGGATGCACATTGGTTCCATGGAAGGCCAGCAGCAGCAGCAGCAGCAGCAGAAGGGAGAATGAATACTTGGGGAGGTGGGCGGAGGGATAAAGAAGAAAGAAAGGTGCCCGGCGGGCAGCTTCAATTCACCTTTTGCTTATACATATCTGGAGATTAAACTGTCTACCGAGTTGCTATGAAAATGGCTGACAGAGAATTCTCTCGTTCCCCTCCCTCTCATTTTCTCTCGCTCTCTTTTTCTCCCTCTCTCTCTCTCTGCTGAAGTCTCTTGGGGTTAACTGGTTGGCTAGTGGGTGGGTGGTGGCATGTTACGGCATGAGGGGGACTCGGCAGCAGGAAGTGGAAGGCAGTTGAAATACATATACTAAATATAAATGCACATAAAAATTCAATTTCTCTAAAGTGTAGCTAAGCATGTAATTGAATTTGTAATGGCGAATATCGTTGGGAATCGTATGTTGCCCCCCCCTTCGCCTCCCAAAGTTTACTCTACATCCCAACTCCCACCAATCCCCCACACCTACTTCTTATTCCTCCACTTATTTTTGCTGCATGCCCCATCGCGAATTTAGTCAGAAAATGGTAAAATGTCTACCATTGACTGACATATGTATGCATGTGAGTGTGTCTCTCTCTCTCTCTCTCTCTGTGTGTGTGTGTGTGTGAATGAGTTGTTCAATTGTAGAAAGTCTGTGTGACATTTGCCATAGGACTCAAATTTTCCACTTTTCTTCTCACTCTCTAGGCTAAAGGAAAAAAAAAATTCTCACAAAACTCACACACGGACACGTGTCAGGTGATGACAAAATTAATTTGTATTTATATGCGTGTGTGTGTGTGTGTGTGTGTGTGAGTATTTACCCATCAATTGCTAATGCCAAGCATAAAGTCAATTTGACAAAAATCCTTTTCCAAATTTTTTGAATACATTTCTGAGTACAGTTACTGGGGATATCAAACATTTAGACATCAAGTGTCTATATTCATTAAATATAAATCAATCATTTGCACTTTCCATTCCACTAAGTGTAGCAAGAAGATTCATTTTCATTATGACCTTAATGGCTTTTATTTCAGTTGATCATATTTTTTCAATAGTATTTAAAAACATTCAACATTTGAATCCTTGTCTTTTTGGGCAATTTTCCATCGGATCACCTTCTATGCTTAGCCTATAAATGATCATAAGCCGATTTAGTATTCCACTCTTTGCTTAGTATATGTTTCATTAGCTGGATTCCAATTATTTTGAAAAGTAAAACAAGAAATTTCTATGCTAGTACATACTAGGGAAAAAATTAAAGAAACAAATCCTTGTTTGGAACTAAACTAAAAATTTGATTCGTGCTCAAAGGGTTTTTCTGACAGCTTTTCATGATGGTGGTGGCCAAGCAAGGAATATGTATATATGTACATATATATATATAGCTTGGATGGGTTTAAGTCTAAGGGATAGAGAGATGAAAGTAAGGCAGAAGAAGCCATAAGGGTGGGGGAGGGGCTGGGGGATAGTTTTGATAGTTGAAACTCTGAAAATCTGAAAGTGGAAGCTCAAAGCACAACTGAGAAAAAGAAAAAGTAAAAACTGGCCAAGAAATAAATACATAACTGAATATGACACGTTCGTCCGCAAAGTACAACAAAACAATACGACAAAGTGTCATAAAAGTTGTACACAGAAAACTTAAAAGTAGCTGCAACAACAGCAACAAGAATCAAGATGAGGCCGAAGACGTTGCCGATGCCTGGACTAAGCAACTGCAATTGTTGCTACTTCGATTGGGTTGGAATGAAGATGATGATGATGATGATAGTGGTGGTAAGGGGCACAGGGAAGGGGCCAAAGGCGGGGACGAGACTGAAACTGAGGCTCAACGTAAAAATAATAAGAAAGTGAACTTAAAATGATTACACGATAAAGTTTTTGCCTGCAATTTGCCGGCGAGGTAAAAACAAAAGACCAACAAAAGCAGCAACAACTACAACAATACCAATAAAAGCAAGAACCACAGCAACAAGCTGCTAGATTTACGGTTGCAGTTCTCAACAGTTGGTGAACTTTGCATTTAAAGCTGTTGCCGCTGCTGTTGCTGTTGCTGATGTTGCTGTTGCTGATGTTGCTGTTGCTGTTCTCGATGTTGCTGCTGTAGGCTGCATATGGATGGCTATTGATTGCGCTTCAGTTGGTCTCACTTCCTCTCTATCTATCTCTCTTTTGTGCTTTGCCTGGTCATGCCCATTGTGTGTATTCAATATGATTTTGGCAGGCCATAAAAAAACGTTTAGCTGAGAGCTGGGCGTTTGGTAGGAAAAAAGCATGCGGGCGGCCGTGACATGATGATGGCAGCAGGCAAAAGGGTGAATAAGGCAATGAATTCTCTGTGCGTGTGTGTGCCAAAGTCAAGTGGATTTGTGTGTGTGTGTGTATGGGTCATTGAGAGAGAGATTTTCATTTTATATTTGGCAGCAACAGCAGAAACAGAGCAAAAAAAAAAAGGGACAGCTGTTGACTACCATAATCATTATTTTAATGCTTGAGTTCTTTAGTTCAGTTTTTGCCACTTACACGCACACACACACACACCCAGAGACCCATATCACACACTCATAAATATATGTATTTATTTATTTATATCCTTTGACAACAACCCAACCCTACCCTACCCCCCCCCTCTCCTCCTCATTCTCCTTCTCCTTCACTTAGCCGCCCCTTTGGAGCCCTTAATGGTAAATGTTTATGGTTTTTGTTTCAACTGTCGCAGCACACAAAAATGTGTTGCCTACTTTTTTGGATGGCCTCAAATGATAATGAAATTTGAGAAGCGTTTAAATTAGCCATTTTCATAATAATAGCAATCCCACAAATAATATGAAACGATACTGCACATACATTTGTATTATCATCCTTAATTTCTTACAGTTTTATTGATCAAATCTTAGAGTAAAATCCCCTTTTAATTCTAATATATGGCTCATGGAAAATTCACGAAATGCCTACATCTATTCATAAGCAGCACTATAATTGAGCTTGGAAAACTTTGTATTATGAAAGCAAATATGTATGTGAAAACTTTTACAAAAGCTTCGATTTCTTTGTTCCTTTTATTTGCTGATTTGGACCAAGATAATGCCACACTTAATATGCCACTTATCTCTCAGGAGCACCACCTCAATTGTTGCTTTAGCCTTATGTCTTCGATATCTACTTAGTAGCAAGTAAGTCTAGTCTAGTCTTTTAGTATGAGTCATTGTTGTTATTTGGGTTTTTTCTTGTAAATTATAAAGTCAGGTGTCTCTGTGTGTGTGTGTGTGTACTAAGCTCTCAAACAAAATCAACACAAAAGAAATGCCTCCGCCTCATTCGTATTCCTTCGTTTTTCTTCTTTTTTTTTTTTTTTTTGGTTTGAGGGGAGGTGAGTCTTGTGTTTGTGCATCATTTGATTAACGTAATCGAATGACACGCCATATGCCAGTCACTCAGTGAGTCAGTCAGTCAGTCAGTGAGTTAGTGAGTTAGTCAGTTAGTCATCTTGTCGTCTTGTCATCTCCAGAGGCGGCGAGTTAAACGAAGTAAGTCGGTAAAAAGTCACCAAGGCATACATGGGAATGTCGCTTGGGCTTTGTGTGTTTTCTTTCTCGATAAACAATTGACACATATATGTGTATATGCATACACTTGAGGAGGATAGGGTGGGAAATGGGATTGGGATGAAAGAGGGTGACACATGTAGCAAAATCAATTTTCACCTTTTCACTTGATCAATTTCTTAACGGCAATGAAAAGTTTTCTGCGAAAGCAGCAGGCTCCAAGCACGACTGCGGAATGTCAAGCAGGAAAGGCAGGCCAGGACATCCAGGCTCAGGCACAGATAGCATCATTTGCATTTACACACACAGAGTGTGTGTGTGTGTGTGTGTGTGTGTCTGTGAGAGAGAAACACACACTTACAGCTACTTGTGTGGGTAACGAACACGCACGAAGGCAACATCAGCAGCCGTTAACAGTTAGTTGGCGCCCAACGTGAGGGCTGGCAATGCAGCTTTCTCACTTTACGTTTCGTTGCGTCCCATTAAAAATTATGTTGGGGAACAAAACGTACAACAAAAAAAAAAAGAAACCAAGGGAAAATAATGCGAGAAGGAAGAACAAGAAAAATGCAGATGAAAAAAAAAATATGTACATATACCATGGAATTGGCCATGCCCAACGGATATGCCTGACAGATGCGGAGGAGCATATGAAACAGTCGAAGTTACCGAATGGAGCCGGAAGCAGCAAATTTTCATTTTATTTATTTTGTAAAGTGCTGCTCCTTTAGCCATGCTTCTTGGTCTTGAAATGGGGCTGTAGGGTTATACTTGTGTCACGCAAACGAATCGTGTCACGTTTCTTTGACTGATAATGAGTAAGAGCAACCGGGGGGATCTATTTGTGTGTGTGTGTGTGTGTGTGTGTGTGTGGATGCTTGATTGATTCTCGGCAACTGTATTGTAATTGTTTCCTGTATGCCTATCATCTGGAAAATTTCATCATTGGCCCAAGGGAACAACAAGTGTGGCTCACATGTGCAACATGCCAGCTGCCACATGCCCCTTCGGTGTCAGGTAAGGTGATAATGATGCCGGGTCGATCATCGGCCACATGAAAGCTTGTTAATTGATTCGCCTGCTCCATTTGATAGAAGCCGACAGTCTGACTGACTGACTGACTGACTGAAAAGCTGAGTGGCCCAATGAGTGATTGACTCACTGACTGACTTGCTGCTTGAATGATGCATGGGGCGTGACCAGAACTCTTCGCTCTCTCTCTCTCCCCCTCTCTCTTACCCATTCTCTTCATCTCCCTTAAAATGGCTTTACTCTGCTCTTTTATTGCCATTGCCACCACATTGCTGCTGACGATGACCACAACATGGTCAACAGTTCAAAATTAGTTTGCCGCTGGCAAGTCTCGCCTTTACCACACACACACACACACACAGCATACAGGCAGGAGAACGCACTGAAGCTGCTGCTGCTTCTCATATATGAGCTTATTTAATGGTCAACAAAATGGAAAATGACGTTACACTCTCCCCCTCTACCGACCTCCTTCCCTTCTCACTGAGCCCTTTGCATCCAGATTGAGCCAGAGTTTCTGAGTTTAATGCACATCTTTTGTTGCATATTTACTTTCAGGGAAAATGAGAAAAAGGGAACGAAATGAACTGAGGCTTAATTTTAACGATATTATTAACTTACATATGTATACGAGATACTATATACGATACGTATACGTAATATAACACGCGAATGCAAACAAAATGAATTTCATTCCCACCAGAAAGAGATCTTAAATTGCCCCAGATTGTAACGTTATTTTCACAGAATTTTCCACTTTTCTTTATTGTTTCTGCATACTAGAACCATCATTTTTTTATCCAACAAAAACTTTTCTCTTTGGAGTATTTAAGAAGAAAAAGGTGTAATGATCTTGGATTTTCTTATTGGATATCACTTTAACTTACCCAAAAGTTTCAAAAGGTAACACGCAAGTGAAAGTGATTAGATGGTCTCATATTTTGTGTTACGTGTTGCGAGTTTGTGTACATAAACTAGATATAATTCAATTGAGTTTCAACTCTACCCCCAAAACGCTTAACCATAAACTAGGCATCATGATGATCTCTCTACCCTGCTCCTGGGGGTCGTAGTTTGCAGTTTCCGGCAACAATGAGAATAGGAGTAACACAAAACTACACCCCCCAATCAAAGCAGTTCCAACGGCAGTTCAACTTGGATTTTGGCAATACGATAAGGCGGCAGTCAAAAGTCTTGACTTTCACCTCATCTTTGGCCCCGCCCCTTTTTTTGGTTCTTCCAACGTAGCCCTCAACGAACATCGTCATCGTCATCATCCTCGTCGTCGTCGTCGTCGTCATCTTTGTTGTAGTCGCCGCTGTGTAAGTGCTTGAAAGTCAATTTTGAATTTAAAATACACCACGTAACGCAATATGTTGATCTTTTGAATACGAATGTGAAATCCAAGTTGAATTTTTGTGGATGGTAGATGGATTGGGGCCGAAGGGGAGATGGTGGTATGGGGCAGAAGTGCTTTCTGGGAACTGGTAACACAAAATGGCAGCACAAGCAAAAACACACACAGACGCACACACACACACACACACAACAAATTTAAATAAACTTTACTAATAAAATGTCGTTTACAAGTGGCAAGTGTCGACGGCGACAAGCCCAGAGAACAAAGGCATAGAGCTGACAGACTGACTGAGAGACAGAATAAAAGGCTGACTGACTGGCAGACAAACCAAAGGAAAGGGGCGGAAACACAGGACCAACAACGTATTAATTTTTGGTATCAAAATAAACTCAAACTTATTCTTCTAACAAAACCAGAAAATCAAAAAAAAGAAAAAAAACAAAAAACAAAATTTCAACCAAGACATTGATTTTCAAATACCCTAGGAATAATTTAAAAAAAAAAAAAATGTTTAATGAATTGTTTTAAGTGGTACATTTATTCTTCAGTTATCTTTAACTGGGTATTCTGAATAGAGAAATAAAAGAACTAATCATCTTTGTATGCTTGAATCAGATCACCATCAATTTGTATGTATTCATTAGCAAGTTAATCAAGCCAATTAATTTGATTATGAACTACAGTACGATTATACCCGATAATAAGAAATGGGACAATGAATGGGTAAAAGAAAGCCTGCCAAGCTATGAGCTATGAGACAAATATCGACTGAGGCCAGGCTCTCAGATTCCAACTCTAACTTTCAATTCCGCATCCGTCTCCAACTCCAACTACAACTCGAATTTCGATTCCATCTCTGTCTACATTTTCGACTCTCGGGCATGTATAAATATCTACATCACGTTCCAAGCTCGGAATGCCAATGTAAATATTTTCAAACTTTGATGAAATAATCAAGGTAAACAGTAAATGTTGTCGTTGTCCTTGTCGTTGTCCTTGTTGTTGTTGGGCCTGCTCTGCCCCTACCGGCAACCGTCCCTCTATCCATATCCATATCCACATCCACATCCTTGGTGACTGCAGTGCT
Organism: Drosophila tropicalis; assembly: GCF_018151085.1. Taxonomy (NCBI): domain Eukaryota; kingdom Metazoa; phylum Arthropoda; class Insecta; order Diptera; family Drosophilidae; genus Drosophila; species Drosophila tropicalis. The sequence continues at coordinate 5,130,991 of NW_027172602.1, read as the reverse complement.
TTAGCTTGGAACGTCTGTGGCTCGTATGGATTTTGTGCTGTGTTTCAGGCAAGAGATACTTCCTTTTTTGGACAGTTTACTTATTTTTATATATATATACTTTTTTTTTTTTCTTACTCCACTCAATGCTTCTCGTTCTCCTCCGGTGCTACCAACTCCTCCACCTTCTGCTCCTTTGCCTTTTGTGTTTGTTCGTACCCTCTCAGCGGCACATCGTCTTCTCTCTGACCATTTTGTTTGTCTGGCAGACATAAATGTTTAACTGCAAGCCGACTTGAGGCCTGAAATGGTAAAATGAGACCCATGGAGGAGAAGCAGCAGCACAGAATGAGCAGCAGCAGCAGTAAGTGAAAGAGCTGCAGGTTAAGGATAAGTTTAAAAAGCTAGTGCAAGCAAAGAGCAATACAAACAATAACAACAACAGAAGAAGCTGGTGTAATTTGTCTGATGTTTTGTCTACCAATCGAGACACCCTGTAATTCAATTAAAATCAGTTAATATAGATGGTGTTTCTGTCGGCCATTATCTGTCGGTTATCAAACTTAATTTCAAAAATGAAGTGGGGTTAAACCTTAAACCTTAATCGATTAGGATAATGCCCAAACTAGAATTTACTTTATTAACATAATTATTGATGAGCATTATTAACTTGAAGTGAAGTGAGTGTTGCTATTTTCTATTGGGGAACACTAGCCCCACCCTGTATGCAAAACGTATGCAATAATCAGTCCAAATGCTAACCCAGTATAACAAAAAATATATATGGCATATGCCGCATTTAGTTAGGGCAACATGCATAAAATTGATAGAATTGCATGAGAATATGCAACAATGGGTGGACACCCAGTGCAGAATCCGGAATACAGACTCCGGACTACCCCAGGCCATGCCCGGCCAGAATGGCATGGCCCGAGTCAAGTTTAGTCTAGTCTAGTGGCCATGCATAGCCACATCATCAATCACTGGGAGAGAGATTTGCAGCTCTGACACGGGGATTGGCCATGGCCCAGGGTGTATAATGATGAGACCTCCATAGGATTGCTGCGGCTGCTTGTTTAGTCAAGCATAAGCTCGTCAAGGCTGCCCACGATAACCTTTAAATTGCTAGACAGGGTGACCCACACACACACACACACACACACACACACACATGACCAACAGGGGGATAAAAAATAAAAGAAAATAAAAAAAATAGAGCAACAACAAAAAGCAAAGGGAAAAATGGCAGTAAGGTGCCATCGGGATGCTGGCGATTGTCACTTTGGCGACCAGCTTCGATTCGGATTGGGATTGCTATTGGTATTGGTATTGGTATTCGGTCGACAGCTGGGCAACTCTAAACGCTTTCAGAAGGCATGATGCTGGAGGCGGAGGAGGAGGAGTGCCAACTATAGCACGTTTGGCATGCCGCACAGCCGAATGCACCCAGATAAACCACCATAAATCTGTTGCCATCATTTTAAAGCGATTACTACAAATGGATGTGCACACGGGCAATGCTGGCTGGCTGCAGCGTCGACTGCGTTGACAACGCTGGGCGGAAAACCAAAGAAAAAAAAAACCGAAATGGAAACTCTGGGCGGGTGGTTAGCCAGGTGAGGGCCAGGTGAGCGGTGCGAGGTAAGCGGAGAGAGGTGACCATGTACTGTATATAAAAACCGTGTGAAAACACGGCCAGGCAAAACGTATGAATAGCAAAACCAAGTTGGCTCTAACGAGAAGCGAACAAAAAAGAGAGAAAATACAAGAAAAAACAAAAAACAACAGCAAACAGTGGGAAGCTGTTGGCTACTGCATACGCGAAAGAGCAAAACAGAAAAACAGACAACAAGAAAGCAAGCAAAAAAAAACACACACACACACACACAGGCACACACACCAGGCAAAAGAAAAAAGCACAGCAAAAACGAATAGACAAACAAAATATAAAAAAAAAATACTCACACACAATTCTACTCACTCACACACACACACACACACACAATTCGCGCAAGTAAATTGCTCTGGCGAGCACCACGCGCCAAATGTGGAACAGCATTCCGATTGCGGAACGTTGCACATAAAGGGTACTCCAGCTAGCGGCCAAAATTACCAAAAGAATGTTGCCCCAAACAACAAACCATTCGAATGAAAAAAGTGAAATGAAATGAAATGAAATGAAATTGAAACATTTAGAAAACTACACGAAGGCAAAGAATATTGAGGAATTGAGTAGCAAACGTTTTAAACTAGTTCGAATACCTTTCTGCCTGTAACTAAGAGTGGCAAACAATTTTAAAACGAACAAAATTTCAACTACTACAAACTTTACGTTGTAAATAACTCCTCAATTTAGTATAAAACTCGTTGCTTCTATTGATTAAGTGAATAACTGAAACATGAAATCGCGAATGATTCAAAATTTAGTTTAGCCTTAAAGTATGCAATGTAAGAGATCGAGGATCCTGCCCATTTTGACTATGTGATAGAGCAAATATAAGTAGTTGTTTTCATAGAAACATATTCATATTTTCTATAACTAGCGTTCATCATAAATTAGTATAAGTGTATTTTACAAGTGTATAGGGTCTCCCAACACCCAAAACTGAGGCAAAAGTGGGCTCGATCAACAACAGTTAAGACAATTTTTAATTTGATTTTATAGTTGAATCCATTTCTATAAAGCTATTTAGTTTGTAAAAAGGTATTGGACACCCTGTATGTCTGCACTTGCACACATAGATATGTATATAAACACAAACACACATACACACACACTCATACAACGAGTGTCAATTGATGTGTGGCGCCTGAGCACAAATGAAATTTAATGAGCCAATTTAAAGCTGCGCCATATTTATAAACTGTAACTGAAATGCAATTAATTTACCAACTGAAAATGGAACTGACACAGTAAAAAGAAAGAGACAGAGAGAGAGAGAGAGGAAGAGAAGAAAAAACGTATAAAGAAACAAAGATAACCCAACAAGGATTCAGGCAAACGATTGAGCCCAATTATCACTTGGATTTTTGTTTAGTAGGGCAGACTAAAGATTTGCAATGGAAAATGGAATAAGATAAAGGAGAGAATGACCATGAGGGGAGACGGAAAATTGATTCAATGCAACAAAGTGGCAAAGTGTGGTCAGACGACGACGATGACGATGGCGTTGGTAGAAGAAGTTTTGATGTAGATTGTTAGTTGGCCAGGTGCCGTTTTTCCCAAAACGAAAACGGCGACTTTACTGTCCTGACCCGGCAAGTATTCTATTTTCTATTTTTTTAGATTTTATTTTCGTTGTTTTTTTTTTGGGTGTGTCGTGTCTTTTGAGAAGGAAGTGATGCCAGTGCCGCTGCTGCTTCTACTGGCCTCCATTCTGGCAGTGCTTATGTTTGCATTCCTTTTTGGCATTTTTGCACTTGAATAACTTTGAAATATGGGATTAAATCGTCTCTTATGGGATTTTCTCGATTACAGCTATCATGGCGAATGGCAGCAAGATGCGAAGAGGAGGGCTAAAGGAGATTTTGAGGCGGGTATAAGCGGGAATCTAAAGCAAAGGCGAGCGCGAGGGTTGCCAGTGAACCTGAACCTGAACCCAACACTATTTTCACCCACAGCAGCATCTCCTTCACTTTAGTAGGGCAAGTGTTGTGAATCTCGCCAAGCGTGTGGCCAGTGGCCACTGTCCAGTCACGTTTCGCACATACACACACACACACAGACGCACACAGAGAGGGACCAGGAAAGCTAGAGAGTGAGAAAAAGAGGGAGACATTGAGAATATGAACAGAAGCGAGCGCATCCCTTGCCAATAACTGGACTGGTTGAATCCTGATGCCCCGCAGTCCCAGGCTAAGCAGTAAAACAAAGCGGCGAGCAAAAGCTTAGCACGCGAGCGGCAGCTGCGGACTTTTCAGTTGAACGCTTCGCCATCGCTGTTAAGCTGCAACTTTCATTGCCCAGCGCAAAAAGGGGGAAGCAGCAACATCGAGAAGTACCAGTTTTTTATATACACACACACACACTAGCACACAAAGAAACAACAAGAATAAAAAGGGGGAATACAACCAAAAAATCCTTCCCACACAAACAAATTGAGCAACATATTCGTTTGTGACGCACATACACATACATAGATAGATGGACACAAAGATCTCTCTTACTGTTGGTCTCTATGAATATATGTATGTATGCACATACATTGGGGAGGGGGCTTCAGCTAGAATGCAACAACTTTAAACTGTCAGCGACAGCACAGCAAGAAGGATAGCCAACAACATGAGAATGAGAACGATGTATCAGAGAATTGAGAAGGCAAAGGCAAAAGAGGGAAGGCCACGCACTTATTGAAACGTTAACCAACATGGAAACGACTTTATTGTGCTCTATGGTTATGTCTTTCTTTCCGAGGCAATTCTGTCTCTGACTTTCTTCCTCTCTCTCTCTCTCTCTCTCTCTCTATTTGCTTCATTTTTCTTTTCTGGCTTCTATGGCCTAGGCAGTCAACAACAATTATAAGAGTTTACATATTGATGCATTTACCCTATAGTACTTTCAGTTCAAATTCATGACCATTTAATATTTTTGGCATTTTGTTTTTTACGCAATATGCAGCCACATTTTTTTTCAAGATCCTTAAATCGATGCTTACATGGAATTGGAATTTAATATAAAGTTTTCACACTATATCTATAATTTTAATATAGATATAGACAATTTGCACTGTGGTTAGGATTGATTTACACTTGAAAAAAGTTTTCTTGGTTGCTTAATAGGCCGGCATTCTATTTGAGGAACAAGCAGACTTTACCATATTTGGCAATTTCTTTAAGTTTTCGTTTGTCCGTGTGTGTGTGTGTGAGTGTGTGTGTGTGTTTATTTATTTTGACAAAGGTCATACGACTTTCGTTGCAAATGCATTTGGTATTGAAGATGGAAGATGGTTTGTCCTTTTACACACATTCATACACACACAACCCAAAGGACCGTCTCTCGCTTATTTCTTCCTCTTTGTCTCCATTTCCCTCTCTCGTTTTCTCTCCCTCTATGTGTGTGTGTTTGTGTGTGTGTGATGATATTGCCGTTGCCTGCGGCAGCAATGAAAATAAATTTCCACCAACATGATGACTATGAGGCGAGACATTGCACAAAGTGCTACACCAGCAGCAGCAGCAGCAGAAGCCGTGGCTAGCTAGTATCCTCTTCCCTTTCTTATACACTCTATCTCCCTCTAACTATGTATGTGTAACTGTGTGTGTCCCTTGTCCATCTGTTCATGTGAGTGCATTTGCCATTTTGGTTGCCGCTTTATGCACAAACGTTAAGTCAACACAATTTCAAATTTAGTTTTTATAGAAAATTGTCTGTGTCTGTGCTTGTTCGCCGCACACCCCCTCGTCACCCCCTCTCTTTCCGTTCACCTCATCCCAACAGAACGCCCCTCTGTGTGTGAGTGTGTGTATGTGTGCTTTCTTTCAATTTGCAAAATCGTTGCCCGCACCAATTACCGTTTGATTATGCCCCAATGTGCCCATACAGCAAAGAGGGAGAGATAGAAAGAGAAGGAAACTGTGTGTGTGTGTGTAAGAGAGAGAGAGAGAGAGAGAGAGAGAGATGGTGTAGAAGTTAAGTTCCACAGTGAGTCAGTCCACTTCATAAACTGTTGACACTCCGTTTTCCGTTTCCTCCTTCTTCATTTTCATTTCCATCTTCTTCTTGAGCAGAATGCCAGGCAATAATTAAGGCAAGTGCGCCTCCAGGAATCGCAAGGTGCACACACACACATACACACACAAATATATACATATATATGTGCAAATTCTAGCGCTGCTCGACTTAATGAATACGAACAGGCCTAACCGCTCTACACTGAGAGAATTGCCATTTAACAAATTAAAATATTGTCTAACTAGCGATTCAACTATTTAATCGCCTAATCTTTATAAAGCCATTCGCATTAGATCACTCTTCAGTCATTCACTTACACATATTAGTTTGGACTTTTTGTCCGAGTGTAAGCAGGCAAAAGCTGCCCCAGCAATGAAGTCAAACCCAAAAGCAGCCACATCAAACACTGCAAATATTTATATCGCCGCTTCCTCCCGCTTCCCCATTCGGTATCCCCTTATTTTCTAGCTCTCTCTCTCTCTCTCTCTCTCTCTCTCTCTCTCTCTGTCTGTCTCTTTCTCTCATTTTCATTCCCATTCCCTGTACGCTCTTTCATTCCCTCCATTTCGTATGCCTTTGCAGTTATGTATGTATGTTGGGAGCCGCGGCATGGCATCGAAATGCAAATGCCTAAACGATGTCAGGAAGAGAACGTTTGACTGTGTGAACGAATGCAAGCGAGGAGTGGAGCACGGTGGTCCGAGTAAGGATGCAGTGCAGTGTAGTGGTAGTTGTAGTACTACGTGGCTGAAGGGAGTTGGCTTTTGCTTAGCAATAGAACAAGTGGCAGTGGCAATGAGAGGGAACGGGTGGCAGTTACATGAAACGCGAGGCCGCTGATTGCAAAACGAGGCGCGCGTTCCGTTCCGTTCTGTTCTGTTCTGTTCTGTTCTGTGTGTTCGAGTGTTGAATTGCAAATGTGTCAATTGTCAACTATGTAAGGCCAAAATGCCACCCCAAATCCCTACCTAACTCTGCCCACCACAGGCCCCCTGCAACTCCCCCATTTAGGACCACTCATATGCGTCGACGACAAGGAATAGACGTGATGCAAGTGATGGAGCGGTAGCACATGGGATGGGGAAATGGAGAGAGGTTTGCGAAAATAAGGAATGAAATGGAACGACGGCCTTTTGTTACACAATTTCTTGGGCATTTCTCTTGCTCTTTGTATGCAATTAACGTGGCAATTTGTATGAACCATCCGCCTCTGGCTTATGACTTATCTCGGTTTGGCTTTGCAATTTTTTCTTCATTTCATTTTTCTCCTTTGCTTATCGAACAATTAAGCCAACTAGTAGGCCAAGAAGGCAGTTATGGGAGCAGTAGCAATAGGAGGTCATCATCAACGTTTAATCTCTTCTCCATGATAGCCCGTCCAATATTAAACTTTTACCCAAGTGTCTAAGTTAAGTTATTAAAGCTATCACCTTGCCAAGGCCTTCCCACTCGCATCTGGTTTCTATCTCCTCGCACACACACACACACACACACACACACACACACACACACACACATGTTGCTCATCTTCTTAGAAGCCAAACCAAGGCAAAGTTTGCCTAGTTGGGCCAAAGAACTAAATCGAAGCACTTGTTCACATTTACCCTGTACTCTATTCATATTGGCCCAAAGGAAATTTGAGTTAGAAATTATATTCGAATAATGTCGATAACCCATTTAAAGAATGTGCATATCCACAATGCATATTGATTATGAGTCTTTAAGTGTATACTTTACAGTTACATACCCTTTTAACGTTTAGCTTTCCAGGGTATTAAATGAAGAAGAAGAATTATCTATAAAAAAGATTTGAGTAGGAAAAAAGATGTGTACATACGTTTATATATATATAAAGTACTTCTTAAATATTTACGTTCCATGTGGTTCAATATGTGTGGTCATATACCAGCTCCCCGCCTCCTTGAACTGCCTCGAGGCACACACACACACACACACACACACACATATGACAGAGGCCAATCAAAGGCCATTCAGGAGAGGCTTAGCCAGGCGACTTTTGTCTCGACAAGAAAGTTCAATGGACGTTGGACAAGGGTTATGGGCACAGCAACAAGAACAACAACCACATTGACCACACAGCAATGCAAACCACAAAAACAATGCAACGAACGAAATGAATACATGATAAGTGCCAACATCATATCATTCCTTCTATCCGTTAGCAATTTAAACCACTCAATTTGCAGTTTGATGGACACATTTAGCTTGGCAATAACAGTTTTCAATCATAGCGGGTAAACAGTAATGGGTAACAAGTAATTGACAACCTTCCACTTTAAATTTGGCTTTGTGTTTTTCTAATCTAAACAATTCACAATTCGTTGCCTACTTTCAGGGCGAAGTTTCCTTTGATGTTGATTAAATGCATTTCATAATTCCAATTGAAATAAATCAAAAAAAAAAAACTTTTATTATCACTGAACTTACTCGCTGAAAACTTAATTTTCGGCTTAAACTAATAGCCCTATTAACATACATAGACATACAATCATATAACATATACATAGATACATATGTATGTAATATACATAATAATAAGAATGTATGTATAAAGTAATAATGATTTCTGTGCTTTTTTTTTGTTGTTGTATTTATTTCTGACACTGACATGCTTAATGTAAAAAACAATCAAAGCAACAATAAATGTTGTTGTATTTGCTGTTCTGCATTGTTGTTGTTGTTGTTCTTACAGTTGCTCATTTTGCTGGCAATAATTGTAAAAAGATTAAAGGGCATTTTTTAATTAAAAATTATATATATTTGATTTAATTTTTTATTGGCGTTTTTTCAAAAGCCATTTAACGACCAACAGTGTGTGTGTGCTCTTGTGTGTGTGTGCGTGTGTTGAACCAAAGATGACAGACAATGCCACTGGGGAAAACTGCATAAGGCATGCTGCTGTTGTGTCTGTGTGTCTGTGTGTGTTTGTGTGTGCGTGTGGGCAGAACTACGGCGGATAGAGGAGGGCTTGGAGTAGCGGATGGCCACATAAGTGTGAATTCAACAACGCAAGGAAATTAATCTTAAGCCGCAGACAGCGAAAAGCCAAAAATAAATCAACAATGCAATAATTTATCAGAAAATATGTGTCCGTTGCAAGCGAATGCTCTCTCTCTCTCTCTCTCTTGCTCTCTTAACGCTTTGCCTCGAAAGGTCTGCCTTGGCCACACATACACACATACATACATACGTATATGACCATCTCGCTCTTTGTTGCATGCCGGAAAGTATGCAACAGTGTTTGCGTTTGAATTTGGAGCGTCAGCAGAATGAGTCAGCTGCATATATCACACGCACACACACACACACACACACACACACACAAACACCATCACACAAACCAGACAGCACTTAAGTCTCTGTAAAATCCAGTGTCATGGCAACGGACACACACACTTTCACATACACACTCGCATAGAAAAAGACAGGGATAAAGAGGAGAAAGAGAGAAAAACAGCATCCATAAGCATGTGTCCTGGCCAGAGCCAAAATGAGTCCTTGCTGTGCAGTTTGTGTGTGTTTGTGTGTCTATATATAAACGACGAAATATGAGCATGTGGACGGACAGGTTGAGGCTCCCATCTCTGACTCTGACTCCATTCTCAGGTTCAGGTTCAGGTTGGTGGCCATCCAACAGGCTCGTTGCCAGTTCATGAATCAGTTGCAGCAGCGTCTGTCAACCCATTTGGTGACCGTCACCATCATCGTCATCGTCACCCAGTCCTAGTGCCCTGTCCCAGTCCCAGTCCCAGTCCCTAGTCTCAGTGAGTCGCCAGCTGGCAGTCGGCAATCAACACCAAACACTATGCCACTTTCACACTCAGAGAAACCCAAAAAGAGAGAGAGAAAAAAAACCAAGCATAGCACCCCCGCTGACAGTGAAATTTATGTAATAAAATGGGTAACATTTTCAATATATTCTTGCCATTTTTGGAACTGGAATTTAAAAGTTTTTAAGCAAAATTCTTCAAATTAGGTCTCTATAGACTATAATCTATCATTGTATAATATTCTATAAATAATATTCAATCTAGAAATTCGTATGATGGATATGATATGTTATGATTCTATAGATATGTTCATTGTGAGTTTATTTTTTCAATCTGTTTTCAAATTTTCTTTGAGTGTGTTCTACTTTTTTGCTGCTGCTGTTCTTCTGCCTTTCAACTCCTGACTGCAACTCGTCTCGAGCTCAACGTGTTTGCGCATTTGCCTGGTTAAAATGTTGCTGCTTCATTATCTGGCCCAGGGCTATGTGTTGGCCGTTGGCCAGTACTGACCGTCGGGCTTGAGGGCAGGCAAGGCAGCAAGCCAGGCAGCCATTCAAATGCAATAATGTGGGTGCCATTTCAACACCTTCCCATCGGCATCGTCTACATACATCGTCATCGTCATCATCCTCATTATTATCAACATCGTCGTCGTTGTCGTTGGCGTTGGCGTTGCCACTGTCATTTTTGGGCCGCCATGCCATGCAACGCAACGAAACTCAACTCTCATGGTCATTCCCGTTGCCAATGCACAAATTGCTTAAATTATGCAAAATATGCGCGCCACATCATTCGGGCGGGAGCCAACAGCTTCTATTCGCCCTTTACAATCAACCTCAATCCCATCCAAGCCGTAGCCCCAATCGCAGCTCGAACCCCTCTGTCAATCCCTCACCACTGGTAACACTTTCAAATTCATTTTCGAAATTGATGAAAGTTGCATATGTGTGTGTGTGTGTGTGTGAGTGTGCGTGCCCACAAAATCCATGACGAGATCTCGACTTTGATGTTGTTAATAGGATCGATTGTATGGGAAAAGGTAGACAGTTATATATGTACATACATTCAGACTTTTGTGGCTGTGTCCTTGTCACAGATTCTCTATCACCTCTTCTCATGCCCTATCTGTTCAGCTTGTTCGCTTTGTATTCACAAATCCAATCCAATTTGAAAATGTAATTACATCAATTAAACTTAATCAAACTGTTTCAAGACATGAAAAAAAAATGAAAATGTCAACTCAAACGATCTAATGCACAATGGGGCACATTAACAATTTACCACAAATTTAGGACAATTTAAGGTATTGGAAGGTTTCAAGCCCTTCAACCGACAACATTTCCATGAGCCCTGGATTTGGATCTGATTTTTGAAAATTTTCAAAGTTAAGTTCTTTTACTATTGACTATATATATGAACTATTAAAGTGTAATTAATTTACTTCATTTAGCTTATCTCTTTGTTATCAATATCTTAGGAAAAGACGAATTACCATTATTATAAGCCAAATAAAATGTTAATAAAGAATTCCACTGTGCTCTTTAGCATTCCCCAACTCTCTCTCTCTCTCTCTCTCTCTCTGTCTCTCTTTCCCTGTCTTTTTCCGTCTTCTATCTGTGTAGCTGTCCCTATCAGACACACTTATGAAAATTCACGTGCTCAAAATTCGCGCACACTAATTAAGAGCTGCCAAGAACTAAGTAAAGTAAGTTGCCTCATGATGAGGCACCGAATGAAGACGATAAAGGCGAAACCCCGACCCCGACCCCGACCCCGACTTCGGCCTCGACACCGACCCCAAAAAAAAAGGACCACTGCTTCTGGTTGTGCCTTTCCTCACCTCGTTCTGCCAACACATTTGGCTTGTTTTCTGCTTCAGGCATCAACTTCTTGTGCCTTTGCTTCATATAATTTATGTTACATTTGCTGGCTGGCATAACTTTGTCTCCATCTCTGTTAGTCAGTCAGTCAGTCAGTCACTCAGTCAGTCAGTTAGTCATTCAGCCAGTCACTTTGAGTTCCAAATCAAGGTGGGCAGGTGTTTCTGGTGTTGTTGCTGTTGCTTCCCCAGCCTAAGGTGAGAAGGCAGAGAATATGGCACGTGACTTAAATAAATTGCAAAAATCTTTCTCACCTTTGCCAGAGACTTTCGCATAGTTTTTCTTTCTCTCTTTTTGGGGGAAGGGGGTCCATGAGAGGATCGGGGTTTTAGCATTTTCTTGGCCTTTGTTGCTTCACGGCATTTATGTGTATGTATGTATGTCTGTGGGTGTGTGCGTGTGTGTCTATGTGTGTTTGAATGTATTTTCATGAGTTTATTAGCAAGCAGCTTGAAAAGTTCTTTCTGCCACCTGTCGGGCAGGTAAACTTTGCCACACAAAGAAAGACATACAGAGAGACAGACAGAGAGAACGAGAGAAAGAGAGAGAGAGGCAGGGGCATTGTTAGGGGTAAAGAAAAGGTACGACCATCATCTACACCTAATCAACACCTAATCAAAGTAATAGAAACTTATTGGATTAATCGCCGCACAGAATTTTTATTTGTTTTTTGTTCTCTCTAATTGTTTTTTTGTTGTGACTCATCCCCCTGTTATCCCTTTCTGCACTAATTATGAAGACTTTATGCTGCTGCTACTGCTGCTTCTGCCAATCGCTGCTAATCGTCAAAATTGGCAAAATCTCTGGCCGAAACATTGACAGCTGTCAATTGGCAATGATGGCGGCCATCTCAATTGCCCGTCGATGCAATTTAGCCATCAATTTTGATTAGGCCCCTGCCACTGTCTCTCAGCCAAAACCAAATTGCCAATGATGATGATGATGTTGATGATAAGGCTAAAAGCTGCAAACTGAAAGTGATGTAGACAAACCTCTTCAATAATTCAAATTATGCAAGTGCTGACAACATTCAGATGGCAAATCGTAAGGACCTGCAAGACAGTTTGTCAATCATTTGATTTCATGTTTGTCAAAAGTGACACAAAATGACTAATCTAGGCGATGAGTTTATCAAAAAATCAAAAATCAATTAAACTAACATTGTTTTTTTTAATGAAATACAATTTTATTCTTGTTTGCATAACTTTAAACTGACTAATATTATCAGAATCCATTGACTAGAGTTTTCTTTCTTTATCGTTTAAAAGTGATCGGAGATCCAATACAATCTACCCTTCAGAAATTTCAGCTATATAAAGTAGATCTCTAGGGAATTGCATACCCTTTCGGATCTCTAGTGGGGATTGCAGCGAATTTGTCTGAGATCGAAAGGGATTGTTTCCAAGCAAAAGTTATGAAATATTGTATACAGATCCTCTTAGATTTTACATTGAAGAGTATTCAAAGACGAAAGTTAGTTTAGACCATGCCTTGCACTCTTTATCATTTAACTAAATGTATCTTTGCAATATTATTTATTGTATTTGGCGTTTTTGCCCTACCTTTAGTTTTACTACTTCTCTCTGATGCTGTTGTTGTTGGTGTTTTTTTTATAATTTTTTCTTTTTTTTTTTGCCACGCTCTTGACTCAGTTATAATTTCTGCTTGCTTTATTTACGGTACTTGCCGCGTGCACTTGTAGAAGAAACTGTGAAGGCAAAACGAACAGACGGGAGGGATAGACACACGGACGGATGGATGGACGGAGGAACGAACGTACGGACGGAGAGATAAGGTTCGTGCTCAAAACGTTTTTACATTTCATTGACTAAGGAGAAAAACACTGTAGTGAGTGCAAGGCAGGGCGGGGAGAGCGCACATATGCAGAGAAACAGTGAAGGTGAAGGCAAAAAAAAGTGATGGGGAAAGAAAGGGAAAGAGGTTACTCCAAGTTGTTTTTGTTCTTGTTGTTGTTGTTGTTGTTGTTATTGTTGTTGCTTCTGCTCCCGCACTAGTGTTGGCATCGTTGGAACAATTAAATTTAATTGCATTCCCAATTTGTATAATTATGCCTTGCTCTAAATAAATAAATTTTTAATTTACGTCAAGACCAAGACGATGATGATGCCACACAACTACGGCCGTATAATACGGAGGATGATGATGACGATGATGACTATGACAAAGTTACTGACGAGCAGCAATTTATGCCATTTAGGCTGATTCAGCAGAAATACACGTACTTTGAACAAATTTTTGGCATGTTCCCTAAGTGTTTTGTCGTGGAAATGATTTCAGACACTTTTGTTTAATCATTTGAAGACTGATTGCCCCAGGGCAAAATGGAAATGAGCTGCAAAGCTTTGATCTTAACAACAACAACAAAAAAACACACAATGGAAATTTACACTGTCACAGCCTCCCTTACGCAAGGCAATGAAAAACAGAGTTGTTTGTTTGATTCGATTGGATCTAAGCATAATTGTTATCGAAAATACATCATCGCCATCATGGGCTTATAAATAAATGATACGAATATATGTTTAGATCTACTTACTACAAATTGGCGTATATAGGTTAATCAATCAAAGTGCTTGCTGTAGTTAAGCCTTTGTTGCATTAAAGCTATAACATTTTCTTAGATGTCCCAACGCTTATTGCTTGCATTTTGCCTCATTCCACCTTCGTCTGTCTGGCTGTCTCGTTAAGAGTGCCAAGAGCAGCCAACAGATGGAGGGACACAAGCTCAAGAGAAACGTCTTCTTTGCCTGGGGGTTCGTGGCATAATATCTTAATTATTTCTTTACATGTGTTTTAATTTTTAGTAGTTAGTTTCGTTCAGTTCCTCCTTGTTACATATCGCTTGGCATTTTAGTCACGTGCTGCAACTGATCCTGCCCATGCGCCCACCCAAGCGGCAGTCTCCCCTATCCACTAAGATGGAAGGAGTGTGAGGAACGGGATGGAATGGAGTTTGCCAGACGAAAAGGTAAATCTTAAAGTAAGTAACTCTTTGTGCACTCGAAAAGAACAAAACGTAGAAGGTTAATGGAAAAGAAGAAAAGAATAAGCGTGCAACTAGGCAACTAAGTCACTTATTTTCAAACCAGATGCTATGTTTATGCGGGTAAATGATTCATGCACAATTCTGATTTTAAAATAATTCTTTGCCAAATATGAAAACATCTTGCGTCTACACAATATGATAAACCTAAGTGACTTAACTGTCATGAGGACGTATTCTAGACACCTGGCCAGGAGACTTTTGGGCATGAGTTTTCTCAATTACCGTTCCCAGGCCAAAAGCAAACCAAACCTTAACCAAAACTAGATCAGACTAGACCCAACTAGTCTTTTCTCAACCCTGCTGGTGGCCTTTTACGTATGTTGATTAAACGTATAACAACAATAGAGACTATGAAATTTCTCACGTGTGGCTCTGTGTGTCTATATATATGTGTGTGTGTGTGTGTGTGTCTGCGTTTGTGGCACTGTCAGTGTGTGCGTTTGTTTGTGTATTAATCCAACATAATTAAGAAATTTAATTAAAGTGCAGCGCGCTCTGAATGTGGAATAACTTGACTATCATCTATGTTGAAGCAAAAAGCACACACACACACACACAGACACAGACAAGAATAGAGAAAATGGCGAAAAACTAACTAAAAAGAACTAGCAAGAAGTGGAAAATTTCAACTCAAATTCAAATTGAAATGAAACTAAGCAAATGCTATGCAGAGGCATTCTGTCTACAAGGCAGCTGTCAAGTTGTTGGTTAAGACTCTTCGCACAGCTTTCTTGGCCTAAATTCAGAAAACACACACTCAGTTGGCCAATAGACTAAGAGGATAAAGTTCATACATTTGGCAATTTTGCATAAAAGTTCAATACATTTCGATAATTGATCATCTTAACGATTGCAAAATGTTATTGCATAAAGTGTTAAGATATCACGGAGACCGATAAACCGATTGTTAAGATAACCAATGGAAAAAAGTTGCCAAAGAAGGACAAGCAAGCAAGTCTCAACTTTCTATTCAAATCATTGTCTAATAGTCATAATATATAGTCTATGGAGTATATATGTATATGCCATCTTTTTTGAATCGATATAGAAATGCTCTACCAGATTTCCATGATATTTTTATCTTTGTTTAATGAACTTCTGTAAAACGAATACCACTAAAAATACCTTGTATATCCTTAATAATAGATTTCATTAAGGTACTGAGAATGAGACTTTCAATAGTCATATTTAAGATAAGCAAAAACTTTAAGTTTACTTTGGGTTAGGCTTGAAAAAGAGATTTTTTAATGAATACTAGGGAAAATTAAAGATTTGAAACTGTTTGAAAGCAAATGTAAAATACATAAGCAGACTATTAAAAAATACTACTATGTAGCTAGTTACTTTGCCCTAACTAACCATCTCTATCTCACAATATCTTTCGCCTTTGTATCTCAGTCTATCTCTTTCTGCCCCTGTTGCTCTTTCTCGCTTTGGCAGGACTCCGCTCGTTTTTGCAGTTGGGCCCTCAAGCATATTTATTATCATGTCGAAGTGTTATCCTTGTTGTTATCCTCTCGTCGTCATCGTCGTCGTCGTTGGCAGTCAGTGTTAGAAGTCGAGAGTTGGACTTGGAGTTGAGGTTGGGCTAGACCTGGAGCTGGAGCTGGAGCTGGCCCTAGTGTGGTGCTGGTGCTGGTGCTGGTGCTGGAGTTGTTGCAACTGTTGTTACTCTTCATGTTAACATGTGTTCAAATCGTTAAGGCGAGAACTTTGTGCAAAATTATTTGCTACAAAACACTCGACTCGTGTTTGCGCCTGACTGCTTTGGCCCTTGCTCCCCCTAGTACTCTCATTCTGTCCTCCCTTGTGTGTGTGTGTGTGTGTGTGAGTATGTGTGTCAGGGAGTCGAAGGCGCCAAACAACACAAACAACAGCTCATTGAGTTTTAGAAAAGTTGTTAACATGAACATTTGATGTCACAACATTGCCTTATACCTCGTTTCCTGCCCAGTCCTTTAACACTCAAATATATGTGTGTGTGTGTGTGTGTGTGTGTGAGGACATACTTGGAAACAGCCGTAACGGTGAGACAGACAACAACAAACAAAGAAAAAAAAACCATTACATATATGTACATATGTCACATCAGAAATGGCGAATTTTAAATACTCTAAAAAACTTCCTTAATACTAGCCTAGATAAGTTTTAACTCCAAATTATATCAGAATATTCGAGTGATTCTCTTCGATTTTAGCTGTTTATCTTTAGTCAAATTTGTATTGAAACATAGTCGGTTGAAATATTTAAACTATTCAATATATATATATGGACTAACACTCTCCCTGACTTACCTTCGTTTATGCCTCATCTTTCGAATAGGTTTAGGGTATTCTACAGAGAAAAAAAACTCCACTGAGTCGATCCAAGCGTATCCATTTTTGCACCAAATTCAAGCCCTTTGCCGGTCCAAGTTGGTCAACCAACCATCATCTCGTCTTCCTTTACCCAGTCTCTCGAACAAGCTCTTCACCTCTATCTCTCTCTCTCTCTCACTCTCTCTCTTTCCTCTACCACCTCCATCACCATCTTCCTCAATGTGAATGAATATGGCTTTTGGCCAAAAGAACAGAAACAAAGCGTTACAAAAAAAAACGAAAAAAAAACATAACACACACAACGACAACGATGAGAAGAGAGAGAACCAAAAAACTTTTACACTTAGCAGACAAAATTGTCTACAAATTTAGTTAATTTATGTTATTTATTTTGTTAGTTATCCCCCCCATTTTTGTGCTGCAGTAGCCAAACAGAGAGGGCCAGACGACTTACCATATTTTCAGGTCATTTACTGTAATGATTAGATGCTTTTAAATTAATAGTCGAAAATCGTAAAAAATATGAATTTTAATGGAATTATAGTTGATTGAATCAAAAATTTTAATAGCATATTGGCCATAACATTAGAATACATAATTGTGTAATCTTTCCTATGATTGATAAAAAGAGAAACCAATTATAAAACTGAATATGTGACGTCGTAAGGTCAATAGTAGGACAATGAACCAAGTCATTTCACACATTGATATATGAGATATCTGGGAATATATGTATGTATCTCTGTTTCGCCACCTGACATAGTCCAGGGGGGGTCAATATAGAATAACACGAATAACAAAAGCCAGTCCGTGAATCTCGGCCACTTTTCAGCCTTAAACGAGCGAAATGTGCGAAAATGTTGCACGAAATATGCATAAATACATAAATAAATGTCTGTATCTTACACACACACACACACACAAACACACGGCCGTAGTGTGTGACGGACACACTGTGCCCCTCCCCCACGATACTTGCTTCGACCTCTTCTTGTTTGGCTGCTCTTTGCTATGAATTTTTTGATTTCTGCGGTTTGGTTTGGGCTTTTCGATGATTTTTGCTGTTTTCTATGCTGTTTTTTTTTTCCAGTTGCTACTTTTCGCTTTTTGTTGCTTTCGTTGTTTGTGTATTAAAGTTGCGTGTTTGTGAGTACGTGTGTGTGTGTGAGTGTATGTGTTTGAAGTGTACAATAAACGCGGATTTCTCTGCCAATATTTGTCTGCAATCATTTTGGCTTGTCGGCAGTTTGGCTTGTCTGTCTAACCCCGTGAACTGGAATCATGGAACTGGCTAAAGCAGCAGCAGCAATAACAACCCATCAAATGCCAACACACACACACACACGCAATCTCTTCGTTGTTTTTTCTCAATATATTAAATACATGATGGCTAAAAGTTGTGAAGTGCAACAGACCAAGGCACACAGAATACGTATTAAGTATATATCAAATTTAAAGTGAATTTTAAACAGAGTTCATTTTTAAACGGCTTAATTTGTTCGTTTTGAAATCGTTTGAATTTTATTAAACTATTGATATTTTCAAATTTTTAATTCCAAAATGTTTTGGAAATGAAAGCAAATGTCGTTTGGCAAAGTCATTTGCATAAAAGTCACCGGGAATTGCACCTGATATAGTCATCCAATATTAATGATAAATGACATATTTATTGACAGATAAATAAATATTAATTTGTTAACGAAACTATTGATAAAAGTCACATTTGTCTGATCTTGCCAAAGTCATCAAAAGGTACAAACATATATCAAACTGACATAGATTATTTTTATGACAATCACGTCAGAAATAACAATTTCATTCAGAAAAGTCACCGTTAGTTAGTTATATTTATTATATATATTCAAAGATGATTCCATTACATACTTCTCACTGAAATCGATAAAACTTGAATATGAGATGCCAACTTAATAATGACCAAACCTACAGGGCAACTTCCTTACCTTCCTTTCTTAGCATACTTTTGAGGGCTAGAGTCGTAATTCAGTTTCAAGATTAAATCACGAAACAAATCAAAGAATATTAGACAATATTTGCGACATTTGGCATACAACTACTTAACTTGTTTCTCATTTAATAGAATTGAAGGTAAGTCTGAAAAGTGAAACATAAATCTGTATGGAATATATAAAGAAAGAGTATGACACAGTCTAGGGCTAGACGAATTTACTAGTCTTGTTGTTCTGTGTAATAAGCCAGGTCTGTTGATTTCCTCTCTTCTTTTGTCATTTCTCGCCTATTCGTTTTTCTAGAATATTAATGTGTAAATGTATGTGTGCGTCTCAATCGAGACAATTGGTCTCAGTGCCACAAGCATTTCACACATTCTATTTATGACAGTAGCAAAGCGTTTCCCTTCGTCATTGCCATCGACCTCCCGTCAGCTACCCTCCCCCCAACAGTTTCCCTTTCCGACCGACTCGTCGGCTTGTTTATTCTTTAGCGTCTCTGTCACGCAAAAAAGTATGTTATGTTTTTTCCTCTTTAAGTTTCATAAAGCAATTGCAATTGATCGGTAGCAGAGAATATTCTTAAAAACTAAAATATACGAATTCGCGAGAAAAAAGAACAGTAATAACTTGTATTCCATTCCTTTTTTATATTACTTATTTTAGTATGTGCCAGGCACATTGCGTATTTGAAACACGTTAAAGCAGCTGTAATAGCTAAAAACAAAACCGAAAACAAAAGAAAAAACCAAAGAGAAGAAGCGATGCAATAATGCAAGAACAAAAGAAAAAAACAGATACGCCCACACATACAAAAAGGATAAGCGCGAAAAGGATATGCAAGGCAAAGTAAGTGGTAGGTTGATAATGGAAATGCAAACGAAGACAAAAGCGTGACAATACCAACAAAGTAACAAAAAAGGAAGAAAATATATGACAAATTGTCAAGGAGGAATTATTTATTTGTTGAAATTGAATTAGATTCATTTCTATAACCAAAGAAATGGAAAGGCAGTGCGAGGGGGCCAGGGGCAGCTGTAGGCAGTCAATGGTACTGGCAGCAGCTGGCAAATAATATCTACTTGGCATGCAGATACAATGCCGATATCACAGCAGACGAGGCAGCGGCGACAGCTTATGCTGCACTTTGCCATACCTTAAAATATTTACCAAAAAAAAAAAACACACACAGACACACACAAAACACGTGACACCCTGCGTCTTGACCGAGTAAGCCGCTAAGCTAACCCCATTACACACGCAGACACACACTCACACTCAGCAGCCACAACCGATTTGCCGTATGTCAGTTAGATGAAGTTAACAGCTAACCCAGCATCTAGAAGCACCGGCAAGGGCGTAGCCAAAAATTCATTTAAAGGATTTTCCGGCATAGCGACATATCTCCGCCCAGTACATTTTTCCAATTCGCTGTATTTATCAAGACTAGCCGTGCTAGATATGGCAATGATCAGCACTATTAAAGCGCTCTCGTATTCAGTTGTCTAACTGAGCTGGCTTTGCATATTATTCCATGTGTTCTAATCACTTAAATTTCATATCAATTCATGTTATCAAATTATCACAAAAAAAAAAACCCTTACAAAAGTCATTCGATCACCGATGGGTGCAATGAAACCCCTTTGCTACGTCCATGATTTATGGTTAACAAGTTATTCAACCTATGCACGTGTTAAGATTTAGTTCGGGACGAGCAGCAGCGGCAGCAGGAGAAGAATGGAATGGAAGAAAGGAGATGGCAATGGAAAAGGTGCTGATATAGGAATGCGGTAAAATGGGAAAAGTTACCTGTCCACCTGCTTATGTATATATGTATGTATGTATGTATGTATGCATTTTACCTGGTTACATCTTTTGTCTTTGCATTTTGTGGTCGCCTCCCCACTTTATCCATGGCCAACTCGTATACTCGCTTGATCATCATCATCATCAGTATCATCATCATCGCCATGATTCTCATACCGATTCCTCTATCATCAGATGCAACATTTTCGCTCTCCATTTGGCTCTTCGCTGGGCGCTTTTATTATTATAAAATACGCATGAGTTAGTGTGCATATTTCATGGATTTTGTGTGTAAAAGGGATAAAAATGCAATCAGTCGCAAAAACCAGCAAAGTGAAATGGACAGACCGACAAACTGGCAGACAATCAGACACCCAGAGAACCGAGACATCGACGCGGAGGATGCGAAGCGCCGGTGACTGAAGGAAAGTGGGCAGATTGAACACGCTGTTGTATTTCGGTAAATCGGAGTTTGTTCCCGGCACGCAATAAAATCTCCACAAAATCCTTAACAAAATCTCACTTACAATGCGATTTGTCAAAGTTTTTTATTTCCAAGTGATATACTTACATACATACATACATATACGAGAGCATACAAATACATACGAATTGGCCAATTTGTTTTAGCTGAACTAAAACTGAGCCATAAAGTTTTACTCGGTTTGGCTATGATACATATATGTATGTGTATAAGTTTGGCAGCACTTTAACTTAAACTATTTCAATTTGACATCCTTAAACTACATACATAGTTAATGCATCGACTGATGTTTATTGATTATTGAGATCTTAATAGAAGCAAAAGTCAGCAATGTATAGAAATAAGCACAAGGGATCGATAGATCTGAGGGATATTAAGGATCAATGGAAATGATTAAACTGAATCAGTTTCGATTAATCAAATGAATATATGCGCAGAAAGGTCGTTAATATGAAACATTTTGCTGTCAAAGGACAATTATCATTTGAAAGTTCAACCATCCGAATGGGGCTCACCCATTCAGGGAATAACTAGCTGCATACACATTTACGTAGTATGTAGGGTAGATCAAATCAATGGGATTTAGTCAGGTGGATAATCGAAGCCAGTTAACAAAGTGCTACCGTAGTAAATGGCCATTTCTCTCAATGACGACGATGAGGAAGAGGATGAGGATGAGGATAAGGATGATGAATGATCCGGCACACTAAATGGGGCTAACCGCAGACGCAACAGTAACAGGTGACCCGCAAGCAAATAGCAAATGAGCAAACTGAAGGATTTCAAAGGCAGTATTATATGTATAAGTAAACACAAAGTGCCAAGCAAAGTGGTGGGCGGGTGGTTATTGGGCGGAGATGCGGATGCGAATGCGGTGGAACGAAAATTGAGAACTGACATATGCTGCCGGGCTAAGGGCACAAAAGTCATGACTGCTACTCGAGGAGTGCCATTGAGAAGGGCTCTCCAGTTGGCCTCCACTTGTCGTCCTTCCTGTTGACTCCTGTTGGCTGCTTGAGGCGGCGCAAGTGCGCGAGTAAATTCAAGAAACAATTTTCAGGAATGACTTAACTTTTGCGTTTATGTGAAAACTTTTTGCAACGTGATGTTATGCTAGCTGCGAAAGGATATATGCAATTCATTCTGTATGACGTGACTTTCCCTCTCTCTCTCTCTCTCTCACTCGCCTCAATTGAAGCGCAACGAGAGGCTGTGCTCCAAATCCAAACCTCGTGTGATATACTCAAAGTCCGCACAATTCACTTTGACTGCGAACCTATCCCAGGCTATTGTTGTTGGTGTTAGTGTTAGTTTATCCTGTTGCTGCTGCTTCTCGGCAACCTTCTCATCAAGCAATTTGTTTAGCTTCCAACGCATAACACGCAATTCACGTCTGGTCGCTGGAAGGCATTCAAGAAGATTATGACACTGTTCGACACTCAGCTGACCATCGCCGTCCTCATCGAACATGCTAACCATATTGGCCAATTTACGTTCCAGAGTCTGATTGCCACGAAAATGGGCCAGGCCCATTATGAAATGCCTGAAGCCATGCGATGGATGCAGAAACGAGTCAACCAAACGTTCCGATAATGGATGTGCCGCCACAGCGGGCATTTGCAGCAATTCGCTGCGCAATACTCGATCCTTGCTATCCCGTGCCATCGAATGATATTCATCATATAGCGAGTCAATGCGATGCAACGAGAAGCCTGTCTCCTTCTGTAATAGGGCCAGTTCTTCGGCGCTAAGTGGCCTTGACACGGCTGTACCCATTATATGTAAATGTAAATGTAATTTTAGAGATTAGAAATCTAACTTTTAATGTGTAAAATATATGTATATATATATATATGGAGGGGTAAATGAATATTTTCTAAAATATTCATGTACATCGATTTATGTAGGTAATGGTGAGTAAAATCAAGTTTTATTTTCGCCTCTTTGTCTCTCTCTCTCTCTCTCTCTATCTCTAAATGTATTAAGTGTGAGTGTGTGTATGTAAAGGTTTTTATGTGGGTGTATGTGTGTGTGTGTGTGTGTGTGTCCGTAAATATTGTTACTTAATTTCGATTAATGACAGTATTTCACTTGAGAACTTTGTTTACAAATTCAAGTATTTAGGTTTCTTCCTTTCTTTGGATCAACATTTCAATGTCTGCAAATTAGTTTGAAAATTCGAATCAAAGAAATAATATCACCAATTTCTTGACAGTGCTAAAACTAGTTGAGAATTACAAATCCCATAAATAAATAAGAGAGACATACAAAGATTTGTCCTTTTGTTAAAAAATTAAAGAGCTGAAAAACTTTTACAATTTTAGGTCGCTACAAATTAATTATATTAAATTAATTTGCTTGAATTAAGATGATTGGAATAATAATAGTTTGTTATTAGTTTTTATTCAAATTCAAATTGAATTGAAAAAAATATATGTATAAAACAAAAAATAGATTGTTTATTGTTTCTCATTTTAATTAAATAAATGCGCATTTTTTGTTTAGCATAAAAGTGGCCTAAAACGAACCCCAACTCAAACAGATATAGCAGATGAGAGATGAGATGAGATGAGATGAGAGAGATGGTAAAATGATACGAATTCTTTGGCTCTGCCTCTGCCTCTGCCATTGCCGTCGCCGTCGCCTCTGCGTCGCAGCCTTCATTCATTTTGGCATATGTCAAAATTAATTTTGTTGGTTCTATTTTGACAGGCTTTCATGCAAAAACACATTTTGGCCAGCTAAGCTGGGAATGCCAGCCTCCCATTACCATCATGCGTATGTGTATGTGTCGTTGCAAACGAAGGTAACTTTGCTTTTCACATAGTCTGTAAAATCATTACAAAAAAAGACAGGGTATACAAAGCTAATCAGTCAGAGAGTCAGTCAAATTGATAAATACTCAGTTCGAACATTTTTAGCCGATCGATTGTTGTCAAAATATAAGTTTTAAAAGTTATATTCAAGTACATCCCCAAATTAATTACAGTTGGAAAGTCCTTACTATGGGTTTAGATGGTATTTGGAATGGGCTAAGGGTATAACCAAGACGACTTTGCAGCTTGGACGGCTTGTATGTATATTTTATTCTCTTTTTTTTGTACATTCATTCTGGCTTGACAGGCAGAAGGATATATGCATGAATGTATGTACCTAAAACCTTTATCGAATATATACTTACTCATATAACACCAGCAGCAGCAGGAGTTTTTCTCTTCCTCCATCTCTTTCATTTTGATACCATCATTTTGGGGGAACTCAATATGGAAATCTCAAGACCACAATGGAAAAAAACCGAAAAAAATAAGCAAAAAAGTATCGTTCGAATGATGTTGGATCATCCAGACATTAAAATCCAAATTTCATCCTCCTTCTAGCTCATTCCACCTCCCCACCCCCACACTTACACACCTCATATCCCCCTCAAGGCAACAAATTACGTAAATTAAGAGAACATTTTGGTGTGTGTGGATAGCCAGCCGGAGAGTTCTAAAGGTGTGAAAATGGTGGCCCCTCTGCACATCTCCATCTACATCACCATCAACGTCCACATCTTGCTGTGTGGGTGAGCTTGTACAAATTAATGGAATTAAATCGTCTTCATTTAATGGTTTCGAAGAAGCACAACCAGACGTTGGGACAAGCAATGAGCAAAAGAGAAACAAAATAACAAAAAAATGAAATAAAATCGACACTGAAAATTCTTGTGGCAGAGTGAAGGAGCAAAAATAAATTAAGTTGAAATGCTCAACAGAAGAAAAAAAAATGTAAATTAAATTAAATGAAAATAAAAAAAACAAGTCTACTGACCATAGGCCGATGAGGAAGATAAATAACATGTAGGAGGACCCAGAGCATCTGTAGCGAGTGGACTACAATATACAACGAGTGAGGATATACAACGAATACTCCAACAAATGTAGAAAAACTGAAACAACGAGAGAATTCAAATAGAACGAGTAATAAATATACAACAAATGAATCGACACGAAATTATGTACAGTCAAACGAGTAAAATCAGAGAGAGTAAACTCTATGAAATTTGATGCAAATGTTGGTAAGAGTATTACAATTGGTTGACAACACTTCACACCCCCAAAAAACAACACATGCGCTCCCTGCTTCTCGTTCCCTTCACGGACATCATCATTTTGGCAAAACAACATTTAATACGTATGAAATCGTTGTAGTTTTCCGATGATGGAATAAGTGAACGTGATGCGAATATCCAGAATTAATTGCAAAACGTTGGGGATTCATTGTAAGAGAGTAGTCCAAAGGAAATCGCATTGAAATCGGCAATGAGCGCTCCACACGGGGGAGATTGAAAAGGACGTCGCACTTGGTCAGATAAGGCCAGTTGCTGCACATTCATACATACATACATACATGAGTACATACATTCATACGATAGTTTAAGAGAACAAAGCGAAACTATCCAATTGTTCGTAGCACCTTTTTTTTTTGGACAATCACCCGCTGATCTTTGTAAAAGGCAGACCAAAAAGACGGACACCATATACACACAACGAGGGACAACAACAACAAAAATTAGCAACAGGATTCCACTAGTGGCAAGGACAAAAAGAATTGGTGGCACGGATACGAGTGCGGGTAAGGCTGATGATGTTGCTGAGCAATGGAAATGAATAAGTGAGTGAATGAGGGCAAATTGTTTGGAAAGGGCAATGGGCAAAAGGTGTAACCAACACCTCGATTCGGGTCTAAAAAGAATGGTGGCAGCAAGCTGTGATGTTTCTGTTGTTGTCGTTAGTGTTGGTGTTGCCATTCTTTGTTTGTATGTGCCAGTTTCTGTGTGTGTGTGTGTGTGTGTTTGTGTGTGTGAGGGTTTGAAACAAAGAGCTGAAGCTTCTGTTCAAATTTCCGCTTTGACGCTTTTTCGTGTTGTACTTGTGTGGGTTTGCATGTGTCTGTGTGTGTGTATGTATGTGAACCGACATATTAACGTATATCGTATTTGAAATCATTTTCTCTCCGTTTCGTTTTGTAGACGATCTCTGGAAAGCTTCAACCGTTGATCTGTAGATTATTTTAGAAAAAAAATGTTTATAGACCAAAAAAGAAGTTATAAATTTATGAAAAGCAATAAATATACATATATCCAGGGGGCAAGGTTCCCTCCATTTCAGATTATGCATGATCACTGTATATAGTGTATGTGTGTGAGCGTGTGATTTGTTGTGTGTGCATGTGGTTTATGTTAAGCAACATCTTTATTGTCTTCTTCTACTCAGCTAGGCTGCATTCACTTCTGCATTGTTTGCGTTACAGCAACGATAACAACATCAGCTACACCAACAACAACCCGACGACAGCACCAATAACAACAGCAGAACCAACAACAACATCGGTAACTGCAGCAACGGTGCCAGGAATAGTCAATTTTCATGTTAACTGGGTTAAAGTGCCGAATGAAATTTATTGCTGCATACTTTTAAGGGCAAGCAGAGACCAAATAAGAGAAAGAGAGAAAAAGTGTCTGTGTAAAGAAGGGGAAAAAGCAGCAGATGAAAAAAAACAACTATACAAGGAAAACAAAAGAAAAGCAAAACGGAAACATTAAGAAAAAGGAGGGAAATGCAAGAAGCCGACTGCCAATAGCATGGGAAATAAAATGTAAGTATTTAAGGTGAATTGTTTCTTAAGTGGTATTATATATCGTATAGTATGTGTATGTGTCTGCTAGGCGACCCGCAGCTGTCACCTGTGTGAAGTGACAAAAAAGAGATGGGTTAGATCATTAGGCGTATTTGCCATGGCACCCGCATAATGTCAAAATGATATGCCTTTATCCTAACTCTCTCTCTCTCTCTCTCTCTTTATCTCTTTTTCACTCTCTCCTCTACGCGTTGCAGTTTTATTCGTATTTCTTGCATTGCAATTACAAAAATTCCCCATGCACCGTTAAGAGTTTGAGCCAAGAAAAGATTTTTCTTAGAAAACCGCAAGCAAGTAGAAAAAGGCAAAAAAGTGGGAGAATGCAGAAAATAGAAGCAGCCGACAACGGCGCCAGCATTCCAAAGTAAATTACAAACAAAAATGTTGCTCAGTACTCAAATGCCCCAGTCATCCCCTCTAGCTGAACGCCACCTCAGCCAGGAGCTGGAGGACATACACCAAAATGAATCAAAGAAAAGCCATTTTGGGCCTTTCATCCTGCAGAGTGTATAGAAACCGCTCCTGTTTTCACCTTTCACCATGCCGTGGCAACATGAAGAAACCAAAGCGGAAACCGCAACCCAAGCAACAAAACAACAAAAATTGAAAATGAAATGCAGTAGCAGCAACAGGAGCAAAGGGAGAATATAAACCGGAATTGGGAAAAGGGAGACCAGGGAATTGGATGTTCAGGATTGGAGGTTTTTCTTCTATTTTTATAATTTTTTATTTTTTTTTTTTTTTTTTGGCCGCCAAAATGACTGACAGACGGCGTCTTGCAGTCCGTAGCCCACAATCCCGCCCTCTGCTCGCAGACCTAGTCTCGTATACAATTTGGTGTGTGTTTCCCAAGAAACCTTTGTTGCATTATTGCCGCAATTTGCAGAAGTGGTGACGTGAGAGCCATCAGAGTGCTGCGACCACGAATATTGCCCGCCCAAACCGCCAGCCAGCCCGACAGCCATGCTAACCCCTTTCACCCTAAGTCCAACACCCAACACCCACTCCCTTTCCCATTCCCATACCCCTTGCTGCTGCTATGCCCAGACAGGCAACAAATAACAACTAAGTTGGCAATTTGAAGTCGCGCGCGAGACCATGCTAAAGCAACAAGACCAAAGAAGCAAAAAGGAAAACGACTTTCAAATGCAGATGAATTTGTTATACACTTCTTTAACACTTAATCTAAATACAAATTAACAAAGTGAGTAGGGAGAAAGTGAGATCTTTGAATCTGCATAACAGAAAGCAGATTCTATTTTGATGTTGTAGCTCTCAAGATCAGGATTCTGATGACGATTTAAAAGTTAACTTAAGATAAAATATTTCAAATAATATCCTTATTAAAGGGTTTTTAGCCAATTGGTTTGCAAAACTAATATGCCTTAGCTGGTAGTCTCTCACTCTCTCTCTGTCTCTTTCTGTCTCGCATAACCAGAGTATTATATATACTCCATAACAAACAACAACAATAGCAACTATTGCGAAATATAGAGCAAAGGAATGCCAACAGCGTAAGAGCAAACCAAAAAAAAAAAAAAGCGAATGTGAAAGAAAAACTCAAGAACCAGCAACAACAACAAACAGAAAAAAAAAATTAATTCTGAAGCAAAGATAAGCTAACAAGCTCGACTGGCAGCATATCCTGTAAGCAATTTAGAGTCGGTTTTTTTTAAACTTTTTTCATCAGTTATTAACAAGATATCGCTTTATTGTTGAGTGTTGCAAAACAAAATTGTAGTCAAATTATTTGAAAACCTTGTGTTTAATGCCATTTTACAACACTGGTCCATGGTGAGCATACACCTGTCTCTTACCACAAAGAGAACTAGAACTCTTACCGCGGGTTTGAATGAGATTCAAGTCCTGTTTGACGTTTGAAATATTTGGCTTGGCTTTCCTAATATCATCTCGTAAACTCGTAATCGAATTTGCAAGACCCTTTAATATCTACTACTATATGTATATTTGAGTTTTGTAGATCGAGAATTGATAAACTCTTTGTTAGCCCATTTTTGAAGTGTACAGGGTAGCGAAGAAGAAATGCGCAACTCATCTCTAAAAGTGGTTATCGTTGGCCACTTGAGGTATGGTTAAGGTTTTGGTTATTCCCATGTAAGTTTTGGGGGTTTTTTTTGTGTGTGTATAGAGTGTTAGTTGTAATGGCCATCATGTACTCTCTCACACACACACACACACAAACAGAGGGAGACACATCTTCACACGTAACAACTTAGTTTGTTATAAATAAAGGTTGATTAAAGGTAAGAGATTCCCCCTTACTGCATATTTACTTTTTTGCTTTCTCTCCCTCTCTCTCTCACTCACTTTCTCTGGGTGAAAAACTAAAAACTGCCAATTACAAAAATAACAAGTTCTTGTCTAAGGAAGAGTTTTGTTTTTCTTACCTAACTATATTATTAAACTGCCCAATTCTTGGAAATTTGTTACTGCATCAGAAATTGGCATTTACTTAGCTGGACAAAGACATTTACATGGTTTAGGTGAACTATACCAACTAACCAAAAAAAAAAAAAAAAAAAACAACAACAACCTTAGGAGAAGAAGAAGCAGAACTGAGGAGCCAAAAGTCAACTTGATCCCTCATCCGCAGGCCATGTGAAACAGATTAAGAGAGAGACAGAGAGACGAGAAGTGGGCATTGGGTGAGGGGACTGCAAACTCAAGTTGACTGCAGCTGTGGCTAAACAACAACAACAACAACAATAACAACTAGAATCAGCAGCAGAAGTTTTGCAAAAACAAGGCCAAGTAGTTGTAACAGGAGCAGAGTTTTAAGGGGTGAGACAGAGCATGGACAATAATATGAAATAAATTCCTATGGCCAAATACGGAGGGGGGCAACGGTGCGCACTGTAGAAGGATATGCGACAAGGAGGAGAAGGAGCACGAGCAGGACGTCCGGGGTTAAGAGGAAAAGGGCCAACGTTTCGTACAAATCCGTACAAATTGAATAAGAACTCAATCTTGGCTACTGTCAAAACAACTTTTTTTATTGTTAAGGTCCTGGGACCTACTTCTACATCTTCTTCTGACCAAGGCTGAAATAAAAAAAAAAACATAAAACACACACACACACACACACAGAGACAGATAGATAGATAGAGAGGGAGGGAGAGAGACAGCGGGCAAGGGCGAATTGAAGCAAATTTGCGGCAAAAACAAAAAAAAAATGTAACCAAAAGGAAAGATAAAACAAAATGCAGAGCAAAAAATTGAATTGAATTGAAATTCCTTGGCAATTGTTTGTGTATCATTATGGTCATCATCAGCAACCATTCTCCATGTCCCTCTCCCTCTTTCTCTCATTGCGACCATTCCTTTATCCATCCATCACCAAAGTGCTCAGGTCTTCCTTTCTCTGTCAGCCCTCCCCCTCCCCCCTTGCCACTACACTCCCTTTATGGCTTTCATGTTGAGGTCCTTAAAATATCCTAAAACAGATGCCCATGCTCAGTTCTTCAAATTGATATTGATCATAAAATTATTGCAATTGGAAAATGGAAACTGATTTAACGCTCGCTCTGACTAATTCAATTCAATAGCTCAAAATGTTTTACGGTTTTATTGTAACTTTCAACAAATATAACGTATACGACCTGTTTGCTTATTAAATAGAATTATAAGCAGTAAATGAGCTCTATGGAACTTGGAACATTTAAATAATCTTCTCCGTAAGATTGACCTCGCCGGCTTGAGCTTACGGTTTGTAAGAACAGAGGATCCACCACTGTAGGATGATCGTAACACAAAAGGCCTTTCATATACACTCACACATACACATGTGCATACATGTGACTGTTTTTCACCTAAATACGACAAATACTTTATGCATTCTTGGTCACACTTACACACATACGACATAGATGTATATGTATGTAATATGCATGTGTATGCTCCTCCTGCTACTCTTACTTGGCCCTCCTCTCTCACCCTCCCGCTTCCTGGCTGAGGCTTCGACTATTTCGATATGCATGCAAAGAAATGTCAAAATTCAATTTAATGCTGCCGTAACGAAAATCTGTCAGCTTGCAGCACAAATAATGTCAAAGCCAAGCCAACGGAATACACACACACACACACACAAAGACGACACTGTGTGACAGGACACACACAACATATACATATTTATATATATGTGTGTGTAAGTACAAAGCCAAAGCAGGATGCTTGCGTCTGTCAGCGGCAATTGTGGCTGATTTGCGCTTTTTCTTGACTGCTATGGGAACTTTGTATGTAGAACAGTACTCTATATGTATGTAGAGAGTGTGAGAGGGACTGTGAAAGAGAATGAAAGAGAGAGAGAGAGAGATGGTGGGATAAAGTTTAAAGATGAAGGGAGTATGGGAACGAAAAGTGTAACATTCCAAAGCGTTTGATAAACGGCAACGGTTCCTTTATCTGACTTCCATTCTCTCTCCGTCTCTCTCTCTCTCTCTCTCTCTCTCTCCCTTTTTTACTCTCTGGTTGTATGTGTGTGAATTTTTGCGGCAACGGGCATTGTTCGAAAAAGGGTTCGACTGCTTTGCCTTGTGACATTGACAACTCAGACGATTTCTCAAAAGCTGCGTTTCTGCAACATTCCAACTCCAAAACACGCACAAACCGCGAAAAACCATAGAGAGAGAGAGAGAGAGCGAGGGAAAAAAGAGAGTGCAAGCGAGATAGACTACAGTTTGTAACAACTGGCAATGTTGCACACCTGCTGCTCGATTCGCCTTCTACGCACAGTCAAACCAGCTGTCAAGATTTTCTTTAACCAAAAGATTTTTCAATGTTTTCGCAGGATTTGCCAGATATTTGAAAAAAAAAAAAAAAAATTTGTAACTGCCATCTTGAATGCAATTGAGGTTTTGAGCACTTCACGATCTTATATAGGTAAGTAAGAGACAATCTTTGATTTGCCCTTGCCCAAATAACAAAATATATGTATATATGTATGTTATTCCACAGATTTCAGGCAATTTTTGTTTATATTTGCAATAAATGCCAAGCATATCAATCTAAAGTTTATTAAAACACTATTTAGCCTTTGAGTTCATTAAACAGTGTTGCGAAATCCATTAAGATCAGAGTTTGCCAGTTTTCATGGCTTTTTTTTTTTGTTGTTTTGTTAGAAAATGATGTGTGTGAATACTTTTGAAGCTTCGAATAGACCACTATAATTCCAAAGTTTTACTATTATTTATGTATTTCTAGTCTTGTTCTAAATTTATTCAGTTCTAGCAAACAAATATCACTGGGAACACTGTAGAGATATGTTGCCCTTGTTGTGCTGCCATTTTATACACGGCGAGAAGCCAAAAAAGAATCAAACCGTTTCGTGTGTGTTTTTGTGTGCGTGTGTGTGGGCAGCACTTTTAATTGAGAGGCGTGGCATGAAGGGTGAGCATTAGCCGAGGAGAGGGGTAGAGGGTTGTTAGAGTCGTTTCTGTGTTTATTTGGCGCTTGTTATGCTTATACCCATGAAATCCGAGTGTTTTGACTTGGCAAATTAGCCATTGTGATAACATTAATGCAGGCAAAGAGCGGCGGCGGGGCGTATGGGGAATGTCGGGCGGGGCTGGAGGGGGAAACAAAAAGAGTGCTTCATCGCACTTAATTGGGCAAACGATTGCCTGACTTGCTTACAAATGCTCATCAAATGGGCAGAAGCCAAAAATGAAACAACAAAGCCAACAGAAAGAAAAAAAAAAAGAAATCCAAACAAGTCACGACACGCACGTATTAAGTAGGTGTATGTGTGTGAGAGTGTGTGTGTGAGAATATTGCATGCGATAAATTATTTTAAAGCGTTTTCCTTCTCCTTTGACTCTGTACCCCTCTTTCTTTCTCTCGCTCTCTCACTCTGTTTCTCTCTCTGTCTGGCATCTATTTAATATACCGCGACGCATCAGTTTTAATATTGTTACGATTTTATTTAAACGCATGAAAATTTATAAACGTTTATGACATGTAGAGCAGTGTCCGCCCTCGTCTCCCTTTTGCCATTTCTTTTTTATTCTGTTTTGTTTTTGTTTGTCCCTTGATACAGTTTTGATGTTTGCTGTCGTTTTTGTGCTACGCTTTAATCTCAAATTAACCCTTCGGAGGCTCAAAACATAACTAATTAAACATAATATTTGAAGAATCATTGAACTTTGAGTTTCATTCGTTCTGGCAGTTAATTTTCAACTTTTCGTTGCATACTTTCAGGGATTTCAGTTGAAAATTGAAATACAAATGATTTTAATGGATAGAATATTATCTGAATACAATAAAAATAATAAAAAAGATCTTCATTGAAGACCTTTTGAAAACTTTTAGAACCTCTCTAGTCAAATATTTGACTCGAGAGCTTTTTTGCTTTCGTGTCAAAATATTTCGCTTATTGTTAGCCCAAGGGTTAATAGTTAATTTCGTTTTCCATTTGTTTCGGGTTTTTTGGTTATATTTGTTTGCCAGTTTTGTTGCCCTTGTCCTCATCTCGCTTTGGTCCCCTTTTTTCAATCGGTTTCAACGAGGACACGAGCCACAAAACTACTCAAATAAAATTTATTGTTTCTGATTTTTCTCTAGTCATTATTATTACGCATATTTATTATGTATTTATTAATTTGTTATGCTGTGGCTTTCTTTTTTGCTCTCTCTCTCTCTCTCTCTCTATCTCTCTCTCTCTTGGTCTGTTTGATTTGTTATCCTGTTGTTGTTGTTGCTTCTGTACATTGATGGCCGTTTGTAATTTCATTTTTGGTATTATGTAATTTATTAACTTTTCATTGAAAGTTATGTGCAATGCGGCATTGACGACATCTTTAATTAATTACATTTTAACATGATAATTAATAGTGCCAAAGTCCGTTGACAGGCGAAGGTATATATATGTATGTATGTATGTATGTATATGTAGGTAGGTAGGTAGCTATGCCAGCCATTAAAGGACAGAAAGCAAAACAAAAAATTCCCCCCCGAAAAAAACAAACGGAAAGAAATCCCAATTGTAATCGATAATTACATGATTTCGATAAATCATTGGATCACAGTTCAACTTGTTGCGGTTTATCTCTCTTACATTTAATTTCCATCTGTCCCCTTCTGTCTGTCAGTCTGCTTGTCTCTTGCTAATGCTTTCTCTTTAATGAAACAAATCAAAAAGCATTTGCATATCCACACAGAGATACCACCAATTGTCGTTACACATGAAATTGTGAGGCCGAATCGTAAATTTGCCCCTAACTGTTAATGGCCGAACTTGATTTGTAAATTACTTTATTTAATTTGATGAGAAGTTGAACCCAACTTAAAATTGGTCAGGATTTCGTTCAAAGATATACAAAAATTTATTAATTAGGTACTTACCACTGCCTACAGATCACTCGTTTTCGAATACTCCTCAAAAAGATCCTCAGATTACTTAATTCTCACTCGTTACTGTTCAATCATTACTCTTCAATTGTTACTCCTAAATCGTTACTCTCCACTTGTTAGTCTTTAATCGTTACTCTTCAATCGTTACTCTTCAATCGTTACTCTTCAATCGTTACAACTGTCTTGTTAATCTTCATTCGTTCCTATTCAATAGTCCTTACCTTGATGGCTTTAAATTTTAGTCTATTCAATTGTATTGCTTGCAACGAGTTCGCATTGTCAAATGAATTCGTCTCTTACTAACAAAATTCTTTCAATTTTCGCCTATATGAGGCATATAATTACTTGAGATTTGGCAGGCTGCAGCCGCTGTTGCTGTTGCTGCCATTGATGGAACCACCTGGAAAATTAATTTCTCACGTTTCACGTACAATTTGTATGACCGGAAGCATTTTCAATCTGGTAGAGGTTCAAGCGAGGGTGAGGAGGGAGTACTGGGATGGGTTGGGTTGGAGACTGGGGACTGGGCATGGTCTCTTCTCTCGCTAATGAAGGTTTCATATTGCTGCTGTTGTTCTAGTTGATGTTGTTGTTGCTGTTGCTGCTGGTGGCCTGGCACACAAATCGCCGCACGTAGCTTCTGACTCCCGTTCTCGTTCTCTCTAGTAATCCCGAATGCAAGTCCTTCTTCTGCCATACACACACACACACACACACAGACACACAGGAACACACGCTTATATTGTATTTTTGGGTAGCGTGTAAAGTGATTTTTGCTTTTCTTTTCTTTTTCTTTTTTATATGTATGTGTTGCTGGTTGGGATTATTATTAGCTTCTTTTGCTCCTCCATGCTACTTGAGCTTTTTCCCATTTTTTGTTTTCCGTTTTGGGTTATGTGTGTGTGTTTCGTCTGCTTCTTGTTTTTGGTACAAATTGCACAGGATTATGGGTCTTAATTTTATGATTGCTTCTTCTAATCAGCTATGGACCGCCGGGGTAACTGCACGCCAATTATGTCCCGGTCCGTGCTAATTGTTTCTGCTTTTCGCTCTATTCCTCTTCTTTCCATTCCTCCCTGATGTGGCTTTAATCGATGTGTGTGTGTGTGTGTGTGTGTGTGTTTGTGTGAAATGAGCTGGACAAAGGACAACAACTAGCTTGAGGAACGACAACAATCTTAGGGCACGTACATAAATATTTCTATACTAACTCGCATGTATTTCTGTTCCATTTGTCTTGAATTGTCTTGATATGGATATGGTTGACCATTCTCCACTTGCTCTTTCTCTCTGGAGAGGCAAACTTGTTCCTTTCTGTCACATTTCTCTTACATCCTTAGACCATTGCGGTTTTTTCTTCTTCACATAATGAATGAATGCATGCTTAACCATAATAAAATGTTGCGGCATTTACTTACTTTTACCGTTATTTGTGGGTTACAACATACAAAAACATGATCATCTACCTCAACAAGCATCCCCCCGCCCACACACACACATCCTCTCTAGTTAACCTAACACCAAGTGAGCCCCATGTTGTCTTTCACTCATACACACACACACACATGACGCCCCTCCCCTCTGAAAATTGGTGCACACTGGGCCAGAAGTAGCCAAAAAAAATGCTTCTCTTTTGTCAATACCGTTGAGGGGATCATAGAGCTCTATTTGAATTTCATGTATTAGAAAGTAAGTGAGCGAGAGAGAGAGATGGCTAAATATCTTAACCCTTGGTATTTTATAGCTTCTTTGATATTTTCAGTTTAAATGAATGTCAACAAGTTTCTCTATAGTTAATTTAGAATTCCCTTTTCTTCTGCAACAAAACGGGTAACAAAAAGGAGATGGATAAGCTTGAGAATTGTCCTGCCACACTGTGTCTGACAGATGCTGCAAGATGAAAACACTTGTTGTAGGCATCTATGCATGTATGTAGGCGGATACAAGCCTAAGCTCTCCCACCTCCTCTCCTCCTCCTGACCATGTCGTTGGCACCTCTAGCTCAGGATCCAACCAAGGCAGTGAAATACTTTCTATTCAGCCGCTTCACACCGACCGCAAAGGAATGTGCAACATGTGTCGGTTGCAAAAACCAAGAAAATCAAAAAAAGAAAAAATAAATAAGGAATGAACATCAAAAAACCCACAAAAAAAAAATGAAATCCATATCAGCAACAGATATACAATGTTCTGTTTTAAATATAATGAAATATAACCTTTTTTATTATTTGTAAAAGGTGATGAGGACTAAGGACTAAAAATGAATGAAAATTTCATTTTAAAAATGAAAAAAAA
Organism: Drosophila tropicalis; assembly: GCF_018151085.1. NCBI lineage: Eukaryota > Metazoa > Arthropoda > Insecta > Diptera > Drosophilidae > Drosophila > Drosophila tropicalis. The sequence continues at coordinate 5,094,686 of NW_027172602.1, read as the reverse complement.
AAAAACCAAATTGAACAAAAAAGACACAGCATAACTTTTGACCTCGACTGTACGTATTAGATTTTTTGTTCTTTTTGAGTTTTGCCTTTGCTTTTTCTTTTTTTTTTCTGATCCAACTCCTAATCTCAACTAATTATAACTTTTTGACCCAAAAAGAGTTTTGTATGGCTACGCTTTAATTTTGTAATTTCTGCATATTTTTTTTATTTTTTTTATTACCAAGTAAAGGAGTAACGAAAAATAATAGAAAAAAAAAGTCGAGGAAAATGGACGCCAATGACAACGTGATTTTCATTTATTTCAATTGCGTTAAAAGCGTGAGAGAGAGGTGAATTAAGCTTAAGGTGAGATTAAGGTGGTGATAGAGATGGAGATGAAAATGTGGATTAGAAGTAGCTTGGATAGACTTGAGGGCTTTTAGGCGATTTTGCTGGCAAAGATTTTGCTCTGTGTGAAGAGTCATTAAGTTTATTAAGTGCCCAAGTGCAAGAAGATAAACCCCAAAATGAGTGCATGCCAAAATGGAAAACCGACGCAATTTGCACTTACCCTCAAAAAAACCTCCCAACACCCCCTTCCCATTCAACACACTAAGATGAGAGCGGCAGATAGAAATAGGTACATTCTCCTACTATATATACATATACATATATATACATATATACGAAAGAGAGAATTGTTTGGCTTAAGGGGCGTGGCAAGGGGTGGGGGGCAGGAGGAGAAGGTGCGGCGACTTGGGGCAGAAACTTTAGCCACAAAAGCCAAGAGATAACAAACAATGTCTCGGCTAGCAAATTGCCATTGCATTTGAAAAACTTTGAATATTATCTGCTCTAGTTTCTATCTACTTTTCCACTCAAAAATGCCACAAACAGCAAAGACAGAAGAACACACACACACACACATACAAAGTTGCCACAAATATGTAAGTACCCAGCGACCTATCAGTTGCAGTTAATGCAAACAATGCCTCATTTTGTGTTATCACACACTGATAAGAGTTTAAAACAAAAAAAAAAAAACATTTTAATAAGCTTCTAAGTTAATGTGGTCAACCTTGAGTGAGCAAATTATCTATGTCTAGGTCAAGCTTTTTAATTTTGCCGCCCACGTTACCTGATAGCAGACAAAGTCCAATTGCTATAAAAGTACTGTCCACTTGCTATGTCAAATCGATAACACATTGCTAGAGAAAACAGAAGTGGCAGCGGAACTGGTCACACTGCCTTTTTGTTTCATAAAAACAGCTGATTAACAGTTTGAGGCGATTTATTTGATTTCGTCCGCCAGGCGGGCATCCAAAAAACGGTTGTCGTCGTCGCCTTCGTTGTTGTTGTTCGCTTTAGTTTTTGTTTTCTTTTTAAATTTCTCGTTAAGTTTTATTAATTACTCCGTCGACCCGCCCGCCCGCCACACACAACAATGACGCGCTCCCGCGGCTGCGCAGAACTGCTGCAGTTCATCAATTGCCGATTAATACGCGATCATCAATTGATTAAGGATGATCTCTGGGTGAGAAATGGCAAAATCATAAATCCGGAACCCGTTTTCTTTGACGAACGCTCCAAGGCACATCGCCAAGTGGACTGCCATGGAGCCATTATAGCGCCTGGCTATATTGACCTTCAGATTAACGGTAAAACCTAACTCAAAACACAAACCCTGATCCCATTTTCATACATGAAGGAGAGACGCCTCCCAAGGTTCCGTCCAAAAAGGGGGGTCAATTCACTTTTCACCCAGTTAGATTCAATTGAGAATAAAAGGGGGGACACGTAATCTGTTTGTTAATCTTATCGCTGATATATATGCATTTATATATACATATATATTTATACATACATATGTATTTATATAGCTATATAGAAATATTTTTCTCATTTACGCGCAGAGTTGTAAAAACAAAACAATTGCCAAAGCTCTGTTTAAGCGAGAGCGAGCGAAAGAGTGAGTGGTAGTGTTGGGGGGGACTGAAAACGAAAGCGAGAGTGAGCTATAAACATATGTACATATATGATGAGGGTGACTACAGTAGAAACTGGCTTGAACGAGATGATTATACATCTTCCCAGAAATGTTAAGTTGAGTTATTTCTTTGGGCAGTAAAATCTTAAAAAATATATTCTTTTGCCTTACAATTTTTGATCATTTTCAGTTCTCACAGAAAATATCAATAGAAATTTCTTTAAAACAAATAACTAATGAAAAAACAAGTATGAAGTGGGTCTGTTGTAATTCCCAACTGGTTTTAGTATAAACAATCCGCAAAAGAACAACTTTTTGATTTGCCTATTAAAACATAGAGATTTTGTGTTCAAATTTACTTTTCTGTTAAAAGAATAATAACAATACCTAAAAAAATAAAGTTACTTATTTCTAGTCTGTATCAAACTTTTAGGCGGTTTAGTTTAAAGTTTCATAAAAGAGAAGAATTTGGAAAAGGTTTAAAATCAAACTCATACAGAAGGTTTATTTGAGGATTTGATGATTTGCCTAGTTTTTTCGATCGACCTTCCAAATATATCCCTTTATATTTGTTGCCAATAACCACTGTAGACATTTATAGTCAACCAATGTTTATATCTAACTTCTAGGCGGTTATGGTGTGGATTTCTCTCATGACAAAGACACCACAGAGGAGGGTGTTCGGCTAGTGGCCACGGGTCTAGTGAAAACGGGCGTAACCTCTTTTTGTCCCACATTGGTGACATCACCGAATGCCAGTTATCATACAATACTGCCACGCATTCCAAATACCATACCAAACGGTGCTGACATTTTGGGTGTACATGTTGAGGGACCGTTTATTAATCCGCAGAAAAAGGGCGCCCACCCCGAGGACTGCATACAGACCATAGATAAGGTCGGTAAAACCCTTTTTGTTCTTCCTCGAACTCCCTCAAACTAATTGAGCTGGATATTATGCTTTTAGGGACTGGAAACACTTGTGGCTACTTATGGATCATTGGAGAGAATCAAGATAATAACATTGGCTCCCGAAAAGGTCAGCGATCCGTGTGTTATCGCTGAACTAGTCAAGCGTGGCATAACAGTATCGCTGGGCCATTCGATGGCTTCGCTTAGCGATGGCGAACGCGCTGTCCAACAGGGTGCCACTTTGATAACACATCTCTTCAATGCCATGCTGCCGTTTCATCATCGTGATCCTGGGCTGGTGGGCCTGTTGGCCTCTGATGCCATACCCAAGGGTCAGACAGTCTATTTTGGCATCATAGCCGATGGGGTGCACACTCATCCGGCTGCCCTGAGGATTGCCTATCGCACTCATCCGCAAGGCTTGTGTCTGGTAACTGATGCCATTTCGGCCTTGGGTCTGGAAGATGGTCTGCATCATATTGGCCAATTGCCCATGGAAGTGAGGCAAGGCAAAGCCTTTATTGCCGGCACGGAAACCCTTTGCGGTAGTATTGCGCCCATGGATGAGTGTGTGCGCATTTTCCGCAATGCTACCAGTAAGAGCATCAATATTTGTCTCAGTCTAGAAAAACTTAAACTCTCTCTCTCTCCTCTCTTGTTGGCGTTTTTTTACAGATTGCTCCACTGTCTATGCCATTGAAGCGGCCACTTTGCATCCGGCCAAAAGTCTTAGAATGGAGCAACAAAAGGGCACATTGAATTTTGGTTCAGATGCCGATTTTATAGTCCTAGACGATGATTTGCATGTACTTTCCACTTGGATAGCAGGAGAATGTGTGCATCGACAGGATGCACAATAGAGAGTCACAAACTAATACAGGGAGCTTACGTATTAATCATTGTCTTTGTGTTTTTATCTTTTTTACTCTGAAACAAAAATGTCTATATATAAATGTGTAAACATTGACACAAATGTATATGAACCTAGTGATTTTCATTGTTATTTCTCGATTGTTGATAAGAAATACATTTCTATTTGAATGTATCCAAAAGTAATAAGAATTATACATATTTAATATTCGGATAAATTGTTCTTTAATATTTCGTTTAATCATTAAATCATTTGGTGTGGACAACTACGCTAAATCCATATACAAGTTACAAATAATAATAAGGTATTTATTTTTAGTTTAATCGGAAAGATGCGAAATAAGTAAAAGTACGGGGGAAAAAAATAGTAATTAATAATCAAAGGCGGCAAAACGTTTTGCATCATACATATAATAAAAGAATACACATCCATTTATGATCAGATCGAAGAAACACAATCATGATTATCATTTTTTTTTCTCTTGTTTTTTTTTTTTTTTTTTTGGTGGGGGAAGGATACATGTATGTAGGTAGATCAATAGATAGGTAGAGAGCCAAATAGAAGTTCTCTTTATGAAAATTTGTTATGAATGGGGCGAGGGGGCGGGGTGGTTGGGTAAAACAAAACAATATACATACATATACATAAGTATCTCTATATATATCAGTGTTTCTTATTTCTTTTTCATTCTTTCTGAGTAGAGAGTTAAACATTGTTTTCTTTCATTTTCCTTAAATCTTACAACAAAAACAAACAAATAGCCAGAGCAAGCCAAGTATGTATATATGTAATGTATATATATACATATATACCTATGAATATTTATATAGATACTATTTCTAAAGGTTTTTGCAAAACAAAAGGCCGAAAAAAATCAAATTAATATTAACAAAACAAAAACACGCTGTTGATGTCTCGAGAACTCTTTTTTTTCTTGTTTCTTTGTACCCAGACGAGGAAAGGAGAAGGAAAAGTGAGGAACACGTCGAATGAATGACTTTTCATTCACATAGAAAGCATAGGACACAAATACATACACACATGCGCGCAGACACACACACAGACATACACATCTATACATACATATATCTATATTACTATATATGTGTAGGTATAGTATATGTATAGGATATATGATGAATTGCTTTCATTTTTGTTTACTGTTTTCTATTTAATAATATTTTTCATGAGGGGATTCAATTGTCAATTTAGCTTTATACATACATACACATATATATATATATATATATATCCATTGAATGATTAGAGAAAGTCATATCTTGGATGAAACGGAAATAAGAACGGTAATCCGATAAGTACATATTAATATTTGGAACGAATTACAACTTGAGGGGGTGTAAGTAACCCATTTATATATATGTATATATATAGTTATCTATAGATCATATCAAAAAACTTTGCATTACAAAAATGTTTCTTTTGCTCTTGTATCAAGCATTCGCTATACGCAATTGGCTAATCTATGGAATTGATCAATGTTGAGTGAATTTTTACATACAATATATGTATATATATATATGTATATCATATATCGTTGGCTAATTGGACAGAAAAAAAATGCAAAATGGTTACTTTGTTTTCTGTCTACCTTTCCCTTTTTGTTTTCTCTCATCATCATCATCTTATCATCATCCATCTATTATTATTTTGTTCTCTTTCGAAAATTTTGTGCTTTAACTAACATTAATTGTTTCTTTTTGTCTTTGTCTTTTTTAGTTGTGTTTTTTTGTTTTGTTTATGGTTTTTGTAAAGTTTCTTCCAAATATTTGTTTAAACTTTAGGTAGGTTGTTTCTGTTTCTGTTTCCGTTTCTGTTGCTATTGTTCCTCTATCTCTTGTGATCCTTCATTTAGTGTGTGTTTTTTGTGTGTGTGGTTGGGTGGGTTGGTGGGTGGTGGTTGCCGTTGAAGGCAGTTTCTAAAACTGCATTTATCCTAACCACTCTGAACAAATCCCACTGGACACACCAACTGCTGCTGCTGTTGCTGCTTCTGTTTATTCGTCTATCTTCCGTCTTCCTCCTGCCCGCCGCTTAGTTTAGTTTACGCACAACATTTATTATAGCCCGGCGCCTTGTCATTATTCCGACGATCAATAACCACACGCTCAGGATTCTCGGCTGATTCACGTCCAGATGTTTTATCTAATATGGCCTCGGCAAGTTCACAAAAGGCACGTTCAATGTTTATATTTGATTTGGCGGATGTTTCCATAAATCGTATTCCATGCTCTCGAGCAATCTATAAACGGGAAAAAAGAGAGATAGGAAGATCAGTTGGAGAGAGTGAGAAAGGATCTTCAGTCATACGATGATTGCGCGTGTGTTTATGAATTGTAGAAAGAGCGCTTCACAAATTGTTTTACAATCTATTTATTTATTATACAGTGAAGCCTTCTTTTGATTGATTTTCAGGCATAAATGGTCTTTTCTCTTTCTAATTTCGTCTTCAAATCGATTGCTCGTCTAAGCAAACTGGTCAATACTTCTTCATCTGAATCTTCACTGTACTCACTGAGTGTTTGTGTGTGTGTGTTTGATAGATTTGTGGAGAGGGAAAACTTACCGCCTCACCGCGTTCTTTGCTGACCACTCGCTTGTCGGTCATATCGCATTTGTTTCCCAATATCATCTTCTCGACATCCTCGTTGGCATGCTAAATGAATGGAATGGAAACGAATTTTAAAGATCATTATCAATTGGCGAAAGAGATCGAATTAGATCATAAATATATACATATATGTACATACATATATCTATCAATCGATCATATGTACATATATGTACATAATATATACATACATGTATGTATGTCTGTATATATGAACTTACCTCATCAATGTTCCTTAGCCATTTGACTATATTCTCGAAACTTTTCTCATTTGTTATGTCATAGACAAGCATTATGCCCATGGCACCTCGATAATATGACGTAGTTATTGTGTGAAATCTCTCCTGGCCGGCAGTGTCCCATATTTGTAGTTTGATCTTTTTGCCCCTGAGTTCGACTGTTTTGATTTTGAAATCAATTCCTGGAAATGACGTCACATTTAATAGTAATAATAATAATAATAATAATAGTAATATGAATCATTTGTCTCACTCATCATGCTCGATTAAAACAAAAACAAACCGCAACAAAATATGATAAAAACAACCACAACAACAAAATACATACATACATACGATATCTATGTAAGTAACGCACATATCAATTACGTGTATTAATCTAGTTTTTGGTTCAATTATTAGTTCAAAGACTAAGTTGAAAATGATCAACACAATGAGAGCGGTAGAGATAGAGCGAGTGTGTGAGTGAGAGAGTGGCATTTGATGATCTACTAAAGGGCCTAGAAACCACGCCCTTAACTATAGCACCCAAAAGGCACCTAAAAAAAAATTATCCCCCCTTCTCCACCGCTGCCGACACCACCTTATATCCTTTGCAGCTGACACAAAATGCCCTCACCCACTCACACCAACTGTCACACGCCATCACGCTGTCTCTTTCTTTATATATGTAAGTCTCCTCCACCGAGGCACACTCACTCACTTACCTATAGTTGATATAAATGTGGAGGTAAATGCATCATCCGAGAATCGAAATAATATGCATGTTTTGCCAACACCCGAATCGCCAATTAGCAACAGTTTGAAAAGTAAATCATAAGTTTTCTTTGCCATTTTTTTTTTTTTTTTTTATATTATTTCCCCTTACTCAAAAGGCGAAGGCGGCCTATGACAAGAACAAAGCACACACACGCACACGCACACACACACACAGAAACACAGGCACGCAGGTGATAATATATATAAGCAATTCAATAGGTTTGATTTATTTACTAAAATTGTTTATTAAACAAAATATTTAAATCGTTTTTGTAATATTTGTTTAGTTATTTGATTTGATTTCCCTTTTTTTGTGTTTTTGGTGGCTTGCAAATTGTTGCTATTTAAGTCAGTGTTGCCAGAAAATAAACTAAAAAGTCTGGCAACACTACATTTAAAATTTCTATCGGTTAAGCGACATTCCGGAGCAAAATGTATCGATTAGTCGACATTCCGGAGCAAAACCTATCGAAAATCGACATTTCGGAGCAAAACCTATCGAAAATCGAATTTGAATTTATGCACTTTTTAATTTTTTTTTTTAAATGTTTTTTTTTTCTATTTGTGTGGCTCAAAAAGAATTTGGTCTACTCGTTAAATATAGACGAAGTTCATAATCACCACCTGCCGTATGTGCATAAGGTGCATATTTACAATATATCAACCATATTCACAGGTAATAAACAGTTTTCAATTTCAGTTCTTTGTCATATTCCTGACCTGCCTCCAAGACGGGACTCAGACGCTGGTATTTGCCGAGAGTTACTGCCAGATCAACAGCAAGCAGCAGCTCTCAAATTCAGAATCTATGGCCACTGGTATTGGCAGAGTGCTCCGAGCTGTCACATTGGATACAAGATCTAATTTGGTCGCAATTGTTAGTGATCGTGCTCGTCTAAATTTAAAGTCCTTGGATGATCTGTCGTACACACTTAACTTTCCCATGCCTCCAGTAGTTTTTGATCCAACCAATTAATGACCACAAATTTCATGAAAGAGACGTTCTCGGAGCAGGTATCTATGATCATCGGCCAGTGTCATTCCAAAGATATAGAGAATCTTTGCATCTTTTGGGAATTCTGCGATGCGGCCCTGTGTTTACCGTATGGGGCGAGAAGGCCCATCATTCTCACGCATAGGCACCCACTGACGGATTTGATCGTTCGTCACTACCATGTAAGGATGAAACATCAGAATGTAAACGCAACTATCACCGAGATCCGCATGAAGTTCTGGATGACGAAAGTACGCCGGGTACTGCAGCGGGTTATCCGGAACTGTGGTGTGTGCAAACTCCAGCGTGCAACCCCAACCCCACCTTTAATGGGTCCGTTGCCTTAAGATCGCCTAAAACCGGGTGGATGGCCATTTGAGTACACTGGTTTAGACTATTTCGGACCACTACTTGTGACGGTGGGTCGACGCCAAGAGAAGAGGTTGGTGGCTCTATTCACCTGTTTAAGAACTAGAGCAATTCACCTGGAGCTAGCCCATGATTTGTCAACAGACTCCTGCATACTTGCGATGAGGAATTTTATGTGCGACAGGGAATTTAAAACTTTTACGGTGTCTCTTGTAAATTAGTATAAATTGTATACATACATATCTTTTCAGATCCAGCCAACTGATGTCATCATCATACGGGGGTAAAAAGATTCGTATTGTTTGTATGTAAGTCGCCACTATTTTTAACTCAGAAAAGATTATTTCTATGTTCAATTCAAAAAAAAAATTTACCATTGCTTTTCACGTCAGTGTAAATTGGCACTTCAAATTCAAACTAAAAACTGAAAATTTCTTTTAAGGAGTGCATAGATTTTTAAGATTTTGCTGCAATGGGTGCTAGCAACAGCAAGCCGCATACTGTGGAAATGGAGAATACAATGCCATTTCAAATTAGTCAAGATGTTGCTGCCCGCATTAATAAAGCAACCAAAATGAATGAAGCAGAGAACTCGGCAACAACTGCAGCACCCATCAAATCAACGGTAAATCATAGCCTGGGATCTGGTCAACATTACTGTGAGAATTGAAGCCGCACTACCACTACGACAATGAATCCAAATCCAAATATTTCGGCATCCATGGGAACTGGAATAGAGGCATGCGTTGCCGGCACTTATTCTAGGTCTAGTGCAGATGCAACTGTAGATCCTTCTGCATGTGCATCGAAACCCAGTCAGTTGCTCCAGTCGCTCTGGTTGCCTGGCAGAAGCAATCAATTGAAATCGAAGAATCACAATTTGACCAGACTCTTGATCGTATTAACAAGCTCTTCGGGGAGCCAGTCAAGAGCCACTCCAATGTGCGAAATTGTCCGAACAATATCATAGCTTCGTTTTGAACAAGCAACTTGACGTAATGACCAAATCTGGAACTGTAGACAAAGATGCCAAGTCCAAGGAATCAACTTCGGCAGGTGAACCTGGACCTAGAGGACAAAAATAATAAATAAATTACCCTATTGCCCCATATATTTATTTTTTTATAAATATAACTACCCAACGAAAGCATCGAGAAACCGTTAAATTAAAATTCACTCTGCTGTTTTCAATTTAAATAATTACGCCGATTGATTAAATATCGATAACAGTTATCATGATTTCCGCATTTTCGTGAAAATTATCGATTACTTATCGATTAAATGGAATTATCCGCAGTGTGCCCATGTTTGGCCATCCATTGATGCGATTTCGAACACTAATATTAAGTATTAGCAAAACGCCGAATCGAATTTTTTTTTGTTATTTTTATATTTGCGAATAATATTAACTAAATGTTATATTAAAACCAGGACCAAGTGATTTGAAACGAAAAACCCAAACGATTTGACAAAATTTGAAGGGCTGCGACAAGTGGAAGCGGTAAGTGTACACACAGTTTTCCACCCACGAAATATTTTGCTAATCGTCTTTGATTCAGTTGGTGAGTTGCTTGCGAAAAAGTAGGAAAAAGAGACGGGGAGGAGTATTGGAGAAATAGTCATCATCAATCAGTATGAAGAATGTTTTAATGGTAGCGGAAAAGCCTTCTTTGGCAGCCTCACTGGCCAACATACTCTCCAATGGACGGTGTACAGCCAAGAGGGGTAAGTTTGGACGAGGAAGTGCATCATTATAATAAATTGATGATGTTTATTTTCTAGGAACTAACAATGGTTGCTCCACCCATGAATGGACCGGTAATTTCCGTAACGAGGGATCTGTACACTTTCGCATGACCTCCGTTTGTGGTCATGTGATGTCTTTGGATTTCATAAGCAAATATAATTCCTGGGACAAGGTAGATCCGGTTGAATTGTTTAGTTGTCCCACCGAAAAGAAAGAGACAAATCCCAAGCAGCATATGCGTACATTTCTATCCCATGAGGCACGTGGTTGTGATTATTTGGTCCTTTGGCTCGACTGCGATAAAGAGGGCGAAAATATTTGCTTCGAGGTCATGGATGCAGTGCAGCATGTCATACGGAATGTGTATACACCCCAGGTTACATATCGTGCCCATTTCTCGGCCATTACCGAAAAAGATATTAAAGGAGCTATGGAAAAACTCGGATTCCCCAATGAGAATGAAGCAAAATCTGTGGATGCTCGTCAGGAATTGGATTTGCGCATTGGCTGTGCCTTTACGCGATTCCAAACGAAATTCTTCCAGGATCGTTACGGTGATTTGGATTCATCGCTCATTTCGTATGGTCCGTGTCAAACGCCCACGTTGGGTTTCTGTGTCAAACGACACGATGATATACAGACTTTTAAGCCCGAAAGTTTTTGGTATCTACAATTGTTGGCCGGTCAGCCGGAATTTACACTAGAATGGGCCAGAGGGCGTGTCTTTAAGAAGGATATAGCCATAATGCTGATGCAGAAAGTTAAAGAGCACAAAGAGGCCATGTAAGTATGAATTAAGAACAAAATGAAGATCCATCTCTCATCTTTTAAACACCTCCTGTAGGGTGGAAAGTGTTACCAGCAAAGAGACATTCAAGAGCAAGCCGCAGGCCTTAAATACCGTGGAGCTTATGAGAATCTGCAGTTCCGGCCTGGGAATTGGACCTTTTCAAGCTATGCAAATAGCCGAACGTCTGTATACGCAGGGCTATATCAGTTATCCACGTACCGAGACTAATCAGTATCCAGCGAATTTCGATTTGCCCGCTGTCGTTCGTGTGCTGCAGCCGTCAAATGAATTTGGTGAAGATGCCCGTCAAATTGCCACCGATATGCAAACTCCACGTAAGGGTAAAGATGCTGGCGATCATCCACCGATTACACCTATGAAATTAGCTCAACGCGGTGAATTCGATCGAGACACCTGGCGTGTCTATGAGTTCATTTGTCGACATTTTCTGGGCACTGTCTCGAGGGATTTAAAATATCGTGTTACGACAGCCAAACTGAAAGTAGGACTGGAATGTTTTACATGTTCTGCCAATGTCTTAATGGATGCCGGCTTTACCAAGGTAATGACCTGGCAGGCCTTTGGTCGTGACGAGGCCATTCCACCATTTGTCCAGGGCACCAAAGTGGCCATCAACGATGTTCGTTTAGCTGAGAGTCAAACTGGTCCACCGGATTATCTAACAGAAGCGGAATTGATAACCCTAATGGAACAGCATGGCATTGGCACAGATGCCTCAATCCCGGTGCACATTAATAACATTTGTCAGCGTAATTATGTACGTATAGAGAATGGTAGAAAACTGATACCCACCACATTGGGTATTGTTCTGGTGCATGGCTATCAGAAAATAGATCCGGAACTAGTTTTGCCCACCATGAGATCGGAAGTTGAACGCATGTTAACACTTATTGCCAAAGGATCGGCCAATTTCAATGATGTTTTGCGTCATGCCATTCAAATATTTAAATTGAAATTCATGTATTTCGTTAAGAACATTGCGAATATGGATGCTCTATTTGAAGTCTCATTTTCGCCACTTGCCGAATCCGGCAAGGCGCATTCTCGATGTGGCAAATGTAGGCGATATATGAAATATATTCAGGTATGATATCACCTCTAATCCATAATAATACAAAAAAAAACAAAAGGAAATATATCTATCTCTCGCTCTCTCTCTTTCTCTTTCGTATAGACAAAACCGGCTCGTCTTCATTGTTCGCACTGCGACGAAACCTATGCCCTACCCAATGGCAATGTAAAGGTTTATCGTGAATTCAAATGCCCATTAGATGATTTTGATCTTTTAGCCTTCTCCACAGGCGTTAAGGGGCGCTCGTATCCGTTTTGCCCATATTGCTACAATCATCCGCCATTTAGTGATATGCCCTATTTGGGTGGCTGTAATACATGCACTCATGCCACCTGTCCCCACTCTCTCAATAGCCTGGGCATATCCGGTTGTGTAGAGTGTCCCACGGGTGTTTTGGTTCTCGATAGTACATTGGCCCCAACCTGGAAATTAGGTTGCAATCGTTGCGATGTCATAATTAATTGTTTTAAGGGAGCTACAAAAATTAGTGTGGATGGTGAGTAGACATTTACCTTCTATCTCTCACTCTCTCTGTCCGATATTTCCTTATAATGACATACAATTTGACTCCATTTAGAAACCAAATGCACGGACTGTGGTGCTCAATTGGTTAGTGTTGTCTACAAATCAGATAAATCGAAATTCAAAGATGGCAGCGAAGAGAAAACTGGCTGCATTTTCTGCTCTACGGACTTTATGCATCTAGTGGAAAAGCATCGAGCTGTTGCCTCCCGACCAGTACGCAGTGGCGGTGGTTCACGTGGCGGCAAGGCTGGACGCGGTGGTGGCCCCGGTGGTGCCGCAGCAGCTGGTCCGAATGCCACTAATGCATCGGGTGGAGGTGGTGGTGGCGGCGGTGGTGGTGGAGGTGGTGGCGGTGGCAATTCTAGGGGAGGACGCGGTGGCAGACAGCCCAAGGACAAAATGGCACAGTTGGCGGCGTATTTCGTTTGATTCAATGTTGTGCCAGATATTTGCATTTATATCGTCAAGACGCGAAGGGAAATCGAAATAAACAATATGAAATTCAATTTGTATAAAGAGATGATGGTTTTTCTTCTTCTTAGTTTCCGGATACAGTGTCTCTCAACTTTTGACATGTTATTTCCAGAAGATACATTCCCATGGAATAAATGCAGTTTTCATTGAATGAAATAAGCTAAAGGAATTATTACATTACATCAGCTAGCAATGATTATTCCTGTACATTCCAGAATATAAAAAATATTAGTCATTGTCTAATACATGGATGTGGAAGGGGGATTATCCACTTTTAAATAGGAAGCCGTAAAGGGGGTGGCGTGGGTGTGTCTTTGTTATGTACATTGCCAGGCTATTGACCAAAGCGGCGCAGACAAATCAAATAATCGTCTGGATACAAACAAAGGTCGTTTAACTCAAAATAACAAAAAGAAAATTACCCAAACAAAGAGTACAACATTTTCTAGAACAACATATGTAAATAAAAACTTTGTACAGGATGTTCTATTCGATTTCATGCTGCATTTATTAAACAATTTCAATATCTATTGTTAAATGCTTAAAGTTTTTAATTTTCTGTTTTCTCGTTAATATTGATCAACATAAAAGTTCATAAAATTAATATATTTCATTTATTCCAATTGAACAATTTTTGTGAGCACCCTGTTTGTCGTACAGCTGTTAGTGTTGGAAAAACGTACTGTTTATCGATTTGTGCAAGCGAGACAAGTGATGTATACCCCTTGGGTGAAAACAAACTACGTATTTCATTTTCAATACCTAATTTTACATATTTAAAATACGAATTCCATATGTTTTCCATTTCCTGTGACATTTCCATGTCATAAATGACAATTTCCTTGGTTTTTCTTATTTCCAATCAAGTTATCTTGCATGAGAACATGAAAAATAAAATTTGTGGTGGTAAATGTGTTAGAATGAGATAGCAGGCTATGAAAATATGGTTCTCAATCTGCCTATAAATACGACTGCCTAACCCGAAAACAATTCAAACGTTGTGAGAAAATAGTTGAGCGAACATCGTTGTCGTCTTTCGTCCTGCAAGTAATAAAAATAAAAAAATCAAGCTTTCGGACAAAAAAACAACAGAAAAGAATAAAAAGGAAATTGCTGAAATTAAACATACATATTTAACCGTAATTGGTTTAAATTTATAGTGTAGAAGTTTTAAAATAAGGTATGTATATGTAAATGGATGAATTTGTTTGTGCATTTGCATTCTTGGGTGTGTGTATCTTAAGCCTGCTCGTGTTTCTTCGTGTGTGTGTGTGTGTGACTGTGTAAGAAAAATGCATTGAAGTCAATTTGCTGAAAACAAAATGGCGACTAGTTGTGTAGAGCAATAGGCGGAAATAACTGTGATTAGTCATTGTAGAGGAAAAAAAGAATGATGCAAAAATTAATCCAAATTGCGAAATTAAAATTGGTTTTACCCACAAAATTTAAAATGGAGTATGCTAAAATGTTTGTGTGTGTATATAAGTATTTTCTGGGTCATTAGAAATTGGGTCAAAGTGCTGAAAAAATCTTTTTGCGCATAAGCCAAAAATTTTAAAAAATTTTATCATTTTTCTTTTAGCCAAGATGCAAATCTTTGTCAAAACTTTGACTGGCAAGACCATCACCTTGGAGGTGGAGCCCTCTGATACCATTGAGAACGTGAAGGCTAAGATACAGGACAAGGAGGGTATCCCCCCAGATCAGCAGCGTTTGATCTTTGCCGGCAAGCAGCTTGAGGATGGACGCACTTTGTCCGACTACAACATCCAGAAGGAGTCGACACTCCACTTGGTTCTCCGTCTGCGTGGTGGTATGCAGATCTTTGTCAAGACTCTAACTGGCAAGACCATCACCTTGGAGGTGGAGCCCTCTGATACCATCGAGAACGTTAAGGCTAAGATCCAGGACAAAGAGGGTATTCCCCCAGATCAGCAGCGTTTGATCTTTGCCGGCAAGCAGCTTGAGGACGGGCGCACTTTGTCCGATTACAACATCCAGAAGGAGTCGACACTCCACTTGGTTCTCCGTCTGCGTGGTGGTATGCAGATATTTGTCAAGACTTTGACTGGCAAGACCATCACATTGGAGGTGGAGCCCTCTGATACCATCGAGAACGTTAAGGCTAAGATCCAGGACAAAGAGGGTATTCCCCCCAGATCAGCAGCGTTTGATTTTTGCCGGCAAGCAGCTTGAGGATGGACGCACTTTGTCCGACTACAACATCCAGAAGGAGTCGACACTCCACTTGGTTCTCCGTCTGCGTGGTGGTATGCAGATCTTTGTCAAGACTTTGACTGGCAAGACCATCACATTGGAGGTGGAGCCCTCTGACACCATCGAGAACGTAAAGGCTAAAATTCAGGACAAAGAGGGTATTCCCCCAGATCAGCAGCGTTTGATCTTTGCCGGCAAGCAGCTTGAGGATGGACGCACTTTGTCCGACTACAATATTCAGAAGGAGTCGACACTACACTTGGTTCTCCGTCTGCGTGGTGGTATGCAGATATTTGTCAAGACTTTGACTGGCAAGACCATCACATTGGAGGTGGAGCCCTCTGATACCATCGAGAACGTTAAGGCTAAGATCCAGGACAAAGAGGGTATTCCCCCAGATCAGCAGCGATTGATCTTTGCCGGCAAGCAGCTTGAGGACGGGCGCACTTTGTCCGACTACAACATCCAGAAGGAGTCGACACTCCACTTGGTTCTCCGTCTGCGTGGTGGTATGCAGATCTTTGTCAAGACTTTGACTGGCAAGACCATCACCTTGGAGGTGGAGCCCTCTGATACCATCGAGAACGTGAAGGCTAAGATCCAGGACAAGGAGGGTATCCCCCCCAGATCAGCAGCGTTTGATCTTTGCCGGCAAGCAGCTTGAGGATGGACGCACTTTGTCCGACTACAATATCCAGAAGGAGTCGACACTCCACTTGGTTCTCCGTCTGCGTGGTGGTATGCAGATATTTGTCAAGACTTTGACTGGCAAGACCATCACATTGGAGGTGGAGCCCTCTGATACCATCGAGAACGTGAAGGCTAAGATCCAGGACAAGGAGGGTATCCCCCCAGATCAGCAGCGTTTGATCTTTGCCGGCAAGCAGCTTGAGGATGGACGCACTTTGTCCGACTACAATATCCAGAAGGAGTCGACACTCCACTTGGTTCTCCGTCTGCGTGGTGGTATGCAGATATTTGTCAAGACTTTGACTGGCAAGACCATCACATTGGAGGTGGAGCCCTCTGATACCATTGAGAACGTGAAGGCTAAGATACAGGACAAGGAGGGTATCCCCCCAGATCAGCAGCGTTTGATCTTTGCCGGCAAGCAGCTTGAGGATGGACGCACTTTGTCCGACTACAATATCCAGAAGGAGTCGACACTCCACTTGGTTCTCCGTCTGCGTGGTGGTATGCAGATCTTTGTCAAGACTTTGACTGGCAAGACCATCACATTGGAAGTGGAGCCCTCTGACACCATCGAGAACGTGAAGGCTAAGATCCAGGACAAGGAGGGTATCCCCCCAGATCAGCAGCGTTTGATCTTTGCCGGCAAGCAGCTTGAGGATGGACGCACTTTGTCCGACTACAATATCCAGAAGGAGTCGACACTCCACTTGGTTCTCCGTCTGCGTGGTGGTATGCAGATATTTGTCAAGACTTTGACTGGCAAGACCATCACATTGGAGGTGGAGCCCTCTGATACCATTGAGAACGTGAAGGCTAAGATACAGGACAAGGAGGGTATCCCCCCCAGATCAGCAGCGTTTGATCTTTGCCGGCAAGCAGCTTGAGGACGGACGCACTTTGTCAGATTATAACATTCAAAAGGAGTCTACCTTGCATTTGGTTTTGCGTCTTCGCGGTGGCGCTTTCTAGATTTTCTCACAAATAAACATGAATCGAACCATTAATCTCCAAAACCTTTTAAAAACCCTTAAAACATAACGAAAGAAGTATTTCTTTATGTAATATCTGCGTTAAATTGGCATATGTATTAATATTCAATAAAAACTTCAATTGGTGTGTTCAGAAAACATGAATAGGTTTCAGCTTTCATTAAAATATTTGAAGAGATAAGTACTATTGTGAAAAAAAATATCGTGAAGATATTTTGTACGCATTTTAAAACCGTTAAAGTTCGTAATGTGTAGATTCAAACATGTTTTAGTGCTCCGTAGAGCGGAGTAAATATCGACTATGGCACATTTTTCTGTCATCTCTAACAAAAAATGGTGAATGGACTCCAGTTTGAATTGGGTATTAAACATAAAAATTTAAAACCTAAAATATTATTTTACTTAGAAATGTTCAAATTGTTGAAACGCAAGCGCGTAGAATAAGAATCAGTTATTCTGCCACCACAAGTGCATTAGTGTTAGCTATCGTCTTGGTGCTTCAGCTGAGCCGATAAGTGTTGCAAAATTCCCTGCGCAAGGCTTGACTATCGCGTGCCGAATTCGCATTATCGTTTAACCAGAAGATAACCGCATTTAGTTTACTGCTAAAAAAAAACCTCATATAGAAAATATATTTAAGAAAATTCGAATATATTGATACTACTTACATAAATACTGCATTTGCTTTTGGCCTGATTAAAAAGGCAATAGGGGCCAAATAATTCACAGTAGTCCTTCCCACTCCGTTGCTTAAAAGACCACAACAAACGAAAAAAAAAAACTTTTTAAATAAGTAAAATAAGTGATACAACATCAGCTAAGATGCCCGATACAGAGCAATTACCCGAAGGCTGGGAGAAGCGCACTAGCCGGTCCACTGGTAAGATTGAAAAACCGATTTCCCCCCGTTTTCGCCGGCAGTCCGCCTTTAACTTCAACATATCGCCCATCGCAGGTCTCAGTTATTACCTCAACATACATACAAAGGAATCGCAGTGGGATCAGCCCACGGAACCGGCAAAAAAAGCCGGCAGTGGTGGCGGAAACGGTTCCGGTGACGGCTTAGATGAAGTGCAATGCCTCCATTTGCTGGTTAAACACAAAGGTAGCCGTCGTCCAAGCTCATGGCGTGAAGAGAATATCACACGCACCAAGGAGGAGGCCCAGATGCTGCTCGAAGTCTATCGAAATAAAATCATCAATGAAGAAGCTACTTTCGATGAGCTGGCCCGCTCCTATTCCGATTGTAGTTCCGCCAAACGTGGTGGTGATTTGGGCAAATTTGGAAGAGGTACACCCATTATCGAATAGTACAACTATTCATTACTTATCCGCTATAATTTTTAATTTGATTTAATTTCAGGGGATATGCAAGCCGCATTCGAAAAGGCCGCCTTTGCCCTCAATGTGGGTCAAATGTCTGGAATTGTGGACACCGATTCTGGTCTGCATATTATCTTGCGCAAAGCCTAAACGCCTAGACAGCATCACAAATTTTTCACCCGATTTAAATCAAATGAGAAATACGGACTCTCCGCCTAATTATTTATTGATTTAACACATTGTAAATTTCTATTAAAGTCTTAAACTCTTTTTCCGGATATTTAATAAATTTTTTTTATAGTAAACATTTTTCTCTCTACACTCGAAGTTCTGAGCTGAAATCCGGAGAATTTCGATTTAGGAAGCTATTATACAAAAGAGAAATTTATATTTAAATCAAAGTTTATTTTTGTTAATCATCTCACTATATATATAGAACTCTAAATCAATATTTTGTTTAGTCTTTTAAACTAAACTCAATTTGCCAGCTAATAATTTGCCCCCTTGTGTTGTTTGACTCTTTAGCAATTTCAATAGCTGTGAATCGGCTTTAATAGTTTTTTGTAAGATTTCTGCATTGCTGGTATTATCCTGAACCAAATTTAATAGTATAAAGCAACCACGATTAACAGCCAGCCATTTTTGAAGCTAAAAGAAGAGATGAAAGTAAGTTAAAGTTAAAATTAATAAGGGAGGCAAGGAAACTTACCACATCGCTGGATAATTGATGGAGTAGTTCTTCTGCAAACGAAACGGATGTTTCCTGCTTATCTTTGTCGTTCTTTATAATCTTTTTAAGAACATGATGCATGCCAGCATCCTCCATGCCAGGCACAGAGGGTACACTCTCATCTTTTGTCTGCTCTGTTGCTTGTTTCGATTTCTTCTTCTTTGGTTGCCCCTCCTCAGCATCAGAATTGGAATCGGAATCATCACCGTCATCATCATCACTGCTATCGGGTTCTGTCTGTAGGAGTTTTTTGCGTTGTTTGGTTGCCTCCGCTATGATGGCCTCCACATCATTTTGTGGCTTTTTCTTTTGTTGCTTTTTATTCTCTAAATCTTCAGCCTGAGCGACAACCCAATTCGGTTGGGCCACCACCTGAACCAAAACCTGAACAGCCTTCTTATAACTTTCTCCTTTAACTGTGAATGTTGATGATAATTAATCAATTTACCGATGTAAATAAGATTTCTATAACTTACTGTGATTCAGTATATCAGCTGTAGCCAAACCAATGGGCCTGTTGGATAACCAGAATGATGGATCCGCTACTATGGCTTCTGCAATGGGGTCTTCAATTTGCTCAAAGATTTCCTTGCGACGAGCGTCTTTCTCCTTTTTGCCGAAGGCCAGACCCTCTTCAATGGTTTTAATGAAACCGGGATGGAAACAGGAAGTATCACCGGGAGCTACTAACCATTGGATGACACGACGACCATATTGATTGGCCACCAGGCTCTTCAGATCGTTATGCAAATTATCATAAATGGCTTTCTTAGTGGCCTTTGTGTCGTCCAGGGAATTCAGCAGGGAAATGAGAAAGACATGACCATGCTCATGAGTTGCTATCTTCAACAGATGCTCCTTAATGTTTTTAATAATGGCCTACAAGAAAATTAATTGCTTCTTAGTTATTTTTCTTTTTGGAATATCAATTTCAGTTGAACTTACTCTGCGATTTTTCGGTGTTGATTTGTAAAAACAGATCACAGCCGCCTCGCTGCCCTCTTTGGTGGACAACATGTGGGGCACCAGGGCTGCAAAAGCCGTCACAGTTTCCTCCAATATTTCGTCATTGTCCTCAGAGGCTCGCAGATATTCCAACATGACAGCATGGACCAGAGAGCTATCGACCAGTTGTTTATTAGCCACATGATCTAAATTGGCTTTGACAGAGCCCAAAATTGATGCTTTCATATTGGCGGCATCCTTATAAGTATCCTCGAGGCACTTGACTTTGCCATCCTTTGCCTTTCTATATAGATCGCCATAGAACTCCTGTCGCATATAAGCCTTTTGAAGCGGACTACCACCCAAATAGAGACTATCCAGCAAACCACTGGCTATATTGTGTCCAGCTAAACGAACTATGTGACCCATTAGACTATCTGCTAGCTTGGATTTGGTTGCTGGTGAACCATATTTCAGCATGCGTTTTACACAGAATTGGGCATACTTTGATTGACACATTTCAACGGTATGGGGTAGCAGTTTTTCAGATATCTGGCTACGCAGCGATGGCGATGCATACTTCAACATGCACTGCAGCACACGGGCAGTGTCATGGGCTTTGACTACTTTGGAAATTGTATCGCCCACATCTAGAATTTTGTAAATTTCTTCAACCAATTTATCCTTGTTCACCGTGCGTCGGCTTAAAAAGAAGATAAGATATGGAAGGCGTTCATATAGGGTTATTCATAGGCGTTGCTTACCATCTGAGTTTCTCATATATTTGCATAATCTGCTTGCTAACTTCGTAGGTGTCACGGGAACTCTTGCGCTTCAGTTTAAGATCTTTTTTCTCCTGCTTGAATTTTGCCCAATCTTGCTTTTCACCAGGCTGTGGTGTTGGAGGTCCAGCCTGGCCTGGTTTTCCCTTGAACTTGTTGGCGGGCCGAAATCCAGGATTCAGTGATCCTCCTTGGCGGCCTCCGGCTGTTCCACCCGGGCGACCACCAGCTCCTCCTGGATGTTTTCCGAATGATTTGGCTATCGGTTTCTTAGATTTGGCTAGCGGTTTGCCATCCTTTTTACCGGCTACATTATTGGCAGATCGTTTCGGATCTGAGCTAACCATGATTGAAAATTATAGTCAATAAAAAAAAATAAACTACAATTCAAACAATATTTCTTCAAGTTTCCTACACGTGCTGTACGAGTATCGATAGTTCGCAAACTTATCGATTTCTTTTCAATGGCAGAGCCACAGCTCTTTTTCAAAAGATCCGGTAACACTGCCTCAGCCTTTTTAAGGGTAAATATTTACTTGAGCTACTCGGGACCAAAGCGGGTTTAAACTACACAAATTTTAGTATCAAACGAAAGAGAAAAATTCTACGAGTATGACTTCAGGAGCGCCTTGGCGATTTATTTCGCAGTTTTCGTGTAATTAAGAAAATTCAGAGTAAAATATTTGTCTGCCATAGCAGTCAAACAACGCGCCATATAAAACAACAGACTGGCAACACCATAATCCATAGCCTTACCGAAATCTCGAGTAGCTTAAGTACATATTTACCAAAACTAATGTTTTAAATTCTAGATCCAGATTGCGCTGACACAACAAATGTTGCTTTTATTACAAAATATTCTCCAAACTGCCTTAAATTTATAGAAACTGAGAAACATTGAGATAATGAGCCCAAAGGGTCTGTCGACAATCTAATAGCAGATTTAATATCGTTGAAATGAATGTATAAAGGTTAAATTTTTCTTGGTTTCGTTTTATTTTTCATATATATGAAATTTTATTGAAAATATATGTTTTTTATGAAATAAAAACACGTTTAAAAATCAGCTGACTTTTCAGCTGTTTTTCTAGGATTTAGCTTATTTTGGCTTGTTAATTCAGCAGCTTTCAGTTGCAAAAAAAGTCCCGTTCGATGTTCGATGTCGCATGTCGGACTCCTTTGTCGGGTTGTTTGGGCCCAAAACGCGCTTAAACTACATAATTTTGGTATCAAACGAAAGAGAAAAATTCCACGAGCACGACCTCGCCGGTCCCTTGAGCGTCGTTATAACCGGATTTTACTGTATATAGATATCGAAACAGAAATATCGAATATAAAATATCGGTTTCATAATCGATACTTTTTCCGTGTCCCTATCAACAGTGTTGCCAGATTTTAAGGGTCCAAATAAGCTATATTTACAAAAAAAAAACAGAATAAGCTAAAAAAAATTTAAAATCGGTTAAAAAATAAGCTAACCAAAAAAACACCAGATAAATTAGAATTTTTGTTAAATAAATGGAATTATTTCATCCACTTCTTCATCTTTATTAGAGTCCGAATATTTTTCGGCTGTACGGATTAAATTTAAATAATATTTGGGCAGCTGGTAGTTATGGCAACATTTGCCATGACGACGCAATCCATATCTGCTAAAATAATTGATTAGTATACATTGAACAATTAAACATTTTTAAAACAAACCGTATGCTTAATATTGAGTTGAGCGTTTTCACATTCATTTTATTCCTCAGCTCGGTTTTAATAACGTTCATTTGACTGAACACACGTTCAACCGCCGCATTTGACCACGGTAACGAAAGGATTTTTACTGCAAATAATGCAATTTCTTCGAAGGATTTGTTTTGGCCCGCATCTTTATAATTTAATACTTCAGCCCAAAACTGAATAGTATTCCTTGTATTTTCCCATGGAATTAGGTGAATTTTCTCAAATTGGCACATAATTTTATCTATTTCTTCACACTGAAGATATAATATCTTCTGTATTTTTGGTTGTTCGCAGTACATTTTCAACCGAAAAAACTTGCAATTTATTTAATACCTCATAGTTACGCTCTTAAAATAACCAAAACGCGTTCAAAAAGAAATATCAATTATAAAAAACAATGTTTTGGGAGCAAATTTTTTTCAGGCTAAAATAAGCATTTTGAAATAGAAAATAAGCTAGATTTCAGGCTATAAGCATTTTCAGAAATTTTCAAGCAATTGAGGTTTGAAATATGCTAGATCTAGCTTGAAATAAGCTAAAATGGCAACACTGGTCCGTGTTGCGCGCGGTTGCACCCCGTTCGGGTGGATGGAAAAATAAACTTTTGACTCGCGCTTGTTGTTACAAAAAAAAAAAAAAAAAAAAATGTAAAGGAGGAAAACAAAAAACACAAAAACAAAAATCAGCAAATAAGTAATTTCTTTGAAACACGCGAAATATGTAAAAAGAAAAACTGTGTTAATCAATGCATGGCGAAAATTGAAAGTAAAGTTCATTCAAAGATTTTACTTTTTTTTCCTCGTTGATTGTTTGCTAAAAATTGAATGGATTCGGAAGAACGTAAACAAACGTGAAAAATCGTCGGGCGGTGGGAGGTTTGCCTAAAGAGGCGGGCAAAGAGATTTGAAATGGTGGTGCGTCGGAACGACAAGAGAGAGTATAGTAATAGCAAAAAAAAAAATTTCTTTGGATGCTGATGGACCAAACCAAACCCACCTGACTAAAATTTTACTTCTTTTGGTGGTTGTGCGAGTATGTCTATGTGTAGCGGAGTGTGTGTGTGTGTGGTGGTTGCTGCTCTTCTTCATCTTATCCTACTTCTTCATCTTTCTTTGCCTGCTGCCGTTCTTGCTGTTGTTTTTTTTTTTTTTTTTTATTTATGTATAGACACGAAAGCGTAGATACATATACATACATATACATATATGTATATTCAAATTAGAAAACTGAAAATAGCTCGGGGCATAGGAAAAGTGAAACAAATAAAATTCTATAAATTTCGGAATTTTACTAAACTTTCTATTCATTTAACAAGGACTTGTTTTGTGTGTTGTTATTCTGATTTTGTTTCCTTTATTTTGTTTGCAATTTCATTTTATCGATCGAAATTGAATCCCATGCCATTCCAGGCAACTTAATCCATCAGAGCGGGATTAAGGTTACGTGTGAGCGCGCTACATTGCGATGCCCACGCATCAGCAGCAACAACGGTGGCCGGTCAACGTCGTGTCATCTAGCCACCCCTAAACACAGTCCAAATCCCCCAACCCTCCTCCCCGCCCACGCCACACCGGTAAATGGCCGATAGATGGCAAAAGCAGCAGCCGCGTGAAAGTTCATAACGGCGCCACGCTCATCAAGCTTATTAAATGCAGTCAACAACAGCAGCAGAGCAGAGCAGAGCAGCCACCCAACAACAACAATACACACATTTATAGTGAAACTTTAGACAACGGTACAGCCAGCCAGCCAGCTATCTCTCTCTCTCTCTCTCTCTCTCTCTCTTTCCACTCCACCCTCACCAAAATGTTCCGAAACAATAAGTTTTATTTAAATTTGAAAATATTAGTAAATCTATTTAATATTGTATAGAAAAAGTGGAGTGCAAAATTTCTAAGAAAGCTTTACAAATTGAAAGAGCAAACAGAATTTAAATTTAGAATGACGAAATCTATGAATTCAATGCAATTAAAGAAACCATAATACCAACTATAGATCGAATAGTCAAGTAGTTTTGCTTTAGAGGAAAAGACCTCTCTACATATATACAAACATATGTATATATATATATATGTATAAGTAGCTATCATTTATGAGAACATTAACTTAAAAATCTAATTTGACTTCAAATAGTCTCGTTTCGTTTGAAATGTGCGGGGGCAAAAAAACACCAAAGGGCTGGGCGAATGTTGGTCATGCCAAAGTTTGTATACTCTAAGCTAACCAAAGAAAAACACGGCAACGATCTGGATGGTTTGTAAACAGAATCCTGTCAACATGATCAGCATTAACTGAATTAGAAGTCATTAGATATAGACTTTCTGTTTGCTTAAGTTATTTTCACTAAATGTATACCAAATATAATAATTTTTACTAAGGTACACAATAGAAGAACTAGAACTACTCTAACTGATCAAACTCAATGCAATACTTTGATTTTAACCGGATCCACAGAGGGATCTCCGAAAAATAGATTACTCATATTGTCTCACAAAACTAAATATACCCTTTGATTTTGCAAGTGTATCAAGCAAAATAAAAAAAAAAAACCAAAGCTGTATCTCAGAACGACTTCCATTTCACTTTCTCGACCTACTTTAACAAGCCAACAACAACCGAAAAAACAAGTTTACCTTTACCCGTCTACTGCTGCTCTGCTCAGTCCGCAATATTTCCTCTCGGAAGTTTTTTTTAACGTTTTTCTTTTGTTTAAGTGAACCAAAAGCAAATTGTGTTAATATGAAGATGAGTTTGTGAAAAAATAAAACAAAAACAAAGCAAAGAAAAAGAAAAAAACAGGCAAGCAACTTTTATCAACCGCATCGACAGCCGGATAGCTAGTTACCTGCATTACCTGTTCCCCCATTCCCCAGCAACGTGAGGCGAGGGCAAAGAATCAATCGTGCAGCGGCGCCTGACTGCAGCCAGCGTCGGTGTGGCGCTGGCAACAAATTGCGGTAAGAAATGAGAAACTTCAGATTTAGTGCCATATTTAAGTTATTGGAAAATACATAAAATCTACTTTTCTCTGGTGTCAAAGAAAACTTTAACTTTAAAAAATTAAACATTAAAAATCAGTAGTCAGTCAACAAATTAATAGAATTAGCTGGGCATTTTGGCCCAAAAAGAAAACACAGGAAATCGAACAAAAAAGGATTAACTGATTGAGATGTTAATGTAAATTGGTAATTTTTGTAACACATCTCTCTGATTCGGCTGAAAATGCAAAAAATTATACAATAATGGTAATATGTACATATATACAAGCCAGCTGGGTTATATTTTTCGACATCCGCAAATAAATTTCCAAAGAAAGAAACAAACTGCTAAAAATAGATAAAATTGCTAAAAAGCCCCATGGTGACTTTAAAAAAAGGACACAACTCCGTTAGAAAAAACACAATGTGTTGGTCAATGGTGGAGTTCAGCCAAAAGAGAAGGGCAGGGATTGTGGGGTAAGCCGGAGGATGCAGTGTCCTAGTGTTTCTCCTTTCTTTTTGTTTTTTGTCAACTTCCGTTGTAATGTAACATGGCCCAACACACAATTTCGAGGGTTAGTTATTTTTGGGAACGACTACGGAGGCGACAAAGGGGTTGTGACAAGGAGGACGAACAGTGGCTCCAGTGCTTGCTAGAGAATGTCTTATGGGCCATGGCTGTTTTATATATTCCACTCCAGAAAGGCTACAGAGATACAGAGACAGGAAGAGAAATCACGAGAGAGAGAGAGAGCCAAAAACTAAAGCGCAGGAGCGGACTTTGACTTGTCACAGAATAAACATAGCTAGGTAAGACCCTAAAATTTCTTAGGTGAGAATGAACACTTTTCTTTCATGCAATGTTAGATTTTAGAAAAATATCCTCACAAAAGAATGATTTTTTAACGCTTTAACTGAACTCGGTAATCGACCGGGAAACCCCGATTTTCCATTCTAATGGAATAATTGAGAATCAGTCGACTTTGTATTAAGTAAAGGCTTTGCATCGTGGATTTCATTTAAAGAGATTTATCCCCGATTTAAGTCGTTTTATTGTCGTCTTAAGATACCTTTTAGATCATTCATCGATCTTGAGATGTTCAACAAAATCATCGATAAGTTGTCAAGTTCTTTGACTGATTCCGCTTCTGTTTGGGCTTGTCTCTTTCACTGTCTGTTTGACACACAACCCAAAAAAAAAAACGAAAAACAAAAACACAATCGACTATGGCGAGACGATGATTTTGCTTTTTACAAAATTTTCCAAGGATATACACATACTTCTGAATGTGTGTATGTGTATACTTATACACACTTGTGCGTCTTACACATTTACATTATACCCATAGAAATGTCTGAGCTGTTAGGCGACAAAGTGCTTACCCCATCCCCAATCTCCGGCCCGTCCGTACGGCGCCTGCTATTTCCGTTGGGCAACCTGTGGCGAATTTTTTTTTGTTTAGAGGATTTTCCTTGTCCCATTGTAATACACAAATTAAAAGATCCCGTTGCTCAACTGATTATTCTCATTCTCTTTACATTAGAAAACAGTTTCAATTCCCAGATGTCTATTGCTGGCCCCCGCCTCCCAATCCCCTGGGGCGTACCTTCTTGGTATCTTTTTGTTATCTTATCTCTAAAATTTTATAAAGTTTGATTGATAAATATCTGATATACTACATAATGCATGCAAGAGCTTAACGATCCATCAGACATTCTGTCTGGCGTAAATAATCGTTGAATTATCGAGTCAAGTACATATCTCCATTTTAAGATATACTAAATTCTGATAATTGTTTGAAATTAGTTGGAAAGTGACCAAAATATTTTGGTGAAAGTCTCAAAAATCCCATAAAAAGTATTTTGGAGCTCTATATGATCTAATAGCCTGGAAAAATTCTGTATAAAAACCTCGATCTTGATTAGGAATATACATAAACCCAGTAGTTCGATGCTGATCGTGGTTTCCTTTGATTTAACGTCGAGACTGACTATTATTAGGTGCAGGGTATCTACTGTACCCTACAATTTGTTTACTTAACTTTTTTCATGTACACAGAGAAGATTTTCGTGTCTAGGAAGAGAGGAGTCATTCAATTAGATAACTCTTTGCCTCATTGTTTGAAGCTAAAAATAAAAGCAAAGAAAAAAAAAAAAGGAAAAGCTAACAACAAAGGTAGAGGCAACATTTTTCTGCAGCAATTTAGACGTATTTCCTGTCGGTATTAGCAAACAGGCAAACAAACAAACAAAAAATTAGATAAAACACACACAGAGAAAACGATGCCCCATCCCCACTTGCAGCAGTTGCCCTCCTCTCGGATTTTCACAAAGCCATGTGAAAAGAATACCCTGAATTTGCAGCATAGCTTAAAATGTCAAATCGTTAGATACATATGGTCATATGAGGGGCATATGATCGCTCCTGGATATATATACATTCCTATTAACAGCTCGATCTTTTTAGCGTTTTCTACTGATGTTCAGCCGCCTTGTTATATACAATAGTTTTTTCTATATCTCCCTCTCTCGCTGTCTCTTTCTTGTCCGTCTCATAAAATGGTTTTTAACATAGTACACATACAAATACCCTGCCTTATTAAGAATACATTGAACTCATCAAACTGTTTGAGTAACGAATATATAAATACAATATTCAGCTAATAGGACAATGGTGAGCGTAGAAAAGGGGCCCAAGAAAGCCTTACTAAATCCCAGGAGAAGGCTACTACATAAAAAATCAGTTTTAAATTAATATAAAACTAATTAGCGAAAAATCCAACAAAGTATTTAGTAGATTTTTTAGAGTATTTACAACTAATCCTTATTATTTGATCGATTAATGAAAATGATTACATTTTGATTTGAAACAATTCTAGGCCAAATCTCAACTAAATTTTCGCCCAAGGGGAACAATCGATCCTATAATTTGTTTCGTCATTGGAAGAACTGAAACTGGAACCCTTCGCTTTTTAAGGGTATTTGATAAGGCTATACTTTGCTATTGAAATTTGTTTGTATTTTTTTTTATTCTATTTTATTCTTTTTGTTGAATACTTTCCTGTCGCAACTTTTTCCTTTTTGCCTACTCAACTGACTCTATCTCTTCTTTTCTCTCATTCTCTCTTTTTGTTATTCGCTATTTCTGTTTGGCATGGCCTTTTAGTTGATTTCCGGCCTCTCCAATTGTATGTTTGTGTGTGTGTGTGTGTGTGCATGACGATGTGACATTGCTTTTATAGTGGGGTCCAACTTTATTCCTCTCAATGACCCCCCCGTGCCACATTCACAGGATATGTGCTCTGTCAACTTTGTTACGTTTTTTTTTTTGTGTTTTCTCCTCTTTTTTGATGTGCAAATCAATCCGCAGTATACATGAACTATATATACGCACATAAGTACATATAGCCCAATACATATATGTATAAATCAATTTGATGTCATGGCATCTCTCTAATTCCATCAAAAGGGGCTTTCAAGATATAAAAATTTATTAAAATTCTTAAAGAATCGTATGATTCGCTTTTGCTTAGCTGTATCTCTTTAAACACTAACTAAATCCTTTGTACCCACAATAACAACAGCTCTTTAGTTAAATGTTGGTAAAGAATTCGAAGATAAGGAATTTTTTTTGGCAAATCTATGGCGACATATGTATGTTATAGAAATTTGGCTGACAATAAGAATTGGTTTTATCTTAAAGTAACTGATAGAAGCACCTTAGAACCGTTTGCTGTGTAAAACCCTGTGTGTTGACCTTTAACAAGTTGTCTCTAGCCTCTGGAACGTAATCCCTTAATTTGTATGATGCCTCGTGTTTCGTATAACATGGATTCGCTTAACTTGTTGTGTTCTAGGTACATAACCTCCGTATTAGGCAAGGTCCAATGCCTTGAATTATTTCATTTGCTGCACTTAAAAACATCGAAAAAGTAAATTAAATAAAGTTCGTTAGGGTTCGAATATTGTTTAGAAAAGGTTAACTACATGTACATACACATTCTAAAAATTGGGAAATTCAAAAGTTTTTGGCATTAGACATGGGATTAAGTGTCGTCTCTTTAACTATTGGGTTAAAATGAGGGTAACAAACATTGTATTTGGCTTTTTTGAGGGTTGTTTCTTTTGGGGAGGCCTAACTCATTTAGCGCCTTGTTGTTGCCGCCTATTTTTCGCCTACACGCCTCGGAAAAAGCGCAGGCAGGCTCTCTACTACTTGTATGCAAATGTACTTGGCTGTTCTCGTGTTGTTGGTGGGGTCGCCAAAGTGTCGGCATTTTGCTGGCATTTAGGTTGATGTTTTTTAATTGCTAGCACTGAGAGAAAGAGCGAGATAGAGGGAGAGAGACCGCGAACCATGTCACGCAATTCCAAAAAAAAAAAAAACTATGTACATACACAGTGGCGGATTTAACCAAGGCCTAGGGTAGACTGAAGTAGCAAAAGTTATGTGCAAAAAACACAAAGAAGGCAACAGCAAAGCCAAAAGTAAAGTGAAAGATATGAAAGATACGTACTATATTAACGAGAAAACCTACAAGTTCCACAGTGCGTATACGTATTGGTTTGGCTAAATAATGGAGGGAGGCAAAAAAGGTCGGCCAAGCCAGCCTGTAAAACCGCCTCTGTACATTTCTGCTTGCCCCAGCCGTCTAACAAACACAAACCGATGAAAACTGAGCGAGTAAAAGCGATTTTGGTTGGAATTCACAAATTTTCAACAAAATTTCCGTATATTAATAGAAATTTTCTCGGTGGGTTTACAAGGGGGAGGGGGGACTGACTGACTGTTTGTAATATTCTCAAATGTATATATCAATTTCTCTTTCTCGCTCTTATATATAAGATGTTCGTACCAATTCAGCATCCATTTGCTCCAACTCATGAGGTTCGGCACAACATTTCCATGACTCTTGTATGCCAAAACGAAATACTGTCTCATGGAAATAATTCTCACTTGGCAATATAAAGACAGTGGGGAAATCCAATTGATTAACCGAATCGGGAAACTTTTGCAATTGCAAACTAAAGCCGGAATATTGCCAATATCGGGTACATTGTTTACCCATTATCGGGTCATCGCCACGCATCTCTTTGGGAAAATCATTGGCAATCGAGAAACGTAAGCCGGGCTGATTGCTGTAGATTTCCATAAGACGACCCGATGGTGGATGCAAAAATCGGGCCACAAACTTCGTAACATTCGCATCGAACTCCTTGTCCATGGCATAGCAGACCTCGCAATGACGTGTTGGTTGAGTCGCCTGAGTCTCAAATCGTCGCACACGATCCCCTATCAAGACAGGCAAACGTATATCGTTGATGGTGTCATCGACTCGTTTAAATCTGCCAGTTGGCAACGATTCGGCATTAAGTTCGATTATATGATCTGCTTCCACAACCATTCGATGTTCGAAAATGCCTTCGGGACCTGCTTTATGGCCGGCCAAATTGAAGTATATGTGATTACTGATATTGACAGCTGTCGGACGATCTGTCCTCGCCTCGATACGAATATAGAAACGATTGTCATCGTCAATGGTATAGTGTATCAATACAGTCAACTTGCCCGGATAGCCCTCATGACCATGATCGGACATATGCCGAAGCGTTATGCCATCGGGACGTATTTGATCCAAATCCCATATGATGCTATCGAAACCAATAAAACCGCCATCGGTCTGATGTTTGTTATTTAAATTTTTCGTTACCGAAACTCGCTTCTCGTCCATTATAAACTCTGCGTTGGCCACCTGACCGCTGAGTCGTCCCAAGGTGCATCCAAATTGGGATTGACTATGCTGCAAATAGCCTGCCACATCATCGAATCCCAGGACAACATCCTCGACATTATGATAGGCGTCGGGCATATATATCGATTGTATGCTGGCACCCAATTGAATCACAGATATCGACAAACGATTCGTGTTCGATATCGTATATCGTCTTACTACCTGAGCCATATTCGTAAGCGGATTAATGGCAATTCCAAATATATCCTCAACAACCTTAGCCATTATGCTTCTTTTTTTTTTTTTGGGTGAAATTTTGAAAACTAAATAAAAGAAAAATATTGAGTAAATTTGACAACTGTCGAAAAGATAAACAATGGAAGAAAATTTTCCAAAAACACACACATTAAACTGCAAATGGAAGAAAACTGTTTGCTGATAGATCATAAATTCAAAAAATCAAACAAATAATGCATGTGGAATTTATTTATAGTCTTTGATTACACACATGCACAGGTTACTACTACATAGATTTGCGTATATTGAGTAAACTATAGAAATTAACATATGTAAATATATAAACAAAGAAACATTCAACTAATTTGACTTTTGGCTGCGTTATTGTATACCCTACATCGCGTATACGTAATATTCTACAATGAAATCCTTGCAAAGCTTTAAATTGGCGAAATCGAATGAATTTTTTGGCTTCTCAAATTAACAAAAGGCTCTTGAAGTATTCCCACGATCGTTTCCATTGGGGTATGTAGTTGTTCAACTTTAACAATTATGCTAACTTTTAGTTTATACAATGATTTTACATATTTTGTATGTGCTCATTTTGTGAGGGTATTTAAACACCTTAATTTGTAACCTCACTTCTACTTCCGCTGTCTCTTCCAATTCTCTGTCATTAGGTATAAACCTTTGTCCTAAACAAAAACTCATTTGCAATACCAAAAATACATTAAAATATTACAATTTAAATGAATTGTCAGCGTGATTTTTGTAAAATATCTGAAATTTATGTCATATTTCATTTTTGTATATATTTTTTTGGTTCACCTTCAATAGTCAGACCAAAAATGCGTTAAGTGAACACCACCACGCCTCTTTTTGAATGGCCGAGAAAGAGAGAGGGCAACTAAGGGCACGTGCAGGCAAACAATCCGAAAACCTTTCAAAGTCGAACAATTTCTTGCCTATCTAGACACTATCTAAAGCTTTCACCGCCCCTAAAATCATTTCTAAGCGGATGATAAAATCTACCCATAATTACTACGACTACTATTAAGCGATAATATTAAGATCGATAACCTCCTATACATATGTGTTAGCTTGGCTCAAAATTACTCTCTTAATTTAAAAACTACAATTCTGTTAAATTGCCCAATTTTTAAGTAATTATTATTAAGAGAAATTACAATCAAGAGCTAAAAGCTAGCGAGGGTACAAAAACTGCGGCATGGCCAAAGTTGGCCCGTTCCTCTCTCTCTCTCTCTCTCTCTCTCTCCACTTAGGTTATTGCTATTGCAATAATTATTCAATAGGAAAAGCCAAAAGAAAATTACAAGGTTCACCACTTACCACAGGGACGGAGAGAGACAGACACATATTTAATTGAATTTTGCTATCCATTCCTAACCGACCAACATGCGTGGCTTTTCACACCGCCTGTCACTCACGTGAAGAAGGTATACCACATAGATGTGGGTCGGGGAACGGGAAGGGTAGAGGGTCAATTGGCTGGTTGTGCGTTCTATCCATGCCATGGCTCATTGCCCACACGGCAAACAAATAAAATAGAAAAAAAAAAAAAAAAATGTGTAAATAAATGCAGAATCATTGCTCGTCAGCGTCGGCTAGCAAAATCAGAAAAAAAAAACAAAATTACAGTAAGTAAGTCAATCGAGGCCAATGCCAATGGCAATGCCAGTTTCAGTTTCAGTTCCAGTTCCAATTGCATTTGCTGCAGTCCTCCGTCTACCTCTTCATTTGTAACTTGGTCAGTGATTTTAAAAATATATTCAATCCGACAAAAAAAAATTACCAAATTTTAAAGTAAGTAAACATGTTGTCAATTTCTTTGTCTTTAATTTTCATGGCATTATGACTCAAGAGAGAGAGAGAGAGAGAGAGAGAGAGAGGGGAAAGAGGGACTAGCAGTGGTTCTTCATGATGACCAAGTAGTTTGTTTGATTTTATCGCCTGTTAACATAAGGTATAATTAGTTTCAAAGATATGACTATAAATATATGTGTCGAACCAGTCCAAACCCACTAAATGATAATGTTTTTACTGATAAAATTTAATTTGCCAAATCTGACTCGCATATTATTGATGGAGGGTTTGATAAGTGATTAGAGCCATTCAAAGTCTATAGCCCCAGAGGGCTCTACATATGTACATATATTAGCCAAAAAAAGATAATTGAATTGAATTTCATACCAAAATCAAGGGGAAATTAAGAAAAACTTCGCCTCTGACCAGTGGGGGATTCCTGGGAGACAATAAATGAGGGGGAAAATCTACACCTAGATATTTATATTTTCTTTAGTTTTAATGAAAACAATTAGTATAAATTCTATAACATTCAATAACAAAAAGCTATTTTTGTTTCAGTGTGCTTATAGATTATAATTCATTATCTTTATAGTTAGGTATACCGACTACACCTACATACATACATGCATATGTACATATGTATATGAATAGAATTAATAGCTAATTGTTAATCATAAATTAATACATCAAGGTTCATTTCGATTTCGGTTCAAGTTTGCTGGTTGTTTGTGCTGATTATGGATCAGAAATCAATATGTGCATCGGTTGAGGTATAATGCACCTGACCAAAGAGAGAGAACTAATAACTAAACTAATGATTTATTATTAATATCACATTCGTTTATATGTCTGTCTGTCTGTATGGCAAGTAACAGGGGGCGCTGCTAGAGGTTGGAAGAGCTTAAACCTATTCCGAGTTATCAGCCTACTTCGCAGTGCCGGATTAGCCATATAGCAGGCATATTTAATTAAGAAAAGACAGTGGCCAAAATATAGTCTGAAGAAAAAGGTTGATTAACCAAAAATGTAGGTATAATCAAAAATTCTAAGAAAATCTTTTTTGGCGCATCGTACTAGCTTAATCCGTCACTGCTAACTTGCAAGCAAGCTTTTCCTTAACTTTCTTCATTATACATACATATATACATATGTACATAATGGCAAATTTCTTTGTCGCCATATTAATACCCTATATTTGATGCAGGCATATTGAAAATATAGTATAGATTGAATGAGTCAGCTGGAGGAGTGACAAAATGTGACTAAATACGTTTTTTACCAAAAATGTTCAGAAATATGTTTGTATATGATAAAATTTCTATAGATATAACCACATGATGCATTGAAGGGGTAATCATAATGTAACAACTTTTGAAACATAAAATGAATAAGAATACATATATGTATAAACAATAATAATAATAAGTTGAAATAATTTTAGTAATTTAAATTTTTACAGGGTATAAGCAATTCAAAGGCCAATGTAATGGTATATCGAATATATACTTACATGGACATTAACTAGGGGTTTCTGTCTCTCTTAATTATATAATTCAGTATGGATGACCCAATTCAGTAATTCTCACTTATTGTGCGCTCTTTCTCTCTATCATTATCATTTCTTTTGACTTATTACAGATGCCTGGACTTGTGGTCTTCAGACGTCGCTGGTCTGTGGGCTCTGATGATCTTGTGGTTCCAGGGGCATTCCTCTTGACGATACATTTTGTATGGTTAGTAAATGATAATATAACTTTGTCTAAATGAATATTCTTTATACGTGTAATTTCTTGTTCCTTACAGTTTTGTGCTTGTTAGCGTCTCGTTGATTGTATTTGAATATAATACACGAATATTAAGTATAAAATTATTATTCTATCATCTTATAGGCTATTGGTTAATACTATTTTGTAAGTATATATTTACATATGTGTACAATTTATAATAATTATTTGCCATTTTCTTTTTGTTCCCTGTGACAGTTTCAATATGCGTAGAAATAGGAATATGTGTGATTTCGATGCGCGGCAGCATATTGGATGCCGAAGCTCGCACATCGATCAATATATGGATATACCTTAAGAGTTGTGAGTAACACACTCTCCATTGATCTTATCTATTGAGCACTATAATTGAATTTTCATCATTACAGTGGTGATATTATTTGATATTGGTTGGTTAGTGGCTGGTTCGGTATGGTTATCCCATTACTATATCGATGCCCCCATCGATGAGGCTAAAAAGTATATATAGGTGAGTGAAAACTTAAGAAATTGTCTTGGCTTAAAAGACTTGGTAAAAAGGATGAGTTGCAGAAATCTTTAACAATATTTTACGAATTTATTAAAGGAACTAGAAAAGTTTTAGTGAGTTTAGATATGTTTTTTTTTTTTTTTTTTTTTCAATGTTAACTCTATATATGTAGATACTGCAGTAAAAGTTTCAAGTTTCCAATGTTTTTTATTCAATTGTTAAATACTACTAACTAGTTGGATTTATTCATACTGTGTCTTTAAGTTGAATATAAATAAATTTAGTAAAAAAGAGTTGAGATATATGAGATAAGGTTTTGGTAATTGAATTTTATGAAATACTTTGTAGAGTTTTTATTAAACAATTTGTTGTATTCTTAGCCATCATCATTTGCAATTGGGCTTTGGTTTTAATAACATTGATTACCATCTGGTGCACCTTCGATGCCGCCGGTCGCTCCTGGGTGAAAATGAAGAAATATCAACGTTCCATGCGTGAGACTGAATCGCGTTTCAATTATAAGCGCAGCAATAGCATGAACCGCAATTGGCGGCAAAGGTGAGTAGATTCCTTCCCTCCTTGAAGAGAGTGAGAGACAGAATTCATTTTTCGTATTCATTTTTTTATACAGAAAAGTAATGCGCGCCTATCAAGACAGCTGGGATCATCGCTGTCGTTTGCTATTCTGTTGCATGGGCACATCGGAACGTAATCGTAACTCATTTACGGATATAGCACGTCTATTGAGCGATTTCTTTCGTGAATTGGATGTGGTGCCATCGGATGTGGTGGCGGGCCTTGTGCTATTGCGTAAATTTCAACGATTGGAGCGGGAGGCGATTGTGCGGCAACGCAAGAATGGAACATATGAGTTCCTTAGCGGTGTACCCATAACAGAGCGTACACAGTTCCTAGCACTGAATGATGCCAAAAACTATGATTTCTTTCAAACAGTCATCCATTATATGTATTTTGCCCAGGGCGCCTACGGTTGGCCCATGTATGTGATAATCAATCGCAGCAAAATGTGGCATTTGGTGCCCGAATTGAAGTGAGTATGAGAAAAACACATCTGTCCATTTGATTGCATTGCATTTTCGTTTTAGATGTTTTGGCTGCTGTTGTGGCAGCGGTGATGATACGGAAGTGATTCAAGATAATTGCTGCTATTGCAATTATGCGGCTCTAAAGAAAACTCTCCAGCTGGGTGACATTGATATCGTCTATGCCACATATCATGTGGATGTTGGTGAGACGCCGTTCTTTGTGGCCATTGATTATACACAAAAGGCCATTGTGATTAGTATACGTGGCACACTCAGCATGAAGGATATACTAACCGATCTGAATGCTGAGGGTGAAGTGCTGCCTTTGCAGCCGCCACGTGACGATTGGCTTGGCCATAAGGGTATGGTGCAAGCAGCTATCTATATACGCAATAAATTGCAAGAGGAGAATCTCATTGAGAGGGCATTGCAACGGAATGTGGAGAGGCAAACGCAAACGTTTGATTTGGTCCTGGTGGGGCATTCTCTAGGCGCTGGAACAGCGGCCATTTTGGCCATACTTCTAAAGCCAGAGCATCCAACGTTACAATGTTTTAGTTATTCGCCACCAGGAGGACTATTAAGGTAAACCAAGAGTTCATTTTGTGTGTTCGTGTATACTCATTCATATTTGTAGCATGCCAGCGGTGGAGTATTCCAAATCGTTTATTACATCTGTGGTCCTTGGCAAGGATGTGGTGCCACGCATTGGCTTGAATCAAATGGAGGCATTGCGTGCCGATCTCATCAATGCCATACAGCGTAGTGTCGATCCCAAGGTGATTGCCCTTTATATATGTATGTATCTTGGCAATTTTAATAACTATTCATTTGCTTTGTAGTGGAAAACAATTTCCTGTTCGGTCATCTGCTGTGGCTGTGGTCCAGAGCCCACCTCAGTGGTCAATATGTCCGGTCAAGATACCCACATTAATCAGTATCAAGAGGTGAGTCCCATGTTCACATAGAATGCTCATTTTTGAATGTTATTTGTTTTCCCCAGGAGCGCGGCACAGCCCGTTCGACTAGTGCCCATCCCACGGATAGCTCAATAGCTTTAACATTGCATCAGCCCTTATATCCGCCCGGACGCATTATACACATAGTGCGTCATCATCCCAAGCCAGATGAGTGAGTAATGGACCCTAATCACAAATTGAAAGTTCTTCTTATCATTTCATTTCGTTTTATGCCAAATAACAAACCCACACACAAAATACATGTATATATATATAAGTACATGATTAGGGGCCAGTTCAAAGAACAAATATGACTGAAAAATTTACAAATATTTATGAAAAAAAGTCAATGTTACTTGTTTTCGTTGATCAAGTGGTACTGAAAGATCATCGACCTCAAAAATTACAGCTATTGCAGCAAACTTCTTCCATAATTACTAGGTATTAGGTAGTTCATATGATAGATTTATACCAAGATCAAAATGTGTAGACACAAACAAACAAAAATGATTGACTCACATATTTATTTGTTCACTTTTTAACACAATTATCAGTTAAATGTAAAATCATTTTTGCAGTTGCAGGTGAATGATGCTGAGTGATGTATTCGAAATGACGTCTCAATGTGAGTCTAGGTCCGGGTTGGACAAGGCTAGTATAGTCGCCGCATAGGCGGATCTAGGTCTATGTAGATCTTGGTGGGAGAACTTTAACTCCTAAAGTATGCAGTTTAAGAATTTACCTTTTTGAATAATATCCAAGTAAACCATTTTTATAGACAAGAGACATACGAAAGCTTACTCATCCTTACTAACCTACTGCATACTTCAAGGGGCAGAGTTCCTCACATGCCCATTAAATGCCCCAGCCCTTTACTCACTTGAGCTAGAATCATGAGCCCCTACACAACCATTCAAAATGGTTGTAAAGTAAATTACATGAATTTAGGTTTGAATCGGACTACTACTACAATGACTACAATATATGTATGTATACGATTTGAATAGGAATAATTTGTTTTTGGGATATATTTTGATTTAAATTTGGTTTCTTGACTATATACACACATCTCGAAATTCAATTCTCCTTTTTTGCCGCCCTCCCCAATCCACTATAATAATCATTTCAATTTATGCATAATGATATAAATTAGATAATTTTCCTAACTTATTTTCAGGCAAAAATACGACAGTGGTTGGAGGTAGGCGACAAAGTACACACACATTGCACTTGCAAATAAGATACACGACAAAATCTATTGAAATTAGAGTGCCAGGAGATAAATTATTGATATCTCAAGCTCGTAGCAAGTTTTGAACAAGTTTTACACATAAACTATTGTATATGGATTTGCAAGGAAAATATCAAGAGTTTGATGAGATCTAAAATCAACTCGTTTATTGTTTTTCTCTCTCTCTCTCTCTCTCCTCTCTCTCTATTTCTCTCTTTTACACAACTTTGTATTGTTATTCAGTTTGTTATTATTTTATATAATATTTATTTAGTTTTTATTGTGTGTGCGTGTGTGTACATACTTAAAAGAACAAAAAAATATAACATTTTATAAAAATTAGTACAAATAGTTAATATAAGATATATCTATCTTAACTGAATTAAAACAAAAGTAGTGAACAATTTAAAATTGCATGAGATAAAGCATGTGTTAAACTATATCTACTTGTTCCCTTTCGTCCAAGCCCCTTTCTCTTGGTCTCGCCGCCTATCGCCCTCGCGCGCTCTTTCTCTCTCTGTCTTACTGTCACTCGTTACTTTTCCCTAGATTAGTGTCTCGTTGATTATAATGGACAGCGAGTAAATACATAAATTCGTCTATTTATATATTGATTTTTTTTTTTTAAAGTTGGTCTTTCATTTATTTTATTTTTTTTGGATTTTCGATCGATACCAAGCATGATCTTCTCTTAACTCTTCAAATAATATATGTTAGGACATACAAATTACATACATACATACATCTACAAATATCTTATAAGTATCTATCTATTTATATACATACATATATATTTATTAACACATACAACTTATGGATTTTACGAAAAGTACTGCAAAATCTCAATTGTCTTACAGAAATGTTCTCAAAAATCGTGAACCGGTCTATCAGGCAATATGGGCCGATTCCACAGATTTCGATGAAGTACTCATATCGCCTG
The DNA here is from genome assembly GCF_018151085.1 of Drosophila tropicalis. Lineage (NCBI taxonomy): Eukaryota > Metazoa > Arthropoda > Insecta > Diptera > Drosophilidae > Drosophila > Drosophila tropicalis. Next base: position 5,054,706 of record NW_027172602.1, on the reverse strand, counting down.
TGATGCTACAGGATCATATGCCCGATAAGGTTCTTGCTGCACTCAAGAAGGTAATTTCGGAATTTGATGATGAACATGAACGTACATCCTCGGTGAATAGTTATTCCACAGCCAGTTGATCCCATGACCAAATAAGGAATTCATATATCGGATGATGCACCTTCCTGACATCTCGTCGTTTGAAAATTAAAATACTATATATACATACATATGTATATATATACTATATATAGAATATTGCACAAATTTTCTTTAATTAGATTATAATAATGTATATTTCATATATAGTATATTGACTAAGTATTAATATGTCTTCGTGGTCGTTGTCCTCTACGTTGTCGCAGAGCGTATAGATATGTATGCATACTAAATGTATCGTCCTGGACCCATAGACCCCATCCTTATATCTTACCACCTGACACAGAGATCGAGTAAAACGACAACCCCCCAATAACCCTTCCATTACCAGTGCAAAATCAACCTAAAAAAAAGGGTGCTTATCATTACTCTCACTCTCTATTGGATTTTTGATTCATTATTTAGCTTCCTTATAATTTTATTTTATTGTTTTGTACTTTTTATTATTATGTATGTATGTGAAGAGCCTTAATTTTTGATAACCGCTGATACTTAGCCAAAAACAAAAAAAAAACTATCAACAGTCAGTTCCATATAAGTGGACTTTAAACGGAATATCTTACGAATCGCTTGTATTTTTTATTAAGTTATTTGATTGTCTATCTATTTATTATTAGATAAGTTCATAAAATGTACTTTGTCTATCTCATTATATTATTGATTTGAAGGTTATTACCACAAAAAAAAAAAACAATAAACCACATGTTGTTTAAATAATTTTCATTTGTTATATTTTACTTTGCTCTTACCAAATTATTATAAATTTTTGTTATATTTTGTTGCCATTCTTAAAATCATCTATCAATTATATTACGTTTTTAAGGAAAGAGTCTCCTTTCTGCCGATTATAAGGAAATATTAAAATTATGTTTTATACCATGCATTGGTAGGCTAAAAAGGTCACCAAAGTAGTGCCAAAAAGTATGCTATATATTTTTAGTTAGCATAAACAGCCGAGTTTATGACCAGCTGTCCGATCCGTCTGTATCATGACCTAACTCTCGTGAACTATAAGAGCTGTAGACACCATATTGGGTACGTGAACTCCCAAAATATAGACGCTGATGAAGTTTTAATTTTAATAACCCCAACTCCGCAAGAATATCAAGAATATCAATATCTAATTCTATTTCTTCCTCTAACATGAGAGATATTTTTTAATGTTAAAATTAATTTTTGGTAAGTTCTTTTATTCTAAACAAAAATATTATTTTATTTTAATTTTGTCGCCTCATTGCCCAATCATTCATCTGCATAACAGAACTAGGCCAAATTGCATGGGAAAAGAGCTGCACCTGTCTGGGGAAAATAAGGATAAGAGGTAGTGGGCCTTTCATTTTTTTTTTAATGATAATGCAGAGAATCCTGTATATGTATATGTATGGGTATATGAAATTTAACGACAGCTTCGTCTGTGACTTCTCTCTCTGTCACATGCTGTCCCCACTTTCTATTTTCGCTCGCTAGCTCGTTCGCTCACACTCTCACTCACTATCTCTCTTTCTTTCTTTCTCCCTGTATATGTGTGTGTCGTGTGCAGGTCGTGTCTTGTAGAGATCGAACGGTAAAGGCATGTACAGCAACTACTAATCGTAAATGTAATGATTACAACACAATAGCTACTACTACTACAACAACAACAACTCTAACAACAACACAAAATACAGATACCAGGTACAGCCCGCCCGCCTATTAAAAATCAATTAAAAAGACTTTCCATTTTGCTCTCGTTCAAATTTTAAATTCCAATTCAAATTAAAAAAAAAAAAAAATAAAATGTCGAATCAAATTACAATTCTCTCTATCTCTCTCGCTCTATATATAAATATATAGATATATACATATATAAAACTCTCTCTCTCTATTTGTCTCTCTCTCTCTCTCTTTCTCTCTCCCCCTCGTATGATTTATGTGATTTTTGTTTTTGTCGCTCTTGTCTAAATGTAAACAAATTTTTTTGTACATGATGTATACTATGAACTAATTAATTAAGCAACTGTATCTAAAATTAAAAAAAAAAAAAATCACATAGACACCATACCATACCTAGCCTCACCCTCTCACCCCCTACCGCGCCCACGACAACCACCACACCCACTTCCACTCCCACAATCCTCTTAAAACCACTTTACTAACTACTAACTATTACTACAAAATGCTTTTTTGACGCAACTGTACTTTAAACGCTATGTCATTTACACTCGCTCTCTCTCAAAAATCACTCGCTGTCAAGTTTTCAACTTGTATATAATCGTTCGTACTTATCCAGAGCCATATAAAATATATCCTTAATACATACATACATACATACATACATATAAATATCTTCCACTATATATCTCGCTCTTGATTCACTCTCTCTCTCTATCTCTATGATGTGTATGTTCTACATTCTATTGGGGATGCAGATCAATAAAGAAAAATGTCCTATTAAAGGATCAACTAATCGATATACAGTTTATTGATAAATTGATATTTCTTCTGCATCCTTAGTAGCAAAACAAAATAAAAGTTCTCAATTTTTAAGCTAATACCATTATATGTATTCAATATCATTATCACATCAGATAGCATTTCCTCCATATATATAATGCGATTTTTCTCTGTCTCTCTCTCTCTCTCTCCCCTCTCTTTCCCTATATATTCATTTGCTGTTTACTGTTGCGTAGGTTGTAACGACGAGTGGTCCACGTAAACCCCAAAGGCAAACCTCCAATGCCTTCTCCACCACATCCAATGAACCACAGGAGCCAGAACGTTCAAGAGGCGGCAGTTTTTTAATGCCAGATGAACGTGCTCATCAATCCTTGCAGCAGCAACAAAGTTCCTATACGAATCTAAGCAATTGCATCCTGTTGACGCCGACAGCACAGCATAAGGTCTGTCTGGAGACATCCTTTACGAATGGTGCGACAACCACCGAACAGCATAGAATGTGCATTAGCCATGGCGGTGGCGGTAGTAAGTCCTCCTCATTGGCTGGAGGACGCAGTCAAGCACCGACGCCATATGACATATCAAGTGCTCTGGACGATAGCATCACTACCACTGTTACAGTCGCCATGCGTCAGAGTCCATCCATAATGAGTGAAACGGAAACGGCAGCCACAATGATATACCAGCAAAATCATGATCAGCAGCTGGAAGAGGGGGAGCTGATTGAAGAGGGGGTGGTGGAGAAAGTGATAGTACCTCGCTTCAAGGCGGTGGCCTTTGACATGGCATTAACTCCACCACCGCCGCCTGATCTGACGTTGCCTCTCTTTCGACAGCATTCGGAGCGTAAGCCACGCTCCTTGCCTCTCACCCAGATGCAGGTGGCATTGCGTAGAGCATCGGATGCAGCTGGTGTGGATTTGCTTCATGATGATTGGTATGGCCTGGCGCCATTGGCAAGCCCCGAGACTTTATCCGAAATCTCTAGTGTTTCCTCGCGCACAAGTGTCCCTATCAGTCTGGCCAATAGCATTGAAAGATTTCTACAAAATATGGGCGGTGCCGGCGGAGCTGCAGGTGCCCCCAAAGTGCCATTAGAGGATATTTTTGAATCGCAGTTGCACACACCCAAGGTGATGAGACGGGCACCGAAATTTAGTGAAAATCTTGCCAGCTGCGCCGATGACAGTCGCAATCTGGATCAGTATAAGCGTCTGGGACGTGTCTTTGTGACATTTCCACGTATTTTTCCGGATCATCAGCAGCAGCAACACCATCAGCGTCTGCATCAGCATCACAATAGTAGTCTGGACTCGAGCGATGATAGCTTCGAGTCTGCATCCGCCCATAGCCTGCAAAGGCTACAGCTTCCTGGTGGCGTTGGGGGTGCTGCCGCCGGCATAAGCTCCAAGTCAGCCGATCAGCTTGATGATCAGCATGAAAATTTAGCTCCACTACCGGCCAAAAAGTTAACCTTTAGTGATAGTGACATCTTGGCTGATGATCCCATTCAATTGTGTTCGACATCGGCTGGCCCCTTGGCTCCTGCAGCCGCTGCTACCTTGGGCTCCACTGATACCAGTTTCTATAGCGCCAATTCATCGCTAGAAAAATTTGCCACACCCAGACAACAGCCAGCACCTCTAAATCTGAATGGTGGCCATCATTTAGATGAAATTCTGATGCGTCCGGGAGTTCTTGAATCACATTTTCCTCTGATAAGTGGAGCCGGAGCCGGAGGAGTTGGAGTCGGTGTTGTCAGCAATGGCACCATGGAGACACCACCACCAGCCATAATAGCACCAGCTTCGCCCTCGCCACTCAATGGCAATGGCAAGCGACCCGACGTGGTTGGTGGCCGAGTCCGTAAGCGTCTATCATCCGAAGAGTTTGTCTTTCCGCGAGGTTCGGGCAGCGAGGATCTTGCCATGCCCATGTCCATATTAGTACAAATCGGTGAACTAGAACAAAATAATCATAAAAATAATTCGCCATCGCCATCGGTTGGACGCAGACGCAAAGGTTGCTGTGTCTATCCGGCTGGGAATAGTATACGTCTAGATGCCGCCGCTGCTGCCGCCGCCGCAGCAGCAGGAGCCACTTCATCATCATCAGCAGGATCCGTTTGCTCTCCCTTGTCCATTAGTAAATTCACCCGTACACGAGTGGCAGCCGGCAATGGCAGTGGCAGTGGCACAGGCACAGGCAGCGGAAATGCTGGCAAAACTTCCGCATCCGCCAATAATAACGAAAGTAATGTTTGAATAATTCTAAATGTAGTTGAATGCAGTACCTAAATAAAAAGAAAAAACACAAACAAACACATAGACACACACATACATGAAAATACATAAATTAAAAAATGAGAAAATAATATGTATATTCTATTGGAATACCTTCTTCCTACCCGTCCTTCTCCAACTCATCCCCCTTCAATCCAGCCACAAAGAAAACACAACAACAAAATACCTAAGGAACATTTAGCGTTAACACAAGGCGTTTAATATTTAATAAATGCAATATACATACATCATATTTATATATATATATATATATAAATACAAATACATACATATATATTTTTTGTGCAGCCAAAAACCAAATTGATATAATTCGAGAAAAACAAGCAAATGAGAAAGTTTTAATAAAATGTTTTAAAAAAAGACAAGAAAAAAAAATAATAACGGCTTGCTCTTTTGTTTGAAATTTCTTTGGCGTTGCCAGATGGAACAAAAATACGGTGGGGTGAGATCAACGTCGATTATCAAAATACAACTTTACGACAATTTTTGGCACCACAAAGACATTTAATGCGCTTCGACTGGGGTATATCCTGCACTTCAGTCCTTTGGATATAATCAAAACACAATTCCTCGCCAGCTTTTATGGAGCGCACGGTAAAGAAAACTAGACGAGGCAGGGCCAAATGTGAATGCTCAATCCAACATGGAAACACAGATATATTGGGATCACATGAATGGTTCAGATAACGCGCGATGTTGCCATAATTGGTGGCATCGATAGTATACTCCTCATCCTGGGTCAAATTGTAGTCAAGAGCAAACAGGTAAATGCAACTAGGATTCTCATATAACTTGCCCCGTTCGTCGGCCTCTTTGCTGGTTATAATCTCACCAATATATTCGCAAACAAATTCCCCTTTTGCCAAGGCACGGACAGTTCGTACACCCCAGCCACATCCATTGCTGGTCTTGAAGAGAACCAACTCCAGCCGCCGTCCATTCTGCACGACGCGATTGGGGCACGTCGAGTCACAGGAGCACAAACTGTTGCACTCAATGATGGGATTACCAGGTGTGAGGCGCAACCGCTTCGTTGCCTTGTTGTAGGCAAACAGTTCATTGGCCAAACGAGCACAACAGCGACTCAATGGACAACATAGTTTTCCATTTGTGATATTCGAACATTTGCAGGCCAGCAGACTTGCTCTTGGTTCGGGCACACCCGATCCCCAAATATTCTTCCTGCTGTAAACGTAATTCGCATCGATTCGTTCAAGATCCACATTATTCTCTACTTTGATACCAGGCGATGGCCTATCGGCATTACTAATAATCTTCTCAAACTGTGCCAATGTTTTCAACTGGCGGCGTCTTTGCAAATGCATGTCCCTCAGTTGCATCCAAAGTAGAGCTCTTTCGGTAATACGTGAACGATTTACTAAGCTCCGACTACCGGACGCCTCGTATTGGGCCAGTAAAATTAAGTCTATTTGCAGTTTTAATGGATCATAGCCATCAATCTGCATCATGGTGAAATTATCAGTCTTGGGTACATTTTTCAACTGTGCCTCCAGTTCCTTTGATAGGGGGATTATATATCGCTCATATAATTTTGATTTGTCTGCCACAAATTTAACCAGAGCCGCACAATTCACCAGATTATCATACGTTTCCCACGTATTGGTATCTTGGTCATAGCCCAACCATTTGACGCAAAAGAAGGGCTGGCAGTGAATCACTTCAACAGATTCAATGAACTCCACTGTATATTCGCCACTGGGTGGCCGCTGACCTCTGGCCATCATCATTGGATCCCTTTCCGTGTACTGAGTATGGCGACGCGGCAGTGGTTTGTCCCCAGTAGAAGATGCCACCACTACCTGGTACTGAGTAAAGCGGCGACGCCTTAAAGATTTGCGCAACGGTTGATTATCGTTCCGCATCAATGGAAGCGTGTCCTGCTGCGGTGGTGGCCCCTGAGATTCTGGTAGCTGCTGATCATCTGAAACGCTGTTATAGCCACTACTGCTGCCTAAGGAATTGCTCCTGCAGTCGCGTGTTGTTTCTGAATCGTCGAGATTTGTTGGCTGTTGTTTGCTCCTCTTCTGGGCCTTCGTCATAGTCCTTGGCTTCTTGATATCACTTTGTTGTATCAAGGGCAGAGATAATTTAATATTCCGATTTCTTAGTTTCATCACCCTAAACGTTGTATTCTTTTTGGGTACCTTTTCCAACGATATCAAATTGGATTTTGCTTGGCTAGCTTGCAAAGTCATGCTTCTTGTGTGGATTCGAAAATTAACCTGCGATTTACCAGTGGCCATGTTTTAAAAGTTTCTTTGTATCACACTTCTTAAAATACACAAAAAGCTGGGCGTTCTCTCTTTAAAGCCCACGTCGGCCGTAGCACAGGATATAACTAAAACCTTAATTTTTCATTTAAAACTTGCATTCCCGCTAAATGGTACATCATTAAAAATCTGTCAAAATATGTCAGTGTTGAAAATTGCAAGATTGGTAAAGCTCGTAGCCAGTGCTACCAAACAAATATAGATGGAAAATTCACGGTTTTTAAAACGTTTCTATTAAGCGACAAAAAAAAAAAAAAAGTAATATTAACAAGACATATTTGTAAAAGGTAAGGTTTTTGTTTTAAATTTAAAATTACGATTCTTACAAATTTTAAAGTAATATGTACAAGACAGATTTGTAAAAGGTAAAGTTTTTGTTTTAAATTTAAAATTACGATTCTTACAAATTTTAAAAAATTTATCGATATTTACCAATGAAGTAAACACAAATATCGATATCATGAAGTCTTAGCGATAGCGGAGTTCAGAACCGCAATCAGCTGTTTTAAGCGCAACAGTGTGCAAATAATTTGAGTACCACAACAATAGATTTTAATATTTTCTTAATAAAACAGTTGTCCAGTTACGCCCATACACACACACACGCACACTATGTCCTTGACCCATCTTAAAAATTTCTTACAAATTAGCAAAACAAATCACAGTTCTCGCCTCGTTCTGCTGCTTAGACACTATTCCTCAAATGGTGGGCAAGAATCTGCGGCTCCAGTTGAACTTCTTGGACCCGCCGATTATCAGATGCTTCTTACACCCGAAAATCGAGAACGCTGCTTGGAAAAGTTACGTAACTTGGCAGAATTCCCCCGGCCAAAGTCGATGACCAGCAATAAACATGAAAAGAAAATCGCATCAGTTTTAGTGGCCTTGTGCCAGGACAGAGATACGTAAGTTCCAAAGGTGAACAAACCACCCATACATACATATTGCACATATGTAGATGGAGGTTAATAATGATTTATCTTCTAATCTTCTTAGCAATCAGCTCTCTTTGTTATACACACGAAGATCACGTCACTTGCGTCGCCATGGCTATCAAATCTCATTTCCCGGCGGACAACTAGATGAACAGGACAGGAGTTTTGTGGACTGTGCGCTGCGAGAAACCGAAGAGGAAATCGGTTTGCCACGTCAACGCATTGAAGTGTGGGGCGAGGGTAAACAAATATTTTTACCCCGCACATCAGCTATTGTGCCGGTAGTGGGACATATACAGAACTTCCACATCTCGGAGCTGCATTTGAATCTGGATGAGGTGGAGGAGGCTTTCAGCATACCGCTGAACTCATTAATGGCCAGCACGGCGGCAAGACATACACAATTCCGTGCCGGCTATAGTGGGCCCGTCTTTTTGGTCGACAGCAATCGTATTTGGGGCATCACTGGCTATCTGACTCAAGTGTTTCTCCACTGCCTGTTGCCGAAAAATATGTTGCCCGTTTCCTTGAAGACAAACATTAAGTTTATACGTCCTTATAAATTGCCACCCAAACAGGCACATCCCCATCATCATCATGCAGATCCCAAAAACAGAGAGTAGAAGGATTTTACACTCAAAACTGACAACAAATTCAGGTCTATGTTGACTATTATAAAATGTAAATGAAATTATTGTGAATAAGTCAAAACTAGTTATTTTAATATTAGTCTACTACTGTAAGAAGACAATTGCTTCATGTGTTCAGAGTAATTTTTAAGCTTGTTGAATTGTTTTATATTAAAGACAAGAAGATTTTAATAAATTTGTATATAAAATAAATATGTTGATATGAGAAATATGATGCAATGTATGATATCGCTTAGTATGGGCGGGGTCAGAAAGTTAAAGACTAAATCTTAGGTCTGGAACCACCCAACCCTCCCACCATAGGCCTCGGATCAGCCATGGTATTCGACAAATCGATGGCGTCTTATTCCAATTCATGTTAAAATAATAAACAAATTTTATATATTTTTGTTTTATTTGTAATTTTTCACTTAAATTCAAAAAATACTCTTCATTTCCTCTTCTCATCTTATTTTCGTTATCTTTTCTTTCATCTCTTTTTTTTTTTTTTTTTTTTTTTCCTTGTTATGTATTAAAAAAAAGTAATGTTTAAATAAAAAAAAAAAAATTTAAAAGCAAACAAAATGGCAAAAGAATTAAAAGAAAAAACAAAAAAAAAACCAAAGGAAATCATAATTTTTGTTTCTTGAAACAAAATTTGTACCCGTGAAGCGGTTTAAATCTGAACTGAATTAGATGTAGAGCCAAGCTATATATTAGATATATAGGTGGGTGGTGTTGGTGTGTGTGTGTGTATGTGTGTGGGTGGGTGTATTTCAAATTATACTCTAAATAAAACAATAAAAAGCTCAAATTAAATCAAATAAAACAAAAATCAGGGAAAGGGGAATAATAGTTACATGTTTCTTAAAAGTTTTTTATAGTTTTGTTTTTGTAGTTTAAGTCGTAAATCAGTAAATAAAATTCAATTACGCATAGCTAAATTGAAAAGGCAACACGGCAAAATGCTCTTGCTCGTTATCAAATATATATAATTATTTATATATAGAAAGATATTTAAATATGCTATGTTGCAAGTGTGTTAAGTATACATTTATGTATATAGTTGCAGTTGTTGTTGTTGTTTTTTGTAGTTGTAATTGTCACATTCCACTCAGTTAAATATGTTGTGTGTGTGCATCCAAGTATAAAAAAAACAATGGATCTCTGATCTATATGTAATTGCTGCTGCTGCTTTAAAATTTTTCTTATTATGTGTTTGAGGGGGAGGGAGAGCGTTCGTTTTTGGGGGGAATTACTGCATCATGGCTATACGAAAATTGTTAACTCTACTCCGAAATATCAATTGGAATGGATGTGGTAAACGTTGGCGTCTCCAGCTCCTCATGCTTCTTCATTTTGAGACTCTGGAAACGAAAAAGAAAGAAAAACAGAAAGTCAGAGATTGGAAAAAGTAAAATATTGAATCAACATTGATCAAATTCATTAATGACAACTTTGAAAGACACAATTCTAACTCAATTGTATCTTCAAAAGCCATAACTTCATGAATGTGATAGAGAAAATGGAAACATCTGTTCTGGCTAGAGAAAAGTATGTTATATCTCTTGGGGACCCACCTGTTGCAGCTTATAGTGATTGATAATGTCCTGATCGGCTGGGCATGATTGTGTGAAGGCATCCAATTGATACATATGATACATATAACGCCACAACGCCGTCAAATGTGTCTAAAAAAAAAAGGGATAGTGATAACGATAAATTTATACAAAATATATTTCGGGTTTGGGCTTTGGTTAAAACTCTTACCGGTATCTCAAAGTCGACAAAATATTTGCCAGCCACTCGGATATGCTGCAGACGAGGCATTAGTTCACAATCGAAACAGCACATGGTATCGCCTGTTAGGAATCGGGTATTGCGATTGGCCAAATGATCGTTGATCTTCTTCAAATGCGATAGCAATGCATTATTCTTGGCATCATCCTTCTTAACCAGCATCAATTTCAATTTCACATACAGATTTTCAATCAGTGTGGCCACATCCTTATCCTGAACAAAGAGATTATAGCCACCGGGTATATTCTTCATGATATGCCTTTCGATTTTCTCATTCTCCAATATGGCCAGACCGTTATCAATCAATATTGGTGGATGTGTTGCCTCGAAATTGGTACGAAAATCTGGCGGTGGCTTTTGCATATCCACTGTGGTCACCTTCAGGCTAATTGTTTTCAATTCGGCCAATAGATATAAATCCATAAAATATTCCTGACAGAATAGGCAAGCTCCCTTTCGACGTCCATCAATGGTGGATGCCTGAGAAAGAGAGAGAAAGAAGAATAGAAATTGAGATTGAACAACATTGATCAAGTAAAACATTTAGATACTGGTAAATACTGATTTGAGTTTGTTAACCAACTATATCGATATCGGTTACGTAATGCTAAGGTTTCACACATTGCGGTCGCAGGTATTCCCAGTTTTTCAGGTCATTTCATTTGATTCCCCATTTTTACCACCGGCCCCCCCCTTTGAAAATTCGCGTGCCAGCAATTACTGATAAATAAATCAAACAAAAAAGCTCTTAACGAAATAAAACAACATAATTTCAATCATGTGACATCATCATCATGATCGTCATCGTCATCGTCATCGCCATCATCATCATTTGCACTTCACATTTGTGTTTAAGTCAGTCGAAACATTCGTTTTTCTTGTCGCGTGATGAATTATTGACAATGAAGAGAGGTGGGGGGAGGCGGGGAAGAAACTCTCTTCTGGACAGGAAATGCCTAAAAGCTAAAATAATTTCAAGTCTTCTTCATTTCGGATGCACGAAGGAATATTTATTAGTATGTGTATATAAATAGGTTTTACCCAAATCTAAATGATTGATCAAGTTTGTTTTTTTTTTTTGCTGTTCGAACAGTTTCAAATTATTTAAATAAATGTCGAAAGAAATCATCTTTAAGGCAAAATACCCTGTAAACTGCCCTAATGGAATATATTCGGTGGGAGCAAGAGAAGAATTAGCAGCTCTCATCTATAATATTCTTCTAACTCCCTAACAGAGAGAGAGATAGAGTGAGGGAAAAAGGGGAAGGGTGGGAAGGGGCATTACGTTCCGCCCCCCTTAAAGGTTACTCTCTACTTAGGGTACTCTGATTTCGTTCCATCTTGGAGCTCCCCTATGAAATTCTTCTTCTTAATATTTTTTTATTTTTTTTGGTTTTGGCAAATGCCAAGGCAAAGTCAGCCGCAGCAGCAGCCCCCTTAAATGACTGATGATGATGTCATCTTTGTTTCTCTCAGTGTGTTTAGTTGTGTGAAGTTTACTTGTTGCTGTTCTCGTTGTTGTTGTTGTTGCCGGCTTAACTTCAATGGCCCCAAAACGTTAAGCAGCCGTCAAGTATTGAATGTGCGTGTATGTGTGCGTGTGTGTATCTGTATGACTATGTGTATCGATGTGTATATATTAGATAAGCACATGCATTGATGAGTCTTTACAAACTAAAAAGTTTACAGAACAGAGAGAGCGAGAGAGAAAGAGAGAAAAAAGTGGTGCCAGACCATGTATTTGATCATCATTAAATTAATATTGTACGTATAACACACACACACACACACACACACACACAAACAGAACGGGGGAGAGAAAGCAGAGAGAGATTGAGAATTGATTACATCCTTCGTTTGATCAATATGATTTACTTATCTAAATGCAAGACATTTCTTGATGTTAATCAAAACTGAATATAAAGCTTAAAATAAATCAACAAACAAATAAAAAGGTGAAAACAAAAATGTATATCCGGAGGGTGAAATAAAGGGTATAGCCATATCAATATTCTAGCAAAAATATTCTCCTCTCAATTTAAGTTAACTTTTTGTTTTTAACACAACACAAAAATGTAGGTGAGAATTGAATTTTGATTTAGAACACTTCATTTTGAAACGCTTCAATTAGAAGCAATAAAATTGCGGCTTAATTTGGTAATAAGAAGTTAATTAGCATTTAGCCCCGATTACTTCAACAGGTATATGTATGTACATATATACCCTTTAAAAAAGCGAGAGTACATTCATTTGAAGCAATAGAATAACTATCTCCTAATGGACATTGCCCCCTTTTGTGCCTAGTGTCTGATGGATTACACTCTAGAGCGAGCTAAAATCAATGACTAGCCCGCCCCCTTAGACAATTATCCCCCTAAAGACTTGTAGATCGACGCCCACAATTGTAGTTCCGAAAGGGTATATCAATTTCTGCGTGCTAAACATAGCTTCCGGTATTGAAATTTTTGTTTTGTTTTGTTAAGTCTTTGCATGAGTGCTTAAATGGTTAATTTATGCATAAAAAGAAAGATTACTATTATTTTTTTGATAGTATTATTATTATTATTATTATTATTATTATTGCGAACTGTGCTGATTACACACGTAATAAATGGAGGCTATAGTAGAGAAACGTCGACCTGAATATAATGTGACACGTTAATTCTGATTTCTTTCATCACGATTTTGCTCGTTGAAAATGCAATTGCAATTGTGCAATAATAACAACACGTCAAAGGTCACTGAGCAATGAAGCAATGGAGCAATGGAAATAGAAATGACGAGTGAGAGAGATTGCCAAGTAGTGACAGACAGGCCCCAAAAGCAGTTAACGAAATGTCAAATGGTGAACGGCCAAAACGACATCTGGTGAATGTACAAACATATGTACATATACAGATACACAAACATACATACAGTTCATTATTGCAGCGTATATTAGGAGAGATCTTGAAAAGCTCCTTTCGTTTTGATAGATTATTTTTGGCAGTCAGTCAACCTTGAGAAACCAACAGAAGCTTTCTTCTTCTCCCTCTCTCTGTTTCTCTCATTTCGTCGTTAGTTGTCGACAAAATATTTTCTATATCTTATCAAAGAAACAGCGGAAGTTATCGCCCCAACATTTACGATGAAGTAATAGCCAAAATAATAATAATACAAAAACAAAAAAAGAAACCGAAACAAAACGTGGAGAATTATAATCAACGAAAAGTACCTTCAGCATATACATGCATACATACATTTGTATGTACATATGTACCTATAACAATACATATATGATACATATGTATTTGTATGTATGCATGTCTGTTGATAAATTTCATGATATGTTGACCTCAAAAAGTTATTTACTAAAGACTTTGAAAACCCCCCAAAAAAGTAGACAAATTCGCAGGATCCCCATGCAACGGGTTTCTTTATCTGTATTGAGATTATTAAGCATTAACTTTTTTGGCCACACCTCTGAGTAGCTCTCTTCTTTTGTCACCATCATTTCTTGACCCAAATTGTTAATGGGCTAATGAGTTATAAGACATAAGACAAGTTATGCATATTATTTTCCACCTTCTTTTCTCTCTTCATCTGATTTGGATTTTACTTTTAGGTGTTAAGTAATTAACACTATAATATACTGAAAGATTTATGTCGCCCCGAATATGGTTTTTAAACTATACAGATGTTTCTTTTACAGTTCCCCTCTACCCACAATAATGTTAACTTATTTTCCACTGTCACTTTGTTTTTTAGAGTCTTTTGTTTGAAAGAGATTTCTCATATTTCTTTGATTTCCTCTTTCCCTGCCAACAACAACAACATCTTCTTCCCCCAACATCAAACATTTGTTGTGTTTTTATGTTTTTTGTTGTGCCAAGGGAGGCGGAAAACTCTCTGCTGCACACACGAGAAAAACCTGTTTAGCGTTCAATGCTTTTTGTTGCATACAGTTGATCAATAATTTCTATGCACACATTGAATTTTTGTTGACTGCCTAAAAAAAATAAATGAAAGTGATTATCTAAACTAGCTAATTGATTGATTGAAATCGATACACTAACTTAAAGTGCCAATTAATAATGGGAATGTAAGGTATACAGTTTACAATCCTAAAAAGTATATATAAGATTTTATATACAATACTTTTTGGTCCTTATCGTAATGCACTATATTTCTGTAAAGTCTGAATCGGGATAAGGGTCGGAGATTGAAATGGGGATAAGTATCTTTGAATAATTCACAATTGCATTGCCTCACTTGTACTTGGACTTGGACTTTGTGGAACAACTGTAAAATTTGTATTAATGCTCATAGCCTTAGTGTTGTTGCCTTTGCCTGCACGCGCGGAACGAGCTGAGGAGCAACGACAACAACTTCAATTCACTCCCAGCTTTCGCGCAATGGAATTGAACTTTCACTTTTTTCTCTCTCTTTCTTTCTTTCCTTTTGATATTGTACAAAACAGAAAAAAAATGATAAAGACGAACCTTCTTCTCTTGGGGGGAAATGAAACAAATTGGAAAAATGGAAAACTAATCAACAGGTGCGCCTTTACGTTGACACACCAGAGAGAGTAAGAGAGGGAAAGACAGAAGGCGGCGGCGGCGGCTGCGGCAAGAGAGCGGGATAGAAACAGGAAAAGGGAGCGGAACAGTTATTGCTCATTGCATTTTGGGGTTCGGCTTTGGAGTTTTGTTTGGGTTAGAGATTAGTCATCATCTCCAACAACAACAACAACAACAACGACCACAACAGCACTTCTCTCTCTCTTTCTCTCTTCTGTCCTAGTCTGCAGAGTCGTGGGCGTACAACAACACTTTTTGCCATGACGTAGTCTCTTTAAAAATATAAGTAATTGTTGAGAAATATTACTGTACTCAGAGTTTGAAGATAAAAAACCACAGACACAGACATACACACACACACACACACACCATACACACAGACACAAAGACATAAATGTTCGCATACATCGACCGAATATGAAGCACATTCTTGAGCAATTGGCGCAAATGAAATATGATTAAAGTTTTATAACAGATAAGAAAACAAAAAATGGGGGAAACAAAAAAAAAAAACAAAAATAGTTTAACAAATTGTTGGCATCGGTGCAAACTAGCATTTGAGGCCTCTAATCAGAGATGGTATCATCTACACAGGTTTTTCTCACGCCCTCCCCTACCAACACACACGCGCCCACACTACTCCATCACATAATTAACCCATAATGGAAAATTAGAATTCAATTATCAAAAATTTAAAGTTTGTGGCGCGTCTAGGCGGATAATTTAATAAACAATTGGAATTGCAAAACGATTTGTATCCAATTATATTAGTATTAAACTCTAAATTATCATTTCACACTAGACTAAACATTTAAAACTATTGTTGTTGGAATTATGTTAAGCTTTAAGACTTAGAAAGGAATCATATGGGATGCTCATAATTTGTAGCCTTTTTTTTTTACCATGTTGTTGTACACTAAACATTATTATGATATTTATTTTTTTTTAGAGTTTTCTCAAAGAAGTATGGCAGCACTGATAGGTAGGTGTAAATGTGTGTGTGTGTGTGTGTGCTAAAGTATGTGTATTTGCCGAGTGGCTGATAGAGATGATGATGATGGCATGGTGAAGAGGAAGGAGAAGGAGGAGGAGGAGCAAAGAAGCAGCTGGAGGAAAAACCTGTTTTGGTCAGGCTATGAGCAAAACACACAAATAATAAGGAGAAGAAAAAAACTAAAGAAGAAAAGAAACGTTTGCTGGGCTGTTGTTCTCTATTTCCATTTCTATTTGCATTTTCTCTTTGCACATCACACACATACACAACTCGCACACACATATCTATAGATATAATTCCACACACTTGCATGCGCTCTCACCTTTATGATCAATTCAATTTCGGGTACATCAAATTTGCTTCCATTTGTCGCCTCAACAGCGGGTTGCGTTTCAACTTCTTCGGCTGACATGCTGTTGCTTTTCTTGTTGTAATTTATATATATAAGTTCTTATAATTTTTTGTTTTGTTGTGCTAATTTGTTTTTACTAATTTACACACACAAACACATGCACAGAAAAGAGCGAGACACTATAGAGAGAAAGAAATAAATACACAATTGATAAGAGCTAACTGAAAATGCTGTTCAATGCTTTGTTTCAATCACTTGAAAAAAAATTAAATTATAAATAAAAGAAATTTACAAAAGTTTTTATGACAGAATTCCACCGCACGACTTCTCAAGTTGAAAGCAAAAAAAACAATGATTAGAGATGGAAATAACATCGATGGTTAGTATTTTTATAAATTATCGTTGTTTGGCTCGATACGATATATCGTAATCGATATTATCGGATCAAAGTTATCGAAGCAAACATATCGTTATCGACAATATCCGATCAAAGTTATCAAGGTAGCCCTGTCTTTATCGACTTTATCGGAACAATGTTATCGATATTATTCCCGATTAATTCCCAGTATTTATTGCCGGCTAATTATTTTAAAAAATATTTAATAAGCGTAGAGTTGAATGAATAAATGAGGAGCCAAAACCACTTTGATGTTATTTCCAAAGACTCAAAATCAGTGCCTTTTGACGGTTTTTTTTTTAAATGCCGTCTTCCTTTTTTTAATAATCTATTCTAAAGAAAACTCTTCTCCAAAACAGAAGTCGATTTGCCCAAATCAATAACGACCTAGTTAGGGATTAAGTTCTAAACTTGTCCATAATATTACTTTTTTATGATGATCATGTATTTCATACAAATCCATACCATATAACATATCGGGTAAATGAAAATTAGTGACTTACAAAAAAAGAGGCCGTTTCAAAGCCAATATATATATGTATAAAAAAAAATCCAGAATAAACAGAAGTACAATTTCTGTTACAAAAGATACAAAATGTGCTCTTTTACTTCTAGAAAATGATTCAATGACTGGCGAACGGCTCCTTTTAGCGCCATTTGGGTTACTTCTTCTGTTTCTTTTTCTCTAGTTCTTCTTCCTTTTCCTTCTCTATTATGTTGACAAACTCCAGAATGACACTACGGTCGAGCATTTTTAATGGCTTGCCATTCTCCATAATGGCCAATTCCAGATTATTTTGTCCTGACTGTGCCACCTCGAGTAGTGCCCGAATGGCTAGCTTGACGGCACCGTGCTCAGTGGCCACATCCTCTTCGCGATAGGTCTTCTCAAAGAACTCTCGCACTACCTTCGCCGATCGTCCTGTAGCATTTGCTTTGTACTCATAGAAAATGCCCGAGGGCTCAGTTTGGAATAAATGCGGTGAGCCATCGGTATCGAAACCACCTATCAGACATGAAATACCGAAAGGACGACGTCCATTGCTTTGCGTGTACTTTTGCTTCAATTGTGCAATGAATCTTCGGAAAAGACGGCAAGAAATTAGTCCATACAGTTTAAGCAACAATGGGTTATTTACGAACTTACCTTGTAATATACTCGAGGGTCACTGGGTCTTCGACATTCAGACGATGACTCTGGCATTCTACTTGGGCGCGATTGATCAAGATACGTGCGTCTGCAGTTAGACCGGCAAAGGCCATTACAACGTGACTGTCGAGCATACAGATTTTGCGTACTGTGCGGTCCTCCTGGAGCTTGACCATTGACTTCTTCTCAACGCCGAGTACCACACAGTTTCCTCCACGAACACCAACCTAGGAGCCATGGCAACATATTTATATTTGTATATGCAAAAAGAATTTAAGAAAAACTACAATTACTTACCGCTGTGGAGCCCTTGCGAACCGCTTCTTGTGCATATTCAACCTGAAGCAAATGACCATCAGGAGAGAAAATTGTTACAGCTCGATCGTAGCGTGCAGACATCTTTTAATCACTTGAAACAAAGCAGGATTTATAGATGGGCAATCACAATTCTATTTTCTTGTACGCACAGCGAATAAGCGAAATTCTTTGGTCGGCAAAAAATTTGTGGTCAATTTGCAGGGGCAATGATGATGCTTTTTTTGAGAACTAATCGATAGCCAAGTGACGATAAGCTATCGCGAAACAGTTACTATCAACAGGGATGCAGAAACATATTTAATATGCAAGGTGAATTTCACAGCGACTGTGACTGTATATTTAGTGGGTGAGTAAGCAAAGAGCGCAAACAGATAGAGTGTAAATCAATATGCAATTTTACATGTGTATTATTCATCAGATGTATAATTGTTACTTTCGCTTATTGCCAGGTACAGGTTCCAAGTTCCGAACCACTGAGCCAGTTTCATGGTTTGCCCAGTGGCTCTGCGATTAAAAGAAAAAGAGAATCAATGCCAGCCCTGGCACCGTTTCAGTGCATTTGTTTTTTTTTTGTTTTTGTCTACGAGAACTGTGTGATTTTTCCTATTAGTTTATTTACATTTTTCTAAGATTGTAAAATGTTGTAATTGTCGTCGTCGTCGTCGCTAATGAGTCTATACGTACACTCAATTGTTAATGTTATATTACGCTGCCAAGCCATAAGCCCCGTAAATCGGTCAGCTCCAGCTGATCAGTCCCATTTAATATTGGGCATTCTCACACCTGCTACGAAATAAAAGGAATTATTTACAAAACTCGCACTTGTAAAACAATTAAACATCGTCAGACTGATTATATAATACAAATTTCAAAGATAATGGCAATGCCAAGAAATTTACTAGGAAGGATCTGTAAGTAAATCGAATACATTCGAAAGTAATGATGTATCTTATGTTTGCGCGTGTGTTTGTGTGTGTGCGTGTGGTCTGCTGTGTCTTTGTGTGCGTGTGTCTAGTGTAGATTTCCATGTCAATGTCTGTGTCTGAATGGGAATTAAATTTTCATTGTAGAAAATTAATATTAATAACAATTTGTATATATTTATATCCACCCATATTATATGTTTTTTCCAGACGCCATTAAGGCACACGATGGCGGGGTCACCAGTCTGGATCTGGGTGAAACTGGCCGTGTATTGGTCACTGGCGGTGAAGATCGGAATGTTAATCTTTGGGCCATTGGCCAGGATGATTGTTTTATGGTTAGTTAAGTCCTTATCCATTTTACTTCAACCAATTCAAATAATATTTATCTCAATTTCACAGTCTCTAACCGGTCATAATCGATCGATTGAGTGCGTCCGTTTTGCCTATAAGGATAATTTTGTCTATTCCGCTGACGATATTGGCATTATAAGAAGATGGGACCTGAATGCACAGAAAATCTATTCCACCCTAAATGGTCACATGAAAAGTGTTCGTACGTTAGATTTTAATCCATCTGGTGAATATGTCGTCTCTGGCAGCAATGATACCACAGTTCGGTAAGTTTTTATGCCCGATCTTATTTAACATTATGCTGATTTTGATCAAAAGTACGATTATCATTATAGTATTATTGCTTAAACATACTTATTGTTTGGCCTGTTGAATGCCACGTAACATCTCTATGTCTGACTTTGAATTATTTTTGAAGCGATCCAACATATTAGTCATATCTTTTTATCTATTTAATGAAAATCTCCCTTTGACGAATCCCTATAGACTATATATCGCCGAAGACCATGAGGGAATTCTAGGGTAAAGGCATTTAAAAATTCAATTTATCCAAGACTAGGTCTTATGTTAGTTTCTTATTTGATTCGTAGACACATTTTTACCGACACATCTCTTCAAAAACTCATTTTCTTAGTAGTATAACATGAATCATTTCGTTTCTTTGTCTTGATAACTTGAATTCTTAATTTCTTACTAAGAAATTCTAATATACTTTACTTTACCTGATCGAAAAATTATATAGAGACAATATAGAGAATGAATTTCATGAATATTTACTTAAGAAATAGACGAAAATTAAAAGAAAACTTCTGTTTTGTACATAGTTAAAACTGAAATGGCAATACTAACAGTTATCTCACTCTTTCACACCACAAAGATAAGATTTAATTTGCTTTTAGTACAGCATTAAGAAGATCCATTAAAAAACTAGTCAATTTTATTAAGTTCAAAACAGACAAACGAACATTTGTGTGGGAAATACGATGTTTAGAAACAAAAATATGTATGTATGTATGTATTGGAAAACTACCACCAAAAATTGGTTATGTTTAAGTTCTTTTCTCTCTGTCTTCGTCTCCATCACCCTGTCTTCCAATTGTTTACAATTTGGCTGGAGAGCTCTTCAGATCCACATAGGCACCAGAGATGACTTCTTTGCCCGTCTCCACGACCGTTGTAAGGAAGTGTATGCGTGTGCCAGCTTGCCACATATCAATCTTAAGAGTTTGACCGGGAATCACAGGGCCAGAGAAACGCACTTTGATTGCCTTGAATAGATTGGCATTGTTATCAGCATATTTGCTGAGAACGGCACGCAGTGAAAAGCCCAGGGAGCAAAGGCCATGGAGAATTGGAGTTTTGAAGCCGGCAATTAGTGCAAAACTGGGATCAATATGTAAGGGATTCAGATCTCCCGATAGTCGATAAAGGGCGGCTTGATCTGCACTGGTTGTGTATTGAATTGATGAGTCGGGCGAACGTTTGGGCACAGGTGCCAGTGGTACTACGTCAGAACTGGGTTCCTTTTTGCCACCAAATTTGCCAGCACCGACAACAAAGATGCAACTTTGATTCTTGACGACAAGACGTCCATTCTCGTCGAACGATTCACAACTGGTGACAACAACGGCTCCGGAACCCTTATCCATAACATCAATCACCTTGCCCTTGGTGGTTAGAGTGCCCTGTGCGGGCAGATCATCGGTAATTTCCAAATATTGCTCTCCATGCAGTATATTGGTAAGATCAGCTCCGCTGTGCGGCAAAGCATTGCCCACCAGAGGATTGCTCATGCTCAGCAGTAGACCGGGTAGAACAAAGAATGATGGAATGGGGGAAAAGTCGGCATCGTTCTCGTACAGGAAACGTAAATCTTGGCTATTTTTTGTGGTCGCTCCAATACCCAGAGCATACAATATAAGCTCTCGGCTAGCGAAAGTAAATGTATCCTCAACGGCATCCTTATCACCATTCTTTAGATTCTCCAACACTTCCATCAGGGAGCCCGAGGCATGGGCGATTGCCTCTAAATGCTGGGCCTGTGACATATCGGTCACCTTGGACCAAACTTTCTCCACATATTCGGGAGTCACTGTGTCGTCGATTGTGGGTCGCAAAACTGCTCCCTTGCCGCGGGCTGTATGCACTTTGGTTGCCCAGCCGGCAGCACTTTCGATGTAGCTGCCTGTAAGAAACAAATTTACGATATTAATTTAAAAAACACATGAAATGCGGCTGACTTACCATTATCCTCGCAGGATTCGTGGCACAGGTAAGCCACCACTGGGGCAATCAGCTTGGGTTTCAGCTCATTGAAGAGCATATCGGGCAAAATGCCTTCAGTCATACGACTGGCTGCAGTTGGTATAATCACATTGCAATGGATATTGTTCTTGGCACCTTCGATGGCCGTCGTATTGGCCAAGCCCACTAGACCCATTTTGGCCGCCGAATAGTTGGCCTGACCGAAATTACCATAAATGCCCGAATTGGATGATGTCATAATGATGCGGCCATAATTTTGCGATTTCATATGGGGAAACGCTGCCTGAGTGCATTTGAAACTGCCCTTCAAATGGACATCATGCACCAGATCCCAATCCTGATCGGATGTCTTCACAATGCTGCGATCACGCAGAATTCCAGCATTGTTAATCAGAATATCCACACGGCCAAAGGCCTTAATGGCCGTCTCAATGACCTTTGATCCATCGATAACTGAATTGTAATCGGCTACGGCTTCACCTCCAGCAGCGCGAATTTCGTCGACCACAATATCAGCGGCACGCTGTGATGCCCCTTCACCGGAATGGGTACCACCCAAATCATTGACCACCACTTTGGCTCCTCGTGAGGCCAACAGCAGGGCATATTCTCGGCCGAGACCAGCTCCGGCTCCAGTTACTACAGCCACACGGCCATCGTAGCGCAAAGTTGATGTTGACATTATAATGCTTGAATTGTCCGGTTGTAATCCCCTTAATCCTCTCTGTGAAATGAATAGAAAATGAAATTGAATAGTTTTATCGCCCAAGAGCTCTCCAAAAAATCGTCTTTTTCTCTGTGTGTGTTTGTGTATGTGAATGTGTGGTGTGTGTGTAAGTGATTGCCTATAAAATTAAAGCACTTGACTTGTCCAATGGTCCAAGTCCACACAAGTGTTGCCCGCGCCCCTTTACCCCCCTTCCACCACCGCTACAAGAAGTCTGCATCATCCCGCAGCAACAAGTTTTCTGCTCTATTACTTACATGATTTCCGAGCAGTTAGTAGTAGACTAACTTTTCTTTTAATGAACTCCTTTAATACCACCAGAGACTAATCTGGCACAAACACAAACACAGGTACAAAGTGCAGTCTCCCAGCGATAGAGATAAGCGTTTTGCATTAGTAACAAAAACAATGTTTCGAATTTGCCGAGAAACGGTAACTCTAGCCATAGCCCAGCAAACATTTTTAGTCGCTAAAGAGAAAAAGGCTAAAAAAAAAATGGTAAAAGGCGCAAAATTTCCAATTTAAAAGGCAGAGAAAATGTTAACTCTTTATTATACGGTTTTTTATTTATGTGAAATTATTTTTTAAAGTGTCAGTATTCTATTAGTTCAATTAAATTAAATTATATTGAATTTTTATGTTTTGTAATAACAAAAGAAATAAGTGACGTATCCGTAATGAAAAATAACGCATACGACATGGAGTTCGTGTTTAAAGCTGATGTTTCTATAATATACAATATATATATATTTATTCCTTTGTTGTTTTAGACTTTGGGATGTACAGGATGAAAACAAATGCATTAAAGTTTATCGTGGCCACATGTACCATGTAAATTCGGTGAAGTTCTCTCCGGATGGTCTTTGGATAGCCTCTGCTGGTGTCGAGGGTTCCATACTCATTTGGGATATCCGGAAGAGCAAACAGATAATGGAATTTATAGCCGAGCCACCGAAAACACCAATCACCTGCATACAGTTTCATCCCTTTGAATTTTTATTGGCTGCCGGTCGAGCCGATGGAACAGTTTCTATATATGATCTAGAGCATCAGCAGCTTGTTTCACAAACCAGTCATTTCTATGGCCAGGCCATTAAGTGTATAACATTTAGGTAAGTTTCCGATTGATGATCGAAATCTGGATTTACAAAAATTTCTTAAATTGCTTTTCCAGCGAGAATGGTGAATGTCTTTTTGTGGGAGGAGTGGCAGGTATATCGGTTATTGGCTGGGAGCCCAATCGAGAATTGGATCACATTAAGAGCAATTGGACATGTTTGGGCGACATGAAGGTTCTTAAGAATAAGCTGGTACGTTGCTAAGACGAGTTTTAAATTATTAATCTATAAACTTTGTATAAATATATATGTGCTTTTAGATCTGTGGTTGCTATGAGGTTGATACTGTGTCCGTTAATACGGTCAGTCTGGATCGTGTTATACCATTCTATCAGCCAGCCAATGCCCAGCCAAATTTCAAGCATAACTCAACGAATCGAAAAAGTTTCTCGAGAGGCAATCAAACGTTTCGAATATCGTTGGGAAGTGGCTCCAAACCAGCTCAAGTTCAGGAAGAGCATGAGGACAATAGGAGTCCAAATTTGAGTTTGGAGGTTGTCAATGAGGCAGTATTGGAGTCGGTAGAAACATCACCAGCATCATCCCTGCCACCATATGCAAACCAGCCAACCACAACAGAACCCATTTATCCCGATCCCAATCTGAGGCATACAAAATTCACCAGAGTTCCAGTTACCGACAACATTGCCTATAATATTGAGGGAAACTACGGCTATGGATTGGATGTAACAACGACGGCCAGCACCACCAGCCGATTAATGCATGTGAATGGGCCGAGTTCGTTGCAGGTGACGGACGATTATAATTTATACTCCTCCATTGAGAAGGATGATGACAGATTGGATGTACACGATGTCGAGTACAATCCAAACGATAGTAATCCCCTGATACTAACCAATTATGATAATTTTGATATGACTGAAGATTTTCCAGTCAATCAGAATTTGAATTATTTTGAAAGCAATTATAAGGCAATGCCAGCTGCCCCTACAATCAATGCGACGTCCAAGTTAATCAAGAAACCAGCAGCGACCACAGTTCACAAACGGACCACAGGTGGTATCGGGGGCAGCAGTAGCACGAAACAAGCCACATCGGCATCCATATTCGGTAGTAACAAACTTAGCCAAGTGTCTTCTGTTAGCTCAATGGAATTGCACAATCTGAAGGATAATATGGTATTGAAAAAGTCCTCATCATCGAATGTGGTGAATAAGAACAAACGTACAATGGGCTCAACGAGTCAGTTTTATAAAGAGAATACAATGCAAAAGAATATCAATGTCGAGATCATTACAAAACCTCCGATTAGATCGCGTACCACACTTGATATGCGTACGACGCCACAAAATAAAACTCAGGAAAAGCATTCGCAGGTAAATAATGACTAAAAATCAATAGGATAAATTCATAATTTCCACTTTTCACTTTGTAGCCAATGAGCTATCGCCAGGATTTGAATGATCATTATGAATTTGATGCCCTATCGCGACCACATGAAGCTGTCCTACAGGAATTAAGCAATAGGCAAACAAGCCTAGAGTTATTAAGAAGTCTAACACGGTAGGCAGATCCATTTCCCAAACATTTGTGTTCATTTAATTTGGTTTTTCATTTTTCCCCAGCTCACACGATGTACTTGGAGCATTAAGGCAGGCCAAAAATAATGGAAGATCAATTTTTATTGATCTCCTCGGTGCAATAATTGAGAAACCGTAAGCATTATAAGTTTTATTCTCATTGAAATGGATTTTTAATAAAAAATATCCTTTTTTAATTTTCAGTTCGTCATGGAATTTGGATTTTTGTACATTTGTTTTACCCGAAATTTATGAGCTATTGCAAAGTCAGCATAAATTGTAAGTGACATAATCAGAAAACTTAATGAATTATTAAAATTATCTAAATTTTTTTTATTTAGCCATTTCACAAGAGCCTGCGATACATTACGCATTATATTATCAAATTTCTTGCCCACCATACAAGAGAATCTGGATTCGTGGGCAGCAAACGGTTTGGGGGTCGATGTCACGCGCGAGGATCGTCAACGTAAATGCGCCGAATGCCAACGTTGGTTACTTCAAATAAAGAATTTACCCGAAAGCATTCATCTTGGTTCAACGCTGACGCAATTGCAAAATATAATTGTATTCTAAAATGTTTTTATTTATTTGCGCAAAAAAGCAGCGGTTCCTTTCAACAGCGAAAAGAAAACAACAACAACAACAATCACCCACGGATTGTAAAGCATTAATACACACACACACACACATTAGTCATTTAATGATTTATTCTATTAATTTGTTATTGCAACTAATTTATAATTTATCTTACATATTATGATTTACATCATTTTAAGGCTAAAACCATTTAAAAATATATTTAAAGAAAAAAAAAAGAAACCAAGACGATTCCAATGATAATTGGGAAAATAAGAGGGAAAAGTTTTTAGCAACAAATTAAGAACTTTAGCAACGAAATTTTTAATGTATTTTAATTTTAATGTATAATGGATATTCAGATTTTAGGTTTAGTTTATGTATCAACATGTTAGTTAGTCCAATTTGTATTATGCTGCAATTCCATGGAGAATTCTCTTCCTATGCTATGCGGGATCAACGGAGCGTGACATGGGCTAGCTAGTTGGCTAATGTCCGGATTGAATGTATGGGGAGAATGTCAAGAGGAATGCAGATTAGATTGTTATAGAATAGTGAGGGGGAGGAGTGCCACGCCCATACATATCTCCCACAATGCAATGGGGAACACTGCTCAACTCGGCATTGATTTTTGCATTTTATTTTACTGCATGCAACTTGCGGTTGACTCTTTCAAACTGGATTTGAAATGATCAAAAACGGGTGTGGGGTCCGGGGTTGGGGGGGCTTGGTGAGGAATTGGTCGCCAAAACAATTGCCTTTTGAAGTTCAACTCAGCATATCGCCGGCCATTGTGTGCGACTCCCTAGTTCCCTAGTTGCCCTACCTATCGATAGCGCTGGGCAGTGTTTAATTACATTGATTTACTTAGGTCAGTCCATTTTGGTAAATCATTGCAAACGGTTGGATTCGGTCTCGATATGTTGCAGGACAAGCGAAGACTATGCATTTACATCCTAGTACAATTTGTGATAATTGCTAGCGGAGAACCTTATGAGGGATTGGATGGCAATGGCAATCGGAATGCCGAGGAGCAAGTGGACAGTGGATTGGATAACTATAGTTTGGTGGACAATATTCATTTGCCCAGTTCCGGGCAGACAAAACAAATGAAAATTATGAAGTATCCCAGTGACTATGCAGACTATGATTATTATCTAAATGCACGACGAGGATTAATTGATAAGGATCTGAATGTTGCCGTTGGTGGTAATGCTGGGAAAATGTCCTATGGTGACACAGCATCGTTAAATCGTCCAACCGCTGAGGTTAGATCTTTGCCCTGGTATGGCCAAGCAAATAAACCGACTGGCAGCTTGCCCTTATATCCATCCAGATCGTATGATCCGTATATAAGGCGTTATGATAGGTGAGTTATTGCTTTTCCTTCTCTCTTGACGCTTTACCCTATTTTATCTCCTCGACTCCTGGCCAGGTTCGATGAACAATACCATCATCGCTCTTATCCGCAATATTTCGAGGATATGTATATGCATCGCCAGCGTTTTGATCCCTATGATAGCTACAGCCCCCGTGTGCCTCAGTATCCCGACCCCTATGTCATGTATCCCGATCGTTATTTGGATACGCCCACAGCAAGGGACTATATCAAGTCGAGACGTGCCTATATCGATGATGTGCCCGCCGTGGACTCTTTCAACATCAACGCCAAATATAATCCACATAAATTGCCAGATCTAGCATTGCCCATACGCAATGAGCGTGTCGTCTATTATGCTCATCTACCGGAAATTGTTCGAACTCCGTACGATGGGGCTCGCTCGGAGGATCGAAATTCAGCTGCCCTGATCATGTCACCCTCATCCTCTGCCGCCGCCTCCGCCTCTGCCTCCTCCTCGTCATCATCATTGTCGTCATCCTCCTCATATAAGCCGAATAAAAAGAAACTTAAAAACATTTTCCGCCCGTTGGCGAGTAATTCAACAAATTACAAAATGTCATTGTAGGACAAACTCAAAGAAACAAACAAACAAACAAAAAACCCCACAAAATCCCATTAAAGCACAGGATATATTCAGCACTCTATCAAACTATCAGATCATACTCGTACATAGCTTAAGCTTATGCTCCAGTATGTTAATAAGTTAATGCATTTTTTTTCTTATATTCATAAATATATATATTTTTTTCGGAAATTCACATAAATGCACAAAATTTATTGATTATTATTAAATTGGAATTAAATGTATCGAAGTCGTTTGTTCAATCATTTCATCTTATGTTTTGTGGTGTTTGCTAAATACATATTATATTTTCGATTTTGAATTGACTTATGGAGATAATTTTATAATGATTTTTCCTTCATTCTTCATTAATTATGGTTTTATTAATCAAGAGTACATTTGTTTTAAATGTGGCGCCCATCTAAAATGACTCAGACCTTAGCACTTTTTACTCAGTAATAGTCCTAAGGGTGCGAGTAATAGTCCTAAGGGTGCGAGTAATAGTCCTAAGGATGAGAGTGAGTAAAGCTCTTGCATGGTGGCAGAAGTTTCAGTTTTAGTGTGACCATATAGCAAAAGCTTTCTTTATTTGTTACCAATATACGTTACACTTCGAATTAAAATCAAGTGGAGTGCATAAGATACAAAATAAATAAATAAATAAAAATAATAAAAGGCAGCTTAAAAATTAAGTTCATTAAGAAAAAATTTGTTGCTAGATTTGATTGATATTTATTAAACTTTTGAAGTCATAAACAATAGTTTGCAATCGTTTCCTATATGAAACATTGTCCCACTGAGAATTGCTAAATGATTGATACAAATTGAGCGCTTAATTCAAAGTTTCCAGGATCCACCCACTTTGGTTTTATAAGGAAGTCAGAAGTCGAACGATTCTTTTGTGAATGTCAAACTGCAAAGTTCCTGAACCTTTTCAGTGGGAGAAGTTGAAAGATTTATATACAGTTAAGTTCGAAACTCAAAGGGCTTAATTGAAAAAAGCTACAAGGACCTTTCAACCCATTTGACTCCTTGTCTATTGTTTTTGTTATTGTTAACTTTCCCATATATGGCCGTATTTCGGATTAACGATGTAATTTTAAAAATTACAGATATACACGCCCTAACGTCCTAAAAACAAAAAACAAAAAGAAAACTAAAGGCGACTAATGCCAAAAACATCAATTTCCTGTTAATGTCCATATTGTGCATTGGGCCAGAAAACTGGGCACAAAACTGAGCAAAACAGCAGCAAAAATTTAATTGAACTCAATGCAAATTATGGACACGAAAATTTTCCCACAGATTGCTAAAGGTAGCCAAACGTAATGAGCCTTTAAGTCAAACGTAGACCTGACAGCTACCAGTGGCAGTGGCAGTGGCTTAAACGTAGCACAGAAGCTGCAACTAACCACAAATCACAATAACACCATATACTCAGAGGAGACTCCATAACCAAAACCACATCACATCACATCAGCATGGTCCTAACAAAGAATATATGGTAAGCCATAGCCAATGTCGATGTTGAGGCCAACGCAACGCATAATCATTATCACTAAAATTGGGGGGCCTCTTGCAATTGGTTACTGCGTTTGAACCGCTCAGGCCATACCACACCACTCCACTCCACTCCACTTCACTCCAGACCAATTATACGGCGAAAGCCAAAGCCAAAGTCGAGACTGACTCGACTTGACTTGACTCGAAAAAATTGATCAGGCGGCATATGCATATGAGGTTCATGCGATACAATTTAAGAGTATGATGCCATGGGATCTCGGATGCGCCGCCACTTAAACGGTCTACTAGCATGAAATGGGCAGTCCTGAATTCGAAAATCCCTCAATTCGAATCCCGTAACACAGTGTAAGTAGGCCCAAGTCCAAGCCCCTGTATTAAGGCCAAAACAAAAATTCAGATGCAGAAAGAAGTCGATCAGATTCGCTCTCTCTCTCTCTCTCAACACATCTCATTGTTAGTATCATCTAATTGTAAGAGGTTTATTCTTCCCATATACTAGTATATAGTAATTTGTGGGGCGTTGGACAGCGGTGGCAAAGCTGTTGGAGATGCCCAACTGTGTGTGTGTGTTAACCCCCAAATTATGGCATGAGAAACGAATTTGGTTCACACAAATCTCACACAAATTCAATAACTGGGTGGCCACTTTACTTTATGGGTAGTCATTCCTGATCGATTCATAAACAGATCACTTATTTAGCGACAAATGTCTTGGGCAGGATAATTTTGAAGCCATTGAATCAAGCAATTATTGAAGGAAATTGATTGATAATCACAATTTCAATCTTATTCGAAAGTAGGAAAAGGAAGAGAATGATTCCGGCTGTCCCTAGAGCGGCATTATGATGGTTCCAATGAATTACAACGAGACTTAAACTAAGCCTAACACAGATAGCTAGTCTCTTGGCTATAAGCCTTCGACTCTTTGAATCTCTTCAGAGTCAAATCTTATGGAAATGATCAAAAGAAGAACACCCACTCATTCAATATCTTAAAGATCGATCAAACTATGCCAATTGATCATTTTAAAAGGACTTATGGACTAAAATCTGTTCCAACCAATTTCGAACGCTGTAAGTTTAAGATTTTTGTGTTTCTAATGATGGCAAAAAGCCCCGAACTCTCTCTTAACTTAAAAAACAAAACTTTCAATTATTGAACATTTTTAGTTAATAATTAAGGATTTGTGTGTGTGCGAGTGTGTGTGTGTGTGTGTGATCTATGGAGACAGTGGCAACCATTCACAATTCATTTGGCTACATTATGGCCAGAAGGCGTAGTGGCCAATAAAACCGCTGCAGGCGCTCTCACCTTGGCCAACACCTTTGCCGGCAACAAGAAACCAAAACTACAACAACTCGAAGTTGCAATCCCATTCCCATTCCCATTCCCTTAACTTGTCTTCAAGCAAATCCAAACTAATTAGCATAAAATTGAAAATGCGCTCATTGCATTTGGAGGAGTCTCAAGTCGTCTTGAGGATCTATACGAGACAAGTGCAACGCGTTTGGCTCCTGCTCCTGCTTCTCGTTGATGATGCTGGGAATGGGAATGGGAATGGCAATGGGCATGGACCCCGATGGTAGGCGGGACAGTTGGCCAATTTAAAAAGAACAAAAAATAAAGAAAGAAAACAGAAGGTATGATGCTTCTGGAACCCAACCCAAACCCAAACCCAAAGCAAGCGTTTGATATTGCACTCATCGTAATATTTGTTTGGCAGCAAGACAAGAAAACGAAAACGAAAACGAAAAGCCAAGTTTTGCGTAGCGAAGCGAGCAACATAAAACAATTACGCCTACACTTGCTCAAGTGGCATGGAGTTTTGTGGCATGGAGTTTGTTGCCGATGTTGTCGATGGCTGGTTTTGATGGTTGCGCTTTTTCGCGGCGCTACAGAAAAGAAAAAGCAACCAAAAATCCAAAACCCAAATGCGGCGTAAGTGTGTCGTGGGGATCGGTTGGGATGTTGATGGCGTGCACGACCTTCCAAGCCCCCCAAACCGAAACTGAAACCAACAAGAAAAAAAAAAAAAACAACAACAACAACAGAAAGACAGACTTAAGCTCCATCTCCAACTCTATCGACTTTATTTGTTGTTGTTGTTGTTGGAGAGAAAAAACAGTTTCCAGTCGGAAGCTGTTAAAGGCGACTTTAGCCTTCTGCGGCAGGCTATGAAAACACAATATTCATTATCTTGGAGGAGCATTAATGTTGAAGTTTGCAACTCCTGCTGCTTGGCGGGGCGCAGGCGCATGGGCCCATGGGAGCATAACTGGATCTCTTTCGACTTCTTCTACTTCTGGGTATGGGTATGGGCATGGATATGGCAATGGGTTTTGGGTTTGGGTATGGCTATAGACTTGACTGTGGGTTTGGTTGGTTGGTTGCTTGGTTGGCTCAGTTCATTTTTTATGGTGTTTGCATGGCTCTGTTTGGGCTGTAATAATGCGGCTATTAAACTCTGCAATCACTAACTTGAACCAATCCATTGGTTACCTGAGAATTTTCACTGCCGTTTTTCCTTCTTGTCGTTGGTTTTTTTTTTTCTTCTGTGTTTTATTTTAACGATGCTCTGCTTTCGCTCCTTGTTGTCTCTCTGTCTCTGTGTGTATGTGTGTGTGTGTGTGTGAGGAGCCTGAATTTGTGGATTACACAAGGTCATTTGTTTTTCTTTGCTTTTGAACTAGATGAAACAACAATCAAACGAAGCCAATAACTAACCAACCATTTATGTATATTTACCTTTCACAAATGATCAGAATGGGCGGCATG
The DNA here is from genome assembly GCF_018151085.1 of Drosophila tropicalis. NCBI lineage: Eukaryota > Metazoa > Arthropoda > Insecta > Diptera > Drosophilidae > Drosophila > Drosophila tropicalis. The sequence goes on along the minus strand of NW_027172602.1, from coordinate 5,022,634 downwards.
ACAAAGCCTATATAGCGATCCAGCAGGTGATCCTTTGATCCTTGTAAAAGCAGTAAGTGTTTGTCCTCTTTCTAAGCAAACTGGTCTCTTGAAATGGCAACGATCGAACAACCATAACATATAGATATCGACTTAATGTATCAGAGTTGTAAGAGTCTATAGATATGACCGATATGAACGATATGAATTTGCTTAATGTATCTCAGAACTTTGAGGGCTCAAAATCTAATATTAAGAAACTTTAATAGACTTTGTCCATAAATATGGCTTTTATTGGCCACCCCAAACATCTGGTAAATCCGCCACCGCTTTCTCTCTCTCTTTCTCTGTCAATCAATATTAATGTAGGTTCAAATGAATGGCAATTTAATGAGATCTAGGTGCCCAGTTTTAGTGCTTCTTTTATTCTTTCTTCTCTTAATTAATGTACCAAGCCAAGTTGAGAGAAAACTCCATAAGTAAGTCGGTGCGATGGCTATCTTGCTCACTCCAACAAGCACCTTAGCGCCGCCAACGGCCAACTCTGTTCTTTAAGTAGGGTAAAAGGAAAATGATTTTAATTTTTGGCGACTTTAATATACCACATGATCATCTGGTTGCATGGTATAGAGAACTGTGGGAATCACTTAATCCATTAGTCAAAGACTCGCTCACTCATTGCCACTTGAGCTGAGGTCTCTTTTCTGCATTTGACTTGATGCAACCCCCTGTACTCAGTACTTGGATGACCCCAGACTGGGCTTCATATCAAATCTCACAATGACTTAATTGATGTTTGAATGTATCTACGTCGAATTTGGTGGCCTTAGATATCATTGTCATCGTCTTGGATTTTGTCACAATGTGTGCACTATTTTATGCCACCTTTTTGGCTCGTAAGTCAAATCTAATTTTGATTGATTACACATTGAGAAAAGATTCCATTGTCCACACACACACACACACACACACACATCTCGATGGGTCTTGTGTCCATGTGTCATTTCGTCTTTTATCGGCTACTGAGTTTAAGCCGATTACTTTGGTGCTTTGGTGTAAAGACTCGCTTAATTACCAAATAAAACCTTTGACATTTTGTTTTGTCAAGTAGTTTATCATTTCGTTTTTGGACTCGAAATTCTATAATCTGATTTTTGAACAAAAAGGGAAACAGAAGACACAGATGCCATATCGATATGATGACTCAATCATTGCCTTGTCGGGTAATGGAAAGATTTGTTGGCTCCTGAAATGCTATTGCAACGTCCTGTTTCCTTTCCTTTCCCAAAATTATGTCAAACCTGCTCATTAGAAAGTTATAATATAGTTTCTGATCCTTCTACCTCTTGCTCAAGAGCCCCCATTCCTTTGACCCCCTCTGGTAAGTCCATCGGATTTGAAGTTTTATTTTCTAATTGTCATACTAAGGGAGATTACTTAATCTAATTAACATTTTATGACTTGACGATATCTTGTCGACAGATTGAATGACCAACACATATACACACACACACACACACACATGCACACCCACACAATCATAGGGATAGTAATTATTTTCATCATGTTACATTTTCAATGACATTGTTCATCAAGCAGAGTCATCTGAGTCTCTGACTTTGACTCCATGTCCATGTCCATCTCAATCTCAGTTGTTGACCACAGAGTCCCCTTCCCCAAGCACAGCTCCCTCCGCCACTCTAGAAGCAGAACGAGCAGTCAAGAGATGAATTTGACATGCGTCTCTGATGATGATTTATTTTCATTTTTGTATTTTTAATTCACTCTGCGCCATTGTCGCTCACATGCAGAAGACACACACACACACACACACACACATATGGGAAAGGGACAGGACTAAGAAAGAAAGAGAGATGGAGAGAGAGAGAGAGACAGAGGACCGTGAACTGGACACTGGACACTGGGCACCGGGCACGAGCATAATCTTCGATGGCAAAAAGTTAATGATAAAGATGATGACCATCAGAATTGGAATAATGTATGTATGTGGAAATATATGGCTCGATGGATAGGTAAATGGACAGGGCAGGACAGCACAACGAACAGGCGGACAAACTCTTGTCTGGATGGAGTCAGCGACAGAGACAGAGACAGAGACAGAAACAGAGACAGAGAGATGAAGATGGGAGACGAAATGAGATGAGCTGTCCGAAAGCTGAAGCCATTTTTATCGAATGGAGCCCCAACCATAACCATTGTTCCAGTCTAGTTTTGGTTTTTGGTTTTCAGTTTTTGGTTCTTCCCTGTTTCGTCTCCTTTACTTTAGTTGTTTTTGTTGTTTTGGACGACGCTGTCGCCTTTAGCCTGGTTTGGTTCTTTATTTTTCTTTTTTGCTTGGCTTTTTGTTTGGTTCCCTCCTTCTGCCATTAACCTGGTAAATTACGAATGAGGCAAAGTGGATTTAACTTCAGTTCCCCGCGCATAACAACATGTCGCTCCGCACTAGGCACTTGGCAATTCACTCGGTTTGCTTTTGGCCCTGATCCTGGCAATGATTGCAGTGAGCAACAAAATTGTTTCTCTCACAAACACACACACAGATACAGAGTGGGGATCTGGTGTGTCCATCCGTTGTCGTTACACACACACACACACAAAGGCAACAAAATCTGAACAGATAATGACCACTGTTCTCGCACTCAACTACAAGATGAGCGGCTGATATGACGATGACGAATGCGACGATTTTGAAACCCCAGCGTTAACGTTCAACATTCATGATGATGATGATGATGACGATGGAGGCGGAGGCGGAAGCGGAGGCGGAGGATGACCATCGAAACATCGATGATGGTTATGCCTCGTATGGAGGATGGCGGCTTGCTGGGCGCATCTTCGTCCTGTTATTGGAATAATGAGTTTTTAGTGATGCGCATCGATTTGTCAATTGATGATTTGTTGTTTCCAGTTTCATTTTCATTTTCTTCTCCCACTACCCCCCCTCCACCAAATCTCCTTTTCACTCCTCACTGTTTGTAGTGATGCCTTTATGCCTTTTATACAAGTGTATGGGCCACGTATGTATCTGATATTAAGGGTGGGGGGGGGTCATGCTACGGGGTTAGGGTTCGTTCGTTTTGTTTTTGTGTTTTCGGTTAGATGGAATTCTTGTCTGTCTTTGCATTATCATTAATTTCACTTTTGTCATATTGAGAGCTTTTACAAAAAAATATATATATATTTACTTGATTAATTGCATAATGTGTCCATCTCATGGGGAGTGAGAAATTGTCACAATTATTAATGCCCAGTTCATCCATCCATCCATCTATCGATGTGTAAGGACTTGAGGGTTTTTTTTCTTTCTTTTGTAGCTATCAATGCCCAGGTAATCAACCTAACAACTTTATTATTAATGATCTTGTTGGCTGCCCCTCTCTCTCCTTCGTTTAGGGTAAAGGCAAAAGGCAGTCCATACAATTACATATAGTCAACTTATGACAACAAATCAAACTGCAAGATCCTTGTTTTATTGTTTACACTAATGATACTTAATGCCGAATCTAAGGTATGTTGACACTGGACACCTGGCGGCAAGGATTCCTTCATGTTTTGGGTGGGTGCTTCGTAAGTACTACTTAAATGAAATATACTCGTTGGCAAATGGAATTTCTGGAAATCGGACATTCTAGAAAATAGAAATGGAAATCATTCAAAGGATACGACAGAGGGATTCTTTCCATTCTCATTAAAGATGTTTCCTTATGGCAAAGCAGTTGAACCATACGAATATATATTAACATGCATGAAAAATTGACCTGCTGATCCATCATTGAACATATTGTGAAAAGTGTTGCCTTATTTATGATGCCACTAAACAACAAGGAACAACAACAGAAACACCAACAACAATAATAGGACAGAGCTGAGCTGTTGGGAGCCACTTAAGAAATCAGCAACAATAACAATTCAATGGGGATAAAACCTTTGGCATCAACATCCACATGCCAAGGCATCTTAACATATCCCATCCCATGCCATACCATTCGGACCCATGTGAACCCACCCTTTACAGATCCTTACCCTTTTTGTCTTCTGTCAGCAGTGGTAGAAAAGCGTATTTCGGTTGTGGGTCCGTTTGTTGGTCCACTTAACCAACCATATGCATCCATCCATCCAATCGTCCGTTTGTCCATCTGTCCATCCATCCGCGGCGACCTAAACTTTATTTCGTCCTTATCGGCAAAAATTCCAACAGCATATAACGAATTAAATGCTTATATGTACATATATGAACAAAAGGGACCAGACAAAGTCCCCCCCCCCAACCATACCACCCCCACTACCCTCTGCCCACTAATGTTCAAAGACTTTCGCAAAGTCCTTATCAACGGGCTTCAATTTGAACAGCCGCACCTTGAATGCCCTTGAAGAGACCACACACCCCTCTCCCCTCTCTCTTGCCCGAAATGATTAGATATACGCTTAACCCAATTTCGATACATTTGAATTGAACTGTTTACTAATCGAATCGATCGATAAATTTTTCGATTATTGGGAAAAATGCATTTGAAAAGTAATCAATTGATGTAACGATTGGAAATGTCTAATAAATCTTCTGAAAATTAATTAATTGACAAACTTTCGATAGTTTTCCAAAGAATTGATTTCTATACAATCGATTTATCGATTCTATTTGCATAAGAGGTTGTCCTTGCCCTTTCAAGGATAGCATAGAAAATGATTGATTCAGTGGCAGAGAGTGAAAGAGTTTTCGTATACCAAGTCGATTTACCCTCGTAGGATAAAGAGAGTCCATTTGTGGCCAACCGCCTTATATACCCTTAAGCTCCATGAAATAGAGGGTATTAATGTATTCTTTTTATGCTGTTTTTTTTTTTGTTGGCCACAAAGTTTCTGTATTTGTGTGCATAAGATGTAACCGGGTCTAAAGTCCTGTGACTTTTGTGGGCAGGTGTGTAAGCCTTAGCGGTTCAAATCGCATTGACGTGTGCAGCACCAAAAAGAGCGTAAAACCTCAAACACGTTGTGTGTGTGTGTGTGTGTGTGTGTGTGTGTGTATAACTTTCATGCGTTACAGTTGAACCGGAAACGGAAATCTAATAGACCAAAGCATGCATAAGTGATGAAGCGAGAAAAAGTGGCCGTGCTCGTGCCCGTGTCCGTGTCCCTGCCCTTTTGCCAGAACCCTTTTCACTTGCTGGTCCAAATCTTATCGGAAGCTTCGAATTCTTCCTTCATTTTTTGTTTGTTGTTGTGGCCATCACGTTTGCCTTTTCACTCATCATTTTCATTCCCTTTTTTTTATGTTTCAGCATTTAAGCAAAAGGCCAAAGGGGGAGAGGGCAGAATTGGCTTTCTTTTTGCAAAACTTTTGAGCACACACGCACACACACACACACATTGGGTGTGGCATGGGGTGTGAGGGATTCAGATACGATTTTGGGGTTCATTCAGTTTTTGGGTGGCACGGCCTTGATATTGCAAACACATGTTTTCGGGAAGATTACCTTGTCAATCGGTTCGTTGAACGATTACTTTTAGAAAAATAAAAAAGGGCAAATTTATATACAATAACTAAGAACCAACAGGAAACACCATAATACACACTCGAAAGACAAAAAACAATCTGCGGCTCAGTAAAGCTGTCAAGACTTCTCCAAAAGATTCACAACTTCCTTCCTTTGCCGCCTCCTTTGGCCAAATAGAAAGCCAACAAGAAACAGGAATCGGCACATTTTCAGATACAGATACAGATTCCGATTTCTTATTTTTTTTTTTTTTTATCGTTTTTAGCGACAACAATGTGTTATTCCTCATTTCACAGGGCAAGGGCAATAAAATTGCTTAAATACGTTCCTTTTGGAAGGTAAACGGTTTCAGTTTTTGGGGGCACAAAATCCAAAACAAACACCAAAAATGAAAACGAATAACCAAAAACCAAAAACTCACCAAGTTGGCCTCATCTGCATGGCAAATTGCACCCCGTGGTGCAAACATTGGCGCCTTTTGCCAACCGACACAGAGTGCATATATATATATATATATATATTTGAGAGATAAGTATGTATGCAATCGAGCTCCAAATCAAGTTCATCCTTTGGGTTCTACTCAATCACCTACAATACAGTTTTAATGTCAAATTTTTTTCTAATTTCTAAAAACTTCATAAAACTTGATTGGCGAATTATGTTTTTCTCTGGTTTTTACTTTTTGTCCTGTTTTGATTGCGAGTCCCAATGATCATAATATCACCTACAGACATGGGTGCAAGGATGGCAAGAGGAGGGAGTCTGGGTAAATGCAGTTCCATTTCCAGTTCCAGGTCATTTAAATGAACGTGACGACAGGATGGGATGATTTGATATCCATGCCATTGTTTGTCATTCATACCCTGCACGAAAAAGGGTATATAAAAGTTGGCAATACATTTGCTTTTGATTAATATCCATCATCATTTGATAATCGTTTCCTTTCGATATCAATCAATCTTCATAACTAATGAAAGGCTCCTCTATCTTCATAAGTTTTCTTTTCAAAATTATAATTTTTCAAAACTTTGTGTCAAACGCAAGGACAATGTTCTTGATTAGTTTCCAACTTGTTAGTTTACATTTATTGCTATTAGTTGATTTTCTTTTGTTTTTTTCACTTAGATTAAATAACATTTTGGTTTTTATGTACATATATAGAAGGATAGATGGATAGGTGGATAGATGGATAGCTGGATAGATGGATAGGTAGGTACCTACCTATGTTCATGTCGTTTAGTCAAGTTTGCCGCTCGGTCACAACATTTGTTGTCGTTAATAATTTAAAACTGACTTTGTGGCATTTTATGGCTGCATTTTACTCTCTGTACAAAAGAACCCCTTGGCCCCCTTGGCCACCGTCCCCCGGCGGACAGCACCTCTACACCTCCCACCAAATGGCTTTTAGCTTTTTTTTTTTTTTTCTTGACAATTGCCCATAACGATTTAGACGATTGACAGCTGCAAAGTGGGTGTCCCACCTTTAAGTTGGTATCCCCAATGCCGACAGCTCCCAGTTCCCCCCTCTCTCTATTGTCTCTCTGCTGCTCTCTCGCTTAGTCTCTTATACATAGGCTGCCCGTTGCCAAGTTTGTCATATTTTATGGGCCGGTTACTTCTCGGTCTCTTCGGACACTTCTTCACTATATGTATGTATGTATGTATGTGTGTGTGAGCGGGGTAACTCCAACAAACTCGTCGCCTGTGTCGGCGGCCTCTACCATTGCCGGAGTGATATATATGACAGGCGGATTTTGTTTTAGTGGCATGGGTGACAATCCCTTTAGGAAACTTTTATTTATTCACGCATGTTGGCAAAATGTGCCCCTTACACGCAAGAAGAGAAAAAGAATTGCAAGGATAACAGCAACAACAACAACAACAACAACGACAAGCAACGACAACTACAAAGGAGACAGAAACAGACACAACACACAGAATTGACCACACAGCAAGAGAGAGATAGAGAGAGAGAGAGAGAGAGAGGAGGGAGGGAGAGTGAATTTTGCATTATTAATTATTGTTAATTACCTACACAGTATTTATTTTTTCTTCTTCTGCTACCTACATACCTGTGTAACTTAACTGAGAAGGCGATGGTTGGACTGGGGGGTTGGCAGGGGGGACCAAGGAACATGCGCGTTTACATTCATGACACGTTGCATAACAATTCGACAGGTAAGTATCGTAATTACAATTAACCATAAGACAGATAAAACAGCAACTGACTTGCTCTTTAAACAACATGATCATGAACAGAACAGGTCTCTATATATACCTACATATACATATGTATGTACATATATATCAATAAATATGTGCATATGGTTAAACCAAGAGAGCATTAGACTGGTTTCTTTGTACAATGACAAAATAGCTAAACTGTAATTATAATGCAATATCGATACCATGTAATTAAAGACACTTTAAGATAATACATGTCTCTATAGCCACCACTCGTCGATTCTTTGGAAACTTAGAGGGCAAAGGGCCAGAGAGATAACTTTTTAATATCTTAAACTTATATTCTTATAAAGTTCATACTATTCTGTTCTAACGTAAACCAAATAATCATGATATGAATTCATTCTACAGAAAGAATCTCAATGTTCAGGTAATGAGATGGCCAAAAAGCCCGACCTACCTGAAAAAACTAATACAAGAACTTGGTTTTGTTAAGGAGATGGAATACTAAACAGAAAATCGTTGATTAAGTCCTTGATGCTCCAAAGTAAATTCTTTTTCTAATCCTTAATCGTTTTTAGTCAATATATCAAACGATTTGAATATGAGAATGGGTTTTGAGATTGCCAAAGAATCTTGTATGTAGAGAGGAACTAGAAAGATCTCAGGATGCCCGCTAAGTATCCTAAGAAGACTGCTCCTTGGAAAAGTTCTAGTTTTAACTTTGGGTTAAGCTTTATGTTTGTACGAATATAGTCCAGTCTAATTGAGTCTCTTAGTTTATGTATTTACCTGCGAATGCATTGCTTGTAAATTTTCATTTAACTAGACAATCTTAAGTGTGTTGTGATTTGTTGTGTTTGCTTATCGATCTATGTACTTATCACCAAACGATGTCAATTGATTAAAGGCAAAAGCAAAGATTACAATTGAGAGACCCAGAGTCAGTATAGACTGTTTAATGATATGAGTAACTGAAACTTGAAAGATGAAACCCAACGTCCTTTCGATGACAAATTGCAATTGAACGAAATGCAACAGAAAGGTAAGCCAAAAAGGTGCAAAAAGAAATGAAAAAAAGGATGAAAGAGCATGCCAAAGGGTTTCCAAGGAAGAAGTGGGGCAAGTGGAGAGGGGAACTCAATATGCCAAGTGTGGAAAAAAGCTCTTTTTTCCCCCTTTTTTGCTGCTGTTGTTGGTGTTGGTTTTTTTGTTTTTTTCGTTTTGTTTTGCAGCGGAGGCGGCGCCAGCGATCGTAACAGTAACAAGGGCAAGGGCAACACGGTAAAACAATAGCAGACTAAAAAGAATAAGCAATGAGGGGAATGAGAAAGAGTGCGAGAGAGGGGGAAATGGGGGGGGGCAATGTAGGGATAGAAAGGTTGGTCCCCAGAAAGAGCAAAGGCAATCAAGTCTGCTCGAAGAATGAACGGGTCAGGATTAATGGCTATTGCCCTCGAACCTTATACATACATGCATGTAAGTATTTACTATATACATATATCCAAGTATATATGTATGTATATACATATATCTGTTTGTTTGTATGTATTTGCAGTAGGCAGATGACTTAATAGATGCAGATGCTTCATCTCGTTAACAAGCTGCCTTAATCAATGGCAAAAGCTCTACACAAATTGTGCAATTATGCACACATACACACACACACACACTCACAGGCACACAATGAAAGGTGAAAGTGTTGCAAATCGTTAATTTACCACCAATCACAATCAATCCTAAACACTGACTACACAATTCCATTACTAAACGTTAACTAAACGATATCTTTTTACTAACCATTATTATCACAATTTTTGTATTGACTAACTTTAAGTAGAGCTAAACACTTTGTTTCGACAAAACCTTGAATTAACAAAGACAAATAATGACTAAGTGAACTAGTTTAAAAATTAAATGGAATATTTCTATTACAACATCTTTTTGGAAGTCAAATGAATTGTGTTCTTCATTGTCTCCCTTTTTGGCCTAATTGACTGCATTATTTAAAGCTCTGATGCCAAAAAAGGACCTGGTTCAAGGATACACCACACACACACACACACACACACACATGACACCGAGTCCCAAGACAGTGTGCAGAGAGTTACAAAAAAAGAAACTAAAAGGAAAAGGGTTGACATATGGGGTCAGTCAGTGGTCAGTCAGTTGCTTAGATGCCAGGATACGAGATTTGTTTAACTATTTTCCTAGCAGCTCTCTGTGCTTAACTATAAAATATTCACGAACTCAATTTACCATAACGAAATGTTATTTTTCGTCTCGTTTGCTTTTTGGGCAAACCAAATCAAGGGATTGATTTGTGAGCTCCCAAGAATAATGTCAGAAACGTAGTGAGGTCATTAATTAAATTTTTTCTTTCAGGGACATTGAAGGAGCAGTCGGGGGGGCGGGGCGGAGCAAGGGTGACTAGTTTGTTTTGTCAATATGTCTTTGTGTGCGTGTGTGTGTGTGTGTGGGGAGCATCACCCTTTTGCTCCAGACATCCGGCTCTGGTTTGGACAAGGCAATTCGCGCAACTTTTAGGGCTATGCACGGTCTCCGCGATGGAGAAAAAAAAAAAAATGAAATAAATTACTTTAAACGGTTTCGAATAGCAAATTGCAGATTGTCATTTCAAAAGACATACCTTGCCACACATATCAGTGTCAATGACTTGAAGCGACTGGAGATTGGAGACTGAGAGACTGGACACCAAGAACTGGACCCCATCTCCTGTGTGTGTGTATGTGTGTGTGTGTGAGTCTGCGAACCTAAAATGACGAATGACCACAAAAGAATACACGGTAAATCGGGATCGAAATCGGGATAAGGACGGTAATCATACATACAACCCAGAAAGAAGAGATCAAGAGAGAGAGAAACAGAGAGAAAGAAAGAGAGAGAGAGAGAGAAACGGAAACAATTCGCCGTGATTTAGATTGAAATTGGGTTGAATTTTTATAATTGAGTTTGAGACGATTTTTTGCCTTTTTGTTTTTAATCTTTTCTTGGTAGGCAAATCGGAGGAGAAAGAGGTGAATAAAGAAGATTTGGATGCAGTGCCGTATTAAGCCAGAGCGGAGCCTTTCGGAGCGATCCCAGATAAGAGTTAGAAGAAGTTCCCAAAGATTTGGTTATTCGGCCTTTTTCTTTAGACTATATTTTCGCCAATTTCCAAACGTTTTCAAAAAGTTATATCTCATTTAAATGGGAATTCGGTGTACTTTAAAGTGACATCAAAAACATTGAAATTCCGAACAAGAAATTTTTAACCGATTTTTGAAAAAAATCATGATGTATACATCACGATTTTTTGCGAAAATTGAAAAAAAATTTTAGTTCTCGAGATTTTAATGCAGATTGATAGACGTTATTCTAACTTGAAATTAGAGATATAGATTTTTAAAATACCCAAAAAATTGACCAAATTAGAGCTTGATGAAATTAAGGTTTACGGGAATACTTTGCTGATCATTGTTATTTTGAGTCATCCATAAGGGGATAACTTGGTAATTAACGTGATTTAGAAAATAGAATTTAAAAACTTTCAAATGACATATCACTTTTGAAAATCCGTTGAAATTTGGCAATGTTACAGATTCGCAAAGTTGAGGGTTTTTAAGAATTTATGATTAAATCCTTTTAAATCCTTTAATCGCCCCTCGTAATATTTGCTAATCCGTCACTGTTTGTATGTGGAAAATGTTTAAACTAACTTTTAAATTGAATTGTTATTTGATTTAGGTTTATCCTCAGTAGATATCTGTATATGCCCCATATCAAGTATCTCTCTATCTATTCAGCTTTTTATCTATTCATCCATCTGGCCATAAGGATGGCCTATGCATTCCTTTCGTTCATTCTTTTTCTTTCAGGTTCAATCAATTGGGATTCTTCTTAATTTTTTGAACTCGAACTCGTGCTCGATCGGTGTAGAGCTAAACTACCGGTATTGCTCTGAATTATTGACATCTGGTTTCATGTCGGCAATCTTCGACAGATTACGAGCACTTTGAATGTTGCTGTTGCTGCTGCTGCTGATGTTGATGCTGCCGGCAAAACCTTCTATTATGTATATATGTATGTATTTATGTCTATCTATGTATGGGTGTATGGGTGTGTGTGTGTGTGTGTATGGCCATTATAAGGTAAGTTCCAAAGCCAAAGTCTCTTTCTAGCCAAATGTAATTTCACTGTCTGACCATCGATCCCTTATATACCAATATGGAAGTGTAGTTGACGTTGTTGTTGTTGTTGTTGTTGCTGAAGGAGATGAAACTCCAGATGCGGCTAGTGTTTGAGACCAAAGACAGAGAATCGGGTCCAGGGAGGAGGCTAAGCTGCTGCTGTTGTTGCCAACGTATCAAGAGCGTGTAGCTAAAATTCGTGCCGTGACCGCCCCTTTCAATTCTGTATTATCAGATTAGCTCGTTTTTTTTTTTTTTTTTATAAGCCATTTGTTGTTGTTGTGGCTCAGCCAGTTGCAGTTGTTGGCATAGTCATCGCTTTTTGAGGTTTTTGGTCTTTTGTTGCTGTTGTTGCCAAAGTAATGGTATCAACCGCTAGCATTAAGTTACGATCAACAGAAAATGCTTCATGTCCAAACCAAGATGCACTATGCCTGACGACACTCCTCCTACCCATCCTCCTTCCTCATGTCCAACAGCCTGGCCTGGTCTAGGAGTGTATCTGTATGTAGGTACATATATCCATATATATAAGGATGCTGATGCCTATGTCGATGCCAAAGGCAGGTGTCCATTGTGAAAATCAAATAAAAATGAATACAAAATTTAGAAAATTATTTAATGATGAATTTTTTTCTTCATTTTTTGTTTCTTCTCCTATTCATTAGGAAATAATCAATTAAATATTAAGAACTGTTTTTTATTTATTAATTATTTTTATTAATATTATATGTAGAAATGTTTTCCATAGGTATATATCAATTTATTCAAGTATCTACTTTTTTTCGATAGAATGAAAGAGAAGTCACAAGTTTGAGTTGCTTAACTAAAAAGTAATGGTAATTAGCATTTGATACTGATTCACTGAGTAGTTGAAATAGTTGCATTTCACCGCGTTCTACGCCAAAACGTAACTAGCTCTTCGATAGATGAATGACTTCTAATGCCACAGACAGTCAATAGATTGCCGCATCCAATTGTTGGTATAAGCCGTGGCATATTGCTCATGTTGCTGATGGTGATAATAGTTATGTTGCTGCTGCTGCTGTTGCTGTTGCTGTTGTCGTTGGTAGTAATTGTGGTTAGCAGCTCGATGTTGATGTTGATACTGTTGCTGTTGTTGCTGATGGTAATGCGATGATAATGTCGTCTGTTGTCGTTGTGCTGCTGCAATTGCAGTTGCTTGCTGCTGATGTTGCTGTTGCTGCTGCTGGTAGTTGTGCATCATGATTGCCTGCTGTTGTTGATCGGCAATGGTTGGAAAATAGGCAGCATGCGGCTTAAAGAACTGAGCGTAAAGACGCTGTTGCTGCTGCTGTTGATGCTGATGCTGATGATGATGTTGCTGTTGCAGCTGCAGCTGCTGATATGGATGAACATAACCCTTGCTGGTTGCCACCTTTGAGCTTCTGCCCAACAGATGTTGAGCCGTATGATTGCGTCTGAGACGTCCAGTTGTTTCACCAATTGTCAAATCCTCAGCATAGGGATCCAGTGCCCAATAATGACCACGTCCAGGATCATCCAGAGCTCGTGGAACACGCACAAAGCAAGGATTCAGACTCAAATTGTGACGTATTGAGTTCTGCCAGACACTCTTATGATTCTGATAGTAGGCAAAATTATCGGCAATCCATTTACATATACCACTCAAAGTTAGACGCTTCTCTGGGCTACTCCGAATGGCCATCACAATCAGAGCACTGTAGGTGAAGGCAGGTTTCGTGTCGCTTTTGGTATGAACCGTATGTGCCGAGTTATTCGAGCCCTCGCTTTTACCCTCATCCGATGAGATGTCCTCGGAACTGTTGCAGGAATCACTGACTGGACTGCCGGCTGGCTCTCTTTGTGGTTCATAGTACTTGTGTTCTTCGGAGGCGTTTTTATCCTTCGGCTGTGTTGGCGATAGGAGCGATCGTATAGAGAAACTCGATTGAAATACTGGTGCCGTATCCATGCTGTTGTCTTCTTTGATGTCTTCAGTTGACTGTGACATAAAATGATCCATTGCAGGCTATATATAACCCATATATGCTTGCAATCTAGCGGGGATTATGGGTATATCCTGCGCCACGCACTCACACACACACGCACACACTGTAACACATACAGATTAGCTAGCCCCAGATCAATGAAAGCCGTCGGATTCATTCATTGATCCCACATTCATATCCACCAAAAAGCGCGAACATTTTGTGTAGGATTAACGGGGTGAGCCATGGCTCATGGAGTGGCTCTCTAAATTGGATTAATTCTACCTGCCCTTTTCCCTTAAGGATCGTCTCTGTCCAACCATGTCAATCGTCTCCCACATTTTGCCTACCCAGATTGGCTTAGATTGAACCAGATTTGTTTAATCAACCCTCTCAAATATTTGTAAATTCTGGCTTTACATCTTTCCCGAAGAATTCTAGAAAACTTGCAAAAATTCAAGTCTAGATCCATTTGGTCTACTGGGCCTAGACAAATGTTGACTCATGCTATAAACTAGTTGTATACAGGGCGCGAAACCAGCAGGTAATCACAGCGAAAAGGTGGGGGGAGGGAGGGCGATTGATAAATTAACATCCTGTTTTAGCCATACATACTAACTAACAAGTGTGGGTGATTATCTACACAGTATGCCCTTGTGATTGTCTGCTGGTGTGTGGTTCACTGGTTGGGTATAAATTTTCCCTATAACAATCTAAACTATATAGCTAAAATATCTAAAATGTTTATCAAGGTGTCTTGTCTCTGTCTATGTATCTGTCTGTCTCGAATGGCAGGGAGTTCCACACATCCAACAATTATGTACAGTGAAAACTTGCCCCGAGCGACAGTTGGCCATTGAAGTTCTTGAACTTTAACCTCAAAAGTCATTACTGTACACATATGGTGTATACATGCTTGGTTCCACCTCCCACCAAACAAATTAGTTTGCAGTTAGCAAAAGCAAGTACATTATCAGTTTTTCGACTACCCACAACCAGGACATGCCTGGAGTGGGGACCCATAACTAGAATCAGTCTCAGACCCAAGGCCAGTTTAATTTTCCACTCATTCCTCACAGTGAGGGTAAGTTTTTGTAAAATGCAATCCTGTTCCATATTGAAATGTAAGTGTAGGTATAGTAACTAAACTGATATATATATATACATACATATGTATATGTAAGTACATAGAAGCGACCCCAATAAGTGCAATAAACGTTTGTTTAGACCCAACAAAATGATGACTCGTAAATAGGGCCAAACAAGGATATGCATATCCCTTGTTGCGAAGTAACGTTTCTCTCACACACTTTGGAAACTTTGTAGATGAAGCGATCAAAGGATAAATGACTAACTATTAAGGTTCTTACATCTCTGACGATCTGATTGAAGCCAAATTATTGGGATCATCGAGATTAGTTGTATTTCCCTTGACTGTATTAAGAACAATGTTAAAGAAAATCATTTCAACATATTGGAACCCATATAGCCCATATGCATTATGTAACTTTTCACCTTTCAATGGCGCCTAACTAAACGAGCATATTATGGTGGCAAATTGCGAAGTATATATACATACAAATATGTAAACAGATAAGTACATATGTATGTATATATCAGGCATATGGTTCGTTAGTGTCCTGTATAAGGATATGAAGCGAATACTGGAAAAAGAGAAGGAATACGATGGGTTGGGATGGATATGTATGTATGTATGTATGTACATATATGAAGGTGGATACGGTTTGCTCCATACCCAAACCAATGTTCTTTTTAGACTTTTCAGACATTTTGCCTGTTTTTGTTGCTTTTTGCCTGGTTTTCTGCGTGTCCGCTGCAGGCTTAACGATAACATTGTGGCAATTTTATTTGCCCACAATCTGTTGTTTTTCCTCGAGCCACAGCCACAGCCACAGCCAGAGAGTCAGAGTCAGAGTCAGGCAGTGGCAAAGACAGTAAGCGAATCATACTACATACTACTGGCAGGCCGAGCGCCCAGAGTCTCTTGCTCGAAAACAGGAAGGAAGAGAACGAATTTCAGCGGAAGGAAACACTAAAATGTTACTTTAAATAAATTGCACTACACACCAAGACTCTGTTATTTTCCAACTCCCCCTCTACAACCCCCATGCCCATTCCCATTCCCATCCCCATCTACATCTGCCTGCCTTTGCCCTTCTTGTATGTGTATGTGTATGTGTGTGTGTGTGTGTGTCAATATCCACACATATAAGGGTAAGGAGTCTTCCTATGCCACCATTGTGCAGCAAACCCAGGGGTGACATGGACAACCGCACACTATCCACTATCCATGAGAGATACTCATACTGTCAGATATACAGATAGACCAACCTGCCTGCCTGCCTGCAAGCCTTCCTTCCTTCCTTCCTTCATAGGGGAGTATATACATATACCTAAATACAGATGCAACCTACTTTCATACACACACACACATATGTAGTTGCATGTATGTACCTACATATATGTATTTTTTCGTATGTGAAATTGTTATGGCCCATACGTTGCACCTTATTTATTTGGACGCTCTGACGCCCCCGCCGAGCCAGCTAAATTTACGAGCTTCTTTAATCGATCTCACGAAAAACCAGAAAATTAAACGCCATTCAGGAGCAACCCTCCTAAAAAAAAAAAAAAAAACCCACCAACCATTTTTACATTTTACTATTTGGCAATTTGCAAATTGTCAGCATTTTCTCTCTATGGTAGATAGCTTTTCCCTCAGCCTAAACTATCGTTATCTCCTCCTCTGTTGTGTACTATATACATTTGTTTAATATCCTAGTATCCTATTTATTTAAAAGAGCAAACATTCGATTTTGCTGTTAAGCAGCTTCTTAAGACTCTTTTGTAATGGTCGAACTCTTATGGAAAGTTTTCTAGTAGCTCACGACAATTAGGTTTCAATGTCTAGTATTTGACCTCCACGAAATGTCTCAAACCTTGCGGGTAGGCCGACTCCACGTCAATCAAAAGATGAAGATTTCCTTCATAGGTCGCTCAAATTTGATCA
Organism: Drosophila tropicalis; assembly: GCF_018151085.1. Taxonomy (NCBI): domain Eukaryota; kingdom Metazoa; phylum Arthropoda; class Insecta; order Diptera; family Drosophilidae; genus Drosophila; species Drosophila tropicalis. The sequence goes on along the minus strand of NW_027172602.1, from coordinate 5,005,764 downwards.
TCATCAGATTTTGCCAAAGAACTTCATAATTGCTATGACCCACCATAGATTTAATTCTTATATAAGTTGATAATTACAATCAAATTAAGTTAGATAAGATTGTCAATGCTTACAACATTAGAGTTTACCTTCTTGTCTTAAAATTTCAAAGTTTCTGAATATGAAATCTAAAAAAATATGACCTAACTGAGAGAAATGAACAAATAGTTTAGACTTTTGTCAGAATAACATATTGATTATTATGGGGAAGTAAAGTGACTATAAACTAGTCTTTCTTTAGATAGCTTTAATGATTAATACTAAAATTCTTGCCAACCTGAACCAAACCCTGAAACCTTATATCTTCTGGATCTGAAATCGTTTGCAAACCTTACGTTTTGCCTAGATTATAAGTTTAAACAAACGATAGTTGGTTGAAATTTCGATATATTTTATCGGTTTACTTCGCTCTCTAAATTTTACACCTAGTTCCATCAATGAAGTACTTTGTTGGATGCCTTTCCGCTTTCAATTGAGTTGTCATCCAGTTTAAATGTATTTGTTTCTTATTATCAGATAAGATCTCAGATCCTGAGATTTCCAAAAGCGAAAATTCAATTCAAATTGCTAAAAATCTTTGAATTTTAGTTAAAAAAGAAGTATTTGGTTTTTTTTTTTTTTTAGAATTTTCTTGATATTTTTATTGCAAACATATATATCTTAAATATGAGTTGAAGGTATTTTGCCTGGTTACTGCATCAGAACTAACTAACCCACTATATAATTACTTTAGGATATTTTTCACTGCTTGTGTGTGTGTGTGTGTGTGTGTGTGTGTAAAAAGAAAACAACAAAACTTCGGTTCTTCGGTTCTAAGACGAACAAAAAAAAAAAAAAACATTATATTATTAAACATTAATCGATAAACAGTAATCGGTAATCAGTTTTTGTTGGTTTCTCCCTTGAAAGCGTTTTGTCGTTGACTCGTTTCATCATCGTTCTATCTCTCTCTTCCATCCTTTTCTAACATATACAATACACTTAGGGTTTTTCAGTTAGAAGAAGAGAGACATTAAAAAAAAAAAAAAAATCTATCGAGAATTATATGTACGTAGAACCATAGATATTACAAGTTTACTGCACTGCTTAGTATATATACTAATATATAGATATATACTTATGTACATAAATCGAGTATCACTAACAATATATATCGTTATTTATTCATTCATTTATTTTATACTTGTTATACACTGACAAAAAATTCTCTACAACTCTTCCCTCTCTCTCTCTCTCTCGTTCTCTCGTTCTCTCTTAATTGCTTGTACACAAAACAACAGTTTTTTATTAAATACAAGTTCACAAAAAAAAAAAAAAAAAAAAAAAAAACTATATATATTATGATAAATATATATAGGGATTCGTTTAAATACTTATATAAGTTATACATATATGTGTATATCGAAAAAAATGCTAGTTGATCCATCTAATATTTTATATTAGCATTAGCCTAGTAAAATTGTATCGATTGGTATATAATAATTATAATTATTATTATTATTTATATTATTAATTAATATTATTGATGAGCGCAGGCGAACAAAGCAGCCAAGCAGCAGATGCGATCCTTTTTCTTTTCTGTTTTGTTTGTTTTGATCCTTCGATGACAATGAGCAATGGTGTAGTCCTAGCATGAATGAGAATACATATAATATAGTAGGTGTGTGTGTGTGTGTGTGTTGGGGTGTGTATCTCCTAGTTGGGCAATGGGAAGGGGTGGGGGAGGGTTGGTTTCCTGGGAGCGGGATTATCCTTGACGAAATGTATTCCTTGTGTTGTTTTTTTTTGTTATCTTCTTAGTGATAGAATGCCAATGCCTTGGCATAGTACGAGGTACATGGTCATGATATGCGATCAGGAGATTGCCTTTGGCTGGTTCGTGTTCCATCCACCACTTGTGGCGCCACCGCAGCCGCATCTTCATTGTAATCGGGTGACCCGCCACCCGATTGCGATGCCGATGCTGAGCCCGGACGCATTTTTTGTTCCGGTGACGTTATCGAATGCTGCGAATTCGAATCGGAGGAGGTGCGACGGCAAAACGGACTCAATCCGCTTGCCGCCATCATGTGTGTGGTCAGTTGTGGAAAACGTGAGAGTCGAGGCAGAACGGGAAATAACAATGGATTGCCACCATGGCTGAGCAGAAAACGAGGATCAGCACCAGCCATAAAGGCATTAGCATTGGCTCCAGACGCCGCCGCCGCAGCTGATGGTGGTAGAGATGGTGGTCCTGCTCCTGCTGGAGGCGGCGGCGGCACCGCCGACGGTGGTGGTTGCCCCACAGCGAAACGATGCTGCAGTGCCTCAAAACAGAGCGGCACATTCAGACCATGAGCGGCTCCGGCACAGAGACGTGCCAATATTTCCGCCTGTATGCCAGCTGCGGCTCCAGCTGGGCCACCAAAGGCCTTGTTGTTATTTATGTTCATCAGCTCGAGCAGAGGATCGGCGGGCAGGCCGTGATGATCGTCACTGGTGGACAGCAGCTTGCGATGCAGATTGAGATTCGAACTGTGACGATCACGACTGCGTTTCGAGGGGAACGCCGCATTGCAGCCATCGATATTGCATTTGTGATGCAACTTGAGATGAACGCTTTGGTAATGGGTCTTCAGATGGAAGTGATTCTGAAAGATTTCGCCGCAGGCCGTACACTTAAGTGGATTCTCCTGATCAATGGGCACCTCGGGGTCTGGTTCGGGTTCTGGATCGGGCTCCACTTCCGTTCGATCTGGTTCCATTTCAGGGCCAACGCCATTCACATTTGCTTTGAGCAATTCGGTGGATGGTAAATCAGTCAGAATATTATTGTTGTTGCTCTTAGACAGCTCGTCCTGCTCTCGACCATGCTCCTGATCCGCCTGCTCATGATCTTCGTTGGTGCCAAGCAGCTCCTGTTTAATGCGCAAATAACGATTCTCATCATTATGATAGCCCAATGCCGTTTCATCCATGGGTTCCTGTTTAATGGGCGGCGGTGGACCCAGCGATAGATCCTGCACTGTGGCACCCAGCTCCATATCGTCCAATCCGTCCCGTTCTCTCTCAGCTTCCGCCTTGCCAAGGCCATCGGCCATGGCAGCCCCTTCGTCCTGTAGTTCCTTTTTAATGCTAATGGCTGCCATTGACTTAACCTGGGCGGGAGCATGAGCATGACCATGGACATGCGGTGTCAGTGGTGGCGAAGGTATTGCCTTTGCCGACTCACTTGTAGCCACTTCAGTGGCCTCCTCCGATTCCTTGGCCTTGACTGACTCACCGCTGACACGTATCTTTTTAATGGACAGATCCGCGGCCACAGCCACATCATAGTCGAGGGAATTGTCACATGAATTCTCATCCGATTGAACCGTACATCGTACGGGATTTTGGCTTTTACGCTTTCGTTTGCTGGCCGCCGATCCGCCAATGTGTCCATGGGCTTGGCCCATCTCATCATCCGCCACTGTGTCCGCCTTCCCGGGACTGGGCTGCTCTTTGGTTTGGTGACTGTGGCTGTGACTGGAGATGGCCGACGTGGACCGCTCATCGCTCTCATCGATGATATCATTGTCCAGCATGAAATCGTGATGGCTGCCAGGTTTTTCCTCCATGCCCGGTATGCTATCCATCTCATCGCCTACCACAACAATGCCATCGCCATCGGGATCATCGTCATCATCGCCGTCTGCATCTCCAACTCCGTCCACGTCGTCGTCCTCATCATCGTCATCGTCATGCATGCTGATGCCGACCTCGAGAATCTCGTCATCATCATCGTCATCGTCGTCCGCCTCCAGAGGAGCTGCCCTACGACCACGCTGGCCCTGGCCATGACCCTCATAGCCTCGAGCCAACATGCCATTCTCCATATACGATCGATGCAGATACTCCTGTCCATGCTTCAGTTCTAGAGCGGAGGAACCTGTGCCACCACCGCCACCAGCACCAGCCATCGCATGATGACGCAAATCCGGCGGCGGGGTCAGCAATGGGAAACTTCCGAATGGTCCCAGCCCAGCCATGATACCATTTGGCGCCTGCAATAGCAAGGGATGTGGCTGGGCGCTGCGTCCATCATGGGGCGAGATTTTGCGCCGCAAATGCGGTGAGTGCAACTTGGGATTGGGATTGGCGCTGTGTCGATTGCGCGAACGTCGAGAGCTGAACATCATACTGCAACCATCCACTGTGCATTTGTGCATCTCCCGCAAATGCACGGCCGAGAAATGAATCTTCAAGGCACCCTTGTCACAGAAAGTCTTCAGACAGACATTGCACTGAACCCGCTTCTTGCCGGTCACTGGATTGATGAACTGTGTACCCAAGTTGGCTGGCATTGAGCCCCATTGCCGTTTGCTGCCCGGTGAATGGGTTTTCCGACCAGCTCTCAGATTGGAGGCCAAGGCCATGCGTGTCATTCGCTGCTGATGCTGAGAGCTGGAACCCGAACCGGATGAGGAGGAGCAGCTATTGCTGCCAGTTGACTTTTCACCGGCACTTGACAAATGACGTCCTTTGCCACCAGATGAAGACTCCTGTGACTCGACTGCGACTCCCGCTGCCTTTTGGTGGTGCGAATGCGAAAGCGGATGATATTGATTGTGACTGTGACACGGCGGTGATTGGGTTTCACGTCTATGACTTAGTTCTGAAAGTGCAGATGGCCCCACCGTAGACCCAGATCCCGACGGATTGGATCCCACCACTTCTCTATTGCTTTCCCGAGACGACTGTGACTGTGACGATGTCTGCTGATGATGTTGCTGCTGCTGCTGCTGGTGCTGGTGCTGCTGACTCTGCTGTGGCGGAGGCGGGGGTGGGGGCGGTGGTGGCAAGTGATAGGGTAACGTATGTCCAGCCATGGCCATGGCGCTAAAGAACTGATTGCTCTGGGCAGCTGCTGCGGCTGCCGCTGCTGCAGCAGCCACCGCGGCGCTCTTCTCACCCGGCGTACTCGCCTCACTGATGCGTCGACGGGCCTGGGCTAGAACCTGCTGCTGCAGCTGCTGCTGATGATGATGCACAAAGTCCGTGGGACTGGGTGGCAGTGGCGATGAGAAGGCCCCCAATGTGGCCGAATTGGCAGCCATTTTGCGAAAGTCAAAGGGTTGCATGTTCTGAAGATCGCTCAACGGATTGAGAGCCGACTGGGCCGAATGCGGTGACGAGGCCGAACTGGTCGAATTCGCTGACTGACCACCAGCAGCTGTCGGTGAGGGCGGACTGCGGAAGTAACTGGCCGAGAGCTTTTGATGCAACTGCGATTGCAAATGCAACTGGGCATGGGCCAATGAGGAGAAGTGAGCGCTCATTGATTGCGATGGCGATAGCGATAGTGTTGGCTGTCCACCACCTGCGACTCCGCTGGCATTGAGATTCAAATTCAGATTGAGATTGAGAGCGTGATGACGCGATGCTGGCAGCGGCAAAGGCGGCGAGCTGCGCCTACTGGGTGTCATCACCATCGGAACGGGTATGGGACTAGGACTGCTCATTCGCTCGTTTGTCGAGCGCCTGAGATTGTGACCAATTGTGTGATTGTGATTGGGATGATGCTGATGGTGATGGTGGTGATGATGATGTTGATGGTGCTGTCTCTCATGGCCGGGCAGCGGATACCGATAGCCGAGCAAATGCTGATACGGATACTCAATGGCTCCGGCACCCAATTGGGGACTCGTTGGACTGTGACTGTGCAGATCTGTGCTGACTGTAATTCGGCTGTGGTTGTTGTGATTGTGATTGTGACTCGGGCTCTGGCTCGGGCTTTGGCTGTTGGGCGGCTGCTGCTGCTGCGGATGCGGACTCTTCTCTTGACCAATATTCATCAAGCGGCTTACAAACTACAGTTAATTGATATATTTTCTGACGATACAGTTTAGACTAGATATAGGAAGAAGTATATATATATATATATATATATTGATGTTCGATGTCGTTTAAAATACTGCTACTTTTGGGCTGCAAAGAAAAGAAGAAGAAAAAAACCATAAAATTACAATTATTAAACATTATCATATAAATAATCGAAATTTATTAAATAAATGTCTTTAGAGAGGCGTTTGAGATACTGAGAGTTAGTTGGACTTAAATCCTTTTATTATTATTTTCAAAAACTCTCAATGTCGCCCCCTTTCTACTCTGATTATTATGTACATACGTTTGTATGAAGGTACTTGAAAAATGCCACCATTCAGGTGGAAACATTGTCCACTGCTCGAGCACAGATGCTCGAGGAGTTCCATCGAAAATGCCCTAACGAAGTGGAGACCTCTGATCGGACCTCCCAGGCGCACATCAACCATGTATGTATGTACACATATGATTATTTAAAAGAAAAATAAGAATAATGATGTGACAAATTCTGAGTGGACACTTCACTTCTTTTTTTCGAGAGCAAGCGACGAACGGCGACGGCGACAGCCACGACACACCACAAAGATCAAGACGACAAGAGGACGGCGGGGGAGCGTGACAAGACATTGTCTGTGCGTAGAGTGGCCGGTCGACCAACCAACCAGCCAGTCAGACGCATGGACAGACGGACAAGGCGAGTGTGCCAGTGCCAGTGCGAAGACCAAAAACTTCTCCTCTTCGTGCCTGTCGTCTTCGAACGTTTGCCACTTGAAGTTTCCATGTCACATTCTTCTGCGCCGCACAAGAGCCGATCTCGATGTCTAGTCGAGTCGAAGAAGTAAGTACTATGGGGCTCGTGATCGCGCGATTGCCAACTCCATGTACCAACAACAAAGTCCCATGATGACGAACAACATTAAAACCTCTGTGTGTGTGTGTGTGTGTGTGTGTGTGTGTGTGTGTGTGTGTGTGTTTGCGAATGAGGCTTCTTTTAACGTTTAACTAAAGTTATTGAATCAAATAGCTCTAAAAAACAACAATAATTCCCATTTATCAAATAACATTGAAAATTATCTGTCTATGCAAAAGGATAGCACTCTCATTAGCCTGATTGATAACTATAGTTGGAGGGGGATGCGATTGGTGCTTAGTTTAGTTTAGTTCAGTCTTAGTTTAAACAATCACAAAACAAAGTCACATTTTATATATTTGGGTTCCATTTAAGGTTCTTTAGAGTTGTCTATAACTTTACATTGCATTGGAAAAAAAACGAGGCCTACTTTTTGGGATCTTTCACAGGATATAGAGCTAGACATAAGGTTCCTTTGGTTGATTTTTGTTCATACTTTGTGGTTTTCCAAAGCTTAATTTAATTTCTAATCTGTTTATACCTAAACTTGCCACAAAATATCAGGTAGAAGGTGAACTTTATTTGATGTGTGACAGGAAATCAAGATCAAGGCACATTTTAGATACAGATCTTATTTGTATATCTCCCTTCTCTCTCTCTCTCTCTCTCTCTCCCTCTATTAATGGTATGAGTGGTTATTACTTTATTATTGGGTTGTGTCTCCATGTATTTATTGACTTCAATGGCACAAAACACAGTTTGCATGACATGTGTCATTTCGGTAAGTAATTTAAATGGTATACAAATTGTATTTTAATTGCCACCTGTAGTCTGAATGTATGTGTGTGTGTGTGTGTGTGTCTGTTGCTTTTGCTATTGCTGGTTGTTGTTGTAAATGACATTTATTTCGATTACACTCGACTCAGAATCTGTCTCTGGCCTGACATTTTTAGCCCAGAGATGATCATACACGGACACCCGGACTTGCCGAGGTTTTAATTGCTTTTGGAGCAGCAACAACAATAACAACAACAACAACAACAAGTGTGTGTGTGTGACTGTTTTTCTTTTGGCTTGCCAAACCAGTTCTGTATAACCAAGCTAAATGGGCATGAGAATAATGAACATATACTATATAGAAGATATATGTATGTATCTACAATTGTGTATTAAGCATGTTTTGTGACACTTTCCGAATCAATAATATAAAAAAATTCTCTAAGCAATATAATGTGGATTAACAATTTTTTTTTTACTCTTTTTGTCGTTTTATTCGTTTTTATTCTCATTTCACATGAAATGCCATTTGACGTTTCATAATAACACAAAATTACTGCTAAGCTGTCATATATCGGCATATCGTGTGGCCAGTGTAGATCGGTTAGTGAGTGGAGGAGAGTAACACAAGACAGAGGAGAAAAAAAATGGCATTCCAGACACCAATCATCTTTATTATCGGTTTTATCGTATAGCAGTCATAAGGCACACACACACACACACACACACACATTTATTTTTTCAACGCATTCCGAAGGTCATAAAGCAGAAGCCATAAATGCGTGTTAAAGTCAACCAAGAAAAATTTCCCAAATGTCAACCATTAAAAGGTGATCCGAATGTCCCTAAAGAGAAGAAGACATTCCCTCCCCCCGCCCCCCTCGGCATTCACTGATCCCACTGATGAGAATGAGACCCCAATCCGGAGCGGTATCTTGTATTCTCTTCTCTATTTTGTAAAACTTAATTTATTAACACATAAAAAGTGTCAACACGGCTTGCTGCATATGAGAAATGTTGTTCAGGGGCCAAAACCTAACGCTTCATCGATTACCGTCAAAGTCGTTTGTCCCAAAGAGACGGAGAGAGAGAGAGAAAACAGTCTCGGGATCGCGCATTGCGCATCACTTCAAATTTGATTATGAACGCCCTCTGATCGCCTCCGAATGCTGCCGAACAAAAAGCTTAACAAAGTGATTTAACAAAAAGAAAAAAAGTAAAACATAAAAAATTAATCAAGCTAAACAACGCGCCGACTTTGATATACCCTGCAATGACCATTTACACAAAAACGCTTTAGCTAACATTAAACGTTTCAGCCTAAAACTCGGTTATTTTTTAAACGATTTTTATGAAATTTGATAAAATGTTGGAAATCTATAACCTACAACGTTATACGAAATCATACAACGATATGTTTAATAATAGGAGAGAAAGTCACAGCTCAAGTGGCTTAAATACCAAATTAGGTGTCCAAATCTCTTTTAGATCTTGAGATCCTTAAATACCTTTTCGTTTCCTTGATTACATGGTATTAAAATATTAAGAAACACACACACACAGAATGTATTTAAATATATGCAAATGGGTTTTTGGGATCGTTGACGGAAGCTGCTGTTGTTGCAGCACAACAACCAGGCAAAAGGCAAAACTCAACTCACTAGCAACTTAGAGCGCCAACTCAATGGAAGGAACATTAACATGGACATGAAGCAATGGGCAATGGGCAATGGACCTTGCACATTGGGCGACAAATGCACATTCGTCTCTGACAGCGCGTTGTGGCGCTACCCAACTACCACTTCTCGATCCACTCGGCACACCAAAACCCGAATGTCTTGGCCGATCAAATGTGATGTTTTGGGGCACAGCAGGAGTTCTCCTCCTTTAGGCTCTGGGGGCTCTGTAATAGAATGGTTAGGCCCTTAAGCGCAAACATGATGCCGTGGCCGATGCCCAGTCCAGTCCAAGCCAAACCAAGTCAAGTCGAGCCAAAGCTGCTGCAATCCGTTCCAATTTGAATTCATTCAGGGAGAAAAGTGTGATTTCTGACTCGTATATGGCATAATCAAAATCAGAGAACGACAGAACGACGAAAATAAAAAAAAGGCAAATCAATTGATATATGTATTAAACAAAAGTGCTGAGACTTAAATAGATTCTTTATTATTTAGGCATAAGAATTAGCCTTGGAGTCAATTGAAGAAATGAAAGTATAGAGACTTCAAAAACAAATATCTGATTTAAAAATGATCTTTCACTTTCGAGGCGACAATATTATGAAGGTAGAGGGAACGGCTCGGGCCTCAAGACATCGGGCAAACTAAAAAAAAAAAAAGAAGGCGTTTGCATTTTGAGCCACAAAAAACTAAACTGAATTGAATTGAAATGAAGCCTCAATGAGTGGAGCCAAACCCCAAACTGAACCGCAGAGAGCCGCGGAGCACAAGAGCCATTCTTGTCCATTGCCGGGAGCCAAACACAACACAAACGATTGATTGAAGGCAAAGGCGGCGGCGGCGGCGGCTTTTGTTCATCTGCTACAACCATCGCATTTAATGAGATTTATATCAGTTTTTAATAGCTTTGTGACTCTATTGTGTATGTTGCCGTATCTAAAGCGTATACCCTCCTCTTCTCCCCTCTTGACCAAAGAAAAACAACAACAGCAACAAGAAACACTCATCTCAGCAAGCCAAGTTATATAAAATTAGTTTGTTGAGACATTGTCAAAAATGTTGAAATTGAGTGACCGGTATGAGGAAGTTATCGTCAGTCAGTCGAACAGTCAGTCAGATGACCACGTCACGATTCTAATTTTTTGAAATGTTTATCATGGTATATAGTAGATCGATATTACTTACTTCTTAATGAAAGCGATGAACGACTTTATACAACTATCTTCAAGTTTCATATATATATATAAATATATTTGTATAGAGGCCACAGAATCTGTAAAAAGAACAAAAAAAAAAAAGATTAATTTTAATGAAAACTAAAACGAGTTTTCGCCATAATGTCAAATGCTTCAAAGATAGATTCACACGATATATCTACATACATATATATATATAAATATAATAAAACGACATAAATTTCACATGTCTATGTAAAAAAAAAAAAAAAAAACCAACTCCAAATTGTCGACCGTTTGTTGGCTTAAAGACTACCGAAAAGCCAAAATTCAACCACAAATTGCTAAATGTCTTCCCAAAGAAAAAAAAAAAACATAAAATATGGGGGAAAAAAATTTGGTGTTAATTTAAATCAAATGACAAAATATAATAAACGACCATAAAATTTAATCCGGAGTGTTCTCTAAAACGATATGAGGGAATGTGCAAAGTGTCTAAGCACACACAACCACTGAATAATGATAAAAACGACTGAAATATTGTTGTGTGCGTGTGTGTGTGTGTGTGCGTGTGTGTTAGAAGGAACATCCTAAAGTAGCACTCTGTACTAAGAGTAAACCACAAAGTGTAGTGACACGAAAATCAATTCAACAAGCTAATCAAATATCATTGTTATTAGCATCATTTAAATGGCCTATTAGCAGTATCATTTAGATCGGTTTTTATTGGTCGCTATAGTTGACCATCAAATGGAATAAATGCCTACCCTATACAAATGAATATGAACCCCACCCCCTTAGGTAGGCTATAGTAAAGTAAATTATGTAAAAATTATAAGTTCCTTAAACTAACTATTTTTGTACATTTTGTTTTCAGAAAGCATTATTTCTTCATCCATCAGTCCTATGACAGCTGTATGCTATAGTGCTCTAAACGTTAAACCCTACAAACTTAATTTACAAATAATAATAATATGCTTTCATACCAAGTATCATCTCGATTGGTCCTAAATTGATAGAGAACTAAGCTTTAAAACAGACGGACATGGTTGTGGGGGCAATTTTGCTCTCTAAAGTATGCAACAGATAGGCCAAGAGTATGTTAGTTTGAAAAGTTGGAAATTCCTTAAAAACATTAAACATTTTCCAGCCTATTGCGTACTTTAAGGAGTAACGTTTTCACCCTAGATTGATTAATGCAAAGGACTTGTAAGATTTATGTTTTACTTATTCTATAGGGTATCATTCACTTTCGTTTCCATTTCATTTAGACTTATTTTCTTAGCTTTAACAATTTGACAGTTTAAATTTGGTTTTAACCATACAAATATTGATACAAGCGATTAGCAGAATTATCAGCTACATATTATATAGGTAATTTTTGATGTGTGTGTGTTTGTGTGTGTTTATTCTTTTTCATGTCAACGTTAGAAAGTCAACAAAATCTATGTATGAATGTATATAGAATATAACAGAATCCTGACTGTGAACTGAAGAAACCCCTTTAAGCCTCAAACTCTTTCATTAATGGCAATTGTATTTCGCCGTTGACGTTGTAATTGAATCAATAATAAAATCAAAATGTCCAACGGGGCCGACGACGGGGACGACGATGAGGACGAGGACAACAACGAGAGCGACGATGACAATGACACTTGGAATTGGAGTCCTTATTTTTTTCACCCTATTGAGTGTGTGTCCGTGTCATCGTCACCAGCTGGAACCAGCCAGGACGTCGCTTCGAGCTTCAGGCTGTTCAATCAAATATGTGCAAGTTTAACAATGACTTGGATTGCGCGAATTGAATGACTTACTAAGGATTGGATGGGGGGGAAGAGACTAACAGACTGTCTGACTGACTGGCTGACTGTTTGACTGTCTGTCTGTCTGTCTCTGTCCGTGTCTCTTTTGCGTTTTAGAATTTGTTATAATGTGTATATGGTTGGCTACATATATATTTCATTTTTTGAACTGTCTCCCTGACAGCCTACGAACATTTTGAATGACGTACAAAATTATGTCGTGTTGTCGTGCCGCGACCAGGTTGACTTTTTTCGTCGTCGTCATTCCGCCAACGATGCCTGAGACGGAGACGGTGACGGTGACGGTGACGGATACAGAGACAGACAGTGAGAGAGAGAGAGAGAGAGAGAGAGACTGGAACTGAGACGGAGACGTCGCTTGTTCCCCATTGGTGATACCGGGGGCTTGTCAGTCAGTCATTCCACTCAGTAGTAGTGACTTTGACTTGAATGCGCGGCTCGCGATTTTTCGAGTGCGACGTCGAATCAAATTGAGGAGAAAAATACAGCAACAAGAAGAAATACTTTTCATTAAAATGATTTTTACTTAATTTTGAGTTGTTGTTATTCGGCCTTAACCCTTTAGCTTTTATTTTTGTTGTGTTTGTGGGGGGTTAAAAACGGCTGTCATCCGTTTGTGTTGCTGAAGTCCCCATTAGCAGTTGATCCATGGCCAAAGTAGTGAACTGAAGAGTCGCCAGCCACACACGACTTGAGTTTGTCAGCGGCGTGACAATTCCGCATAAATCATAATCCTTGCAAGCGTTGGGCACAAGGGTTAACGATGATGGCGGACAACGACTGCGACGACGATGACGACGGGTCGTCAACTAAACATTCTGAAGTTGTTTGGCATTATAATCTTCGCTCACGCTCTGGAGCTGACACTGGGAACTGACACTGAGAATGGGACTTGGACTCAGTCTTGGTCTTGGTATTGGACAGCGACCTGGAATGGTTGAGAGGCGAAGGCAGGGGGGACTGGCATTCGGCGGTTCGCGTTTACGTTTCTTTGAAAGGCACACGTCATGACAGTGTCAGTGTTTATGCCGACCGACAGACGCTCGCTCAGTCAGTCAGTCCGTCAGTCAGTCACAAAGAAAGCACTTCAAAAGTGAACAAGTTAACGGAGGTGGGCCAGCAGGAGCACGAAGGGGGCTTGGGTTGGGGTCTCGGGAAGAGTTCGTCGCCTCCTCCAAAAAGCTCAATCGAAAAGGAGTCATGAAGGGGGAGCGCAGGAGTTGTGAAAAGTTGTGCATTGTGTCGCCCGAAAACACTTGCGCCAAGGCTCTCTCGAGCCTGTCAATCCAAAATGAATGCTACACAAAAAAGGCTGCGAAACGAATAAAGTAAACAAATGGGTGGCAAAGTGAGGGCCTCAGCCAGAGTACAGCAAACAGCGGACAGCTGGCCACAGAAAAGAACACACAACGAAGAAACGCAAACGAAACAAAATACAGAAGAAGGACAAAGTCAAGAATTGGAGGGATAAAGCCCTGAGATGGTCGATCGGTTGTTTAGTACGTTCAGTCAGTCAGTCAGTCAGTCATTTCAGTTGGTCATTCAGTCGGTTTCGGTTTCGGGCCCCGCACAATGTTATTAGCCCCCCTTTGACCCTCTGCCTCTGTCTCGACCCTCTACCCCTCCTTACCATGCCAGATACCAGTCCAGTTTTTATCCAGGGGCGTTCCGTTCAGACGGCATTAAATGATTATCTGGCTCTCTGTCATGCCACTAAGATCGGTCTCAAATTATGCGAATTTTCTACTTGAGGGTTTTTATATAGTACATACATATGTAGCTACATATACAATACATCCAAATACAAATACATATACATACATACACGGGTATGTGTTACTTGGTCTTTCTATCAAGTGCGAGTGTAAGTTTTCTGTCCTTGCTTTGTCCTGTTTTCAGTCGCTTAAGTTAAGAATTGTTAATCTTATCCATAATATGTTTATACATGTTTTCTGTGAAGAGTTTCTGATAGGCCTTACAGGACCACATAATGAATTTTGGCTAATATTTGTATCCTTAATAATAAAGTCATCAAATATTTTCAGTCTCTCCTCCACAGTGTTTGAAGAAGATTATTTACGATTAAGTAAGTCGCCTGATTGAAATATCTCTGATAAAGGACTACATTTTACACTAACTAAGTAATTTTAACCAACACATTAGTCGCATTATGTCATTTTGATTTTAAGGCGGGAATCAGGCAAAATCTCAGCAATTGTTAAAGTTCAAGAGGAGGCATAAGGGAAAAGAAGATTCATCTTGTATGGAGGAGTCTCATTTATCGACAGTTGGCGATCTCATGATGGCTTTTGCGGCAGTATCAAAACGAAAAGTCCTGCAGTGCTGTCGATAGGATGGGAAAATAAGATGGCAACAAATTGCCATGACTCCAGCCAGGGACTCGGGACTCTGGACTATGGCTCTGGGACTATGGGTGTCTGTAATCGTCAGATTGGCCAACATTTGATCGTTAAAGTATCACCGCCATCGTCATTGCCGCCGCCAAGCAACACATCAGAGCAAAAGGCCCATAAGTGCGGCATCATCAACAAAACACCAACGATCGAACCGCAGTCGGAGCCATGGCCTATTTCGATTTCTGTAAATCGAAAAGGAAACAAAAAAAAAAAGAGAGAGAGACCAAAAAAACAGACACAGAGTGCCAGGAAACCGCGAAGACTCAATGGGAATTCTCAATCGGATGCTGTGGGATATCAAGCTTTTGTAGCCTCAAGCTAAACAAAAAAAAAAAAAAAGAGGAAAAGACAACGCATTGCAGACTCCCGCACCATTCAAAGTAGTGACCGTTTCGAAAAGCAACCGACCACATAGGGTGCCAATCGTGGCATGGCCCACCTGCCCGCCTCACAGAGTCATCACCTTTCTCACTTGCTCTCTGCGTCTCTCCTTCGTTCCCTAACATTTGAAGCCGTAACAGATGTTTTTGCATCTACCAATTTGCCCTTACAATGTTAAATATTCATAATTCTAGTCAGGGAGCCGAAATATTTAGATTTTCCTTCTGTTTAGTTAGCCCACTTAAAGGACTAGCAAGAGGGGAAATCTCTGTTGGTCTCTTAAGCAACAACTTTTTAAACCCACCTCGCCCACTAGTAGAGAAGAAAGAGGCAAATGACTATTTGCCGTCGTTGTATCGTTGTTGGCCCGTTTTGGCCAAAAAGGGCATATAAATAGGAAGCCTTCACACCCATCAAAACTTCGTTTCAAGTCTCCGTCTACGACAACGACGACGACGATGACGATGACGATGTCGACGTCTCCGTTTCTGTCTCTGTTCCTGTCCCTGTCTGTGTCTCCGTTTGCAACTTCAACTCCCATCCCCATCCCCATCTTCAATTCCTGGCTGGCATTTCCTTTGTGGTATGTGTGAATTCTTGCCTCCATATGATTTTCGGTTGCGCGTCTGAAAGGTTGTATTTATTTATTTTTATGCGGCATTACATTTATTTTCTTTTTTATTCTCATGCTTGGCCTGCCGGCTGGCTGGTTAGATGGCTAGCTGGCTAGCTGGTCAGGTGAGATGCGATGAGATGAGAGCGTTGCCGGTTAGCCAGTTGAGTTGAACTGAGTTAAGTTGAGTTAAGTTCAGTTGTCCATTCCTATTCCCATGCCCATGCCCGTACCCGTTCTTCTTATTGAGGATGAGACGAGATAAGTGGCTTTTTTCACCTCTCTTTCACTCTCTCTCTCTCGCTCTCCCTTGCATTATGTGTGTGTGATCTACGACACTGCACGCGGATGCCAGCGTGGACGTGGACGAGGACGTGGTCACTGGACCCTGGACACTGGCCACTGGAAATGACGGGTTGAGTTTTCGTCGTTCGCACATTTTATGATGGCCAAGAGATTGCCCCTCTACCTCTACCTCTTTCTCACTCTCTCTCTCTCCCTCTATCTATGTGTGGAGCTACTGCTGAGTGATTGGATTGGATTGGCTTGGATTGAGCTGAATTGAGTGGAGCAATGGTACAAATAATAATAATAAAACGAACGAAACGAAGAATCGACAGAGACAGAGGAAGATAGAAAGAGAGGCAAAACAACGTCTCTCTATGGCAGGTGTCTCGTCTAACTGTTTGAAGTCCAATTCGGACTTGAACGGATCAGCAATGGCTGCTGATTTCGTTGCCATTGTTTCGTTTTTGTTTTTTTGGCATCATCAACACAAAGCTTCATCATCGACCATTCGACCCCTTCCCCCTTCTCCACACATCCCCACATCACTTCTATCCTCAACGACATCGCCATTCCGTCGTCCCCATCGTCGCCTTTTGCCGTTTTGCAGCGGGTAAGTAACTGGTTTTCTGGCTTCCATCTCGCCATTCAACTGCCACTGCCACTGCCTTCCCTCCTCCTCTTTGACCGGCCACAACTTAGCCCATGTGCTCCGTCCTATCCCATGGCATGGCATGGCCTGGCCAACCTCGGCCTCGGTTTGGCGTTTTGTCTTTTAGCCAGAATTGCCAATCATTCGCAGCCGCAATAAAATTACATGAGTAAAATGTGTCCGCGAGCATTCGTGGTACTTGATCGTTTTCAAGAGTGCGGTAATCGGTTTCAATTTCATCTTTATAGTGTTATGAAACTTGGGGTTCGAGCAGAGCTTCGATTCGTTTGCCGCCGCCGCCTCCGCCGCCGACACCACCTTCTTTCCAAGGGAGAAGGGGGTTAGGCAACACTTCTCCCCCGCTTTGCGCAATGAATTGGCAGATGCTGCACAAGCGTCTCCAAGCAGGGGTCGATGGACAAAATGGGATTTTCACGATTGAGTAGACCCCTGAATTAGTGTTGAGTGCTTTTCGATATTCGTATTTTCTCCTTTTTTTTTTTTGTTTTGTCTTCACCGAATTTGCAGTTATGATTGATTGATTAATCTTAAAACACGCCATGCTAATGATTAAAGTTTTTCCCCTAAATGGTGATGTGGCATAAAGTTCTACTCAATGAAGAGGAAAATAGTGTGGTAAGTAATAAATAATTAGTGTGGCTGCATATTCCAAAGTCAGAAATACCAAACTGTTGTCCTTGATGTCTCCGCGACAATTTAAATATGAAGACATATTTTATAAATATGCAAAAATTCACCAAATTAACATATTTTTGCACCCACCCAACACAAACACACGCACACACACACACCGAGCAGTTTGTTGTGTGGTGCACATGTATAGTGTTCATTTAATGCTACGCCCCTGATTGCCCCCAAGATGCAGCTGCCTTCACATTCATCTCATCATCCCATCCTGTGTGCGCATCCGTTTTGGTCAACGATGCAATGTCCATGCCGCTGGGCTCCTATTGCTGTTGTGGTGGCTCCTGCTCCTCCATTTATTTGAGATTGCGCACGTTGCCTGGACCCCGAGATTCCAGACCCAGGGCCTGTAGAAAGCAATTCACTGTAATTGCTTTGTGACTTATGGCCCAAAAGCAGCCATCCAGCCAACCATCTAGTCAGTCCCAGCCAACTTGCGCGATCGTCAGAATCCAGCAAAGGCGGCAGGTAGCGTCATGGCCAAACACTGCATCTCTCCCTCTCTCTCTCGTTCTCTCTGTCGCACTATTTCTGAAGATTCGACCGATGATGTTGCGTAGTCTGTCGAAATGGTAGTGGCGTCTTGACCTTGTCATGCCATTAAATAAATTCAAACAGAAACTAAATTCGCCCTGATGTGTGTTACGTACACGCCCGAGTCAAGCAAAGCTTAAAAATGCAAGTCGATGGCAAAGCCGATGTTTTGAGGTTGATGTTAAAGTCGTCGTCGGTTCGTCGGGGTTCGTAAGCTCCGGTCGTGCCACATGACAAGTGTCCGCCCCCTCTCATGCTCCTCCCTATTAACCCAACATGGACACTGACTGGACTCTGACTGAATGTTGACTGCTGAATGCCTGGACCTGAACCCTGTACCCTAATCCCACCCCCTTTGTCAGCTACATCACGAGCAACATCTACCAAGAAGCCTCACACCGTTTCGCCATCCAAACAGACTGGGCTGCCGTTCTCTCGTCGTCGTGGCAATCGTGCAGCATCCATCCTTACCCCTAACCCCTCCCACCCCTTCACCTTCTGTTATTCCCTTCTCGATAGTCGCCGCCTTTGTCCATATAACAAGTTGCCATATTTTGATGGATTCCTCTCTTGAAGGTGTAAATATTAACCAAAGGGCAGTGAGAAAACGTGCAAGAAAACCACCGACAACACCGAACAAGCCCGAACAAAGCCCAAAGGAGCAAAGTGAAATCACCTTAGTTCTGCTTCCCATTGCAGGTTTTCGGTTTTCAGTTCTGTTTTTTGTTTTTTTTTCTCTTTTTATGTGTCTTGTAGTGGTAGTAGTAGTAGTTTCTGGTAACTGGTTATTCTTACTTATTTCTCGTATTGTTAAGATTTATGACAGATGCTCATTGAATCCCTAATGTGTATAAAAACCATATCAACAGAGACATTTCCTGCCTGATTTTGTGCTAACAATGACCGAAACATGTTTTGCTTCAAAGGGTCAAAATTGTGTCGTTAAATGTCGTTATAACGGTTCACCGATCGATCGTTCCCTATACTAAATCGAGAATCAAAAACAACCAAAAAAAAAACCTACATATGTATGAATATAATGTATGTAGTTGGCCCTTCATGATAATAATCAACATGACAACATTTTGGCCAACTCGATGTGTGTGTGTGTGTGAGAGAGAGAAGGAACATTTGGAATTATGGCAATATGGGGCATATGACCGAAAAGGAATGCGTTGTCATCCCGTTGTTAATGCTGTTGTCTTCGACTCTGGTCTCCTCGTCTCCCATCTCGGACTCTGTCTCAGACTCTGGCTGGGGCGATGAGTGCGCCCTCCCGGCCTGGAACTGGTAACCTGGAGAACATTGACTAATCAACATATCAGCACGCTGCTGGCCCGAAAACGACTCTCAGAGGAGATCTGTAGACACGGTACACGGTAGAGATCTCTTCAGGTTGGCCTTGCGTGTCTCCTCAGAGTGTGTCTCTGTGTGTGTGTGTGTGTGTGTGTTTGTCCCATGCGGCGTGGCAATTGCAGCAGATAATGGCGCAAAGTGCCATGGCCTGGACTGGCCTGGACTTGCATTTGGAATTGGACTGGATCAAATGGAGATGGAGGCAAAAGGCAAATGCCTCAGCTTGGCTTGGCTCAGCTGATGCGTGCTTGGACTGGGCTTGTCATTAGCTCACAGCTGCCAGCGTGAGCTCAATTACAGGCGCTGGCCCAATACCATAGAGAGGAGACGCCGAGTGAGAGGGAAGCGAGCTGGGCCAGCCAGGCGGCAGGCAGGCAGGAAATCGCATGCTATTACAAATTGTCCACATCAATAAATACTATATACATATACATACATATATATGCTTATACTAAGGTATATATCATACATACATATGTATATACGATTATAATTGCTAGACTGTGACTGAGAGTAGAACTCAAACTGGAATTGGCTATTGAAGGGGGCGGTTGTAAAGAGGGCGGATGGACACCAACAGAAACTGATGTCACCGTTCTGATAGTCATTGACAATTGGCAAGCCAAGGACATTGGCTTGACCTTGACCATTGGAATTAAGGGAAATCCCACACTTACCTAATATTTTTCTAATATCTTCATTGGATTATAGAGAAATTTCATTTCAAAGTTTCTTAATTCTTAAATTTCTTAATCAAAACTTGTTTCATATGACAGAAAATGAAATGCAATGGATTGTAAATAACATTAAAAACTGTGGCAACTACTTGGAAATATTTCTCATTTAATTTGCCAACATGGTGATTATGACATTTTGATTTCAATCATTTGTGATGTGTTTTTTGTTTTTTGTCAGTGTAGTCTCGAGTTTGAACTACTTAATTGCACACCCCATCCCAAAGGGGCAATCGAAAATCTTTGACCCAAACATAAACATAAATGCCGCTTGCCTCTGGCCATCATCAGTGGAGCTCGTTAAAACTGAATCTGAGTTGGGGCCTGGGATTGGGAGACCAAGTTATCGTCGGGGTGGTAGTCAGAGACGGAGACAGAGACAGAGACAGAGACTTGGTTGTTGGCTTTCTTTGGCATGCGTGATAATTTGAATATAAAAGCATATTAAATATGTGATGCATCAACAGCAATGGCCAACGACGATGTCTTGGCTAGGCCTTTGGGATGGGAATGACGACTACATCATCATCATCATCATAAGTTTCTCAAGTCTTAAATGCATAATTAATTTCCACTTCTCTCTCTCTCTCTCTCTCTCTCTCTCTCTCTCTCTATCTCTCTTGCTTTTCATTCGAGAGATTTTTTTGTGCGTTTTTCCCATAGAATTGTCAACGTTGCCCGCATTATACTGTGGGGCCCAATGATTGTTTCAGGGGCAATTAAACTATGGGATGGCCGGGCAGGGCGGCAGCGATCGGGGTTTACGATGTGAAAAGAAGCCATTAAGGTCGCGCATGTCACAAATTAGCCAAAAATTAAAAACATTTAATCTTTTGAGCCCAAGCAGCAAGAGGAAGGCACTGATGCCGCCGACGACGGCCAAGAAAAACCACCAAAAACGAAAAGCTACAACAAAGCAAAAGCAAAACAAAACAAACTAAACAAAAATTATACAAATACAAAGAAGACAAAGAACAACAACAAGAAAAGCCAAGAAAAAAATATTTAAAAACAGCGCCCAACACACAAATAGCATCACTAGTAATCCAATTATTCGATTATATTCAAAGAACATTCTAAAGTGGCAACCTAACTATCATTAATAGCTTTAATATTTATCTAAAATTCATTTATTTAGAACATCGTTAAAGAAAAATGGTTAAAGATAATTAATTATGTTCAAAGGACTAACAGAAATTGTCAGGGAGTATGGTAAACCTAAGAATTTAAGTCTTAAACAACAACAATTAATATGATTAACTAAAACCTAAAGGTCTTAGACAACTTAAACCAATTACAGAAAAGACGTGTCTAATCATTTGACCAGCATTGTACAAATTGGCCACTCACGCCACTCAATTACTACAAATAGAAAGTTAACTTTTATGAGTAGAGAATTACATGACGCGAAGAGAGCAAGTGGAAGAGACTTGGAAGTAGGGTGAGAACAAGGGGGAGAAGGAGGAGTAGGAGGGCTTATAGGTGGTGGCCCACAATGTTGATTCCCAAGTATTTCAATCTGTTTTACATCTAATCTATGTATGTGTGTGTGTGTGTAAATGCAACAACTGAGGCCAGCGCCTATGGGATGAATGTTGTGCGAGATGGGCTAAATGCCAAAAAGGCGATCGATCTTAATACCAAAAGCCAAATTTTTGTTGGCCAAATCAAAGTCTGTCAAATCTATATAGTTGTAGTTGGTTTGTCAATTGTGCGGGAATACATTCGATTGATGTTCGAATAGGTGATTCATTCAAATATATCTATCTATAAATCTTTATGTTATGTATGTATGTGTGTGTTTGTATCTTAATAATTGTGGCATGGTAATTATTATTTTTTGGTTTCTATTGACCTTGTCGACTCACTGACTGACTGACTGGCTGGCTGGCTAAGCTCACTAACTGAGGCTCGACAGAGTCTCCGAGATGAACCTTCTGCTTTAAGGCCGATGTTGTTGCTTTTGCCAATCTCTCACGGCCTTCGTGACTATGGGGGGAACTATGAATTGATTTTGTATAAATTATGAAAAATGCTTTTGTACATGAAATGTATGTGCAAGTATGTACATATCTCTCTCTACTAGAGATAGATAATGCCTCTATCTCGCTCACTGCCCCCCTTATACTCTCCATCTCTATCTGCTTGTGTCGATGTCGATGATGAAGTGCGAGGTTTACGCATGTTTCGCTGCTGTTTTCCAACACATCCATCCATCCATCCATCTATCCAGCCAGCCATTCCTCCTTCTCCTCCCCTCTCTCGCAGCCCTTCCTTCATCCAATCGCAGACAATGGAGCAATTTGATTTTTGCTTGTTATTTTGCAAAAAAAAAAAACAACACACACACACACAAACAAAAAATGGGGAGAGAAAAAAAAAACAGAGGAGGAAAAAAAATTGATCAGAGTGGGTCCAGCCCCACACACACACACAATCACTTACAGATGGAGTGCAAATGTAAATGTATCTGTATCTGTTTATTTGTCCGACTATATGTGAGCTGGTTTCTACCTTGAACCGCGACCCCCTGTCGATGATGATGATGATACTGATGATGTTGAATGGATAGACCCAGCGACTGGCGGAAAAGCGATTGCGAATTCGATTTTGAGATTGCTCCGTGCGCTGATTGACGACAACATGTCAGAGAGGACCAGAGCAGAGTAGGTCCGGGAATGGCAAATAAAATGAAAGCATAACATTTCAATACCCTTAAATTTTAACAATTTCATTGACATACAACAATGGCTTAAAGGATTTACTTCTATTAAGTGTACTGAAGAGACAGCAAATGTTTATTTCAAAATGTTTTCTCCTCACACGTTTCCTAAGCAAGTCCATTTACCTGTGTCCTATACTCTAAATGAAAAAGAAAAAGAATAATCTTTAGTTGCCAATTGCTAGATTAGCTTATCGCATTTCAATTTCATTCACTAGCAATGAGGTCATTTTTATAATAAGAAATCACTCATACGCCATGTTGGACGGTTAAAAGAATGAATTAAGAACCGAACCGAACTAAAGTGAAGATTATCTTTTTGCCAAATGCAACTAATTAGGTCTTAATACCAATAAATTGTCCAAATTGTGCTAAAGTACTGCATTATAATCCGGATTTTCTGTAATCTTTTATTTTTTTTTGGACAACATATTTGCAGCATTGCATTCATTATGATTGTTTTGATGGCAGGTGATGGGGGAGGGGTATAATGCAGGGGGTGAGGAGTTTACACGCAGTGACTTGTTGTTGGACTGGAATGAATGGTCAAATGGACGAACTGCCTTTTTTATGCTCAAATAACATGGCGAACGGGGGTTGTTGTTGTTGGCTGGTTGGTTGGTTGGGGGCAACAAAAATTCAATTTAGTGCCAGCCACAACAAAACAACAACAGCAATAATAACAGCAGCAACAGCAGCAACAACAACAGGAACAAAACACCGCAAAAGCGGCGAATGCAATAAATTGTTTCATTCGCGGCACGACGCGCACCTGACACATAAGCTCCGAATTGTCGTCTTCATCTCGATCCAGAGCCAGAACCTGAGACTGTGACTGCGACTGCAACTGCGACTGCGATCGAGCCTTAGCCAGGTTTTTGCTTTTGCTCTTACTTGTCTTGGGTCTCGGGGTCTGCCCCGGTCTCGAACAGAAAATGAACTCAAGCGGCAGCTTCAACAGCGGCATGTACAATTGGGTTTGAACATCTGGTGACTTGCTGTGCAACAGCGGTCACTGTGCAATCTACAGTGGTTGTTAGGCCCATCTAAATGGCATACGCATTATGGATAAATACAAGAAGGATACCTAGCCAGGCACAGGCAGCATCAATTAAGAAACTTGCCATGACATTTTATTGATTTTGAAAACTAAATTCAAACCATCAACATCAATTCGCATCTTCTAATTGTAATTCCCAACTAGTTTTAGCCGTAAAACCATTTTAAAACTATTCTTATTGCAATGCCCAAATAGTTTCGAGCTTTAAAGGACTTTTTCTTGTAATTCCCAACTAGATAGAGAACTGCCATTGGATTTGCCATAAAACAAGTATAAAATGTAATTTTGTGCCACTGTGCAGAAGCAATTATATTGAGCAATGCATGGTGGGGGTGAGCAGATTCAACGGATTATGCGATCTGGCGCTGGGCAGGCCCAACGATGATGACGAGAACAGGACGACTGCGGCATGTTGTTGTCCCGATGTCCGTTGGCTGGCTTATTGCATCTGCACACACTTCCACACACACACACACACAGACACAATCATGTGTGTGTTGTTGCTGCTGCTGTTGCAATTTCATTTTATGCCACCGCAAGGCAAGGGTATCGAAAGTTGAAAAAAAAAGAAGAAAAATACTTCAGTTCCACACCCGGTCACAGAGTGTGCAAAATGAATGCTGTCCTGAGAGAACGAAAAAAAAAAAATATGAAAAACGAAGCGAAAAGATCCATTCCATACAGATCTCTCTCTCTCTCTCTCGCTCTATCTCTTTCCTCTGCTCTTGCCTTTGCTCTTGAAGTGCCCCCTAGGCTTGGCTTTCCACCTCATTATAAGTTGGCTTTACTTTGCTAATTCATGACGAAATATGCTAATTAATAGCCGGCAACGGGCCACGGGAATATTCACTACACACACACACACACACACACACACGGTGGGGCAGAGCGTAAAAATTGAAATGCGTCTCGTTATTCTATAAGTTATGATCCAGAGTAAGTCAGCAAGACTTAAATGAGAGACCGTAGGATGAATGGTTATTTATGGACAGCTTGTGACATTGGCCAATGGACGAAATGAATGAATGATTTTCCAAAGAAAATCAAAATAACAGAAATTGATAATTATTTATATCTTATATTTGTTATTTTGTGAAATGGAAAAATGAAATAAACATTGTGATTCCTTGGGCAAACCTTTTCGTCGCATTCGCTGGGAGCTTTTGCAGGTGCACTGATGCAAAGATGCCGTGTGATGATGGAGGAGCCGTGAAGTTGGCGACGGCGTCACCATCAACGCCTGAGTGACAATTACTGTTGGCAATCAACCATGGATCGAGCCAACCGGGCATAGCCAACGACAACGAGTTGTTCAATCTGAAGACCGTTTCCATTCTGTCTCTCTGTCTCCGTCTGTCCGTCTGTCTGTCATTTTTAGCGCTGCTTTGGCACTAACTTGCTTACCCCCAACCCCGCCTTCTTCTCTATATCTGTAAGGCAATGCGGCAAGGGGCCACCGGTGAGCTGTGCGGGGGAGTAGGACGGGGGCTAAACCCACCAGGTACTAAATGGCAACTGGAAAAGTCAACTGCCGTTCTATTGCTAATTATAAGCATGGTGCAAAATTTACAATGCCTGTGTTTTTTTTACAGCTCACGAACAAGCGATTATAACGTCTACAAAAATGATATTCGAGGGAGCCAACTGAATCTCAACTCTCCACCATTTGCCCAGTCATTAGCTATCCACCATTTGGAGACACAAAATGAGAATTTATCTACGGAAATCGTTTACAACCTTTGATCTCCCACAAGTACAGAGATCAAAATATCATTTCAAAACACTTTTCCACCCAAATGAGAGAGAGAGTTTCAAGAGTAAACAATTTCCATAAATCAGAAACTTAATTCTTGTTTTATTTATTTAATTTAAATTTACTTGCTTTGCTTTTCTAATTCTTTTTAAGCTAAGAGAACTTGTTAGCTCGAGCTTCTAATCTTCATTTAACTCAAAAACGAGAAAGGAATATTCCAAAACCAATGAAAAACCACCAAAAATATTGTCAAATATTTAAATTGCATTTAAAATTTTCAGGATATAGAAACTCAAAGTGTTTTAAGTTAAATCATGTAAAATTTACAAACCCCCAAAAATATGCAACACATTTGCATGTACCTAACAACAGAAATGGAAGGACAAAAGTTTATCATACTTTTCCATTAACGTGTTACATTTAAATTTCATCCGAGAAACTTTTTTACAATTCGAATATATTCATTTCCATCCATGACATTACTTGGTTTTGCTTCTATGCTCAAGGTATTATCATTTTTCACTGATACCACAATCCTTCAGTTTCTTAAGACATTATTAGCCTTATCTGTTTCTGTTTAAAATGGCCTTAAAATTTGAAAAAAATATGTTTTTTTTTTTTGGAAAGAGGCGCCCAGATATAGATTCTATATGCTGGCTAAGGAAAATTGAGTTGCCCTATCCTGTCCTAAGATGTCCTTTCTACTCCACTTTCTTTTCGTCTGACTCGCTTCAGCTTACAGCTTCCAAACGGATAGAATAGGGATGTTCCAATTGGTAAAAGAGATATTGACTATTTGGCTTGATTTGTCGCTAACAACTTGATATCCAAAGGAAGAAAGATCCAAATATATTGCCAACTCCATCAATATATATCTCAAGCAAAATGTTTTGAACCCTTCAAACAGAGAGTTCCTTTTATCAGGTTTATTACAACTTTTTCCGACTGAAGGCTAATGGCCCTAAAAAACTGAATTTGTTTTCCGACACATGAGAATAAAACTTATTTAATACACGACACAAAAACTAACTAACAACTAAATGTCCAGTCATTAGCGGGAAAAAAAAACGATCGTTTTTCGTAAAAACTGTAAAATATGATCAAGTGATTTAGACCATAAGAATATCTATTTCGAAATCATTTTGTTTGCAGATGAAGTCGAAGGCCTTCTATTGTTTAGATCTAGTATTAATAAGTAACCACTTGGTATTATTTATCACAAATCACAAAGTAATGGCTCATGGCCATATGAAAGGTTTGGTAAAGTTTACAAAATATTGAACTTTCTATTGACACATTTAGGATTTCTAATTAACTTAATTGTGTGTGAGAGAGAGAGAGAATTGCATAAGTTTTTTGGTTTAGCTTAATTGGCAAAATAAGAAAACAAAAAGTTGCTTACTTTTATATCTTCTATAATTGTTTCCATCTCCCCCCTCTCCCCATCTATCTATCTATATCTATCTCTTTGTTGCTTTGTATGTTAGAGTTTGTAGATTAACTCACCTGCGTTGTGATGTATATATATATGTAGTTAGATCGATAGATAGATGTGTTTGTTGCTCGACACTTGTGTGTGGTAATTGCTTGTTAATGTTGCTGCTGATGTTGCTGTTAGTTGTTCTTGTTGTTGTTGTTGGTATATTCTATAATCAAAGCTTATTTAGTTGTTTTGGGTTGGTGTTGTTGTTGTTGTTGTTGTTATTGTTGTTACTGTTGATAGTAGGCACACAGCACACATACACACATATACACTAAATACACATGTATATGTAAATGTGTGTAATATTTAATTCTCTTTTTCATATTTTTGTCATGATTTTTGTTGTTGTCGTTGTTGTTGATAAATTTGATGTATTTGAAATTTGACTTGTTGTTGTTCTTAAAGCTTCTTCTATGTTGTTGTTTGTATTGTGTTGTGTTGTGTTGTGTGTGTGTGTGTGTGTCTGTGTGTGTAAGTGTAAGTATGTTTGTTTTTCACATTTGCACCTCGATCTCGATCTTCTGGGCCCCAACAAATGCCGATGATGATAATGACGATGTTGTTGTTGTTGTTGTTGTTAATGACGTTTTGTCGCGTTTGTCGCTTGGTGAATGTTGTTGTTGTTGTTTTTAATTTTGATCACATAATAATTATAATAACGATTATGTTAATATGTTTAATGCTCTCCTCTCTTCGGTTTGTTGTTGTTTTTGCTCCTCTTTTTATTTTGGTTTTCTTTTCTTTTGATTATAGAAACTAAAATTTCAATGTTTAGTTGTCGTTTATTGTTGTTTGCTTGTTAACTGAAAGATATATATTAGATGATTGAGTGTGGGTCGGCCGCGGGGGGCTCACAAGGGGTTAAGGGGGGCCTGGAAGGAGGGTGGTAGGTTGCAGCCGAAGGTTCTATAAACTTAAAAGTACTTTATTTGTGTTCATTTTTAGCACTCTCGTTTATGGTTGATGGAAATGCACAAAAAACACTTTAACACGCGCGACCGTTTTGAAGAAGAAAAAGCAATGCTGGGATCACTTTTACATATTTTTTTCTTTTTTTGTATTTTTTATGTATTTTCTATTTAGAGGTGTGTTGATGTTTTTTTTTTTTTTAGTTTTTCCTTGTTGCACTTGCTTGTCGCGTGTTTAGTTTTCTTTTGTGTGTGTGGGTATGGGTGAGTTTGTGTGTGGGTGTGTGTGTTCTTTTAGGCTTTTTTTTCTATTTCGGTTTTTGATCCGTCCGTGGCAAAGGCCGAGCGAGAGAAACGCTGCCGCCGCTTTTAAAAACGGTTATAAAATTGCACGACACAAATTTTTGGTGCGGCGGCGGCGAACGGCAACTGGGCTGGTTCGGCGTTTGTCGTTCTGTTGTCGTTGTCGCCATTTTTGCTGGCGGAAAAAAACTTTTTATGCACTTTGCACTCTCCATCTCTCTTCTACTCGCACCTGCATCTCTCTGTGTCTGTGTGTGTGTGTGTGTGTAAATGCAGGGAACAGCCCTCTCGCTCGCACTCGACGCACAGCGACAGAAAACAACAAGCAAATCCCGCACCCACACCCGCAACCGAAAACGACAACGACAACAACGACGACAACGACGACGGCGACACATACAATCAAAAACTCATTCGGGCTACTACTTTTTGGGGGCGCAACACGCCCTCAACGCCCAGTCGCAGTTGAGCAAACCAGGATCCGGATCCGCAACGCCATCTACTTTTTGCACGGATTCTAATAAAATGCCAGAGCACAAGAAGAGACACAAAAAAAGCGTGAGAGGGAGAGCTAGGAAGAAAGAGCAAAATGAAAAAAAAAAAAAACACAAGCAACAGCAACAAAAGAAAAAAAAACCGAAGGTTTCTGCGACAATATGCGACCGAGCGAGGACGGCAGCGAAGCTGACTGCGCTGCTCGCCCATTTGCGTCGACCAATGAAATGACACTCGACGACAATATTAAAGAACACACACAGACACAGGCAAAGGCACCCAACACCAACACACACACACACTGGCTCACATGCACGCAAAAAACGAATCACAAAAAAACGAAATGTCGTCGTCGTCGTGGTCGTCGTGCAGAAGAAGAACACTATTGGAATGCTGAGGACAGAACCGAAAAAAAAAAAAATACTGTGGCCCCCCACCCTCCCACACCAAAGCAGGGCAAGGGGCTGCGTGGGGTTGCGAGGAATAAGAAGGGAGGGCTATGTAATCCAATCGAATCAAGAACAAACACACACACACATACACATAGTCATGCGGTTTGTGTTTTTGGGGGAGGAGTGGGGGAGACTGAATAAAAAACGAACGCAATTGAATCGTCGAAACCAATCCAGAGGACGCACCAAATGACGAAGCAGAAGACCAAAAGCAAACGGCGACGCCAGCGACAAGCGACAATCGACGACGACGACGACGACGCGACACTTTTGTGCAAGTGCGAGTGGGAGCGACACGAGCGACAGAGACACACACACACACAGACCCACAGTTGGAATGCGAAAGGAAAGAAGTATTAGTATAGGGAGTATAGGCGAAGTAGCGCATGGGAATGTAGTAGGGGGGGAGAATGTAGGGTGGCAGGATGGCGATTGTATATGTATGTGTCCATTGCCATGTCCTGTGAACAGAGAACCGTTATGGGCCAAACGACCCCTACACACACACACACACACAGAGAAAGAGACAGGCAGTGAAAGAGAGAGCCCAGTCGCAAGCAAGAGAGAAAGAGAGAGACACAAAAAACCCCCCGCCTACACCATTTCGTTTCGTTTCGTTCTGTTCTGTTCCGTTCTGTTCTGTTCTTATTTCCTTCAGCCAGTGGCGACAATTGAGGGTAGTCATTTTTAATGCGCGGACATTACATAGTCCTTTTCGTTCTCCTCTTTGTCCTCATCGTCGGCGACTTCATCTCCCCTATGTACAAGCAATCCTGCTGCAGTCCTGTCACTTAGTTCTTAGTGTGTGGGTGACTGTGACTGTGGATGTGGATGTGGATTCTGGGGTGTAAGGGGCGTTCACTTGCTTGCACTCTATAGACAAAATGAATTAGGGTCCAAACCCACACACACACACACACTTACAGAAACACACACACACAAAGGAGGCGCGCACATTAGAAAATAGTTTTGATATAAAATTTATCCATTTTTGTTAACTTTATCATTTATAATAATATTTTGCATCATCTTATGCACTTAAAGATAAATTGTTGAACATTTTTTGTTTGTCATTTTAACACACCACAAGAAAAAAAAAAAATTAAATCTTGATTTGTTGATAGAAATTGAAAAATTTTGAGAGAAAAAAAACAACAAAACTAACAAAAGTCAAATCTCGTCGGGCGGCCGATTAGGTGGCGCGGGCGATCATGGCGATTCGACGCAAGATTTCGATCTGTTGGATCGAAATCAAAACAAAAAAAAAGAGTTCTTGCTCTGTTTGTGTCGCGCTGGCGTTTTTGTCGTTTTAGCGACGGCAAAACAACACACGCGCGCGCAACGCGGGCAACAACAACAAATACAAGAACAGAACAGAATACAAGACGACAAAATAACGATGATATGAAGGCGACACATACAACATACACACAGTGCAGCGGCCACAACGGCCGCAACGATGACGATGACGACGACGACGACGACGTCGAGAAGCAGTTTTCAGTAAGTAACGCGTTGGAGGAGAAGGTGAAGGAGGTGGCGTTGGCGTTGATGGTGGTGACGGTAGCGGTAAAGGCGGAGGCGGGGCGGCCGGCTGAGAATCCAAGAGACTGCGACGATTTTTACCCGATTCCGATTGCGCTGCGATATGTGTGCGATGCCGATGCCGCAAGTCGACTTCACTATTTGAAATCACGTCGCTGCCGTCGCAGCTTGTTGGTGCTTGTGCCGTGCCTTGCTGCCACTGCCACTGCCGCTGCTTTCGTTGGCGTCACTTAGCCTCTCGGTCCCCGGTTAGTAGTAGTAGTAGTAGTAGTAGTAGTAGGAATGAAGTGTATTTGGTTTTTCGTTTGCTTTGCTTTGCTTTGCTTTTGGCGCTCGCGAGCTCTCGGAGATGGAGTTGGAGACGAAGTCCACACACACACACACACACACACATACACATTTATATATTTATGTCTCTCGCATACTTAGAACCAGAGCAGCGGCCAACTGGCGAACATACACACACACACACACACACACACAAATGCACATTGGCGCCGCAATTGTCCATTCGTGCTCTGTGCGTGTAGTATTGCTTGCTTGCTCACACTCATATGCTCACGCCCATATATGCATCCACCGCTTACTCACTCTCACCCAGCAATAAACGGCAGACACACACACACACACACTCACAAGAGACTCTGAGAGAGCGATAGAGCAGTGTTTGGGCAAGCAGTGCCAAAAAATTATTAAAGTCGAGCAAGTTTTAAGAGTAAAATTTCAAGCATACAAATACTCTCTTTTGTTTATTTGCTCTCTCTTATCCATTGTCGGACTGTTGCTTCTTTTAGTGATGAGATTTATGCACCCTACACTATTACGACACTTGGTAAAAATCGGTCTAAATGTCTAACAAAGAGTTAACTAAGTGAATTCGATTAAATTTTGAATGATTTGCCATTTACAATCTTAATTGGCTCATTTTAATCATTCTTGAATTATCTATTTACTAAACAGTTTGTAAATACTAAGTGATTGTGAGGTTCCTTTAAACCCTTTTCTTGCAATACTTTTCGATAATGCTTACTTAATCTGTTGAATTTGGAAATAGTCTACTTAATTTTCAAAATTCACATTTCTGTGAGAGATCCATAGTAGAAATTTGTAAAGATTTCATGCATAATTGTAGGTAATAGCTCAAACTTGTATGCTCGAAATGCTTCCTCTCTCTCTCTCTCTCTCTCTCTCTAGTTCTTGCTCTTTACCATCTCAGGGCCGACGCACTGTTTGTGTGAAGCATACGGTGAGTGGCAGAGGCTGAGGCACGGCGGCAGCAATGAATTGTCCAGTTATCAAGGGACCTCAATGGGAGAGAGAGAGAGAGAGAGAAAGAGCGATTGCTATAGAGAGAGAGAGAGGGAATGGGGTCCAAATCAAGTGTTCACTAATGAAATAATTAATTACGAGCACAAGCAGCAAATCCATTCGCCCAGTTTTATTCCCCAACCATCTAACCCTCCCACACACCAACACATACTCACACACGCACACACACATACACAATCTCGTGTGGTCTGGCTTTCAAAGCGTCATCAGAATGTCGACATTCTGTGGGATCCATCGATATTTGTATTGATGGGCAGACGGAAAAATCTTCTCTCCTCTGCTTCTGCTTCTGCTTCTCCACCACACTTTGCCAGCCCTTTTAGTGTGTGGAACTCTGCTCATCATATATATGTACATACATATATCCTTTCCTGTCCTTCTCCCCCTTTTATCCACTGCTGATGCTTCTCTGTGTCACATCTGCGGCAAGAAGTCAAACAAACAGGGGGAAAAAAATGCACATGTAATCAAATTAAACCAATTTAATTAAATCAGTTTAGCAATTTCTTCGTATTCAGCATGAAAATCAGTTTCGTTATGTATCTCCAATGTCGGTCAAACAAACTATATATGTACATATTTAATGCCGATCGGTGAATACAACATAAAATTGCCAAATTGACTGGCAAAAATTGAAATTCAAATGTATACATACATATATATACATATATATATTCTAGACATACGATTAATTTTTAATTTTCTCTTTTTTTTTTTTTTGTTTTTGTTTTTAGCCGGCTGTCTTTTATATATATAGAATCAATGAACAATTATAAGAAATTTTCCATTAGTGGCAGATTTTTGCAATTTATTTTAGTATGTAATGCCAATAGAGAAATCATTTGCCTAGTATATATTGATTATAATATTATTATATAAAAATAAACATGAGAAATATTTATTAAATATCCCCATTTCTTCTTAATGAATCTATTAGATTCTGGAAACTGTTTCTTCTTGTAAATATTAAGACTTAAACCGTTAGTTTTAATATTTTATAACTCTGAATTAATAATAACTAAATGTTAAATATCATAAGACCATCTTTAATCTCTCAATAAGTATTCTATGTCTTTTCTATATACATATATCTAAAAGTAAGAGTTAATAGAGCAAGTTTAGAGCAATATCACTCATACGCAGTGTTGTTCAGAAGATAACTTAACGAAATCTAAACTTATTTAAAATGCAAACTTTTAGATAAATGATTGTAAGTTTAATAATTTAAGATTGCGTGTCATTTAGACTCCTTTTCAGTTAAAGGGTTAAAGGTTAGAGGAAATTTGTTCCCCAAAGTATGCAGTAAACATTAAACGAAACTGCATTTGAAATGTCCTCCAGCTAAAACAATAATTCTCTTGACAAGCATTGTTTAGACGATTTTATTTTGAGCTGCAAGGCATTTCGAAAGCTTTTATAGTTTCGAAGCCCATTGCCTACTTTAGGGGGTAAACTTGCAAACATTCTCCATAACATTAAGTACTTTACATATGTAAAATATTTTTATTTAAAATGTATATGTGAGGTTATTTTTTTTTTAACAAAAGATTCATCAATACCAAAAATTCTATAGCAGATTTTTGTTTCTATTTTGTTTTTTTTTTCTTTAGCATTTGATTTTAATTTAATCTGGATCAATGCTTTAGATTTGGCATCAAAACAAAAATTCTCTGGAATATGTTGTTATTTTATGGAAGTTTTAAGCTTGATGATTTAACATTTAAGTTAAGTAACAAATCAAGGGGGAAAGAAAGAGGTAAAAACTGTTTTTGCATAGAAATAATCAATAGATTGAAGATACATTCTTATGTATGTATGTATGTATGTATGTATGTAGGTACTTCATTCGGTATTGTGCTCTGTCAAGGGGTTTGGATGGAATGGGATAATGGGGAAGATGGGGGCTAAAATCTTTTGGAAATAGAATCAAATGTCAATTGCAAACAAATGCTCAAATATTTATCTATATATTCACATACATATGTACATATAGATATACATATGTACATATATGTTTGTTTCAATATGTGCTTGGATACAATTTGTTTACGGTAACTACACACACTTACACATGTGTATGTGTGTGTGTGTGTACTGATAGCAAGAACAAAGCAAATATACAAATATCTACAACTAGTCAAAGGTGTAGGATGTAGCTATAAACATAGATATATGTATGTATATATGTATGTATATGTTTGTCTTGGCCAATGTATAGGCAAAGAGCCACTCATTTTTGCATGTAAACATGCCAGATAACTGTATATACATACATATGTATGTATGAATGTGTGTATGTAACTTTCTTATGTACATCAATTGAATGTCTGTGGAAAATTTTAGGTACAACTTGCATTCTGAGTGCAATTTATTTGGCCACTCGTCATCGTCGGACACCCGAAACTCAAAAATCCGAGTGCCATCTATATAAAGTGCTTCCTTTCTCCCTCACACACACACACACACACACACACAGAGATAGTAGCTAATGTGTCGCTTGCCATTCGATAGATCTATGTGACACCTGAAAATGTGTCGCCTTGTCTGTGAGGCGTCACCGCCCTTACCCCAACCTCCCAGCCCCCGTCCCTTTTCGGGCTGTGTCCACCTACCTATTCACCTATTCCCCCCGGGTGGTGCCACAAGTTAGCAGCAGCAGCAACACACATTGGTCGAGACTAAAATGGATGGCCGCGCATGGTCCTAAGAGAGTTTTACGCTCTCCCTCTCACTCGCTCGCTCACTCACTTACCATTTCCCTCTCTCGCTCACTCGCTTGCTGGCTCTCTCTCTCTCTCTCTGGCTTTTGGTGCTGCATTTTTGGGGTGTCGGTTAAGCAGTGGTCGCTCGGCCGCCCGTTCTTGCTGGCAATCAAAGTCAAAAAGGCAAAAAAAAAGGCAAGAGGAAATCTTCAATTGATTGAAAATTAACAAGTTTGGTGACACTCGTTAAAAAATAATCTTGGTTAAACCGTTATTTGCCCCATTTCTAAGAGAGAGAGAGGTAATCCAATTACTATTTAGTCTATGAATTAAAATTACAATTTCTTAAGTATTTTCCAAGCAAAAATATCACAATTGATATCAAATTTAGACTCCTCAATTATTTTTTATGCAAAAATCCTTGTGAAAATTTAAAAAATTTAAACTTTTCTAATCTCTTAAGATCAAAAAAACTATTGAGAATGGGTAGAAAATATGATTTTTTTTTATGGGAATAGCAGGATTTTGAATCGTTTTAAGGAAAAAGGATATTGATTTGGATATTCCATCATATTTGCGGATGAGCAATTCGAGGATTCTAATGGACTGTGTGATATGGCTGATGATATATGGTTAACCGATAACGATATCATAATAGCAACAAAGAAGGAAGAATTAAAGAAGAGCAAGACGAAGGATTTAAGCTAATATTTATATATTTACATATCTAGTTCATTGAATAAAAAGTAATGCTTTCTTCTCTTACAGTAATTAGTTTACTCTAATTCTATATTAGATGTTCCTAAATCACAAAATATCTCTGAATAGAGAGTTGTTAATTTGGAATGATATTTTTATTTAATCTTAACAATCTAATACAAGAGACAAACCAATTTACAACTATTTATTAAGTTTTACATCATTAAAATTGTTTATCAATTCATTTTTAAAACTTAACATAATCTCTGCTCTGAGAAAATAGGTTTTTGAGATATATTAAAAGATCTTAAGATGTCCTTATGATGTTCAAACAAAAGGATCTTCAAGCAATAAATAATTGTCAAGTCTTTATTACGTAATTTCATGTAATGAATTCAATTCTTCTGATAATAATTGGTTATACATTAAAATTTGAACTGAATTTGAAAATTTTCTTCGGATTTCGGATATTTGATCCTATATATAAGTTGCCGATCGTCGGGGGATATGAGGATAAAGCTGATATTTCACCTGAGAGACTGATCAATTTTCGATAGCCATAAATATTTTTCCTTCCTTCATAAATAAATCACTTTTCAGTCCTGAGTAGTTCCTGGTTTATGAAGGTGTCTCACAACTCCCAATTTTAGATGAATGAAAGTACTATTGAGCGATATTAAGATTATTAGTATATGTAACTAATTTTTTAGAATTTGAAATGTCTTTAATTGACATTCGTTAATCTCTGATCATCAAAATATTGATAGCGGTGACTAATTGGCGGAAAAAGATTGTCCCCTTATGACAATAACTTGTAGATGGGAATTAGAGGGGATTTAAAAATGTTTACTTTTAGATGTAATGAAATTTACCTCTCTCTTGTTATGGGTAATAGTAGAACCATTCAAACACAGCTTGAAGAAGAAGAGAGGGGCAGAACGAGAGAGGGAGAGAGAGAGAGAGAGACTGGAAATGGGGAAGGGGAACAGAGTGTGTGAAACTAAACGAAATAGAAAGGCATATTGTTCAATTCAAAACAAATTTTCAAGAGCGTCAATTTGTGACAAGAAGATAAATGTGTTGCGTTAAACCCCTCATCCCTCCAACCGTCCAGCCACACCTCCCCAATCTACAGCCCCCCCTCACTCGGGGCCACGCAACGATGTTCTAAGCAAGATAGAAAGAGAGATGAAGAAGAGGAACGGATCTAGTGAGAGAGATCGCTGGGTGAATGTAGCCATGGCAAATGATCAAAGTCAAAGCCGAAACCGATGCCGATGCTGATGCTGATGCTGATGCCGGTATTGAAATCAAGCCAAGTTAAGTCGGTCCAACACACAACGAGAGAGAAGACCAAAAACCAAGACCAAAACCAATGCCATGGCTACTACGACCGAGGGAATTGACCGCAATTATGCGATAAAGATAAAACAATGTGGTGTCATTTTTATGGTTCTTTTTCGATGGTCGTCGGTCCCAAACACACACACCAACACCAATACACACACATGCAAGAGGGAGTACGAATCCGAATGACTGTGAAGAGTAACAGAGATGGCAACAAGGTGATAATCTATAATTGCCCTTGCTATAACAATTGTTCCTTTAATTCCACCGCCGCCGCCGCCGCCGGACGATGACGACGACATCGACAACGACAACGACAAAACGAAGACAATGTGTTCTACTGTTGCGGGGGCTCAGGGTAAAGGAGGGAGTGGAAAATGAGCTAAAGAGACCCTATATAGGGAAACACACACACACACACACGCACAGTCAGAAGAGACATTTGGTAACACGTGAAACGAATGCGTTGACAGCTTGTGGAGTGTCTCCTTGTCCCCCGTGTGCGCCCTTCTGTTCCTTTATCCTCTCCCTCACACTCTCGCTCTCTCTATCTACCTACTGTAAAGTGATTAGGGATCAAAATATCGTTTATAACTCATAATGACCATGACAAATATTGCATTCAATGCGTTACGTTACGTGAGTCGCGGTCATTCTCATCCACGACCATGTCCACATTCACTGCGGTCAACAGTTGTTTAACTGACCCTTAGGCAGGACCAAAAGAATTCAACAAAAATTGCCCACATGTCGTTGGATAGCGGTCAAGAGCTGTCAGCAGCGTCATCTGACGATCCCAGAAAACAAACCCATTGAGCCATTCTGTAGTAATCGTAATAGTCATTCGAATTCGAATTCTATTCGTCCTTATCTAGTTAATCGCCTCTAATCGCGCTATATCAGCTGTAGAGCCCATTGTCTATGTACAATATTGGTTCCACATTAGCCACAATTAGACTGGCCGTGCCGACAATTAATTTATCTTCTCTTAATGTTAATTGACGTTTCAACAGAACCAAAAAGAAATACAACAAAACCACCCAGAAACTCAAAAGCCTTCCTTTAGACAGTGGAACAAAACCTATAGAAAAAAAGTGCAATTCTGAATGAATTGAATGACTGTATGAAATTCTTGTTTTTGATACATATGTATGTATGTTTTGTGTGGCATTTGCCCCAATGTGCTACAGTTAGACTCGGTGGCTTGGTGGACGACTTCCGCCTTCCGCATTTTAAAATGTTATCAAAATTGTTCAATCAACATACTCGTAAATTTGCCAATTGCTGACAAAAGTTAACGCTTTCAAATTAAGCCAAAAGTAACATTAAATGCATTCAATAGAACTCGGTGACACGCATTGTCCACGATTGTCCACTATCATCATCATCATAATGATCATCATCATCATCAGCGTGTTCATTCTCTTCTCATTTCTACTCAGCATTAGTTTGTTTCGCTTTCTTGTTATTATACTAGAGATTTCGA
This sequence comes from Drosophila tropicalis, assembly GCF_018151085.1. NCBI lineage: Eukaryota > Metazoa > Arthropoda > Insecta > Diptera > Drosophilidae > Drosophila > Drosophila tropicalis. Next base: position 4,967,619 of record NW_027172602.1, on the reverse strand, counting down.
GACCAAATCAGACAATCATCTATATAGTCTATCAGGATATACACGAACTTCGGACTCACCCTTTACTCATCAAATTGTCCTTTTAGAAGTTGAAATGGACTTTCTTATAGTTTATAGAATAAAAAATCCTGAGTTTCACTTAAAGAACAATCACTCTTCTTCCCCTTCTTGCCTCTATATCCAATCCTCCCTCGAAAATGTTCAAAGGGCAAACTGAAGTCGAGGCAGGATTGGAGAGGTTGGAGGATTTTAATTATTTTTAGCGATGTCACCTTACGGGATGGTTGGATTGCGCACTTGACTGTCCACTTGCCTGCCCATCAACGGCCGCGGCAAGGACAAACAATACAATGAGGAAGGAAAAAAAAACAGAAAAATTAGAAGAAGGAGAGATTCAAAAAAAAAAAAAAAAAAAAAAAAATAATACGAAGCAGAGCACAGGCACTGGGCAAAGGTAAACAAAAAGGATGCGCCAACAAGGCTGGCAAAACAATGAAATTGTGAAAATTCTCTCTCTCTCTCTCTTTTTATGTGTGTGTGTGTGTGTGTGCCCTTAGAACATTGTGTTGTTATGAGCACTTTTTATGTTTTAATCCCTCTTTGTGTGAAGGCAAACATTTGGCAGGATCAACTGCTGTGAGAGATCAGGCCTCTTGAAATGTACACACCCTCGATTCAGGGTTTCGATCCCGGTGTCCGGACTTCGGGGTTTTTTTTTTTGGATTTGTCATTTGTCGCTTGTCGCAGCCACTTGACTTGGCTCAGACACCTTTGAGACCCCTCTAGACATCTCCTACACCTGACATGCCAGATTAGTGGTCAAGTGGCCAAGTGGCCAAGTGGTAAAGTGGTCTCTCGTTCAACGGGGCGGATTGGCGGACCACAAAAGTCAATGTGATTTAGTTTACATGTCAAACCTGTAGCCAGAATTCTCCACAACCTGCCCGATATTATCTAGAGGCCAGAATCGGAAATTCAAAATGCCTCGGGTCATCTGCAGCTGCAACCAAAGACAACCACGACAACAACAACAACAAGCATCGTGGCTCTCCAGCTAACTCTGCACTTCTGGCCTAGCCAGTCTTCTAGTCATCGATGACTAAGCTGATAATGGCACTCGGTTTATTTTATATTACGATCGATTTCCTTTAACCAGCTGGCAGCTTTGCAGCTTGCATCTGGTCAGGACAGCACAGCAGAGTACAGGACAGGCCAGGCTAGGCCAGGCCATGGTTGGGCTAAAATTCTACAGGTCCATATGAATATGAAACTTCCACCCACCACTGAATATTCAATGCCTTGGGTTACTACACATGGAAAAAACCTAAAACCAGATGCTTCTTTACCCATAATGACAATCGATTTAAATGATCCACTTGGACCGTTTATTCCCAGCCACTTGAAATAAAACTTCAATTGGAATTCCATAGAAAAGTATTATGATTCGGACTCAACTTTAAATATGCCTTGGTTCAGTTGTCTTAACGTCATTCTTTACAATGATATTGTGGTATAATTTCCAAATCATTAGCCAATCATTTGTATATGTATATGTTGTTGTAGTTTAAATAGTTCTTAGATCTAGCTTAACAATGCCAAAAGCCGAAAAGTCATATCGGTTATTTCTGCCAGCTTATTATCTATGTATATTTGTGTGGAACTTAAAACTTTATAAGTAAATTATGATATTTTTGATTCCAGACAAACGAAAATGTCGATTGAGTTAGGCTTAATCAGTGGAAAATCCTCAATCGACCAGATAGTTCCGATCGAGATATCTCAGTTAAGCATTGAGTATGTTTTCTGTCCTTTCGCCGTCTCTTGCAAAGGTTTTAGAAGTCTCTTGGACTGTATATAAGTGTGTGTGTGTGTGTGTGTGTGAGTTAGTTAGTTGTTTAAATCTGCAGTAATTACTTGTATTTATCGATTATAATTCACAATCAGTTTGAGCATTAAAGTATTGGCATGCTAATAGAGTGAAAAAACTTGGCTTACAGTTAACTAAAGATAATAGTTTTCATTGATAGTTTATAACAGAATGTTATCTAATATGGACGCAAAAATTTCTCTCAGTGTATGCTGGATGTGACTGTCATAGTTGTATATGGATGGTAAGAAGTTATTGGTACATTGGCCATTTCGTTCTGCAAAAGTCACTTGTGATCGTGAGAACTTGGCTTAATTGATTTCCACATGCCGCAAAAGAGAGTGCCACATATGTATATATGGAGGGGCATAAAGTTGGAGCACAGGAAGCGGTGAGAGGGCTAGGGGGAATCATGGGGTGCGTAAGTTCAAATGCCATGCATGACCGTCACAAATGCGAAATGTAATCATACACAAAAGAATGCTCGATATATATATGTATACAAAGAGTTGATCAACTTTACATTATCGATAATACAAATAAAAACTATATGGTAAATATGTAGGTACATACATATATATCTGGAGCGACTATATATTTGTTTTGGCCTTGTTAAACATAAGACCAAGATCACAGGGTCATGAATTGACGATGATGATTTGTCTTGTCAAGTTACACGAACACTTCTTGAGGCTTTACTGTGCTGATCTTTACCCTTCTTTTCTCCCTCTCTCTCTCGCTCTCTCCCTCTCTCTTTCTCTTTGTCTTGTCTTCTCTTCCCTTTCTGCTCTTGTGGGTGTGTGCTGGTGTATTATCTCTAAAGCCAAGTTCTTGGCCTGCGGCATGTTCCTGCAATTTTTTATTATTCGTTCTCTTTTAAGTGATCGATCGAAATTAAATAAGAAAAGTAAGCAGAACGCAACAAAAAAAAAAAAAAAAAGAAATACGAAGAGAAAAAGGTAAGGAAAATGGCTTTGCGATCGTCCCACAAAATATTTCAAGAGGGGTTAACCAACCAGGCTCAACTCACAGTACACTCACTTGGAGAACGCGATGGTTAATGTGCGTTTAGATACGAAGACATGTAATTTTGCAGTTCGCCTCTCTCTCTCTCTCTCTTTGTCTCTCTTACTCTGTGTCTCTCTGTCTTTTTGGTTTCCCCCCGAGTGCAATTGTGTCTGGCCAAACCGAATTCCGACCCAAAAGCAGGCCCCAAAACATGTATGCCATGGACAGTTGTCAATGGGGGCCAGGCCCGAATCTTTACCATGGCAAAGCAGGGCAGGACAGGACTGGACAGGGCAGTCAAACGTTTCGCCTAGGGAACCAACTGCCTCGTCGTCGTCGTCGTCTATGATGACGGCATTGATTATGATGGGACCATGGATGGTATATGGTATATGAGACTAGCTCGATTCTCGTTCACATTGCAGGCTACTGCACTAGCCCCATGGGCATCGTCATGAATGTGAATGTGGACGTGGACGTTGGATATGGACACAATAATGCACAGACACAGATGCACGCAAGCTGCATCATCGTTATCGTCAGCATCATCATCAACGTTGTTTGTTGCCTTTGCCTTTTCGTGGCTGTGGTTATTATGGCAGCAGAAGCCTTCAACCTGCACCTGTAGAAGTTACTTCAAACTGTCCATAAGCATGACCAGAACACAACATTGAACACAGCAAACAATATTTCTTGAAAGAGCTTTAACTTTGGATTAACCAAATCGTTTCATAAGCCGCTTAAAAGAAGAAATTGTCCGAGGGAGCTTCACATAAAGGGATTACTCGTACCTTGCTTGGTCGCAAAAGAAAGTCACAGACTGTCTCCCTTGACACTCAGACATTCAGTTTGATATCAAAAACCTCTTTCGAATCGCAGATGATGTGCTGCTAGGTATCCAATGGTCTAATGATTACCAGGTTGCCTGGCTTATTAACAAATCAACAGATGATCTGTGGATTTAACTCATGCTGGGGCTCTAATTCACACACACACATAGCCTTGGGGGCTAACATGAAACTTTCCCAGTGTCCCAGCAAACAGAAAACAAAAACAACTGGATGATTCTTCGTGGGGTCGAGTCTTTGGACAACACTCTAAGCGCAAATTGTAAACAATTCGCAAAATTGTTGCCAACTCTTATCGGTCGATGCATCTTAACGAACACGCAGCAACAGACCAGGAGGCCCAGTCCTCCTCGTTGTTGGTTGTTTAATTTGGCATCATTCATCGTGGGCAAATGTCATGCAATGGGCAAAAGGCCCCTCAATCGCTAATTACAGCCACCTTCCACCTTCTATCCATCTTTGCTCTCTCTCTCTCTCTCTCTTCTGCATTAGAAGAAGTCACCTTTCGTGACATTGACAGCAAAGAAGTGGTAGAAGATCGTAGAGAATAGATCACCAAAGCCAATGTCCCAACACTGACACCCATGCATATGGATACCCTAACCTATCAGCATTGCCAACACTTAGAGTGGGGTTTGGGTTTAGGTTGGTTCACCAAGCATAACGCGACTTTATTTAAGCACGCATTTATCTCCTCCACCCCCTCCCCATAGTATTCAACTAATTGGTGCGTGTAAGATGCACCTAAACTGCCCTCCTCAAAATGAAACTATTCATGTTCACAGAACCAGAATAAAGATGCGAATTCCCTTATTCGGCGCATATGAATTAAATGTACTCAAATTAGTCTAATCACTGAAAATGCAATTCTTTATAATTCTCAACTGCTTTAAGTCTGTAATAAGCATTCGAAGCCTCCTTTTTAGTTTGTTTCCTTGACAGAGAAATGATGGAATTTTCCTAGCAAAGTCTCGCCATTGAGATTTTAGGAGAGTTTAGGAAATTTTGAAGTTCAAGAGTTAGCGTAAGAGTTAATTAGGTCAATGTCTCGGGTATTAATAGTTATTCCTCTGTCATATGACCTCCAGTCTAAGGCTAAAGTTGTGAGATGACATTTGCTCAGCAAAGCTAAGCGAAGTTAAGCCTAAACCATCTCCCCTCTTCTAGTTGTAAGTATAATCCCCCTCACCCCTTCTACCAACCCTTTGTACATGTACCTGTCGCATAATATGCAATCGCCGGAGGTTGAAACAACAAAGAGATCTGTCCGCGACAACGCTGCTGTGGAGGTTTGCGTGACAAGCGACATCATTTGCATAACAATGCTGGAGACGATTCAAATTTTTGGTCTCCCAGAGCAATTTTCACGACACTCACACACATATACACAGAGATATAAGAGTATGAGACACCCTCTGGCACCTGCTCATAGGTAGCTAGCTAGCTAGCACATTAATGATTTTCAGTTTGAGGCAAACAGGTGGAGTAATCGCTGGCAAATACCTACACACACACACACACACACACACACACAGAGACTGAGACTCACGCGTATGCATATGACACTATACCTGGGTGACGCCCAAGATACTACCCACGCCCCATGTTGCCGTCTAGGGGAACGTCTTGTTGTTGTTGTTAGACGATCGCTCTCTATCTTTCTCTTACACACTAAAAAACACTTTGAGTTGCGTTGCGTTGCGTTGCCAATGCGGAACGGAAACGAGGGGCTGCGACAAAAGTGCCTAGCCAAGTTTGAATCAGCTTTAAGAGTCGGAGACAAGTCTTCTGTTGTCGTGGCCATTCAAGGGCAGAGGGTACCAGAGCCCAGGCCCTGTTGAATAATTTATTTATGCGCCTCACCGTCACAGTCACCGTCACCGACTGTGACAACGTCACCTCCTCCGATTGCCAAAGCCGCCGTCACCGACATCACCTTCCCCGCGATTGTAAGCTTTTCACGTAACCAAGACTATGGGGAGAATTATTTGCGTTCGCCTCCTTGCGTTTCTAATTAAGCGCGAGAAATATTCAAAACTTTTGCCATTGTTTCAACGATTTTCAAGTTCAATTTACATAACATTCCTTAGCCGTCGCCGTTGCTGTAGCCCCGGCGAAGCATTTTTTTTTTTTTGTCTGTTTCAACTAACCATTATGATGATCGACTTCGATTCCAACTACCTTGTTTTTGCTTTTCTTCTCGCATTTATTCATTTATTTTTATTTTTTTTTTATTTTTTCGTTCAAGATAATAACGTCGCAACCATGAATTGATAATCGGTTGGCTGGCGGACTGTTAGTCTGGTGCAGAAGGGTTCAAGGCCAACTAAGAGTCTCTCATCTGGCCTGAGATGCCCTGGGAGGGGATGAGAGCTGACTTGGCTTGGCTGATCGGGATCAATGGTGAAAGGTCGTTAAATGAAATCGTTGCAGGATAATGGAGGACAGATGTGTCTCTCTTTCTCTTTGCAATATCAAATTATATCAGAGAGATTCATGTTTCATCTTTTGTAATTAATATAGATAAGCTGTCAATCAGAAGTCATTCGATCTGTCTCTCTTACCTAGATAGACAAGGGTTTAATACATATTCTTTGAAAGTAGAGGAAAATGATGTAAAATATTTATAGATTTCATTAAATTATGAAGTCTTTATTTAACTTTTAAATGACTTTCGTGGATTTCAGTTGCTTATTGAATGCAAATTCTGAAGATCCAGGTGCCTCTCACATTCATCTTCTTCTATCCTTATTCCATTTTGGCCAAATTGTTAAGCCTAATGCGCTGAGACTCAATCAAGGAAGCAACTGTCTCGATTCCCCTCAATCCCCCACCAAACGACCAACATAAAATAATACAAAAATGAAAGAAAAACGGATGAAACTTATGCTCTCAATAGCCTCCTTTTGCTAAGTACCGAAACCGATGGAAAAGGTTCCAGGACCAGACAATGAGTGAACAGAGCCAGACGGTTAGTCGCTTGACTACGTCTCTCCTTCACACATACTGTTTCCATCTCTTTCTCTGTTGTTGTCGGCGCATTTCATAAATGATAATAATTTCTGTAAATAAATATTGTGTAATCATTGCCGTTGATGCCATTATCAAGAGCCGAGAGCTCGGCATTATTGTGCTGTCATATATACAATTTTTGTTCACAAATAGAAATCCCAATTCCTCGCGATCCGCTACTCAAGCAGAAGGAGAACAAGGAACACGGAGCAGCAGCCAGCTTTAATGACAAGCATGATATTGAAGACGGGCCAGGGAGGGATGGGTATTGGGTATGGGTATTGGGTATGGGGTATGGGCAGCGCCATCTGCTTGGTCAGATCCCAAGCACTTCATCTGAGCCTTTGTACCTCATCGCGTTTTCCCATTGTATCGATGTGAGTGTGTGTGTGTGTTTGTGTGCATTGCCATTGGCCTCCTTTATTGTTTAGACACTTACGCAACATATTGTGGCTGAAAAGGGGCTGGGAGCGATGGAGGAGAGGGTAAATGGTTGGGCAAAGGTTTTGGGTTTGAGTTATCTTCGGTGGTTGCGCGTATTTCTTTCATATCTCTCTCTCCCTCTCTCTTTCTCCCTCTTTCACTCAAATTTGGCATCCTTTTGCTAAGGTCTTAATAAGAACATATGTATACACATTCATTTATATAGATGATAATTGTCAGGTAGTGCGTATCCTTCCAGACCAAAGAAATGGTGTTTTTCTGTGTGTGTGTGTGTGTGCGGGTGTAAGCGGTTTTTGCGGTTTCTCTGTCATCCTTCTCAACGCCTCTTTTCGGTGATGGAGACATTGAAAACCAGTTGACATAGATATGTATACAGGCCACTTTATGGCTTAGTCAAAATTCAGAGTTTTAAATTAAAGCTCTGTTGAAGGAAGGATCTTTAGAACCTCAACTTACAGACAGAAAACGTTATAATCTGTTGATTTATATTCCAATATAAAATATTATTTAAAGACATTATTTTGACACAGATTCGTAAAGTCAAGAGGCTTTTTGGAATGAAAACGACTCAGAAGAAATGAAAATTATGTTTATGAAGTAGTCATAATGTTCCAAATTGATAACTTAGGTTTCAAAGGTTATGAAATGAGATTAGTCAATTGTTAAGATGTTCTCCAAAGACATTAGATTAAATTAGTTAACATTATGAATCTCATTATCTTCTCTTTTGAGAATGCATTGACAATAAAAATGTCAATATAAACAAAGTTTAAAAATTTCTGCAACTTTGTGTATGAGTTGATTTTGTCGATCCTCCAATAATAAACCCCAATACATTGTACATTTTAATGGGCCTTATTTAGATGGAATCGCAAACCTTAAGAATTTCTTTTAAAGGTAATTAAATTTAAGTGTATAATACATGTGTAGGTTTAGATGGGGAATAGTGTGTGGTCAGATGCGTGATATATGCATGACAAAATCATTGCAGGTGTGGGGCAAGGGGGACATACATATACCTACATACATATGTATATGTAAGTAGTGATAGAGCAAGTTGGTACCGACATGCCAATGATAGGGTATAAGGTGGTTATGGAGTTTAGTGTGTGCATAGCGTTACTTGACTCCATCTAAATACGTTTGTACGTATCTAATTAAGTAAAAATTTATGCGCGTGTTCACTGAGGACGATGAAACAAACGGCAAATGTTGAGGTAAAGACGTTAGTTTTACTTTGATCGTCATAGTCGTAGTCGTAGTCGTCGTCGTCGTCGTCATCGTGGTTGCTGTTGAAGCATTAATTGCGACTGGTCAGTGTAATAACTGCGACTACGAGAAATCATACACACTACAGTTGTGGCCACTGACTGGGTTTGTACATCTTTTCACATATGTACATATGTATGTATGTATGTAGAGAGAGAGGGAGAATTGAGTGACGTAGCAGCAGCTGACAACGACAACCATCTTCCAATGGCAATGGCCAGTACAGTAAGCCATAGCCATAGTCTAACTTTCAATGGATGCACAACATTTGCGATCATTGGAGCATACTCTGGCCAAAAAGACAGAGGCACATAGGCATAGAGGTAGAGGCAAAGACAGAGCCACTTGTAGAGGACTGAGGCGCAATCTCTTGGCATAATAAATCCATTTAATATATTGTATTCAAACCGTTCGTTATGATCTTCGCGCTCGCTTCTGCAACGCCCTGATTGCTTCGCTATTAATGCAGCAACGGCCAGCGAGCAGTAACAGCAACAGCAACAGCAGCGGCATCAGCAGGTGGAGCTAACTAAAGTTGGGTAAGAAGGGAGAAGTAATAGTTGTAGTAGTACACAGCAGTTGGCCTACGGGGTGGGGGTGGAGGAGGAGGAGGAGGTGGAGTGTAGGACAACGGCAAAGGCAAAGGCAGCGGGTGACCAACTATAGCCGCTTTAAGACCAAGTTGTACTTAGTCACGCTCAAGTGCATAGCGAGTCTTTCGCTTGTTTTCTGATTAGACGACGAAATACTTTTCCCTCAACACTGTAAGCCAGATCGCTCGATTTGATCGCCTTCTACCTTCCTTCCTACCTCCCTCCCACCACTATTCCATTCGTATTCCAAAAAACACAAAAAACATTGAAGAAATCGAATGGACAGCAAGAATAAATGATACAACATACAATATGGCTGTAATTATAAAGTCTTATAGATAAAAATATCATTATCAGGGTTCAAATCCATAGAGCTTTCAACGAGTGTGATTGATATGTGATTTTGCAACACTTTTCTAGCTTTTTTCTAGCTAGTTTAAATGGAAAGTTCTTGAGTACCTCAAGCAAAACCTTCAAAGCAATGTCCTAGGGACATTCGGACTTCTCACAGATCCATACAAATGTCAGGGTTTACGTTCCTCAAGGAATTTCAAGCCCTTTGCAGCGCCTACTATCAGAAATTTTGTTTTGGAATAAGTTTGACAACATTTTCTATAAGTTTTCATGCAATTCAACTGTTGTCCAGTAATATTTGAAATACTTTGCGTTCAAAATTAGTTGCCATGTGTAGTATTATTTATCTATTTCAGTTCATTCGAAATGATTCGTAGTAAAAGTTTGTTCTTATGCCTGGCAATTGCATTCAAGCAAAAATAGGAAGTGCAAGCGGCAATACTTATGTTTGTTTGCTTTACGACTCTTGGAGCAACAAGAAAAAAAAAAAAAAACAACAAGAAAATACGCTAAAGCAAAAGATGCCACTACAGAGACCCATTCCCATTCCCCATTACCACGACCCACGACCATGACAATGACTTTAACTGCAGGGCAACGAGATGATGTGTACTGCAATCTGCGGGCCCGATGAATGCCGCTGGCAATGCCGCTAAACGAAAGGGGGCAGTTCCTGATGCAGTTTATGCAGATACGTTTCAATTAGCTCAATTCGAACGTGAAAGTGTGAATATGTGTACATATATTTATAAAAACCCAAGGGCCTGCCTGCGCCAGGCCCGACAGGACGGGACGGGACGGGCCGGGACAGGGCTGGGTGAGTTAGGGTAGGCAGGAGGGAAACGCCGAACTAGCTGCAAACTGCAAAGCTACTTAGCAACCCAGACAGCCCGACAACAACCCACAACCATCCAAACTAACCAAACCAACCAAACCAAACCAAACCAACCAGCCAGCCAGCCAGCCAACCAGATGCTGAGCCAAAGCCGCACCCGAACCGATTCCAACCGTTGGAGAAGATGACGATGATGATGATGACGAGGAGGAGGACGATGATGAGGAGGATGATGTTGGTTCTTCTTCGATTCTGTGTGTGTGTGTTTTTTTTTTTTTTTTTTTGGGCCCCCAGAAGTAAGTTGTTTTTGTTGTTATTGTTGCTAGTGTGAAATGTGTAATGTGCAATGCAAATAGTCATAATTGCAGGCGGGCAAAATGTTGTTGCTGTTCGACTGCTGCTGCGCTGTTGCTGTTGCTGTTGGGGCCGATCATTAAGCGCAGTTGTTCACTTAACGCTTGAAGGGCTAAACAAACGCGAGGAAATTCTTAAAATCAATTTACCATATTGAGCGATGCGATGCAATTTTACATACAAACACATGCACATGCACATGCACATGCACACATATGCATATGGATAGATATTTTGCAGTGGTATAGAAACTAAAGTAAACCAAATGATATACATATGCCATATACATAGCCATTATAGAATTAATAATCAGGCCATGGCATATAAGAATTTCTTTTATTGAAATTCATTTTATTAATTTTAACATATTTATATTTTGAAAATTGTTACATATCTTAAAGCTTAAAGCTAGAGTGAAATTTACCCCTTATTTTTAGATCTAAATATGGACTACGGCCATGTTTCAGATTGTTGTAGGCAAATGTCATTGAATGACTTAAGAATAAAGGAGGGAAAAGTGGACAAAATATGTAGGATTCAGCTGGAGTTTCGAGTGGCTTACGTTTTCTTTGAAAATCTCATAAAAAATTATATCAGATGAATGCTTAATATGAACTGACAACAATTCTGCAAGACAATGCCATAAAACTCAAAGGATGAGGACCCCTTCGAAGAGCTAATAGCTCACTTTGGTGACATATTTTATGGAAGTCTAAATGGTCTCCTTCTCCCTCTCTCTGTGTCTGTGATTGTGTGAAGGAGACACTTGGTTTTCATCCAAGTTTAAGGAAGCAAATATGCAGATTCAATTCATGCAGCCAGGATAAAGAAGCTAAGACATGAACAAAATGCAATCCTTTATGAACTTTGTCGACTAGGATGATTATTTCTCTACAGTTTGATCGCCTTGACTATTGATTAGTACTATTTAATCAACATATCATCAATAAACAGAGGAATTTCAGTCAGAGACTTGGACAAAGTAGACATAATAAAAACAAAGGTGGCGGAATGTAATGCTAAGAAATTCGTCATACACTGAATTTTTTTTTTTTTTTTTTTCCGTTTTTCTAAATTTTTGCGATTATTAATGGGGATTTTGTTTTAAGGAACAATCTTTTTTTGGCCCTTGAGATGGTCGTTTGGTTTAATGGGGTCCCCTTAATTGGGCATTTCCAGGCAAGAGAGACAGAGACAGAGCGACAGGGGAAGGAGGGCAGGCAAAAAGTCTGTGGCTATTCCTAAGTAGGCTGGCAATCAAGAGGCAAAAGACGCACGTGCGACACTCAAAGCGTTGACTCATTAGCCCCAACTCCATCAAGTTGTTCTGGGCTTAGCAGCAGCTGTGGGTCGTGGCTGAGAGGGGGGGACGATCTGACGCCAATGCGGCTGCTTCCGTTCTAATAATAATACTCGCATTAGTTTCATTTTGATGCGATTAAAAACGAACGTCCAGAGAACGTCCAAAAAAAAACAGAAGAAGAAAGATGAAAAAAAAAAAACAAAAACCAAACTAACAGCACATTGAAATACTTTCAGTCCCAACATACATACATAAGTGGTTTATTACGATAAGCGAGAGTTTGCTGAGAGCCACTCACCGTGCGCGTTTCAATTACCATTGTCAATTCCGCTGGCTGGTGGCCACTGACGATGACTGACTGATGGTGAATTTCTGGCATTGCCATTCCCATTTGGTCTCTAGGTCTGTTGGCCACTCTAGCTGGCGGGGCAATGTGGGTCGCCGGCAAAGCTCTCGCCCTCTCTCATTCCATTTGCTGAGTCAAGTGCCACAAGCTCCCCTCTTACCCTCCTCCCTCTACGAATACAACTACATAGCAGGGGGGATTATTTCCCTTTATTCCTTGAATTACAAGCAACCTAAAAGATATAACTTTGCAAATACTTTTCTTTTTCTTCTTCCATCTCAATGAACAGTAAGGATAGCCACATAAGATCTTAGTGAGTGCGTCTAAGGCGATTCCCTGTTCTAATGATCGTCTTTTCCTTTAACTACAAATGGGATTTGGCAGCACGACAGGACAATGAATCACTTTCCTTTTCATCTTGGTCACACTTTGATTGTTCAATCATATTCTCAGTTGATCTTAATTGGAGCGAGACTTCTTGTCCTGTTCTATTCCCCTATATAGCTCTCTTGTAGAGATTTTCTATAGCATATTGTTAATCAGTCTTGTTAGTTGCATTTTGTGGTTATTGTTATGGATGCATTACATAGAAATAATATTAAGACTTTTACTTACTTACTTACCTGGACCGCGTTGTCTGGACCTATTTGATGGCACGGATAACTGGCCTCGGCATTGAGCGTTCTTTTTTTTTTTTTTTTTTGGTTTTTGGTTTTGGTTTTGGTTTCATGTTTGTTTTGTGAACATTGTGGGTTTTGATGTTGGGCCGCTTGTAGTCAAATTGGTTTCCCTTTGTTTGGTCCATGGCCAACGAAAACAACAAAATGAAACCAAGAAAATAAGAAAAAAAGAAGAAAAAAAAAACAAAAACACTGAAATAAAAAATTAAAATTGGGGAGACCAGTAAGAGAGGGGGGAGGGCCAAAAAAAAAAAAAGGTAAAATTCACAAATTACTCTCATTTCGTTAAAACGGCACAAAGCATCAGTCGAGGCGGTGGCAGAGACGGCGGCTTCGGCGTCGGCGTCGTCGAAGGCAATACAACAAAACGACATAATCATCGTCGCCGTCATCTTATCCGTGGTTAAAAAAAATTAATAATTTAAATTTATGGAAAACGGAAAGAGAATGAAGCGACGAAGTCATCGCCAAAACAACTTCAAAGCTGTAGTCTATTATAAAACGACATGACTTGGAACATACTCACACACACACACACCAAACACACTCGTGAAGTGTATAAAAAATAGCAGCAAAAAAGAATGGACGGCTTTTTGGATGGTCTCCGTCTGGATTGGATTGGATTGGCTTTGCCTTGAATGGGATGTGTCTGCGAATCTGTCCACATGCTATTCGTGTGCGTCGTCGTCGTTTTTGTTGTTGTTTTTTTTTTCCATTCTCGATTTGACCATAGGAAGAAGAAGTCCATGTTGCAAGCCAACGTTTCCGACTTAAGTCCCATAATGTTTTTGTTTTGTGGATCCCACACTCACACTCGCACACACACACACACACACACTCGCCTAATTTAGAGCGTAAAATTGAGACAGAAATTAAATTTAAAAGAGAAATACATAATTTGTTCATCGCCGTGGCGGTAGGTAATCCTACTCAAAGGAAAACCCATTAATGCTTTCTTAATACTCTAATCCAATCAAATAATAACTCCAACTTGAATGCCCCCAAGGATCCCCCTTCCCCATCCACCACTAGACCAGTGAGAATTCTGAGAGAGAGAGAGAGAGAGAGAGAGAGCTCCTCTCAAATTTCATTTGATTTTGATGCTTGTTAGGATCAACAATTAGCAATTACTATGTCAATTTCGGGATACCCTTAAATATAGAGGGTATAATCATTCCTGACCCTAACTTACCCCCTAAAGTATGCAAATTTTGCTTACAACAGTCTTTCTGAGTCGGAGATTGGAATCTTTTGATAAAAATCTTATAAAAGTTTAGATTATCATCGTACAAAAGATTCTATTATCAGAAATCATCTTTGATGAGTTTAGTTCGAGTCCTTTTGTTGATTAAAATGAATGATTATTTACATACTTGATTAAGAGAATATCCTCTGCAAAATCTGATACATGATAATCGAAACTGTTTAAAGAGGAGTCCTAACCAGGTTAAAAAGAAGTCACTTAGCTTGTATTCATGAAATTGTTGGAAAAAGTATTCCAAAACCAAATTTAAAGTGTTCCATATAAACCTTTGGCATCAACATATTTTAATTGGCCTTGTTGTAGATCCGTCAAATGTATGATAAGCAACAAAAATCTTGGTAACAACTGAAACTAGGTGCTAACCAAATTTGTTTACACAAAAAGTTCTAATGGAAATTGATCTTTCAGTGAGCCCACATCAAAACAAACTGAAGTCAAGCCCCAGCTCATCGGTTCTTCAAATGTCATAGCAAATTAAAAAAAGAAAAAAGCAATCTCCTGATGTTTCCTAATGTGTCAAGAAACTGATAATATGAGTTTACTATCGGATATATCAAAGTGTCATTTGTGCATAATTATTGAATGTGAATTCGTGTATACCTGGCAGCTCTAAGCCTTTTGTGGTGAGAAGGCTTAATGACAAAGTCACAGACACTTTGTTTTCATATGGAATTAAAGAAACCAGAAAAGGCAAGACGACAAAAACAAAATGGGATGATTAATTGGCTTCGTCGAATCAATGTAGGGCTACCAAAACCAATTCAATACTCATCCTTCTTATCGTTTTGTTCACATGATATGAATTTGGTGTGTGTTTGCGTGATCTTCTTGGCCCAAAGACAGAGTTATGAAGGCTTAAGACAGCATATATAATGGGAAATTGGGGGATCCTCGCTCGCTCTCTCTCTGTGTCTCTCTAGACTAATTTTCAGAAGAACATCACAATAAATTAACAAATAAAATTCGAGTCGAGTCGAGACAAAACGAGGGGCAAGCAATACAAATACAATCAAATGAAAGGCAAATTTTGTTGGCCAAAAGCTTCTTCTCTTGGTGTCCCTGGAAATGGATGAATCTCTGTGGTCTCTCATGGGCAAACGTACATACATACATACATACACATGGCTTGATTATTCTTTATTAATGCGAATGTGGCCAACGCAAAGGAAACAAACTGGCCAACATTTACTGTCGTCTTTGTCCTCATCCTTCTCCATACCCCTCCGCCTTCCACTTCTTCTCGTCGTCATGCTTCATCTACCATTTACCATCTCGATTTTAGCGTTGTCTTCCGTCAACGAAGTTGGCTGGTTCTTTTGGCCTGTTTGGTTATTGTATTATTTTTTGGTTTAGGGAATCCATTAAAATAAGTGCTTAATTTCATTTCTTTGGCCCTTTGCTGTCAAGCTACACACACACACACACACACACACACACACACACACACACACACACACAATACATGGACATAAGTATATCTTACAAATATCGGCAAAGCTGGCAAAAATGGATGCCTAAACGTCAAATCTCCTGAACTCTGTTTCTGCGCGAAGCGGTAAATAAAACACAACAAAAACTGGAGCTCAACACACACACACACACACATACACCAAAAAAAAAGGCCACATCCGTCCTGTCCAGACCATGAAAAAGCTGTTTTCGTCCCGAATCCCCAACTCATAGAATGAATGTTAATGAATTTCGATTTCGGAATATGCAGGAATCAGCCGGTGGGTGTTTCCTTTTGGGCTGTAAAGTCAAAAAGTGGCATCTAAACTCCAGACAGATAGGTGGACACCCTTTTTTTTTTTTTTTTTTTGGTGCCTCTGCCTTCATCCACTATGTTTTTTAAAGGTCCTTGTTGTTATTGTTATTGTTGGTCTTCTTTTTCTTATTGTTGCTGTTTTAAGACATTTTCTGTCTGGCAAGCGCCGCCGCCGATCGAAGCCGTTGATCGTTACCTCAGATTCCCTTAAAAAATTAAACAGCCAAGTGTGTGTGTGTGAAAGATGTTCCATGGGGACAATGACGAGGCTGTCTGCAGTCATGTCCCAGGACCAAAAAAATGAGAATGAGAAGAAAAACCAAGCACAAACTTTAACTACATTCAACAACAATTCACTGAAATTTCATCCATAACACGCACAGTGCCAAAAAAACATAAAAAAACGTCTGAAAAATTATGCCATTGATTAGGTCGTGATGTCGATTCCAAGATACCCTGTAATTGAGATAACTGTAATAGGCCAAAAGGAGTTTCTTTCTCTTGACAAATTTGTCTGACACGTAATATTCGATTATCCTCAAGGAGCATCTATGTCAATGTTGTTGAGATGGCCTCTCCGCCTTAGTTACTTCATTTGCCTATTGATATCTAATGGTTATTGAGAATAAATCTAGATTCTAGTATGATTTACTTTTGCTTATGCTTCGGTTATATATATACATATGTATGTATGTAGATCTCCTCTATGCGATGTGTTTATCGGTCTCTCATGAGTACAATTTAAAGTGTTAATAGCGCATGAGTCAACCTATTCCTTGAATCAATAAACATACAAATGATACAAATGGAAAAATGGAATGAACTAAAACAAAAGAAAAGCAAAAGAAAACGAAATCATTTTGCGTTTTTCTTTCTTACAAAACGAAACGAAGCAAACCGAGAGTATTCGAATCATATGAATGTCTACTTTTGGGCACAAGTACCCAGAGACTCTACCCAAAAATACCTTTTAAGTGTCTTGTATTTGTTTACTTCTAGCTAAATGTTTATCCAAGATAGAAATAAAAAAAATTTTTTGTAGTAGGCATTAAAGTTTTGGACCGCTATTCGTTTTTTTTTTTTTTTTTTTTTTTTGTTCGGTTCTTCTTCAGGTAGCACATACACATGGACAAGTGGAATGAGGGCTTTAACCATCAAAATGATGGGCCAAAAGAATTCAGAATAGGCCCATAGCAATGATGGGTGGAGGATGGAGTTGGGGATGGTATGATTAGATACATTTTGAGGAGCCAAGCTGATCGTAATGTCTAGTGGAATGAGCATGACCAGATTGGCACTTGTATGTATGTATATACATGCATACATACATACATTACACACACACACAGACATGTGTGTAATGTATGTGTCTGTACTTTAAAACAACAAGTTATGCCACCGAAATGTTCACAACTCAGCAATTGCCACTTTTGAAATCATTTTATGGCCAAGCCAACATATGCCAACAACATATACACAAATATGTTGGGACTATGTATGAATGTATATAGACACCTATGCATTCAGGAATGTTGATAATTCCAAGAAAATCACATATAAATTTAGACATTGATTAATTGAAAATTGTCAAAGAAATCTTCTAAATTAAAACTCTAATGTAAGACACGCTTGTCCTTGGGATGGTTCTCATTTGGAAATGTATTTAGTTTAGTTGTAAGATTTATCTTATAGTCTTAAGCTAGACTTATGAATATAAGTTTTGGTGCCAAAAATTTCACAGAGATATTGAAGAAGGGAATCCCTTTTAAAAGGGCCAAAACGGACTTGCCTGCCCTTTAATCCTCTTTTTTGCATGGTTAAAAGTAAAGTCAGGGGTATGCAGGATCAAAGATGAATCTTAAACCCCTACAAGTCCATCAATTTTCATCGATTATGATTGTGATTTCGGTATTGGGCAAAGGGGCAAACATTGCACAAGACTATAAGAGGCACAACTCGAATTAAAACATGAAATTAAAATTAAAATACTCGAGGTCGAAGTGGCATAATAGATATATAAAATCATAGGAGCGGTGAGGCACGAATACACACACTTGCCCACACCTACACACACACACAGAGAGACACATTAATGGGTTGTTGGAAGCAAATGCCGCACACTCGCCAAAGCAAAAATCATAGCAAAGAACAACAACAAAAATACAAGCAAAAGGGGCAAGGGATGGCCGTGATGGATGGAAAGGGGATAGAGAGTCGAAGAGGGGGGAGTGTGCTTAAGGTGTTTGTATAGCATTTTTAGTAGTCTTTATTTTTTACTATTTCGCGTGAAAGAAATTACGATGAAAAATGTGCTCTAATAACAATAATGAAAAAGCAAACAAAACTCTTGACTAAACCAAATGCCGCAAAGCAGTAGATACTGTAAATATGTAAATACATATGCATACATACATACATACATATCATCTCCATCATCATCATCATCATCATCATAGCCAACAGGCAGCCCTCCTTTCGAAATACAGGTGAAGAAATGGTCCGTATTTAGAAGATGTTTCAAAGACATTGACGATCAAATTTAATTATACTCACTATGCATACGCAATTGTATACTTTCAATGTATGTACATATACATATATATATATATATATGATTGGTTTCAATATGTTTATATTTGTCTATTGTCTAAATCACACCCACCCACAGATTTGGAGATATATTTCGACAAAACACAATAGATGGGGGAGAGAGAACATAACATAACATAACAAAAACAAAAAGCCATTGAAATATCATTTCTTAAGAAAAAGAACCATCCATAACATGCCAGAATTCATGGCTTCTAGTGTTAAAGTAGCAGTATCTATCTGGGCAATTACCCTTCCTAATTCAGACAAATTAGCTATATATGTACATATGTACATACGTATTGTTAGACTCATATATATTTGTACTTGAAGCATTTTCCAATGGCATAGCAACAGATGCTTTGCCATAGCTTACTCATTCTTTAGGTATATATGCTCGATATTGTTAGGATCGAATACTTTCTTTTTGCAGGCTTAGCTAAACGTTTTTGGTTTCATTTCCTCGAAAATAAGCTCAGATGAAGACTGAGCTAGTTCTTTATTATCTGGTCTATAAAATGCTGCCATTGTCAGTTTCGAAGGAAGTTCTTACGAAGGACTATGTGACCATCAATGAGTTCAAATTCTGACAGATTCTAAAGTGTAATTAGAGGCACTGAAAAGCCTTGGACATGTTAGCTATCCCATCTAGTTAAAGTGATCAGTAGTCAGGTTATCTCTTAGGACACACACACACACACACCCATGTATCGATACTTTGACCAGAAATCTTAAGACAACAGAGGCAACAATACTTAATTGTTAAGTATCAACAAAGTATAAATCTCAAATGCAAAAGCCATGAGGGCTTTCAGTGGGTTGGCGTTACGATAGGTGATCGGTGGGTTGGTGGGGTGGTAGGATTTTGAACGATTAAATTATTTGAAATCCACGCATATTCAAAAATAAAAACAAAACAAAACAGAAAAAAAAGACAGGAAAAACCAAAACGAACCAAAACGAAAACAACAAAATGGACAAAAAACATTCTAGCCAAAAATTGTATACAAAGCAAAAGCAAAAAAAAAAGTAAGAAATTACCATTAATATAGGGCAACGCGCCGACAGAAACCAAGTGCGAATGATGTGCAACAGATGGCCCCCCTCCCCCTCTACTGCCCGCCACCCACACCAACAACAAAAAAAATTCTTAGTCTTCGTGTTGTTGTTGTTGTTGTTGGTAGTGATGCTACCGAATGGTGTCGGTGACGGCAATGGCAACATAGACAATGTTATATGGGTATTAGCCGATTTTTCTACACTCAGAGAAATTTACAAGATTTAGAATTTACTCTTAAGAGTTTTAGTTGTTGTAAAGAGAGCACTTTATGTTTATAGACATTTCAAGAAGTTCTATTATCAGCAGGTTTTCCCCTATAGACTCCAGAAGGACCAAATCAAGAATATAACTAGTTGAGAATCACAACTGAAACATGTGCCCAAAATAGGCAAAGCTTTGAAAAGAATGTTCTTAAATCATCTTATTTTTCAACAAATTGGACAAGTAATGGAATTTGACAATAAATACATTTGAATCTAATTGAACTAAAGGAATGTTAAGTTGACAAAAAGTTATAAATATTATTCCATTCGATACAAACTTACTATATGTACATACGAATGAGTCTTACATCAGTTTCTTTTGGCTAGTCTAATTCAAATAGATTTGATTCGACTCGATTTTGAATATTGATTGTTCTCATTTAGATATCAGAGAACCAAAAGAGATGTGAAGATGTTATTTGAAAATTTAACTGAAAATTGTGATGACATTTGACTATACAGTTCTGGAAATTGTTTGGTTAAGTGTATTCTTGTGGCTGTCGTAGATGGGGGGATAAAGAATGGAGCCCGACAGCTTACACCGTTCACCTCCATCCCCCAACCATTCAGCTTCCCCATGTCCGTGTTCACATTCACATTGAATGCGAATGTTTGGATTCCGACTGTTGATGTTCAAAAAGAAGAACGTCGGCGGCATCAGCATTAGCCTCGACATCAACCATCGGCACGGGGCACAGGGCACGGGGAACCAGAAAACCGGCACGGGGGGCGTCGAAATCGAAGAATCAGGCGGCAAGCACTTAGACACTTGAGTTGTCCAAAAAAAAAAAAAAAAAAAAAAAGTAAAGAATAGAAAGAAAAGCAAGTATTGAAAATTTGTGTGTGTGTGAAATGGATCAGGACTGTTTCATCTTGAAATGTTCAAAAGCACAGCAGGTTGTCTCCAGCACCAGCACCAGCAGACCAGACCAGACCAGACCAGAGTCAAGAGACTAGAGACTAGAGAATCGGATGCTAATATAAACATTCACATATTCTCATTCCCATTTCCCGATTTCCACTCCCCATTTTGATGCCCATTCCCCAATTTCCATACCCATTCCCATTCCCATTCTCATTTTCATTTCGATTTCTGTTTGTACTCATATGCTTTTCAGATACAAATAAATGCAAGTGTGTGTACCTACAATATAAATATACACATACATATACATACATACATATATATAGTTTTATATATAGACAAATGCCGATCACTTTCAGTTCAATTTTTGGGGCTCGTGCTGGAGTGGCACTTTGGCATTAATATCATCATGGAGGAAATTGTATGAAGATTATTTCTCCAAATTACAATTAGATTGTTCTTCTTTCTTTTTTTTTCCATGGTATTACATATTTGTCTATATAAAGTTTATAGGATTATATAGGATCGTTGGATGAAAACAATTTCATATGCAAGAAAGTGCTATCACCATTTCCTTGAACCTTGGTCTGGGGCCAAGTCTGTTCGCAATGATTTATTGATTTGCTTCCGTTTGGCCAAGCCTGCAGACAAATCGACCGGCTGGTCATCGTTTTGTTGGGTCTGGGTGGTAGTCTCACCTTTACCTTTATTCGATAACCACCCTTGGCTAAGAGCACGCCCAGGTTTGTCCTTAAATGGCACGCAAACTTCTCTTAAACTTTAGTTTATGTAACGCCATAATATTTGCTTAACTTAGAGGGCTAGAAAATCCTTATGACGATAACTATCCATAAATGAAGAAGAGAAAATAACAGATTTCAAATACAAGGACATGAATAAGTTATAGATATGCTCAAATCAGATATAGATTCAGATAAGAGAGTAAGTCTCTTAGTGAATCAAATGAATCCAAACTGTGACTTAGTAGTCGAACTCATGTTAATTGAATGAATAAAGAAACGAAACAGATTTATTTGATGAGTAATTTAAAAACCTGTAAGTATTCATTCGGTTTATGCCCATATTCAGAGTCATTCTGAATGGGACAACTTCTCCCATCTCTGCCTTTTTAAAGTTACTTGAATTATTACAAGGATATTAGTAAGAAGAAAGCCATTTGGGCTAATTCGGGCCAAAGATATTCTCAAAAATGTATCGTTAATGTCTGTGGTTAATTTCTGATAAAAATTGTTGAATTATTCTGCATAGCAAATTACACATATGTTTACCTTATATGTATGTAGGGAGGAGATACATATATATCATCGTCATCCCCTTCCTTACCTAAGATCTCAGAGAGTTCTGTTATTTATTAGGCCATCTGGCAGCAATTGATGCAGTGGCATTTCTGCGATGGTTCTCATATATTCAGTTACCCGATTACAGTCTGTCCGTGACGGCGACAGGGCCGTAATCAGCTATGAAACAACAAAAAACAAAACCCTACCAAAAAAAACATTTCACCAGTCAGCTAGCTAGACGCCCGCTGTTTAGCCCTAGCCCTGACTCTATGGCCCTTGATTTGGCTCAACTTTGACTCGCTTATGATGGAGCAGGCAGCGGGACGGGCAGCACTCACACGCATGGCACTCGCTTAATTTCTTTTACACAGAGACCTCGACTGGATCGGGGGCAGGTCAACAAATTGACTTGATTGATCGCAGAGTTAGAAAGCGGTATGAAAAACATCAGTAACAAGCGGTAATCACAAATAGTTTCCACTGATTTTGAGTTATGGGAAATTTTTCTAAAAAACCAAAAAAATTACAGGCCCAAAACTACAAAAAAAAATATCATTAAGCGAAAGAAGAAAACACAGATTACATACATATAAGGTATATGAGATATTTTTCCATAGGCGCAAGCATTTTTATAACACTTAATCAACTTGGGCTAACTGCTGGTCCTCTCCTCCCTCCCTCCTCCCAGACCCAAAAATGGCCATTTAGGCCATTAAATGTAATGACAAAAAGATCATACACCCAAAATGCATAGAATTTTGGATAGAATTCATCTTTCTAATGCATAATTATACTCTCCGAACATTTCTAGAAACATTTCTGGGGTTCAATTTAATGTAATTTGCCTCAAAAGGGTTTCATTTAAATTGTTCTGAATACATTTATCAAGAAAATTGCTTCAAACCTCCTAGTTCATTTGGAAAATTTCCATGCCTAAGTTGTATACTCACATTTACATTATAGAAACGACTCAACTATACGTATATAAAATTTATAACTTTTGAAATTTACCAAATTCCAACAAATTTGTAACTATATTTTCTTATTGTTAGACGTCTTTGCTATTGCAGTGAGAAATATGGATATCAGTCTTTTTGTTATCGTCTCTAACATTTGCATATAGAAACAATATATGTATGTAAGTCAAAATTGTAACAAAAGAATGCAAAATATTGTCATTATGCCGATGAGAAATATATATTTATCTTTACCTAAACTTGAACAAAACTTCCTCATGAAGTTGCACCTGTGCATTCTACCTGTCTACCTACATAGATCTTCATCCTCATCCGGGTTGTTGTTCTTGACAAGCGCCAGAGCATTATCTTAATCTTGTTGTAATCATAAGTAAGTGCATGACTTCCAGATTTATATCAACATTTTGGGATGCAGCAGTCACAGTCCCAGAAAGAAATGGAGAGAAAACAGAAACTCAATTCCAATCTCAAAGTGCTTAACACTTTGTCGCAGCCGCCGAACCGTCGACCGAACCGAAAATTCACTGTCCTCATCCATGGGGTCTTGGGTTTAAAAATGAGTTTTAATTATTTTGTCACTTGCTTATCGACATCGGGCCATCGACAAATCTTGACAAAGACATGACATGGAACAATTTGTTCCATTGCGGCGCGATTGTGACAAATTATTGACAAGAATATCAGAGCCGGGCCGAGCCGAGACGAGCCGAGACGAACCCCAGTTACCATTTACCAGTTGCTGCCAGGCCCCAGTCACAGTCCCAGTTTTAGACCTGTCCCAGAGACCAGAGAGATGAAACCAGGCAGAACGATGGCGCCATCCACGAAGCCAAGGGAAGTGAAGAGAGAATGGCCGTGTGAGTATATGCCATCAATCTCAATCTAATAATGACGCCGCTGAAGCGCCAGAGTGCCAGATTGGCAGGCAGATGTACAAAGGGAATTGTCGATGGAGACAGAGGGCAAGAGAGAGAAAGAGAGAGGTGAGTGAGTGGATACCTTCTTAACGTGTATGTAATCCAAAAGCCTCTACTTGGCCCTTCATGTAAAAGCTACTGTAAGAAGCAAAGAATGACGACGAACAGACGGACGGACGGACAGACGGACAGACGTATGGACAATTCTTTACATAATTATTACATTTTCACATTTTTCCTGAGTGAGCGAGAAGGCAACCGAGGCAAGGGACTAAAAACTGCTCGTTCATACATACATAGGATAAAAATGACGAAATTCAGTTTGCTCTGCTCCGACTCTGAATCCCAGACACAATGGTCCAGAGTTTCATAGTAGAAAGTAAATGCCGATGACTATGGAATAATCTTAGAAATGACGGGAAAATGTCAGTCACTATCACAGATCAAGCGTAGAAAAAAATCATTAATTTAAATTGTGACCATCTCTCGACTCAGCTCAGCTCAGTTCGACTCGACTCAACTCGACCTCGGCCACGGCCCAGAACACACAACAACAACAACAACAACAATACATAATAATAATAACTACACAACTACAACAAAAAAACTAAAAATGAAAAAAAAAACGAGCAAAAGCAAAAGGCCAAAGCGACTGGCGACCATCGACCGTCGACCGTCGATTGCCATATTGTCGAAATCAAATTGACCGACGAGGCTGAAACTGAGGTTCACAGATTGAGACCGAGGTATAGAGGAGAAGGAAGCGGAGGAGGAGGAGATGGTTGGAGTTGGAGACGCAAATGGAGGCTGGCTCTGGGTCTTTGAGAGAAAGGCGAATACGAGTATGTGTGTCTCCCTCTCTCTGTCTCTCAAAGTGTGTTATTTTTTTTGGTCAGTGTGTCCCATGCTGTGATTTAGTTTCCTCAAAATTCAAACCACACCACCAAAAAATAATCAATGTCATGACATATAGCTTTCGAAAAACTTACAAATCCATTTACAAATACTTTACACAACTTTGGATGGTAATTTTTTTCTTTTGCCAACTAAACTAAAGGCCCTTCGGATTAAATCAAAAGTGATTCAAGAATCGGGGAAAGACAAGGCGAAGAGAGAGAGAGAGACACCATCTGATATACTTGATCTTTATAGAATTTATTAAAGTTAACAAGTTAATACCATTCGAATCTTCCCAAGGGATCTAAAAATCTAATGATGAGCAATTCTTTTTATGTTAAACAAGATTAACACGCAAGTTTAATATAAATATTAAGCTTAAAACTATTAAGTTTTACTTTAATGAACTTGAACTTTAAAGCAATCTTTTTCCAAAATTTAATCGTTCGATCCGGTTAAATGTGATATTCATAACTTGTTTGAACAAAAGGATAAGAATGTTACAGGTTCTTATATCATACATACATATGTTCATATGATCTTGTACATGTTATTCAATATTTTCCTATAACTAAATAAGTTTAAAAACTCTTTTTGAAGAATTGAAAAAGTTTTTCAAAAAGGATATAAACAAATCAAAGTGATATTCGAAAAGTATAGTCGCGTATCTAAATGGATAATGGTTAGAAACGTTTTGAATACGTCATTGATGGACATGAGACTGACAAATGAGTCGAGTTAAAGGTTAAATGGAGCCAGTCGACAATGACGAAAGTTTTGGCATGAACCATAACTTGTAGATTTACTACAGATATTATATACCTGTGTGTGTGTGTGTATGTCTGTGTGTGAGTGAGTGTGTGCGTGTGTGAACGGCGATAAAACATCAAACAATATTCCGAAAGAAACGATTAATCTTTTGGTCATTTTCATTTTGATTGACGGATGGGAAGTAAATGCGAGACAAAAGCTAAAAGACAGAGATAGACAGAGCGAGAGAGAGAGACAGAGAGGAAGATATTTAAATTTCGAGACAACATTTTATGTATGAATTATGTCGGACTTAGAATTAGTTACTAACTTTGTTAGACGAAGAAGAAAAAAAATAACAGAAACTTTTGTTACTCAATCTTCCCACCACCTCTCGACTAAGAATGGGTCTTGTGTGTGTGTGTGTGTGTGTGTTTGTTGGGGCCACTAAAACAAATTCAAGTCAAAGAGAAAGAAAGGAAGACAAAAAAAAAAAAAAAAAGAACGCCTACCGCGGAAGCAGACGTTTGACTGCCTAAACCGGCAATTATCAAAATATGTGCATTAATAATGCGTAGCGGAATGAATCAGCTGCCGCTGTCCCTGCCATTGCCATTGTCGGCGGCAGTATCCGTATCCTACCATATCCCCCCCTCTTTCCCTCTCTCTCTCTCTCTCGCTCTCTCTTTCCCACTGTCACTGTGGTCGTTGTTGTCTTGGGCAAAAGCAAAAGAAACAGAGCACAGGGTCAGGATAAACGTCGCCATCGTAGACGCCCAATGCAGATTGATATCCAAAACGAAGGAAAAAGCATATCGTTGAGAGGACTGGGACCCGGGACACCGGGACCAACACACACACACACACACACATGCTGAATATAGCCACAAGCGTTTCACGAGGGCGTTTATGACCCTTACCCATGGACCCATGGACACGGCGCATTTCAATCTAAAAAAACCCAAAAATATATACATACATATATATAGGTTGTATATCGCAAAAGAAAGAAACGAATTAAAAAAAGAACAAGACAGAAAACAGTTTCGCTTTTTGTTCGCTAATTAAAAATGTCCTTCGACGGGTGTTTGCCTTCTTTTTTTTGGTCTTTTAGCAGGCGTTGCCCTAAATTGGAAAACCAAATGATTGCCTGAAAGAGAGTTCAATATGTTTTTTCCCCTCTTTGGAAACAATATAAAGTTTTGGGTATGACGAGAGGATCCTTGATGAAACGAATGCTTTTAGTAACTGTACTTAAGAATCATGAATGTTATGTTTCAGAAAGGAAATCATGCTTACATTATCAATTTTAAAAATTCATTTCACTAAGTTATCGCTTTTAATTGAGTTCTATCGTTAATCGTTAATCTTTGTATTTAAGTAATCGTTTGGTTTAGCTTCTAAACTTATTATTTATACTAAGTTAACAATCTCATTGACTAGTTTCTTACAAGAGTTGAAGCTCATTTCACTAAGTTATCGGGATTAAACAGAGTTATCGATTGTCTTGAATCGTAAGTAATCGTTTGATTTACATTTTCCAGCAATTACTTGTACTTAGAATGCAAATAAGTATCGCGTCGAAACCCATTAACTAAGGTAGTGTTTAATCGATCGTTTTAACTTGTTATTTGGACTTAATTTCATCAACTTTGTAGTTGTCTATGACTAATTATCGATCAATTGGATTGATTATTTTTTTTTTTTTTGATGTTGTAATAGCCTTTTAAAAATTGTGTCATATCATTGCTCATTGCTTATCCTTGTGCTTTTGACTAAAAATTCAATCAATTAGATTAATATACCTTAGCAACTATGTTGTATTCCATAGAGTAAGTTGGGAATGCATTCCATATTATCATTAACAACATTCGTTCAGATGACAGCAGCACTCATTTCCCTGGACACGATGGTTAAGGCGGCTCAAAGGCAAACACCGAACTGTCAAGTCATGCGGGCTGAGATTTTTCCCCCGCCTGGCTAATGTGGTAATGAAGTGAATGATTAATTTCTCTCTCCAGCATTGAGTGCCTTTAGGAGTAGACCTCTTCTATATTAGTGAGAAAAGGTGAATATTCTTCTCTGAAATTACCGAAAAAAACAAGAAACGAAACTAATAAAGAAAAAGTATTTTGTATTCATTGAGCGTGACAATGAGCGGAACAAGTGTATCGCTGCACCTGCACCTGCGACCAGGCGCCCCCGTTAAGTAAGATCTTTTAGTTAATAAGTAGAACGATGGGTGACAAAAGAACCCTGCACGACTACCACTTGCTACTTGCAAGACGTAAAAGACGCTTTTTAGAGGTCATTATCCGTCCAAAAAGATGATATGCATTTTACCCAGGGGTTGACAACATCAGCTCGCAATGTCCATGTCCATTCCTGATTATGTATTCATGCATAAGTTAATAAGTAAGTATGTACGTATGTATGTATGTGTAGTTGGTTGGTCTCCCCCTCGATCAGTCACTCACTCTCAAGATCGCCGTGTTGAGCGTGTGGTTTGAATAAGAGACATTGGTCCGACCGCCCGTTTAACTGGAAATGTTGCGGCGTAAAACGAATGCGCGAACTACTGCGGCATGAAATTAAATCCAACTTTATATCTGAGACGCTCAGAGCGCTATCTTGCATATCCAAGTGCTCCGAGTCTCTGGTGAAATGCAGCAGAAACGCTAAACGGGCACAAACTGTAGAGAGACCGTGCCCGAGTGTCTCCCTGCCCCTCCCCCCATCTCAATCTGCCTCCTTTCAAACAGATGAAATGCACATGCATGTGGCCATGTCCGAAACAAAGAAAACTCTTCTCTGCCAGTTGTCCAACCGTGCCATCCATGTCCATGTGCATAGAGAGGGCACTTGTTCAGTGCCCCAGAAACAGAAACCGAAACAGAAACACAAACTCGAATGGAGCGAAGTGCGATGATCGCGCCACATTTTCTTCATTTCAAATTGTTATTTTTTTTTTTCCTTTATGTGAGTGTGTGTGTGTGTGTGTTTTTGCCTTGGTCTTCTTATTAATGAGCATCGTGAAAAGTGCGACCAAATGTGACGTTTAAATATTCATGAATCACCAAACTATAACGCAGTTCCAGTTACAGTCCACACACACACACACACATATACATATGTACATCTATATAGACTAGAGAGATACTAACAATAAGTGGCATATCTATGCATCTATTCACTTCCGTCGCCAGACTTGAAACGAAGAAAACAAAAAAAAGAAACAGAAAACGAGAGGCTGTCTTGATTTTTTGGGGCCGCCTTTGGCAATATTTCTCTCCCTCTCTCTCTCTCTCTCTGTGTGTCTCTTCATGGCTAAGGTATTAATTAGTCAGTTGGTAATTGCCCAAAAAGAAACAAAAAAGAAAGACAAATAGTAGAGATATAGAGATCGACTATCTTACCAACTTCAACCATAAAAAAGAGATAGAAAAAAAGCCAAACAATTACATAGAGTTAATTGGTATCCTGGCTTACATCTCTATATACTATAAAATAACTTCAACTATATTCAGTTAATCTCAATGCCAATCAATGACAAGGTTTTCATCGATTTGATTAGGCCCCCCACAATCCGTTGAAGTTCGTCCAATCAATCCCCCCCCTTATACCGTCTACCAGTCATTATGGTCGCAAAACAAACAGTCCTTTTGATTGCATTACACACATGCCCAGAGAGCTTCGAAGAGTCCACAGCCCAAAGCCTTGGCTAATGACTGCGGTTTTCAAAAAGCGGCCAAATTAAACCATCATAATTTGAGTAATGATTGAAAACCCAAGGGTATATCATACATCCATCCGCACATACATATACATACATATACAAGTATATAAACATATATCTTTTTTGGCAGGGCTCAGATACAAAGGGCGTAAGAGAGACAGCAAGTGGGATGATTTGCATATGTAAATTGTCTGCTGTGTCCTCCATCCTCATCTTCATTCTCATTCTCATCCTTAA
Organism: Drosophila tropicalis; assembly: GCF_018151085.1. Lineage (NCBI taxonomy): Eukaryota > Metazoa > Arthropoda > Insecta > Diptera > Drosophilidae > Drosophila > Drosophila tropicalis. Next base: position 4,938,085 of record NW_027172602.1, on the reverse strand, counting down.
CTGCCTTCACCATGCTCCTGCATTTGGGCTTTAAACTTGGCCATTGGAATTTTCCCTAAATGAATTTCGTAATTTGCATCGCGCAAGTGTTAAATAAGTCGTTTATGGCATATTAAAAGACACCCAATTTCCATTAAATTATATTTTGAGTACGAATATTGTTTATATCCATATATGGTTGGGTATCAGGTGTAAGACGATTGAGAACAAGATGATGATGGATCATGTGCCATGCCCATATGTAAATAGGAATTCGCCCTAAAAATGGGGAGCAATCACTACAATTATAAGTTATACTCATTTAAATACCCTTTCGGCAATGTTGGTTATATTCATTTTGATAAAGATCACAAGATTCTTCTTAGGATCCGTTTGGCGTTTCTTTTGTGTTTCGCGTTGAGAAATGTTCAAAATGAATGTTTGAATACTTTTGTTGCCACAGACAATCGATGTTTCGCTCTATTTTGGCTTACTCGATTTCGATTTCGGTTTCAGTTTCGGACTATGTGTTTGAGTATTGATTGCCCCATCGGGGGGCCCCGGCCCCTAATATTGCATGATGCATTTCGTTCAACGGTGGCGATGGCGGTGATGGTGATCGTTCACCATCGTTTGCCAACTTGCCGTTCGCTGCTGCAATCGCTGCAATCCTCTCAAGGTGGTCAGCAAGTGGATAGCAGTGCCGATCCATTTCTTGTCGTTCTCGTTGAGTTGCAATCGTTTGCAACCATTTGGGTTTTCCCTTGAGACACTACTGGCAAAGATTGCTCAAGCGAAACACTTAAACTACCGACTAAATACCAACAGCAATATCAGAGTTTGGCGGTTTTAAATGGTGGGGAATACAGTTTATACATCCACCCACCTCCCTACCTACCTAGCTAACTAACTAACTAACTAGTTGTTTTATTTTATACTTTATGCTAGAACATAAATGGAAAATGCTTAAAAAATTAATACCAACTCATAACGGGCATAGTAAATGTAACTACTCGGCTCATTTTAAGCGATGCAAGTGATTGCCTAAAATAATCACCAACTTCTCAGCTTAGTAGTTAGTTGGATACGAAAAAGTTATAAGAGTGCAAATCTCTCTTCGATCAAGAGTGAAGTTATGGATAGATCTTCCATTCTCAAACAATCTCTTGATCTAATTTCTAAAAGCTGTAAGTTCCAACAAGTTCTAATTAAACTGCTAGTCCTTCCTAATCGATTAGTTGGCAAATGTCAAAAATGTTTGTCCGAATTGAATCAGTTAGAAAATTGCACTTTCTTGTTAGCAAATCGATCAGATTTAATATTTTGCCAACAGCTTGGAGTTGCTTTAGATTTTTGTAGTGTTTCCTTTTCTTGGGGGTGGCATGGAGACAAATGAGTTCATGAGTTTGTTAAATGCCTTCAGAATTGGTTGCTCTCTGTAAGGATAAGCAATGGCAAATTATATATGTTTATGTGGACTTCAATCGGAGGAGCTAAAGAGAGAATAAGAAATTAATCATGCTCGTGATTCAGCTTCGTCTGTCAAACACAAATGTCACATTGATGGATGATTAACGTAATTAAGCGGATAACGATGTCGGGGACTTAACATTAACATGAACTCGACATTTCTGCAAACAGCTAACGGCATTCAACTTGGCTTACGTTTTGACTTTTTGGCTCTTCCTAAAATCAGTGACATTGCTAACAAGTTTCAAGACTCAATGGCAAAGCCAAGTCAATCAGAAGTCAAAGCAACAAAAACAAAACCAAAAAAAAGGGAAAACTTTCTTCGATTTGGCACTGATTCGTAATGAGATACTATCTTTATTAGTGGCCCCCCCTCACATTGGCTCATTCATTTATTACCGGGGTCAAAATCTCACTTTCAGAGTTCACTTTTAAACTTTAATGCTAACATACTTATTTTGCCATATGTAATTTAATCAACATTTTTGTTTTCCACTTCTTGTCGTTTGGTTTCGTTTAGCCATCTTCAAAATTAAATTGTAAATTTTCAATGCTCCTGGGACAAATTTCTATCTTTTTCTATGTGTTTTTACGTCTGCGGCTATGAAGAGGTAACGAATTATGGCATCTCCAGCAATGACAACAGCAACACCAATGAGCCCTGAGGGTGTGTGTGTGTGTGTGTGTGTTTGGGTGTGTGTTTTCCGTTGCATGGGACGGGGGTGGTAGGAGTTGGGTTGCACCCACAGTTATGTGTGCGTGTGGCCACATTGTCTTTTGGCTCAGACAATAACCTGCCACTAACGGCATCTGGCAAAACGGAACTACACATAAATCTACATATAAAGACAATTTTGTCTACACTGAAAGAAATCCGATTCTATTTATTTCCAAAAAAAAAATGACAAGTGAAAGATCAACTCAAAAGGGAAACGACAGTTGAATGAGTATGTCAAATGTAGGCAAAGAAGATACAGAAGATCTTGAACTAAAACCGGTTGAGAATTACAACTAGATGAAGTGAGAAATGGATAGCAGTGCTTAATGTGACAAGGCGTTAGTAGAATTTCATTGCTATGAAAGTTATGAAGTTATGAAAGCTGAAGAACCCGCAGTTCCAGTGAGAGTAGCAGCTTCTTCGCTTAAATGATTAATAAATTTAATATTCAAAATGAAATATTAGACAAATGACTTAATGAATTTTAGGGTAAACCTCTTCTATTGAAAACAATCCTCGATTAAGCCAAGCATTCAACTATTTTTTCTAGTGTATATTGTATATTGGTGTGTTTAACACACACACACACACACATACGTCCCAGACACAGTTCGTAGACATCTGTATATGCTTTTTGGGTGCATTAGTCTAGCAGCAATCGACGACATCAACGACAACGACAACTAAGGCGGATATGCTAGTGGCTTGTCTCCTGCAATATCTGATGTTGGCCCCGTCACCACAGAATATTATGCTCCCGTGCGGGGCTCCCCGGTCTGGGCTGGGCTGGGCCTCAATGTGTGTGTGTGTGTGTGTGTGTGTGTGTGTGAGATGGAAGGGAGAACCAACCGTATCCAAATCCATGTTCGACAAAGTGGGAAATGTTTATGGAATTGTCTTGACATTTGACAGTTTGTTTATTTTATTTCGTCACATTTTTGTGATGATTTGTAGGCGGTTTAGCGCCAATTACTCCACAACTTTTACAGTGCAGACTGTAAACTAGTCTTTAAAAAGAACATGCTGCCTGGCGCCAATGCATAACTCCCACCCCCCCAAAAAAAAAATTGATTATCACACAACACTTTTTAGAATACCCTTTTTACATACCAAGAAGGCCAACAATTTGGTTTCTAAGTTTCATTCGGAATCGATTGTAGAGTATTTGAAATTTTGTAGATTTTTTCACTTTTTTTGTATATGGTTTTTCTCTTCGTTTTCGTTTAAATGTATTGTAAACATTTTCAATTTTTTTTTTTTTTTTGTATACATACTATATACGGGAATATATCGACATGCCACGTGCGACCATGGACACATGAGCACATGTGCCGGGTCCCTGCCAGTGATAAACTTTTCCAACATCCCAGCATCCTAACACCCCCAATCATCCCAGAGAGAAACGAGGAGACAGAGCGACTTTAATGGGTTAAATGTCTCGGCTATATTGTCGTTGCCCTTTATGGAATTAACCCTTTGATCCAATTGTAAATGTAATATTGACAATATTTTTCTTAACAACAAAAACAGGTGAGGTTATACAATTGGACAAACAATTGCCAGCTAGACTTGCCCGTGACATGCTGTCTTAATGGGGAATTTCGTTTTGAGATGCCAACAAATCCCACTATGTAAAAATTATATCTCGTTCGGGACAAGAAGAAGTTGCCATTTTACCTAATCCACCTTAATGTGGAGGAGATATATGTATGTATGTCTGCCATGGGCGTAGCCACAAAGAGGGATAAATGCCACAATTCATCCTTTTCATTTAGGCTTAGGAAGCAAAGTTTGGAAAGAATCCTTTGAACTGACCTGCGACAAATTCTGCTAAACAATGATTCTCTAATCTCATAGTCTTATACAGAGTCTTCTTTATGATAATTATAGATTTTATAGTCTTTGCTGTAGTCTTTTTATATAGTCTTCTATATGGGCTTCTTCATTTGGTTTTCAATCCCTTTCTCAGTCTTAAAAGGTTCGTTTCTTCTCAAACTTCTGAATAGTTTTCTTCTTAGTCTCTCGACTTGAGAGTGGAATAAACAACAAGTTGTTAACGTAGGGACTGGAGTAACTATTTTACCCCTCTCTATGGCTTTTGATACACCCGCCTCTGTGATGGGGTGCACTTGATCGTGTCAATTTATCTGTCAAACGCGTAGACGTTTAATTTCTGTGACAGAAACGCGATTAGCAGCGTTCCATTGTGGCAGCAACGGCAACAATTCCCTGGAAAAAAAAAAGACGAAACAAGAAATACAAAAAAAAAAATAAATAAATAAATAACCTAGCGCTGGCGTTGACGAGCAACAGAATATGGCCAAAATGCTACAACCCAAACAGCAACAGAAACAACAACAACAACAACAACAAGATGTTTTTGTCTGTTTGCTCTTGGCTCTTAGCTCATGTTGGCCCATGTTGTTGGCTGGTGTTCAAGGCTAATTCTGTCACCTGTCAGCGCTGTCAAGAGCAACAGTTTTGTGCCGATTCTCTAAATTGTCACCGCTTGGAAGAGTTTGACAGACTTTACTCAAGAGCACATTCATTGTCTGATTGTGTGTGTGACTGTGAGTCTGAGTGAGTGAGTGAGTGAGTGAGTAAGTGAATAAGTGAGTGTCAGTGGCATGTCCGTTTTAGAGTGCCCAACGACCATGAAATATCTAAAAAAGAAAAGACGACAAACAACATGCGACATGCGACATATGTACGACAAACAAAATTATAATTCATATTAAGCATTATTTGGTGACATCGTTTAAACTGACAAGACATATCGAATCGTATTCACAGAAGATGATTCAAAATCATTCAAACACACACACACACACACACACATTCATTTGCCTGAATCAAACCTCTTAACAATGAATTCCAAAAATTGACCAAAATTTACTGGGAAAAAAGTTTTAACTTTACGAATCTGTAACTTTACTAAATGTAAACCGATTTTCGAATGTGATATTTCTTTTGAATGCTTTAAAATTTTGAATTGGAATAAAAGCTATGCTAAAAATCAAGTTTATTTTACAATAGCAAATTGTTTCAAAAAGAAAAGCTCTAATTTGGTGAATGTTTGGAGTTTCGCTCTTTAGTCTCTTCAAGTTTTCTTTTAGTTAGTCTCTTCAACGCAAAGAATCTTCGCATATAGAAAGAGGTAAGACCTAGAGAGAGAGAGAGAGACAGAGCAGAGTATAGACGAATCGATATACATTTAATTTTCTTCTAGAATAAGTATCAATTACGATTTATTGGGCAGCTGTTACCAAAAAATTTAAAATAGCCTAATAAAGCATTTTTTTTTTTTTTTTTTACTTATATAATATGCAGCCGGCGTCTATATGGCAATCTGTGGTCACTCTGGCAATCCAATAAGATGAGAAAAGGCAACCAAGAAACGAGGAGAGACCATTGATACACACACACACATACATACATACATAAGTGAAGCTAAACAGGACGAAAGCATTTTTGGCCGGCTAACTATGCAGAAACGAGCACTTCCGTTGGAAACTTACGACACCCGTGGGAGCAGCCAATAATTTCAAATCGGACACACACACACATACACACAGGCCCTCAAAAACCTTTACACATATATTCCGCTACCTACTAACCACTACTCACACTTCTATCCATCTGACCCATGACCCCAAACACCCAGCCTCCATCTCCAGGCCAAAAAACCCATCATGAATCAATGGCACAAGTACAAAGTGCGTTAACAACCGACCCGATACGATACAAGGAAACCTGCATTCAGTCTAAGGATGGGTGTGGGATCAGGACAGCAGTTGAATTCAAGATTCTACCTCGTCACGTATGCATACATATTTATCGATATATTCGGAGTGTGCGTGTGTGTTTAGGAGGGTGTAGTGGTGTGTGGGGGTGAGTGGTCTTCAACTTTTCTATGTCATGTTCTACATATACGAATTGACCCAGAAGCTAAACCAGAAATGTATCTATACACACATTTCAGCCACTGCCAGTCTAACAATAGTTTTCATACATACATGCCAAAAATATTGAAAAAAAATGAACTTTAATTCATTTAAAGTTAAGCCTCTTGCCGAAGCGTTTTGAATTCAAGAAGTCCAATGATAAGTAGGAGTCCAAGTAATTGCAATGTCTATTCTATTTGATTCTAAAATGTAAGTACATTTTATCTAATTTATACCTAAGTATATCTGAGGTTCTGCTGAATAGTTATAATACTCGAAAGAATGTTTCAAAACTTTCAATTTTCTAAGTCTTCTTGATTACTTTTCAGTTGGCCCTCGTAATGTGTGATGGCTCTGGCCATAAAAAGAGTCCACGATGACCTATTCTATGGCGTCTGCGGCGGCTTTGGATGCGGCTGAGGCTGCTTCTTGCGTCTTGTCGTTACACCTTTTTGCTGTTGCTGTTGTTGTTGTTGCTGTTGTTGTGAAAAGTGAAGCGAAATAAAATAAAATATTTCAAATGACCACGTCTTGGCTATTTTCCGTTACATTATGGTAAAATATGACTATGGTGTACACCCTCTGATGCTCTCGAGCTCTGAAGTGTATGCCGTTTTTGTCTACGATACACTGTGAGAAAACTAGTTAGATTCATATGACTATAAGTTGTTTGACTTTTTCAATGAAATTCAAGAGTTTCTGCTCTGTGTATTATAAAACTCTCGTGTCCATGCTTAGTCGAGCGATGGACCGGTGGACCGATGGAGCGCTCGAGCGTTCCTCTAGCTAGCTGGCTTGGGGAAAGCGTGAAGCGTATAAAGTCATAAGGGTTTATGCATGAATTGATTGCAGCAGTGGAGAAAAATCTATGGGGTGAACTATGGGGGGAGGGGGGAGTGGGCAAGGTAGTAGTAGTAGTAGTAAAAATGAAACAGCTACATATATAATAACAAAATAAGAATTATTTGCCTTTTGTAAAAGAAATTTCGCTTTAATAATCCATGAAGTGGCCATGTACTACAGGACACAACCGAACACTCAAACCGCAAATACTATTTTCTCTTGGTCCACTCTCTAGCCTCTAGTTTGGTTTGGTCTGGTCTGGTCTGGTCCTGGTGTGGTCCTGTTTCTATTTTGTTTTGTTTGCTTGTGGCTAGGATGTATTCGAGTCTGAAGTCACCCTCAAGCCTTACCAACTCAAGGACTCACTCCTCTTATTGTATTTCGTTGGGTTTAACAATTTCTCATAGCCATTCCCTATAGCATTGACATGTGAAATATTTGACATAATTAAATTTTGATACAAGTCCATAACTATTTCCCAAGAAGAACAATTTGTTGTTGAAGAAAAAGAAAACTCTGACAGATTTACTTCATACAAAACTTCCCTATACAGTTGAAGGAAGAGTGAAATAAAAGTGGTCAGTTGTCAAGCCGTAAGTGACATTTCGGGGTGGGGGTGGGGTGCGGAGGCGAGACTATTTCTCTCACGTACCAGTTGGACAAAGACACACACACACACACACCTAGAAACTATCTGCGGGCATTCCACTTGTCATTAACCTTGTTATTAAAACACTTTTGTTTATGACCATAACATCTGATGTCCAACATCGTGTCCGGCAAGAGGGTCCAGTCAGCCAATGGGTCGTATGGGTGGTCAAAAGGAATAAGGGACACAAAACAAAATGTACAAATAACTTACGTGCCGCTCATTTGTCTTTTTTTCAGCCTCTTCTTCCATATTGTGTGTGTGTATGTGTGTGTGTGTTGGTTTTCACAGGACATAGACAATGACATGGACTTAGCGCCACTAGAAAAATGAATTGTATCATTAAGTTAAAGCAACGACTTATGTATTACCCTGCATTAAGAGGGCTAAACTGCACTTTGACACTTTTTACTATAACTAATGTTTCTCAGTTATTTCTCAAGAAGTTTTTAAAGAACGAATTAAATTTCAATTGACCTGCTCAAGTCTTATGGTAGCTGCTTTATAACTGTTTGATTCATCTGAAAACTGAGTCCGATTGTGAAGTTATATAGATAATTTTGATCTTAGAAGACAAAAATCTAAAAGTTTTCGATGTAGTTTATGAATCTAAATGTGAAATTTGAGTTTCCTACTGCTATCCTTATATACCCAAATTGCTTTTAGAATAGGTACATGGTATAATTTTGCTCTTGTTTTGGCTGTCATTTGTTCTACGGTGATCATCGCAATGTAAACGAAATGAGTACAATTTGTTAACGTGGCACACACACACACACACACTCTCACACTCAGACACACGTATTAAACACACTAATTTGCGGCATCGCTTCTGGACATATCTGCAATTTGTTTTGAAGCAGCTGTCCCCCAGTTGACCAAAGGACCAGAAGCAGGAAACAGGACTATATTTTGATCGGTTGCCAACAATATAACCACCACTCGACACCCGCCAAAGTCAATTGACAAAAGCCATAAAACAAAAAACACTTCCTTCAAGTTGTGGTAAGAGAAACTCCCTGCAGATGATGATGATGATGATGGCAAGACCCACAGCATTTATTTAGAAATTTCTTTCGAAATTAATCATTGAAATTAAATAAACCAAGAATGTATTCATATTCTGTAATTTCAAAAGGAAATTATCTCTCCATGTTTAATTATTTATGGCATTGCAGCTAAAAATTCCTTAAAAAAAATATACCAACATATAATTTAACTCTTGATTTTAAGCTGAGATGAATCTATCGATAGGCATCTATCAAAAGAGAACAGGAACAGGACCTGAGAGAGCATTAAAAAAGACATGAATTCGCCTGTAACAAACAATTTTCTCAATCAATTGCCAAAAATTAATTAAAATTCACATTGTATCAATTGAGTATCGAAACGAATTGAATTGAATTTCGAACAAGTTTTGCATAAAATCAATTCTAAGAAAACGTAAACTAGTTTATGACAATGTGGTTTCTCTCTCTCTCTGTCCCTCTTTGTCTGTCTATCTCTCTCTCTCACGTTCTGTATATATATATTCTTTTCATTTTATGATCGTGAGATAATAATGTATTACGAAGCTCATAAAAGCATTTTGTGTAGAGATTTTTGTCTTTTGCCATACAGAAAAGGGGATCTCTTTTTGATATGCCCCACCGGTCCTCTTTACCCTTCCCATCCTCTCTCTCTCCGAGACTTATTTGTTTATGGCCTGCTCCAAATCTAGAGGATATTGTCTCTTTTGTCGCCATAAGACCCATCTAAACAAAAGCGCAACAAAACTTCTGTTGCAATGAAATTCGACACGCTGCACGATCAAAGAGCTTACTGACTCAAAGACCAGAAGCTCCTTCTATATATATATGCCTATATATACATGTATATAAAGTAAATGTGGTCACTACTTAAATGCCCAAGCATAATGATTGAGGCACAAACGATCTCCAGTATCCAAAAGAGAGTCTTGGCATTGGGACACGAATCGGCAATCCAGATAAGTGAAAGCCAAGTCCAACGACTTGAAAAATACCCTTTGAATTTAATGCCAAATCATATCAACCCAAAAAAGTTAAGGGTATAAGCCAGTCAGTTGTGCAGTTGAGTTAGGTGTGTAGGAGACGGTTGAAGCCTTGCTGCAGTTGATCTAATCTTTGCATGCAATATGCTGAGGCACCTCATGAACATTGGTGGTCTCATTTGTAAACGAGGCGTTCGCCTCCTTGACCAGGTGTAATCTGACTCCATTTGACTTTACTTTGATGGCCCAACATACACACACACACACACACACACACACACGTACACAAACTACATTTAGTTGGCAATGACAAATCAGATATGTAAGTAGGTCCTCACGAATTCCACGCCAAATGATATTGACAATTCCTGGGAACATTTAATCAAATAAGAAATATTAAAACTACATATTTTAGATCTGCCTTAAGTGTTAAAACTTTAATCTAGATATTCAAGGGTTTTCTCGTCTTAAATTCCAAAACCGTTTGGTTTCTGTCACGATATAAACCTAAGGTTTTTTAAGCAATTGCAAATAATTCAGATATGGTATAATTTAGAGTTGATTTAGAAACTTAAGACTGTAACTTCGGACTGTATATTTTTGAGAAACTTTTATGGCATGAAAGGGAACCCCTTCTTATTATTAATAAGATGAGCCTGCTCGGGTTGGTTTCGCTTTGGCCTTCGTTTATACAGTAGGTAAGTGATTCCAGTTTTCAACCCCTTTCCTTGCCCTATCCTGAAGGCATAATCATAATTTTTGTCCTCTGCTTAAATAATTCCTTTGGCAAACGAAATTGCGTAGAAACTCATTAACGAGATGCCGAGCAAGGGCAACAAGAAAGCAAGCGAAAGTCGCACAAAAACGGAAAAAAAAGAAAGAGGAAAGCCAAAAGGATCCAAATTGAATTCCTTGTTTCAAGTGCGAGCACGTTTGTTGTTGTTGTTGTTGTTTTTGTCGTGTAAGAACTGCTTTGGAATTATTTATGAACCCGATGGGAAAAGCATTGAATGTGTCGCAATGCTTTAGCCCAGACCAAACCAGACCAGCCCAGACCTCTGATCTCTCCTGCCTTGTCTGAATACCTAATAATCCGGATGCGCCCCCATTTTTTGGGCTCAGACTCGGGTCCCACAAGTGGGAATACATGGCTCGCCAAGTGGCGCATCGTGCAATAAACGAAAGTGTTTTCCAATATAAGGAGCACTTTATCCTATAATGTGGTAATCGCTCGCGTAAAAGGCGACAAATCATTTAAACCCTTTCATACTCCTTCTCCCCCCACACCCCACCACCACAACTGGGCACTGGGTCCACCTACATACATACACATAACACACATAAGCCTAAGGATACAATCAGACGGAGAGGGAAGAAGAGTTGGCGCACAAGGGTGACAACAACCAGCAGCAGCAGCAGCAACCATGGCAGGGGATCAAGATTCACCCCAAGCCCTAAAGACCTGAAAAATGTATGCACACGTTAACCCCTTGAGTCAAGTCGTCTCTCTTCCTCCCACCCTCTCCCTCACTCTCACTATGTGTGGGCATGGCCCCCGTAGGCAGCAGCTAATGCTAATGCCTTATGCCTTATGCAGTCACTCGGTCGTCCTTTGAAATTGGGCATCAGCGTTAGCATCAGCCACCACATCCTCCATCCCCATCACCTATTAAATTGCGAATCGGGCTAAGGGCCAATTCGAATGGGCTATGAATCTTTTCCGCCTTTCCGCCTGTGCCAAAACATAAAAGTGAAATTTGTTTTTTATGACAACTTTATTCAGGCTAAATAAATACACAAAAGTATCATAGTGCCAGGGGGACATTTATTTATTATTTCATGTCGACCAGTAATCGAAGTGACCCTCCCCCACCCCACTAACCAATCCCATAGCCACTGCCCCCTTCCTCCAGCCGAACATACCAATGACCTGATTATGATTCATTTTGATGAGCAAACCGTTTACTATTTGACAAACGTTTTAGGGTTTAGTTAGCGTAATTGCGAAACGAAAAAAAGGCAAAAAAGGTAACCCAATCCCAAGTGATGCCTAGTAAATCATTTTAAATTGATTAACATATTATACAAACCGAATAATATATTACCTTGTCAATCCTTTTAGGGCAAATTTTATGCTATGTGTTACTGCTGAACAATTAAACTAGACAACTGCTTGGGATTATAACTAACCAACTGCTTAAGAGTGCAAGTAGACCACTGCTTGAGACACATATATACTTGGCCCAATTATTACAAATCGAGTGCGGCTGAATCCTTTGAACAAGACCAATTAGAAGCTCTGTTAAAATACTGAAGGGTTTTGAGCCCTCCTGAAGCGGTCAAAAGGCAACTCTTAAGTATACAAGATTTGCCTATGTACTTCACATAATACAGGATACTTAATCAAATTTTTTTTCAATTTACCACTTGAACGTGAAAGTTTATAATATACAGGAGTTCATGCCATTTATAATTTAATGACATTTTCGTACATTCTCCCTTCCAATCATCTCTAACTCTGCTTGTTGGGTTTATGAATTTTCGATTAATCAACGCTTGACTTTCATTTGCTACGCCTCGGAATTGTGATGACATATCTGACAGGAAGAAAGATTGTGCACGGCTTTCCTTTCTTTTAACATTTTTCGACAATTTCATTTATGGTAATTTGCATGTTAAACAAAGGTCGTGAAATAAATAGCGACAACAAATCAGAAACAGCCGTAAGAGTCCATGTAAATTGTATCTACTGCTGCTGGCGCTGCTGTTGCTTTCCGCTGCCTTCCCCACCCCCTATGGTAATTGTTAAGGTCTTGCCAATTGGGCCGGTGCCAGTGCCGGAGCTGGGCCAGGCTGGGGACACGCCTGTATATGTCGTCGGAGGACGTTGCCGTTTAGCCAGATTGCCGTGCTGTGATGTGCCCTTACCCTTACTCGCCATTCTCTCTCTCTCTCTCTTACTTACTCTCTCATGTACGCGCAAGTAAGTCCCATGTGAGCAGTGAAGTTTTTTAATCAAGCCGCCTGTCAAGTGTTTGCAAAACAAATACCGCGCTTATCCATCAATCAAAACACGCAATATGGCAGCGTGACTTTCCACAAAAACTAAGCAACAGAACCGGAGCCAGAGCCCGAGAACTGGTGACGGTAACGTAGTCAAAGCAGCAGCAAGTGGTTCACTTGGGCTGGAATTGAAGTTAGGTACGGGTTTGGTGGCACTTGCTAAACCATATGGAACGGAGCGGAACAATAAAGCGACACTGTCAAACATTTGCATACACGACACCAACACCGACATCGACACTACAATTCCAACGCCCAAGTACTCATAGCACACACACACTCATACACATGCAGTCAAAGTCGCATTAAGGTGGGTCCTTGTGCCATGCGAGAATCACCCATATAATTGTTGCCATGCCCATACAATTGGTTTTAATAATTTATTTGGATTCCTTTAAAAGAAGATGAAAATGAAATTTGTTTCATGGATTGAATTTTTAAAATTATCACTCAAAATGTGAGTTTAAATTAAAATAATCGAGTTCTGCTTCAGAAAACTTTGCAATTTCTAAGGACTTGCAGTTATCTTCAATAAAATTTCAAAAATATTTCATCTCTGCCTCTCACTCTCCCTCTCTTATTTTTTTGTTGTCCAACTACAGGTGAGAAACGAGAGAAAAAACGACAGAAACACGACATCATCATTGGAACATCAACAGGCGCTCTGTCACATTTGATGATACAGAAAATGGATCGAATGACATTTGCATTGGCAACGGGTAACAAAACCCTTCACATCAGGGGACATTTGGATGGGGGAGACTGTTGCTGTTGTTGTTGATGATACTTGTCGAACGTATTGTGTTGAAATTGATTCTTAAACGCTCTGAAGACTGATGCGAGATTGACTTCCATCCAGCCCAGCAACCCCTAACCCAAATGGCAGGAAGATGAACGGATGCTACCGGAACGCAATTTGCCTCAAGAGGAAGTATGGGGGGGTGTGTATGGGGGAAGCGTAACACATTAAACACAAGCCCGCACCAACACACACGCACACACAAGATATTTAAATGTTACTGTTGAAAAAAAAGGCTAGAGATAAGAATGAGGATTGCGATGAGATGGGACAGGGGGGGAAAAGCAATGTAGAAAAGTGGCCACAAACGCCACACAAACACACACACACACACAGAAGCAGAGAGAGTAACATTTGGCACCCCAGTTGGGTGAAAAATATGTCCATAGATATATCTACTTGTACCTCTACAGATGTCGAGAGCCTTAAATTGCATTAACTCATTTAATGATGTTCAAATTGAGCCTGCCAAAAGGGTGACGATGGGTGGGAAGGCGGCTAGTGTTTGGGTGGCGTGAGGAGGGGTAAATAAGGAGAATCTCACGCCGGTGTGTGACACACACAAAACACCAAATCCAGAGGAGACTGAAAAACCCTTGCCCAACCCAGGCATACTCGCATAGGAGGCATCACTTTAAATTGCTTGCTGTCAAAGCGACTCTGTGAGTGAGTGAGTGAGTGAGTGAATGAGTGAATGAATGGAGGAGGGGTGCCACAAAGCAAGGATGGAAGAAAGGATGGCGCACAGGGGGGCGTGGCAATTTGTATAAACTATTTGTCATGTCTGTCACACTTATCTCGTACATCTTTGTCAACACTATTTAGAAGTTTAATAAATTTTCACTTGTTCTTGTTGAAATGTTGCTTGTCAAAGAGAAAAACATTTAATATTATACAACCATTCGAAATTGACTTGATTGCTAAAGCGATATATGTATGTAAATATACGCTTATGTTAAGACTCATACGAAAAGCTTATCATATTCCTTAGAGACTGAGAGTTATAGGATTTGTTTCATTTGTTATAACTAATCTAGGTACACGGAACCAATAGGATCAGCTTAGAATCTGTGCAGATTGACGAAAAGTTTCTTCTAGAATTTCTATTTTTATCTGATTTTAACTTATTTTTTATCGTAATTTTTCAAAAAAATCGTTTCAACGGGGAAAAGGAAAGTCTCTTTGGTCAATTCTTATAGACTTAATCAAAATTGCAAGGCAGAAGGTGTGCCAACTGGTTGCGAATTTTAATGGCAATCTCTTATGGAAATTGTCTGTAAATCGTAGTGAGTTGTACTCGAAATTCATTAATTCATTCATTGTATTCAATGTGTTTATGAAAACGAGATTGATGTTGCTTGCTTGCCGCAGATCAAGAATATTGCAGCGCATTCAAACAATGTGTCTGATATATAGAATATACATATGTACATATATATAGTATATATGTCTACTTGTTGTGGAGATTTTTTGCGGACTCTGTGATAAATCTATTAATATACGCATGTTCGTGACTAAAACTGAAAGCTATACGACGACGTTCTCCCGATATTACGATTCATGAGTGTAAAGAGTCACGCACCCCGATGAAGCAAACCGATTCCTTGGAATAATGTCTATAAAGAGGGGGTGGAGGGATGGCGGCGACCTATTTGGTATATTGTATGCAATATGTGGCCACCAGTCCAGACCACCAGCAATGAGTATGGAAGGGAGGCGGTTGCAGCCGATCGAAGGCAAATCCATAGATTTTCGTAGCTCATAGTTGTTGGTGTTGTTTTTGTTGTTGGCCACTTGATTTCCTTGCTCTTGGAAAAAAGGAAATTCGAGCGGAACTTGTGATGGAAGGAGGCGAAGGGGAGCAACCAGTCACAGGTCATAAAATCGAAACCGCACACATTTTTGATTGACCAATTTTATATATTTATTCAGGCAGCCAGACGCACAGAGTTCTACACACGACTCCCCATTTTGGTGGTCTACACACAAACACAAACACCAACACACACACACACACCTATAGATGGAACACATGTATCGGGTGCCGGAACCGTGTGGCCCTGCTGGAGATGTCTAAAAACATAGGAGACTGCGACTAATGGAAAAATTCATATTAAATCGATTATATTGACAAGAGGAGGAGAAGGCAGCGGCGACAGCGGTGGCACAGTGGTGCAGAGACATTAGAAATTCTGTTTTTTGTTTTTGGAAATCATAAATTTATAAGTTATTAACAGCCAAAAATAAAAAAAAGGCAAGAAACAAAAACAAATTGAAAGACAAATACTTTGTTGTCAAAACGTTAATGATTCACGACAATTGACAACCAAACAGCAAGCAGTGGGTGGAAGAAACAGTGGGGAGACAGTGACAGCGACTCAAAATGTGGCGACACTATTTCCCTCTCACTCACTCTCTGGTCTAAAAGCCGTCTGTCATAGCAAATTGCTGAAAAGCCATTTGACAACTAATTTTTCGAGGTGCCAAACGACAAACAGTGTTTTGAGTGTGAGTGTGTGACACCTTGCAGTACCCAATTCGATGACAAACGACCATGTCCTCCTCCTCCAGTCCCTCCACCATCCAATCTATAGCATCGCCTAGCACTCGCACTAACTAAACGCACCGCAATCTAATTGTTGTTGGCAGCATCCGCGGTTCTTTAATTGAAGACATCAACACCAGCTAAAAATACAATATGTATATGTGTATGCGTGTAAGTGTATGTGTGTGTGTGTGCGTGTGCGTGTGTTGGTTTGTGCCTCAAGCATCAGTGTGTTAAAGGGCTTTGAGTTGGGGTGCTTATGGGAGGCAGAGGGAGACGTAATTGATGAAGGACGAGTAGTAGGAGAAGTCAAGACTTCAAGATTTCAAGCTAATCGTTAACGTCTTTGCATTACCGATAAGAATAGAGGTAATGCCACATGGAAGTACCGCAATAAAGGAGATTTGAATAATTTGGAAATCCTTTTAACGAAATTCTAATAATCCGAATCCATCATCCAACTTTCTAATATAACTTTTTTTACGATAGTCACGTGCTACGATCACTCACGTGATCATCTTTAGACTCCAGACTCCTAATTGTGTATGCAGTCAATTGACTAGCAGGGCACAAGAAAATCTATGACAGTATGGCCATGGGCATAAGTTTTGGGGGGCATTAGGCACGGGGCACGGAACATGGGGCATAGGCCATGAAGCATTTGGTGGCGTGTTGGCAGAAGGGGGACTACGGGCTGGGGCTGGGGCTGGGGCATGTGCATGCTGTGGTGAGTGTAATGCCATAAACTGTTATTTGATGTGGGTTTCTCTCTGTATGTGCCTGCTACTGAAGGTAGTGAAGTTCCTTTCCACTAAAATTCAGAGCCCAGACCTGGGATGGTCTGCCCAGCCCCAGATGCTTTCGCCTTGCTTTGGTTTTTTTCTTCTTCTTTTTTTTCGCCATCAGTTAGCTGGCAAATAGTTTGGTTATGGCTTTTGGTTTATGTACTAGTGAGCAGGCAGGCAAACAACAACAACAACAACAACAAGTTCTAATACATGATTGACTCCAGTCCATCTTCATTTTAATCTGCACACACACACACACACACACAGAACGAAAAAGCAATAGAGCAGGTGATTAGGCTCCCTAGTGACGGCGACGACCCATAGAAAGAAAAAACTAAAACTAAAAGAGAAAAAAATAAGAATGCATTTACTGCCAGCAACTCCAACTCCATGACTTTACTCCCTGATCGGTGGGGGCGTTAGAGCAGGGAGGGAGACCAATGTCTTTGGCTGTCTTTCTCGTGGTTTTTGTGTCTTTTCGTTGTCTTCGGCGACAGCGACAGCAACGAGACGGGTATTTGTTTTCTTTACTTGCAATGTGTTTACATCATGGGCGACAATAGTTTACATTTGCTGCCATCTAAAAATTAAAAGGTGACAAATCATAACAACACAGCCGATGGATGGATGGATGGATAGATGGATGAATGAATGGATGGAGACATGGCTAGATGGTTGTATATATAAATGGAGGCGATGTGCCTGCTATCTAAATGGATTTGTATAAAGATTTGTCAACATGACAAGGTCAATACCCTTACAACAGATTTAACTCAAATCAGCTGGTTTAGTGTGGGCTGGGATTTAACTAACCTGGCTGGCTTAGGGCTTCAACTACTTAAGATACGCCATATTAGTGGTCAAACAAAACAATTTTGAATACATTTGTCTCTTATGATGAAGATCTATAAAAACATCCTGGAGAGGTGCATCAATTGACTAGAGAACGTTGTCAATGCTTTACTTTATAGAGAGCTTAAATTGTTAAGCATTTTGTAAGAGACTTGAGCATTTCTAAAAGAAGTTATCCATTTTGTTAATTAATTGCTTCGCATTAAGCATTCTGTAATGCAGTTTAGTAGTATGTGTATCTAGAGTGACAACTGAGTGTTCTATGTTCAGCTTTGTCCTTTTCCATGATTCTTATCTAGTGACACATTTGACATTTTGGCCAAGGGAAGATCGTCTTTGCTTTGCCTCTTAGGCCCGAACAGATCCATGGCTGAACCATGGGAGACAGAGAGGAGAAACGAAAGCTACAGAGCTACAGTATGCCATGGACGATAATCGCAGCATAATAAATGGCATCACTGTCCCATCTGAAAGATCATTATCACTATAAAACTACCACTAAACGTCACTTCTTTTAAGATCAAAGTGTTGTTTGCGCGATTTAAGTATGCGCGCACGCATCTTCAATTAAAGGCATATGCTGATATTCAGTTCTCTTGGATGACTCGGCCAAGAGCCAAACAAGAGAGACACACAGAGAGGGAGAGAAAGAGAGGGCGAGGGAGGATGACTTGAATCTGAAAAGCTCTGCTGAGGAGGTTTGCTGGTATCGTTATTTCCAGTTTGACATCTTTCGGTGCTGATGAAGTCAGCATCAGCATCACCTTCACACGAGGAGGAAGGCAGGCCAAGAACCAGAAGGAAGCAAAACAAAAACAAAAAAAAAAAAAAAACTGAGAATTCAGAGGACCACCAAACTTGCTTGGACGACAAATTAATTTCGTGGTAAATCTCCACAATGTCTAGGAAGCTTACATAGGAATCCAGTATATCCTATATATTCACATGGGTGAGAAAGGCAGATAGATAGATGGATAGATCGAGTGGGTGAGATACATTGAAAGGGAGAGGGACACACACTGCGTTGTGGATGTGTTTGTGTGTGTGTGTATGGGTGTTATCTTAATATTGTCATTGTCACAAATTTGCAAAAAGTTACGCTAATGGATTACACGATTTTCGCATTATCGCTTTGTTACCGCGCCGATCGCAATCGCATGCGATCAACTTCTCTGGCAGTCTCTCTCTCTCTCTCTCTCTCTTTCTCTCACTGACACTCGAGATTTCGCTTTGAGTCCCCATCCAGTCGGATGGAGCGAGTAGTAGCATGGCATTGTATGTAAAACTACTGCAGCAAGCATTGAAGGACCGCACAACATATCGCGGCTACGTGCCGAAAGCCAGATTATCCAGGAGGGAGGCCCAAAGGCGGCATTACAAGCAGGAAACGCTGCCGATCCCCCATTCCCTTTCACGCCCCCCTCTGCAGCAAGCTTCATCACACAGTTCTTGTCCCTTTTCCAGAGCCAGTGAATGTTTCTCGCAAAGAGTTGCCCCCATGAGCATTATGCCAGACACTTTGTCTTTGACAGCAGCAGCAGCAGCGGCAGCAGACCCAGCGATCGACTTGGACTTGGAAAACGAAAACAAAGTCCAAGCCAAGACCAAGTGCTATGCTGTCCATTGAGGTCGAGTGATGCTGTTATCAGAAGTGAACACAGCACGTTCCATTGTCGCTTTACCCTCTATCTAATCGGAGTATTGCGGCGGCGGTGGCGGCACTACCAGATCTCTACTTCTGCCTGTCCCTTCCTTCCATCCATCCACCAATCCCCCCTCCATCCGCCTGACACTCTGACTTTCAGTTTGTTTGTTTGCCTAATGGCTTAGCCGAGAGAATAGACAAATGGCAATTGCCAATTGGCTAAAATGTTAGTTCATTTTTATGCGCTTACATTTGAATGCAAGTAAAAAAAGAAAGAAAAAAAAAAAAAACAAAACGAAACACCACAAAGTAAAGAATCTTTGTCAATATAGAATCGACTTTAAGATATCCTTGAAAATTTGCTAGATGAAAAAAGGAGACAATTTATGCTTCTACTAAAAGATGGATATTGAAATGGAATATATATAGAAGGGATTTTCAGCACATTTGGTTTTGCCATCCTAGTTATATCCCACTCTTGAAATGGATATGAGCTGGGAAAGGTACAGGGTATTACATACACCGTATGACCATATGGACACAAAGAGAGAGGGAGGAAACATACATACATAGGTGAATGTATGGTTCAGGTTAGTGTTGTCAAATATTGCCATTTTATGCTAATGAAGTGGAATGAGAAATCACAAAACAAAAAAACAACAAAAATAAAGGGTTAATGCATCAGCAACTTGAAAGGAGCATGCAAGGGGATGCTGGATGAGGTGAGGCGGGTGGGGGGTTAGAGATATATGTATGCTTTAACTTTGCTAATCGGTTAAAAGCCAATTGAAAGGCACTGAAATGAATCAATTGGTAATTGATGTATGGCGGAAAGGGCAACTGTTTAGGATGATTAAATTTGTGTAATAGAAATGGTTTCTCCCTTTCACTCTCACTCTCTGTTCTGTTTTTCCTTTTTATCTACTGACCACCCAAACTTCATCCCACCCCTTCCCCAAAACCTTATGTCATTCATAGACGAATAAACAAAATCCTTCGCTGACTTTAATGTTTCTGTGAACAAAAGTCCAAGAATAAAAAACGAAAAAAAAAAAAAAAAGAAAAAATTCATTCGCATAAAAAGCAAATACAACACATGAGAAGGGGCATGGTTACATGTAGTGGGCGTAGTGGGGTAGAAGATGGTCTTAAAAAAAAAAAACACCAGTAATCAAGTGTATGCATATAAGGGATGTCTGGGTAAGGGTCTCCTAGGGGTTGGGGGGTTGGAATTGGGATTGGGCTCTGTTCACCCGTTGTACATTTGTTTCTTTTTTGTGGTCAAATACTTTTGCATGTAAATGTTAATTCATTGATTTTTATAATGCGAGTACGTCAAAAGGGATCAGCATAATGTGACCACTGCGACCTTCCCCTCCACTCTACTCGACTCCCCAAGCTTGCTGTCGCAGAATATTTTTTGGGGGCTGTGCAAACATTTGGAATCAAACAAACAAACAAACAAACAACCAACTGACAGAACAGACAACACAAAAAGAGAAAAAAAATAAATACAAAAAGGAGCGTAAGCTTTGATGTTGCTTACATTTCATCACTGAAGTCCGATGACGGTAACTTTCGCCAATGTTCTTGTCAATAAGAGGCAAGTTAATGGCTAAACACACCCAAAATTTCGAAGGGCTGCGGGGAAGGCCACAAAACTACCAACAAAACAACAAAATAAATAACTTCTGCCTAGAAAAACATTCTTTGTGCGGTCAAAAGTTAAAATATTTGTACGGCAAAATATTTGTTTGGCTCATTTAAAAAAAAAAAAAACGGATTCACATCGAAGCATTGAGATGACAGAAATCATGACACCAATCATATGAAAGGCAAATAGCAGACAGAATAGAATAGAAAACTCTCGACTCAGGTTGGAATAAACAATAGCTTCCAAAGGATCTAACCATATGATGGAGAGAGATAATCTCAAGATATTGGATTGAGAACTTCATCTAAAGTTAAATTAAGGCATCTCGCTGTGTAATTGAAATTTGCATTGTGAGTTGTTTTGTAGTGAGTTTGGGTGAAGCTGCAGATGGAGGAGGTGCCAATGTTTGGAGGAGAGACAAGAACCGGTAGCAGATTGTGGCATGGTGGCCTTAACCGCAATTATTCAGTTGTCGGTGAGTTATACACGATACCCGATGACATATGCCGACATAAGCAGACAGGGACTAAGAGCGGGGGCCATGGAAGGGAAGACACCGATGATATGAAGGCTGTGGTCGCGCATTGTGGTTCCCAATTTCCCACTTCCCCAGCCCTTTTCGAAAGGTGAAAAACAAAAAACTTACACACACACGACGACCTTACCGACCTGCCGACCTACCAAACGACCACAGGGACACACACACACACACACACGCAGTCGTTCACCCACTCAAACCACACCAGACCAGAACAGGCCAGACCAAACCGTGGGCTCACCTGCACCACTGTGAGCTTAATGAAGCTTGTGTAATTGATTTTATGTTTGTTAAAAACGGCAGAAAAAGAAGCAACTCGACTCTCTCTTGCACTCGGTTGGCTTCCAATATTCATGCCATTCAATTTTTTTGAATTGAATCGCAGCCAAAGAAAAGAAAAAGAACTAATTTTTTACTGGACGTTGGTCAAGCAGCAAAACCGTCCAATCCCACCTCCCCCGTCCATCAAAGTGCATAAAGTGCCTGCTAACAGAAAGAAAGTAGTAGTGGGCGGGGGGGAGGAGAGGCGAGGAAAATGGTGGGGTTTCGATTTGAACTCATTCAACACCCACACTCACTTCCATTTGCCCCCCAATCGTCAGTCAACTCTTTGATGAGTTAATTTTTTTGTTTTTTTTCTTCTTTTCTTACCAATGCCCAAAGGGGGTATAATCAGCTATAAATGATTATGGTGAATTTCCGCCCCTTTTTTGTGTTGTTTAAGCTTTGGATTGATTTAAAACATAAAAAAATGTATCGACCAACCATCACACAACTAATTGAACTGAACGACCAAGGATGGCAGATGAGAAAAAAATAATGTTGTTGGCTATTCTATTGCTGCATTCTGCTGTTTCTGGCCTAATATTATAATAAGGCACAATGGAGGTAAGTAAACTTATTACCCCAAAAGCGAGTGATTCGAAAAATCTTAAAACTTCTTCATCTAATACGATGAATCATAGGATCCAGCTGAGTCCAGACCTTATTTTTTAATGTTTTTTGTTTTGCTTCCTTAACTAGTACATTAGACATAAGTGTGTGTGTGTGTGCTTGTGTGTGCTTGTGTGTGTGTGTAGTATATGTCTTACGGTTTCGATTTCGGTTGCTCTTTCTGGCAAACCCAATTAGCACTTATCCACTAGTTTGTCAGACACGAAACATTTATGTCTTCTGTTTATGTTGATCTAACACATCATAATGGCCGATGGAAATCCTTAGAGAGCTGCCGCCGTACGTCATCTAGGAAAATCCGAAAACAGGAATAGAGACACACACACACATACACTCGCACACATAAAGAGACCGCCATCAGGCAGTTTTGTTCTTCCAGTCACAGATCACATTCACATTATCATTATCAAAGTGTTTACTTAGCCCGTTCGTAGCAGTTTCAGTTCAGTTGAGTCCAGTACCGTTTGTTCGGTATGTGTTAATTGCACTTGGCTATGTTTTCCTTGAAAAGTGATCCTTTTTCTCGATCCCAGCGACTACCACGACTACTACTGCACTGCGATAACGATATGGCCTACGGATATCAGATTAAACAACATTGCCGACCCGACCTTGGCCCGGAGTATCGGCAAATACAAACATTGCTCGATAACCAAGGCCTATGTACACATAAGCGGGGGGGAATGGCGAGAAAAATGGTATGAGATGGCATAAGATGGAATGGGACTGAGTATTGGGATGTCTTTGTCGTGTCGCACGATTGTAAACTGGAAATTCGGTAGCATGTTTTCACAACATGTCGCCCAATTTACCCTTTCACGGTTTTTCTATTTATCTAATTCTATTTATTATTCCATTTCCATTTCGTTTTTTTTTTCTTTCTCATTTTCCTTTTCTTGATCTTCTTTGTCTTTGGTATATGCGTGAGGAAATCGGAATAGTATTGGATGGTATTTAGAAATGGAATGTGGAAGGGGCGGATGGGGGGGACGCAACGAATGCAAATGGAAGTAAAAGTGCCTCACTAGTTGTGGCATTCATAGTGAATGTTTATTCTATTCATTAACAATTTGGATGACAGGCAGACAGAGGGGAAGGGAAACGGGAGACATCAAACCGATCATATTCCTATACGAATATCTGGATGACAAGAAGCAGAAGAAGAAAATTCATAGTCACATTCTCTCTTACAATTAGTTGCCATCTTGAGGAAACTGTGTAGTGTCTCTCTCTTTCTCTCTCTCACTCTCTCTCTCCCTCTTTTCTTACCCTTTTTATTGCCACATTTTATTGCTAGCTCTTTTCGAAGCATGTCCTTTTTTCCAGGACATGATGCGGCAATGTTGTGTCACATTTGTCTATTTGTTGTTTGTTTGGACTGACCAAAGGTTTTAGCTACTTATCTCCGTTACTCTCTCGCTCTCTCTCTCTTTCTCAGTCTCTACCCCCGACTGAGTCGGTCAAGATCAGACAGCTCTTAACTAGTATTTGTTCATTGTATTTTTATAGAACTGCTAATTAAGTAGGGGAAAAGGAAAGGCAAAAGATGAAAAAATGAAGACACAAAGAATGTCTAAGACGAGTGACAACCAAGTTTAAAGTTGTCTTAAAAGAAATTAACTAGTCTCAGGAAGACAAATATTCTTCCTATCTTGTTTCGCCTTCGATATTTATCCCCAGAAAACGATTCCATGATTTATGTATCTACATCTCAACATCTAAGCTTATATCTAACAAGTCTAATCTCGTAAACAATTCCAGAAATTCTAGGAAAAACGAAGAGAACTTTGGACTTTGAAGACCATTACTAACCGAACTCGCACTTTATAACAATTACTTTATTGGGAATTCGCAAATATTCGATCTACATAACTCAAGTGCCAAGTGTAATTTGTATGAGTGCGAGTGAAGAGAGCATAGACTAATGATGAGAAAATGAAATGAGAGGGCTTCGGTAGCCGATGAGTGTAGGGCTGCTACAAAAGAAGAGAGCACGAACATGATTGAAAATATGAACTGCATGCGAGAGGCATACACGAACGAAAGTGAGCTAATACAGGAATTCGGCAATCGCTCGGCTCCTACCAGTGCGAATAACCGATCACTCTCTCTCTCTCTCTCTCTGTCTCTTAGTCCTACTCTAGCTGTTAATGGACATGCAAAACTCAATCAAAGTTGCCGTGCTTAATTTAACGTTGTGAGTGGTAAATCGTCTCACATGCAGCAGCAGCTTACCGGAATTACAGGTAAAAATATTTAAAGCATTTGCCTATGAAAATGACAGATAAGCCTCACGCCTCGCACACACACACACACGCACACAAACACACACAGAGACACGCACGCTAGCAAAGCCAAGCTCCCGCTCCCGATCCCCTTTATTCTACCTCACCAAGCCATAAATTGAGCCCCGCAGCATTTTGAGTGATGAGGCGGCATGGACCCAGGACTAACAAACGAATGGTAAGGGGTGAGAGTGGGGGGGGAGCGAGGAGTGTGGGAGAGTGATGTACTATGTAACTGTTACTCTTACTGTTACGCGGCATCCCATTCTCAGGGCAGACAATGCGGCTGCCTGTTTTGCGTTCTCTGGTTATGCTTCCCATCCCCCCCCCTACTCACTCTATCTCTCTCTCTCTCTCTCTCTGTGGTCGTCACTGCAATTTGCGCAATGTAATTTAATTAATGACAAAAAAAAAAAGGAAGAGCAAGTGGAATATTGCATATGCGTGTGCCTGTGCGTGTGTGTGTGTGTGTGTGTATATATGCAAATCGTTTGCATTTGATGTCGTGCGACTGGTGCGAGGACCATGGTCAATGTTTCCCCCCTTTTTCCCACTCTCCTATCTTCATTTATGCTGGTTCTGCTTTTGGTTGCTCTTGCCTTGTGTTGTTGTTGTTGTTGTTGTTGCTGCTGCTGCTGCTGTTGTTGGTCTTGTTGTTGATTATGTTGTTGACAACAGGCGTTACGCATTTTATGTACACATATATGTATATTACGTAAATATTTATATAATGCAGCAGGTAAATTTATGCTCCACACACACACACACACACACACACAGAGAGAAGCACCTGTGCAAGTGTATCCATCCATCCATGCATATGCATACACGCTTACGGCCATTCCATTCCCATTTTGTATTTACCATTTGCCCCAATCCCCTTCAATTCGATCCATTGCGTTTCGTTTCCATTGAGTTCCGTTACGATCCTGAAGGCTTCGGCGTGTTGAATTGGTTGTTATTGCAAAATATTTACATTGGACCCGAGCATGCAAATAGCCATTTAAGTAATTACATCACTTCATTTTTAATATTGATTTTGCAAATATATATACATATATATACATATGTATGTATATCTATATACATATTTTAAAACTTAATCAATTGTTTAATTGTTTAATCAACATAATGATTGAGCAAACACACACACACACACACACAGATTGCCAGGCGTGAAATAGTGCTCCAGGAGAAAACATATTTCATTCTATTCCAAAATTCTGACTGAAACCCACAGAGAGAAAGCGACAGAGAGAGAGAGAGAGAGGGATATTTCTCACATTAAAACTAATTGCAAGTACCTAAACATTTTGTAAATAGAAACTTATCTTTGTTAGATCTATTACAGGTAGCTAAATGGTGGTTGGTAAATGCGACAATCTTTATTCTCTTAATGGATTTCTTACCAACTATCGGCCATTCCAATGAAATTTAAATTAAAATGTTGAATTAATTACCCAATTCAACTGAAAATAATTCTTGGTATTACCTTAATCCAAACACAGTACAGATTCAATCAGACAGTCAGTCAGTTTGCCATTAAAATTAAATGGATTTACTTACTGGGAATCAAACTTAAACACATTCAATACTAGACATAAAAACACAATTACTCACTGCAGCATTCCTTTTTGTATTTACGAATTTATCATTATAAGCGACAAAACCCAACTTTATTATAATTTAAAACTCTTTTAGACTGTTGCCCAGCAAATTATTCAAATAAATTTAGTTACTTTTTTAGCTATTTGAATTATTTCTAATGGCATTTGACTGATGGACCTAGCGACCGAGATATCATATAGACCTAAGAAAGGTCCTTAGGGATTCATATCAATTTCAATATATTTCAAACTGTACATGATTTTAAAATCTTTTATATCAAATGGTTGAAAAACTCATCCAGGCAAAGGTATCATAAAGTTTCATGTATGTGTGTGTGTGTGATATGCTCTTTTACATTATTAAAAAGTGATTTGAATATTAAGCCGTTTAGTTTTATGCATGCTTGTAGCCTCATACCGCAGACATCAACCATCAGGTTTAACAACTTCACATTACATTCCACTCGTACTCCCTAATCTGGGGTCCCCAAACCCCAAAACCCAAGACTCCAAATGTGATGGGCTCTTTCACAATCTGTTGGCCACCCTTTGTGAATGGGTGGTGGGTGGTAACTCCCAACCCTTGTTACACTTTGTCCATGGCTAGTCATGAATATGAGTTACTTGTGTCATTCATGCCTGTCATATGCCCTTCACGTGACAGGAATTGGACATAGTTGTAACGGTTACTTTATCTTCAAATTTGCAATTTTCAAAAACCAAAAATAATTTTGCAATTTCAAACTGTTTTGCAGTTTTTCTTGTTGTTGTTGCTGATCCTATTTCAAACGTCAAGTTATGTAGACACTCCAGACTATTGTGTGTGTGTATGTGTGTATTGCCTTTGCCTTGACTCGACTCCAACTACTTGACTGTCACATCTCAATAACCCTCGAGTGGTTTTCAATTGTCTCCAAAAATAAACGCATTTGCATCCCCAGCGAAAAGATGAGGGAGACTGGACTGGAATGAAAGAGCAGTAGAGAAGGGGAGGATGACAAAAGGGTAGGATGGGGCAGGGAGAGCGAACGAGTCTATCCCAATCCCATTTGAAATGTTAATTTTTAACGCTTTGTAAATTTTTCTAATATTTCAAAAAAGCCAAAAAAAAAGAGACAAGCCATAATAATAATAATACGGAAAAGGAAAAAATCTAGTCACTGAAACCTTTATACCCTGGACAAGCGAAAGGTATGCTCGAATAGAACTCAAGAAAGAAAAAGGATCAAGGATTGTTAGAAATCAACTGAAGAGTGTCAAGGCATGGGATTAAGTTTTATTTTGTCATCCGTTTTCAAATGGCATTAGTTCTATAGTAAATTTAAGACAAATCCTAGTTAGGGTATCAAAGAAACCATCAAAAAACTGCAAAGTCAACGAACAAACCTTTATTTTTTCATATGTGTGTGTGTGTGTGGTTTTTGTTGTCGTTTCCGCCGTTGCCTCGTCGCATATGGCATGGCCTAAGAAGCATTTGGGGGGCACTTGAAAAAGTCACCCACTCCGTTCCTTCAACTCCATTTCGAACCTCGTGACATCATCCAATTGAAAAACTTGAAAGTAAATAGATCCCAAGAGATGAGAGAGCTCACCCATACCCATCACAACTCCCCATTCTCGCCCCCTCCCCCCCATCCCTTTTTCCGCTTTTTTCGTTTGTTCGTTCGGTCGTTTCGTTCCCTTTCATTCCTATTGCCCGTTTGCGTTGCTCACGAATGTTTTGTCTCAAGTGACAACGCTGCCAAGGATCATCTCAAAGCTATGTATCTGCTGTCTGCCAACCGTCGCGACGACTGACGCAATGACACAATGACGCACTGACGGATTGGCTAAAGCTCTCTCACATATCCTTTGCTCCGAATAACCACTTGACATTTTCACAAGTCTCGCATCCATGTCAATTTTGCGGTTTCGGTTTCACGCAACTATGTGCCGCCGCGTCTCCATATGTACATGGAATTTAGCTTGGATTTGGGACAACAACCGGGGCGGGCTAGAGAGTTGGTGTTGGAGTTGGAGCTGAAGCTGGAGTTCGGAATGACAAGGGGGGCGGGGGAGAAAGGAGTGTTAATGTTAATATCCATGCTCCATGTTTTATTGAATTGTACAAACACATGTATGAGAATACGATTCGTACTCATATCTACTTATGTATGTGGAGTGGCTTGTCTGAATGCCTCTCTCTCTCTCTGGGTCTATATCATTGTCATTGTGTGTGTGTGTGTGTGTGTGAGTATCTGTGTAATCTGCCCATAAGTGGCCTCAAATGCCTATCCACAGTAATGACGATAATACTGGTGGTGATGATGATGATGATTATAATGATAATAATGCGGTTGCCGTTGCGACCAATAGTTGGGCATTCATCATTATGTGAGCAGTCGGCCACAGCTAAAAACAATTTATGCCGCATGTCACGCCTTCTCAAGAGCAACACTCACTAGAAAGAGAGGCAAATACACACACACACACACACACCTAAATGAGAGAGGGAGAGAGAAATTAAAAGGCGTTTCCTATTATAGATTTCATCAGACTCACATATATACATATACATATCTCTCCATAATCATTACCAGATTGAATCAAATTCAAAACCAAAAAAAACATTCAAAGAATTCTGTCAACAAAATTTAAGTTAATCTATAAATTTGATCTACTTTACTCTTTATACTTATAAAGAGACGTTTGTCAATCAATCGTTTTCAAAATTCAAGAATCAGAGCAAATATTGCAAATGTTTTAAGAGTTAGATCCAAAATATGCTTAACTCGAATGGAAGCCTCCTAGTCTCTTAAACCTGTTGGGAATTTCAAGACATCTAAACCAACGAGTAACGAAAAGTCTAAAAGGCTAAAATGCCACCAAAATTGTGAGCTATTATGATCCGCCATTGAATTCGGAAGATCTAAAATGTTAAATTTCTTAATTGAAATTTCTTAAATGGAATTCCAGCCAAAGATCTACTAAAAAAGCAAGGATATTCTCAACAATTCATATCCTTTTTTAATTAAGAACAATCATCAAGGGTCTTTAAGATCCAGATGTTTGTCATTTGAAGCCTTGACTGTATCTTGAAAGTTTCGAATTTTCTACGAAAATTCATTAGGAGTTTCGAATATTTTCAAAATAAGTCCCACAAATAAATTCCAATTAAAATTATTATATTTTAATTGAAAAAAAAAACTTTGTTTAAAGTAAGTTATTCAAGTTTTTCAAATGCAAAAAGAACATGAATTTCAAATCCCTTTTAGAAAAAGAAAAATCATTGAATTGGTATAATATTTTGTGAGTTTTCATGTTTTATTTTTAAAATTATTGAGTTTTTTTTTTTTGAATTTTTTTATTATTGGAAATACATATATATTTCTTAGGGAGCAATCTAGTTTGTTTCATTTTAGGAGAGCAATAACATTATATATTTCAAATATAGCCAGTAATATATGTATGTATATAGGAAATGAGGTTTAGGGTTCTTCTTCTTCTTCTTTTTTTTGGGGGTGGGGGATATGTTGATTGCGGTATACATATATATATATATATGATTTGTTTTTGTAAAGTTAGTACATTTAGGTATACATTCACGTACAATATTTATTGACTATGAAAAAAAATGTGCTTAGAACTACATAATATAATAATATTGTTTGTTTTTGTTTAATTTTTTTTTTTTTTTTT
The DNA here is from genome assembly GCF_018151085.1 of Drosophila tropicalis. Taxonomy (NCBI): domain Eukaryota; kingdom Metazoa; phylum Arthropoda; class Insecta; order Diptera; family Drosophilidae; genus Drosophila; species Drosophila tropicalis. The sequence continues at coordinate 4,908,063 of NW_027172602.1, read as the reverse complement.
GTTTTTTGTTTGTTTGCATTATATAAATATCAAATACTTCGTTGTTGTACACCGTTCGAGTTGCAAGTTGAAGCTAAAGAAAGGGTATCAAAGGAGTATTCCAAACTTTGAACTCAACATCAACACACTCACACACACAGATACACACACAGACACACACACAGTCACACTCATTCACAGACATTCACATGGTGCACATTTGCATTGAGGAACGGATTGAATACTATACACTTAGATGTCGCTTCTATTAACTTTATACTAGATTCATAAAAAAAAAGAAATATATATCTAAAAAAAAAAAAAAAAAAACACCTCAAATTACACATGGGAAAATTATAATAATAATAATATATATATAACACAAGTGCGAGCAGTAAAGACAGAGAGAAATCGGGAGAAGAAAAGAGAAGGAGAGAAGCTAAAATTTTCCAATGTAGTTATAACCAACCATGCCAGGCCATTAAATGGCCATCAAAGAAACAGAGATTGTTAGCCAAAAAAAAAAAAAAGAGAGAAACAATATCAATGGATATATATGGATATCTATTATATCTGAACAAATCGATATTGCTTAGACTGAGATGGCGGCATTGGTAGGTGGCTGTTGTTGTTGTTGCTGCTGCTGCTGCTGTTGCTGCTGCTGATGTTGTTGCTGCTGCGTCTTGAGCAACATGGAGCGATAGACCTCAGAGAGCAGACTCCACATATGTGGGGGTGGGGCATTTGGTGGCGGTGGCGAGGAAGCAGCAACGGCAGCATCCACAGGATGTGGAATGCCCGTCAAGCCAACGATACCTGGTGGACCGGGCGGCTGAACGGCAGCAGCAGCTGCGGCGGCGGCAAACATTTGCGTCTGCAGGAGACGTATATGATGTTGCTCCTCCAGGTCGAGACCAAAGAGCAAAGAGGGCGCTGGCGGCGAATGTGAGCCCAGATTGGTGGCAAGTGGCAGTGGTAGCATGCCACCACATGGTGAATTGCTGGGTTCGCTGGGTAAATGATGTTGTTGTTGTTGCTGCTGATGATGTTTCCTAATTTGCGGTGTCGACAAATCCATGCAGGTGGCCGCACCACTGGCTGTAACTAGATGGCTTGGACTAGGCTCAATGCTATCGCTGCTATCCAGCTCCAGTTCCATTTTGATGCTTGTCTCCGGGACGGCATTGCAGGTGGTGTTGGTGGTGCTGCTTGGAGCACTTGGAACGGAGGCGGTTGAAGAGGCGGAGGTGTTGCTGTTGTGACGCTTACGTTTGCCCAGCAAACGTTCCATGGAAAATGCACCGCCACAGGGACTGGGCGAACGTTTCACTTTGATTTCACAGGGCTCTGGTTGCGGTTCCGGTTCCTGTTCTGGTTCGGGTTCCGGTTCCAAGTCACGATCACGTCGCTTGTGCAGGCTAAAGTCGAGTGGTTGATCAGAACGCTCCTCACAGATGCTGCTGCTGCTGGTCTGACTAAAGCTGCAATGCATCTCCTCGTCGGCATCATCGACCTCATCCGTTGGATCCATCTCACTGAGGCAACCCTGACTGGAGCTGGCAGCTGGACTTGAGCTATGAGCAGGCATATCCACATAAACATAGACACCATCATCCTCACCATCGGCATCGACATCGTGCTCGCCATCGGCATCTACGTCGGCATCGATATCGTCGTTTTCTGTTTCATTGTAGGCCGCCTCATGGCGTCCAGTGAGCAGTCCAAGATTGTGTAGACCAGCCGCCCGATTGCCAAACATAACGGCAGCTGCCGCCGGATTATATGCCACTCCCGGATGATGATGCGAGTGATGTGGTGGCGGTGGTGGCACTAGACCCGGAAACGCAGCCGGCAAACGGCCGGCGGTGCCCGGAAATACGGGAAACTGTTGCGCCGTCCGGCCATCATGGGGCGAGATCTTCCGACGGATATGCGGCGAATGGAGCTTGGGATTCGGATTGGCACTATGACGATTACGCGAACGACGCGAACTGAACACCATGTTGCAGCCCTCCACCGTACACTTGTGCATCTCACGCAGATGCACAGCCGAGAAATGTATCTTGAGGGCGCCCTTATCGCAGAAGGTCTTAAAGCAGATGGAGCACTGTACACGTTTCTTGCCGGTGGCTGGATTAATGAATTGTCCGGCCAAATTGATGGGCGGTGAGCCCCAACGTTTTGGCTTTGATGATGGTTGACCCGTTGATTGACCACCAGAATGGCCTCCAGGCGAACTGGCTGGTGAATTGGTCGCACTGCCGCCATGTGACGGATGCGACGGATGACCGGCATGACCATGAACATGGACATGTCCATGTGGGCCAGCAGCATGGCCAAGTAGATAAGCGGGCGGCATGAATGGATTCATAATGTGTTCCATAATGGATTTAAGCGATTCTCTTTCGATGGATGGAAAAATGTTTCGTCTGTTTTTCTTTTTGTATTTTCTGTAAAGACACAAAAATGAAAAGAACTCGTATCATTAGAAATGGGTTTAGATGGGCATGGATCGGGTGAATGGGGCGGGGGGGAATGGTTTGGCAAGTGTAAGTGTCAATCAAAGAGTCAGTCAAACGGTCAATCAGTCAGCTCAACACACACACACCACACACAAAATCCTAATCAGAAACTAACTGAACGACAACGAGATGTGATAGTTGGAGGGGAGTAGCTGGAAAGGGATGATGAGGGTGCTACTGAAAGTGGCGCAACTTTTTTTGCTTAACGTTATCAACACACACACACACAACAAAACATATCAATGACATCCCAGTCCCCCCATCGTCTCTCCCCTCCCTTCATTGTCGATCCCCTTTCAACTTCGATGACCTGCCCTCCATTCCATATCAACAGACAGACAGGCAGACAGACCGAAAAGATTTGCTGCGCAATTAAACTAGAACAAGTTGCCAAGAGCCAGAAAATCATGTAGTAACTAAACGAATGAATCCAAGGATAGAAAGTATCAAAGATTTATCAATTTGGAAAATAAACTAGAACAAGAAAAATTCATATGTATGTATATGCCTAGAGAGATGGAGGTGGGTGAAGTGAAAGTTTTTGGTGCATTAATTTTGATATAATTTTAAATTGGAGACACTAACACACATGCCCATTAAATCCAACTCACACACACACAGTATCGCCATCTAGCGGCGGCCATCTTTCATGTCTAATCTCGTCGCATTGCCTCATTTGCTTGGGCAAAATCTTTTTACAACTTTTTACGGCTAAAACATTAAAATCGCAACGATGTGGACGACGACTTGGACAACTTGGACGACTACGACTAAGACGACGACGACGACAACATGCGGCGATTTGACCAGTGATCCAAGCGGTTTTTGTTTTTATTGCTGACTCCATTCGCTACCGTAATTGTGAGCACCCAACAAACCAACCGAAAAAAAAAAAAAACAAAACAAAAAAATTGATGGATATTGTCAGCAACAAGGGGGTCAAGAGGAAGAGGAAGAGGGAGGGGGTTTAGATGGGACTGCCTGACGATGGGGACAATTGTTAACACGCGGTGTATACACCCCAAGAGGATGAATGAAGAAGAGATGGTGAGGGGGAACAGCAAGACAATCTGGTTGTGGCTCATGTCGCTTGTCGCTTGTAGCTCTCTGGCTATCTGGAATCAATCTTAAAAGTCGAACACATTCGCTACTAAAAACCAAAAAAAAAAAAAAACAAAAAAAAAACCCCCAATGTCAGTCAGCTGGATTCACGTTCCAAAAGAGCTAAAGAGCTAGAGAGGATGTCTGTCTGTGTGTGTGTGTTTGTTTGAGAGGGGGGCCTTGAGAGGGGGACTCGGGTTGGTCGGTTTTATGGGGCTCATTAGTAACGATAACAACAATGGCATTAAAATGCGTATGTACATGGATATATTGAGGTGAGTGTATGCATGTACATGGGTAATTATTTTTGTCAAGCGCTTAAAATGTCTTAAGCCAACTACCACTACTGCTACAGCTACAACTACACGAATAGTCAGAGAGACAGACCGACAGTGAGACAGACAAAGGAGGTAAAAGACAAAAATACAAAAGAGAGGGAAAAAAAAAACCAATCACAAAGTTTTGATGGCTTGGCTGAAACGTTTTTTTGATTATCGGCAGCAGCAGCAGCAACCAGCAGCAACATACAACAAAAAATTCCAAGAGAGATGCTGAGGAGATGTGACCACTATAATTGCTGTTGTTGTTGCTGTTAATAGTACATTATAATACCAACAACAACAACAACAACAACAACAACTACGAAATGAAAAGATAGAGATAGAGATGGAGATGAAGATGAAGATGGAAATGGTGCTGGTTGCTGTTGGGTGCTGCTGGGGAGCAACGAACGAACTCGACTCGACGACTCGACCATGATGACAATGATGATGAAGGAATTGGTCAAGCATCGTCGTCGTCACCACCACACACAGACACCAACTTCAACTTGAAATTTTAGAGACAGTCGTCAAGTCGAGACATTTGTGTCTCAAATAGCTTTTAAAAATCATTTGCTGCTTCTCTACTTGGCTTTAATATATAGTACACACACACACACACACACACACACTCCACAACAACGACAAAACGTTTTTAAGTACAATCATTCTAATTTTACGAATTTTTCTTCGTAATTTGTGTCTTTTAGAGGGTTAAGAACAATATAAATACAAACCAAGGCGGCAATAGAAATCTACAGTTTCTATAAAGTTAATCAGATTAGACATTGACATTAATTCTATCAAAAACTTGAAGCAACAAATAAGTTGGTTTACATTTAACTTTATTGCAATTGTAACTCGCAACTAGTTTAAGTGGCAGAGGAAAAATGAATGGAAATTTACTTATAAAATGAACTAGAGTCAATTTTGATTGAAGTAAGAACTCAAATGATCTCTCTAATGAGTAGTATGGAAGAAAATCTCAAATAAATATCAATATTAAACAAAGTTCTGTCACTTTATTGACAACTGTAAACTGTTTTGATTAGGCCTTTTGGTTATTAACTGACTTGATTCTAAATGTTCTAAGAATATTAACAATGAATCCTCTACACATACAATTTCTCTTCCTCATTCGTCAAGTTATCATCAAGTTAATCCGTAATTGAGTTGGTCGTTTAATTTGTCCGTCGGTAAGTTGATTTCGATCTTTTTGGTACATACCTTTTGACTGTTTTCCGTGGATTTCCTTTACGGCAAATTGCACTCCTTCAGTTTCAGTTGATGCCAAATAAAGTTGTCACAATGGTTTCCAAAAAAAAAAAAATAATTTTCAACGAAACGCAACTGCAACGTTTCATAAATTAAGTTCAAGTGCAGAATGCACCGAGTTCCCAGAGGAGGAGATGATGCTGAACGTTAGTTATTTGTTTTTGTGTTTGTTTTTTTTTTTTTGTTTTGTTGTTTAATTTATTTAAAAAAGTTTTGATTTTGCACTATTTGTTGTTTGTTTTGTTTCTTTTTTTTTTTTATTAGTTTTGTTGCATTATTTTGAATTTGGTTGGTCGTCAAACAAGAACGCGACGGCAATGAGCAACCAAAAGCCTCTCACGCAGGCACACACACGTTTGGACACGAGCGGGTGAAACGAACGAAGCGATACGGAGTTGTAGTTGTTGTCACACAACGCAGAGACAGTAGAGGCAGAAGCAGAGCAAGAAGCAGAAGAGATCCACTCCTTCGAAAGTCGTGGGTGACACTGATTGTCGTGCAGGCGGCGGCGAGGTTGCGAGGCAGCAAAAAAAAATTGTAACGACGACGGCGGCGACGACGACGACGACGACGACGACGACTACGACAAATGCGACAGCAGAGCGACGCACACACACCGACACAAACACACAGTACGCAGCGGGGTGGGTGACACTTTGCTCTCGCACAGCAAAGACAACAGCAGCAGCAGCGGCAGCGGCAGCAGCAGCAGCAACAACAGAAGACACGCAGCAACGGACAAGTTCAACGTAACTGCCCCACAAATGTCTACCTGAAGCTGAAACTGAAGTCTCGGGCTGCCTCTGCCTCTTAACAATTCTCTCGTGTATATGTGTGTGTGTGTGAGAGTGTGAGAGAGCGTAGTGTGAGAGAGAGCGGTTGGCTATTGGAATTGGCCTTCCCTGAAGCTGCTTGGCTGTGTCACATTGTCGTCGACGGGTCATTAGACGCACACACACACCGATAAGAGTGACCGAGTGCGAGAGAGATGGCTATTAAAGGCAGCTATCGTTCACGCTCGCACTCTTTTCAGCCACTGCAAGCAGTCGGTTAAGCAGTGCATTTTGTTAAAGAGAATCATTTATGTATCTGCACTCACGACTCTCTTTATTTCTTTTTCATATTGATTGGATGGCAATGGGTGAGTTGTGAAGCGGGTGGAGTGGAGGGACGAGGGGCCACTTAAAGCCAAAAGATTTAGTTAAAATGACTGTTGTTTGCAGCAAAAAACCAGAAAAATTAAATATTATCAAAGGATTATTTTTGATTAGACCATCTGTAGCTGACCAAGAGCTAGGCTGAAGGGGCTAAGAGAAGAGAAGTCTGCGTGTGTCTGTGTCAGTGTGTTTGTGTGGGCGTCACACGCACACAATGATCATACGCATCGTATACGTATAGGAAAAAAATAATTCGTGGGATACCGAGACCGCAGACCATTCCGAAAATGACAAGCACCCAGTGCCCAGTACTAAAAACCATGTGCGAGAGAAGAAAGGCAAATTTTTTTTCGGCTATTGCCGACTCGCTTGCACAGTGTCGTCTAAGTGGACGACGACGACGACGACTACGACGAACCGATGTTGAGTTGACATGCGACTTATTTGTGTTTGCTGACCGAACACACACACACACACACACACACACATACAGATGCGCACTCACGCACCAGTGGCTCCCTCTCTCCCCATGTCATTCGTGAGAGCAAGTGTGTTTGGTCTCTCTCTCACTCGCTCTCGCTCACTCACTCTCTCGCTCTCTCTCTCTCTCTCTCTCACTCTCTCTGTTGGCCACTGTGTGTTGTCGCCCCATTAGCCAGTCCGCGTGTGACAGAGCTAAAACGAGTTGTGTGTTGTTGGCCTTGTTGGCAGCGCTGCTACTGCGTTGAGAGTCTCTCAGTCTCTATTACCTTCTGCCCCCCACCCACCAATATCATTTGTACGAATGAAATGGCTATGGCCAGCCACCAAATCGTTGTTGTCGCTGCCACAAGCAGCGCTGCTTTGATGCCCCTCTCTATGTGTGAGTGTATGGGTGCACTTCGTCGTTGGAAACTAGGCGAGTCTTCGGTCATTATGACCAGGCCCAGAGCCAAAAGCTGCTGTCACATGATGGTGTGTGTCTGTGTATGTGTGTACTGGTTCTTTTAAATTTTTGTCATTTGACAAAAGAGTGTCCACTGTGTGTGTGTGTGTGTTTGTGTGTGTGTATGTGAATGCCGTTTCAACACAAACACATTGATATAACCGTAATGTGTATCCGTCTCTTTTTAGCAAACGTCAATGAATGGTCTCAGTCGTGCGACAGTGTTCGTGTGTCTCTGTGTGTGTGTGTGTGTGTCTCTCTCGTTTTTAAGGCAGGCGACGACTTTGCGATTGCGCTACAAATCGTATGAATGTTGTTTATCTGTATGTGTGTGTGTGTGTACCATTGGTGTCACACGACACGACACTTTAATATGGGGGCGATTTTTCCTGTCTCCCTGCACCAATAGTATTCGAGTAAATTCGAGCATTGGGCCCTACTCGCTGCTGCTGCTGCTTCTGCTCCTGGTGACAAAGGCCCCGAACAGTCGCCGCCGTTTTGGACTCCTCTTCGTCGTCTTCGTTGATTTTTTTGTTCCTTTTTTTGTTATTGTTTCTTGTTAACACACCCCCCACCCACCATGTTTATGTAAATTTGTCTTTATATACTAAAGCAACCTTACTGTAAATACAGCGTTATATACATACATGCACACATACAAATGTTTGTAGTACATAAAAATGCTTGAATTTTTCTTTTGAGCTTTTCATTGTCCCTTTTTTTTTGCAGCACACACACACACACGTACAGCCCTTTCCATTGATATGATTGGACTTAAGACCATATACATAGTTAGTCTCATCTCTCTTATCTAATACAGAAATGCTTTAAAATCATTAAAATATTTAAAACTTTTAAATTAAATGAAAATCGATCTAAACAAATCGTATACTGTTTTAGTTTGTTCCCCTTGAAAGATCCAACAACACTTTTCCTAAGGTTTCTTATCCTAAATAAAGCGTCTTATCGGTAATTTATGATATACATATAAAACTCTTAAATCCAAATTTTATATATGTATATGATGTTTGTGTGATCTCAAAGCATTAGCTTCTATAATTACCCGATTAGACGTCACATTATATAGATTTTTCACTATCAAACTCTATATCATGGTACTAGATTATATCTAATGACTTTTCTAAAACAAATTTAACATACTTTTTAGTTAATTTCAAACTAAATATTTGATCAATTTTGTTGATATTCTTTATTTGCCTAAACTAACCGTAAAGTTGGCCTTAGTTTAGTTGCTTTCAATGAAATAACACTTGCTTTAAATTATTTAGGTAAAGATTAGAAAACTAAATACATTAGAATCCGGTTATATCGACTCCGCCTAGAACGTCCGTTCGGTTATAGCGACTAAAGTTCGATGAGTGATTGGTTGGTTCCAATACAAACTTGTCTTCCGGATATAAGGCTGAAAATCGTCGGTCCCTTGTGTGTCGTTAAAACCGGATTCTACTGTATGTTATAAGTTCTTATAGCTGATCCCACATTGTTTGATGTCTTAACATTAAAAGAAATTATATTTTTTAGCGGAAATATCCTCAAATTGAATAAGTTTAAACTGAATTGGTAAATATAAACGCCCTTTATATACTGAAAGTAAGATATTAAACTCTCTTCTTTAATATAAGATAAACTTCCTATATACATTTGGCTTGTTTAAGCATTAAATAGAATATGAAAAATATATACATATTAAAATTAAAATTCAATTTGAGGATAAATAAGTTATGTGTGCAAGTATTTTCATTGGCATTTGGAATAAAAATTGAAAACACTGTTAAAGGAGGATAAAAACAAGGCAACAGTTACATATGTACATCAGAATCAGTTGATACTACATCCAAATACATACACATATATGTACATATATGTATGTATGTATCCGTTTTGTGTATTTGTATCTGTAGCTGTTGCTTCAAATGTTTATCAAATGAAATGATTTACAATTCGAAATGAAAGCAAACAATTAAAATGCTTATTATTTTTGTGGTCTATTACAAACATTTGGCTACACTTTGAGAAAAATGCAACAAAAATGTGCCAAACTATAGAAATTTATACAAATTTATTTATTAAAAACCCTTCTTTTGTTACTCTTTTTAACATTTGTTTTAATAGTTTTATAGTTATTATTTGCAAAAGCATTTTTTTCATTTATTTCTTTTGTTTTAAATTAATACGTTTATGGTATTCTGTACTTTTTTCTTTAGGTGTATTCAATAGTTTGTTTGTGTTATTTATTAAATTTTAAATAACAAATATAAAATTCATCAATTTATTAGCTGGAACATGAGCAAGTCTACTTGAAGTTTCCCCATTTTGTTAGTCTAGTTATCGTTACCAAATTTGGTACACTTATATTTGCTATTGATATCTATCGATCTACTAAATTTCTTAAATATTTGACCAAAAATACTTAAGTTATGTGTATTAAAGTTTCTCGCAAGGAGTTAATTTGCTTGTAAGTGGGAGAGGGATAGCATTTATGAATCAAAATTAATTCATTGGACAAGTCGTTGTTCGTTTACAACAATAAAAAAATAATATACAGAAATGTTTAATGTTTTATTCAATCTACTCCACTTATTGTTAGTCGAGAAAGGATCAGCAGAAAATAGGACATTTGCTTCATGAAGGTCAACAGGTTATTTGGTTACTTATAAACATCGATCAGAATGATGCAATAACTATTTGAAATCCACCAAAAATCATATTTAAAAATTCAGGCAATCGATCGATGACCTTCAATCTGAATGGTCACAATCAAAGGGGGTCAAGTCTTAATGGTGGCCAAAATCTAATCTGAATCTCTTTAATCAAAAATCGAGACGATTTTCAAGTGTTTCGAACGGGTCCGGGGAGATCATTGGAAATGTGTCTTTTGTGTCTCATTCGATGATGCCAATCAACACTTTCGTTTTTCCTTTCTCTTCTCTTTTTATGTGTAGCGAAATGCGTTCATTAATCAAACAAACAACAAAAAAAAACGTTGAAAAAAAATAGTTATTTCTTTATTGTTGTTATTTTCCTTTTAGATAAATAATTGCCATCTTATTATGTCGATTGTAGTTGCTGTCACCGGGTTGCTCACCTCACCTCGCCTCACCTTCAGCATCTGTCTCCAATTGCAATGCCCTCTGAAAACGATCTGTATCTGTAACTGTCACTGAATCAATGCTCAAAAAGTCACAGGGAGAGCGGGGGCGGGGAGAGGGCCTCAAGAAAGTTCTTCTTTATTAACAACAAACAGCACGGCGCCCTTTGTGAACGCTGCACGAATCGAAATCGATCAATCATTTTTCACACTGTTTTTTTTTTTTTTCCCCTTACTTTATTTGATGTCCATTCGAAGTCGAGTCGAGGCCCTGTGGAGTACTCCTCATAGATGAGATACAGATTCAGATTTAGATTTTGGATATTGGTGTGAGGGGGCTATGGTCGATTGTACTTGACTTCGTGTCAATAAATCGTTTCACAAAAAAAAAAAAAAAAACGAAAAAAAAAATACAATTTACGCCGACACAAATGATATTAAAAATCCATTAATAATTTTGACCCTACATCGATTATGTCGGATTCTTGGCCCATGTGTGCATGTGTTTGAGCCCCTTGGTCTACGTTTTCGATTTGGTTTTCGATTTTAGCCTGGTCGATAAAAAAGACCTGACCATGGGAGGAGACAGTCTACCTCACCAGCCTCCACCCCCGCCTCACCAGACATAGTTAGTTAGAACCATTTTCTAAAATTCCTTTCAACGTCCCCTTCTCCAAGAAAAGGGGTGTAACTTTAACCCCTTTGTTTTTGCAAGATTTTTGTTTGTTTTTTTTTCTTGTTTTTGTCAATCTTGATTCGTTGAGGCCATGGACTTAGTGTCAATGTCAAGAACACAATGAGATGAGATAAAATAATTCAACCATTTTGCAAATCAGTTTTTCAAATATATATGTACGTACATATAATCCAAAATGGTTGAGATTTAGATGACATGAACATGGCTGATGGTGGGAGATATATTTTTAGGGGGTGAGACTTTAGATAGATGAGTATTAGAATAAGGAACAAGGGCTGATTGAATGCATTCGTTTGTTTGGTTGTCTGGGTCACGCACACACACACACACATACACACACACACACAGATCGTCATCATCATCATCATTATAATCAAAGTCTATGTAGTATTAATATACAATCCCATATATACATATATGTCTGCCTGGTGGTTGGGCTGCTGCTTCTACTGATGGTGGTGCAATTATTATTCATCTGCGCCCTTCTGTTTTTTTTTTTTTTTTTTGTAAATTTCTCAATGAACGAGTGAAATGTGCCCAGGTTGAGGTCCAAGCAAAAGGGCTTCAGATTCAGATTTTCAGGCACTTACTCACTCATTCGGGCGGCACTTGGCTATTGCACAATCATCATTATCATCATCATCCCGTTCTACCTGGGATTGCTAGTAGTTTCCATTGTATTCCTTTCTACTTCCCTTGTTGTCGCCGCCATCGTCAGCGTCGTCCCTGTCGGTTGCCATGAATATGTGCCATAATGTGCCCAATAATTAAGTGAAAGGGTTACAATGGCTTCATGAGAACTTTATGCCAACCGGGTGATAAAAATTTTTGCTCACCAACAAAAAAAAAGGGTTTTTATTTTTGTTTTGCTTTGTTTTTGTTCGACATGTCGTCGAAATTTCATAATGGCCGATCATAAAACTTTGAAACGAAAACGAAAAACGGATGCAGCATAGCATAGAAGGACATGGGAGAGATTTTTGGTTCAATGGCAAAGCCGCTGGAAGGCCAATAACGATTAGCAGCAATCTCAATAAATCCAAGCAACAACAAGAAACAAAAAATGAACTCACAATGTATAATGAGAGTTTCTATTCTGCTTTAACCACAATCTAAACTCAATTTAAGTTAATTGCCTGCAAAAATCAACTTGAAGGCATAGTTGTTGTTGTTAACTAACGAATCTAATTCCATTTTATCTCTTTTATTTGGTTTAAAGTTGTGATGAAAACCAAAAATTCATTACATTTACAAATCGAAAACTTTTTCTCCCTATTAAGCTCTGTAAGATGCTCTCCTTCTTGGACACTTTTTTACGGAGTAAGGAGTCCTAAAGTCATGAGTCCTAGTATTGAGAGTCCTAGAGTTAGGAGCCCCAGAGACACTGAAACCAAAATGATTGCTCTAAGCAACTGGCAACTGGACTTCCTTAAATCATAACAGATAAAAGCCAAAGGGTCATAGAGGGATATGGATCCACCAGCTATACCTAACCTAACCTTTAAGGAATACTTTTTTTGCTCGTTGAAAGAGTTCTTAATCATTTGATGCTTTCAATCACTTTAAGATCTAATAACATGAATGAAAATATCTCATAATATGTATTCTAAAAGGTTTAACGGTTACATTTGCAGGAACAAAATCATTGCGAGGACCTTAGTGGGACCTAATTTGTTAAACTCTTGGACTTGTATTTTGTTGGTTATTAAATTGGATTTCTGGAATTGTAATTCTCAACCAGTTGAAGCTTTGCAGAGGCTATTAAAGTTGATTGTAGTTTCTTAGAACTTGGGGGTCCTTAAAACTATTCAGTTATACAGGTTTTATGCTGAAGCTAACTTCAACTCATCCAATATCTAAGGATACAAACTAAAAAACAAAAGAGTTCTAAAAGAAAAGTGATGAAGAATCTTAAATCGATTCAACTCTTTCAAAAAAGAAACAGAACAAAAAACAAAACGAGAAACCTAAAAAACAATTCGAAAAATGCTAAGTGGAGTATCTGATCAAGAGAATGTTTAATAAACAAACTATTTTTAGATGTGGGTGTGGCTGGTCTTTCGATGTTTATTTTCATTTATATCTTCGCCATTAGTAGGTAGGTAGCTAGGTAGGTACATACATCCATACATACATAAATACATACATAAATATGTAGTGCATTAAAACGTAACCCAAGATATATGTATGTATGTATGTGGATGGTCGTTGGTTGGATGGATGGTCGAAGGATTTTGATTTCTTCTTGTCTACTTTTTGCTAACAATGCGCAATTACGCCATAATTACAACAGATCGACGAGGCCAACAAAAGACAATTCGGAAATACTATATACTACAAAAAATACTTGTGTTTGTATAGATATCTATGTATATCTCTGTCTGTCTTGCTTCATTTTTTACCCTCTCTCTTTCTATTCTGTTTGCTTTTGTTTTGTCTTGCTTATTTATATCTGGATTTGTATTGTGCGCCCCTCAGATGGGATCAAATCTCCTCTCGCTCCTCAATCTGTGTTGTCTGTTGTTATACAATGTGGTCGAATATTATTATAACTCATCATATTTTGAATTTTTATTTTTTTTTGCTTTGCAGATGTTTGATGAAGATTAGAACTGAAATATGGCCGATCGATTGTATGCATTTCCTTTTATCCTGACTGACTGGCAGACTGGCTGGCTGACTGGCTGACCGGATTAGAATCTAGTAACGAAACCATTAGATGAGAGAGGCCCACCCACATCTAATATTGATAATGATAGCATCAATTTTTGTCTATTGTCTATCTTTTAGTTACCGACACCCTGAGAAATATAACACTGACCACATAATTGGATCATTATGCTTGATGTAAAGTAAATTCAATTATACATATGTTTGAAGAAAACTGATCTTATTTCACTCGACTTTGGCTTAATCAAGGGAGAAGTCTTTGATTCTAACTTACAACTTTCTTCTGCTTCATTCCATTCCACAAAACTTTCTTTCCATTTATCTAAATGTTCGAATCCTGTCAAGTCGATCATAAAGAAACCCTTTTGTTCATCTTATTTGTTATCAAATTTGTATTTCTATTCAATAATAACCTCTGATAGAGTCACTGGAGAATATCTAGTGATCCGATCCATGAAAGTTTCTTAACTTTTAGCCTTATCCATCAGTTAGAGATTATTATGTAGTTTCAATTTGAAAGTTTCCATTATTATTTTAATTATTTATTGTCGTATTTCTTTGTTGTTGATTTGAAATTTCACTCAAGATTAAAGCATATTCTAATTGACTCTTTGGATCAGATTCTAGAATTTCCGATGTCACATGGTCCACTTTTAGAATCTATCTTAAAGGTAATCCATTGACCATTTGAATTAAATTCTTTGAAAGATTTTTCACTTGAATAAAGAGTAAATAGTATTGAATTTAAGATTAAGCCAAAGGACACTTGATTGCATTTAATATGTATGCATTTTCAGTAAGAGTCATCTAGACTAGACCATTTGTTTTTGCCCAGTCGAAGAAGGTGATTTGGAATTTTAGATGTGGGATCCATTGACTTCCAGTTCTAGTTTGAGGCCAAGAGGGTGCTTCACTCAATTGCCTTTATATAGGAACGACCCACATCCATGTCACAAGGAAAAAAAAATAGAGGTAGCTCTGGCTACAAATGTCATGTTCATGTAGGTTCAGTTGGGGGTTCCTTTTGTTGAGGTACCAGTATTAGACCAACAACAAAATCCATTTGCAATGTGCTGGATTCGCCAACGACGCGTCGTTCATTTTGTACACACACACACACACACACACACACACACACATGAGATGAGATGTGTGTATATATGTACACACACAATGGAGATGCTGTGAACGAGGGACGACCAGTACGACCTGGGACCAAGGACCAGGACCAAATCCATGGACCATGGCACACGCATTAGAGAATAGTGGGATGGGGTGGATGGATGAAATAAGAGTATGGAGCGATGTGATGCATTCCATGCCATTTGTGTGCGTGTGTGTGTGTGCCACCACTTCAGTTCATCCCTAAACAACATTTTTGTTCATCTCGTGCGGCCCTAGCCCATGCATCCATGTCGCGGTGCATAATTAAAAACTGTAAACCACACAAATAATCCCTTGATAGTAGCACCAAGAGAGAGACAGAGATAGAAAAAAATAGAGACTGAGAGAGAGAGAGAGAGAGAGAGAGAGCAGCGAATAGACAGCAGCAGCAACACGTAGTCCATACGGACAATGAGCATGAAAATGGGGTTGTTCCTAAAGCCTCTAACTCAGATCCTGTTCCTGCTCCTGCTCCTGCTCCTAGTTCCCATTCCTCTTGCCATTTGAACTCATCTTTATAGCTGTTCCTGGTGCTCACAAGATTGTTGTGTGTGTGTGACGACTCTCAGAAAAGCATCTATCATAGAAATGAGAGCACATTCATCTGTGATACTAACAAACTCTGGTCCATATCGGGGGTGGTGCAACCTTTAATGGCTTTAATAGTTTTTACCGACCTACGACCAATTATTTGTATATGGGCTCTGAGTCCCAATCTTCAAATATCTTCCTCTCTTTTGCTGCTTGTGATTCTTTCTAAAAAGGGGAAAAGCAAAAACCTACCCCAAAAACAACAACAACAACAACAGAAAACATAATTATTACTTGATGTGTGGTCGGTCTAGATTTACATACATGTGTGTGTGTGTGAATGGGTGTGGTTTTTCTCTATTGAAATGAAATCAAAAGTAAATATTCATTTTCATTATATTAAAATTGAAGAAAGAAATCTCTGCAATTTCCAATAAAAATTTATAAATCAAAGAAAAAATAAATAAATAGAAATACTTTTAATTAAAGAGGTTTAATCAATTGTTTAATTATTCAAAATAACTAATCTTTGTTTGGAAATGAAAATGCATGCGATATTCGTTATCTTCTATAATGAGTTGAAGTTCATAATTAGAGAATCATTAAATGAATGAAGACAAGGACTAACCTTATTGATATCCTAAATTATTGAACAAAGAAACGTTTGAATGAAGAAGCTGCTAAGTTAAGTTAAGTTATTCATTTGCAAGGACATTTATACATATTTTAAATAAAGTATATATCATTTGCTTCTTCACTTTCTTTCAAGTCTTAAATAAAGTCAGTCGATTTGTATTACATTTTAATATACAAGAAACAATGTAAATCTTTCTACATATCTAGTAAGCCATCGCGTGAATATATTCATAAACCGTTTCGGGTTTCAAAATATTTGATATTCATTTGAAATCTAAATTTTCCTGAATAGTATTCGTTTATTTTCATTGGTTTCAAAATGGAACTGCCTTAATTTTAATAATAAAATCTGCCAAATTATCTAAAGTAAAAACTTTGAATTACTTGAAACGAGAATTCATTTTTGATTCAGAATACGATTTAGAGTGAGCCCTGACTAACAAACACAAGAAACTATAATTTTAAGCCTTCGTTTCATTTGTTCTCAGGATGCGCTTTAAGCAGGAAATATTTGCAACTTTAGAGTTCATAGAGTTATTTGCTTGATAAGTAGCTTGATCGAGCAATTTATAATCAAATTTTTTTATATCCATTAACTTTTTATCAACATTAAATGAAACTTAGACATAAAGAAGATCAATGATCCTCTTAATCATTTGGAACTCTTCCTTTTTTTTTAAACTCTGGTTAATTATTTTAGCTAAAACTAACTTCAACTTGGACTTCTTTTAGAAATAGAGTATTTAAATGGTATTTTAGCCAACAAAGATAGAGTATTCTTTATTTGAACTTTCTGAGTACACATTGATTTGCTGTATTCGATTGATTCAATTTATTATATAGTGGGTTTAGAAAACGTATTCCTTATAGTTGGCAATTCAAAATGCTGTCATTTGAAATGAAAATATTTGTTAAAGTAAAGATCTTTAAAGAGATTTAGCTATATTTATATAGTAAGTAGATACTTAGTGGAGTGAAGTAAATAAAAGTATGACCTATGGCAAATCTAAGTATGGGTTTATTAGCTTTTCCAGCAACTGAAGAGAACCAAAACGATGTAAACCATAATGAAATTACTTAAGTGACCGGGTAAGGGAAACAAGAAGAGGATAAAAAGCGAAGGAAGAGAAGGTAAAGGAGAAGGAGCAGAAGGAAGGCATCATCATCATCAGCTAACAGCGGAAATCACAAGGCGATTGCAGTGTAAACTCAAAAAACCGGAGGATATTCCGGCCAAAACGACAAACAAAGATGGCAAGAAGCTAAAGCTAATTGAAGTAAGGACATACAAGGATGATGAGCAAGGGAATGAGTGAGAAAGAGACAAAAGAACGGAAGTCGACAACAGCTTTTCGCATTCAACAAGAAAAAGTATTAAAATTTGTAACCAAATTTCATGGAAATTTCCTTTTGGGAATTCATTAGCAAAAGGGATAAAGGGCAAATGAGGGGGGGAAGAGACGATAGGCAAAGATGTGGGGAAGGAGATGCTGCGACAACAAGAGTCACGGCCATGGCCATTCTATTATGTTATTCTAGGGCTGTTGCTGTTGCTGTACCGCCCCGCCTGTATCTAATTTGGCCATATTATGAATTTAACCCTTTCGTGTTTGTTGGATATTTAAACAACTGTTTGCACAAAAGTTTAGCTAGAAGGTCGCACAGCCGCCGGCAGTGTTAGCGGTAACGGCAGCGGTAACGTTAACTTCCATTCAACTCCAACTCCATCGTCATCGCCATCGTCGTCGTCGTCGTCGTCGTCGTTGTCTACTCATAATTTCTTTACCCTTCTGCCGTCGAAACGAAATTGATTCTACATAATACGGTAGACAAGCCTACCAAGCCTTCCCCAACCACCACCTCTCTCCATCTCTCTCATGCCACCCTGGAAGTTTGGTGGGAGCATCTTCAGTCTAGCTTCAGTCTCCATCTCTGTATTGGACTGAAAGTGAACTTTGCTCTGCTTCTGATACTTTTACTTGGCGTTTGTTCAGTTACATTAATGGGCGACCCATTACCGTGGGGTATTCCAACGCAGAACAGAAGCAACAGCAACAGCAACAGGATTCAGTCCCGAATATCAACCAGCAATGTTTTCATTTCACTTTGTCTTGGTAGCTTTTCTTTTGTTCTCGATGAGCAGAACAAAAATGGGGATTCTTAAAGGCTTTCAAATGAGCAAATGGCAAGCAAAGCTGTTGGATGTCCTTTGCTCCGGTTCGCGACTCCTGCTAATGATGCCTTTTCCAGCAATTTAATTGTTAAACAATGAAAACGCTTTTGATTACAAGAAAAACAACAGACCCTCCCAACCCCCTCAACTCCTACTCCTCCTCCTCCTCCTCCTCATCCTCCTCCTTCATTCGTCGAGGTTAAGGCAAACTCAGCAAGTTTTATCCCAGCCAACCCTGAGCTCCATCTCGCTTATTTTCTGTGTACTTCCTTTTGTTTTGCCTCCTGCGGCATATACATATACAGACGGTTGCATGGACCTAGACGGACCGACCGACCGACAGACAGACGGAAGGATGTTTATTAATTTTTACCTGAGGTTATCTATTTGTCGCGCTATGTTTTTATTCGGTCTTCTTCCTTGTTTTGCTTTTTTACCTTTTTTTTTTTTATTTATTTATTTTTATTCTTTTTTTTTTTTTTTTTTTTTTGGGGTTGCTTCATTCATTCATATATTTTGCCAGGCCGGCAATTTTCATGCTCATTAAATAATTTTGTTTCATGAAAGTTCTCCTCTATCCCCATTACCCCCATTTCCCCACACCTCCATCCATCAATCGAGAGAGAGAGGCCAGAATCAAAAGTATCATAGAAGCATTCACTTGGTCTCGAAAAAGGCGGGCGTTAAAAAGTTTTTCGTCGTTGGTATGCTTTTTTTTTTTTTTTTTGACTTTCTGTTGAAAGTTGTAATTTAAATTTATTAGGTTTCACATTTTAATTAATGTGCACTTTGGCTTTGCTCTCTACACAAAATGAGCTGTAGCCAGGACACACAATTAATGGAATGGGCCAGAAATGCCATAAAGGTGAAATAGATATCAATTTAGAAGTCTTTAGAAAGATAGAGATAGTTGGCAGTCGCATACTAAGACAGGCAGATCAATAAATATATATAGATTGGCTAGAGAAATGAACTAACTATCCTTTTGGTCCCTAATGTGGATTAGTCTAGACTCTAGAGCCTCCCTCAATAGATATATTGAAGTATATGAAGGATTGTATCTATCTTTTCGATTCCTGCATATCAATTATTAAGCAAAATGATATTGACTTAGTTGGTTAAGTAGCTGTGAAAGTGGAAAAAAAACGACAAGGTTACAACAAGTATTTATTAATGTCAAATTAAGATGTTATCGTTTTAAATTGAATTGAGACGCCCCTGGCCACCCCGTCTTTATTCCATCCCTTGCTAATATTGCCAACTGAAGACAGAACAGGAAAAAGAAAATGAGCCGCTTAATGCAGTCAAGACAAGAAATGCGATTGGTGAGAAGAAGGGGAAGAGAAAAGAAAAAAAAAAAAGAACGATGAAGCAATTTGAATGTGGCTAAAAGGAAGGAGCTAAGAGACCCGCGACTGGCCCAATCACCCCCCAACCGCCGAGATTCAATTCCCATTGCCAAACCATTAAGCATTGGGCATCGACTATGAATGTATCCCGTAACTACAAAAACGTCCACTTTAAAGTTGATTTTGAAGCCATCTTTAAAGCCAACTTAATAGCTAATACTAGCTTTGATTACAAAAAGGTCAAATGAAATAACTAAATCAATGGCCAAATCAATCTTTAACTAGAACCATTCCAAAGTTATTTTGAAGCCAACTCTAAGATCAACTCTGGCTAGAAAAACTCTAGCATTGAAGCTAAAGCTAATTTCAGATGTGAAGTCAACTCTAAAGCTAGCTCTAGCTTTTTAACTCTGGAATTAAGTCTAACTCAAACTCAAACATATATCAGCTCCAACTTTAGAGTCAACTCTAAAGGCAATTATAGCTAGAAAAACTCTAACTTGAAAGCTTACTTTGAATCCAACTCCAAAATCAACTGCAAAGCGCACTCTAACTCCCGCTAAAAACTCCAACTCCAACTTGAAAGTCAATTTCTAAGTCTAACTCTAATTCTAACTCCAAGTCCAACAGAATACAGGGTAGCAAACCAACACAGAGAACGAAACGAATTGTAATGTGAACACAAAAGTTCACAAATTAGCAAATTTGAGAATCTCGGGGAGAAATAATAAAAGAAATACAAAAAAAGACAAGGAGAAAGAAAAACAAAGCAAAACAAACCAACGGACAAGCAGATGAGGTGCGAGGAATGGGTGGCCGAACGGGAGAGTGGAGCCAGAACGATAATAAGGACATGCAAAAGGCGCGTACAAACACAAATATTCCTCCTCCCACTCGCATTCATTCGAAACGAATGCTAAATGAAAAATAAGAAAATGGCTTGTTGTCTCTCGTCCTGTCTGTCATTGGGAGTGTTGGGAATACGGCAAAGTACAAGTACAAGTATCCTGGGAGGATGATAAGTTTTGTGAGAGGGGGGATTGGGGAATGGTTGGGGGCGTCGGTGGGAGAAAATAAAAAGTCAGCCACCAAGGGGAAAACACAGAGAAAAGAAAGCAAAAGCTCAGAAAAGAAGGAGAAAAAGAGCAAAGCAAAGCAAACCCCAAAAAAAAAAAAAAAAAAAAAAAAAAAGGAACTCGAAACCCGGCAGTGTGGCAATAATAAACAATTGTGCGATGGAAATCCGCGATTGTAATCCGCAATTTTTACGGCTTTTGTTGGCCATTGCTGGCAATTGCCTAGCAGGAGGCGGAGGAGGACTCTGAGGAGGACGAGCCAACAACAATGAGTGACTGGTGTGGCCACAGCCTCCGTTTCGGTCACCGAGAGTAGCCGTCACTTCCGTAACCATTACCATTCGGTGGCAATCGCCCAACACCATCTTTATTCCGCCTTTAATTTTTTTTTTTGTGAAAACAATCGGCAACGCAATCTGCTAACAACCAGCAACAACAACAATAAAATAACAGCAAATAATACCACAAAAACAGTTGACTGACTAAGTGACGAAGTGAGCCAGTGAGACAGGGGACAATGTAGAGGGATAGAACATTGAGCATTGCGGTTGTGTCCTGCTGATTGTCCCTTTTTCACATGAAAGTCAAAAGGACATGGACACCATTGTTGCACCTGTAACAAAGACACTCTCGAATACAGTGCAGTATATATGTATGTATGTACATATGTGTGTGGGTGAGTGCTTGTGTGTGGGTGTGTATCTACCTGGTCTGATTGACGCCAACGCCCGGCTGAGCATTGAGTATTTTCAACATTGTCCCAGTCCTTAGTCAGCTTAGCCTTCATTTCAATAATCATTCGCCTACCCCATCACACACACACACACACACACGCATCCGGGGACATGCCACGGGGTGTTGTAAATGTAATTAACCCCTTTCCAAGACAGAGACACACACACACACACACACATTACTTTGTTTGAGTATATGTAAATCTAGTTCAACCAATGAGAATCACTTTGTGAATGGCAACAATTACTTCAAATCAAATTCAAATCATTGTGAATTCTCATTAGTATAAAATTTAATTGCCCATATAATCACTAACTAAAAGTTAGAATTCGCATAAAGAGTCGACTTTAAATCTTTAAATTTTTGTTTACAATAATTTGAATGAGTTTCATAATTTTCCATACCAAAGGACCAAACAGGAACTCAGTTCTAGTCTGCTGTCTTATTAAAGCTTTTCGATTTAAGTTCATCTAATATGTGGACTGGTTTGGGACCATTTTGTTATATACAATATGTCCTTGAACATAAGCAGGAAGAAAAACATAAAATATAGATACAAATTCATTACCTGGTTGTTCATATAGCATAAAATTTTAGAAACTTTCATTATCTGAATGTCCTTGTTTTGTCTTGACGAAGTTAAGGCAATGCCAAAGGACATACGGAAGGCTAGTCCCTAGGATTTTGGTATAATGATGCTTTCAACAAATTTCGAATTGCATTTCTTTTCTCCATTTCTTCTTTTAATGAGCAAATGACAGCAAAATTTTTGACAACAGAGTAAAATGGTCAGGACATTAAATGATAGAAGAATCATAATTATACATTATCACTGATAAAAGTTATGACCTCACCAACTGAAGACTAATTATGCTTTCTGAAAACCTTTTTCTGCATTAATAATTAGCAATCTTTGATTAGTTTTTATGTATTTGACTAATACTTATTACAAACTATGCAAATAGAATTAAAAGTCACTAAAGATTAAGATGAATATGATATAAGAATACAATGATAAGAATAATATTATGACAAAGAATAATATAAAGACTTACAATTAGAAGAATAAATTAAAAAATTGTTTAGATATTTAGTATTAACACTTAAGTACGATTCGCTTGTTCAATTTTATAATAAAATATATTCAATTAAATATCCAAAATAAGATATAATATTTCTGATTTTCATACCTTTTTTTTTTTTTTTTTTGGTTTGTTTGAAAAAAATCTAACTATCCATTTCGATCCGGTTCCCGCTTGACGACAATTAATCTATAAAACAAAATTAAGGAAAAATGTTACAACTAGATTTATTAAAGTTTGTAGATTTTTAAGATTTGTATATTTATTTATTTATTATTCATATGAGAAAATGTTGGCTTATTGTTGGCCTTGGGAAAAATTTCTCTTGGATTTGAGTAAGAGTTTTGTTGGCTGAATACTTAAATAACTACACGTGTGTATTAGTTCCGAGTGGGTGTAAGTGTGTGTGTGTGTTAGTTCCGAGTGGGTGTATGTGTGTGTGTGTGTGTGCGTGTTGTTCACATCCAGGAACAAAAAAATGACCTTCTAACACGAGAACATCCATTGTCAGGGCCATCAAATTGGGTTGTTCCTGTTCAAAGGGAATGAAATCGATGAATCGAATGTTACATAGTTTTCTTTGTGATAACTGTAACTGAATGGATTTAAAAGAAGAAGCATAAGAAAGAAAAAAAACAGTTGTAATCCAATGGAAAACAATCACGAGTATATATGTACATACATACATATATGCACATCCCTTGCACAATTCAGACCAAAATTATAACTAACCCAATAAGCTAATGTTTATATTAGAGAAGGAACAAGAGGGCAATAGTGTGTGTATGTAAGAGAGGGAGAGATGGGAATTGTGTGTGAATTGGGCAAATGGCTGTTGACAGGCAGCAGGCGGCACTCAGCGCATTCGGCAGGATGTTCAAGGAGCGATCGTTGAGCGATTATACAAAAAACTTGCATCGCCCTCTCTCTCTCTCTCTCTCGCTCTCTCATCCCTCTCAACTGCTTGCTTTCAATTTCTCAATGGTTCCGTCTATATGGCTTTGTAAACAAAATGTTTCTCCCATGCCAAAAAGGATATTTCCTCATTTTGCTTTCACAGAAGTCTCTGTCTCTTTATACAATACACACACACGCACACACACACACACTCGCACACATTTCTCCAGTTTCGTTGATTTAATATAAGTGGGTGCACACACACACACACACGCACCATACATACTTATATTTAATTGCATACCCTTTTTTTTGCCAGAGGGTCGAACAAAAATTTTGGTCTTAATGTGATTATTATTATTTGTATAATCTTTGCTGGGATAGGATACTTCAGTTAACTATAGGAAAAATGTTATCAAATTTAAATATTTTCTAAGTCTAAGCCAAAAGGACTTTCTTAGCAATTGCTACGAGTCCTGCGGCTTGAGGTCTGTTTCATTAATCACTAAACAATGTCTCAATAGTTATTCATTTACCAAAAAATGTTCCAAAATTATCCCAAAGTTTCTGATGGCATTTTCAAATATGCTCAGTTGAAATTAAATTTTGATATTTTAACTTTTTAAAATCGAACAGAACTTGGCCGAATTACAGCCTGGAAAAAAGTATGTTAAAAATTTCTAAAAAAAATATTATCTTTATAAATGTAGTAGAAGAAAGTATATAGAATCCACATACTGAATATCTAGACAGAATAGATAGATAGATATATAAAAGTTAGCTACGAAAGGGTATACAATCATCGTGTGAATTTGTTGAGAAGAGAGCTTTTTGGTTGCAGTTGGCTATTTTGAATTTACTGTGAGCACTTTTAGCAATCTCACTCGTCAAATGATGCCAGATTTCCCAGCCTTTGCCTCTGATGACTGGCTGGCTGACTGGCCGCCTTTTTACTTGTGTGCCGGGGATACAAAAAAAAAAAAAAAAGGCACCCTTGTTCATTGGCGAGTCAACTGCGGATTAATTAAATACTCATATACAAGATGCAAAAATACAAAAAACAAAAAAAAAAAAAAAAGAACAAGGGGTGATGACCAAGCCAGGGATAAGCAAGGGCCAGAGGGGGCGAGCGAGTGGGAGTGGTCCATGAATGAAAATCAAATGGGTGGATGCAGGTCCTTTTTGTGGCAATGCCAATGCCAAAGCTATTGTTTTTTGCATTTCCTACTCCTACAGTCGGTCAGCACGCACTGACAAAACATAAATTTAAATTTTCTTTATGATTCACAGTGTATGCAAATATTTGTGTACATGCAGCCGTCTACCTTTCTTGGCGATTGCCACATCCTGCCACAACTCCAGGTCGATGGATTGAAAAGGAGTCAACTGTACCAAACTAAACCCAAAATGGATCACAGTGGACTTAAATGAGCATCAGCATGACAAAGAGCACCAAAATAAGAAAAACTGTATGATATTTCGTGTCGAAAATGAAAAGGTTATACATATAGAATCAGTAAGGTTCCCCCATGATGATCGGTGCGACCTGCAATTAGTGGTCGCTCTCTTCATTCTGCGTGCCGTAAACCAATTATAGTGTGGACAGATCGAGACAGAACCAGCCGGACAGAGACTGACACGAGTCTCCCCCCGCACCAGGAGATATTTGGTGGACTCTTTTTTATTGTCCACATTAGTTTTAGAGCATTTTGAACTAAGTTCCACCTTTTTGGTTGCATTCCCCAAATGACCCAAGTTATTTCTGGCTATCTACCTACTCTCACCTGGTTAAGTGAAGGTTTGCTTAACTACAATTGCGCCAACTTGACCAAAAGGTAAAGCATCAGCATTTTTTTTTTTTTTTTTTTGGTTACTTCTCAGTTTTGATTTCTTTTGTCGCCGGTCATTTTTGGTTTGTCGTTGGCTTTTGGTTTCGTGATTAATTGAAGAATCACAGAAATGGGAGGTGTTCCCTTTTTTCTTTTTACTTTAGTTTTTTTTTCCATTTCTTTTCTCTTACATCTAATGTCTGGGTCGGGTGCCAGGTGGCAGTCATCTTAAAACTTGCCGCTACTTTGACCACTTTTCATTGATGTGTACCTAAATTATAACGCCATCGAGCTGCGTCATCCATTTATAAAAACGCCATCAACAAAAATCTCAAACAAAAAAAAAAAACTACTTACATATACATAGATAGGTATACCTAAATCAGGGCAGCAGAAGCCAAGTATGTATATACATATATTTCTATGATTAAAATTTCTAATCGAAACGGGCTCTAAAAGAAAGCAATTGCCATAGTTTCATGTAAATTTTGTTATTCACTTTCTGATAGTCAAATGAAAACATGAATCAAAGACTTTGAGATTGATCACATTTGGTTTAAAAACTTTGTGAGCAATTGACTTTAAAATCTTTTGAAAATAACTTTTGAGTGAGAAAATTTTGCGAACGTTTTTTAATATGGATCACAAATGTGCAAAGCATTGAGCAAACCAACTTCTATCTCAGATTCAGTTGAAACGGACAACTATATGATTGTTACCAGCTCCCACCTGAACGATTAATCCAAATAACTTTGCTCTTTTCCATGAAATTGTTATAAAAATTGTTATTTGTCAGACGAACATCTGTGCTAAATATCATCAAGATCGAATTACTATATCTTTTAGATTCCATAAGAATAGTGAACTGAAAAAAGTAGTTTAAGACTTTATTGCTATTTTAGCAGTTTAAACCTTTTATTTCTAACTATATCTATCATGTTTTTGAGTTTTATGTTTGAAAACAACATTAACATTCGTTTGAATAATTTTTGAAACTTTATTGAAATGTGATTTCAGTTTTTTTCGGCTTTCGTTTTGTTGTTGTTGCTCTTTATTTGTACATTTGTTTGATCTTGGTATTAAGACAATTATAATTTTCTAAAGTCCTGAGAAATGGCAAAGCCAAAGAAAAGGAAAATACGAAAAGGAAAGGGATTAAGCAACAAAGTTGAGTTGAGAATCAAGACTCATAGACTCGATAGGAGAGATATGCATACATATGTATGTATGCATATGTCTGTATGGGCATGGGCAGTGATCAATACATACATAGGTAGAAACAAAACGCCGGGTAACGCCGGCTTGAACTGCTTAGCGTAGGGCACAAAGCGAAAGAAAAGGTAAACACACACTTGAAGGGCTAAACGAAAGGACAATGGCACAGTGTTGCGAATGAATAATTAAAATAATAGGTCAAAGCAGCATCAGCAGCAGGTTGCGGACAAAGGCCAGAACAAAGGGCCAGGATCTAAAGGCACTGATCCTCAGCACTCCTACTCCTACTGGAGGTTTGCTCGATTGTAGTATAGCGCCATGCGCTTAGCCTTAGCGCACACACACACACACACACACACACAGAGAACCGAGAAACTCTATCGATTTAAGACAAAGGCAAAGCGGCCGCGCAGCAGGCAAAACAATGCAGTTAAGCGTTAAATAAGAGAAAAATTGTGGAAATGGCAAACACAGTCAGTCGGCAATACCAAAAACAACAAACGCAAAAAAAAAATGAGCAAAAACGGCAAAATCCAAGCGATCTGTATCGGTGTGGGACCACAGTAGCCAGAGCGGCAGAACAGAAAAGGGCCACAAAGGGCCAACACTCGACTAATTATCCAATGTGTCAGTGTGTGTCGATTGTGTGTGTGTGTGTGTGTGTGTGTGAATTACTTTCCTTCACTCTACAGTGATCGATGCTTGTCAAGTGGCCAATACTTTTGGGCCCTGCTGTTCCTACTGTTGTAAGCCAATTACCGATTATATCTGCACAAACTGTAAACTCTGCCTCATCATTTTGATGGCTTTCCTTTTTTTTTTTGTTTTTTTGCCAAGTGACAAAGGAAGAAAACTAGTTTGATGACATTTGCTGACCCGTCAAGCAACTGGCGCTGACTGTCTGATGGCCAAATCCCTTGTCGCAGTCCCAGTTCGACTCGGACTCTGAGTTTGAGTCCCATTTGATGAGCATAAGGTAATCATCAATCAAACACCCTAAAAGCAAAAATCAAACTCTCCCAAAACAGGGCATATATGTACATATATAGTAAGAACATATAATGGTTAAACCTGTACAGTATACACTCTACCTGTTTCAAATCGAAAAGTTGAAAACGTAATGTTAATGTTTTTCAAGTTTTTTTTTTTTTTTTTATTTTTCTGTAGCAAAGATGAATCGGCCAATTGTTCGCACCCCGTCGATAAGCAGTTAATTATATTTATTCCCATCCTGTTTTCTTTCTGTTGGTTACCCATGGGCGTTGCTCCATGGCGGCTCCGATTTATGTTTCTTATTTTGGATTTGGTTTTCTTCTTTGGACTTTATTTTCATTCCAAGTACGCGTGTCTACAATGTAGTTGCACTTTCCAGCATCTCTCTCTCTCTCTTTTCGCTGGGAGACGACTACGGCGCCGCCAATGCCGCCAAGGATGATTAATCAAATGGCAGTCAATACATCCATCCAGTCTCAGTCAAGTCCCAATCCGTCGAGCGGTGCATTGCAACACATCAGCGTTAAATTTTATTATAAGGTATGAAACCTTTTCTAACCCTAGAGAGAAAGAGAAGAGACCCTACATTACATTACCCTCCGAAAAATATACACCCCAAAATACATATGACTTGCCCTCCGACTCGGTATCCCCCCACCATCCTCCCTCTCTCTTCTTCGTCATCATCATCATCTACTCATCTCCTATTCTTTAAAAGAAAACCGTATAAATCATAATTTCGTTTCTAAATTATACATCGTCAATCAACATAATGAAATACATTTTGAATTCAAGACTCCAGACGACTCGAGAGTCGCCCAAATCCAATCTTACTCTCAAAGTGAGCCAGCACTTTTGATCGATCAAAGCCCAAAAAAAAGCGCAATTTGGATTTTTGTTTTGGTTTGTTTTCTCTCCCTCTCTCTCGCTCTCTCTCTCTCTCTGTCTCTTTTGAAATTACTCAAAAATATCGCATAAAAGGGCGCTCGGGCGGGAGGTCAATACGGTGCGGGAAACCCCATGCCGAGATCTAAAATGAAATTCTCACACACCGCAAAAGAATCCTCATTAAAATTCAAATTGTTTCGATCACAAAAATCACTTAGATAATGAATTTACATTGTGGTGACTGTAATTTTTGGTCTCTTTTATTTTGAATTCCCCAACAAAATGAGAAAAATTGTCTTCAATATCTGGCAGACTATATCTTAATTAATCAAATCTTTAACAACTTGTTGAGATAATAATGAAAATGATTTTTAGCATAAACTTTTGTAAATTAAACTTTAGTTAAAAAAGTGAAGTAAAAGCTTTAAATAATGTCTTCTTTCCATTGGAAAATTTCTACATTTAATAGTTTCAAGGTTTCATTCGGCAGATTGCGATTTCCAAGTCCTATTTTTCATCAATGAACACCCAAAATCATAAAAGGCATAAGGTCTGTCCAAAAAAAGTAGATATTTATAAGTCAATGAACTAAACAACTAATTTGGTTTATTATGCATGTTTTAGTAAGTAATTCTACAAAATTTTGTTTAAATAAAGAAGCTAACTTTGGCTATGCCGAAATACAAATAACCTTACATATTAAATTCGTTGATTTCTTTAATAAATTTCATTACTTGAGTTTCCAAATATGATTTGTATTTTATATGAGTGAGAAATTTCTAACTAAGCAGACTTTTGTTTTATATTTATTTTGGAATCTCTGTCAATAAAATTTTGATCGTAGGCTCCTGGGGCAGCTCAATGTTATATTGGTTGGATCCAATGAATTGTTAAACGTTATCTCAAATGGTAAGTAAAAAGCTTAATACATACTCTATAAGGAAGGTCGGAAAGTTAATACGCACGGGCAGACAGAAGAACAGACTGATCGATGGACAAAAGGACATGACTATATCCACTCGACTTCTCAGGGTCGGAAATATTTCACTAATGGAAAATGGCAAAACTCTATCAGGTTTTTTTTTTGTCATTTTTGGATTCTTATTCTGTCTAATGGTTTATAGTAAACAGGCATCTACACACATTTTCATTTCATTTATTTGCCCCTTTTAAAGTAAACCTAGAGCTAATCACTTTGAATATATGTATATGTTTATATGGCTTAAAGAATCAGCCATTCATAACTGAGTTTGAGTATGGAAGAATATTTTGAATTTCATATTGATTGCTTTCTTTGCCAATTGATGATTGCTATGACGTCATTTTGTTAATATTTACATACACATATGTATGTTCATACATATACACTTAGGTGCTCATATATTTCTATGTCATATTGTGAAAGGATTATTTCAGAACTTGTGGACTACCCTCAATGTGAATTGTTTAGCTCCCTTTTGCCATGTCGAAACCTGATTGAATTTAATGCATACTCCAGAAATCTCAGTATATATGTATTATATGTATTTGTATATTTGAATGCAGATGCCAATGCGTTTTATTAATGAAAAATGTTCATGAAGGACACCAAAAGGGCAAAGGGGTTGGACCCTCCCCACATGGACACACCCCTTTTTGTTGATTGTCGGACTTGATGGTTGACAGAGAGAAAAATATTTTTGTGTACACATTGAAAGGGTTTAAATTCGAATAATTTACAAAATTAATACCAGAATGATTGAATAGAAACGAGTTGTTGACTCGGGCAAATAGATTTTCAATTGAATAAGATGACAGAAGACAAAAATAAACTAGGAATTTAAAATATGTCGTAATGGATGATGTTTTTGCGATCAACAGGATATATGTATATAGCTTAGTCAGTCCTTCAACCCAAAGATGTGGGCAATAGGCGGCGCTGCTGTGGCTACTGAAATGATCGCAAAAACACACAACTGCCCTCGGTTGGTGTCCTGATTGGCTAAGCAGTTTCTGATGTTTGACAGATATGCTTGCTTAAACAATATTTGCCCTTTAAACAAATTGCAGGATAACCCATTACGGAATAACAATATTATGCCATCCAATGTCCACATGAGCGACATCAAAGCGTTGTTATTTATCTAAGGATATAATGTGTGTGCATGTGTGTGTGTGTGTGTGTGTGTTGGCGCCAGCGGAATGTCAAAATAAAAAGTGTTTCAAGCGCAATCAATTGAAATTAATTTGCATAAAGGAATGTCCGCACACGCACAACCACTCAGCCCACCAAACCACCTACTCACCCACACACACAACGTCCAGGACCAGTACCAGAAACACGAGCCAAGAGCAGAGTGAAGTTGAAGCAAATATCGGCAGCCAGTTTGAGGGGTTGGCGCCAGTGGATATGGGGAGATATGGGGGAAAGGGGCCTTGGCCTTTGTTGCTTGATTTGCGGCCGCCTTTGTTGCTGCTGTTCTTACAATTAGATTTTAATTTGTGCATAATGTGAACGGTGAATGAGGAATGGGAATACAGCCCAAAACGGCCCTCAGTGACAAACCGACTGACCCCTCCACCACCCCTCCTTCGCCCATCCCTCAGTCTGTCCTTCTGATATATATTTTTAACTTGAACAGAATTCGAGTGAAAATTGCCTTGCTTGGGAATGGGCAATCAGTTCAGTTCAGAGCACGCGTTCAGCGTTTGACCGTCAACATGGGAGAGAGAAAGAGAGATGGCTAGAGAT
This sequence comes from Drosophila tropicalis, assembly GCF_018151085.1. Lineage (NCBI taxonomy): Eukaryota > Metazoa > Arthropoda > Insecta > Diptera > Drosophilidae > Drosophila > Drosophila tropicalis. The sequence continues at coordinate 4,877,009 of NW_027172602.1, read as the reverse complement.
GGGGATACACACACACACACACACACACACACGCATGACCCGTGGGGCATTTTCCACTCACAGCGGAAAAGTCTGTACTCTGTTGGCACAGCTGAATTTACGGGTTCCAAATTAATTAAGCGGAAGTAAGCAAATACGTTTAATTTGATTGTTTTAGACAGTTTTTGGAATGTTTATTTTTTTTTTTTTTTGTTCCTTCTTTTAATTCAAGGGTGAGACAACATTCCAATTTCACATATACATTTAGATACATACATACATACATATATTCAAACCACCCAAGCATATATACATATATAAACACACAACTTTTCAACAAGTAAATGAATTTGCATTAATTCAACAATTAATTTCAATTTTAAATCAAAATTATAGAATATTTAATTTTATTCATTAAAAATTTGCTAATCGCTTGCTTACTTTCTCCCAATAGTTTCACTCCCAGAAATGTCGAGTTATTTATCAAGAATATTTTTGGAATATTTGCTTTTATTTTTAAAAACTTCATGAAATTCTGATTTCAAATCAGATTTCTTTAAATCTGTTGAATATCTGTTAACACATAAAGAAAAAGCCTAAAAGTAGGCCATAGATTTAGATTTCGAAAATTCTTAAACCTCAGGCAAAATTGTTTACAGCTTAGTACTTTGGTATGAAATACTTTCTGGAAATATCTCAATTGAGAGATAATCAGATTATCTTTCCAATGCACTAACAATGAATTAGGTCATAATTAGGTCCATATTAAAATATTGGTTTTAAACAAAGGATTGATCAATTTATTCAGGGATAAAGATCGCTTTGTCTGAGATTGCAGTCAATTAATTGGATATATTTCGATTGAGGGGAAATCCAAGCAGCCATCTTGCTGTTTTTTTGGGTTGTTCAGTCATGACGGAGCGTTAATGGTATATGACAGCAAATTTAAATCAAAAGCATATACCTCTTCCTGGTTTAATTAATGAGAGTGACTTGTGTGTTTCATCAATAGGCATATTTTTATTTTGGTCAACCTTTTCAGAGGGCAATTCAACAAATCATTGTTAACGTTGTTTGGCCAGGCCATATTCCAAATCCATATGCAGACATTTAAATGTCTCTAGCTCACTGCCCTTGGCACACTGGGACATTGGTTTTCTATGTGTGTGTGTTGGCATTATATTATACAAATGACAGACTGTCTCGATGGCATGAAATTGCGAAGCAAACAAGACTAAAACAAAAGCAAATCACGCAAGCAATCGTCATGTTGAACCAATAATTGAAAAGTCTTTCCATTCCATCGACAGAATTCTATGACAATCATCAATCATTTAGGTGTGTTGCTGTTGCGTGATGTGCTTTTTCCAGTCATATGTCCGAGGTGGGGCAACACCACTCATACTTACACAAACACACACACACACATGCACACCCATAACGAAATCTTCATAATTACCAGACCTCCCTCTCCCCTCATCATCTAAAGCTGCAGGACATGAATCACGACAAACTAAGTTACTTGCTTATACCAAAAATGTGTATTCGATATACATATAGAAAACATTTTAAATAGAGTCATAACATTTGCTAAAAACTATGCAACAATTTTAACTTTGTTGCGCCTAAAAGATGCAACAAAATAATTGCTGACCGAAATGTTGCAGCAACATTTATACATATATGCTTTATTGAGATAATTTTATCCTTGTTGCAGATAAATTCCAAAAAAAAATTCTTCTTTTCTTTTAATTTTTAATTAAACTTTTTCTTTTGTTTTAAACTTATATGTATATTTTTCATTTCTATCTTTTCTGAAATGACTAAAACATAAATCTTACAATTAGTTTTCTTTTTTTTTTTGATAAATGTTTAATTCATTTAAGTTTTTTAAATTAATGTGTATTTCATTTATTCGATTTAATTTTTTTGTTCTTTAATTTGCAATGCCATTTATTTGTTTTTTACTGATTTTTTTGTTTCTTTTTTTTTTTGTTGTTGTCGTTTTTGCTTGGGTTTATGTGTTTGTGTGTGTGTGTGTGTGTGTGTGTTTTATGATGCTCTCGACTTTCTGGCTTCTAATTGAAAAGAGGTTGAACAAATAAACACAAATTGTAATAAAAGTTTATATGCAATAAATATTTTTTTGGATACAAGTGAGCGCTTTTTGCTTTTGAATTTTTTATTTGAAAAATAAAATTGAAAATTCAATTTCGCAATCATTTTGGCAGAGTGGCAGTGTGGCACCCTAGCAGACGATGAGCTCAGTTACCTCTCCCCTCCCTCCCTCCATCCGTCCGCCCGTCCGTCACACCATCCGTTGTCGAACATAGTAAAAAACCAGAATCCATAACCAGAACTTCCAACCCCCGACCCAGACTTCTTCAGTGTCAGTGTCTCTGTCAGTGAGGAGGCAGCGGCAAGGGCAAACTGGGCTGGCATTGGAGATTAAAAACGACAATCTTCTGACGACAGAGAGCAGCAGAGAGGGCAACAGTCAAGAATGTAAAATCCAAAAATGCAATGGAGAGACCGCTGAAGCAGGCGTCAAACAGAAAACAGAAGCTGGAGTTGGCTTCATTAGGTGGAATATGGGACGAAGGACGGGGAAGGCAGACCGAATCCGAACCCGAGAGCACTTACACTTTGGAAAATGTTTCTTCGCATGGAAAGTCGATAGTAATTGCAGGGACTCGAAAGTTTGCCCTGTTGGATTTCAAATTTTTTGACGGGGTGATATAGCCCTCATAACCAGCCTGCGCGCCTTATTGGACATTCTCGTAATAATTAAAATACGGAAAGCCAAAACATCCAAAAAAACACACACCAAAGTCTGGAGCAAAAAAAAAGGACTGTCCCGGGACTTAAAGACAAACCCTTTTAAAGAGTTGCCATTTGTCGAATGGACCCCGGTCCCCACCTGCACCCCTATCCACCCATTCGAAAATAAGTACCATGTTAGGTTTTTAAGGTTGGGAATTATTAATTAACCCGTTGTTAGCCCACAGCGGCCTCATTTGTTCTACCGTGTTTCAGTTGTTCAGTTGTTTTTTTTTTTATTTTCTATTTTGTTCTTCTTCGTGTTTTTTTTTCATTGTTTCTTAAATTATGCACCTATTAATGTTTAAAATGCAAATGCCGGGACCAGGCATATCCGTACTAAATACTATATATAGACCCATCTACCTACCTAGCTTAGCCTAGCCTAGTCTACCCCCTCGGAATATGGCCAAAGCCATAAAGTTTTATGTGAATAATGCAAACCGTTGTCAAGGAATTATGGACGAGTTAAAAACGCTAACCGAGGGTCACTTCTATGCTATATACATTATATATACTACCGTCTCCCCGCCCCAAACGCCTTGTTGCCCCTTTGGTTTTGTTGTTTTTATTGTTATTTGTATTACATGGCCAGCTATGGGACAGAGAAAATATCAGTTAGAGAAGGATCTTAAATGTGGTGAGGGCTATGAAGATGAATGCAAAGCTCTTCATCAAGGTGGCGAAAATTGGCAACGAAAAAAAAACTTTACAGAAGCAAGTTTTTTCCTCTTTCTCCTGTCTCTCTCTCTCTCTTGAGTTTTTTGTTTTAACTTTTCGTAAACTAATTAAAATGAACAAAGAAATGGATAATAAAAAAAAAAAGAAAAGGAAAGGGAATACTAAAAATCTTCTAGACTTTTCGTGGAAATTTTAAAATGTTTATCAACACTCAATGAAGTTTAACATTTAATCCTTTTGGGGTAGACAATTTTGAAACTTTATTTGGCTTCATTGCATTGGCTTTAGAAGCTAGTCAAATGAGAGTTAATCAATCAATTAAAGGTGCAATAATCGTCTGTTAAAATAGTACAATATCAGGGCCGCATCAAGGGTGGGAAAGGGCCCCTTAGGTAAATGAAAGTGACCTTAAAAAACTGCAAAACTGCAAAAGAGCAGAATAAAAGTAATCTAACATCTTTTTAAGTACATTTTGGAAACTTTTCAGAAATATTTGTAACATTTTAGCAATTCCTCCTACGATTTATATATTACAAACTGAACTTTCTGCTCAGGTAAATCTTCGAAATCCTGATTGATATAGTACTTCAAGTTCATTTATATTAATAAAGTATTGGAAACTGAAACTTCTACCCTCGAAAGAAATCAGTCTATGGGAAAGTTTTTCATCGATAACCTAGTAAATGGCACAAAACAAGTTGATAAAGGGGATGGAATGTATGTATCTCTGGAGGAAAATGCAAACTATAGACCGTGTTATGTATGCTATGGGTAAGTGATAAATATGTTCGGAGACTTGGCCATATAACTGGAGATAATTTGACAAATATCTTGGCTCATTATTCAAACTGTCCAGCTTTCCCCTTTCTCACACACACCCACACCAGACCCAGAAACATGCTTGTTAGAAGGATAAAGTGATAGAGTTTGAGGGGGTCAGATGTTTTTTTTTTTTTTACTTCTTTTGGATGGGTTGTTGTTTTTGCTCTTGTTAGGCTGTTGGTTTTTGCTACTTCCTGGCAGTTAATCGTCCTCAATTGCCTACCAAAAAGTAACTTATACACGCTTTTCACGCACAAAAGACGCCGACAGCGCAGCTCATTGGCCAACCCATACACAAACACACATACACACCCACACACACACAGCAATATTTGTCTTTGACCCTATTATTTACTAAATTACCTTTTTCCTTTTGGCAAAAAAAAAAAAAAAAGAAAAGAAAAACAGAACATCAGCTCTCCCCCCACCATCCTATTCAACACTCAAGGCAAACATTCAAACACTGAACAGAGAATCAGAAGCTTTGTGGGAATGTGGCACGGTGGTGAAGTAAAACGCTCTTAAGATACTCGTCAGCATCTGCAGGTGAATTTATTTCTTTTGCTCGGGTTAATCCACTACAAAAACAACTGAACTGAACAAAACTGAACCACAAAACCTGAACTAAGCCACTGCCATTGACTTGGCCCCATCTCCCATCTCCCGTTACCCATCAAAGAAAATAGCTCCTCGCAACTTACCTAAATTTTGCGGAAAAGTGTAGAGAGAATCGGTGGATGGGGAAAGAGGGGGAACCAGGCAGGCCAAGTGAGCAGCCCCGAGGACGACGAGTTAAACGTGTGTGTACAAAGTGATTATCATTTCTTTAAGTGATTTCAACATTACCTTAAGGTATTTCCCCTTAATTGAAAACGTTTCGTTAAATGGCTGCGCTGATGCTGCCTAGTGCTTTTTGCCATTCGGGGCGACTCTCGGTTGCTTTTGTGGTTGAATGCTTCAACTCTGAAGTTTACTTTTCCCATCTGTGGGCATGTGTATGTATGTGTAAGCAAGCAGTATGAGTATGTGATTAACTCTATAGAACATTCACATTCATTGTGTAAATAAGCTAGCAATGTGAATAACTCTATACACGAAACCTCTGACTGTGACTCTCTATCTCTCTTACTCTCTGCTTCTGTATGTGTGTGTGTGTCTTTTGGGCTTACCTTAGTTTCCATAAGCCAATATCTCAAATAAACTGATATCAAACTACATCTAATTAGGGAAAATTTTAAAATAAGATATATAAATAAGAAGAGCAGATATCCGGTAAATTGATGTGACAAATTGATGGCTTCTTAAACAGAATGATCAGTTACCATTAAGTCCAAACTGACTATGATTGATACCAAAGGATGTGCAATATGATGAAAGCCAACACGGCTAACATCGGCGTAGATAAATCTAAAAAACAAAGCTAGCAAGGTGACCAGAAGATATTCCAAGTAATCTGAGGTGATCAAAAGCCAAAAAGGTAACATAGCCAGAGGAATAGGAGCAAAGCTTGCCAAAAGCCCAAGAGAGCATCGAGACAAAGAAGGCAGATCACTCTTCACTATTCACTATTGCATCAACATCGAAATGTATCGTGCCAAACCGAGCTTAGAAAATGAATCGACAATGTGTTGTTTAAAGTTTCGCACAAAAACAAAGCTATGGGAAATGGCTTTAATCGCAAAATATTTCGCTTTGCAACAGCAGCACAAAAACTTTGGCTTTAATTGGTGGAAATGCGAGAATGGTTAAGCAATTTGATCTCTGCGATAGTTGTCTGCACAAATAAATTCAGCCCTCGATGCGGTTTTCACCTCGGGCCTTCATTTTTGGACAGAATGGTCAAGGATGCGTGATGTATGGTAGACGAGTATGAGCAGCATTCAACGAGGCCCAAGTGATGATTGAAAGGGTTGAAGCCATCAACTGAACATAAACTTTATACATGCATGGATACATAACATACATACATACATTTATTTGTCTATAGTTGAGGTTACATTGTCTTGGGCTATTGATTTTTCTCAGCATGAACTCCTGAGATGAAAACACAAAATTTCGACAATGTGCAATAAGTTTTAATGAAAAAAGTAAACCTGGATTGTAGTTAAGTCAAATAATAAAAGTAATATTTTTGTTTTTAATGCCAAGTTTCTGTGGCTTTTAGCGATGGCGAAAAACATTTTAATGGCAGGGAAATGTAAAAGCACGAATGGTAGAGGCGGAAAAAAAAAACTTGCTCTTTGATGCATCAAACTCCACCCACCTAACGAAATGGGAGGATGGGAATTGGGGGAAAGCGATGGATGTGGACGGGGGAGATGGGTGCGTTGGACATTAAGTAGTAGAATGTTGTCTTTATAACACTGTGAACACAAACAATGAAAAGGTCACAGCATGCCTTCAAGCAACCAAACAACAAAAACAAGAACAAGACCAAGACCAAGACCAAGACGACGACAACGATGACGGGGACACACCCCGAGCAACAATTTTTCAATAAATTAGGTTTCTTTACAGATTCCGCGTCGTTTGCCCCACACCTTGGTGCTTTGTACTTTGCCAGCTGAACAGAGACCGCGACCAGAACCAGACCGAAACCAAGACCAGCAGGATCTGGAAGCAGGAATAAAGCAAAAATTTCACCCCATATTTATTTTGGCTTGATTTTTTTCTTTCTCATTCTTTCATTTTCTTGTTGGCATTTTGTTTTCTTTTCTTTTTAGGCAAATGCGTGGGGTAAAACTTTTTGTCCGGCGGCCGCGAGCATAAAAATATGCTTTCGGGCTTGGGCAGTAGTCGCTGATTTATGTTCTTTTTAATGTGGCTAAAGTAAATGTCATTTAATTACACCCGATTTAATGGAATTTTACGCATTATCGGTGAAAGAGAGCAAGCGGAGGAGAGAAATGAAAAAAAAAACACTTTCTTCTTGGATTTTCATTTTTTTTTTTTTTTTTTTTTTTTGTTTGGTTTGTTTGGCCTGTGGCATTTTAACAAGTCAACTGCGGCCACAACCCCTAGGAGATGGGGACAGTCTTCACTCTGCAGTCCAAGAGAGAAAGTTATTCAAGTCGAAGGGAAAAGTTTTAGTACAAAGTAAACAGAAAAGCATTCAATAGACAGACGGAGAGAGAGACAGAGAGAGAGAGCGAGATGCTGTGTGTGATACAAACGCACTTCAAAAGAAATGCTCGGCATTGCTTAAAAGAAAATATTTTGGTATCCAAAGTGGTTAGTACATTTCGTTTGCTATTCCCATGGACAGCATCTGGTTCTGGATTTTGGCTGCAATTGTAACTGAAATTGGTATTTACAATCTTTAACAAAAAAGTGAATATTTAATTAGATTTTGTATATCTTATAAGTAAACGGATAAGGATAAATGCAAATGCTTCAAATCATTCATTCATACATTGAAATTATAGCATACTTTTTTGGGTATTGCCCAAGGTGAACTAGTTCCAGACACATTAAGTCCATTCATTTAAGAATTGTAGCATACTTTTTGGGCATGGGTCTTTGGTAATTAGTTTAGAAGAAAAGAAGCCGAAAAATTAACTTAAAAATCACCAAGTTTAACTAGAAACTGGTCATTTACCCAAGCAATTTCAGTTGAAAGCAAGTGAACATGGAATTTATGTAAAATTATATTTCTGGCAGACTATTTTTTAGGCCAAAAGTATGTCTTCTATCTGTTTGTTTCATGAACGCTTATTGTCCGTTCTGAACCATTTCGTTAAATTTTTTAGCATACTTATTTGGGCATAATGTAAACGTTTACTAATCGCGAAGAATAGGACTAGAAAAAACCTCAATCTATCAGATCTAATCTATCAATAGTTAACTTAAGAAACTATTCTGCTTATCCTTCAAGAAACAAGTATTCTATGCATAGCCCTTTTTTCTGTTAAACTACATACATATAGTTAATATGGTTTATCGAGATATATGAATCTCTTAGTTTGTGTAAATTATTTTGCTATTTGTTGATCTTTTTTTTAAAGAAGTCGTCCATTATTTATTTAGGCTATAGTTTTCCTTGGTTATATACATTTTTTTTTAAATCTTTAGACCTACTTTAGCATTCACCAAATGGATCTTAGCTCAACAATTCACTTCTTATTCGTTTTAACTTAGCAAGTCTCAACGAGATTTTATATGCAAATATCATAAAGATTAACATAAAATATTATTGTTATTATGTATAATAAGAGCTGCCAGATGGCATAATGCCTGTTTGCAGATCACTTTCTATTTATTATGTTTAAGTGTTTCGCTGGCTACTTGTGACCTGGTTGTGGGTCAGGTAATTATAGGTAAACTTACGTAAATCTTTTAAAATGCAAAAAAAAAAAAAAAAAAGGAAGCACTCAGAGGGGGAGCAAAAGAAGAAAGCTAAGAATGGTAAACAAAATCCAAAGAATGTAAGCCAAAAAAGATGGAAATATTTCACGGCACATGGCCTGGTCACATCTGTCTCAAACGTAAGCCAAAATTACATCGGTTAAGAGACGAATGATGAGGGGGAGAGAGTGACGGGGTGAATTGCATATTTCAACGGGCAATATTTTGCTTCTCGGCCAGCGCAACTGAGCGGAAATGGTGGGTGGGTGGCGGCGCTGATGGTGACTGTGTTGGATAGATGGATGGCCAGGCGGACTCTACTGGGCTGGGCTGGGTAAGTGGGTGAATGGATGAGAGGGGTGAGCGGGTGTGGTTGCCCTAAACAGCATTAAAATGCCTTGTCCCAAGCTGTTAGAAGAAGGTAATTGCTATAAAATTGCTTTGTAATTGCTTACTAGAAACAAATAGCCGTCGCATTAATAAAAACAAAAAAGTAAAAATGTGGTGTTTTTAAAGTAAAGCATCCGGCCGTCACCCGCCCCAAAAATGAGCCCCACCACCCGCGCGCCCATCACGAGATTGGGTGATGTGGGTCTAACACTCACCAAGTCAGAAATTGGAGTTTTTGGCATCGTGTGAGCGTGCCGATTTTGGTACCCTCCTCTTTTGGTACCGAACCGCTTTATTTAATTAGACGCTCACAAACCAATTAATCAATTTACGCCCTCCTCCTCCTGCGCCGTCTAAGCCTCACCCTGGCCATGGCCCGGGCACTTGTCTTGGGCATTGTCAATGTCAAATTATGTACACTTTTATGTTAAAATAAAGTAATGCCTTGCCAGGCATCTCACCATCGCTCTGACACGCCAGCAACAAACAACAAATGTAATGAAGAGCAACTTTTGCATAATATACCAACACAAGAGAAGAAGGAGAGTGAAACCAAAAAAAAAGAAACGTAAATAGAATCCTGTTAAGACCATTTATCACTCGACAATTTGTAGCGAGCCCAATTTTGTTTTTGCCGTTGACGTGAAATTATTTACAGAGGACTGATTTCACCCTCTTGAATTGTAAACCGCATTTGCCTAATGCCCCTTGCTACGTGTTTAACTGCAACAAAAGCTTAGCAAACTTAAGAAAATATTTGAATAGGTCTCTTAAAATTTGATTTTTTAAAATATCTGCATAAGTACAATGCCAGATTAGTTCATAATCAGAGCTACATAAAATGCTGCCAATTGGCTGACATAACTTGGCTATCTCAAACACAACTTAATGGGATTTGAGACTAATTAAAAGTTCTTACTAAACGCTGGCTAAACTATCCTAAATCCAACTTCATTCATCACAAATGACCCCTAAATGTTTGGAAAAGCAACTAGAATTTGCAGTTTATAAAATTTTTTCCTTGTTTCTACGGGCATTTCATTGGCTGATTACTTTAGCGATGCTTTTGATTATTTCTGCCTATCGTTTAAAGCTATCGATAGAGACACTATCATCACTATCATTCGATAACAGATTTTGCAGCAAATCTCAAGCTATGTAAATTGAAAATTGAAAACTTATGGTTTTGGTTTCTCACTCTTTCATGGCCTGGGTGGTTCAGGTGGTCTTCTTGTTTTCACTTAAATTTCAATGTTTTTCTATTCCTATGACATTGTTGGAGCACATCTAATATAATGTCTTTTAGATGCTCGATTAAGGAAATATTCATAAATATAATGGGAATCCGAGTGAGTGTGTCAAATGGGAATATTTTGCCATCTGTTTGGTGTATACATATTTTGTCCTCGGTTTGTCTGCAAACCTTCCTCCTCACCTTCCTAGTTCATTCTATACATACATAGGTAACTGGCCATTTGTGTGCAATAATACAGTGTATATTACACACTCTCAAATACACACAAACACAACACACATACGCATAAAACAATAATAAAATATGCAACACAAGTGTAAATGAAATGTTTAAGCTGAGCACAATGTGGCCCTAAAATGAGAATTTGCATATTAAAAATTTAGCACATGCACTTATCTTAGACATGACCCGCCTCTCTCCCATCCCCAGCCCCACAATTCACTCCCTTTTTGGCCCACTCTAGACGCTTGTACCGGCAATAAACGCGTGTAGTCAATGCTAATGTGGCCATTACCATTGTGCGAAATTCATGATCTGATGCAAATCCACAATCCACATGCCGCGCACACATCCGGCCAATAAAATTCGCAACTTTTGGTGACAAGCCAACACCGCATGTGTACGCAGGATGAGCCAGCCAAGGGAGAGAATGAAGGTCGGATGGAATAAGGGAAGGATGGAAGGAAGGAAGACAGGAAGTGAATGCCATTGGCAGTGTTCTGTGAAGGTGTCATAAAAATCCTATTATGCACATTACAATATCAAAAGAGAAGCAAGTCTCTCGCAACGGCATGGAATCCCCATGAGGAAATGTGTCTAACACAAGGCGGGGGGCACAGAGCCAAGAGCAGGACCAAAAACCAGAAGCAGAACCATAACCATAACACTTGGCATGAGGTCGCTGCTATTTTGTATCCATCACATCCCCCTGACCTGGCACAGCAACGGCATCTTCTGACAGATATGCCCTAATAAAATGAAGCAACCAGAAGATTTTTAATAAATTTGCAAGCAAATCAACCACTGCCAAAAAAAAAAAAACGAAAAGTAAAACAAGGAAACGGGGAAACGGGAAAGAAAAAAGCCAAAGGTGTCCTGGATGGCTCTACCACAAAGTCATAGTCAGAGACAGCATCAGCAACAACACCCAAAGCGACATAAATTATGACAAAATATGAACCATTCGGTGAGAGACGATGGCCACCACCGAAGCGAGGCTTTGACTTGGGCCTGTTTCATCCATTCTGGCTGGCGGAGGGTGCGTATTTTATGCTCTGGGTGGCGACGCTGTAGCTGTTGCTGTTGCTGCCACAGTGGCAAAGTGGCAAAACATAAAAGCGAACAGCAAGAAGCGCATAATAAGCAAATTATAGAACGTTTAGAAAGGACAAAACCCATGGCCATGGCCCAAGAATCTATAGCATCGGAAAGAAGACGCTTTCCATCATTATGGAAAACACAAACAGTAACAGGAAGCCCGTTTTGCCGGTGGCACGAGGGTGAGAGGAAATGCAAATTTACATTTATTTAAGCAGACACAACAGAGAAACAGAGAAAATGGCAAAGGGCAAGACCTGGGACCTGGTGGAATATGGGCAAAAGGAAGTGCGGATGGCATTCAATAAATTGTTTCTATTAGAGCAATGAAGCGATGATAAAAACGAAACGAAACAAAATATTTGATAGCTTCAAGCCAATTTACAAATGACTCCAACTCCAACTCCAACTGTGATGTTATTAACTGAATTAACTGAACGATAGACAAGGATAAGGCATAAAGTAGGCAATTGAAAATAATCAAAGGTTGTAATAAAAATCCAATTTTTACCGACTCATCTAGAGCATAGTTTTCCATAATTATATTGAACAGATAAACAAATCGACCAAATACAATATATCGACAGATGACAGTTTGCTCACTCTCACAATTTTCATTTGCAATCATTAAAAGTGGTCAAAAATTCGGTTGAATAGCTTTCTTGCAAAGACATTCATAACACCATAAATTAACTGAAATTGCTCAGTTAGAACGATTGCAGCAGAAGTGACCATATAATGACCATAACATACCACACATCAACCACAAATAACTAAGTATAAATTGCTAGAATTTGTAAGCAAAACGTGCCACATGAAATGTAAATGCGTTTGGCCATTGAAATATTTCAAGAGCTCGACGAATGATTCAAATTCAAATTCAGATCTCTTATGCAAGGATTCGGAGATTGTCCAAGACCATAGATTCCAGCGTATCCATTTGTTGCCCTTTTGAGTGCGGGGGAAAAAAAAAAACAAAAATTATTATTCTCATCGAATAATATAAATTCATAAAGTCAAATTGATCAGGCAGCCAACTATAATAAATTGAAAAAGAATCCCTTAAAAATGGCATAAAATTTTTTTGTTTTTTATTGCCACAAAACCCACCTCAAGAAAATTTTCGAGTGGGCTGATGGGAGTGTTTCTTCTGGTTTTTTATTTTTGTCCTTGTACTTTGGGTTCCTTTTTTTTGTGGTTGTTGTTTCCAATATCCCATAATGCGAGTCATTCGCATGTGCGAGGAATACTAAACATGAGGTTTTTTTTTTGTTTTTTTTTTTTGCTCTCTGTGTGCCAGTGATTCCGATTTGCCGATACCAAGATGCAAGATTTATATTTGCCACATAGCGACCCAACACCTCCCACATCCACTTATGGGGCGAGTGACCAGTGTGTGCGGGCGTGTGTGGGTGGGAGGGGAGTCTCTTGGGTGTCGTAATTTTTGAGATATGAATGTAAAACAATTTTTTCTTTCGTTTTTTTTTTTTTTTTTTGTTCAAACTGTCGAACTGTATGCATCAGTTGAAATGAACGCTTTACTTTATAATTTGTTACTCTCTCGATACTTAAATTTCAAACCCAAAAAAATGAAAATTACAAACGTTTAGTCAATTTTGCCAATATAATTTCAATGCAGTTGTTTTTTTTTTTTTTTCATCTATCTGTCTATCTACATATCTATATACCACATTGCCATGAATCAAATGAAAAGCAATTACAAGCAACGGATAAAAAAGAGTACTGAAATTCCTCAACAGTCACGTGACCCCGAAAAAATCACAATAAATCCGTTGAAACGTCCAAGCAAGACAAAAAGAAGAGGAACAAAAAAAAAAATTACTTGCCCGGTTAGTATAAAATTTCAATAAAACGAAAAAAAAAACAACCAAAAGGAAAGAAACATCACAACGGGCGGGCCGCGTTTATTTCACTAGCGGATGCCGGTGCGAATGTTCGAATGAGAAAATGAAAGAGTGGAAAAAGCACCCCAAACCCAAAACGCAAAACCTAAAAACGAAACGACCCAAGTCAACGGGGATTGGAAAGAGGAGAAACCTGGCGCCTGGACTGGCGGCACATTATTAACTTGTCATACAAAGATAAAAATTTATCAGCCCAGATGCGTGTGCCGTGTTACTAGCGCTCTGCGTGAGATCAACATGAGCCAGCAGCAGTGACGACAGGACAGGACGGGACAGGACGGGACATGACGATGGGCCCCCCTCTCAACCCGCACCCACCATTAACCAACTTGGAAAAACTCTCAAAGTTTTGTCTTCACATAGCACACAGTCCTGACGAGGACCGCCGCTTGGCCCGGCGACCGTTGAAAAGATGAAAAATTACTATAAAACGTTTTGTGGCATTTTAATGTCCACAAAATTCGCTTTGGCTCCTTTATGAAAAATTCAAAAGAAAAACAAAAGCAAAAGGAATGACAGAGGTATATGTATGTATGTGGGTGTGTGTGTGTATGCCTTGGCAAGGGGAGGAAGTATGGAAGGGAGAGTATCAACACAGAACCGGGACGAAATTTGTTTTTATGACTAAATTTGTATACACTAAGACTTTGACATGCGTTTGCTAGATCAAATGGATGAAAAGACATCTCAAGATTATCAATGTCAAGCGAACCCTTCACCTTCAGATTCATCTACTTCGTTGCCTTCTTCTTCTCATTATGAATTTAAGGACTCTTTATCACCTTAAACGAATTCGGAATATAATATATGTATGTATGTATGGAGACATCCCATACAGATTTTAGTAGCCAAGGCAACTCCTCTGATATGTCGGTTGTTAGGAATTAAGGACTTTGACTTTGATAACTCTTTGAAATTCAGTGAAATGGGCAAGAATATCCAACTATCGCTCGAAAATATCTCTAAAACGTTGTGGTAAAGCACTTGAACCACTTGAACTTCTAAGAACCAGTGCTAAGGTGTCAAATCTTAAAGAGGAGCTCTCTTTTTTTAATCTCTTTAATTGAGTTGTCCTTATATCACTTAAGAAATGACCCTGTAATCCAATAAAGTTAAGGATAATACATTTACGATTAAATGCCACATTTGATCATTAGATCACTTTTCGATGTGAAAGTGTGATAATGAAAATGTATTTTTCTCGTCTCGTCTGAAAGGATATCCTAATAATAATTAGAATGACTTACATTTCAATTTCATTTATTATTTTGAAAAAACCATTTGAAATTTGTCAAAGTTAAGTGTGAATTTTATGTTATTGCCAACAGATACCGCTTTGACGTTATTTACAAGACAATCTCAGTGTTGCCACAATTCATTTTATTCATTCAATTCATAGAGTTGCCTGAAATAAAAATGCAAAATCAGAGCATACATACATATGTATGTATGTATGCCATTGTTAGAAGTTCAGTAGGAATCGAATTGCAGTTAGCAGAAAAACAAATCACACAATGCAGAAAGGGTTCTAAAGAGAATCTCTGTTTTGTTGGTCCATGAGTCATTGAATGAATGAGTGGATGACTAGTGAATCGGTTTCACATAATGGCTCGTTGATTTTTATGGGCTGTGCAATTAAAATTGGCCTGCCATTCGAGTTTAAGGAAGCCACCCCCCCCACCATTGCCTTTTGTATTGTACTCTTCTATTGGCCCACAATCCCATTGTCCACTTTTTGCCTAGTTTGGGGCTCATTTGTATGGGCAACATGGCACATAGCACTTGGCCACGGGGCAATTGAAGGCAAAAATCAGGCATTATTCATTAGTTAGCCTGCCACTAGGATTCAATAGATGCCACAGTTCTTCCTCTCTTTCACTCCAGGCAAGCAAAATAAAATAATTTTGTAGACAAACAAACTTTCTGGGTGTGGATAAGGGAAAAGAAAGAGCATTTAAAGAGCTCGCTGCGACGCCTGATACATTTTGATTGAACTCATTGGTAAAGGGATTGGGGTATAGTGGACCTGGATTGTAGTATATAGTAGTTGCTTGGCCGTTTGCTTAATTGACACCCACATAAGTTTTATCTGTGGGAAAACTAATTTCCTTGGCCTACTGTCTCTCAGCATTGAGTTGGTTAGAGGGGCGTGAATGAGTCTGAGTGAGAGTTCTTGTGTTAAAAGTGTGTGTGTGTGTGTGTGTGTGTGCGTCGGGTATTGGCTGATAAGCATTTCATGTCACATCCTTAAGGACCTCCACTCACAGTCCAGTAGTGCCACAGACATCAGAGTTCACATGGAACGTCTCTCTCTCTCTCTCTGCTTACTCTTACCCCCTGTCATCGTTACTGTCACCGTCAGCAGCGCTTAAGATTGCCTTTCAACGTCCTTAATTGCTTTTTTTTTCCTCTGACGTTGTGTGTGTGTGTGTGTGTGAGTTGTTGCCATTCTTTTTGATGTGCCGAGAGTGAGAGACCGAGGCAAGCTTTTGTCATGGGCATGTTGGACGTGTTTCATGGCAAACGCTTGGTCGGGTCCCATTTAAGCAGGAAGCGTTATTTCAATTTCCGCCTTTCCGTTTTCCTTTTTTCGCCAGCACCCCACCCCGACCCACCAGGACCTTCTCCAAACTCTCCTTTAGTCAGACACGCCATTATTGTTTGACGTGTCAGTGTTAATGAGTCATTGTCCATTAAGTTTGCTCATTTCAAACGGGCAATTAAATTCGACTTTATTGCACTTCATCCAAAATCGAAATCTTCGAATGAAAGAAGGAAACCTAAGAAAATGTTTTACCAATAGGTGAGAGGGGAGGGAGCCACGGAGAAGGAGACGATGCGTGTTGGAATAATTGCCACTCCTTCATTATGCATCCATTCACTTGTCAAAGGCAATGTCACATGTCAAATGAAGAGAAATATTCAACCGATATACATATGTATGTACATATGTATGTATTGGTATATGTATATATGTATATGTATGGGATATATCCCTTGTGTAATACTTGGCCCATAAATCAGTTGCAACAACAAAAATATGAAACATGGCCATATAAATAATTAACAAACTTGACTCAAATGATAAATTTTTTCGCCAACAAAGACGAAAGAGATAAGTTCGTTTAATATTTATGACAAAACCAAGATACGAGCACACCCATGCACACACACACACACTCACACAGACATACTCTATCGCCCACATATGCATATGTATGGTATATGTTTATTTCAAATGCCCTTGGCACTTGACACTTGAAGTGGCCTAAGGGCATGGACAGGGGCAGAGGCTGGGAAACGAGGGGCGAAACAGTAATCAGGGCCCGAGGGGTGAGCTTTCTGGCCCAATGTCAGTGATTTACGAGCTCCCCAATCATGTGGGACAGAGGACGAACAACAACATGATAGACACACACACACACACACACACACACTTACCATCATAATTCGTCATTGCATTTGATTTTATTTCAGCGTTATTTATTTGAATTATTTATTTATCCTATTATTCGACCAAGCAATGGACTACAGGGAGGTTAGAGAAGGGCATGGGTAAATGAGAAAAAGAAGGGGTGCTGTGGTCACCACACACAACAACACCCATACTTGCACACACACACACACACACTAGCCACATGAATATTCCGTAATATTGGCAAACATATGTCGATATGCGTGTCCAGAGCAGAAACAGGATCAGGGCCAATGCCAATCAATAATATGGAATGTATAAAGATTTATAGGTTTTGCATTTGCCCGACACACGCGCCACACACACACACACACACACACACATACACTCACACATCCAAGTGAAACGCCACCCCCACCAAGTGATAGCACACGCAAGCCAAAATCGGAAGAAACTTAAGTCAAGCAACTGACCATCGAAACAAATGGGACCGCTCTGGGAGTGAGTTCAACTTGGTAATTACCAGACAAGGCCCAAACTATGTATGTATGTATGTGAGTAATTTCCAAAAGCCTAATATGTGTGTGAGTGTGTTCCTCTCTCACTCCCCGCAGAATATCGAATATGGTATAGAAATTAACTTTAAAAATAACATCATACTCTAAAAGCAAAATGCAATGAATTCAATTTCATCAAATTACTTTATTACATTTTCTGATACTATGATTGCACTGAAAATGCGTTCAAAGAATTCATTAAAACTGCATTATTGAAATTGCTATAAGCAATCCATTTTAGATATCATGCAGGTGTGTTTAGACACTGATTCACTAATATCCTCATCCTTGAAAAGGATTATGGGAAAATGCCTTTTTTTGTTTTTTAATTGAAGTCCAATTATTTGAGACTCGACTTTGTGTTTATGACAGATAAGTTCTAACTTGCAACTTTCAAGAAATATTTTTGCTAACTAAATTAAATGGGTGATTAAACCTGTTTATTGAACTATTTTAAGCAGTGACTCACTTGTTTAGTTCTTGTTTTTTGGAAGATTAATTCAAATTACAAGAAGTTGGTAGAGCTATAGCCTTGACAGGTTGAGACTAATACATACATACATACGTTACTTATGTATACATATGTATGTACATACAAACATGGATAAGTAGGTGTCTTTTTTATGTCCAAGAAATTTTTAAATTATTTTAACCATCACGGCTTTGATTGGAATTCAAGCGAAACAATAATTCTTAAATACATAGAGATATATACATACAATTATTGACGATAATTTTGGTCCCTAGAGTTATATTCGGATTTTTATTATTTTGGGGGCAAATGTAAAATTTTTCATCCAATTGAATTAGGGATGAGCTAGCTTATAAGCTAGTTTAGCTATTTGATTATAAGCTAGTTTGTCTAGCTGATTAAAGGCTAGTTTATCTAGCTGATTATAAGCTAGTTTATTTAGCTGATTAAAGGCTAGTTAATCTAGCTGATTAAAGGCTAGTTTATCTAGCTGATTATAAGCTAGTTTATTTAGCTGATTAAAGGCTAGTTAATCTAGCTGGTTATAGGCTAGATTAGCTAGCTAATTAAGAGCTACTTTATTCTGTTATCGATATCGATTTATATTTATGTTATCGAAATGTAGTGCCATCACATAGGGCCAAAGAACCCCAACTCGATGCATTCATTATTCAGTCCGAGAGGAACTTGAAACAACGTTCCTATTAAAAGGACGGAAAAAACGTTTAAAACGTTTAAAGTAACAAAATCAGGTCTTTAAGGGAGCACTTTAATTGGCTAAAGCTTAGGTCCCAGTTAGCCACTTTAAATGGAAAGCACTTTAAACATCATTAAAAACTCTTGATTTTGTATTTTAAATCCAATTGCTTCTAAGGTTTTG
This sequence comes from Drosophila tropicalis, assembly GCF_018151085.1. Taxonomy (NCBI): domain Eukaryota; kingdom Metazoa; phylum Arthropoda; class Insecta; order Diptera; family Drosophilidae; genus Drosophila; species Drosophila tropicalis. The sequence continues at coordinate 4,858,152 of NW_027172602.1, read as the reverse complement.
CCACTGCTCATGGTAGCCACAGGAGTATTTATTTGTGAAATGTTAAATAGCCACAAATTAATTAAAAAACTTAAACAAAGGGCCAAAGAACATCACAAATTCAAAATATGTCGCATTAAACGATAAGCCTGAAGATAAATAGCGATGAAAAAAGAAAGTAACTAAATACCTGTACATGAAAAGTTGTTCAAGTGCTAAATTCAAGGTTCGAGTTTTAACACACACACAGACACACACACACACCCATGTGTGCAGGCACATTAAATTGTAGCTGCAAAATTTTTGGCTACTCAACAGGATCGTTTCATCAGGTCGTTTCCCCTTGGGTCTCGTTAATTACACAATTCCATTACTTTGACTTCGGTTTGACTGGGCGAGGCGTAGATATTAAAGTTTGCGATTTCTGCAATTTAACTTTCTTGCTGGCTAGGCAGAAGAAATGGCAAGGAAATAGACATACCGATAGACTGAATCAAACCAAAAAGAAAATGAGACAGGAAAAACCAAAAAGAGGCAAACAAAACAAGAAGTATTCGTAATTATGTTGTGGCCATTCATCCTGAGAAGCTTTATGTGTGTTTGGTCTTTGTTTTACGTTTTGACACAAGACCAAAAGAGCTATTATGGTCTCTCCAATCCAATATGAGACAAAAGTTCTTCATGGGCGTCCCCATTTGAAGGGATGCAAAGCATTGAAATATTGTAGATTTCTTGTTCTTTAAAAGATTTGCCCCTGTTTTTTTTGTCTTTGTTGGCTACATCCTTAGAAATTGCCCTTAGTATCAGAAGCAACACCGAAAACGACAACAAATACTTTTGTAATGCATGGACACGTACGGCTAATTAATGTGTCTTTGTTTTTGGGGTTACATTTGTCAGTTCACCAGAACGAATAGACGATGAAAACTCCCCATCAGAAAATTTACTCATCGCAATTGCGAATGTCACAAGGACATTGTGACATCAGTCACTTGCACTCGCCGATATAAGATGTGAATTAATTCCAAAACATGAAATGACTTAATCTTGGTCATCAGAAGCGAGAAATATTTGAAAAGTATATTTCATTTCGATTTTTATATAGAGTATACAAGGATCGTCTATGTTTTTGAGTGGCGTATAAATAAATCGTTCAGACATTTGGCTATTTTACGACTTGTATTTCGTTTGTCCTTTTACTTTTCGCATTTCCGTGTTATTACTCACAACTTGACACAGACATTTTCACCGCTGGAAGGGAGAGAGACTGCTGTGCATGGGGGGCGAGGAGGAGGAATACCGTGACAATTGGCATCCCCGGCCATGTGGGACATTTTGCATGGAGTAAACCTAATGAGTGAGCACCGCCCACGCAATGAAATGGTCCAGAGACATACAACAAGGCAATTTGGATTCAGCTCCTTGTCCATGGAAAGCAAAAACACAAAACAATAACAATGATGCACGCGATACTTAACAAACTTTTGCGCCGGGCGGCTCCATAATTAGAATCATTGAAATGGCCATTCAACGTTCATTTGCCATGCCCCGAATGGACTGAGGGCAGCCGAAAAAGGAAGCTGTTTCTAGCCCAAAATTGTCCTCGTTATTCCTCCTGTGAGTGTGTGTGTGTGGGTGGGATGATGGTTCCCAGGCACGATATACCTAACATACATACGAGTGAGTGGTGGTCAAATGGGTGTGTTTGGAGGTGTTGTGGCAAATGAGAAAACAATGCCCAAATAACGACTCTCCGATGTGCATTAAAAGATTTATTTCTTTGCGAATAAATGAAGTTTTTTTTTTTTTTGTTCCTTTCTGCTTTTGTTTTTATGACCAAAAGATATTCTGGAGTTGGAGTTTCAATCCACCTTCCTGTATTGTGATGTAAATGTGGGCGTACATCGACGAGGACATAAAATACTCCGAACTAGTTCACTTCAATGCGACTTCTTTGTAAAGTAGTTAAATTTGCTTTCTGCTTCCCCCTTCCAAGCGGAATATGGAAAAAATTACCGAACATCTTAATGCCTTTTGCCATCCACACGTCAACAAATCAAAGTCACTTTATTTATGTACTTACATCTGGAGTAATTAGCAACTAAAAAAGAAAGAAATAAGAAAATCCTCGACAACCCAGATCACAGACAACGTGAGGGTCAAGAGAGAAACTTTAAATTCGCTTTGAACTTCATAATTCAAAATAAATGAAATGTGACCAGATTTTATCGAATTAAGAGCGAAATGGAATCGATAACAAAGTATTAGCAACTCTGTCTATTCGATTTTACCAGAAATTGCTTTTTTATGTTTTAAATCACTTCCATTTAAGCATCGGTGAAGTCAAGTTGTGTCCCACAAAGAAATTTTAAACACCCATTAATACAACTAAATAACTTTTAAACTATAAAATAATTGGTTTTGTTCGATTTAATAATTTCTTAAATCATCTTTGGAAATAGACAGTTCGAAAAGACAAAACGATGTTATAAAAGGGAGATGGAAAGCGCTTTGACACGACTTGTCAGTGGCGTGTATGAGAAGGATAAATAACGTCTGTACTCTGCACAAAAAAGAATTAAAGGCCAATAAAATAGCTGACTAAAGTTAATAACTGTTCGCTTGTAACTTCAGAGCAGGTAGCACGTGCTTCATAATTACATACATACATACATTTTATATGTTTTATTCTTCAAAATATGTACAGACATAAAAAAAGACGCAACCAAAGTGTTAACAATCGGATTGATGAAGAATTACTTGGAGATACTTTGACCTATTTAAAGAAATGCGCACACCTAAGATTTCGACCCCAACAAAATCTTATAAAAACGCTTAAAATAACTATTTAAAGCGGATTTTTTTATTTTCCGGTTTCCGGCATTGGAAAATGGAATGTGGTTTCGTCTACTGTCAGTAAATGCCTCATAAACGAGACAGAAAGGGAATAAAATGGCACTAGGTTGCTCTTATACTGCCCAATCGGCCGGTGATACAGCAGTTTTCGATAGTTTTTTGGACAAATATCGGACCAAATGAAAGAATCTGCAGACTCCATTGGCTTCAACCGTAAAGAACACGGATTCAATACTAAGACAGACACTGAATAAAGATATTTTGAACTACTTAAATAAAGTGCGCACATTAAAGGTTCTGACCCCAACAAAATCTTTTAAAAACGCTTAAAATAACTATTTAAAGCGGACTTTTTAATTGCCGGCATTTGGGAATTGGGAAATTATAGATTTACGAAAAAACTTATTTGAAGTCTTATTGATAAAGAGTCAAAATTAAATAAAGTCTAAAATGGCACTAGGTTTCTTTCACATTCAGATTCTATGGTAAGACAGACACTAAATAAAGATATTTTGAACTACTTAAATAAAGTGAGCACATTAAAGGTTCTGACCCCAACAAAATCTTTTAAAAACGCTTAAAATAACTATTTAAAGCGGACTTTTTAATTGCCGGCATTTGGGAATTGGGAAATTATAGATTTACGAAAAAACTTATTTGAAGTCTTATTGATAAAGAGTCAAAATTAAATAAAGTCTAAAATGGCACTAGGTTTCTTTCACATTCAGATTCTATGGTAAGACAGACACTAAATAAAGATATTTTGAACTACTTAAATAAAGTGAGCACATTAAAGGTTCTGACCCCAACAAAATCTTTTAAAAACGCTTAAAATAACTATTTAAAGCGGACTTTTTAATTGCCGGCATTTGGGAATTGGGAAATTATAGATTTACGAAAAAACTTATTTGAAGTCTTATTGATAAAGAGTCAAAATTAAATAAAGTCTAAAATGGCACTAGGTTTCTTTCACATTCAGATTCTATGGTAAGACAGACACTAAATAAAGATATTTTGAACTACTTAAATAAAGTGAGCACATTAAAGGTTCTGACCCCAACAAAATCTTTTAAAAACGCTTAAAATAACTATTTAAAGCGGACTTTTTAATTGCCGGCATTTGGGAATTGGGAAATTATAGATTTACGAAAAAACTTATTTGAAGTCTTATTGATAAAGAGTCAAAATTAAATAAAGTCTAAAATGGCACTAGGTTTCTTTCACATTCAGATTCTATGGTAAGACAGACACTAAATAAAGATATTTTGAACTACTTAAATAAAGTGAGCACATTAAAGGTTCTGACCCCAACAAAATCTTTTAAAAACGCTTAAAATAACTATTTAAAGCGGATTTTTTTAATTGCCGGCATTTGGGAATTGGGATATTATAGATTTACGAAAAAACTTATTTGAAGTCTTATTGATAAAGAGTCAAAATTAAATAAAGTCTAAAATGGCACTGGGAAGCTCTTATACTGCCCAATCGGCCGGTGATACAGCAGTTTTCGATAGTTTTTACAGGACTATCGGGGCAAATTTAAAGTATCTGCAAAATCATTGGCTTCAACCGTAGAGAACACGGATTCAATACTAACACAGACACCTAATAAAGATTTTTGTAATAACTTAAATAAAGGTTCTGACCCCAACAAAATCTCTTAAAAACGCTTAAAATAACTATTTAAAGCGGATTTTTTTATTTGCCGGTTTCCGGCATTGGAAAGTAGAATGTGGTTTCGTCTACTGTCAGTAAATGCCTCATAAACGAGACAGAAAGGGAATAAAACGGCATTGGAAAGTGGAATGTGGTTTCGTCTGTCAGTAAATGCCTCATAAACGAGACAGAAAGGGAATAAAATGGCACTAGGTTGCTCTTATACTGCCCAATCGGCTGGTGATACAGCAGTTTTCGATAGTTTTTTGGACAAATACAGATGGAAACAACACATACACAACTTAACAGTCCAAATCTCACAAAGACTTAATATAATAAAATGGTTAGCTAACCAAAAATATAGTTGTGACATTAGATCACTAATAAATACAATTAAAGCTTTGATCATGTCAAAAATAGACTTTTGTTTACGTTTCTACGGCAATTGCCCTCATTCCTACAAAATAAAACTTAAATCCATATACCATGATGCATTGAGGAAAACCTTCGGAGCTTTTCGGTCTACTCCAACTAACAACCTTCTTTATGAAGCCGACCTTATGCCAATCGAGTCGAGATTTTCGCTAGCAACAGCAAAACTGTATAAAACTCTAATGCTCGCATCAAACACACCTCTCCAAAAAGTGTTAAACAAACTAAAAAAATCAAAAAAAACACCCAGAATACCATCGATTCTGCATAACACCTTGAACTTCTGCGAACACAATGATCTATCGTTTACCCCAATAAGAAGTAGGAAATTATTAAAACCCCCATGGTCTCTCAGTAAAGAGTCAGTTAATCTCTCTCTTCACTATGCGACTAAGTCATCTACATCCCCCATAATATATCGCAAAATGCTCCTTAGCCTCAAAGAGAGATATGATAGGTATAAGTTTATTTACACGGATGGGTCAAAATCAATACAAGGAGTCTCATACAGCATCACAACTGAGTCAGACATAGTTAAAATGGCTTTGCTCCCATCCCACACCTCGAATTACACAGCGGAGGCAGCAGCTATACTGGCTGCCTGTAAATATGCACTAAGAGAAAAACAGCATTTTGCAATTTGTTCAGACTCACTGTCAGCAATACAGGCAGTAACCCAGGTCAACAACCAAAATCCGTACATCTCGCATATACGAGACATAGTAACTCACCAATACCCCAAAATAATTTTGATATGGGTACCAGGTCACACTGGCATTCAGGGCAATATAATGAGCCGAGAAAAAAATTCCTACACCCTAAGCCTATTGAATCCCTATCCCTAAGTAACCCCAATATCGTCGCTATCTCCCAATTCTTTAAAGAAATAAACCTATACCACCTATTGTAAAATATTACCCAAACTCATGTAAATATAAGTTAACAAAAGAAATGTAAATAATTATTAATTATACTGTATATACATACATTTTTTACAACTAGCTTAAGACCATAGAAGTTATAGCTAGCACATAGATTAGAGGTATTTTGTAATTACCTACTAATCATAGTCTAAATAAATAAATAAATAACTATTTGAAGCGAATTTTTTATTTGCCGGTTTCCGGTATTGGAAAATGGAATGTGGTTTCGTCTACTGTCAGTAAATGCCTCATAAACGAGACAGAAAGGGAATAAAATGACACTAGGTTGCTCTCATACTGCCCAATCGGCCGGTGATACAGCGGTGTTCGATAGTTTTATTGCACGACTATCGGGCCAAATGTTGAAAATCGAATTATTAAAGAATTTGCAGATTCATTGGTTTCAACCGTGGAGAACACGGATTCAATACTAACACAGACACCTAATAAAGATTTTTGTAATAACTTAAATAAAGGTTGTGACCCCAACAAAATCTGTTAAAAACGCTTAAAATAACTATTTAAAGCGAATTTTTATTTGCCGGTTTCCGGTATTGGAAAATGGAATGTGGTTTCGTCTACTGTCAGTAAATGCCTCATAAACGAGACAGAAAGGGAATAAAATGACACTAGGTTGCTCTTATACTGCCCAATCGGCCGGTGATACAGCGGTGTTCGATAGTTTTATTGCACGACTATCGGGCCAAATGTTGAAAATCGAATTATTAAAGAATTTGCAGATTCATTGGTTTCAACCGTGGAGAACACGGATTCAATACTAACACAGACACCTAATAAAGATTTTTGTAATAACTTAAATAAAGGTTGTGACCCCAACAAAATCTGTTAAAAACGCTTAAAATAACTATTTAAAGCGAATTTTTATTTGCCGGTTTCCGGTATTGGAAAATGGAATGTGGTTTCGTCTACTGTCAGTAAATGCCTCATAAACGAGACAGAAAGGGAATAAAACGGCATTGGAAAGTGGAATGTGGTTTCGTCTGTCAGTAAATGCCTCATAAACGAGACAGAAAGGGAATAAAATGGCACTAGGTTGCTCTTATACTGCCCAATCGGCCGGTGATACAGCGGTGTTCGATAGTTTTATTGCACGACTATCGGGCCAAATGTTGAAAATCGAATTATTAAAGAATTTGCAGATTCATTGGTTTCAACCGTGGAGAACACGGATTCAATACTAACACAGACACCTAATAAAGATTTTTGTAATAACTTAAATAAAGGTTGTGACCCCAACAAAATCTGTTAAAAACGCTTAAAATAACTATTTAAAGCGAATTTTTTATTTGCCGGTTTCCGGCATTGGAAAGTGGAATGTGGTTTCGTCTACTGTCAGTAAATGCCTCATAAACGAGACAGAAAGGGAATAAAATGACACTAGGTTGCTCTCATACTGCCCAATCGGCCGGTGATACAGCGGTGTTCGATAGTTTTATTGCTCGACTATCGGGCCAAATGTTTAAAATCGAATTGATAAAGAATTTGCAGATTCATTGGTTTCAACCGTGGAGAACACGGATTCAATACTAACACAGACACCTAATAAAGATTTTTGTAATAACTTAAATAAAGGTTGTGACCCCAACAAAATCTGTTAAAAACGCTTAAAATAACTATTTAAAGCGAATTTTTTATTTGCCGGTTTCCGGCATTGGAAAGTGGAATGTGGTTTCGTCTGTCAGTAAATGCCTCATAAACGAGACAGAAAGGGAATAAAATGACACTAGGTTGCTCTCATACTGCCCAATCGGCCGGTGATACAGCGGTGTTCGATAGTTTTATTGCACGACTATCGGGCCAAATGTTGAAAATCGAATTATTAAAGAATTTGCAGATTCATTGGTTTCAACCGTGGAGAACACGGATTCAATACTAACACAGACACCTAATAAAGATTTTTGTAATAACTTAAATAAAGGTTGTGACCCCAACAAAATCTGTTAAAAACGCTTAAAATAACTATTTAAAGCGGATTTTTTTAATTGCCGGCATTTGGGAATTGGGAAATTATAGATTTACGAAAAAACTTATTTGAAGTCTTATTGATAAAGAGTCAAAATTAAATAAAGTCTAAAATGGCACTAGGTTTCTTTCACGGTCAGATTCTATGGTAAGACAGGCACTAAATAAAGATATTTTGAACTACTTAAATAAAGTGAGCACATTAAAGGTTCTGACCCCAACAAAATCTTTTAAAAACGCTTAAAATAACTATTTAAAGCGGATTTTTTTAATTGCCGGCATTTGGGAATTGGGAAATTATAGATTTACGAAAAAACTTATTTGAAGTCTTATTGATAAAGAGTCAAAATTAAATAAAGTCTAAAATGGCACTAGGTTTCTTTTATAGTCAGATACAATAGTAAGACAGACACTAAATAAAGATATTTTGAACTACTTAAATAAAGTGAGCACATTAAAGGTTCTGACCCCAACAAAATCTTTTAAAAACGCTTAAAATAACTATTTAAAGCGGACTTTTTAATTGCCGGCATTTGGGAATTGGGAAATTATAGATTTACGAAAAAACTTATTTGAAGTCTTATTGATAAAGAGTCAAAATTAAATAAAGTCTAAAATGGCACTAGGTTTCTTTCATATTCAGATTCTATGGTAAGACAGGCACTAAATTAAGATATTTTGAACTACTTAAATAAAGTGAGCACATTAAAGGTTCTGACCCCAACAAAATCATTTAAAAACGCTTAAAATAACTATTTAAAGCGGACTTTTTATTTGCCGGTTTCCGGCATTAGAAAATGGAATATGCTTTCGTCTACAGTCAGCAAATGCCTCATAAACGAGACAGAAAGGGAATAAAATGGCACTAGGTTGCTCTTATACTGCCCAATCGGCCGGTGATACAGCGGTGTTCGATAGTTTTATTGCACGACTATCGGGCCAAATGTTGAAAATCGAATTATTAAAGAATTTGCAGATTCATTGGTTTCAACCGTGGAGAACACGGATTCAATACTAACACAGACACCTAATAAAGATTTTTGTAATAACTTAAATAAAGGTTGTGACCCCAACAAAATCTGTTAAAAACGCTTAAAATAACTATTTAAAGCGGATTTTTTTAATTGCCGGCATTTGGGAATTGGGAAATTATAGATTTACGAAAAAACTTATTTGAAGTCTTATTGATAAAGAGTCAAAATTAAATAAAGTCTAAAATGGCACTAGGTTTCTTTTATAGTCAGATACAATAGTAAGACAGACACTAAATAAAGATATTTTGAACTACTTAAATAAAGTGAGCACATTAAAGGTTCTGACCCCAACAAAATCTCTTAAAAACGTTTAAAATAACTATTTAAAGCGGACTTTTTATTTGCCGGTTGATGATTTTAAGAGAAAATGTGATGTGGTTAAAGTGGGAAATTATGGATTAAGGAAAATTGCCTATTTGAAGTCTGCTTGATGAAAGAGTCGAAATTGAATGAAGTTTAAAACGGCACTGGCAGGCTCTTATATAGCCCAATCAGTCAGTGACTCACCGATTTTCGATAAGTTTCTGGCTCGACTATCGCTAATGATATCGAATCGAACTAGGCATTTTGCCAGATGGCGCCAGCAGGCAAGAAAGATTACAGAGAGTTAACATGATTAATCGATTAATTAACAGCGGCACTTTGAGTTTGCTGCTAACAGTGTCAAAAACATATGTGACTTTTCACAAAATTTCGCTCAAATTTAAAATAAACAAAAAGCAAAGCATAGACACACTGGCAACTAATGTGAAGAATGCAGTAATTGTGGTTTACTTGAGCGTGAAAAAGATATTGTTTGTTTGTTTTGTTTGGGAAACTTGCCGCCGCTCTCATCGTATTATCACCTGTCACACATACACACGACACGATATACATGCACACACACATATAATAGCCTTAGCGGCATTTTTGTTGTTTTATTCTTCGGTGCCGCTGTTGCTGCGCTTAGACACGTCAACAATCGTGATTTGACGGGGGCGGGGGAGGCTGCTGCTCACCATCTTCATCATCATCATTATCAACAACGGTAGCAGCGAGAAGAACTGCTAACTGAGCGCAATGCGAGTTAGCAATGTGAGGATTGGACGGATATGCCGATTGGCACTTGGCCTGCTGGTTATTCTGCCGTTACTTTATCTATTGACCAACTGGAGTGATCAACACAAACGCGTCCAGGATGCGCCCTATCAAGGCCGGCCCAATCACCAGCGTTTGGAGAATCGGCCACGTGAAGTACCCAAGTTAATAGAAGGTTAGTGGATAGAGGGGCAAGTGAAACGTGAAGGTGTGCAATTTGTTTTCGACCCATTTCAAATCTTATTTGCACAATTTTTTCTGTTTGAACAAGTGCATTATTATTATATTACTCATCTCATGTTGATACACACGTTTTGCAGGTCTTGGAAACTTCGAGCCCAAAGACCTGAAGCCACGTAGCGGACCTGGCGAAAATGGCGATGCCCACGTTCTAAATGCGAGTAAGAAAAATGCTGCCGATGCGTCAGAAATGGAATATGGCATGAATATTGCCTGCTCCGATGAGATTTCGATGCATCGCTCGGTGCGTGAAACTCGGCTGGAGGAATGCAAACATTGGGATTATCCCTACGATTTGCCACCGACAAGTGTCATCATTGTCTTCCACAACGAAGGATTCTCTGTGCTAATGCGCACAGTTCATTCGGTTATAGATCGCTCACCCAAACATATGCTGCACGAGATCATACTGGTGGATGATTTCTCTGATAAAGAGAACTTGAAATCCAAACTGGATGAATATATTGTTCAGTTCGATGGACTGGTGAAGATCATTAGGAACAAAGAGCGTGAGGGTTTAATTCGTACGCGATCGAGGGGTGCCAAAGAGGCTACAGGTAAAAAACAAAAAATTTCTTATTAATTGATTTCGTTATTTGATTTCTATTGATTTGTGTGTCCTTTCTGCCATTAGGTGAAGTCATTGTCTTTTTGGATGCTCATTGTGAGGTGAACTTAAATTGGCTGCCGCCATTGCTGGCTCCCATCTATCGGGATCGTACTGTGATGACTGTGCCCATTATTGATGGCATCGATCATAAGAATTTCGAATATCGTCCTGTCTATGGGACAGACAATCATTTCCGTGGCATATTCGAATGGGGTATGCTGTACAAAGAGAATGAGGTGCCACGGCGAGAGCAACGTCGTCGTGCCCACAATTCGGAACCGTATCGCAGTCCCACCCATGCTGGCGGCCTCTTTGCCATCAATCGGGAATATTTCCTTGAACTGGGCGCCTACGATCCCGGCCTTCTTGTATGGGGCGGTGAGAATTTCGAACTGAGCTTTAAGATCTGGCAATGTGGCGGCAGCATCGAATGGGTGCCGTGTTCGCGTGTTGGACATGTCTATCGCGGATTTATGCCTTACAATTTCGGAAAATTGGCCAACAAGAAGAAGGGCCCCTTGATAACGATCAACTATAAGCGCGTCATTGAAACCTGGTTCGATGAGACGCACAAGGAATACTTCTATACACGGGAACCGTTGGCTCGTTATCTCGACATGGGCGATATTACCGAACAGTTGGCATTAAAGAAGCGTTTGAATTGTAAATCGTTCCAATGGTTCATGGATCACATTGCCTACGATGTGTATGACAAATTCCCCGGTTTGCCGGCTAATCTCCACTGGGGCGAGCTCAGATCTGTGGCCTCCGATGGTTGCCTGGACTCGATGGGACATCAGCCGCCAGCCATAATGGGTCTTACCTATTGCCATGGCGGTGGCAATAACCAATTGGTCCGCCTTAATGCCGCTGGCCAGCTGGGAGTGGGCGAACGTTGCATCGAAGCGGATCGCCAGGGCATTAAATTGGCCGTCTGTCGCCTCGGCACTGTGGATGGGCCATGGCAATACAATGAACATACCAAACATCTTATGCATCGTGTCCACAAGAAATGCATGGCCCTCCATCCCACCACACAGCAATTGTCCTTGGCTCGTTGTGATGTCAACGATAGCTATCAGCAATGGTGGTTCAAGGAGATACATCCACGCTGGTAGACGTTGAGTAAGTACGAGTTTTCGGAAAAGCGGAACGCAAATGCAAATCTCACCAGGGTTTCACAAGTTTAACAAGTAACGGGGGCGGGGATCGATAATGTTTTTAGACAAAAGGAATTTAGTGAAATGGAATGAAAAATAGCAAAAGAGGAGCAAAGAAAACAAACAAAATTTTTTTGGAATCGTTGTTGGTATTTGTTTTTTTTTTTTCCTTTTCTTTTATTGGATATATATACTATATACACACACACATACATATACATATATATAATATATTCCAAAACGCACTTCCATATGCTTAGGGTCGGGGAAATCTTTTTCAGTTAAAAGTTTTGTAAGCATTTAATGCATAATATTGTAGAATATACATATATATTAGCTGATAAACAAACAAATCTGTATTAACTATATACATATGTCAGAATCAATTCCTTTTTCTTTGTATTATCCAACAAATTGATATTCAGAATTTCTAGACAGAAAGAAAATCCATCCATTTATTAAGATTTATCTATGTATTTGTTGTAAGCAAATTCAATTCCATCACATACATAAAAGTATTAGCATCAGCTGTAAATATATATATCTATGCATATATATTAATTAGTAAAACCATCAATTGGCAATTGTTAAATTATATAATATTCAGTTATATATGTAAATCCGAATATCGAATTTACAAAAGATTTCCTAGCCCTAAGCAAATATGGTCTAAACCGATTGTTAAGTGCGTGTGAGTGAGATAGAATGTGAGCAAAAATGAAAGAGATCGAGCTAGTGCGTTAGTTGATGGTGTGAGAAAAGGGAATTAGCTATATATACATAATATATTTAATATATATATATATAAATATATATAAAAACACAAAAGAATATGTGCGATGTGAGGATCGTGTGCAATATCATCATATATATCTACAGAGATACATTTATACTATATAAAAAATGTATAGCAGGATATATAGGATCGATCCCAATTTTGTTTAAAACATGGATGTTTTTTTTTTCGAAAATCGAAATCTTTTTTATACCTACTATTAATATTAATAACATAATGTTTCTTTATTCTTTATATTTTCTTGAATTTTTTGTTTATACATACATATATACTTTTTGCTCTTTGATTGCCAACGAAATGGGAAAAAAAAAAAAAATAATATTTGAACCAATTAAGTTAATATTCATAATTAATACTGCCGAGAATTACATTCCAAATGAATCACATTCTATAAACTACTTATATGAAGAATATACAATTTATTTTCTTATAATTTAATTTTTTTTCTTATTCGCATATAAGTCTAGAGTAATAAGTCTGAATAATTAATAGATGTAATAACTATAATAATAATAATAATAATAATAACAACAAGAGAACATGTTTTCTAAACTCTTTAAAATCGATTTGTTTAATCTTTACCTTTTGTTTTTTTATCAAACAAGTGATAAATCATTGTACATCGAACTCTACATTTGAATATTAAACACAAATTTTAATTAGATTAATGATAATATGTCTACAGAAGAATGTGGGGATGAAGAAGTGTAGAAAGGAATTGTGATATTACTGGACTCTTGAATCAGATCAGATTGTATTCGTATTAATCGTGACTTGATTATTGTCATTTATGATAATATATATACTATATATACTTACGATCGATTCGTGTTGATTACAGAATATGAGTCAGCCAATATTGATGGATTGAACAAATTGTGAATAATAATATTATTTTGAAGTCTCTGAATGTTATCAAAATCGTCCAATTCTAGGGAAGTCCTCAAGAGTATGTTTGTCATTTGTTTTCTTTTTTTTTTCTTCTCTGATAAAGTTCTGCGAAATGTATTGAAATCGATCGAAGTAAGAGTGATAGAATTACATGCAATGGGAATAAGATGGATGGACAGGTGAAGTAATTCTTCTAAAGGGTCTTATGAGATTGAAGGAGAGCTTCCAAATGTCAAAGGGTGGGGGACGGGGCGTGTCAAATTAGGTAGCAATGTTTATGTTGTGTGTAGTTTGTCAGCTTATCACAATTTGTGTGTGTATGTTTTTATATAGAAATTATACACATTTTGTTTTAGCTGATAATGGGCAATGGGAGATGGAACGCAATAAACGCCGAATTGTTCAATTTAATTGACTGAAGTGGGCTGGGCTAGACCACTGGGGGTGGGCGGGGGAGACCCGAGAACCCTTCTTATCAATTGTTATTGTCACTGAGACGATACACTATACTGTGAAAACTAATTGAAAGGGTTGACAGAAACAAATTTATGTTTTTTGAATCTTCAATGAAAATACAGTGAAAAGTACATGAAAATAAATAGACAAAGCCTAGTTAGAGGAAAATGCTTTCAAAATCAGTGGATTGGCGAGATGAAAACTAATGCCTGATCCCTTTTGAGTTGAATTTCAAGTCTGTTAGGGTATTTAATCAGTTCGCTTAGAACCATTTGCAGTTGGATTAAAACATTGTCAGTGAGTTGTCAATGAAAATTGGCAATTTGCCGCCTGCCTGATAAGAAAAAACCATTCGGCAGGCAGACATCCGACACAACCGGAACCGGGGCAAGGTGTGGCCCAATCAGAGGTTTCCATTTACTCGGAACTCTCTGGCCGCGTGTATATATAAATAATAAACCCATCGCCATACCATCAATCAGTCCGTGCTGTTTACTCATTGCAGCTGTTTGTTAGTTAGTTACTTTTCAAGGATATCAAATCGTAGTGAACGTCTTTTCCTCCTTTCATCATGTGCAAATTGAGTCTGTTGCTATTGTTGGCCGTATTCGGTTGCCTCCTGGTCTCCGGCAGTCAGGCAGGTCGTTTGGGTTCCCGTGATGCCAGTACCAATGAGGTTAGTCTTCGTGACATTACCGTGGTCAAGGATGTGCGAGCCTTTGCCGCCAAGCATCCGGGTCTCAAGATGCAACGTCTGACCAAGCATCCTGAGGCAAGAAGTAGTACCCAATCGGTGCGTTACTCTCTGGGAGCTCGTATCTCTGGTAAGTAGAACCCATAAAATAAGATAAGCAAATCTAATTGCTATGGATTATTGCTATAATTTGAGCATTATCTCAAATACCTAGATATTGATGTTCTAGAACGAATATCGATAGTACTTGGTATTAAGTTATGTTATCAGCAAAAGCTTATATTACTATAAGCTGTTGGTTTTTGCTTTTTTGTTTTGCCTGGCTAAAGCTTTTCACACACAAACAGATGGGCCAATGACCGTCTTGGGGCCTCTATGCAAAGTCAAGGCTGCGCCTAAAAGCTTGCTAGACATTCTATTATAATCGAATTAAATCTTTTGATGATCACTTTCAGGCGATCGCTTGGTGGCTCAAGGTGCCGATGTCTTCACCTATCCCTCGGTCAAGGATGTCAGTCTGCAATTGACATATCCCGAATCTGGTACTGGGGCTGTTGTCACCTATGTGGAATTGATCTGCAGTCAGGATAACACTGAGGGCAATGCCTATGTGGTTGCCGGTGGCATTGGACAGCGTTTCATCTCCATTGTCTTGGAGGCAAATCAAACCAAAAACTTCTCCTATCAGGCACAATATTATGGCACAGATTAAAAACAAATATCGAATGAAAATTTTGTAAATTCAATTTAATTTTACCTAACAAATTTTTATTGTTTTTTTTTTTTTTTATACAATTCGTTCTAACTAGAAATACATTTACATTTATACATACATACGATACACGTACGTACGATACACAGACATACATAAGCACACACACACAGATCCACACACACTAACATTTATATAAATGTATACTGAGCATTATAAATTATTAGCGAAATCGATCGAACAAGTAATTCCATTGGTAATTCTCTTTGGCTAAAACAAAAAAAAAAAAAAAAAAAAAGGCAGCCTGGGGGCTACTCACGCGCCTTTGGCTTGCCGCTTCATAAATCTGATAAAACGGAGACATTTTAGCCGATGACGTGTAGAGAGATTTTTGATATTGATTTCGGACATTCCCGAAATTGAATAGAAAAAAATGCCAAACACTTGGCATGATCATGCCAAAAGATATCATATGTCGTATGACAAATTTTTAAAAAAGTTCCCCCCTGCCCATAGCACATACATAGTTCTCGGATTCTGTCATCAAATCATCGCTTATTCAATAAAGGGAAATTTCTCGTTAAATTGTATGAAATTCACATGGCTATTAAAAATTAAAAACTACAAAAAAAAAACCTAAAAATAAACTCAAGTAGACATCGTCTGACATTCATCGTTGAGAGACTTCAATTTCTATATATATAGAAGTCTAGGGAGAGAGAATAATCATTGAAATGGAAAATCGGCAAAAAAAAAAATGGTTAATTTTCGTATTGAATAGAAAATCCATAGCGATTGCAGGCATCGGCTTTAGTATGCAAATAATTTATCTTACCTTACGAGTTAATTGTATCGATAAATGTCTTTGGATTGATTGAAATGTTAGATGATTATTTGAGCCAAGGGACTAAATGATTCAGTCCTAACTCAACAATTCAATGCAAACACATAATGTTTTGAAAAATAACCTGCAGTTAACTTAAAAAGTTTTACATGTCTCTAAAATGTGAAAATTTCAGTTTTCGTTCGTTGTTAAATGAAATGACAAGTGCTTAAATTTGGGATTGAGTTGCCTAAGGGTGGGTTATGCCTAACTAAATCTATCGTCAGGGCTGTCGACTCGACTTTAATTTTGCCAATCGACAACTCTGCCTACAATGCCCAAAAAACAAAGCCCATAATGCTGTAAGCAGAAGAAAAGATTGAGATTCCTAAACGAATTAAATATAAGGTGTTAAATATTGTCAAGACTCTAAGCCTCATTGAGCACATGTCTTATAAATGAATTGGTAATGAATTAATTTTCCAACAAATAAAAAACATTTAGTTTACATTGAGGCACTCTTAAAGTTTTAGAGGCTGAAGGCTTGTTTAAACAGTTTAAAGTTTAAACTGTCGTGGCTCATAATTCAATATAATAGATTGGGAGAGGATTGCATTTAAGAAAGGGCAAGCGGGACTATTTCCTTAAGGAGTCCTCCGAAAGAAAAGACTTTTAGCCCGGGAACTTCTCACAAGACCTGGAAATAATAATTATTCTTACCTATTCGGACCACAATTACCTTAAAATAATCCAAGATATCACTCGACGACAGAGGTCTCACTTTAATATCACTTGTTGAGGCATTTTACCTATCAATTCAATGTCATGCTGATTAGGCAATACTATATGATTCTTTTACTTGAATGGTGGGTATATTATATATGTAACTATAATATATATGTAGTATAGGTACATCCATTCCAGATACCCTCATTTGTGGGACTAATTCAATTTCCAGTTGACCAGTGTTTATTGTAGTGTTTTTGTTTTCCTGTGTTTTTGCAATTGAACTTCCTAAATTAATTAACGATAAAAGTAGCAATGAAGTCCATATTTGATATCGACCATGAGTATGTATGGTTAAGTTTTGCGTAGTCGGTCACAATGTTTATTTGTTTATTAGATTGTTTGCCATTGTGCGCAATTATGCATATCAAGGCTAAGATTGCGAAGTGAAATAACAAAAACTAGAGACTCTAAAAGTTTAACAAAAACTCGAACACAACGAAGCTCCCAGTACCCTATATCAATCAATGCCTCACTCTGATATTGAGTTTGAAATTGTTTATACCCTTGATTTCATTAAGGGTATTCAAATAGCAGAACCAACACAATGCACGTGCCAGGTGAAAAGTAAATAAACGTTCATTAAACATTACTTAATAACAAGGAGGAAGAGATAGAAAGAGAGGGAGAGAAAGAGATGACACTTGGAAAATAAGGGCTTCCGCTCGGGCGAGACGGTAAACTAAAAGAATAGAATTAAATAACCAACAACTGATAATAATATTTAATGATAATTAAATGTAATCTATATTCCTTCAAATATTTTTAAGTCATATATAATTTCGATTGGGTATACAAGTGTTTTCTATATGTACTGATAGTAAGTAATTTGTGCTTGAGCCAAAAGATAATCGTATAATTGATGATCCATTTACTTATGGCAGGCACTGTTCGAGTGTATACCAAACATAATTGTTAAAGCAAATTATAGACAATTATTTTATGTACGCCTACTTAAGCAGTTGTTTGTGCAATCTCAGCATTGAGAGATAAACAATTCTCAAGTGATATAGACAAAGAGAGCTAGAGAGAGAGAGAGAGAGAGAAAGGGAGATAGGGAGAAAGAGCGAGCGAGAAAGAAGGACGGAAACCCCTTCCTGAGGGCCTCTAGATTAAAGATCTTCCTGGTGAATCATATCAAGTATTTTTAAGAGTGTGGCACATGTCTATAAATAGATATAATAGCTCAATTAGCAAAGCCAATTCAATAAGCCATGGCCAATACTTTATTGCTCTTCCCTCCCTATGCCCCAGCCCATCATTCACATTTTGACTTTACGTCTCTCTAACATTTCTTTTGGTTTTCTTTCTCGCTCCATCGTTTGTTCTTGTTGTCGAGCTATTATCGCTCCGAGTAGCGTCTTATCGCACTCGCAATGCTCGCTGACCGCCGATAAGGCTGACAATTCCATTTTTGGGCGAGATATAAAAACCAACCACATTGGTCCGGTCCGCCAAAAAGGTTCGAAAAAGCCCACACAAGCACATACAATACGTCGGAAAAATTTCTATTCCACAAAAAAAAAAAAAAAAAAAATTAAACCAATAAACCCATCTCAAGTCAAATCATCTCCCTTGATAGTCATCCACGGGTCAAAGGGCAACCATGTGGCATGCGCTAATTGCTCTATTCGGTGTAGTGTTTCTAGTGAACGCTCAACCACTCGCCCGGGCAAATGATCTCTATTATACGGCCATAACGCCCGTTAGTGATGAGACTCGTTATACGACACTAAATCCAAATGCAGAGCTGAAAGAATTCAATAAGGTGAAACATTCAAAGGGGAATATTGTCTTTACTTCGGGTGAACGTATTACAGGTATAACACAATCAATTTCCCCCATCGTCCATCCTGGACTCATTCCAAGTGATCGGTTTTTCTCGCTCCAGGTGATCGTTTGATTGTCAATCACTATGATGATGAGAGTTTCACCACAACTGCCGACATTGAGGTCGGCATGAAGTATCCATCGAGTAGCAGCACCGGCGCCACTTTAACCTGCATCGAGATCTATGTGGATATGTCGGCGGATGATGCTGGTGCCTATATGATCAATGGTGGCATTGGCAAGGCTAATGCCGAAATCCTCTTGACCTGCAATCAAACTCGCACATATGTCTACGAAACCTATTTCTATGGTTATTAAAGAGCCAATGGCCAGACCAAATAAAACATCAACTGTGATCGCTTCTCGTTAGTATTATAGATCTTAAACAATCAACATTTTTTTTTTTTGTTTTGATATTAAACACAAAAGTCTAAACTTAACTAAACTCAATTTAATTGTTGCAAAAACAAAAATATGGTTAATTTTTGTTTTTTTTGTTTTTGTTCTTGTGTGTGCTTTTTTCTTGCTTTTATTTTGTATGCGATTTATTGGTCTCTTATCGTCCGTCAATTCGTTTCAATTCTGGCCTCCAATAGGTTTTTCCAATCAACAAAAAGAAACAAATCAAGACTGCGTCATCTTCCCGATCGCAGCTAATTGAAATTATGTGTGTGGGTGTGTGTCTATTTGTCATGTGATCTAAAAGATTAGATGTTCGAATAGTCAACAAAATATTACCTCAAGTATTGCAACATCTATTGTAATTTAATATTGATAAAGACAATGATGATGGAGCAAGAATCTAAAGGCATATGGGCGCACAACGCTCAACGAAATTTGCCGTCTTCTCTTCAGACCAAGTCAAGATTTTGGTCTATGGAGATGCTTATCTAAAGAAATTATTTATCTTTCGATTAGGCATCATTTGATGTGATTAATTAATTCTTAACTGTTGTTTTAAGAAAGAAAGTAAATAGAACTCCCTGTAGAAAAAGACATTCTTTAAACCCAACTTTGCCTTAGAATCATAAGTGCTCCAAAGCAATCTGCTCGCGAATCGATCAAAAGAACAAACCACATAAGCAAAAGACTGAAAAAAAGTTTCTGATGAACCGATCTTTGATTTGACAGATCAATGACCTACTTATAGAAGTCCATACTGGTGATATCGACAACTTTATTCACTTAATTTTAAATGACTGTGAGACACACGAAGACAAACAAAAGAACATTTGCAATCGGGGATCCTTTAAAAGGATCGAAAGGGCATTTTGAGCATCTGCTCAGGTAAAAGGATATAAATTGAACTTCAATTACAGTCTTCAGTTCCAGGAAAGGAAAAAAAAAACCAAACCAACATTATGTGTCATAAGTTCAACTAGGCTAATGAATTCTAACAGTCATTTGCTATAAATCCCCATAAAAGAAAAGAAGAAATATTATTCAAAAGAAAACAATAATAAAAACATTCGAATTCATAGGAAATACCTACATATGTCAAGAGTCAACATCATGGACGGATCCAGAAAGGGGGATTAGCATGGGGGTGTGGACACCAATAATATAAAATTGGACTTGACTTTCATGCAAAGAAATATTTTACAACCGAATACCGATGCATAAGGAAATTTAAAGGGTATCTCAACATCGCTATGGGCAAACATTAAATCCATGTGTATCAATGTATATTATATTTAGGTATATAAATTCCAGATTGTATTCAGCTGATACGAAGCTATCAAGCTGACCATTAGCTGAGATGTAGCATCAGTCTGTTATGGGCTTTTATGCCGATTAGTATACGTTCTACAAAAGATGACGTTTCTGAAATTCCGAATTTTTTTGGTCGCCCTGACGCTTTGCATTGCATTGGGACAGTCAATTGTGTTGAAAGGTATGGATTAAGGGATTTGTGCGTAATTACTCAATGGTCATAGAATTTATCCCTTAATTATATGGCACTCAGTGGGTCAGCCCTGTCCACGGTATCCAAATTATCCAGAGAGCACATGCATGGGCATAAGAAATTGCACAACACTGGACGAATTTGTCCATCAGGAAAACCGTACTTTATATGATGTTGTTTCCTGTGGCATTAGTGTATACATGGAACTTGTGTGTTGTCCGAATGGTCATAATGGAAATGCTACAGCTTCCACGGTTACACCAGCTTCAACATCTTCACCAACTTCACCAGCTTCACCAGCGGTATTCGAACCACAGCCATCAACTACAACACCCAAAGAGACGCCTGTCCGATCTTATCTTGATAACTTTGGCCATCTGGCATCGCTCAAGTATTTCAAAGATGAATATATGGATGATACGATATATTCCTGTACGGCCTTGATCATAGACGATTATTTCGTATTGACTAACTATGCGTGCCGTATTTTCAATAACCAACCGCCACTAAAGGTGCGTTTGGGACTACAAACGAATCATCAGCAAATTTCTGAGATCAAACAAGTAAGTAAGACACACACTAAACACTTATTGAACACGGTATCCTTAAAGTTGCATGCACAACACTGTTCAATTACAAGTAATTCAACACTGAATACTTGAACAAGTATTAATTTCTGTTGATTATGAAAATAATATATAAGTGATACGAAATGATGTAAAACCCCAAATGATTCTAGAACTGAATCAAATTTTAAAATATGTATAATACTTATAGCCTTTGAAAGTTCATGAATTTGACTTGGTTGCAATTGAAATGTTTGATAAATTAAACAACACGATAGCACCGGATGCCAAAATTGCCGAATTCTGCACTCAAGCCGATATGAAGAATTATACAAAACTATTTGCAGTGGCCTTTGCTCAAAAGAATCGTGAGTGACATTTGTTTTTTTGCCATTTCAGATGTTTGTGTTGAATCTAATTTGTGTGTTTTTTTTTTTGTTTGCTTTAGACGAAAACTGTGATTTATTCCAGAAGGAAATGAGGATGCTTTCGTATGGGGCATGCGTAAATGTTAGAAATAAAGAGCGATTCGAAGTCAATGCCACTAGAGAGTCACACTGGTGTCTCCAGCCTATAAAGAGTAGGCTTAACACCGGTTGCATTAAGTGCTTAAGAGGCAGTGCCAGTGTCCTTCATGTCGAACGTTCGGATGGTGGCATCTGTGTGGCTGGCATTGCCACACCCACAGCCGATGAATGTTTACCGTTACGGTCACCACTCTATTATACAAGCATTTTGCATCAAACTAATAGAAATTTTCTAACTAAATATGCTCCACGTTTAGGAATAATTGAGAAACCATCAATTGTTCCACCTTCGACAACTCCTTCACCTGAAACTATTCTCCCCCCAAGTTATATACCATCGCCTTGTCCTCCACCAGCAACTCTATCACCCCGAACTGCAGTCCCACAAACTCTTTCTACAGGGTAAGGATTTCTTGTCAACTAACCAAATTTTCACTCATGTATTAGGCCTTCTTTACTGATAGCTTTAGCCATTTAGCAACGCTATACTACAAGGATGAAGAAAAGCTAGAATTTATATATTCCTGTACGGGCTTAATTATAGATAAGAACTACGTCCTTGCCACCTATGCTTGCCTTAAAGCTGCAGGTCATCGGCCACTTCGAGTGCGTTTGGGTTTACTAAGAAATCATCAGCAGAGTTCCGAAATCTTGGGTGTAAGTACATACTCAGTATGAATGGCGTTTTAATGTTAGTCAATGTATTATTACAGGATCCTCAAATACATAACAAGGATCTATTTATTTAACAAAAACGATAAAGATTAATTAGTATTTTTTGGATTTGATTTTGGTTTGTCCGCAGACGTCTTGTTCGTTTCGAGGCCGGAAGAAAAGAGAGCGACGCCGTCTCGTGCCTATCGAGAACTTATCGCTAACCTCGATACTTAGTACTAACAATCGATACTTATTACTAATAATCGATACTTATTACTAACAATCGATACTATAATACTGGTTTCGGTATATGCATGAGCATTTAACAGACATTGTAAATAATTGGAATCTTACAACTCGGCCGTCCTGACGAGGAATCGACCTCGATTCCAATAGTTAACAGCTAGAGGGGGGGTAAATAAGAACCTTACGGGGCTGGTGTCGCCTTTGTTTGGTTATCAGAAGTGCAATCTTGATCAGGGGCAACCCATAGCTTTAATTTGGAGGCTTCTAGGACCCCGTCATATGGTAGTTGGGTGATTTGGGAACCTTCTACATCCCGGATCACATATCGGTCATTCGGAAGTTTCTTATGAACCACATACGGACCACGATATCGCCTGATAAGCTTTTTGTTTGTGCCTGCCGAAGTGTCTACATTCTTAATAACTACGAAATCCCCTTCCTCAAAACTAACGGCCGGGGGGTGATGCTTCGAATAATATTCCGAATTATATTCCTGGGATTTAACAATGTTACGAAAGGCTAATCTCCGGACGTCTACCTCTGAGGCATCGACCTCCTCCGTTCTCTCACCCAATCGTTCGGTTAATTCATCTATTACCACACCTCGCTGTTCAACACCAAATAGAAGTACGGAAGCGGCAAATTTGGTTGTGGAGTGGACAGAGTTATTCAGGGCAAACTCTATGTTCGGCAGTTGTTGGACCCAATCTGCGTGGTCCACGGGTTCCGTTAGTTTCCCCAACATGGGGCCCAAAACACGGTTAACCCGCTCGACTTGGCCGTTAGCCCGGGGTGAGGCAGTGGCATTCAGCACATGAATTATATTTTTGGCCTTCAGAAATTCTTCAAACTCAGAGGAAGTAAAGCAGGTACCTCGATCGCTGATGATTCGGCGGGGTCTACTGTAATTGGCGAAGTACTGGGATTCTAATGCCTGACACACTTCGCGTGAATTCGTCGTGGCGGCAGGGTACAGCTTCACGAATTTAGTAAAAGCGTCAATGACAACTAGAAGATACTTTTTCTTAGAGCGTATGGACGGAAGGGGGCCCAGGTGGTCGATATGAACGGTATCAAACGGAAGGGGCACTTTCGGAATACTATGTAACGTGACACGGTGGTCCGAGGCGGACGCGGAGTAGTAGATACACTTGAGGCAATTCCTAATGTAATTGTTAACATAAGATTTCATACACGGGAACCAGTAGTGCTTCTTGATCTGTGTACAACATTTCTCCGTGGCCATATGGCCAAGCTTCTCGTGCACTACTCGTATGACATGATTTATCATCTCGGAAGGGACATAAAGTTGGGGTACACTCGTCGAGGACAGGCGGTACACTACTCCATCTCGCAGTTCGAAATCCGCTATCTCATATTTTTCCAACTCATCTCGGAGTTTGACAATCTCAGGGTCCCGGTTCTGGGTTAACTGCAGCTGGAAGTCGAGGTTTAGATCGTCAACGTAGGCGGCAGTTTCTATTCTGCTTAGAGCATCAGCATGGGGCATACCAACCCCCGAGCGGTGTACAATCGTGTAGTTATAGTTTTCCAACAGCAGGGCCCAGCGAGCAATCTTGGCGGAATGTCCACCATTTCTCAGTGTCAGCGCAAGGGAATTACAATCGGTCACAATTTTGAACGGAATGAATTTAAGGTATGTCTCAAAACGTTTTAAGGCATATACGATGGCTAACGTCTCTAGCTCATAACTGTGCAATTTCGATTCAGCGGCGGAGGCCATCTTAGAGAAGTAGGACACTGGGTGTAATTTACCGTCTGTTTGTTTCTGGAGGAGCACTGCTCCGAAACCAATTGAACTAGCGTCGCAGTGTAACTCTGTTTCAAACTTCGGGTTGTAAATAGATAACACGGGGGATTCGATCAATTTCAACTTCAGTGTTCGGAAAGCTTCCAGGCATTCTTCGGAGAAGACATAAGGGGTATCTTTTCTTAACAATCGGGACAGCGGACACGCAATCTTAGCGAAACCTAATACAAATCGGCGGAAGTATGAGAATAGGCCTAAGCAACGCTCTAATTCCTTGCCATTTCTTGGGATGGGCAAATCCCGTATCGCCTGAATATGAGCTGGTTTGGGCGTGATACCGGCGGCATTGGCTAAGTAGCCCAAGTACTCTAATTCCCTATACGCAAAACGGCATTTGGTCAGCTTCAGGCCTAGCCCGTTCACTCTTAACACATACAATATTTCCTTCAGAATCTCAAGGTGGGTTTCAAAGTCATGCGATGCGACTAGGATGTCGTCCATATATATCACTAGTTGACCTTGGTTTATAAATTTCTTAAGGACAAAATAAACGAATCTAGCGAACACGGGGGGACCATTACAAAGTCCGAAGGGCATACGTACATATTCAAACTGGCCATCAGGGGTTACAAAGGCAGTATATTTGATCGAGTCTGGGTGCATTTTCACATGGTGGAAACCGTTCTTCAAGTCCAGGATAGTGAAGAATGACTTGCCACCCAGATGTTCAATGCAATCATCTAACAGAGGGATCGGAAAATGATCTCGAACTGTAATTTTGTTTAACGGCCGGTAATCTACACATTTCCTCATTGTGTTGTCCTTTTTCCGGACAGGGACAATAGCGGCAGCGTAAGGAGAACTACTGTGGCGAATGATGCCAGCTTTCAAGAGATCATCACAAATCTCCCGCACTTCGATGCGTTCGTGGTGCGACAGACGGCGGGGGCGGCAGAAAATCGGAGTTTGGCTAGTCAATTCTATTTTCATCTCATAGTTCATGGGCTTGACTAAATCTGGATTAACCTGTACGTATGAAGTGGAAATAATAGACTTAAGGGCTGCGGTTTGCTCTTCCCGTAACGTGGGCTCTATATCAAAATCTAACTCACTGACAGCCGGGAGCTCAATGGCATTTATCGTCATGAGTGCATCATTTAGTGTTTCCGAAGGTACGGCAGAAGTTTCTAGAAGGGGAGAATCAGACAACAATTCGGCAGACACAATCTCATTCCTGTCGTGCGGTAGTACCGCTAGCTCTTTCCTCAATATATTAAAAGACTTCAGAACAGCAATAACTTTTGGATTTATACATTCAGTCGGTTTGTTCATGAGTATCAATGATTCTTTTTTATATTTCAGTTCTTTCATTTTACAGAGTCTAATATTATTTTTATACAGGAGATCTCTGCCTATGATCATCGGCAGTTCAGTTGCTTGGTTCGCCAGGACTTCAAACGTATGTATTGTCTGTGTGTTGCAGAGGTTAATCCTACACTGGACTTGGCCTAATGACATAAGTTGGTTGTTTCCTAACCCACGGCAGTTCAATTTATGGGGTCTAAGACGGCAGTTGGAAGGGACTTCAGAGTAACGTATAAAACTTTTAGGGCTGCCCGAATCAAGGAGAGAAAACATATCTATAAATTTCCTATCTTGCACTTCATCACAAACAAAAGCGACACTCACCCATTGTAGAT
Organism: Drosophila tropicalis; assembly: GCF_018151085.1. NCBI lineage: Eukaryota > Metazoa > Arthropoda > Insecta > Diptera > Drosophilidae > Drosophila > Drosophila tropicalis. Next base: position 4,831,841 of record NW_027172602.1, on the reverse strand, counting down.
GGTCTACTCGATCTCCCGAGTCATCAGCAGCGGCGGCAGCAGTGGTCTTGGTGGCATTACCGATCCGAGACGGGCAGTTCTTGTAGATGTGGCCCACTATGCCACACTTAAAACACGAATTCGGGGGTCGAATTGGTTTCGGGCATTGACTCTTGTAGTGCCCCCATCCCGAGCAGTTATAACATCTGGTTTCACTCATGGGGGAGCCAACCGATTTGTTTCCAGCATTGGTCGCTGGCTGCGCCTTCACGCTACTGCTTTGTTTGGAGGCGACAGCCTGTACACGGATGCGCTCGTAGCGTTCCAGGAGTGGCTTCAGTTCCGCCATTGTCCGCGCTGAGTACAGCATGCCGACTCGAGTGGAGCTGTCCCGCAAACCATCGATAATCATATCGACCAGCTCATTCTCCGGAATCGGAGCATTCATAGCAATCTCTTGCATTTCAATCGCAAATCGTAGACATCCCTCGCCGGCCTTGATGCGCCGGCTCCGCAGAGCGTGATACACCTCCTCCGTGCTGCGCGAGCGTCCAAATTCTCGCAAGAGGATTGCCCTTAACTCCTCGTAGCTGTGCACCGACACTGTGCGCAGCAGCACCGCCGCCGTCCCTTCTAACATACGCCGGCATGCGACCAAACGTAGGCGATCGTTTAGCTGCAGGATTTCGAATGCGTCCTCCAGGTCGGTCAACCATTTTTTTACATCATACGCGGTATCCGCTGAAAACCGAGCCACCATGCTCTCGATGACACTCACGTCGCTGACTTGCTGCCTCGGTGCTCGGAATTCGTCCATCCCTTGCTGCAGTTTGAGGATTTGTTGTTGTAGCTGCAGCAACTCGTGTTGTTTCCGCAGCGTCACCAGTTGCTCATCCAAGCTGGGAGAAGCGGAAGCGGCCGGTGTGAGGGCGGCCTCGGCTGACGACACGGAAGGCACTAGAGCGGGCATCCCTTCCCATGGGTCCGCGTCGGGACCCGTAACGGGTGCGGCGAGTGAGGCCGCAGCCCGCATGGCAGCTATATAGCCAGTGGGCACAGCGGATGTGGCAGCTGCGGCAGGCACAGTCATAGATGCGGCGGCGGGTACAGCAGTGGCAGCGGCGGTGGGTAAAGCAGTGGCAGCGGGTACAGCCATGGCAGCGGGTGCACAGGCGGCAGCGGGTACAGCCGTGGCAGCGGGTACAGAGGCGGCGGCGGGTACAGCGGTGGTGGGTACAGCGGTGGTGGGTACAGCAGTGGCAGCGGGTACAGCAGTGGCGGCGAGTGTAGAGGCGGCAGCGGTTACGGCGGGGGCGAATATGCCAGCGGTTGGTTCAGCAGGGGTGCGTATGATGGCAGTTGGCCCAGCAAGGGCGAGTGTGGCAGCGGTTTGCCCAGCAGGGGCGGATGCGGCAGCAGCGGGCCCGGCAGGGGCGAGTGTGACAGCGGTTGGCCCAGCAGGAGCGGATTCAGCAGCGGCGGGCCCGGCAGGGGCGGATGCAGTAGCGGCGGGCCCGGCAGGGGCGGATGTGACAGCCGTTGGCCCAGCAGGGGCGGATGCAGCAGCGGCGGGCCCGGCAGGGGCGCATGTGGCAGCCGTTGGCCCAGCAGGGGCGGATGCAGCAGCGGCGGGCCCGGCAGGGGCGCATGTGGCAGCCGTTGGCCCAGCAGGGGCGGATGCAGCAGCAGCGGGCCCGGCAGGGGCGAGTGTGACAGCGGTTGGCCCAGCAGGAGCGGATTGAGCAGCGGCGGGCCCGGCAGGGGCGCATGTGGCGGCGGTTGGCCCAGCAGGGGCGGATGTGGCAGCAGCGGGCCCGGCAGGGGCGATTGTGACAGCGGTTGGCCCAGCAGGAGCGGATTCAGCAGCGGCGGGCCCGGCAGGGGCGCATGTGGCGGCGGTTGGCCCAGCAGGGGCGGATGCAGCAGCGGCGGGCCCGGCGGGGGCGAATGTGACGGCCTTTGGCCCGGCAGGGGCGGATGCAGCAGCGGCGGGCCCGGCAGGGGCGCATGTGGCAGCCTTTGGCCCGGCAGGGGCGGATGCGGCAGCGGCGGGCCCGGCAGGGGCGCATGTGGCGGCGGTTGGCCCAGCAGGGGCGGATGCAGCAGTGGCGGGCCCGGCAGGGGCGCATGTGGCAGCCGTTGGCCCAGCAGGGGCGGATGCAGCAGCGGCGGGCCCGGCAGGGGCGAGTGTGTCAGCCACGGGACCCGCAACAACACGTGTTTCGGCAGTTGGCTCCGCAGCGGCGAGCCCGGCAGGGGCGAGTGTGTCCGCAACGGGATTCGCAGAGGCGCGTGTTTCAGTCGTTGGCCCAGCAGATTTCGGTACTGCAGCGGCAGGCGCAGCCGCGGCGGCTCCAGTGGCCGCCGTTCCTTTAGCAGTAGTCACAGCAGTGGGTACATCCGCAGCGGTGGGCGTGGAGGCAGCCGTTCGAGATGACGAACGTGTGGTCTGCCGTGTCCCGAAATATGAATCTCTTCGGGTGGTCATCCCACTTCTGAGTTGTTACAACCTATTTATTTAACAAAAACGATAAAGATTAATTAGTATTTTTTGGATTTGATTTTGGTTTGTCCGCAGACGTCTTGTTCGTTTCGAGGCCGGAAGAAAAGAGAGCGACGCCGTCTCGTGCCTATCGAGAACTTATCGCTAACCTCGATACTTAGTACTAACAATCGATACTTATTACTAATAATCGATACTTATTACTAACAATCGATACTATAATACTGGTTTCGGTATATGCATGAGCATTTAACAGACATTGTAAATAATTGGAATCTTACACTATATAAACATAAAAAAAAAAAGATTTGGATCTCCTGTGATTCAGTAAAATTTCCGCATCTCTTTTGGGATAAGAAAAGGCTCATGAGAATAAACGTGAAGCAAGAGAATCAGCACGTTTCTTTCACTCTCTCTCTCTCTCTCGCTCTCTCTCTCTCTCGCTCTCTCTCTCTCTCTCTCACCGACTCTAGTCTCTGAGGCATTCTCTTGCTTCGAGTTCTGAGTTGAACTAGTTGAGGCTGGTAGAGAATATTTTTTGTGTTGATTAGTAAGTTTATGGCCAGCAATCCGAACGGGCTGCTCGATGTGCGCATCTATCAGAAATAAAAATCATCATCAGAGAATAACAATGTTACATTCTGGCTATAACGTAATTATTGCTTTAATCTGGTTTAGTAACTGTTGTTGGGCCTATTTCAACTTGGAAGGTATGTATGTAAGTTGTTACATCAAGTTTTCTACACTTCGATGATATGGAGATGATGATGATGATTATTGGGTATTACAGTCGGTGATCCTTGCGCCACGTCATATCGCAGCAGTTGCCAGCCGGAGGATGAATGTCGGTCATTAGCGAAATTTATTGAAAGTGGCCAATTGACAGCCGCAACGGTTTTAAGTTGTGGTTTCACAGTACGCGTTGAAAAGGTTTGCTGCCCCTTGGATGAGGTTGGCGACATCGAAGTACGTGCTCCATATCCAGTAACAAGACCAACTACCACAACGACAACTACCACCACCAGCACCACTCCAAGAATCATCACCACCACAACTACAAAAACCACAACGACAGAAGCTCCTTTTTGGTTAAATATTTTCAATACCAATCGCGAATATGTTCAACGTTCGGTTCCAGTGACTAAGCCTCCTAGCTTAATATTATCGGGCCGCGAGGAGGAGGACGCCTGTTCGGCACCTTTGTATGAGGGCAAATGCTTGGCCATATCCAAATGTCCCAGTGTTGAGCCACTGATCTCTCAGGGTAGACTGCGCGATGATGATTTCACAACTTGCAATGGCGGCACCACCGAGGAGATTATATGTTGCCCCACCAATTTGCCCATCCAGGCACGTGGCCCGATTGCCGGCGAAAAGGTGACCAGTGTCAGTCGTCTGGACAGTTCGCAAGAGACACTGAATTCACCCGCATCTACGAATGATGTGGATGAACTCGATGCGGCGGCCATTGCTAAGGCGGATAAGCTATTGCCCCACTACAATCATTTGGCCGCTCTGGCATATCCCAATGCGGCCTTCGATGGCCATGTCTACGAGTGCACCGCCTTGGCTCTGACTCCGGATCTATTAGTGAGTGGCGCCGGCTGTCAGAGGCCAAGTCATGCGGTCTTTGGCGTTGCCGATTTGAGGGATGTAGATGTCGATGAGGACTATCTAGTGGATATTGTGGTGAGCGGAAAAACTTGTCTATAAATAGTATTTATATTAAGTTCCTAATTGTTTTGTTAGCGCCTGGCTCATCATCTAAATGACCTGGCCCTGATGCGTCTACTGAAGCCATTAGTTCTGGGCACAGAAACCTCATCGAATGTGACATTGGCTCCCATTTGCAGTCAATTCGAGTTGACCCGCCTTCAGGCCAGTGGTGAACTTGTTGCCGTAGCTTGGGGCAAGGGGAATAGTTAGTTTCCAATACAATTATCTTCCTCAACGTACTCAATAATAATCCTCTCTCATTCAAATATATAGATACAGATTGTCCACTCTACGAATTGCCCATGCGACTCGTACCCACATCAGATTGCGCTGATCTAACCAATCTTGGTAATGTTCAAGGACTATCGGCGACACATCTGTGCGTTGAACCCAAGAATCAAAATGATTTGAATATGTTCTCGAGAGCCACAAAATGTGCTCCATGTCCGGCTGTTGTTGGCAGTATTCTTCATTTGATTCGACCCAATGGCAATCGTTGTGTCCTTGGCCTAGCCACGCCCACTGGTGCCGAATGCGATGCAAGAGCCATGTATTTTACAAGTCTTTTGAATCCGCCATTTATCAATTTTGTGGAGAAACAACAACGACTGTGAATTGCCTACTTTAAGTTAATTATGTATGTATGTAGTTTAGTCAATTAGTTAGTAGTCTTTGCATAAGTTTAGATAATAATAATAACAATAATAATAATATTAATAATCATACACAGAGTGATCTCCTCCATGTGATTAAGGACAAAAGGTTTTGAGCCCTTTCACGATTCATTTATTCAGATATTATTGAATATCCGGTTACTTACAAATTTGAAGTTGGAAAATCTAAAAATTAATGGAAATTACACATTGACGTAGAAAGATATAAAATAACAAGTCTTTTGACGTCAATTGAGTTTAATATGAAAGAGTGTTGTGAAACGACAACAATTTAAATCCCAATACTGTTTTCTCGATGAATGCTGGACTAGGTCAAAGTAATGACAATTTAACGTGTAATTAAGTAATTATTTTATGAGGTCCTTAAGAAAATGCCGCAGTCATTGTGTACTTTCCAACCTAACTTAAACCTTGTACACACTGACTCAATCTACAGTAAAAACTTCTTATATGCGATAAATCCCATAGAGGCTACTTCCATGACCATAGAAAAGGGTGCAGGTCTTACTGTAGTTGCCTGTCAAGTGCATAATGAGTGAAAGTGTTTTGCGGTTTTTGTTGTCTGTCTGATAAATACATAAATTCATTCATAAACAAATATAAAATGTCATTAGTAATTACATTAATTACTTTATTTTTAGTACACATTGAGCAGAAATCTTTCATTTCAATTAACTTACATTTGCCACTCAATTTGAAGTTCATTCCCATTGTGATAAATGGGATAGATTAGTAAGTATATATCTTAAAGTCAATGTGCCGGGTTAAATTGTTTTCGGATAAACGCATATAAATAAAAAAAAATATCAAAAACAATATACTGATAATAATGAGTCAAATGTGAATTGGCTTGTGCACACAAATATACAGTTGAAAATTTAAATAAATTGCCCATCAACATTATCGCCGTCGCCTTAATCTAAATCAATACATATATGAATAAATATATATATGTTTATATAATATGGAATATATATACATAAAGGCACATGGCTCAATTAAAAATGCAAGTATTAACTACCTGCAATTCCTGATCAACCGGTGAGCAGCAAAGTAGTAAATATATAAATATGATATGTAATTATTCTCATGCTCTCTGTGCCGGGTAAATCCAAAAATATTTTAAACCGTTTCGCCAATTCAGCTGATTCTGTGTATTTCCCTTGCAATACCCTGACAAGTTTTCCCAAAAAGAGTCGTTTAGTTTGCAAGTGATTTTTGTAATACCTAAAACAGGATCAAGGAGGGATTTTAAAGCCAACTTGGAAAGCGTCTTGAGGTTGATTCTGAAACTGTTCTTTGGCAAGTGTTTGGTTAGGGAAAACAGGCAGGAAGAAGAAGTCGATTCTCAATCCTTAAGATATTCCAAGTTCATAAAGTAAACCGCATTTTTAGACCAAAAGACTTTATGTATTAAACTTAATGTTACTTGTCGTCTGATAAGTTGCAGGGTATAGGTTAAGTCGTTGCAGCGAGAAGTTGTTGTTGTTGCTGTTGCTGTTGACTCCATTTGCTCATGGTCGAGAGTTGAATCATGACAAGAGTTGCGCTTGTTTTTAATTACAAAAGCTACGCTCAGAGTGTATGATGTGTATGGTGTGTGTGTGTGTGTGTGTGTTATTTTTTCTTATATGTATTATTATTTATATTTTTCTTTTTGCTCATATTGTTGCTCATGTTGTTGTTGGTAGTGCTGCTGCTGCTGCTGTTGTTGTTGTTTTGTGATTCTGTGAAATGCTAAAAAACCGGTTCGATGGCCCGCTCAGTACTATCAACATGCAAAGCAATTCTGTATAGCTGGGGGACAGTCTCGGGTCTCTTCTGGAAGATCTGGCTTGGCTTCGGTTCTAATCAAACTCAGTTGCCGCAGCGACGCGTTGTCGTTCAGTTCCCCAGAGATCTTTGTTCCGGCACACCGGTTTCTCCCAAAACTCGCTGTTTCTCATAAATTTAATATTTTTCAGTCGCTTCTTCACTTACTCCAACAATTATTATTATTTTTTGTTGTGCGTGCGTGTGTGTGTGTGTGTGTGTGTGTGTTTGGGAGTGTGAGTGCTAGTGAGTGTATTTAGTTCATTTCTTTATTGCTTTTTTTTTTTTTTTTATAAACAATCTTTTTTATCGAATGCGCTGAACTGAATTCATAGTCGCAATCGAAATCGAAGTCGAGAATTCTTATCAAAAGGTGAAAGGCTATTCGTGTCAAAGGTGCGTTTAATAACAGAGACAGAGAGAGAGAGAGAGAGAGTGAGATAAAGTTTGTGGGCCTGAGAAGGGGTGTTGCATTTACATACACAATCATAAATATAAAAAATATGTGCACATAAATTACATATACCTAGTATATTTACTTATTAAATACTGCAATATTTATAAGAATGCATTGCAATGAGAAAAAAGAGATTTATAGAGAAAGAGACAGAGAGAGAGGGAGAGAGAGAGAGAGAACTCGTCATCTCTAACGCCTTGAAGTAGACGCTCAACAATTATTATCTATTGTATTAATTCTGTGATGTCATTTGGAAAACAGAAATACGTTTAGTTTATACTAAATACCTACTAACGGGCATTTCCAATATGTCAAAAAGTTTTTCAAGGCTTTTCCTTTTAAATGATCATCAATGGAGTAATTCAAAAAACAATACGAATTAACACACAAATTTCCAAGTTTTCTTATCGCCTCACTTTGACTTTGTTATGACACACCAAAGCTAAAACTAATTGGGAATTACATTTAGCTGCAGAGAAACATTATATTTTAAACTATGCACAAAGGAATTTTAGTTTTTTTTGGATTTGTTTTGCTCTACATGAGATTTGTATTTCTTCCCATTATCCTTAACAGCTTATTTGAAATGAACAAAATCTGTTTATAAAGAAACATTTACAATTATATAGGTGTAAAAATATGACTTATTTTTGTGAAAATTTATTGATTTTACTTCATCCATACGTTATCTAAGTATATACATTTGAATTTGGGTGTAGATGTTTTGGCTTTTAGTTTGTTGAAATAGTTGCCAAGACCTAGACAAACAATGAAAGAGATAATCAAATCATCTCATCAGTTCATGCTGACATACTTTCTGATATACACTTGCCACAATGAGTACATTAGTTTTGTTCTAAAGTTTGCAATGATTGAAATAATCATACCAGAATCAAGTCTTAGTTAGTCACAACATTTAAAGTCAACAGTTAAAGTCTAAGAAAAATAAAGTGAGCCAAAGTCCGCGTGGTTAAGTTGTGCGAAAGGTCCCATATATTATAAATACATACATACATAGCTAACGTAATGCCTTATAAATTATTGGGCGAGAATTCTTAATAATTAATAACTAAAAAAATTATTTTTATTAAAATACTGTTTCGAGCCGGAAATGCCTATGCTCCATACGTCATAAGAACCAAACTGACAAATTGATAAGATCATTCACAAATCAAATAAAACGAAACGATCTAAAACAATGTCTAGGCCAAGGTTTTTAAGTGTGTATTATCAAAACTTTTGCAACCCGAATTAGTCATATCAAATATGATATGTAATCGTTAACACATTGTTGTTTTTTTTTTCGCAAGAATATGTGGGTTACAGATGGTGCAAAATTAAAGCTAGTTTTTTGTCTATATATACACATCATATATGTACATATACATATAGCTTATACATATGGGTCAATATCAGAGGTTCCACATTATCAGCTGCGAAAATTGCTTCGAACTATATATATTTCAATTATATTTGACTGAAATTTCATTTAATACAATTCTTTTTAGCTACAATGCGTAGGCAAAGTGTCAGTCTAGTCAATCATCTGGTGTTATGTGGTTTATACTATCTACTGATCAATGCCAAATGCATTTGGGCACAAGACGGTACGTTTCGATCAATGATCAATGTGATCTAAAGTCATTAATGTTCTAACTTTGAACTTTACTTTCCACTTGTAGTGGGTGAATTATGTGTGATTAAGGATCTGCCGAGTGTGCAGGGTATCTGTATGTTAGAATCGCAATGTGAGCCACGTATTGTTAAGTATATCAGTACTGGACGATTAACCAGTATGCAAGTGCCTAGTTGTGGCCTTGGCACATATGAGGAGATTGTTTGCTGTCCCGCACAAGATTGCTGTCCCAATGAGTAAGAAAGATTAGTATTAAACAAAAAAAAAAAAAAAAAAACATTCTTTATGTTAATTTGTTTCGTCTGCTGCAAGCTTGGTGCCAATTGTTGTTGTTGTTGCTGCTACTGTTGTTGTTGTTGTTGTTAATGCATGAAATATTTTGTTTAATTGTATATTTATTTGTATGTATGTATATCTGAAACAAAACCAAATTCTACCAAACAGCAAAAGTTCGCCACAGCCATCACAATTGCCATCTCAAGAGCCACAGCAGCATCAATCGAGTGTTAATGCGCCCAAGACAAAGGATTTGGATGAATCTTCACCATACTTTGACTTCCAACAACTGCTCAATCAGAAGCAACAGCCAAAGAAGCAAGAGACAAATATCATATTGCCGAATGAGAATCATGAAGCCATAAGGCAACCACCTCGGGGAACACCTACTCAAACCCATGAAGCCATTAGATTTCATCCCACTCAGGCACCACGTGTAAGGGAGCCAAAAATTATAGTAAATAGACCACCATCGAGGCAGCCAACAAGATGGAATCAACCGGCTGGCTGGGATCCCATTCAGCAGGTCAATGACAGATTGCGTCAACAGGGCATGGACATTGAGGCGGCGCGTCAAGTGTCTACCTTTGAAGAGATGATGATGCATTCGAGACCAAGTACAACCACCAGCACCACCACCATGAGGACAACTACAACAACAACAACAACAACGGATTGGACACTGTTGGATCCATTTGCACCGTTTCGTTTTCAGGCCAAAGAGCAACCTGGTCTGATCTTTGGGTTCGTCTATAATCTTCTAATCAGGGGCATCAATTGGCCTAAGCATGCAAAGATTGTTTTCATTGTTCGTCTACTTTTTTTTTTTTTTTTGTGCCATTGCAATTGCTAATTCTATACGAAACTAATACGTATTACAGTGAAACGACGACAACAACTAGGACGATTGCTCCGACGCCAACAACGCGAGTGGATGTTCCTCGAGAGAGGGCTGTGGTGCGAGGTAAGTGAATTAAATCTCCAAGTCCAATTATGTTTATCTTCTTAATTGTCTCTTAAAACTCTTTTTGCAGCTTGCAATGTGATTCAGTCTAGAATGGACAAGGACGCTCTAACCCCTCACATTCTGGAGGGTATTCCTGTCAATCTTGGAGTTTATCCCCATATGGCGGCCATAGCATTTAGTAAATTTGGTTCGAATCAATTTCGCTGTGGTGGCTCATTGATAGCGGCTCGATTTGTCTTAACCGCCGCCCACTGTGTGAACGATGATACACCAGATTTCGTACGACTTGGATCTGTGAATCTGGAGACACCAAGTCCTGGCTATCAGGATATTCCCATATCGGTAAGGTATTATCAATTGACCAAAAAGTTAATTATCAATCGATCGATCGATTTATTGTCATATTCGTCTAGAATATTAAAATCCATGACGACTATTTGAGTAGCAGCAAATACAATGATATTGCCATATTGGAGCTAGCTACGGAACCCATTCTCGGGGGCAACATTTTTCCAGCCTGCCTCGAAACGGATGCCAGAGATCCACCAGCGACAGCCAGCCTTTTTGTAGCCGGTTGGGGTGTAATGAATACAACGAGTGAGCTAACACATTCACAGATCACGAGATAATGGCCAAATATATAATTGCTTTGTGTTTACAGCTCGACAACAATCGAAAATCCTGCTTAGAGCCGCCTTGGAGAATGTGAATTTGTCCCAGTGCAATGAACTCTTTGCCGAACAGCCGAGCAGTAAGAGAGAACTGAAACAAGGAGTGATCGATTCGTTGCTCTGTGCCGCCGATAAGCGACGACAGAAGGCCGATGCCTGTCAAGGCGACTCGGGCGGACCATTGATCTTTGAGCGAAATCTCACGGATGGCAATTATACCATTGTGGGTATTATAGCATCCGGTTTCGGTTGTGCCACCAAAACGCCAGGACTCTATACACGTGTCGCCTCCTATTTGGACTTTATTGAGGGCGTCGTTTGGCCGGAGGATGGTAATAGGACCAATGATCTATAGAAACTAAATAAATTCAAACTTCTAATACTTATAAAATAAAATACATAGATTTCTTCCCTTTTTTTTTTTGTTTATCTAATAATATAAGGATCTAAATAAAACAGTTATATTTATGTATGTATGTATGTATTCATTCACATTTGATCAGTGCCGGTTTAAGCCAGCTCAGGGCATTTAGCAATCCAAGAACTTTAAGTTTTTCAAATCATCATAAAAAGTGCAAAATCACTTTTCTAATTGAAAGTTTTGTCGAGTTTTATATGCAGATTGAAAGACATTATTTTAACTTTAAAAAAGGATGTAAATTTGGAAAGATACTTTGATTTTGAATACGTTTACCTGGTTAAGGGCATTTTCAATAATCCAACAGCTGATATACTTGTCATGTAGCCCTGGTCTAAAATCTTTGCAGGAGCGCGTAAATTCTGGAATAAATATATAGGAAATAAATTTGAATTAATATTCGAGAATTATGCAAAAATTGAGTATCGAAATCCATTAACTTATTGTAAGTCAATTTAATTCATCATTCAACTAATTATCCAGCCCTGGTTAATGAATTGTCAAATTAACATGCTCTCTGCCTCACACGCATATACGTAAACAGAGAGCCAGCCAATCTGTTTGAACGGAGAGCCAACTGACGTAATCTCTTACGTTTGCGTTAACGTCATTGTTTGGCAAAAGCTCTGCTTTGCTTTTGGCCATCGAAAGCGTTTTTAAGCCGATATAGTTTGTTTTTAAAATCATATTTGAAAATTGATTTTAAATGAATTCTCAACAAATAAAAGCAATAACTTAACAAAAAATTGACTAATGTTTAAAAGAAACCAAATTGTCACATTGAAAAACGATTTTCCAATGGTTAAAAAAGCTTTTGTTTCCCTTTGAATTTATATTGCTAGATTGTTGTAACGGACAATTTGTTGCTTCTGGCCATCTGCCCACCACCAACCGCCCATGTCCTAGGTGGCTGCGACTGCTTCAATCGTTTTGGTGGGCTTTTCCTCTTAAAATGCTGGTGCCAACTGGCTGGGGGCTTCAGTTGGTCGCGAGACTGCGTTGCTGTTGGTTCGCCCCCCAGAGAAAAAGGCAAGCGAAGTAACACCACGGAAGCCAATTCAAAGGATTCCAACAAAGAACTCAAATAAAATCAAATTCAAACTTCGTTCGTACCTTCGGTTTGTTCGTTATTTTTCTTGTCCTGTTGTTGTATGTTTTTTTGAAAGTGGGCGCCGCGAAATATGCTACGATTTTCGAATTGAAAAATTGATTTGTTTTTTTTTGGAAATATAAGCAAAAATTATTGAATGTAAGTGAACAAAAAGAAAAAAAAGAACAACAAAGTACATGTATATGTACATAATTTTAACTTATCGTTATGTACATATATATTTGATATGGCTAATGCTGGGAAATTGATTTCAATTGTACATCTGTTACGACCTCTGATAAGCAACCTGGACTAAACATTACCCACGGTTTATTGCAGTCTCAATGGGTGTATGTGTGTGCGTGTGTTTGCGTGTGTGTGGTGTTTTGGTGTAATTGTTGTTGAGGGTAAAAGACATTAAAGCCGCCAATTGTGGCTGATTTTGATAAGAAATATAAAGCCACAATGCGAATCGATTGTCCAAACAACAGGTGTATACCAATTATTTCGTTTCGGACAAATGAACTTTGGAATACTGACAAATTCTGAACTCAAACAATTTTGAAATTAATGTTAATTTGAAATGTCGAAAGTGGAAATAAAAACAGGAAATCAAACCATTTAGTATTAATGATTAAATAAAGCCCAAAAACTTTATAAAAAATCATTCAACTTAAATAATACTTTAATGTAAAATCTAGGAAATTATTTAAAAATGGCCTTAGTTTTTGAAATGAATCATTTTTGTATGAAATTCCATTTCAATTACATTTCGAATTGATTTCCATTTGATAATTTGCTAGTTTATTCATATATTAAACATTTAAATTCAAATATGTGAAAATACAGTGAAAACAGGCATAATAGGCTAACTTGTATAAGAAATTGCACCTACGATCAAAATATAAATTTTTATTTGACTTTCAAAAGATGGATCATCCATCATTAACTATTTTACATGATTGTTGAAAGCTTTAAATTTAAAGTGAGGTCCAAATTGAATCATTTATTTGTATTTTTTTTTTTAAACAGTTGAAATGAATCTTTTTGGATTAGGCAAGTATTCTGTTTGTAGTTTTTTCCTTTGATTTGCACCTTTTGAGCACATTGACTAGATAAAGCAAAGTAAGTTGATAAATGACCAGCTTTACATGGACGACAAAATGAGGAAAAACACCTTCAAGTCTGCTTAAGTCTTGAAGCGTCAATCTTCTCTAATTTATGTGTGTGTGTGTGTGTGTGAAATGAAAGGGAGAACGCTGTTGGTGGAATGGGAATAACTTGTCCAGCTGTGAAGTTTTAAAATGAAATGCTGATAAAAAGCCAAGACCAAGAGACATTTAAATGGAAATCTATTCTATACAAAATGTTTTATTAATGTTGCATAATAATAGATTTAGGTATGCATATTATCATATTACACACACGGTCATAACAATAGATACAAATACATAGATTGATTGTCTGCACAAAAGGCATTCAAGCATATGAGAATCAAGTTGTTATCACTTTTACACCAATTCACATCGCATTCACATATAAATACATACATATATCTATTTGTATATATAGAAAAGATCAATTGAAGTGAAGTTTTATAACCCAAAACGTTTGTAGGAAAATTTTAAATTCAGAGGCTAAAATAATGACTACAAATAAAAAATGAAAAGTTGCAGATTGCTTAACATGAGAATAGTTTTTATCGAGGGACTCATGAGTAAAATTTAAAGAAAAATGTTCTTCATAGCTTAGCTTTTGTATTGTGGACATTTGAAAACGGCCAAAAGTGGCCCAAATGTGCCAAGTTGCCCCCCAGTGGCGATCTGTGACCTGCCTCAATGTTTTCTTTTTTTGTTTTTGCTTTCGACATGTCGTTAATTCGTTGCCTTTTTGTGTTTTGTTTTGTGGCCCTCCCATAAAAGTATGCTACGGTTTTTTTTGGGAACATTTTTTTTCAAGTTTGAACAGGAAATGGGGGAAAAACCTCTGCTTATCTTCCATATTTATTAATTAAAAAAGTATAAAGAGTCCGAAGGGTAGGATAGGGGGACACAGGAATACGAATGTATTTGTCAGCTAAAATTGTAATTGTATTTGAGCACAACACACACACACACAGGAAAACACACAGAGAGCGAGAAAAAAAGGGAGACAGTAACAACAATGAAGAGAAAGAGAAGTAGAAGCCACAAAAGGCAAATAAGCGGCCAATAAAAATATTATTAATACGCCAACGACACACACACACACACAATGCCATCTCCACACCATATACATGTGTATGTACATATTTGACCCACGATTCAGTTGATGGCATTGTGGTTGCTGTTGGTTAAATTAGCAGCCAAACGCACATCATCATCAGTTGGGTGTGTTTTAGCCATAAATTTATTAACTTAGTGTCACATTTATAGCCACTTTGTGCTACCCCTCCGAACTAGAATGACACCCACGAGCCACAAGCCAGAGGCAATGATAGAGCTGGACAGACACACACACACACACACACCACACACACACATACACATACTTATGTTACATTGAAAATGAAGTATGTAATTCGTCGCATCGACTTTGGTTTACCATACAATGAATCAATCACAACTAAACCCAATTCGACAATTGTATGCGGAATCAAAAACGAGAACAGCCCAACTCTTCCGTTTCCCTTTTCGAGAGAAACTTGAATGTGATAAGTTCGCTTAAAGCCATTTGCTCTGTTTTATTCCCAAAATAGCTCTAAAATGGCCAAGCTTGACGGTAATTCAATGCTCCATCTAAGTCTTTCTATCATCTCGAATGAATCATCTTGACTATTCCGACTTCTCTGATAATTGAGAAGAGTATTCATTAAGAATTTGAATTTACGGCGTACTAATTGCCCATTAATATTTTGTGTGTGAGTATACTTTTTGCATCGACTAACCACAACAAACATGTTTTATAATTGTTGTTTTCAATTTCTATGTTTTTTATTGTTTTTTTTTTTTTCGTGTTGGTTTTGGGTTTTACAGAAAAATCACTTGACAAAGTTCCATGTGGCCTACAGCGCTGACAAACCGTGACAACATTTTCAACATACTTTTTAATTACATGCCACTGAGCAACAGGCGACAGGCAACAGAAAATTGAAGAAACTGAAAAATAATTCACGCACTTTACACGCACGTATCAGAGTGCCGAGCACCGAGCACCGAGTGTGCCCTGTGTGTGTGTGTGTGTGTGCGTGTGTATGCTAAACTTTTTGTTTGTATTTTGTTGTTTGGAGGGGGGTATATTTTTTTTCTACTTGCTTTTTGTTTTTTCATTAAGGAAATTCATGAACTGAGACGTGTGTGAAAATGGAAATGGGAGTTTTTGTTGTTGTTGTTGTTTTGTTTTTATGATGCGTGTTCTCCTTAGGCAGGAGAAAGACGACTTTCAAATGCAGGCCAAAGCACGCATCTGAATAAAACAAGAGGAATGGCAACAAAACCCGGAAGGAATCAGGCAAAGGGCAAGGGGGTCCTGAAAAACACACGTGCTTTAGCCTCGTCCAATATCCAAAATGACATGGGAATGGGTGGAATCGATTAAATTTGCTTTTTTTTTTAAGGACAAACCATAAATTTTGCTGGCATTGTCAACGACCTTTCAACCCGAAAACGGCAAAAGGCAACAACTGAGGACAAAACAAAAAGAAACGAAACGAAACGAAACGAAAAGACACAAAATTATGTCTAACGTCACATTGCTGAGTTCAGCTGATTCCTTATCACAGTTAAGTGGCTCACTCACACACACGCACATGTGTATACTGTATGGGCATCAGTGGCATCAGTATGGGGTAAAGGACGAAATCCTTGGCTTTATATGCACCATTCCGAAATGAGAGATTTGCTCAGAGATTTACGCTTTTGTGTAAATTTATGTGCATTACCAAAGCAGAAGTCGTGAAGCCTCCTGGCTAAGTAACTAACGCCATTAGCTTCTTAGTTTCGCCTACCAACCGTCGACCCTCACCACTCACCACCACATTGTCGTCCTATACTCTCATTGGCATTTCCATTTTTCTCCATTTGTTTGGCCCGTGGCCCATCATCACTTGGTATCACAGTGGACTCCAACCACTTTCTCCATCCAGATGGAGCCATTGAGGCATTTTTATTGCTGCATTCCTCAAAACAACATCAAAACATCAACAGAACTGCCGCCAACGCATTGAGCGTGGGCTGTAATCTGAGTTTCCTCTCAGTTTTCTTCCTATTTTTGATTTTGTTTTTCCACCAACATTGATTTACGCACTTGAAAGCAATTTTCTATTTGCCACTTTTCGTTTTCATCTACAAAATATAAAGTAAAACAACACAATAAAAAAATTCTCTCATTAGAACTACAATGTATCGCGAGATGTTATCTCTCTATTATATCAAATCAATTATTTCTTTTAATATTAAAAAGATCTTATATCAAAGCATATTTGTCAAATTAATCAGTACAAATTTGGGACAAAACAAAACCCAAAAAACCTTTTTCACAGCAATGATAACACCGTCACATATGGTGGACAAAAGTTCTTGAGACAAATGAGTGAACATCCGAATGTCTAAAAGTTAAAGCTCTTTGATATAATCAACTTTTGGGTATATCTTTATGACTGAAAGAGCAAATAGGCCACAGACACAAAGCAAAGTCAATTTTATAAGCAATGTTGATTAAACAAGCTTATGTACATACATATGTATATACATAATGTATTTACACATACATACATATATTGCAGGGATTTAAACATACATATACTAACATATCTCTCCTTGTGACACCATTTTATAATTTTTGCTTTGACAAGCAACAAAAAACATGAAATATTCACAATTTGCAATAAAAATGTGTTAAAGCAACGAAAGCAACGAGAGACAAAGAATACTGTAAACAAATGTTAAGTATATCATATAGAATTTCGTATACACTTTTTGTTCTCATGATGATTATATGATTAAATATCAAAACTTTATATTCATAATAGTTCAAAAGTCATCAGAGAGAGAGAGAAAAAGAGAGAGACTCCATCTGCTTTCAGCTAAAATGCATATACCCCATTTTAAAATGGGATAAATTGTAGGGGAATACAAAAAGAAAAGAGACCAACAAAAAATTGCTAATAATGTTGCATAATAATATTTTGTACATTATAAAAAGTAAGAGCATAATTTGGTTTTAATGCCAGTCTTTATGTTATTTTCTGTTTTGTTGTTTTTGTCTTTTCTGTTGCTGTTTCTGATGTGGGTGGGAATTATTCTTCTCCCCTCTTTTTCGTTTTTCGTTTTTTTCCTTTTGGCTGAGAGTTGACTTATTAAGTGGATTCTGTGTGCCGTGGCAAAGAAAAAGTGTTGAGTGGCGACAATTTACAAACGAGTGTATGAGAGAGGGCCAACTGAAAATGCTTCGTCTAATAGGTCCGAAATTAGTGCCTCTAATTGAATTAGTCAGCATGGCAACTGTCGATGATGATGATGATGATAAGGACGGAGTGGATGGTTGGATGGAGTGTCTGTCACTTGGAGCTACAAAGACCAAGTAGACCGAACCCAACCCATAGCTTTAGACTTTTACATCAAGTCACCAAACCATCATTGCCAGATGCCTTTGCCACTTGATGGCTGACTGTCAATTAGCCAGTAACCTTGCAACATTCTCAAACCTTTAAAAATTTGCCGCCCGCAAATCGCTGCCACTCCCTATGCCGTCCACATGGCCCTCTCCCAGTTGCCATTTACCCTTCTATCCACCAAACGAATGAACTCATTAATGTTAATGAATAACGACAAAACAAAACCGAAGGAAAGAAAAAGAGCCAGCTGGCGGCATTTAATGTCTCTCCAAAAATATATCCCAAAAATTTTGTCCCACTTAATCTAATCATTCAAAAATGAACAAATGTTGCCACACAAATTGACTGCGAATACTTATACATACATACATACATAGAGTAAGGGACAATTTCTCAATTGACTACCCTTGCCACAAGAGTACATTAACTGAGCCAACATTTTCGACACAGTAAGATTTGGGGGAAATACATCAGACAATTCTGTCGGATCGATAATCGGATAATTGATGGACTATATTTGGTTGACTGGTTTCCAAAGGGTATTTCAAATGTCGGTTCGGTGACAGTTTTTGACAGGGGATCTACAATCGGGTGAGCAGGTGTAAAATTCGACCACAAAGTTTTGTCAAACATAAAACGCCTCTAGGGGAGGGCGGAGAAGAAGCTATAGAAGTTTACCGCACGCGCCGCCTGGTTTCAATTGTGCGAATTTCAGTTCATCAATAGTCAGAGCACACGCATGCAGAAGATGGGTAGATGGGGAAGGCAAAAGGAAGCTAAAAGGATGTCAGTCCTTTTGGTTAGAGAAAATAAACTGAAAATTGAAAGTAGCCTAAAAGGGTTGTTGCTTGTTTTTCAGCTTCTGGCTTAGCAGAATTTCTTTTTTTTCTTTTTCAAAAAGAAATTTCAAGCCAATTGAAGCTTAAGATCAGAGATGATCATTAACCACCAGCTGAGACTTATGAAAAGTTATTAATTATTGAAAGAGAGAGAGAGAGAGAGAGCGAGGGAGAGTCAATTACTCCGTCACGGAGTCTACCCATTTCAATTTTGTGTTTACTTTTTTTTTTTTTTTTGTGTGTGTTTTGTTTGCATTTTTCATAATATTTCATTTGAATTTTTAATGGCAATTTATTAAGTGCTTGCACTTGACTTCTTTGGCAATTAATTTGCCGATTACATTTATGTGGCGAATTTTTATAGCCTGGCAAATTGTCTACAAATGGTGCAAGGAGAAAGAGAAAAGAGATAAGAGGAGGAGAAAAAGTAAATGAAAATGCGGCTTATTTAACTTTGTGCCTTATTTTCTGGCTCACAGCGAGAATTACAGAAAAAAAGCATAAACTAAAAAAGTATAATGCAAATCTTTTGTGCAAACAAGAGACCAACACACACACACATACATAAGAGTATATGGATGTATGTATTTGCCGCGACGCGTAAACAATGTCTGCCTTTTGTTCCTTTTCCCTTGCCTTATTCGCTGTTGGCCCCCCCATTAAGTTCAAGGATATCGAAGCGTTAGCGTATTCAAAAACAACAGCAACAACAATAAAACCAGCTCAGGCTATGGGAAAAACCAAGTCAAGGTAACACACGGCGTCAGGTCAAGAGGCACATGGTAGGCACCTACCTTCATCTACTTTGTCACCACCACCAATGCAATCCACTCACTTGTTAAGTCAGACTGACGGACTGAAAAGGGGTAAGGACATTTTGCCTCCTCACATTTCGCCATCTCACCCTAGACTAACACAAATGGTAAGGACAAAGGCAGAAAGCAACCGAAATTAAACTGGAAGTCTATTAAATGAGTTCTCCTCATAGATGATTGAACCGTAATAAAACTTTCAGTTTCAATAAGTTTTTTAGTTGCCCAAAGCAAATGCTTTGAACAATAACTCTAGCATACCCTACCTATTATTAGTTGTTAACTTGAATTACAATAGAGAACGAACGAACGATCGAGCGAGGCTCAGAGAATTTTTTAGATTTTGCCACCAAAACCCCCAAAAAACACAAGAATTTCTTTATTTTCCTATTAGCCACTTGCGAAACTCTTTAGCTTCGTTTGTGTTGCTTCAAGATTAATCATACGCAACGTTAAACAATTTTGACAGTTAACAACGAGTGGCAACTTTGAGAGGCAACAATTTGATTACGATTTCATATAGAGAGAGGACATGCAGGACATTGACCAAAATCAATGTACTGTATTCTCGAACCAGCCAACCCACTCAACAGCCCAATCACCCAAAATATACGTCTCAGCCATCGCCAATTCTCTTCTGTTCTGTTCTGTTCTGTTCAGCCTTGCTCTGTTCTGGGAATTCTCTTTGATTTTTGTTATATTTTGTTTTTCGTTCGTTCCTTTTTCGTTTGGGTTTTCTTTTTTGTTGCTATTGACAATTGCTGGCGGGTAAAACGTTGAAAATTGCAGCACTGCAAAGTCAATGACCGTCGGCGTTTATAGTTAAAGCACAATTGCAGAGACGGAGCAGACAGTGAGGAGAGACAAAGTGCTGGTCTGTGTGTGTGTGTGTGTGTGTGTGTGTTAGAGTAAGAGCGACAGAGACGCCTAGCTCAGGCGAATGCTCTTTGAATGCACACTCTACAGTGGAAACTTGTCAATTTCTTCAATCTTTGCCCCATCTTGAGCGTGGTTGCCTTTTCATTCGTTCCTCTTTTTCCTCCTTCCACTTGCACCACCTACCAACTTGTGGGTACACACCAGCCCATCATCCTTCTCTCGATATATACATATATATTTATATGTATGTACATACTTATCATCCCTCTTTGTCGTTTTGCGCTTTTATAGTTGTCTTGTTACTCAATAAAGCGTACCGAACATTGCAAACGAACGAGCTGCCTGGCTAACGCAAAGTAGCAAAATCAAATAAAATGGATGGATAATAAAATTTAGCCAGAATTATTCAAAACGAACTTGCTGATGCTCTCTTAAACTATAACTAGACTAGATCAAACATCGAAAGGTAATACATACATATATAGCACGCCTAAAGGCAAATGAAAAGGACAATACTAAAAGATAGAAAAAAAAAAATCAATGTTCAATGTGACCGAAGACAGTCCTAAAGATTGAAGATGATCAACAGCGGATAGCGGACTGGTAAAATCAATTTCCGCTTAGGGTTTGTCAGACATTCCTAGAGCTTAGAGTGCCAATGAGTGGGTGGATGGCTTGGATGGTGTCGTTGGGTGGTCGGTGGGTGAGGCAATCAACCGTATGTAATTACATTGAGTGCCATAACTATGAACAAGGCATGGCCCAACGTTCTGTTTATGCAAAGAAGTATGCAATTACTTGCACGCAGTTAAAATGGATATATGTACATATACATATATATATTTAGATATATGTATGTACATATATACAGAAAACTGTTGCACACTGTGGACAATGGACTATCGTCATGACGACTTCATTTAATTGGCACCTATTAAATTAATTAGGTTTTAGCTAAGGAAACTATACCCAATTACAATGGGTTACCATCTCACAATACAATTACATTTAATACGAAAATCATTTCAGGGATTAAATAATTTTTCCATCTAAATATATTTTTTTAAGGGCACGAGACTTTTATTAGACTTGACACTAAATGTAAAGAGAGTCGTAAACAGCTAGACTCTTGTCTCAATGAATTTTACGCTACTCAAAAGCCAATTGAAAGCCCATAATCACACACACACACTGACTTACAAACATGTATGTGTGTATGTATATGTAGTACCTATAGACAGAAGTGCGCACAAATATTTTTTACGCCCATAAGACCGGAGACAAATAAACCAAGCTGACAACAAGCAAGAAAAGAAAAACAGATGAAAGTAAGGAGAAAGTGAGTAAATCAGGAATACTGTATACTCTTTTTTTTCTCGTACATAGGTCTTAAACTATGACGTTAAATTATTTAAATGGCAAAAGATTTGCTTTCGTTGGGGGTTCAAAATAAATTGTTATAGCTCACGGTCCAAAGGGTTGATGGCTTAATCAACAAAACTATTTATAGAATATGCAGATGCAGAGAGACCTTCTCGAATGAGTAGAAGGAATGAATAAATTGCTTCGATTAACGAGTTAGGGTTTTGTGTTTTTTTTTTTAATCTCACACGTAAAACCTTTGTTTATTGTTTAGTAAGATAAAGGTTAAATAAAACATATTGACTGAATGAAAATAAAATTGTTTAAACTTTGGAAAATTGCAAACGGAATTCTTAATTTAAGTACGCAGAACAACTTATTGTTGCCATCTGTGAATACACTTTGTGCGCTGCTAAGTATACTATATATTTTTATTTGTAAACCCTGTGCTGGTTTGTGTCTGTGTGTGTGTGTGTGTGTGTGTGTGCGGGTTTGCGTGAAGCGAATGAAGACAATAAACATAAAATACATAAATACAAACACACAGGAAGAGACAGGGGGAGAGAGAGAGAGACAGCGTATAAGACGCTGAGCTTAGAAAGTAGCAGCCAACTGGCTTATCAATTTCAATGTTTCAAACCCATTCCCACCTTCTCCCACCCGCAGTCCTTAGCCTTAGCCTTAGCCTTGCTCTTGCCCTACTCCCCGCTTCAGCCATCCATCTGTCCTTTAAAAGGCTACCTTTTTCTCCCTTTTTTGGGGTTAGAATCCTCGCCTTATTTGCCTGCCTATAATCAGTCAATGTTGATGGAATGAATGGATGGGAAGTAAACGCTGTAAAAAGTCTGATAAAAGTTTTACTTTTTACTTGCCTGCTAATTTTCGAAAACAACTGTCAAGTGTAAGAAAGAGAGAGAGCGTGTTAGAGAGAAACAAGGGAGTCACGTTTATGGCCATCTTAAATAAAACAAAAAAAAAAAAATACATTAAATTCCCTTGACAAATTTTTATGGCCCAATAATTTGGATATACATATATATCTCGCTCTTTCTCTCTTACTCTCTTTCAGTATCTCTCTCTTTCTCCATCTGCCATGCACATACCTTGTAATTGTGGCCACGCCCCATTTTAATTGAGCCTGTTAATTAAAAACAAATTTTCCCACTGCGTTTCCCTTTGGCATTGCCAATTGAACAGGGCGCGGGTTTATTTAAATGGTATTGCATTCGAAATTTGTTCTGGCAAATGAAATTTAACAAGCCAACAGAGAAATTTTATACATACATACATACATATGTATGAAATTTGTAGTTCATTTTCAAAAGCTCCTTTGACAAATGCCAAATTAAGCGTTGCGTTAGCGAGGGTTAACAAAAATGTTGCCTACTTTTTAGCTGAAATGATGCAAGTGAATTTATCGAATGGATTAGGTGGCCCCTCGTCAGAACCAAAATTACATTACTTACAATTTGTCCATGCACACGAACACGCACACGCACACACACACACAAAAGCATTTTCTCTTAATTGGATATATATATATATACATATATCGGCGGTGATATATGTATGTAAAACGCACTTGCAACTCGTTACACAGATACAATGACAGACAAATGGCATTGGCATTGGCAATGTCAAGGCCATGCTAGCCCACACATGCGAAAAAGAGAGTTATCAACTGCCGATAAACAGTGTGGGCGTGAGAGAGACAGAAGATGACATACAAATTGCAATTTTCACTGAATTGTAAATTAGTATCTAAATAATTTCTATTTTTTTTTTCTGTTTTTGGAATTTTCCATTTGCATTTGGAATGCAATTTAAATTTGATTTTCGGCTTGAATAAATTTCACTCCCTTTAACATTTTACCCAGTCCAAAGGTCTTTAAGGACATTTATTTTTCCATTGGTGTTAACTAACGAAGACAGTTAAGACCTTGAGACGCATAAAGCTGTTACCTGTGCCCCCCCACATCACTTCCATTCCACCTTAGTCTGCTTCATATGAACATATGTACATATATACGCGTCGCGTCTACATTGTGTGCGATGTTCCGCATCAATAAGCCTGAGAGGAATCAGTATTAATTACTTGACTTTTTGGTTGCCTACAACAACAATAATAACAACATGCTTATATGTATTTTTGGTACATTTTTCAAACAAATTGTTTTGAGTTAGCGGAATCCTCGGCAATATTTAATGGCCCAAATGGGTTAGAGAACAAGTGTTAATGGCTGGTGATTGATGCACCATAAGGCTGGTCCCAGTTAGCTATTCATCTAGTTACCAAACTGGGGAATCTGGGGCCAAACATGTTATTCAAGTTTCTCGTTTTGAATCTATTAATCCATTAACTTTGCTTTAAATTTGCTTTCACAGGACCAATTTTAGATCAATCTTTTGCCGGGGTTGGGTGCATCACAGCAAAAGGTTCAATTCAAGTTGCCAATTTAAGAAAATGCAGAAAAAAATTCGTTTGTTCTTGTAAAACTACGTTTTTAATGAATGCTGTGTTAGTAGATGCATTGTTAGTGGCTAAGTTTATCGATATCACTGTGAGTACTTCGAAAACAACTCTGATAGATACTTACATAACTAATATGATGCATTAGACTACAATTGAATGGATCTTTCTTAATGGATATCTGGTTATTTTTTTCTACCAAAGACTTCCTAGAGAAAGAAGAATCTTTGGGGGTTAATCAATTTATTAAGCTCATTCAAACATAAATCAAATTTGTACACTTTGACTTTTGAAGGGAGCAAAAAGCGTGAAAACTTATCAAAGATGCCAGTGGTTTGAGGTTAAAGACCACAAACACAAGGCGTTCGTTGTCTATCAACATTTTAAGCTAATTAACAAATTTAACGTACACAAATAGACCAGACAAGAGAGACAGAAAAGCCAAACCACAAAAGTTGGTACAAAGTTTTTGGCGTAAATCTCTAATGAAATAAAAGTCAACAGACACACACACACACAGAAAGAGAGAGAGAGAGATACACACAGATAAATATGTAATATGGAGCTAATTGACAAACGATCTAATAGCTATAATCACAGCTCAACAAGTACAAAGAGCTCAAAGAGATGGATGGTTTCACCGTCCACAAGGAATACACCCTGTAATATGCCTACATGCGCATATATAAATCATTTGCAAAAGCATTATAAACTAGCTCTGCACAAAATGCAGTAGTCCTTAGTCCTAGTAGACAGTGGACCCACCTTCATATCCACGCCCATAATTTCCATCTACGTGCCCGGCTCTGTCTCTGTATCTTTCATGTTTTTTTTCTTCTTGGCTTCATCGTCGTCGTCGTCGTCGTTGTCGACTTTAGCCCACAAAACTAGGCCATGTGTGCGCGCCCAAACGTAACATAGATAAAGTCCTGTGAGGGCAAAAAACTCCTAATGTTTGAGAGATGGTTGAGCATACGGGGCTATAGATAGGGGCATGGGCCATGGGAAAGCAATGGTTTGTATGGTATGTAGCATGTTCAAACAAAATTAAGCGCACCAAAAGTAGCAGCAGCAGCAGCGGCAGCAGTTGCCAGTTTGTTGGAGAACGGGTCATCAAACCGGGCATTGCTTGTCCTGTACGAAAATAAGACAAAAAAAAAAAAAAAACAACTACTAAAAACTGCATACAGGGTGTTCCCCAATGGGGAATCGTGCCTACTCGAGGGAGACAATTACTGCAAGCAGAAAGCATTAGGATGACAAAATGGAATAAATGGTGTTTCATGTTAGGCCAATAGAGTATAAAACAGGATGTTTGGCTTTTACACATGCATATATACAGGGTGCTTCACTTTTTTAGGAAAACGCCCAAAAACTTCGCTTAATTCTGTTGTAATAATCACCTTGTAACAAAGAAGGTGACGGTAATTTAATGCCATTTGATATACAGGGTTTTCCCAAACGAAAGTTGCTTTCGAGTCTACAGCATTTTGCATATATGCAGCGTTGCCATATCGTTGCTAAACTCATTACATCAACAAAGAGAATTACAAATTCAATATTACGGTCATTTCAGTAACGAAATTGTGCCTAAAACTCATTTCATTTTGCGCTACAATTGCCAATTACCACAAAGGGACACCCTCTACAAACATTGTGAAAAAGGAGAAGGCGGAAAAAACAAAAAAATACAAAAATGCTCGCCGCAAAAGTGAAGAAAAATTAGGCGCAATAAATTGAACGGAAGTTGCTGCTTAAAATGTGAAGGGAAAAACTGGCTAAAGGGAAACCAATAAAAACACACATAAATTTAAACCGAATGTTGCATACCCTAAGTCTAAAATTATACATATGAAGCCTCAGAGTAATCATGCTTGAAAGTACACAAAGCGCTTATACCTTATTTAGCAAAAGAGGAAAACGACCAGGCGGAAGCTTGGAAAAATGCAAGGAAAATGTGAAAACTTGGTGTAATGTGAGAGAGAGAGAGAGTGAAAGAGGAGTATCTAAAGAGGAATGCAAAGGTTTTGGGGCTTTAAGGAATCGTTCGTCTGCGGTTCTCTAGACTGTGGCTATTTGGTTTTTTTTTTTTCTGCTTGTCGTTTTCTTTTTGGCCAACATGGAAACGAACGTGTGCCAGTCATTGTGTCTGTGTCATGTTGTTTGCTCTGTTTAGTCGTGTCCTGTTATTCTGTCCTGTGCTATTCGGCTCCATACTATTCTGTTCCGTTCCTTGGTCCTGTCTAGATTGAAATTCCAGTAACGAACATATGGACAGATGGCAGGACAACTCAGTAAAGGTAAGGGCTGGACGAAACGGTATGGGATGGGATGGGATGGTACGGAAAATGGGAGTGGTAGTTAAATTTTCACGACACACAGTCAGACAATTTGGCCTAGGCGTCGCATACAGATTTTCAATTCCCATATCAGGTTTTTTCCTTCTTTTTCTTGTGGTTTGTGTGTGTGTGTGTGTGTTTTTTGTTTTGTTTTTTCGGTTCCTGTTTGGTAATTTCCGTTACAAAATGTTAAAACAAAAGCCAACTAAACGTGGCCAACAACGGCAAGACACAGGCGAAAACAAAAACATTGAAATAAATGAATGAAACAGAATGATCCCCCTTCTCAGCCAGTTTAGTCTAAAGGCCGGATCAAGGCGACAAATGTGGCCAAATGGAAGCCATGACCAGTATTAGCTAATTGAAATATTTATCAACAGAATGCTATGCGATATATTTTGAAATCTAGCTTCGAAATATTTCTATCTTACAAAGACAACCTAGACATTAATGTCATTAGATGTAGACAAATTTTAAATGTCAAACTGGGCAAAATTGTGAGGATCGAAGTTAGCTGTGACTTTCAAATTTTTGTTGATATACCAACTGCCGCTCCGTAGTATCATTAAGTTTTCAGTTATCGTAACGAGAAGTACACAAAATTCCTAGTTATTATTTACGCTCTAGTTTTTCATTTTGTTTTTTTTTTTTTTTTTTTGAACCAAATTTTTGTAAAGTTAAAAAAATCCAAAAATGGCACAGGAACCCGACGGTAGTGTCGTTTTACAGATTCTCAAACTGGCGCCAGGACCACTGACCGCATCGGAGATATCCAAAACGTTGGCTTTAGCTATGAGCCTGGAGAAGAAGTCAACTCGGCGCTATGTCGACCATCTGTTGCGCGATGCAGTCCAATGGTCATTTGTAACCCGTGATTACAATAACCGGTACACTTTGTCCACAAAGCGATTGAGTGACTTCACCGTAGACGAACTCCGTTGTACTCTAGTGGAGGTTCCGCCCCCGCAGGAACCTAATGTCGCAGCTGACAAGAAGTGATAAAAATCCAAAAAGGGCACAAAAACGGGAACTCGGCGCCGGGACCACTGACTGCATCGGAGATATCCAAAACGTTGGCTTCAGCTATGGACCTGGAGAAGAAGTCGACTCGGCGCTATGTCGACCGGCTGTTGCTGGATGCAGTCCAATGGTCATTTATAAGCCATGATAAGGATAACCGTGTACACTTTGTCCACAAAGCAATTGAATGATCACACCATAGACGAAAACCGCTGGACTCTAGTGGAGTTGCGTTTCAACAGGGAACTCATGTCGCAGCTGACAAAAAGAAGAATTGAGACTTAATCTGGACCGTGACTGGTGTGTCCCCAAGGAAGACTTTCTACAAAAATTTTTGTGCAAAATGCTTTTTCTAAAACGAAGTATTTTTATACATTCGTTTTACTTTTTTGGATAAACTGTACGATGTATGTCAAATATAGTCTTGTTGCCGATTTGTAAAACGTCATCATTGTGGAATTCTTTTTTTTTTTTTTTTTTGGGTGCGCTTAAGCTGGTTATGGCTATTGTTCACTTTGCCTACCCCTTGCTGTCATTGTGTGTGTGTGTGTCTTGACAAATACAAACCGAGGAAGTCGATCCACCGCCCACTTTCTCACTCTCTGTCTTGTACCCAATGCACTGTGTGTCGTAAAATGCATGGCAGAGTCGTCAATTGTCGGCCGGTTATAGCTATCCTTCCCCATTGTCATTTCCCTTGAGTTCATTGTTGTGGTTTGTTGCCAACTGTGTGAAA
Organism: Drosophila tropicalis; assembly: GCF_018151085.1. Taxonomy (NCBI): domain Eukaryota; kingdom Metazoa; phylum Arthropoda; class Insecta; order Diptera; family Drosophilidae; genus Drosophila; species Drosophila tropicalis. The sequence goes on along the minus strand of NW_027172602.1, from coordinate 4,803,592 downwards.
TCGACTTTGTTCATTGTTTTGTTTTCGTTTTGTTCTCTTTCTGCCTTTCTTTTGCAGGTGGTAAGAATGTCACCCGCTGGGCATGAGCCGCACTCCGGATCCGGAGGTGTTGGCAGTGGAACGAGCCATGGAGCGATGGTCGCTCCTAACGATGACTATCAATTGGCGGCCAGCACAACAAGCGGTGGCGAGAAGCTTAAAGAGATGCCCGATAAATATTTTATGGCGATTGCCCATTTCCTCGAAGGACATGTGAATAATACGGACGATATGGAACGCTTCAATGGCCCCATATTGAAGTCGAGCATTAAATCGGTCTATTGGCTATTTCTCATTCAATACGCGGCCCTGGCTCTGCTCGGTGTGATCCTTAATATAGTCATAATAGTGTATATTATGTACCATCGCCTCTACAAGGATGTCACGCATGCGTTTATCATCAATTTGGCATTATGCCATTTTGTGCAATGTGCCCTCGTTTTGCCTGTCTCTCTGATGGTCATGCTCATTCAGAATTGGATATTTGGACAATTCCTGTGCTTCTTTTTGCCCATGCTGCAGGTGAGTTGTGTCATCTTCAACGTATCTTCGTTGTATCTTAAAATCCCATTGAAGCCCATAAATCTTGGTCAAGTTAATAAAGGTATTTGAAGTGCGTTCGCCCAAAATGTAGGCCAACTTTATGGCTATATAAAAATAAGACTAGATTTGTATATAGTTAGTTAGTTACTTGCTACCCACCACTACTACACATACAAATGTGAGTCCATGTTTGTGCTACATACATATGTTTGCTTTGTGGCTAAGCTTAGAATGGAGATTCATGGAATCACCAGAGTAAGAGGGGAAAAACTCATTAAACTTTATTTGGTCTATGGGCAACCAAATACATACATACATATGGATGTCTAGTTACATATGTATGCTCTGGGCATAAACGACAACTTTTCGACTCCCATTGCAATGGTAAGAAATGGAATGAGGAGGTTATACCAATCTAAATCTTAAACTTGATTTCAACTTGAATGTATTTTTTTTAGATTTTGTTTTAAATCTTTTATTAAAGTAGTTTCATGACAAGTGTGACCAAGTTGCTGAACTAGCCTTACTAGCCCTAAAAGTATATGAAGAGTCTTTCATGCTAAATTGAAGCATTTATTTATTGCTGGATGGGTATTCTCGCTCAATTTAACGCCACCACCCAACCTATCTCACCTTATTATGAAACACACACTGTGATTGACACGCCCCGCACCAAAGTAAGCAGTGAAGTTACGTGGAAGCAAGCAACCAGTAAACACAATCATACATAGTATATGTACATACATACATACATATATTATTATACTTTCTTTCATTCGATTTGTTTTGTTACTCTTATTTAATGTCATCGTTGCTTGCTCTCGCCGCCGACCCCACCGTCCGCTACGCCATTTTCCCACCTCTGACTCGGCCTTCGTGTCTTGCACCTCATACCTCATGCCTCATGCCCCACATGCGACTTGCGTGTTGCTTTCTTCATCTAGAGTGTCATTCTTGTGGCAAAGGGAAATCACATAACACATAACAACATTGGCAAAAAGTTAAATAAAGCCGAAAGATTGAATGCTCTCTTCATATCAGTGGTCGACATAGTCGATTACACAAAGCAGGATTTTCAGGATAAAATTATGATTGTGTGCATGCAGACAGTTGCTATATATATACATAACTGAAACCAAATATCGTAACACTGAAAAATAATTAATTGAATTTCGATAAGATGAATCTAGCACGTGTGTCCATACAGGACCGGATATACATACATAGTATATGATGAGCTTTTTAAAGCATAAAAAAGGACTTGCCTCTTTAATACATGGCCACCTGTCTCTGTGTGTGTAAGTGTTCGTGTGGCGTATTGTAAGAGCATCTCTAAATGATTACATTGATATTGTGAAAAGACTCTGTTTGCTCTGTTTTGATGGTAGTGAACAGAGTGATAGAGAGAGATTGTGTTACCCACCAGGAAAGGAATGGCAACGGGATATGATTCGATTTGATTGCTATCACAAAAGAGCGACAAATAGCTCACACACACACACACACACACAAAGAATAGGAATAAAAACATCAATAGGCATACACACACACACGCATTTCTTGGTGTGATTGATTGATGAGACTGAGACGGAGACTGAGACTGAAAATGACTATGTGGCATGAAATAAAAATGCTGGCTTATGTCCCCTTCATCCCAACCAAAAGGCAAAAATTTCACTCCTTAATGAGTTAAAGATTTTCTTTTTAGAAATTTCAAGCACATTAACTTTAATTGAAAAATTCAACTATCACAAATTCTTGTAATTGATTTGACAAAGCCAAATGACAGTCTTACCATATTGCACGCAAGCGCACATGATCCGGAAAGTGAATTGGACTTTGACTTAAATACGCTCAATAGATCCTTAAATGAGCAACACTTTACGCACTTTTTCGTTACCGTTTTCGATTACGAATATGATGAAGGTTTCGTTTTAATATTTATTTTTAAACTGACAGCAAAAACAAAGTTATTTTGTTAAATATGTTATCTGTGATTTTTTTTAATATGTGGCTCTAAGGATTGGTGGGGGATGGAGAGCATCCGTCTCATTAGATGAAGTCCACATAAACAAAACAGATGGAGAGATACATATAAAGTAGAAGGAAAGCGAAAAATCGTTTTTCTAGCCTAGCACAAATCTTGGGGATTTTGTAAGTAAAATAACAAGAGGCGTGTTTTTGAGTGGGAGTAAACAGCGTTCATGTAGAGCAAGAGAGAGAGAGAGAGAGAGAGATAGACATATGCTTGCCTCAGGGTGTTAGCCAGCCTGCAATCAGAGACAAACGAATTTGTTTCAATCACCGCACACGACCGAAACACGAAAAATGGAAGCCTAAGCCCATTGGACTAAATAAACAAGGCTCCAACAGTTGCCCCCAGCATGCCCCTTCCGCCATCTGCCCTTCCGCCCTTCACAATTCTCGGTTGCCATGAGGCCATGGTCTTGCCATTCAATCCCAATCTCAAACTCCAACACTTCATTCCATTCCATCATTGCTGCAAAATCATTTATCTCTTGAATGTTTGATTCTTTTTCTCTATTTGATTTGTTTTTGTTTTCCTTTGCAGGATATTCCTCTGCATGTGGCCATGATATCGCATATCCTTATAGCCTGGGATCGCATGCGTTGGCTAAACGATCCGCTTAAGGGTCGCCTGCCTGGATTCGTTTGCTGTTGTGCCACCTGGTTGACTGGCATGGTCATAGCCCTGCCATATCCCATATATACAATTTACGTGGAACTTGGTGTAAGTATTAAGAGAAGGCGTTGGTCTGTGTTGAAGGGGGTTCCGTGTATGTGTCCGGGGGGGTCCGTGTGTGTGTGTGTGTCTAAAAAAGTAATAATAAGTAAGTACTATAAAGACCTTAGCTCAGAGTGATGTGGCTGGTTGGGGAATGGGCGACCAGTGAGCTGAGTGAGCTCCCGTCGTGTGCGTTTTATTAAAAATTAGACAGCGCCATAGATACAGCAACAAAAACAAACACACAATCTGCATATGAATAATTGTGTGTCTAGATCAAAGTGAATGCACTAGACCATTAAAGCGTCAAGCATCAAGGACTCCATGCTATAATCTCTCTTTTCCTTTGCAATTTATAATCTTGACAACAGAAGCAAACCAAAAAAAATAAAAAAATTCAAATAAAAAATATTCAAATTAAAACTCTTAAGAAAAAAACAAGCAGTATGTTTCGATCTTGACAAAACGTTAAAAAAAAATAAATAAAGGATAAATAAGGATTATCAATAGCTTGAATTACCTTCTATTTAAATGACTTCAGGCTTACCTAGCCATAATCATCGTTTATTTTGAGTTCCTATTTTAATAACTTTAGAGAGCATTTTGTCTTTGTTTTCATAGATTTTAAGATTAAATTTCTATTGTAAGAGTTTGACATTTGACCCACTGTGACAACTCTTTATTGGTCTATGAAATATGCAAGGGAAACTAGTTCCTAAATTGCACACTTACACACAGACAACAATGTGTGTGAGTGAGAAGGAGAGAGAGAGAGTGTAGGTATGTGATGATTTTCGATGCTTTGACACTGGGCCAAAAATTGTCTTCCTCTTGAACTCATCCTTAACTTACCATGCCCGGCCATGGATCGGGTTTATGTAGTTGTTGTTGTTGCGAGATAGACGGTGGAAGGGGAAGGCAGCATCGAGTGAGTGTATCAAAAAGTTGCAACACTTTATGGCCCATAAATATTTATGTCTCTTGTTCTTGCTTGTTGGCTTGGCTGCTGCCTGCCTCCCAGCCTTCTGGCACAACTTCGGTCTGTATCCAGTATCCACCCATGTAGTAAATATTTTGGCCACAAAATGCAAGCATCGTTGACATGGCATGTTAACGAGTTTCAAATTGGCTGAGGTGAGTATTGAAGCAGTTGATTGTGTGCAAAATTGTGTGTTAGATGGAGACTTGAGACCAAAAAGCGTTCTAATCCGAGCTAAGGGAATATTTCAAAAGACCATAAAATAAAACTTAAAAAATGTAGGTACAACAAAAACGAAAACAAAACAAAAATAATAACAATAATAATAGAAATTTTAAATTTAATTAGATTAAGTACAGCCTTCTTCCTGGCTGAAAGAAGTCTGTTAATTATCAATGTTGACTCTCTTGTCGATAATTGAGTACAAAGGTATATCGAAAATCGATAAAGTAGCATGCTGACTGGACTATATAAAAGTCTCCCAGTGGCACTTCAAAACAAGTTTTATATCCTAATTATTAAGTAGGGATATATAAACCCAAGTAGTAACTAACTAATTCTGTGCTCTATGCTTGTGATACTTTGTCAGTATTCTCATTAATTGTTCCTTTAATCATTTTTCTTATGTGAAAGTGAGTAGTCTCAACTATCTGATTGATTCAACTAACTTGGCAATTATGGGCATTCCATTTTGTCTCGCTTATGAGCCATGCCATGCTGACTATAATCAATCGCAGCTAGCGACAAATTTCTATCGAATTCATTTCCTGTGTAGAATTTTAATTACTTTCAAAGTTTCCTTTTACACATTTTTTATTGTATAGATTGCTAAGGTAGAAATATTATAAGTGGACCCAAGATTAGCGATTAATATACATAAATAGTCCCGTTGACGATTGCCATTTGCAATTCTCAACTGGTTAAAGCGTGTTAAAGTTAAAAAATGTAATTTACATTCTCGATTGAGTATACATTTCGCTTTTGCTTGAATTTATAACATGTGGAATTGCAATTTTGGCAATTTTTAGTCAAATGTTTTTATTTCATAAATCATAATAGTTTGACTCTTGGCCCATAAAACACACTGGGTCTGCTTGTCTTCTAGCATAGCTGACACACAGCCAAACAGCCGTACAACGCTTGATGTCAGTCGTTTTGATAATGTTTACTTTTAGACGATTCTTTTCTTTTCGTTTCTTGTTTTTTGGTTTTTTTTTTTTACGCAGTGACTTGAATTCTTATGCCCTGTGGCATAATTTTCGTTTTTGCAGGCGCATATCCGGCCAAGTTCTCTGGCAGACTCTTTGCCACGGATTAACTGGGTGGTTGGGCGCGTGTGTGGGTTGTTGGCTTGAAGAGGAGTGTTTTAATGGAGAATACAGTGAGACCAAGAGAGAGAGAGAGAGAGAGAGAAAGAGAAAGCGAGGAATTGTGCTAGTCAACGCCGGCAAATGGATATCCGCAACAACAAGAACTTTAACATAAATAAACTGTGGCGGCACTTTGACTTAAGTCACTTTCGAAATCCTTTTTACTACATTTTACTCTCTCTCTCTCTCACTTACTCACTTACTCACTCTTTTTTTCTGTCTGTTTTTCTATCTATCTGTACCTGTCTGTTGGGTAAGACTCTTCATAATTAATTCAACCCATGCAATCCCCAGACGTTATTTTTTTGATTTAAAATATAAAGCATACGACAGGTTGAACAGTTTGATAAAGGTAAACAAAAAAATCAATTTGTTGACACACACACACACACACACATACACATATACGCAGATCGGAAAATCCTGCTTATTGTATGTATATAGGTACTTAAACAAAAATTTCAATTTGTCCTTTTATAAAGTTTTGACACTTTTCCAATGGTCACAGCCAAAATGCAAACAAAGAAAACTTTTTGTTTTTGTTTTTGCCAGCAACAAAATCTACAGAAATTGGTCAAAAGGCAATTCCCAGAAGTAAGAAAAATATTTGTATTATACCCTAGTCCTTGGTTAAAGCGAATGGGCATATTAATTCGATTTTATCATAGAAAACTCAAAACTATATAATACGCCGCTTATAAATTTGTAACGCTCTACTGACCTTCTCAAGATTTATTGCTAAACTAGGGTATCAAAGTGCCTAATATTCTTTCATTTATTCTTACATAAATTACGCGAAATGAGTTTGGCTTTACCCAAATATATGAATTTCTCTGTCAGCAGGTGAATAATTTAAGCGTACTTTCCATTTTCCATTATCTTTGGAATTTTTTTGAAATTTTAAACAGATTGCCCGTGGAAGCAACTTCTCCTCAGTGTGGGATTCGAGAGCCTCAACTAATTGATGTATGAAATGAATGGCTTTATGTGTTTTCTTTGTATATCGTTGAGCATCTTAGCATTAAATTTAGTTTTAGTGCCATTTCTGTTAGTGAAAACCTTTAGCAATTTGTCCTTGGGGATAAGAGTTGTTGATTTTTGCATTTCACTCCGCTTACATTTTCTCTTTTCCACACTTTTAGCTTGCAACTACAAACATATGTACATATGTATGTATGTATGTATGTATGTATGTATTTGCTTTGAGAATGAAAATTGATAGCGTATACATAACCCGAAAATCCCTTTTCAGTGAACAATTGTGGCATTTCTGTCAAACCAATTTGGCCAACCCAAATTTCTTTATATCGTAGCAACATTCGGGCAAAAAAACATACATACATACATTCACATACATGTGTAATAAATGTCATGCTAAAATATTCATAAGTAGCAGTCAGATAATAAGCCTTAGAGTATCGGAAAAAGCAAAGAAAAAAAAAAAACATGCTCGTCTCTCTTCAAGTTTTTGTTGCCCATCAAATCGTAAGCAAATATTGAATTAATGAAATTATTGACAACTGAGTGAGTTTAGGCCATACACACACACAAACACACACACACACTTGTACACTCCGAAAATGATAATCGACTTTTAGGCGCAAATATTATAAATCGTTGCGCCTTGACATCAAGAAAACAACATTATTATCATTATGATTATCATTAAAGGAGACAACTTGTTGCTTGTTTGCTTGTCACTTCTTCTATATATCCTCCCCGTACGTTCGACACTCATTGAATTGACATATAAATTATAGAAATTGTCGCCCAGCCGACGAAAATTGCATATTTGTAGGCAAGTAAGTATGTAGTTTGGGTTCAATCAACCTAAACTAAGCCAATTAGTGGTTAGATTATTGGCACATGATATTATATTGATTACTTAAAGAGACTCGAAATGTTTTCGAGAATCTAATTACAATATTAGCGGTTTTGTAACCGCAATCTTTCCTGGCAATACATTGACACTAAAATCATCCTTTCTCCAAAAGCGAACAATCTCAACAATGTTCCTTAAGTACACATACATATATTGGCAATCCTTCTTCAATAAAATGGCACGTGCTTTTAGCTGGCAGCATAAAATTTAACAGTGTAGTCACTTTTTTTGCTATTTGTGTGCAGTTTTGATTTGGAAGAAAGAAAAAGATGTAAACAAGATTTTTGGCAACTTTATGGGTATTTATAAGCAAATCATGAATTATGTTAAATAACGGACATATGTGACTCCGAAAGTTTTTATTCTTTCAAAAGTATTTGTAAATTCTCGACAATAATGGAAAAATGTACTTAATTGATCTGTTTAAGTCTTACTATATACTGACAAAGATAGACTTAAGAGGGTAACCAATTATTTAGTTGGGAAAGAAAGTAAGGAAAAGAGTTCATTTTAAGGTGTCTGTTTGACATTTTTAGTAGTCGATAGCAGAACCAGATCAAAATCTTATCGATAAATGAACAGGGTTGCTAAGGTTATGTACACTAACAAAGTTGACATGGCCCTTCTTGCCATGGGTTTGACAAAGAAAAGATTGTCCCATCAGCTTTTTTTCAATAAACTTTAAGAATATAAACCATTATTGAGTTAAAGTTGTGTGAAATCATATCGTATCAAACGTAGAGATTGATTCGATAAGAATATATGTAATTACTTACCTTTTGATTACATAGATATATATATATAATTGTGTATTGTACAGTTGATTAACGTTCGGATGAGATAGCAGTTGCATTCATTTAATTTTAAATGAATTGGATTGGATTAAATTCTCATAGTTGCGCAATTTAATTAATAAACGTATTTTTTTTTTTTTGTATATTTATTATGGACTCGTTCCATTTTCAATGCCAACAATTCATAAGCCTATAACCTCTGTCTGTGTCTTCAGCTTTGACTCTGTTTCCAATTTTGGCCAATTTTCTCATCACATTTGCATGGCCAAGTGAAAAGAAAGGAAAAGTTTCAAGTGCCAAACGTTGTGTATGTGTGTGCATCTGTGGATGACTTATATGTGTACACATACATATAAATATATATATATATATTTATACGTGTGTGTGTGTGTGTCTAGATACCAAAACAAAAAGAAATGTTTGTCTCGTTGCCCCACAATGTTGCCACTCTCATTGTTTGCCACTCGCCATTGTTGTTATGCACATGAGCATAAAATATTAATACCATCAAAAAAAAAAAAACAAAGAGAAAAAAACACACACACACACACAGACAAGGGCAACAACAAAAATGAAATTGCCAAAAAAAAAAAAATACAAATAATCAAAATAAATACAAACAAAATAAAGAAAATTCAAATAAGCTTCAAGTTCAATTCGCCATAGAATCCTTATTGCTATGCGAGAAGTTTCACATTGATTAAATGTTCAAGCGATTTCCAGCACACTCTCTCTCTCTCTCTCTCTTTGTCTCTTTGCTTGAAAAGTGACAAAGTTTTGCTTAAATTATGCATCTAACGCTGTAAATCAATTATCAATAGGAAACTATTAAAACATTGATTGAATTGGTTCTATTTTTACTAACAAAAAGCAGGCACCAAATGCCAGGCTTTTCACTAAATATATATTTATACATAAATATCTTACTATCTTCATATCCAGAATGTGATAAGACTCTGTACCAGCCTGAAACTAGCTCTGCCTTAAAGTAGGCAATGCTTTTTGATATGAAATGAAATGTATCATGTTCAGTAGGATTTTAAAAGACATGATCATTTTATTATATTATTTCAATATTTCCTTTAAAATAAAGCAAAGTTTTCGTACAAAGTTCACACACTGTTAGACATAAATAAGAAAAAATAATTTCTTTGTGTGTGGGGGGAGGGGTCAAAAACAACATTGTTATTAATTTTTTCTTTTATTTTTGCGAAACTTTTCTAAAATGTCGAGTTGTGCATTAAAAATGTATAACGAATATAATAGAGGCTGTGTGTGTGTGTGAAGGAGGCGTGTCATATGTGTGTGTGTGTGCACTTTACGACTTTAATTATGTAAGTACATAATTGTGTTATTATCGTAAGCTTACCAAGCGCAACACATCCCCAGGTCCGTGTCCACAATGGCGCCCTGCGCGTCTGAATTTGGGTCCGTGTTGGCATCCGTGTCCGTGTCTGGGCCCTAGTGCAGGACATGGTTGTCTTCCTGCTCCTGCATACATACATATGTATGTACATATATGTATGTATGTATGAGTGCCATGGCACGACCTCGTCTGCTGCTGTTGCTGGACCGCTTGGCAAGCATTTTACGGCCATTAAGTCCGGCAGTGTCTTTTGTTTAGCTTTTTGTTTTTTGCGACCCCCTCGTTTTTTTTTTTTCTGCGTTGTATTTGCTTCTTCAGTTTTGTGATTTTGGGTCTCCTTCGTTGGTCGTTGGGTCATTTGGCTGGTCCTAACCTTTGGGGTCTTTATTTACATTATAATCTCGGCTGGGCTCCGCTTTGGCTTTGTCTTTGCCTTTGTCTGCTTTTTATTGTTTTCTTATTATTTAAATTACAAAAATTACGAAATGCGCATTGCTTTTTAATTATTTATCCATTGCGTAACGAAAAAAAAAGAAGAAATTGTAACGAGACGACAACTGGAATATTGTAGGCACAATATTTCCATATTGCATGACGATTATAGAGTCGTTTTTATTTACTTTTAATTAGTGCGTGAAGTACACAAACACACACACACAGTCACATGTATGCCTTAGTGTGTATTATGTCTAGTCTTTTGATTTGCATTTGCTTATTTTCATAAGTCATGATTCATACATGGAAGAGGCTTCTCATTGAGTTGAAACAGGTGACCAAAGACAATGTTTTAGTGTGGTTAAACACAATTTTGCTTTAGGCCAAATAAAGCTTTGTTTAACTGAAATTGCCCAGAAGAACAAGCCTTTCTCTGGCACTTGTTGCATTCCTCAGACTTAGGTGGGCATTCTTATAACCCAAAAGTATCAGTAGTCATATCCCTTAATTCCTTAACAGGGCCAGCCAGCAGGCTTATCGTTCTGCTGAGACATTAGTAATGGATCGTAATAGAAAAGTTTCGTTTAAATTGAAATTAAAAGGAGATTCAAAATTTCACCTTACTATGTATTCCGTTCCAATTCATAATACATACACATTTTGCATTATTTATGAGTTTTTCCATTTACTTTCGATTCGTCTATATAATGAGCTTTAGTCAGTTAACCAGAAAAATAAAGTCAACCCATTGACTGGGACTACCAAACAGCTACCAAACAAATGATTTACAACAATAAGCTGCTTACGATACTATTTATATGTACATACGAAGTGAGGTAGGTAGATTGGTAGATTGGTTGGTAGCTTGGCGGTAAGGTGGGTAACCAAAGCTCAAACCATTGAGTCTCAAAAGTGAAAACAAAAACCCCATTCGAACCCAACTTAACCTTCAATATTCAACTTCAACATCAACCGCATTTGGGGGCCAGGACTTTTGTGAAATCTTTGGCTTTAAAATGCGGCACTTGGCAAGCATCGAATCGAATGTATATCTTTATTTGAATGTATGTCTTAACAAGACACGCCCACACACACAGACACTCAGCGTGCCCAAGGCACACGCACACACAGACACACAAGAATATCGCATAAATATTATAACGAAATTTGAGTTGCCATTTTATGTGCTCCTGCTAACAAAAATTTTCACAATCGCGAAGGATGTCCAAAAAGTTGGGCAAAGAACTTAAAATGAAATTCATAGGAATTGAAAGGAACAGAAACTCCGTCACGGCTAAGTCAAGATATCAAACAATGATATATTTGGCCTTTTACACCTTCTAGGTTTCTAGCCGAATATGTATATATTCTGTTTGATATTAAAAACTAAATGAACCACCCTCGCCCGTACACTTTTTGTGCTCCATTATAACGTATTGTTGCTCCTTTCGCTCTCGTTTCCTGAATTTCTATATGTACGTCGTACGAGTACGTTGTTATTTTACAATATGTAAAACGTTTACCCGGAATTTGGCAATGCGTGAAACCAAAGGAAATGGTGATGGCAAACAATGGAGAGCTTTACCTTTTAGTATTTAAAATGGTTCAATGTCACAAAAAAAAAAAAAAAAAAACATCGAACACGTAAAAGAAAACTTCATTTTAGTCTGTAGACTTCGCGATGTGAACGTGGCAATGGATGGCAATGATGTGAGAGGAAAGAAGGTAATAAAATTTGATTGCTCTACAAACGGGGCGATTCTATTACCCGTAAAATCAATGAAGTTTGCTGCCATTTAAGCATTTCTCCACCCATCGACACGCAATTTGCCAGCAGCAACAGCTAAAGAGCATTAAAACTTTTATTTACCCCAAAAGTTCCCCTGAAAAGGAGAGAAAAACAAAAGCAAAAATGCCGAATAAATTTGGACTAAAACCCTATGAATTTTGCTCTTGTCTCTATCTATAAATGTCATACAAACATTTACTAGGTATATTCTATTTTTATCTAGAAAGCACAATCTGTTGTGAAATAAATTTACGTTTTGCTATTAATAAGCTCCAACAATCTCATTTGCACACACACACACAGAGGCACAGAGACATCAGACAAGACAAGGAACTAACTCAAATGAAAACATTTGAAATTTGCATACTCTTAGCCATGCCTGTTACTTAAAACTCTTTTAGTTACTTTTGAACAATTGAATGAAAATTGATTTTATTTCGACTTGGCAACAGCTTCATCTGCCACCCATAACGTATACGCAGAGTGTGCCAGGAAACAAATAAATAAGAAAGTGTAGTAAACTGAACTACATTTGAGTTAACTGTAAGTCAAATCTATTCCGTTTTTTCTCAGAGGATGATTGGTCATGGTGGATAAAGATAGACAGCAAAGGAAAGTAAGCAGATTCATTTCAATTCAATTTCTAACCTATTGATTTTTCTATCATTCCGTTTCAATGTAACTTACAATACATAGTGTACTTACTAGTCGTTATCTTTTGCTCATTTTATTCTTGATGGTAGATAGTTTTGACCATATGAGATGCGCTGGGAAATATTTCATCATTTGAGTTATTTTTTTTGCTGCTGTCCTGGCAGTTGAGAAAGTTTCTAGCATAAATTGTATGATAAAATTATTCCCCTCATCCCACTTAAGAAAAAAAGGAGAAAGATCGAGTTTACATTTGGTGCACACACAGACACACACACACACACACACACAGGGACACTCACACACTCACGGAATGTTGATGTTGACTATGTCATCTCTTAACTAAATGATGGTTGCCATGCCATCATTCATTTCTATTCCCTCCACTCGCTCACACCCATTTTTATTCCCATTCCTATTCGTATTCCCATTCAACATTTTCTTTTCTTGTCTTTTGTGTGTGAGTTTTTTTTTATTTCTTTCTTTTTTTATGAATGCAATCAACCTAGAATCAGACAACGAGCAACCATTCCATTCCAACTAATTTGTTTTGACTCTAAGGCAATTTGCATTGCTCCTTTTGTACAGGTAAATAGCAAGTTAATAAGCTAACAATGTTCCCTCTGGAACATGAATGTAGATTGTGCACCCACCCAGACACTCACACACCCACATACCCACACAAACACATATGTCAGCGTTATGGTTGGTCTTTTCGCCAACACACAAAATAATGCTTTGACGGGATAAAAATGCCAAGACAATTCTTTCTAAACCGAAACCCCATTACCTCATCTCATATATAAACGTAGCACTGTTAGCCCTCTGCTTCTAGTCAAATGAGACGCGGTGTAACCAGATAAATGACTCCTGTATCTTTAGGGGTTTTACAAGTTCCAAAGTTTTTACATCTTTTAGTCTCTGTCTAAAGTCTGAAGTGAAGCAGTCACCTGTAAACCGAATGCCTTCAAGTGGCTTCAAATACATTTGATTAGTTCGAAAAATGTATTTCGGCTGCTCGTTACACATAGAATTAAGTCCATTATAATTTTTACAATGGCCTAAAGGAACATGATCGTAATGATTCATAAATATATATAGATATTAGAGAGGTAGAACCATTTTGTATTCGCACTTATTGTATACAAGATTTTAAAACATTATGTCGCACGTGTCGTATGAGTAATCTAAGTCTAGAGACATAAAAAATTTGTAAAATCAATTTATTCTTCTTATTAACTATTTGTTCATTCCAAATGACTAAACATGGCTTAATACTCCGATGTTTAAGACAGATTCTTGTACGATTCTCATCTTGACTTTGCTGATAAAACTAAAGAACAAAAGGACTTGTAAAAAGGAATCTCAGACACATTTTAGTCATGGCCAATTATGATTTCCTGTTATATTTTTAAGTGGTTTTCTTGTTGTCTTCTTTTTCAGTCACTTTTGGATCGTATGAATAGGGTTTTTGTTGTCTTCCAACTCCTTTATCTAATACTGTTAATTATGTTATTGGTTGCTCAATATAATGATGATGACTTGAATGATGGTGGATGATTGGAAAGTAGATTTTGAAGAACTGTTTGATTACCGGTTTAAACGGAAGTCGCATTTATATGTATGTAATTTATGTGCCTTTTCTTTTCGGTTCCTTTTTTTTTCTCTTTTACTTTGAGTAAAACGAGACAAATAAATGCGCAAAGGGAAAAGCCGAAAAGTTGTTTAGCAAGTTTCCTTCTTTCCGCCTCCAGGATGGGTTATCTTTGTGCGTGTGTGCGTGGTTGGGATGGGTTAAAAGTTTACTCAGTTTTCCTTTTTTTTTTCCTTTTTTCTTTTATTTTTTTTTTTTTTTTGGTTTGTTAAAGTTGAATTGATAGTTAAGCTTGAGCATTTAGCTAAGACCAAATCAAGATCCAAATCTCAATTGCTGATCCTTTTAAAGAACAGCGACTTGGACCAGACCCGAATTCTACACGGTTTGTTGGTTTTGGTTATTTTTTTTCCCTTCCACTTTGTAAATTATTATTAAGTGCTTTCCTTTTCAAGTTTTATGCTTTAGCTACAATTCGTCAAAGTCAAAATTACGACACTGAAAAGGATAATAATATTTTTGGCTCTCCATAACTCAAACTCGCTCAGCTAGTAGACTCATCATTTTTCCACCCACAATTTTGGTGGCAAGCTACCATGGGTTATTGTCTCTGTGTCCTGCAGGCAGGAAATAAATTGTTATTAATGTGTTTGCCTTGAGGCAGTCCGTCTCACTTTCTCCGTCTCTTATTCTTGCTCACTCTCTCGCTTATTGGCAGTCAATAATTTATTTGAAACGCGCGCTAAATTGTAAATATCGTTTCCTTTTTTGTGCCACGCCCATCAAACAGCAAAATAAAAGTATAACGCCAGCATTATTTAATGTCCTGGCCACTTGTTGAAGGGCATCATCCTTGTTCCTATGTTCCCAATCCCAATCCCAACCCCATTCACATCCGCATCCGCATCCGTTCGTGGCACTCGCATCCTCATCATCCACATCCTCATCATTCGTATAAACTGTTTATGAGCCGTCTTCAAATTGATTTGTGCTCAGCATGAAAGCGAATCAATCGCATTAACTGGAAAGCAAACGAACTTTGTCATTTCCTTTCTTAGGTAAGAAAAAATCATAACTTGGGTCAAGTGAAAAACATATAATAAAAAGGAAAACCCATGAAAGAAATAGATGGAAAGCGCCGAATTCCAAGATGCCATAAAGCTTGAAAATCACGGAGAAAAACGGAAACAATGATAATGATGAAGCTAATGTTAATGATGATGATGATTATGACGAAAAGAAAAGAAATCATAAAGAGTCAAAGTTGAAATATGCTAACCAAAATATTTCAAACATTATGTGAAATAAATTTATTTTAATTAGAAAATGTCTTTAGACACACACACACACATACTTCGTACAAATGCGATGAAAGAAAGGCAAATAACTGAGAGATAGATGCCCCCAAGACTCGTTAAATTGTGTGCAGCATCTCCCATCCCGTCCCCTCATCATCGTCATCATCAACTACTACTACTACCACTACCCATTGGCATCATCATCATCTTCATCTTTATTGTCATACCCATCCTTGCCATTCGCCACTTGTCTTTGTAGGCGTCGCGGTTGGCCACAGAGTTTCGTTTCCATTCCTTTGCTTTTCCACCTCCCCTCGTGCCTGCCGCCAACAACCATCCAATCTAATAAAATCACTGGCGCTGGGCTTCCTCGTTAAACGTCTTGGGCTCGCGTTGTTGTTGTCTTTTATATTTGCATTTGGGCAAAAAGAATTCAAAACAGATTTCTTGGCCAGATTGTAGCAAGCGCTAACAGTTCATTACCCAAATGACTGCGGCGGGGTACTACTCCTCCAAGCTCACTCTACTCCCCTCACCACCCACTCCATACACACAACAACATTCCATAAACCAGACCAGGAACAGGGACAGAGCGTTTCGAGTCCCACAGTAAGAAGGCAACAAAAAAACAAAAAATTATACAAAAAAGGTTTCATTACAAATTTCAGGCAGTGAAAAACTTTGCCACATCAGATTTTTCATTTTATATATGTACATATATATACATGTAGTATATATGCATACATATATATATATATATATATTATGTATATAGTTTATACTTGAAGCTTAAGCAATTTTATTTAAAAGTTCGTCCCAAGTTTTTGCCCGCTGCTGCTGTTGCTATCGAGGGAGCTAAAAACTTTTTAATAGTTATTCATACAAAATCATTTACGAGAACTCTTTCCTTATGCCAGTGAGTTGGCAGTTTTCTACTTAGCCACCCCCCTGCCCCTCCCCGTCACGAGGCGCGCACACACACACACACACACACACACAACTTAATAAAAAAGTGGCAAGCTGCTAAGCGAAAAAATTTTGTTGCACGAAATCATCCTGGCCCCCTACCCCACCCCCCTCGATCAGGTGTGATGAGCAATCTAGTGGAATAAATTTGATGGCCTCTACTTGAAGAGCATCTAACCCAGAGTCAGGTGCAATTCGATAATCGTTTTAACATTAATCTCAATTAGGATGCAAAATGTAATCAAGTGATTTGTTTAGTGATTGAATTTGATCTCCCTGTCTTCGTGGATTGAATCAACAGCCATCTCTAACCAGTGCACTGGATGGAACGGTGGGTTATTATACCAAAAGTTTCAGTTTAATGACAAGATAACTTTAAACACTACCATCCATAAATTCATTTCCGGCTTTTGTTTAATTTCCTTGGTAGCATCGAAAAAGTTTTCGCTACGCGCGAATTCATATGTAATTACAATTATGCGAAACATCGCGGCAAAGTAATCTCCCACCTTGTGGGTTGGAGTTCGCTTGTGTGGGGCTGGGGGCATGAAGATGGAAGTGAGCAAACAATACAATTAAGAGGGTGTATGGCGAGGGGATGGCATGACATCTGCCATTGCCATTGCCATTGCCAAAAGAGATGGTGATCTGGGAAAGGTAAAGGCAACGGGGAAGGGGAAGGGGAACAACGCCAGGAACAAGGACATAAACGCGAGAAAGCGAAGGAGAAATATTGAAACAGTGTGAAAAATTACAAATTAAAGCACCGACTTGTAAATACTCTTATGCTTCAAAACTTAGGATTCTGTGAATCTTTGAAACTGCAAACGATTTCAACACTTTTAATACTAAAAAAAAAAAAAAGGTAATCTTTAAGTCATTGAACAGAAAACTTTGATCTCTACAGTCTCACTGTAGGCATAGATCTTAAGAAATGGTCAATACAAAATGTCCCATATAA
This sequence comes from Drosophila tropicalis, assembly GCF_018151085.1. Classification (NCBI taxonomy): domain Eukaryota; kingdom Metazoa; phylum Arthropoda; class Insecta; order Diptera; family Drosophilidae; genus Drosophila; species Drosophila tropicalis. The sequence goes on along the minus strand of NW_027172602.1, from coordinate 4,786,179 downwards.
AATGATAGATTCTAAAGGCACCACTACAATCAAAAGTGGTGATTTTCCATGCGTTGACCTTGTTTCTGTGTACATTGCAAAAGTTGTTATACCCATGCGATACCTTTTAAAGATATTTTGCACGGCAAAAAGGTACGCACATCATGGGAATGGCATAGGGGAGAAAGAGGACAGGTTTTCTTCTTCCTTTTTTTTTTCAGTGGAAAGTGTGTAAGAGATGTAGAAGGTCTCCACCCCGGGGCCAAAATGGAACTTTTCGTTTGTGCTCCTTGGCGTAAAAGTTCATTCAATTAATGTTTTTGTGTATGGCAATCGATATTGTTGGTACCCACGTACGTACTTGTCCATACATTCATCTATCCATATATAGTTACATACATATGTATGTATGTATGTATGTATGTACATGCCACATTCCAAACCAATATATGACTTATAGCTTATAATATGTCAAAGAAAGACACGTTGGCACGCCAAGTTTATGTTGCGTGGCAAGACTATGGGACAGGGGCTGTGCACTGAGGTGGGAGGTAGGCAAGGCAATGGCAATTCCTTCAGCTGGCCTTTTTTGGTTTTTTTTTTTTTATTGTTCGTTCTTACTTGTAATTATAAAATCAATTTGAGCGAAACTTTCAATCAATTCGACTTGGAAAGTCTTTAATTTGATACAATTTATATTCTATTTGCAGGACTATATGCCCCAATTGGCTGGCATTGGCCTATGCGTGGTCAACTTGATGGATGACATGCATGAATACACTCGAGGATTGTTTCTGCTCATGTAAGTTCACTTCGAAACGGCCTCTTTGATGACCCAGTCCCTCCTAAACTTTCCACTCTTCTTCATGCTCATTTTAAATGACAATGTGTGTGTGTGTGTGTGTGCATTAAATTTTGCCTATTCTTAGGTATTGTGGACCAGCCATATTGCTATCGTATCTATACATACGCACATCCCAAGAACTACGCCCTCCGGAAGGACCATTCGCTGTAATGATGTACGAGCATCGTGCGGATTTGCGTATGCGACAAAGGTGAGAGAAAAAAACAAGCAAACAAAACATCAACGAGTACTGCATGATAAAATGCATCCATAGGGAATTCTTTGCCTCAAGTTAAGAGAATCAATTTAAACGGCATAGACCTATCTACTAGTGGAGCTAAAGTTATGATCACATTCTGTAAAAATTATGATCTTAAATTTACTATTTTACTCCATCTTTGGATTTTGCTAGAACAACAAAGGCAAAAGTAGGTAAATTAAAATATGGTTGATAGAATTTGTAGTTATAAGTTGCAAAGTTAATTGCTTAACGAGTTGATAGCCCTATTTGCTCTACACAGACAATTTGTGAAAACTTGGCCATAGAGAATCAGAATTGTGTCTGCTAAACCGTGACCTATTACCCCCGACCCATGAGCCACTGTATTGCTAATGAGCTCAATCCCAACGATGAACACCCCCGAACCCCACAACCAGCCATCCCCAGCGCAATGGCAGTTTAATGAGTTTGATTTCTCGCTTAACTTTTTGACTCTTTTACACACTTTTTGCTTTTGCCTTTGCTTATGCTTTTGGTTTGGTTTTGTTTGTTGTTGTTTTGCTTGGCAGGAATTCATCGAGCGCATCGACAGAGCCACGTACCACCCTCAGTGGCGGAGGCGTGGCCGGCTTGAGCAATGGAGGAGGGACAAGTTCTCGTTCCTATGACCTATACAGTGCCGAATTGGATGTTCATCGGGAGAAGCGAAAGCAACGTAATTTTGGAAGCATGGCCGCCACCCAAGTGGTTTGCCTCTGTCCATTAATGATCCTGCGTTTCGCTCGTCTATCACTGGAGGAGACCTATGAGAATCAGAAGCATTTCGATTTGACCTATTTGATGTTTGTCTGGGTGGCATTTCTACCCACAGTTATATTTCCATGCATTTATGCATCCCAGATTCTGCCCAGGTGATAATGCTTTGAATCAAAATTATCATTATGTATTTCGCTTCGAATCGATTTGCGTTTCCATTTCAGAGATGAACAAGAGCGTCTTCGTGGATATTTCCGTTTGTCCTCGAAACGCAAGCAGAAAAACCAACGACGCAGCGATGCTGGTACGGCTAGTTCGCGTGAGGATTCCATTGAGAAGGATGAGCCCACAAATACCACTAGTTTGCCATCGGAGAATCAGAAGCCAGGCGGTGGTAAGATCAGTGTGGCCGCTCCGCTCTCCCATGATCGTGGTGGCTACGGGCATGGTGGGCATAATGCGGGCAATGATCGTTATAGTGGTGCTCCCTATCGACAAGGACAAGCAGGATCAACTGGCCCTGTGACTGCCACCGGAACTATTGGCAAGGAACGTGATAGAGAACGAGATAGGCAACGTGGTAGGGGAACAGCCGATGGAACTGGTGTTAACAATCTGGGCAAGGATATGCGAAATAAGAAGCATGATGTGAAAATCAATATCATCTCGGATGGTACGTCACATGGCGGACATGGTGGGCACAGCAGCGGGCATGGTGCGCTCCGCAGCAAGCCCTGTCCGAGCAGTAGTAGCAACAACAGCAGCCGCAGTAAGCCCAACAATGCACCAACCGGTCAGCGTGAGAGACACAGGGAGAGTATCAGCAATTCGGTGTCACAGATTACGGCCTCCACGTATTGCAATGGGAACAGTGGACAGCATTTGGATGATAGCAGCACCAGCTATTGCGGTGATGGGGAAGAGAGCTCCGTGCTAAGTGGCATGCCGCCTCAGCGTTGGCCCGCCTCCAGCTTGAGGCACAAGGATGTTTCGTTTAGCGAGTGCAGTAGCACCTTTTCTTCAAGCACTCTGGAAAGGGATTTGGAAATTATTGATCTGCTAGAACGGGAACGAAGTATGGATATACAGGAGATGTTGCAACGCGAAAGGGAGGCCGAAAAGGTGCGACCAGTTGGTCGACAATTACCTGACATTGAGAAATTATACGCACAACGTTCCCCCAAACCGAAACGTGAATCAGTCTATGGCTATGATAAGGGCTCACTGGCCTTGGTTATGCCCGGCAGTGATCCCTTGAGCATGTCCAGCGGCAGTAGCAGCCAGCCCAGTACCGAGTACAGTATGTGCTCAAGTCTTAGCCAAACGGGCGGTGGGTCGCAAGACAGAACCATGGTGACCGCAACTGTTGGAGCCGAAGATGAGGAGGAAGTACCCACAGATTTCTATGACAATTACACGCCGGGTGGAAGTCAAAATTTGCCACCACAAGTTGCTGCTGCCGCTGCTGCCACACAAGTCCAGGGTGGCGCCGCTGCCACTGCTGCTGCAGCTGCTCCGCCCGCCTATCAGTATCAGTACACAAGACGCTTAAGCCGCAAAAGTTCCGGCTCCAGTTCACATCATCAGATGGGTGGGGGGGCCATGTCATCGCGATCATCGAAAAGGGATAGCTTCAATTCATTGAGCGGTACGGATTTGATAGCTGGAGCCTTCTGTGAACTGGATCCCACACAGCCACTCAATAAAATGGCCGTCATTGAGGGCCGCATGCGACGAAGTAGTCCAAGAAACTCTAGCTTCAGCTCTGGCTCTGCCCGCAGTTCCATGAAGTCATCGTCACGGGACTATGGCCATGGCTCGACGCATTCAGCTCATCCGGAATTGGATTTTAGGGAGAATATATTTGCCGAGCTATAAAAAGCTCCAAAAAAGAGCTCTAAGACGACGAAACGAAAAGCTTTAGATTACAAATTTGTTAAAAAATAAACAAAAAGGAGAAAAATCTCCGCCAAAACTTTTCTACTTGCGAAAAACTAAAGAAAAATGAAAGGAAATTTCTATATATACATATGTATAAATAAATGTTTTTTTTTTTTTTTGTTTGCATTGTTAACACTTGCAAAAGTTTGGTGAGAATAAAACCAGATGTTGAAAATGTTATCAAAATATATATTCACACTTACATACATACATACATACATATATGAATGTGTGTGTGTGTGTGTGTCTATACAATTGTCCCTATACATATATATATATATATATTTGCATAAATATGCATAAATATATATATAATACAATGAAAAAATATTTTTGAATATCAGTTGCTCAGTAAATTTAACTAATTAAATTACTCTGCATATTTTATGAAATATTCTTCAACCTGAGAATAAAAAAAAACCAAGAAAAAAAACACAAAACAACACAAAAAATTAAATGAAAAAAAAAAAACAAACAAACAAAAGTTTTTTAAATGTGCCAAGCTTAACAAAACAAAACGGAAAAAATATTAACAAAACAAAACGAAATTTAAACCTAGGCTATGAAATAAAACTTAAATAATATTCAACAAAAACATAAATAACTTAATTAATTAATTAAACTTAATTAATGTTACAACAACAAAATGTTTTGTGCATTGTGTTTTGAACTTGTTGTGCATAAATAAATAAATGTTTTTGAAATGTTTATCACTTACACAAAACTATACATATATATATATATGTTTATATATATATATTATTAATTATACCCATAATCGAAATCAAATCAAAACAAAACCAGCAGTAACAATTTATTAATGTTATAGAGATAACTTGGATGACCCGATCTGATCTCATGATGATAGATAAATTGAATCAACTAATAGACATACCTACGAGTATTTATTGAATGAATGGCCAAATGGCCATAATCCATTTTTAGCAATTCTTTTGAGCCCCAAGAATTGTGAACCTTTCCTTCCCCTCCTCTCGCCCAAAACAACTAAACAAATTATACATCCAAATACATACTTAATTAAATATATATATATATGTACATGTACTTGACTATTGTTCTGTCTGTACATACATAAATATACAAAAATGTGTATATTTAAAAAAAAAAAAAAAGTTGCATATTTGTTTTTCGTAATGTAAAGAGAAGAAACTAATAAATAAAGAAAAAAACAAAATATATTACTTTTGTGTTTGTGCAAACTTATATATATATGGTTTTTTAATAGATAATGGTACAGTAGAATTCTGGGATGTGTAGTTATAGTAGTAGTAGAAGTAGAAGTCCAGTAGTAGTAATTCCTCGTATCTATAGTAGTAGTGCAGTAGTAGAAATCCCTCGTAGTTTTAGTAGTAGTCCCTCGTAGTTGTAGCAGCTGTTAACAGACCTTTTTAACAGTGCGACGATAACAGCTTCTTAGAGATGGGTCACATACATAACACCCCTTAACACCTAGATGGGTTAAAGAATTCCGGGGTTGTCTTTTCTGACTCGATCTGCGAGGAGTCACTGGAGCTGGGGACAATGGTGCCGGTTCAGACAATTTAGGACAGTCGGGTATATCATCAGATATCGAGACTGCATCTTCAGCAGGTAGTTCGATTGATTCCGTGTCTTGAGTACATTCGACAGGAGGAACCCGATGGCGAAGTTGGTCGAAATGACGTTTAATAATACGGCGATCATGTAAACGAACGTTGTATGAAATGGGGCCTGTTTGGTCCACAATTTCGCCTTTTATCCACTTCGGACCGAGGGCGTAGTTACGGACCCAAACCGGAGCACCAATAGAAAACTGCTTTTCAGTTGTTGGGTCGCAGACCTTTCCGTATGTTATTTCCTTGGGTTGAATTTTGTCGAAATGTGACTTAAGCTCTCGATTACATAGTAGTTCTGCAGGGGTACGATTTGTCGTGGAGTGAGGGGTAGTATGTTGGCTAAAAAGATACCGCGCCAGTGCTAGATCTATGTTAAGATTTCTGTCAAACTTTTTCAGGTAATTCTTGGTACTTTGTACCATGCGCTCGGCTTGCCCATTTGTGGCAGGATGAAATGGAGCCGACCAAATGTGTCGAATCACGTTGTTTTTCATAAAGATCCTGAATTCTTCAGACGTGAATGCAGTGCCATTATCTGACACTATTTCGTCCGGTAATCCGTGCCTTGCAAACAGCTGTCTCAAGAATTTTATGGCAGCAGCAGATGATGTAGATTTCACAACAGAGACTTCAAGCCATTTCGAAAATGAATCCACGACTAGTAAGAAGGTATTCCCATTAAAGGGGCCAGCGAAATCTATATGAAGGCGTGACCAAGGTTGTCTGGCAGATTCCCAATGATGTGTAGTTGTATGAGGCTGTTCGTTTCGGTTTTGCTGACAGAGATTGCAACGTTTCACAAGTAGCTCTATTTCAGCATCAATATTAGGCCACCAAATGTAGCTTCGAGCCATGGCTTTCATTTTTACAATCCCCGGGTGTGAAACATGCAACGCTTGAAGTAAGGCCGGTCTAGATGGTTCGGGAATCACAGCCCGGTTGCCCCATACAAGAATTTTTTTTGTTTGCTGAAAGCTCCTGTCGGCGAGAAAAATACGAGTAGAGCTGATCTGAACGATCAACTTTTCCATTGGGCCATCCCCTTAACACCCAGTTCAGAACCTTTGATAAATGCGCGTCCTTCTTCGTCTGTAATGCTAGAGATTGGGCGCTGACAAGTGGTGTTCCGGCCCATTCAATCATTAACACTTCTTCTGTAGTGTTGCCTTCGCCTTGTTGTGGTAATGGGCATCGGCTTAAGAAGTCGGCGTTGCCCATTTTTGATCCAGGTCTGTGAAACCACCATTTTATGTGAGTTAAGCAAATGAAAAGCAAAATTAAACACTTTTTATTTGATTTGAAGGCACAGTGGGTCAAAGCAGAGCTGACTCCACTGGATGTCACTAATCTAATTATCTAAAGCTTGGCCAACTACAGACAATAAGACTACAACCTTGATTTTGACGTTTTCGAAAACTTATCTTTTATTTAAGTACATGGATAAAATGTCAAGCTTAAGCAGTCTCAGGAGGGTGGGTAACATCAAGATCTTCATTTAGCGCTTCCCGATTGATTTCTTTCAAGGATTTAATCACCTCCTTATAATCGTATTGAACGACAATCTCATAGGTGAATAGTTGTTGAGCCCGTTCGCCCCATGAGTAGTAGATCAGGGGTGGGCGATTGCCTGGCATGATTAAGTACTCGCGATACAATAGTTGCATATCAACGAAACCGTCCTCAATGAGACTACGCATTCCGGGGCCAAAATATCTGTCATTGCCATCGACATCAACACCCATAACACTGAGGGTATTGAACAGGTCAATGTCCTCGACTTTCTCACCACGCAGAAACAGATAGGTGAGAACATATTTCAATAGAATGCGTCCGGGACGCTTTTCTGGATGCACTTCATCGACTTCTTCCATTGGTTCCTTGGCGTATGTCACAAAACGTGAGATCCAAAAAAGATTTCGGAGCTCTTATGGCCTTCAGGATGACACCAAAACGATTCTTCAGCACACGTGTCAGCGATGGTAAGCCCAAATAGAACTTGCGGGCTCCTCCAGCCAGATTCTTTAATACGATGGACCGAATGGGTCGACCATTCATCGAATGCCTTAGGATGTACCTGATCAAACGGTATTGACTGCTCTTAACATCCATGGCTGGCATTATGCTCGATAGGAAACCAGAAACACTCGCCATTGTCCAAGCAATAAAGAATAGCAAAACAAAATTTAAACAGAATAGGAAAAAAAATTGAAGAAACACAAAACTTTTAATATTATTATCAGAGCTAAAAGCGAGGAGACTAGATTGCTTTCCAACACTTAAAAAAAAGAGAAAAAGCGATAAATGCACGTGCATATGTACATATATCGATTGCTTCGATTGAAATCTTATGACAGGTATACATATGTACATATGTATCAGGGTTTTCTGCGACACTTAAAAAAAAAAATATCAAAGAAGTTAAGTTGGGCTATGCCGAAGTTTATATACCCTTGTATTCAAAATGTATTTTTACATTTTGAAATTTCTTTCCCTGCAACTCAATTCATCGATATACAAAACAAAACAATTTTACTCTTCCCTCATTCCCTAAGCAAAGCAACGCACGCATACACATACAGTTCATGTAGCGTTGCGTCTGTGTGTGTAAGCACGTGCTCTGTTGATGACGTATGACGTAGTAGACAGCAAGCAGCACTGACGGCAGAGCTGGGAGCAGAGCAGAGATTATTATATTGACTGTAACTTGTGTTATATTTATCCGATCCGATTCAAATTGGGATCTGGGGTTTTATATCTTATATTATCACATATGTAAATTTCATAGCGATGCTCCAATTTTTATGAAAATGTTTGTTCTGGAGCTATATGATAAAGTCCGATCCTGATAATTCTCATACTTGATCAGCGCCAGATAATAAAAAGCACAAAATTCAGCCCGATATCTCTTAAGGTGCCTGAGTAAAACGCATACACACAGACGATCAGGCGAACAGACGGACATGGCTACATCGACTCAGCTTCTCATGCTGATCAAGAATATATGTACATATATACTTTAGGGGGTCGGAAACGTCTCCTTCTGTGCGTTACAAACAACTGACCAATTTTATAATACCCTGCAAGGGTATAAAAAGAAGAAAAATGGTAAGGGAAAAGGAGAGAGAAAAGGAAAAGGATTTCTTGTGATTCTCAATGTTTATCTTTCTACATATAAAGTCAGGTCCTTGCATCTTGGGTCTAGGTAAACTGGCTTCGAGTATGGAGACAAAGTTAGCCTCTATTTAATCTGTGCCAATGCAAAAGCCTCGCATTGCCGCACCCAAAACAAAAAAAAAAAAGGCCAAAATAATTCGCAGAGCAATAAACGCGCGTTCAACTTTTTGTTGAGCGTTGGCAAATGGTTCGCTGGGGTGCAGAGGGGTCACACAGATAGAAACGGGGTCAGTGAGTGAGTTCAAAAGTTCAACTTTTGGGCTTAATAGCCCCTCTACCCCCCCTGCCGACAAACCACAGCTGAGTCGTCCGCCGCTGTGGCTCGACCTGACCCAGTAAAATGATTAACTGACTCTAGATAGATTTTCCTGCGACAATATATGTACATACTTTCCAGCTTCTTCTCCTCTAGCTCCTTAGCCCATACCACAAATCTTTCCTCCTCTCGTTTTTTTTTTTTGCATATTTTGTTGTTTATTTTATGGCCCATGGAGTAATCGTAAAATTACAAGCATTTCATTTGACTTGGGTTTTTCTGTTTTTTTTTTTCTTTCTTTTTTTATGGTTTGTCATTAGAAAAATCGTTTAACGCAAAGGCAACAACACCAAGGAATGAAAGACAAATCCCTTGTATACCTAAGATTCAAAAAGAAATCAAAGTTTCAACTGAAATAGAAGGAATCTGAAGACATTTAGATACGAGGTGTGCTTAAATAGTTTTTGGTTTCCAGGTTTGATTACTAGATACATTCTTAGCCATGAAACTTTTGCCACCATTCAAACTTCTGTCAATTGCAGATGACACTCACTTTAATAATTTATTCTTGCCAAAATGCAGAAAATTGTCAAAAAAAAAAAAAAAAAATATATGAGAAACTATTACATAATTTAAGGAATGCGAAAAAGAATGATGTAAAGAGATTGGATAGATTGGATACACTTAGAAGCTATAGTTGAGATTACCACTGCTGAAATTCACATGGGACACCTCGGGGGAAGATTGGTACGATGGAGTACCCAATACGGAGGACATTGGCACTGCCATGCCGAAGCTCTGGGTTGTTGTGGGGGCCAATTGGCTGGTGGCGAACTGTTGGGCCACACTCTGCTGTTGGTCGCGCAGCACATCCTGCTGCTGCTGTTGCATGAATCCCAAGTGCTGCTGGGTTGAATAGAAACTAGGGACTGATTGCTGTTGACGCTGTTGCTGCTGTTGTTGCTGCGGCTGCTGCAGTCCATTAAGGTTGGCAGACTGGCGCTGGACGTAACGTGATCCGCTTGTCGGCGCCGCTCCGGATGCTGCTGTTGCTGCCGACTGGCTGCCAGTTTGGCTTGCCAGCGCTCCCGATACATCGGGATAGTAGTGATAGAGCTTCTGCAGCAGCTGCTGTTGCTGCTGCTCAAACTCCACTCGCTGGCGCTGGTAGTCCAGGAAGGCTGCCTGCATCTGGTCCGCGTAGCTTGGCATGTTGAGTGCCGTTGCTCCGCCGGCTCCTGCTGCCTGTTGCTGCTGGGCAAGAAGTTGCTGTTGCTGCTGCTGCTGCAGACTTGGCACAAATGCTGACTTGACCTTGGCTCCGCCGCGAGTTGAGCTTGCTCCTGACAATCCTGAACCGAAGGGCGCTCCTTGCTGCTGCTGCTGCTGTTGTTGTTGCTGCTGCGGATAGACAGTTTGATATTGTACTCCCGCAGGGGAAAAGCTGGAGTATTGAGTTGGATTTTGCTATATAAAAGAAAGGCAATGTATGTATGTTCAGCTATTAATAATCGATTCAATCCTTTTAACGGCGATGAAGAGAAAAGGCTTCCCCCTATCCTAATCTAGCAAAACTTTCCTATTGAGTGCTTACCAATCGAGCGCCATTTCCTCCACGTGTATTGCTGGTTCTCATTTTCTGCACCGTTTATCCTTATCTTTAATAACTATTTACTTTTTCGAACCAATTGACGATTATCCTTTTGACTTAATTTTTGTTTACTATTTTTTTTTTTTTTTTCCAAATGCCGAGATTTACAAAGAGAATTTTATTTGGGAGAAAAAAAAAATAAAAGGAAAAAAGTCGAAATAAAACCGATCTGATGAAGCGAACAAGTGAGACTGACTGGACCAGTTAGCCTGAACTAGGGGAAAGTGAATATCAAGGCCTACTTTGTTTTGTATCAATTCATTTGATTCATTTCAATTGTTTTTCAAGTCATTTTTCCGATAAGCTCGACACGCTATCGAAACGGGGAGCTAGTCGCACATAAATAGTGAAATTTTGTGCCGTGATCAAAGCAGTTACGAGATGCATTTCCAGGCGACAGTTGGCTTTGGTTTCGGGCTATGTCTGCTCGTCAGTGTTGTATGGAGCAGGCCGCAGAATTCAAATCCTTTTGAGAAATTGAGCCTGGGCGCCATGAATATTGCTGGCAATATAGCAGAAGCCCTTCAATCCGGAGCAGCTATCAATCGGTCTATGAATTTCGACAATCCCTTAATGTCGGTGCATTCAAAAACTGTTGCGGGCTTTGGCGATGCCATGCGTCCGCCTAGCGATGACGATGACTCCTCGGAGGAGCGTCGTCGTCGTCGCCGGCGTAGACATATCAACTTGCATCGAGTGAAACGTGAACCGTGCTTTTGGAAAATGACGGCAACCACCACCCAATCTTCCGCCGATGATGATGATGTCGATGCCCGAAGACGACGAGCTTTAAAACGTGCTGCCAACAATGCCTCCCGGTCGCGTGTCAATCCAGCTAAGAAAACCAAGAAGAAGCTCCATCGTCGTCGACGACAGGCCACACAGGAGGCTGGTGGACAACAAACAATTGGCTTGGGTGATCGCATCAAAGGCATGTGGCTCGGATTTGTCGACAATGTCGTCGATGTGGTGCAGCAAGTGCGCCAAAAGATCAGTTCCGCCGCGGGGCAGGCGACGGGACCAGCTGCCCCACCTCAAATGCCAGCCAATTGAACCATCATAGACCTCAAAAAGCAATCAACTGGATAAACCACATATGTTTAAGTAATTTGTATTATGTTTTCGTTCTTTGTTACAATAATAAACCAAAGGGATTCAAAAAAAAAAAAAAAAAAAAGAAGAAAATTAAAAACCAATATCAAATTTAAGAACTTTTGTAAGGACTTTGTAGAAGAATGTATTTTAAAACGGCATAAAAAGAAAAACTTGTTTTTGACAAGTTTTGTGGTCATTCAATAGAAGAAATCGACCTGTGAGCAGGTCGATTACTATGAAGCTCTCGAACAAGATGTGAATTACAACTAAGAGAATTGATAAAAAAAATGACACCGTGGACTTTCTTTTTATTTTTTAATTGGCTCATTCGTCCGTCCGTCACATTTTGTGTTTTTTTTTTTTTTAATCATGCTGATCAAGTAAATATAGCTTATAATGCCATTATTATAAATTTATAGAATTATTTGAGTTTCATTTAATTGTTTTTTTGGTGTGCTAGAACACGATAATTGGGTTATGTTAGCTAAACAATTTCCGGCACATTCGAGATGAATCTCAAAAGTTGGCCATAACACTCTCTAGTATGTTGAGAGTGTCGATTCATATCAGTTGATCGCATTTCAATCGTACACGTAGCCAAAATGCAATGAAATGCTGTTTACAAAAAGACCGAATCATGACTGGCGGGTCATCAGTTTGGCCAAATGACTTCCGCATTCAGCTTTGTGCTCGTTATTGTGATTGCAGCCACAATGCTGCTGCTGGCCCAGGCCGGGGATGAGCAAGTTGATTTCGAGTACTCCAATGAGTATGACGATGTGCGACCACATTTGATTTATCCCGATGAGCCGAGATTGGACAAACGTTTGGGTCAGGCAGCCAAGGAATTTGGACAGCAAATGAAAAATGCCTGGGAATCGATGGTGGATTCATTTCATAACTATTTCAATGAGCTCAAGAATCTCTTTACCACAGATGGCAATGATCAACCCTATGGTTATGGAGACATAAATAATGGCGATGCTGAAGTATTTTCAACAAACAATTAAGCTATTTTATTGCTTCAATAAATTAGAATTTGGGAATTTGAAATTTCATTTTCGTTTTGCATTGATACAATTATATAACTACTTTGAAGAGAGTTTTTTTTTTTTTTTTTTATACATTTGTAATGAGAATGAAGCTCGTATTTTTTGGAAAAGCCACTCAATGTGGGATATGATGAACAAGCTATAATTTGACTTGGCACTAGTAATTACTACTTAGATTATCACAGAGCGATCAATGCACACCAGTTGTGTGCATTATGCAAGTCATTTGCAACCGGAAACTAACAAAAAACGGCAAAACAGAGACACTTCACGAGTGAGAGAAAGAGAGAGGAAGAGTAATTAAAACAACGCAACATTGCCAAATGTCATGCTAGTGCTAATTAGATTCAATAAAAGCTTTAAATAAGCCCCATCTCGCATCTGAAGTACTCATTCCTCAAAATGAATTCTCTTGTTTGGACTTGGTTACTATTACTTTTGGGCTACACCATGGCCCGACCTCAGGTGGGACTAATTTGGAATTAAGTCCCTTAATCTTGTCCTTCTAATAGTGTTATTTTCTTTTACAAGGATCTCAGCACTGGCCTTATGTTAGCCGCGTCCCAGGTGAAAGAGATGATCGAAACGGGCGGTGGATTGAAGCAAGAACAAAGTGTGGAAATATTGGGCCAGCAGATCAAAGGAGGCATGCAAATGGGTTTCGGTGAGGTCATGCAACCAATGTCGGGTGGACTATGATCTATTGGCGGCTGATCATTGAGTCCGAATGAAGAATACAAGTCTCCACAAAAATGTGCAACACAAATACAGAAACAACAAAACGCTCAAAACATTTCACAATTTTTTTGTCTCAGAGGTGGTTTTTGTTTTTTTTGTTTCGCTTGTTGGTAAAATTGATGAAACGTTTTTTTTTTTTGTCCTCCAAATACAAATTCTGACTTGCTTCTGTTTTACGAGCGTTTCTCTTCTTTTTCTTTTGGAATAACTCACCAATTGTTGCTGCTGTTGCAGTTGTAATTGCAATTGTTGTTGCTGCAGCTGCTGAATTTGCGCCTGATCCTGGGACAGGCTCTGAACCTGGTTGGCGGCCGCCTGACTCTGAGGCTGTTCCTGCTGTGCCTGTTGCTTGGCCGCCGCTCCGTAGTATCTTGTGTATGTATGCTGAAGTCCGGGTGTTTTTAGTGTAAAGGAATTTGTGTGGGCATCGTTGTGGAAGGATAATTGTGCTTTGCAAGCATCCTGCTGACTGGCCAGGACCAGCAAGGTCAGTAGAAACGCTTTAGACAACATGATTTATACTAATTGTAATTGATTTCGTTTAACCGATACCGTAGGAAAAGAAAAAAAGAAACAAAAACAAACGACGCTCGTCGGTCTCGTAATCGGAGGAAAAGACAATGGCAATGGCGATGACGTTGGCGCAAAGACAAAGACTGTGCAGCGCCGGCTCAGGGCTTAAGTGTTTTATACTTACCTTTTGAATATGGCTTAAACGACAATTCAATTGATATGTCACGACAATTTCCACAAAGCCAACAGACAGAGAGTGGGAGAGAGTGAGAGAGTAACCCACCACAATAGCCAAGCCAATAAAAACACAGGGAGACATAAGAAATAAAAAGTGCGTACCATGTAATTTTTCATTTGAATATTATTATTATTGTTGCATAAGTCTTAAAAGGTGGCCAAGAAGAGCATTTAACCAAAAAACCAAATTGCATGAAGGATTATATAAACTGAATCGTATAATAATTATATAGAGCTAATACTATCACTTGTTGGCGAATGGGTTTAGGGCTGTTCATTGTCATTATACAAGAAATAAAAACTTAAGTGTAATTCGCAAGCAGTTTTGGCCTTAAGAAAGGAATAATTAGGACTTTGAGCCAGCATCAACCACTTTCATATTTAAAATATTTCAATTTAATAGCTAAAGCAAAGTATTATCTATTAACTCCATTCTAAGTAACTAACATGGCTAGTAAATAATGGAAACTATTCTTTAAAAATTATAGTAATTTTTGTGCTTTGCTTTGGCCCTCACCTTTTTCTTTAGACGTTAAGTAATTATATTATTTTTGTGTATTGATTTAGTTAGTTTTCTTTTCTGCATTGTGGCCAACTTTCTTTAAAACTGTTTTGTTGCTGGAATATGGCATGTGCATTGAATTTGAATGCGTTGAGAGACACATACCTATGTATGTATGTGTGTATATACAATTCGAGAGAGACAGAGAAAGAAATAGAGACATTGGCAATTTCAATTCAAATTGAATATGGTCTTTGGCACTTACATAACAAGCTGGACGCCAGTGTCCAGCCATAGGGCAAACTAAAGCATAAACACGGGCATAAAACGTTGTTTATAGAAACGTGTCTCGACTACCAAATGAATGCCAAAAAAGAAAAATAAAACGAAATAAACCAACACAGAGAGATAGAGGACGGGCGAGAATGGAGATTGGGGAACATTTTTGGACGGAAGCGGGGTTAAGGCCATTCAAAAACCAGACCAGACTGAAACTATGTATGTGTGTGTGTATGTGTGTTTTTTTTTTTTGCAATTTGCAATATTTGTGCTGGCAACCGAAATAACAAGAAATTTTATTCGCAATCGAAATGCGATTATGAAAGCCTACGCATCACATGCCTACTGCACATTTGATACACTCGCAATGGAGTTATCAATTTGCTTTAAGCCAACCACACACACACACACACACACACAGGTGAGGCGGCAAAGAAGTGGGAGAGGGGGCGGGCGGCCATCAGGTATTAACGCCGTCCATTGAATGACTACGTGATCCACATAAATTTTATTTGCGCGCATTTCATTTCAACGACCCGCACATAATTGAAAGCGCATATCATATGATTGAAAGTTGTTTACGACTGTGTTTGTATGTCATTCAAACATTTGCAGTTTAGAGTTTGGGGGGCTTGAGTCTTGCCACGTACTTAACTTAGGATCGCCCCAAAGAGCCGCAACAGCACGCCACCGCCGCCAACGAAGACAACAATAATGAAGCCGGCTTATTCCATACTCCACATTAAGATGGGGTATATTGGGCATAAGTGTCGAAAAAAAACAGCTAAAAAAGTATTCAACTGAGAGGTTATTTAATTTAAGCAGGGTATTGCTTGGGCCTTGACCAGCCAATGCCAGAGAAGAGGGAGAGTGCGAGAAAGTGTACACAATCGCTAAATTTTAAATAATTTAAAGAACTTGAATATTATGATTTTATGTACCAATTTCCATCTACCCACTAATTGAGCAAAAGATTTCTAGTTAAAAGTAGGCGAGTTGATTGAAATTTAACTATTCTAATTAGATCAAGTTTATCCTTTCATTTTGATGGAATTTTTCCAATTAGTCCTTAGATTAGTGCAATTTCAAGACTCGCTTTTAATTCTAAGAAATATTCTTGTTAACTTGAGACTTGAGACTGCTTTTGAGGCAAACTAAAGCACGTTTGCTATGGCAGTCTGAAATGTTTTGTTAAATCAAAATCAAAGGTTTGTAGACAATTACAAATCTGTCTACCATCTGGCCATACAATAGCCATTTCTAATCTTCTTAGCCATATACAAAGTATTAAAGAACTGCATTTGGCCATAAAGCAATTTGTATGCAATACGGTAATATAATATAAAATATATTTAATCCTTTTATATCTCTCTGTCCTCCCCCCACAAAAAAAACTTCAACAAACCATGGCAACATTGACAGAGCCTTCCACCTATAAATAGATATCCATGGAGAGAGAGAGAGAGAGAGGGCCAAGAGTGGGCGAAATGGGCGCTTAAAATGTGAATTTGCCGAATTAACCAAAAAACCACAAATGCAAATATCTACACAAAGAAGACGAGAATGAGAGGGGACTCTATAATAAAGGCTGGTCGATGGATGGAAGGGGGTGCGATATCCATAAACATGAGAGCTATAAATACCCTTCGAAAATACCGCAGTGTGTACAATAATTGTCTGACTGCTTATCTCCATATATACATACATACATACATACATACGTATGTATGGAGACTAGCACAATTTCAGTGGAAAAACAGTTTTCCACTTTACCACAGGCAAACATATTGCGGTTATTTGCCAGAGCACAAGCCTCTATTTGCAGCAAAGGATGGTAAGCAAAACAAAATTGGCACACACAAACACTCCAAAAGATACACACACACACACAGACATAGACAGGCCTAACATGCATATGTCAAATAGATTGTAGATGTCTCTGTTCATTTGGAGAAAATGAAAGTTTTCCGGACTCAAATCAATTAGCAATGCAAAGATGACTTTTCCCAACTGTTCTGCAATTTCCTACACTCCTTCCTATGATGAAAGGCAACAGGTGCCCTTAAAGTTTGCCAAAAGATTTAGTAAAGTGACTGAGTTGTTTTGATCGACCAAGAAAAGGAAAAAAAGCATATACATAGATAAAGTTGTCTATATGTACATGAATTTGTATTGGAAAAGAAACATAAACATATTATTAGCCCCTCTTTTAGACTGCTGCGTTTGACGCTAGTTAACCGCTGGATGGCTATTGTGTCCTTGTTGCCAGCTTTATGTTTGCTTGGGACACCTGCCAGCAAGGACACTGACACCCACACACACCCACACACACACACACACAATGTAAATACTAAATCGAAAGCCAAGTAAAATAAATGGCAATTGAAACTCAAAGCCAAAACATGACAATTGCATTAGAAAAGGCGCTGCGGGCCACCATAGCGGCGAATAAAGTCGAGAACAAAGAGAAAGTGAGAAACACGCAGTAGGTAAGAGTGAGAGGAGTGAGAGGATTAAGGAGATGCCATGCCTTGCCATGCTGTAAGAAGCAAAAGCAAAGGCAAGAGCCCAGTAGGGTTCCAGTTATGGTAAGCCAAGGCTAAGCCACTTGCTCAATATAAATAAGACAAACAAAAACCCAAACCCCAAGCCTCCGATGCATCTCAAACCAGATACCACATAATTCTTGATCAAACTTAACCATCAATTCAAAGTTAATTTACATTTTAGCACGCATATACATAGTAATACCCATGGCACACACTGCGTATGTGTAATTTTTTGATAAAAAAATTTCTAGTTATATGTACAATTTAATTAATATTTTAATTGTGTTCAATTTTCTTTACATTTTCCTCTATACATAACCAATAAATCACAGAAAATTCTTTTTCAACTAGAATTTCAAAGCATTTGGTTCGATTTAAAGAACGTTAATGGAAACAAAAGTCAACACAAACGTATCCATTGGAGAATTCTGATGCTGATGTACCTTGGGGGCGGAGAACTTTGGTAGAAATACTGGGAATGGGTTCTGTATATTTGCATAGAGAATTCCAATTTAGTGTCGACCATTGAGAGAGAGAGAGAGAGGGAGGGAGGAAAAAAAAACAAAATTTCGGAACAAAGAAAACTAGCCGAGACACAAAATAAATACAGTTACAGTTATGGAGGTCCAGTGTGTGTGTGTGTGTGTGTTGTGCCTTCATTTCCCCTTTTGGCCAAGGCATAAAACAATGACCAAACTTGTGTGTAACCCGGGGGGCGAGAAAGAGAAGGACCTGACCGTGTCCATGTCCATGTCTGTTGATTGCCATTGTTTTGTAGAGCCCACTAAGAATGGGGTCGTGGTCGGTGATGGGTCGGGGTGGGTATGGTGGGATTGGTAGAGAGCTTCCAGTTCAACTTAAGTGAAAATGCAATGCGTTCTATTAGGCACGTCTGTTTGCATTCAACTTTTGGGGTAGCAGCTGTCCCAAAACTAACCCCTCTCCGCTTCCCTCTGCCCACCACATTCATCAGCACACCCACTCAACCATTTGGCCGTATTGTCTGTGTCCCTTTCTGAAGATGTATGTGTTCATACAACTGCAATCACATGGCTTATTAAAACTCTGCAAAAGTCCATTTATATAAATGTGCGTTTGACTCAGTATGCGTGTGTGTGTGTGTATCTGAGCGTGTGTAAGAGAAATATTAACAAGTAAGTCAAATTTAAATGAAGAAAAAATCTTTTTTTTTTTTTTTTTTTTTTTGTCATTTTGACCTTATGACTTTTTAATGGGCTAATTAAAAAGTTTCTTTTATTGAACATATTAAGAGACAGAAAGTACAATGAATATTGATTCTTTAACTTAAAATTGAAATGTTAAACTTAAAACTGTTTAAAACTGTTAATAATTGGTAATGATAGGCAGAAAAGGCCAATAGTAGATTACTTCCCAGGATGTGATTATTGCCATCTCGTACGATATCACTCACAAAAACTCTTACTCACTCACATTTCGGTTTTATGTTTCATTTTGTTCTTCATTCATGAAAAGGCCAAAAGCACTTCCTTTGAGGACACCAAATTCATTGACATTTCTCTCGATCTATTTCCAAAAACAAAAATAAAACGTAGAGGGCGAACATAAAAGGGTTGCCCCCGTTTGCGACATAGATAGATACCTGTATATCATTTATTTTTGACACAATTCCCCACTCTGGGGCGGCCGTGGGTCAAGGAGTGATTTTCAGTTTTTTGCCCTTTCGCTTTGACATTAATCCCCAACACCCCGATATATAAATTCGATCCAATGCATGCAATGTTCTGGGCCATAAAGTATGCTTACCAACTGATGCGTAGCCCATAAATCTGTTCATCCCCCCGATTCCCTGCTAAAAACTAGTTTATAGTTTCTGCTCTTAGTCGTGTGTGTGTGTGTTTTTTTTTTGTCAATTGACCTCGAAAACCAAAGAAAAAGTATTGCGTTTTTTTTTTTTTTGATAGTCTCATGATTTACATGATATTTTTTGTATATACATTTATATATATATATATATATTTTTTTTTTTACTTTCAATATTTCGCATTTCACAATTGTACAAAAGAAAAAGAAGTAAAATTAAACCGCGATAAAAACATGTTGAATTGAATTGAAGGAGAAAGGGGGTAGAGAAGAGTTTCGAATGGGCGATGATTCGAGTGGGCGTGGCGCGGGATGGAGAAGTGACGGGGGCTGCCAACAGTAATAAAAATAGCGTTGCCCGTTTAAAATTGGCAACGCTGCAAATTGAGTTTTAATTAAGTCAGCCATTATTTACAGTTAGTGACACGCTCCGGATATTACGATACGATTATTATTAGCCATGTTTCTGTTGGTGGGGGCGAGGGCGGGCAGGTGGTCGGTGCGATGTGCAAAGGCAGAGACCTTCTAAAGCTGTTGCCCTTCCGCCGCTCTAGTAGCCATATTGAATGCCATGGCCCGAAACCGATGTATGCACCAAAGCGGGAGCTCCGATGGCCCTATAAACAAAGCAGATGATGATGGTAATGATGATGTGGATGATGATAACCACGATGACATCTATTTATAAACAAGTTAACAATCATTACTCACTTCACAACGGGGGCAGCAGCCAAATGCGTGGCATAAGCTGGGGCAGCGATGGCCGCATGGCCAGCCAGTCCAATGCCATGTCCAATGATGCTAGGTGCTAAGAGGTATACAAGTACAAGTATTTTCAGTATTTAAAATACAACTATCGTTAAATGGAGAAAGAGACAAGTAGAAAGAGTAAGAAACTGGAGAACCAAACCGAAAAAAAGGCAACAGCATGTTTCGTTTTGGCAATGTGTTGACAATAAGATGGCTCCTTGTCAGAGTTGTCAAGAGCAACAACATGATTATGTATGCGACTATCCCAAAGTATAGTTGTTGTTGTAAATATGCACACACCCACAGAGACAACACACACACACACACGCCCACTATAGAATTTCGACAGTTCCATCGACCACACACTTGAATGTAAAATTGTATCGAAGCACACACACACAGACACACACACATGGCAATTGACAAAAACAAGATGGTTACTGGACGTAGGAGAACGACCAAGGAGCATCATCATCTATTCATCCATCCTTCGGCCAGGATGACAACAAGATGACATCAATCAAATGACACAGCGTTAGTATGATACGAGAGTCGTGTCTTCAATGGATGTTCACGAAACCTAAGCACAATGAAATGGCATCAATTTGAAATCTGTTAGGTGCAAAACTCAGATCGAGAGAGAGTGAGAGATAGAGTGTCCCAAAAGAAGTGTGACAACAATGGAATTTGAAATTATTAACTACTTGTTCCGGTTGTTGTGTAAAATTATGAAACTAATGCAGCCATGGGAAAACAATGTATGTAATTTACTTCAATGTGTGTACAAGTACATAACAACATATGTACATACATACATAGCCTGTATAGCCTTCGACTAGTCAGCCAAATTGAAGTGCGGCAACGTTGCCGCAGCAACTGTCATGTGCACTGACCATATCGCTGTGGCAGCTGAGCCAACTGAGAAGAAAACCTTCTCTGTCCTTTCAGACGGACCCCAACACTATTCCATCGGAATGGCAGTCCCACATGGGACCCCAAAAGGCTCATCATCAGCGGGCCTCGTGTCAATGCTTTAAAGTGGTCGGCAACAATGAACAAACGAATGAATGAATGAATGATTGATTATACGGCACGCGCTGCCACACCGTATGGATAGCTAACTGGCTGACAACCGACCGAGGAATTGTCAAACTGACGGACTACATATCTGACTAACTGACTAGCTCGGACGGAGAAGTAGACGGAGTCATCGACAAATCGATAGGAAAGGCCCCAAGAAGGCAAAAAAAAATTACATATTGAACCTACTAGGTCGACAGCAAAACAAAAGCCGCCTTTATTTATTTATTGGTAATCTATTTAATTTTTTTGCCCTCCACCCGCTCTGCTCTCCCTATTGACATAAGGAGAGAGAGAGTGAAAGACAGAATGGAAGGGGTAATAAGGTGCTCGGTAGGAGTGTCTAATTTCCATAAACAAAGCCTTGCAGGTACATATAAAATTCGATTTCGTAAATGCCATGACCACCACCCAAGGAGCAACTATGTGAGATGGAGAAAGGGACAGTAACAAATTCATAGCTTAAGTTCTTTTCGATCGATTCAAAAAACGAACTTGTTTTTAAGAGACTTTGACTCTTGTGATAATTTGATAGAGCATCTAAATGTCGGTCTTCCATTTGAATGGTCATCAAAGCCGTAACTTGAAAGACCGAGCACGAGCGTCAAGCATGACGCTAAAGGAAGATACACATATATTTTGCGCTTTTTGTTTCGTTTTTTCTTCTTTCTTGTTTACACAGAATTCGAGTGCATTTCGG
Organism: Drosophila tropicalis; assembly: GCF_018151085.1. Lineage (NCBI taxonomy): Eukaryota > Metazoa > Arthropoda > Insecta > Diptera > Drosophilidae > Drosophila > Drosophila tropicalis. Next base: position 4,764,405 of record NW_027172602.1, on the reverse strand, counting down.
TCGGTGATAGGATACTATATGCCAACACATAGGTACATATATGTATTTAATGCAGTAAAAAGTAGCAGAATATCGATTGGATTGCTGCAAAAGATTCAATTTTAAGTTCTACATAGGTGAAAATTAGTATAAGAAAGCGTAGTTAAAGTGCAGTGGATTAGAGCAGAAGAGGAGAAACAGAGGAAAAGATGGAGCAAGACTCTCTGGTCTTTTCAGGATAACAATGATGCTGATTATGTTGATGATGCGGACCACCTACCATAAGCTGGAGCAGCGGCATATTTCACAACTGGTGCTGGGGCAGCGGCCAAATAGCCATGTGAGTAGGCTGGAGCGGCTGCACTGTAGCCATAGCCTCCAATGCTACCAGCATATCCATAGCCCAGTCCAAGGCCCAAACCCAATTGAGCGTGTCCACCTAGAGTAGCAGGAGCTGTGGCTCCATAATGGCCGCCATAGGCCAAAACTGGAGCTGGAGCGGCAGCGACTGCATAACCATGACCGGCATGGCCTAATCCCAATCCCAGACCCAAGCCCTGATGCTGAATCTGGGCCGGGGCAGTGTGTCCCAGGGTATAAGTGGCGGCAGGAGCAGCTAGATTTGGGTTAACTATTAACTAACTACGTGCTCGAAATAATTTATATGATGGAATGAATGTATTCTGTGTGCAGGGGCAGTGCGGAGTGTTGGATAATAGTGGCTAAATTGGTGAGTAAGTCTTTCAGTGAGAATGATAAGGTAGGGCATGTGTGTGTGTATGTAAATATTGAGAGATAGGTTGGTAGATACGACATACCAGCATAATGGGCAGCAGGAGCTAATCCAGCATCATTGCTAATGCTCGAACGCTGGACATGCGATTGCGAATGAGCCGTCTGCACTTGACTGGCATAGTCCGATTGCGAGGATTGGCCATAGTGTCCTTTCACCGTATGCTCTTGTGTGTTGCCCACCGAAGCGTGATCCACACTTGGCGCACTGATGGAATAGGCAGCTGGACCACCGGGCCTGGCCTGGGTGCAGGCAATCGACATGGCGGCCAAACAGAAAATAACCTGCAAAATGTTGGGTATATAATTTTACAATACAAACGAGATGTCTGCGCTTTTCCCTTGGTTCTCTTTCACTTTCTGCATAAATCAAGGTACCCACGATGAAGAAGAAGAAGAGGCAGAAGCAGAAGCAGTAACAGGAGCAGGTCAACTTCTGCTCATTTTGTATTTTGTTTGCATATCGGTGAGAACGCAGCAGGAAATTGCAGGCGCACAAACTTTTAATTAAGTTGCTAAAGTAGTTCACAACACTGGCTGGCAGAAAGAAGGCAGACGAAAAGATGAAACACACAGAACAAGGGCAATGGAAAATGTTCCCTTCGCATACATATGTGGATCCATGTTCTGTACATATGTATGTGTGTGTATCAAGATATCCTGTAAGCCGAAGACAAACTAAACATGACTCTAAAAGGACCAAAAAGTTACCTTTCCAAACGATGCGACTAATTAAATCAAGTGTCGAATATTTCAGAATAAGCTCTTGCAGTCTCAAGTACTGTCAACTGTCAAATTAGAGCAAATTTTGCTGATAATATATCGATAATTGTCATCTGCCCACAATAAAAACAGATCTTTAGCCGCATTTCATTTGAAGCAGTTTCAAAAAGTTTTTAGATTTCATTTTCTTATTGAGAATAGTTTCGAATAATTTCTTATGAAAACAATCAATTACGTTTTGTATCCTTGTTTCTGGCAAATGGTAAATATGAAATGCATTTGGCTCTTCACCTTTTATCCTAGCCTTTATTTGCCAACTTCTCTCGTTCTTATTCGCATTGTGACTTTTTTTCTTTTTGTTTGCTTGGTTTTTATTTTGGCTCTTTCGCATTTTGTATGTAAACATTTCCATTGAATTTTAACTTCCAAAAAAAAGAATACCAAAGACAACAACCAGAAAGAAAAAGAGAGAAAAAGATTTGGGTTTAGGGCAGACACAAAGGCCAACAACAAAAAAAAAACACGAAATAAAGAACAGAATGAAAGAAAAACGACTCCTTTTATATACCCTGACCGCAGGAAGGGGATAAACAGTTTTGATTCTATGACTAAAACTTTAATTTTTGCAGGACATAAACATTTTCACATCGTCATTTGATTATAATTTTTTTAAGGGTTTCTGGAGTTGATCCCTTTGGCATTGCTATAAGATCCTGGCAGGGCATTGATACTGTCGGTTTTATGGAATTGAAATTCCTGGAGAATCCCTATGGTTTTGTATGTAAAATTTATGTCCTTTTGGTTTCGTTTGTTTGCCATTTTATTCGTTTCATTCGCCTTTCTTTTTTGCGTTGGTCTTGACTCCATTTTTTATTTGCCTTTCGGTATTTATCAGATTTTAATTAAGCGTGACTTTTGCTAGAGCAGCAAAAAAGATAAGGGTTCAGATGCTAGGACAACCACACTTATTCAACACTCTGAGTGCTGAGTGCTAGTGTTATGATATCTGCAACTGGTTAATTGGTATTTTTTTTGCATCCGATTGACCCAGTTTACTTTTCAATCTCTCACAGCCACTGGCAAGTTAAGCCACATTGCTAGATATATGTTTGCATAATTAGCATGCATTCTCTTTTTCATCGAGAGAGAGAGAGAGAGCTTTAACGCCTTGAGTTATGCATTTTAAATTTGCATGCAGAGCGTCAGAGCGGCGGAGGGGTGAAATGCGAAATCAGAGGAGGTCACTCGTTTGGGTCAATGTTCATAGATAAATTTAAAGTGCGCCTAATTGAATTTCTAAAATTTTTATGGCAAACATTTAATTACACAGCAAATACAATTACTTTAAATTCCATTTAAAGTCGAGTGATTTAATTATTTTTGCTAAGTACATCAATGTATTCTATGCCATAATGGCGTGGGGCATATATGTGTTGTGTGAGCTTATTCCTTTTCTAAAATTGTAGGTATATTTTTGTTAGCTCTGCTATTACCTGATCAATTTTACCTACTTTCGGTGGCATTTGCAATTTGTTTGCCGACCGACGACTTGATACCCTTCCCCTTTAATACTAAGTAGATTTAAAGGATGTCCGTTAACCTTGAATTGACTTGAATAAAGGGTATGCGAAAAGGGAAAATTGCACTTATTTTTGCTTTGTTCGACAAATAGTTTTTGACTACAACAGAAGTCACTGGCACAGGAGTGGGACTGGGGAAACGACGGAGTGCCTTCCAGGCACAAACCCACGAAAAATGGTTGAAGGATGAAAACTGGCAAGGACTGCCACAAAGAAAAAGGAGCTGCAATTGCAATGAACATTTGCGTTTGGCAGCCTGTGAGTGAATTCCATGTGAAATGTTGAGCTTCAGATTGAGATTGAGGGGACCATTCAAAGGATAACAAACTACATTTCCTTTTCCCTCAGCTATATATATATATTTATGTATATGTATGTATGCACTGGCAAAGCACTTTAATTTCAATTGCACGCACCTTGAATGCCATTTTTAATATGTTTGTGTGTGTTTCTTTATAGTTGCACTTAAAAGAAAAATATATTTTGTAAATCGTATATAGTAGCACGACTTTGAATGCGTCTCGTTAACTGTTTCAGTTTGGCATTCTTTGGCCTCTATTTATATGCCCAGGCGGCGAGCATGTTGATTGAATAGTGGAAACCATGGAAAATATGGTCCATGAAAACGAGTTTTCCATTTGGCAAAGCAGGCAGAGTTCGGAGAGCTTGTGAATGTGCGCAGGCGCGCCGAGTTTTGCAGCTCGGCTGGCCCGGCCCGGCCCGGCCCAAAAGTCTACGCAACTTTTTAGGATTGTCTTTTTTGTTGCTGCACCCGCCCCATGGCTGTTTCTTGATTGCCTTTCGATTCATAACACTAATACCGAAAACGAAATCAAGTTAATCAATCGAATTCACCTCACATGCACATATCACATCACATCACCACATTATTTAATTGGAAACTGCCTATTGACTGTTGACTATTGACTAATTTTGTACAAGTTGTCTAAAACTATTTGTAGAGCTATGCGGCAAAAGGAAATGCCAACAAGCTGTGAAGAAGCAAGGTGAGGATTGACTTTGTCAATGGTCAGTGAACTGAATAATGACAATCAAAAAGAAAAAAAAGAAGTGCATCATTCAAACTAAATATGCTAAAAATAATATACAAATATCTGTAGTCCAGTTCAATTTCATTGATTAAGATTAAAGTAACAAAGAAGGCAGAACAAACAAGTATTGAAGATTTCCTTAGGCTTTTATTAGTTAATCAAAGTTACTAAGTATTTTCCTTTCCTTCTTTTGAGTTTAAATAAAACACAAGTGGATAAATAATATAAAATTTTATTAAAATTGAAATAGTTTTTCATCATTAATCCGATGGACTTGATGAAATCCCGTTTCAATAATATTGTCCAATCCTTTTTAGAACTCAAAGCATTAAAAGAATAATAATTTGTTATTTCTTTTTGCTTGTTGTAATATAAGTAACAAAGGTAATAATTATATGCCATGAAAAACCAAAAAAAAAAAAATGTAGTTATTGCATTGAAAAACAAAACGAGCAAATTCCCACATGAGCGATTCATTAAAAACTACGAGTTGGCAGAATATATCCGAATATGTATTGTATATAAAATATTTGATCCCTTTTTTGGTATGAATTCTGAAAGTTTTCAATTTCATTCATTCCCCTTTTGACACCATTGCACCATGCACCACCTGCAACTGCAACTGCAACTGAATTGGACTCTGTGGCTCCTTCTATGCCTCCTTCTGTGCCTTAACTTGCTCTCATTTTGGTCGATATCATTCGTGTAGCTCACGTCAAGTGCTTTATTAATGGGGCCCCCAGCCTCATATTGCTGTTGGCAGTTATCGAGTTTTTTTTTCTCTCTCTCTTTTGTTGGTTTTGGTTTTTGCTATTTGTTCTCACGCAGCAAGCCAGCCGCCAAATGGGCGCGGAAATTGGGCAGTCAGCCAGAGGCCCAAAGACTCACACATTGACTTGGCTTACTCTGGTTTTTTGCTTTCGCAAAAAAAAAAAAAAAAAAAAATTTTATAATGTGTTTCTGTGTGTGGAGATTGGAGGCCTCTGTGGGCCTCACTTACACGCTTGCAAGTGCTTTGATTTGTGATTTTTTAAGCTGATTTTTTTTGTTGTTTTATTTTGGTTAACAATTTTTGCATTTGTTGTATGCTTTGTGGGTCGCACAATTTATGCGTCGTTTGGAGTCGTGACTTACCCAAAAAAAAAAAAAAAAAAATTGGAGCCAGGCTGAGACTGAGACTGAGACTAAGAGGGATTTGTTGTTTTTTGTTCGCTGTGGTTATGTAACAGTATCAGGAGAAAAAGTGCGTGGTGTGCATTGGCGGGGATGATGGGGATTAAAAATCGAAATGGTTTAAGTTGAGTACTTTGTCAGACCTTTTACCCATCAAATTAATTGCAATACCTGAGCCATCAATGAAATGAAATGAGCTTCAGGGCGTTCAGGTGGGTTCGCTAGCCAGAAACATGACCCCAACACAATGCACACAAATTTTATGGCGGGGCAGGTCATGTCGTTCATTATTCATCAGCATGGGAAATTCTACACCGAAGGCACAAAGCAAAAAAAAAAAAAACAACAACAACAACGCAGTTTTCTTGATAATGGTTGAATGTCCCAGGCGGTGGTTAGTGGGTGGTGGTTGGCGGTTGATGGGCGGTTCTTGCGTTATGGTTGTGGATGTGGTGGTGGTGGCAAAGTATTTAGCCACAAGGACATCAATATCCTCCTCAAATAGGCGCAATTGAAACAAGTGTTGTCGACGGCATGTTAACTTTAGACACTGCAACAACAACAACAACAATAGGCTAATGGGCAACATGGCACAGCGCACACAATGGTCAATAGAAGGCATTGTCCTTTTTATATACCCTTTCTATTGGATCTGATCAATTACCAGGAACGTTTGTGTATATATATTTAGCTAAATTACTTTTCATAGATCAATCAAGGCGGTTTAAGATTTAAAATATTAAAAAGCAATTGAATGGTAAGGGAAATGAAACAAACAAGTTTGAAAAATGTTTAATGTTTTTTTTTTTTTCTTCCTTCTAAGACAAGTCTGAATTCTGATCTTACGAAGGATCCTTACTTCCTTCCTTTCCAAAATGCTAGTTGTCCATCAGATTCTTCGGCATTTGCTTTCGGATGTTTTTAGTATTTTTAGGGCATTTCGAATTCGAATTGGGTTTCCTGTTTGATTATCCGATTGTCTGCTTTTTTATTGCTGTTCTTTTGTTTGTAAGTCTGCGCCTTTTTGCTGACCCACATAGACATGGCGAAATGTTGCGCCTGAGTGGACACACAGTGGTGGGAACCGAACCAATATACAAACACACTCATATGTTTGTATGTATGTACATACTTACATAGGTGCCGGGTGTAAAGGATGCAGGGAATGGCAATGGCATGAACACGGACATCGACATCGATATGGATATGGGACATGGCTGACTGCATTTTGTCTGTGCTTGGATATTTTTCGTATTGGCAACTGCAATTATACAAATTAATTTCGAGACAAAAGCGTGTGCAGATTGTTTTTGTTTAGCTCTGGTAATTGATGGGTGTGGCAATTGAATGGAAAAAAAAGGAGAAAAAACCAATCCAGAGCGTAAACCGAATTGTGCGTATACTCTAACTGTTTGAGAAGGACAAAAATGATAGCCTGCAAGGACAATTGTAAAGCAGTAAAAGAAGTGACAACAAAAAGGGCAAGGGAAGGCAAAGAGCAAAGAAGGAAAATGTAACGTAATGGTTTTCGGTATAATATGACTTGGTTTCTGATGGGATGTGCTTTGGGTTTGGGACGAGAGGATTGAGAATGCATCCAACTAGAATTGTGGACCGACCCCATTTGCCTTGGCAGTTCTGGGACACCGCAGGCAATTGGCAATGCCAAGCAAAATGGCGTCATTTTCAGTTGGAATGCGAATCATTACGACTATGGAAATGATGAGGATAAAGGGGGGATAGATATGATGCTGATGATGAGAAGGACGTGTGCGATGAGTATGTATGCGTGTGTGCATGTGGTTGAAGGTCGCTTGCAAACAATTCAAATTTTGTTGAAATTCCCATAAGAAATTACCAACAATTCTAGCCATCATGATCATCATAATCATCATCATTTGCTTTCATTATCAGTATCAATATTCAAACCACTTTTCCGACAGTAATCAAATTTGCACTTTTTAACTTTAAAACAATATTAAAGGGGCAGGGGGAAGGAGGAGCCAAAAAGAACCGAAAATCAAATCAACCCACCTGATGGCGCTTCATCATTAAACAAACATCAAATTAAGCAATTTAATTACGAAAACTTTGTTCAATTTGTAAAGCTTAGAGACGTTTCCAAGAAGCCGCTTCGCGTTGCTTTTGGGTTGGGAAATGGAAAGGAAAATGGGGATGGACCGCCTTTTTTTTTTGTTGTTGGTGGGGGAGCGAGATGTGGGCCGTTTCACTTGGTATTAATTTGAGCCTGAACACATTAAAAATTCAACCTTCAATGGCAAAATCAATAAGCAAACAGGCCTCCAAGAAAAAAAGACAAAAAATTAAAAAACATGAAATCAAGAAAACATTAAAATATGTTCACTTAATCATGGCCGACTTTGATATAACCTTTACATGCCAAATTCATAATTATAGTTATAATTATGAGTTTTGTTTTCAAGATTCTCTCAGCTAACTGCAAAGTCCATTTTAGTTTTAAGTCCTTGCCAGTTTCTACGAGTTCAATTTGACTTCTTAAAAGCTCTCCTCCCTGTCAAAATGTATATACCCTTTCAAAATGTTTAAAATTAATGAAGAAAAGGCGCTAAACACAAAGAATAATAGAAATAACAGGGCAATGTTCAGAAATCATTCGTGTTGTAAGATTTCCATTTTCTTCTTGCTTTTTCTTTTTTGCTACATTTTTAGCTAACACGCCCCGAGTGTCGCCCACAATTTTGTATTTTTGGGAGGAGCACAAACTAAGAATGTGAGCCCACGAAACTGAAATCAAATACAGACTTTTGCTTTTGAATTTCAACACTCTGCCTGTCTGTCTCTACGACCTACAATGAAAATAATTCTGACTAATTGCCTTCATTCAGCCGATCAAAAGAATTGTGTACACTTCATAGATATATCTTTAGAGTTGTCTCATATAGTCATAAAAAGTCTCTTAAGGAAACAGTCGCCATTTCCTCTCTAGGTCAAATCGAATGACCGCCAAACTTAACTCAAGTTTAACCAACGATTAATGTTGCGGGGTTAAGATATTTCCCCCATTTAAGAGTTTATAGTGTAATTTCATAAATGGAAATTGTTGAGACAAGATTTCCATTTTTTTTTTTTTTTTATTGGTTTTTGTGTTGCATCCTTCAACAATGATAACAACGATAAATTATGTGAGTTGTGTGAAAATAGTTAACCACTTTGTGGGTTATACAATTTTCTAGCTTATTATATGAAAACCCTTAAAGTTTTTTTTTTACAAGGTATTATTAGCCACTTTAATTCTCTTTCAATGTTGTTGCCACAAATTTCAAACCAAAAAGATGATTATCTCGTCTATGAAAAACTTTTTACTGCACTCTTAACTTCTTTTTCTGTTTTTTTTGGTTGGTTTAGCTGCAGAACAATTTAATTTTTCTCCCTCCATATCTCTCTCTCATTCATTCTTATGCCAAATTCTTTGCCACAAAAGCAACAATTACAACAACGCCCACAGGGGCAGCAGCAGCAGCAGCAACAACAACAATGCATGCCGCCTGCTGTTGCTGCCTCTCTAGATATTTTCGCAATCAAGTTTACTTGTACAAGAGCAATTCAAAAAAAAAAACCAGAGGGCCGGGGCTAACTTCGACCGCGTCAAAGTTTGTATACCCTTGCAACTTTTTTGGTAACTCTATCCTTACCTATTAGCCATCAATGTGGAAGAACGTTTTATCTAAAAAGGCTTAAGCTTGAGAAAGAAAGGCCTACAATCATAGGAAATAACGAAGATATTGATCAAAGTCACTGTTTTCCACCGATCGTTCCTATGGGAGCTATATGATATAGTCACCCGATCTTTATCAAATTCGGCACAGTCATTAACATATATATTAAATTAAGAAATGTTTAATTTAAAAGCAATCGCGTTAAAAGTAACGAAGTTATTTACAAAAGTCACTGTTTTCGACCAATCGTTCCTATGGGAGCTATATGATATAGTCACCTGATCTTGATCAAATTTGGCATAGTCGCTTATAGGCGTAGTAAACTCTCTAATATTAAGTTTCACGACAATAGCTCAGAAAATAACGAAGGTATTGAGAAAGTCACTGTTCGTGACTTGCTCGTTTGTATGGGAGCTATATTATATAGTCACCCGATCTTGATCAAATTTGGCATAGTCGCTTATAGGCGTAGTAAACTCTCTAATATTAAGTTTCACGATAATAGCATAGAAAATAACGAAGTTATTGAGAAAAGTCACTGTTCGTGACTTTGGGGTTTGTATGGGAGCTATATGATATAGTGGTCCGATCCGGCTGAATCCGAGATATACAACGCCTGCAGTATATACAAGCCTACGTGCAAAATTTCAGCTCTGTAGCTCTTACGGTCTAGGAGGAGTTTGCGTTGATCCAGACGGACGGACGGACGGACGGACATGGCTAGTTGAACTCGTCTCGTCGTGCTGATCAAGAATATATATACTTTGTATGGTCGGAGATGCTTCGTTCTATGCGTTGCACACTTCTGACCAAAATTAATATACCCTTTTTGCAAGGGTATAAAAAAACGCAAAAAAAAACACAAAAAAATATAATAAAAATAAAGTAACAAGATAACAATGAGTCGACGCTGAGTTTTTACGCAGAAAATTGCTCTTAAATGCAGCAATTAAGTGCCGCACTTGAGCAACATCTAGTCCAAAACAAAAAACGTACACTCTACTCTAGGTGCGTGTGGCCCAAAGGAATTGAGTCTTGGCCAGCTTATCTTATCGACACACACACACACCATATGGCTAAGACCGAATAAACTAAATGACATTGCACACTGCATTCGCAGGGCTATTGCATTCAGCCCAAAATCTTTCCACTCTTAAATCTGAAATGTTGATTAAATCATTTCTTAAACTCTAAAGTTTTGAAGACATTATGACATGTTAAAATCTTCGATTATTTATGCATTTCAATAGTTTTGCTCCACGGTGACCCATGGTTGCAAAAGTTTGACAAATTGCTAGCAAAAATAAAGAAATATCAGAGAGAGAGAGAGCGAAAAAAAACTGTCAGCAGGTTATGTAAAATCGACGGCAAATTAAGCGACAATCACACGATGCTTAAGAAATTATGAATACCGCGAATAAACTCAGAAATATGACACTTTGCCAATACCCTAACTGATGAAAAATAAGAAAAGAACAATCAGGAAGGTCAGGGAACTGTGTTGAAAAGTGGTAAAATGATTATCAATGTGTCTAGCTAAAGAATGCAATGGACAGTCGAGGAATATAAGAAAGAAAACTCTGATGTCTATAAAGAATGCATACAGAAGGGAATCTTTAAATCTACACATGACTTTTAAAGCATACCTTAAGGGGACAAATTTGGACCACTTTTACCACTTACCATTGATGTGACAAATCATTAAAACTCTTTTGATGAAAGTGTATTTGGAATATGCCTTAAAAACTGTTGAAACTGATGCCCAGTCGAGTCCACGCAATTCTTGAGAATAGCGTTCGCATCAAGATATGTATGTGGCGGGTATACGTGGACCAACCTGATTTCCCAACTTCACATCAACTCAAGAGTCGAGACAAATGGAAACAGGTCGCAGAGATGAGGTGTGGTGTGGTGGTGAGGTGGGCGGGCCTTCAGGCCAATAAGCTGCCTTGCGACTGCCTTTTAATTAAATTAGTTTTATTTTTTTTCCGCTGCTGCTGCCATTTTATTGATATTTTTGGGACATTTATAGGCCTCATATATATTTTTTTTTTTTTTTTTTTTTTTGGTTTTGGCATGGGCATTGGGTCCTGCCCACGAGGTTGGCCCGAGAGAAACCCTCGCACTGTGTGGCAGCCATACAAGGAAATCGGCAGAAAACAAGAAAGAAAGCTAAGAAATATAAGTAAGCCGACTTTGGTATACCATGCACCAATTGAATTTCGCAATTCAATTTGTTAACAAAGTTAAGGAATTCTGTTCTTATTTGCATGTGTCTTTCAGTCTGTCCATTTTAATATACTACTATCTCTTACTTTGTGTGCATGGTATAAAGAAACAAAATATAAAGATGAAATGGACAAAAAATCAAGAGAAGAAAAAAAAAATGATTCAAATTGGGCAGCAGCTGCTTAATTGAGTTGCTTTATTAGTTTGTCCCCACTAGCCCCACCAATCACCCACCAAGCACAACCACAAACTCGACTACTGTAATTTGAAATAAATTAATAAACTTACAAGAAATCTACCTCAAAGAGGGAGGTGTCCTGTGACTGATGTGACTATGTACATAGTTAGAGCACAAACTTACATATAAAACATAATAAGCATAAGCGGCTTGCGACTATTTCATTTCGATGGGTTTCGTTTTGTATAATTTATGAAACGACAACTTCGATTTTGGAGGGCTTAAAGTCGAGGTCCAAGAACCACAGGAGGGCAAGCCAAGCGTTTCTAATATATACAATGAGATCGAAAATACTCATTGATATGCGTGGACTGAACTTGCTTGTTGCTTCACTTAAACACATCCCAAGTATCTCTATCTACATATATCTACCTTTCTCTCACCCTCTGTGTATGTGAGTAGCTGTCTCTCGTGATTATTGTTATTTCTTGTTGCCTTTTTTCACCTTTGCTTTGTGTGTGTATGTGTTAATTACGTGTAACTGCAGCAGTAGCCTAAAGCCAAAAAGCCGTCTCGTTAAAGCTAACCAAAACAGGCAAAACAGTCACCAAGAGAAAGAAAGAGAGAGAAAAATAAGTTCAAAATAACAAAGTAAAGCCAAGAAAAACGCAATTAAAGTGCGAACCATGGCAATTTTGACCAAATTTGCACCAGGCGAGGCCAAACACTGACTGATTGACTGCAACAACAATCTATATTATGTAGTAAGTATATACAATTTATTTATATATATATGTATATATATATCTAAAGTTTCTGCACTTTACATTTATTTGTGGCTAGCATGGTTAACTACTTTATGGCACTTGTACTTTGAATTCACTTTTGCTTAACCAGAAATCGCTAGCCATTCAGCCTGGGCACAATTTTCAACTTTATTTGTTATATGAAATCGGTCTAAAATGTTGAGATATGGACTGATCAGAGTTTTAACTTAATTAGAAGCTATGCCAAAACGTTTGGTTATTTGGAGCTGACACTTGGTTATTGCAAGGGCGTAGAAAGGATTTAAATAAGGCGAAAAGCCGAAGATTGGTCTTGAAAAACAAGTAAAACAGAATTTCTTTATAAATAAATTGAACTAATTAAACTCATATTAAGCTACGCCCTTGGTCACCAACTTCTTAAAACAAAAAACTCTTTTTAAACAATTTTTTCAGATTTTTTAGAAATTATTCTGTAAGCAGTTATCGATAAATTTCATTTTAGACTGACCAGATTCGCTTAAGCAAGAAGATGCTAAAATCTAACTAGCTTATGATCCTTTTCTTAACCAGAGACGACCGAATTTAGGTTTTTAAGGTATTTTTACCAAAGTAAATTATTTTTGTTTTTGTTTTTGACTTTTAGGCGAAAATCGAAAAGTAAGGTTTAAGGTGCAACGCCAGGGCAATAAATTGGCAAGAGGGCAAAGTGTTTTTGGTCAAAGTTGTTTGTGTTATTGTTGTCGGTTACAGTTGGCAGGTTGTAAGAAGAAACCGGAGTGTCGTTCCCGTCGCTTCCAGGCCACTTCACTTTATTTACCGCACGGTAACTTCACTAGCATTAAGTGCAAAAAATGGGGGTGGGGGGAGGTAGAAAAAAAAAACAAAAAAAATGGCAAACACTTTTAGAGTTTTTCCTTCCACCAAATAGTTTTTCCTGTATTTTTATGGTCAACTTATTGAAAACTTGCCATTGCGTAAGGCATGTAGATAGATAATGAAGATATAGATGATGATGATGATGATGATGATGCCGATGATGGTCAATGGCACTCTATATATATGGTAAAAACCAGTTACATTCATACAATTGGATGGAATGGAATGGAACTGGCTGCAATATTTCTATTTGGAGCAGACGGTGAAATGTGCAAGTGCAAGGAAGTGGAAACTAACGGAAATGCTACATGCTACCTACATACATACATATGTATGTATATTGTATATATTTTTATATATCTATTTATATATATGCATTTCAACATGAATTTATTGTTGATATTGCAACTGACTTTGTGTAGTAGGCCATAAACCAAAGTCCAAGGAGAATATCTAGTAAATAGAGTTAAACAGATAGACTAACTTAAATGCTGCTTACTCGTATGCCTTCAAGTCCATGTCTTTGGGGCTTCCATATGTAGCTATGTATATATAGGGCTTCAGTCAGTTAATTAGTCTCGTTCGAATTTGGGCAACATTTAGCCCTATGAACTTTGACTTTTAAATTCAAATAACAATTCGACTGAAATCTCAATTTTAAGGGTTGTCATAGCTCGCATATAAATTGAATGGAATGCTTAATTGAGATTTACATGGACCAAGCTATTGAAAATGTTCAATGTATGTACATATTTCAAATGTTTGGCGCCAACGAGAATAAAAGTCAGCTGTAAAGCTTTTTGCCCTCTTCTCTTTATTGTTTACAAACAAACACGCAAAAGAAAAGCTCCAACCGGCTATTTTGTTCTCTCTTTCTCTTTGTCTTTCTTTCTCTGTGTGTTTGCCTCTTACCCCCACATACTCTCTGCTCTTCTTCTCCATTTTAGTCGCCGTTTTCCTTTACGTTTTTATCGTGTTTCTCTCATTCTATATATCATTGAGAGCGCCTGCGCCTCAAATGTCAAAATTGCAATCCAAAATGTAAACGAAATTCCAAGTGAAAGCAAAATTTGTGTTAGAATTCAAAAAGCGCTAAATACACCAAAAGACACCAAAGAAAATAAATTGCAAATAATATTAAAATTCATATTGTTAAATACTAAATACTCTGAACTCTGAAAATTCCGTAAAATCAAAACTCATCTCATTCTACAGTTTGTTCAAGTGTTTCTCTAGTGTGTCTCTTTGGGTGTGTGTGTGTGTGAGTGCGTGTGAGGGAAAATTTTGGAAAACTTATTTTGTTGTTGTTTTTGTGTTTGGGTATTTTTTGTTTTTTTTTTTTTTTTGTATATTTTGGTTTGTGTGTGTTATGAAATCATTTTGGCCGCGTGTGAAGTGAAGTCAAGTCGGAAAAGTTGTGCACCAAACAAAACGCAAGCAAAAGTATAAAAACAAATTGAACAAAAGAAAAATCATTGAAATTTTCATCTAGCAATCAAAGGTATTATAAATGCGTTTTTATTTTTCTTAAATTGCATTAGAAATTCATTTGAAAACATTTCCATGGCAAAATGTCTGGGTGAAGTACGAAAATTCATTTCATTTTGACCCGAATGAGTCATTTTTTGTATTTGTACTTACTTAGATTGTAAATACCCTGCAGGCAACAAATAATTGATGGGTATATTAACATTTAGCTTTATATTATTAAAATGCTAACTGCATTCATAAGAAATTTGACTCTAAATGCAATTCGGTTCGGTGTAATCATAAGATGTTTCATTACCTAAACATTGCCATTTAAATTAAGGGTATTTGGCAAGTCGTTGCTATTAGGTTGGCATGGAAAACTTTTTGCTTTTGTTATTGTCACACACGAACACCGGTCATGGACACTAAGAGGCTTATTTTTAGACCCTCCTACATCTGCCTCAGCTGCCCGCCCATTCGCCTAGTCTGCCTGCCTGCCTGCCCAAACCATTCACTTACACCTTTCGCACCCCTCGTCGCACTCACTCATTACTTTCGGCTGTGTTTTTGAATATGCGCCTCCAAATCGTGATAGATCGATATATCTACTAACTTATATTAGCCATACGCAGCGGCGTCATGTGATCTTTGAATTTATTGTCTTTGCGGGCAGAAAAGCAATTCTTAATTATCTAGTAGACACCCATTCATACATATATCTACGAATGTAGAGCAAAACATGTTTTTGTTTAATTTAATAATGCGTAGATAGTAAGAACAAAAACCAAAAAAAAGAAAAAACACAGCTGTTTATAATGCATTTTGGTCATGAAATGAATTTTGACTGCCTACTTTTAGGCTGTGCATGTAAATAAATAATTTGTATGTTAACTTTCAATTATTTTCTGCTTGAGTTATTTGGTTTCTCTCTCATTTACATTATTTACACACAATTTATCTTGGTTTCAAATATGTACATCAATTTGTGGTAAAAATCTCTTGACCTTAATTAATTGCGGAAATTTCAAAAGTTTATGCCAATTTGAGTAAGTTGGCGACAAATTTTCCATTCGAAATTTTCATCGAGCACTAATTAGTGTTAGTTGTTCAGGTAAAAAGCATTTGAAAATAAATAGTTATTAGAAATCATTTCGTTCCTTGCATAATGTCTCAAAGCAACAATTGGTTATCTTTAATTAAACTAAAATTAAATAAATTTCAAACTAAAATCCAAGTAATGTATAAAATTGATGTATGAATACCTGAGACACCTGCATACACAACCAATGCACACACACACACACACACACACAATGCATTAATTCTAGTTTCTCTCATGATGGCTTCAATTCTTATCCTAATGAAAAACTTACGCCCAACTCTAACAAACACTTTGCAGTGCAGAACAACAGCAAGAACAAGAACAAGAACTTCAACAATAACAAGCACACATTGTATATCCAACAATTTGCAATCTAACACAGTTGAATACAAAATTACCCATTGCGACATACTGGGCACCAGAACCCAAAATCGTAGCGGGAGTCAAGCCAGTTGTGCCCCAAATTTGTGTCAAAGACCATTCCGAGGAAATAATAGATACATTTGCATACGAAAACCAGGACAACTTGATGCCATAATGTCAACGGAGGATACAATCAGCCAACAAGGATGTGCTCCCTCAGTAAGCACTTCCAGCACCAGGGACTATTACGATATGGCCCCCTATCAAGTGAGTATATGTACATATATGCCGAGACTATATGTCTACAATTTCAATATGCAGACGGAATCAGCTGGATATCGGTGTTTTGATAAGAAGAAGATGTGTATTGGGTTGAGTATCCACTGCTTTACATACAAACATACAAATACATGAGACCTAAATAGTTGCAGGCATTTTTGATTGCTTTGGCTGCACTTGCCTATCAAAACTTTGCGAATCTATGCCTTCTCCTTCTTTCTTACTACTACCACCCCCCTACACCCCTTTTTAACAGCACTTAATCATTTACATTGCTTTTGTTGAGTGTTTGTGGGGGTTTGTAAGGGGCCTATAGAGATATCAAAACTTCATCTTGTCTTTTCTATCATTGACTAATTTTTTGAAACTATTATCCATTACAGTCGGATATGAGTGATTCAGCACCAAATACTCCAGGACCGTCTTCCTCTTCGGCTCCTAAGAAATATTATCGTCATGCTGCTCATCGGTAAGTCAAGCTAAAGCTACTACTAGCACATATTTTAGTATGCATAAAAAGCGAATAAGTGTGGGTTTGAAATCATTTATTTACTCATCGCTCTCTTGATTATCCCTAAGTAAGAGTAACTTCAGCATCTATAATGAAGTATATTTTTTAAACTCGACTATTTTTTTTAACTTTTGGTATATGCATATGTATTTCTAGTCTCAAAAATGGTCAGTTGCTGTTTATCTCGACAATCAGTGTATTTATGTCTGACTAGCTTGGAGACCCATTTTACCCTATTGCGACTTTGTGAACCCATAAACTTTGCCTATTTTGCATTGCCGCTGCCCTCCCCTGACGTTGTCGGCATCGACTTTATGTCCATTGTCGTCATCTTCATCACTTGGACTCATTAGAGCTGACTTGGCCGATTCTTTGGCTCTCCGTCGGTTTCGCTTCATGTCACACGGCTTAACCCCGTCACAGCTGGTGTAGGTCAGTTGATGATGTTCAAACTTGAGCTTGAGTTTGAGGTCCCCATCATTTGAATGTGAGCACAAATTACATAAAGGGCGTGCCAGTTGACTGCCAAAGTGGTTTAGAAGGTGCGGGTGGCTGGGCGGTATGGTTGCGAAAGTGTTAACAAGTGTCAAGGTTAAGATGCTGGGTCCATTCAAAGAAAAATCAGAAAGAAAAAAAAAAACAAAATACTTTAACGAAAATTGTAAATTGTATTTGATTTTTGTCTGTTGGCTTTTCAAGCGAAACGAGTTTTCCCACAGACAGACAAATAGACAGAGAGAAATAGAGGGAGAGAACATGATTGAAAGTTTGCAAAATGAACAATTTGCTCTACTTTAATTATTTAGATGGGACAGTGGATGTTTACAAAAAGAAATATTCACTTGCTCAGGTTTCATTATCAGTTTCATGGGGCGACAAGAGGTAGAGAGGTATGGCAAGAATTATTATAAATCTACTCGAGTTTCGATTAGATTGCTTATTACATTTTTTATGTAAACATGAATCAAGCTGATTTTGCTTAATCTTAAAAATAAAAAAAAAAACTAAACCATAATCCAGTTCACCCACCCAACGTTCCTCTTTCCACACTTAGAGCAGAGGTTTTTGGGCCTGTGTTCCATGGTCATTGCCATTTTGCCGTCTTATCGCCTTATCTAAGAAAAAGCAAAAGCAAAAATCCAGTCTCCCAGCCCACACACACACACACACGTTAAACTATGTACATAATAAGTATGTATGTATGTATGTATGTTGACTGGGTGTATAAATATTTTCTATAGTTGTTTATTACAGTTTACAATTTTTGTTCGCTCTTTTATTTTTCGAGTGGCTACTATAGACAAGTGTCAACTGCAACCTGTATCTGTATCTGTCTCTGAATCTCTCTCTTTCACTGTCTCAGTCTCTCTTTCGGTTTGTATCTCTGACATTGACACACTGCAAAAGTGTAAGCATGGAGAGTTTTCTTATGGGATAGGCGTGATATAGATATATATATATATATTTATGGCCAATATTTGTTATTGACCATTCAATTTACCAATTTCAATTTATTTAGGTACACCTACCTACAAATGTCCCTTTACTTAGTTAATAAAGACAAAAACACACACACACAAATACAAATTTGAATTTATTTGTTGCTTAGCATTTCATTTCTCATTGATTGATGGTAAATTCATGAATAAGTGAATGCAAATTGATTGTGGGCGAGAATGAATATAAGAGAAATCAGGTTATTTAAACACAAAAAACAAAAACATTTCATTACATTCACAAAAATTTGCTATAATTGTTTTGTATTAGCGCCACCTGGCGGCCATACATATACATATGTATGTGTAAATTTGCATTGTTTATTTATAAAATTTTGTTGGTCATGCGATAAGCAAAACAAATGATAAGAACACTTTAACTAAGAGACCAAACTTGGTAACCTAAAAATAGGTTTATATATGTAGAGTTGATCGGAAATCTAAGTGATAAGTACCATGGACCCTTTATAACTGTGGAAACCCACACCCATATTTAGGTACATACATTAATCTTTTTTTCAATTTTGGTTTGAATGAAAGTCAAGCCAAGTCAAAGAGCTGGTAAAGTGCATCGTAATAAAGGTTTAGGAAATGAAATCAAACAAAAAATATATAAGAAAACAACAATCTACTGATAGTTAAAAGCAAAAACATTTGAACATTGTACTAATGGGTACAGTAAACTCAACGTGCAACGTCATGGCAATCATGAATGTAGTTGATTATGGATTGCTTGTTTTCCAACATTATCATTACCTATGTATAACAAACGGAGTAGAGCTTTTGATTAACCGAATCATTGAATCTTAACTTAAATTAGGTGATCTGTTGTTTGTCAAGCAATGTCCTTGTTGCAGGATTCGTTTCTTTGTATTCTTAACTTTTTACTAGGCTTAGCCCAAGCTTTTCAATGGCTCTCAAGACCTAAAGCCCTTAGATTGAATACTTATTAGCTTATTTGCTAGTATCAGAGATTATGGTAAGGAATTTTTTTTTAAGAATTTATAAAATATTAATTTTTTATTCTCATTATGCAGAAGTTGGCTGGCTTTAAGCCCAATATAGTAACCACCTACCTAATATATTATTTGTTTAGCATGATTTATAGACCTACATATTTCCTATAGCAAAACAAACAAAAACCATTTTGGACTATGAATGGAATCGAACGAATAAAGATCGGACTGTTTAGCAACCTGACATACAATATTTTTGTTGTCGCATTATGCAAATATATAAATTAGGTATGACTGCCAGACAAACTAAGATCTATGAAATATTTATGAACACACACACACACTCACTCAGATATGTGTGTGTGTGTGTGTGTGTGTGTGTGTGTGTGTGTAGCAAAAAGCACTCAACGCCATCAATATTATAATTGGGCACATAATTAATGTATGAATATTTGAAAGCAGCAAAGCGTTTTGACAGTCAAAGGTGTCACAGCAATTTGCATAGCCAAGCTATTTGGATTTGTAGGCACATCTGAAATATGCATAGTGATAGATACAGCCATAGATATGTACATATATATAAGTAGTAACTACTTTTGTTATGCGTTTTGTCCAAATTTATTATGATATAAATAAACTGAACCCTAAACATGGAGAAAGATTAACTCAGAGTTAGTTAATTATTACAAATTGCAAGTGTCTTTTATGCCGATCATTTGGAATTAGCTTTTGTCAATGAATTAGTCCAAATGTTGGTCGAGAGCATCTGAAAGTCGGTGTGTAAACAGAAGATGCATACTAGTTTTCCGAAACGAAACTGACACACTAAAAATTTCCATAAACACACGCACACTAGCACACTCTGAGACAGTAAAGTGGGTGTAGTCAGCCTATTTTTGAGTACTCAGACATTCATTTTTGTTTTTTTCGTGTTGTTTTCTTCTTATGGCGTGAAGATAAAGAATAGCATTGAAAGAGCAAAACTACATATGTAGTAACCCTGAATGATGATGAGTCATATGGTTACCCTGCAAAAAAGGTTTTGAAAAAACTAAGCAAAGCACTCAAAGTCTAAGCGTTAAATATCATTTTTATCATTAAGAACTTAATGTTTATCTTTGAAGGAAATTGAGCCAAATGCAATACAAAAAACCAATTGCCAAAATAATATGTATAAAAGACCAAATGGAATTTGTAATACCCTTTAGATAAAAAAAGAAGACAACAAAAGTGAGTAGTGGGTAAAGTTAATAATACATATATAAAGGCTTAGGAATATATTTCTTGATAAATAGATAGAACATAATGATTCCGTAGATTTCCTACAATTAGCTTATACAGATAAGAGTGTTGAAAAGAATAAAAGATCAAATGAGTAATTTGAATATTATCAAATGATCAACTGAAATAAAGAATTCTCGTTTGTTTATGTGATTTAATCGTTCCGGATTATCTGTATATCGAATTTATATAGCCGCTTGATCCATATAATTGGATTTATATTCTGATTTGTGTGTTTTGATCACTTCAAGTGTTTTCTCTTTTGCTCTTTCGATCAGCAATTATAAACTTTTTGCCTCTCCTGGTCTGTAAAAATAAATGTTTTCTCTATGCTGAGAAAGGATATACCCGCCTATTATTGAGTTTACAGGGTATAAAAACATTTGACGTAGCCAAAAGACAGCTGTGTGGGCCTGACACGAGCCTCATTGAGAGCTTTTGACGCCGACGCAACTCTAGAGAGACAGAGAGAGAGAGAGAGAGAGAGCGCGAGAGAGAGAGCAAGAGATATTGCTTGATATATTGAGAGGGCATGCGTGTGTTGCTTAGCACACACACTCTCTCTTTTTTATTTATTTTTTTTTCCTCTATCTGTCTGTCTCTTCCGCTCTCTTTCTCACACTCTCGCTGTGCGGATTCCTTCCCCCATAACAATTTCTACGTTGCACTTTCAGTTGAAAATCGAACGTTGAACGAAATTGTTGCCCAAAAGCAGAAAAAATACAAAACGAAATTCAGAAAAATAAAAACTGAGAAAAAAAAAATAACGAAAAATAAACAGCATTAGCTAAAGAGAAAAACTTAGGCAACATTTTTTGTTGTTTTGTTTTTATTTTTTTATCGTGATAAGATTGATATTTGGCAGAGCAAAAAAAAAAAAAAAACAGAGAAGCAATTGAGAAAAAATAGAGAAAACTTTGCCACGCACGAGATCATTCCAAAACTGTTGAGGCCCTCCATTAGCGCCACCCAACGCCCCCTGCCAACCCCTCTTCTAATACTCAGCCGTCCCCCACACGGTGAGGGTATTCTCAATCTCACTAGAACCGTCCACCCGCTCATCCTGCACTTCAAGCTCCATTCTCATAAACAGCTGATAAGACACTCTCTTTCGCGGTTTCTCTCGCATTCTCTCACTCTCTGTGTCGCGTCGGTTCTTTGACTTTGTGTTAAGCCCGCGACATTGTCTCGCCCCCGTAGTAGCATTTTTGTTGGCCTTTGGCGTTGCCTGGCGGTAAAAATGCCACAACAGAAGCAACAACAACAATTTGAAAATTCGCCACATTCCAATACGAAAATTTCGTCACGCGAACGCACACAGACAATCGGCGAGACCGATGATATGGATCAATCCGTATTGAATGGCTTACAATTTCAAGGATCGGGAGATGGCGCCACTAGCGCTTATCATGGCCACAAACGTGAGCTAGGACACAGGTAAGCAAAAAACATCTCTGACTATCATTGCCATCGGAATGGAAAATTTGAGACGTTCCTTATCAGCCTGACTCATCAGTTAGCTTAGTCAGTCTATTCACAAACATACATACATACAAACATACAAACGTCTTTGTCAATAATCATTAACGATGAGCTAAAACTAATTTTAGTTAATTATTGTTGCCAAGCAGATTATGAATTAAGATCTGAACTGATATTCCCTGCGAGACCTGAACTTCTGTCTCTCTTTCTCTATCTCCAGGATTGTTATCTGAATCAAAATATCTTTATCTATGAGTCCCTTTTGAATTACTTTTGTCGATAATTACTTGTTACTAAGTACTTAAAATACCTGTTGAAACAATTTAATTGAAACAAACTCTGATCTTTTTGCTCAAGAGAATTCGAACCATTAAAATACTCAATCCACTCAAGAATATATGTATTTTTCTATGAATTTGTGTTTGAAAAAGAATTTTGGCAATTGTTTAAACAAATTGTTTACGCAATTTCATTTCTTATGTTTTTTTTTAATATTGGAATTCTATTTGGAGTACTTTTGAGTTATTTCACTTGAAAATATTTGGTTTTTGTAGTTTCAATTCTTTTCTTTTGCCTCTCAAATGGAATAGAATCTTTTAACCTTAACACTTAATTTATTTTCTAGAGCTAATATGAATATTAATATTTAAATTGATCATACAAAATTTGAGTTGATAAACATTTATGAAATAGAAATTGAATTAAATGATAAATAGATTAAGCACAGACCATAAATGCAATCAAATCTAGTCGACATTATCGATTACGGCGGAAGATATATATATACATAATTATAGAAATAGATAAATGTATATATAGTTTGTTGATGCAAATGCATTTATTAATATATTCTATTCAATTAAGCCTAAAAGCTCATTAATTCATAATAATGACCAACAGTTGCCACAATGTATCTTAAATCTATTTGCCAAACCTCTAGAATCGAGACAATGACAAATAGTGAAATGTGGCAAAAAAAAAGTTATCACCGACATATCTATACCCTTTCGAAAATGTGCCAAACTATTGAAAATGGGTTGTTGTTATTGAAAAAGATCGAGTTTTATTTCATTGTGTAGTTTTTGCCTTCAAACTTCTAAATAAAAATAATATTAGAAACTATAACTGTTAATCCAAATATTAACTAATTTTGAATTGATATAAATTGAGATTTATTAAGTATGATATATACTCTTTCTTACATAGATAAATTAGGTAAACTTCTAAAGGAAAGGGTAAACATAATTTTTGCATTTGCCGATAATCTTTGTTTAGATTAAAGCCACAATGGCAACAACAATGGGAAATAATAAGTTCATATATGTATTACAAGATTTAATAGGATTAGTCATAGGATGATATACATTGATAATAACTAAATTATATAAAAGAAGGATTACAGCAATAAATATTCAAATCGTTATTTACTTTGCCTACTTTCCAGCGTTGCAGTTTTTAGTGGCCATGTCTTTGCGTGTATGTATGTGTGTGTGTGTGTGTGTGTGTTTTTAACTGTGTGCAAATGCAGTTTTTGCGGTTATAAACATGGCCTTGGCCATGCCCGGCATGTCTTTCTGCCTTCTAAACCGCCGGCGGCTGCATGCAATTTAACCTCAGCCCATCAAGCAGCCAACCGCCGCATACGAATTAGAATTGAAGGGTGCACGTGTGTGTGTGCTACTACTGGCACTCTGCCTAATTGCTCTTTCAGTTTGGTTTTCAACGCTTTCCCACACTCGCTGATGATTTAATTTTGTTCATCTGTCTGTCTGTCACTTTTTTTTTGTTGCGTTGTCTTGTCTCTTTTTGTTTAAACTGTCTGCGTATGTATGCTAACTAACTAACTAACTAATCCATGTTGATTAGTGGAAGCGTTTAAGCCTTTAGCTTAATTGACATGAAAATGTTGTAGAATTCATCTTTAGAAGAAGCCGCTGGAAAAGGCTTAACAATTATTTCTACCCTTGCACTCGCACTCGCTCTCCCTCTCCATCTCTCTCTTTCTCTTGCGCTCTATCTAGCTCTCCCTTTTTGGTGTCACGTAGTTCTTTAACTTTTTACGTTGCCGGAAACGGAAACGCCCCAATCCGCACACAAACGACGACCCTGACAGTCAGAGAAAGAGAGAGAGAGAGAGAGATAATGGCATCAACACAAAAGAGAAACAGAAAGAGAGCCAAAGGCAGCAGCCGCAAAACTTTAATGCAATTTGCATTTTATTGAAATTCACATGGAATATTTATTTTCATTTATTTTATACGCACATATAAAAAGTTCTATATGGCAATATTTACTTTGTATTTCTTTCATTTATTTATTATTTTAATTACATATCTCTTCTTTTTTTGTTTTTTGCCTGGTCTTTTGTCTTAGTCTAATTATGCGCATAATTTCCACTCATCTGTTTGTACATATAAGCAATCATTTTTTTTTTTTATTGGACAAGGAAAAGAAAACCAATTACTTGTTTAACAAAGAACTTATCCACAACCACAATATTGGCTTTTACAAAGTTTTTCATTTTCTGTTCACAAAAGAAGCTTAGTCAAAGGCTTTACTTTGCCTTTAGTTTTTATCTCTTACCTTCTATGTTTAACAATTTGTTTCCCTAAGTGGAGAAAATTTCAAAAATTCGACATTTAACGCTTTGCTAGAGTTGCCAGAGTTTTGTTTTTAGACATTCTTTATACAGTTTTATACAAAAAAATTTTAAAATTTTCATTCGTAAATGTTTAAACGAATCAATACATATATTATTATCCATTCAAAAACCTACCAAAAAAGAAAAGAGAAAATGTGGTTACAAAATTGCAATGTCAATTCAAATAATTGGAATTCTGTAAATTTAAATAGCTTTTCGGCTGAACACCCCCCCTCTCTCTCACTGTCTCTGCCACCCTCATTTTCGCTACACCCTGTGGACGTACGTTTGCATTATGGTAATAATTGTGATTATCGAATGGACAGTTAAATCATTTGATTAATGCAAACAAATACATTTATTTGTCCAATTGTCAAAGGGATTTAAATTGGTGGATAAATCAGCTACATCTCCTTAGGCAATTGATTTATAATGAAAATGTATGTTCTATGTACCCCAAAAAGATAGCGTATACCTAAATTTGGGGGCGATTAAATGGGGAATGTAATTATATGAATTTTCATATGCATTTAGCCATTTCAAACTTGTTTATAATTCGCAAGATTTCCCATTAAAATGCAAATAACATTTGAATCATGTCCTTCGCCCTCGATTTTATGGCGTAAAAGGAGAGAGGAGAGAGAAAAAAACTTAAACTACGTGACACGTTTAAATCTACAAATTGTCAACTGAATAAGAGTAAAAACGAGCAAGAGTTTAGCCAAATACTTGTTAACATTCAGAGACTTGCCCCCAGTAAGCTGGATTTTTCTATTTGTTTAAGGATGAAAACCAAAAGAGGAAGTTGGCTTTGCTTTTTGTTTAGTACTCCCTACCTTCAAGAATACAACATATTCTCTCACAAACCAAAACAGTATTCAAACAATACAGAAACACAAGAATTTCCCAAACAAAACAAAAACGAAAACAAAAAAGTATATCCTGTTTTTTTTTTTTTTTGTCTCTAACTAATACCTCTAACTAATACCAACAGCCATGAATAAGTCGAATGTGCCGGTAACGAAATCGAACCGCCAACGGCAAACCACGAACTTCGAGACGCCGAATGCCAACTGGTATAATGATATGATAAATGATAGCAAAAAGGCCGATTTCCAAAGTGTGCGTGTAAAAATTCAGCGTATTTTGTGCCATCAGCACAGAATCGAATCGATGGTCCATAACGCCCAGAACCGTCCGAATCCATTTACTACTCATGATCAATACATGAACGCAAGGCGTAATCAATGGCTGGAAGACCTTACCACAGAGGTGGATGAGCAGCAAGTGCCCATGGATGTGGATATTCAGGATGCCAGTAGCGATTCCGATGACATTGACTGCTTCCTCATCGAGCCAAAGAAGGGTCCAAGTCACTACTCAAAGCTGCCGTTGCCCAAGTAGACGAACTCATTACACTACTTGACCCAGCTAATCACTTAAAACGTTCAAAAATTTTAATTAATAGTTTCTTTCAAAAATGTGGGATTAAATTAAATTTTGGATGAATCGATAATTACAATGAAAATATAGAAATGAATACCTTAAACGATGTGCATTCGGAAAAGCAATAATAAGAGCTTATGAATAATTTCACTTGGCTCACTTGACGTATACGTAATGCAGTCTGGCTTTGACTTAGCAGCTTCTAATACTATAGTTGCCATGCAAGATATGTACATACATATGTATCTATCTATTATTAGATAGTCGGCATTTACCTTGATCTTGCTTGTTGGTGGTGTCATCTAATAGAATTTAAGTTCGAAATTGACTTCCGGTGCGAGAGTGTTTCCTTTAAAAATAACTCGCAGAATGTCTTTAACTTACTTTCACCCAACCGGATTTACTTGCTCTCGCTCTCTCACACACACACACACTTCCAATGTCTCTTTCTATTTTCAACAAATTAGATTAGTCGACCCCACAAGGGATGAGAGGGAAAGAGAAAATAAGCGAAAAAATAAGCAACAACGGAGCGGGCAATTGAATTTAGTTATTTGATTTGCAGCATCATCTCCTCTTCTACCAGCCTCTATTAAACGCCCTCCTTCTTCCCCCTTCTAGTATTAGTAAATTTGCTGTGTGTGTGTGTGTGTGTGTGTGTGTGTGTGTGTGTGTGTGTTCTGTGGTGGGGGAATACACGGGGACACGAGAAGTAGCCCTAAAATTTTGTATTCCGGGGCTAATTAAGTCCACAAATTCCCATGCAAAGCCCTCTTCAATCAATTGAGACCCGACTGTCAGGGTTAATCAAGCCCCTAACTCATACTAAACGCTCACCACACTAACCTACCCCTTACCCCTGGCCACAGACCGCCGCTCGTAATTCAAGGTCAAATGCCAACCTCCCCTTTTGCAAAAAGACAGGAAAATAAAAAAAAAACTGAAATTGAAAGTGTTTTTTTTTTCGGGGGCTTTTGTTTTCTTTTTTTTTTTTTTTTTTTGGCGCATTTGCCCGCCCAAAAAACTCTGTCACACGCATGACAGACAAAAAAAAAAAAAAACAAGTTCTCTTTGGAACATTTGGAACAGGTCGTTTGCTTCATTCATTCGTCAATAATAACCCAGCCACAAATAGTCAGTGTCTTGGGCACTCAGTTTGATTTCGCAGTGAGTGCAGTTTAGACGCAAATTCGTTGTTGTTGTTTTTTCTCTTTTTTTTGAGAGAGAGAACCAAAAAGGACATTGGTATCAAAAGTGTGTGTGTACCCGTATCAACATCCTTGTTTTCATTGTCTCGCCTTCTCCAACTACCGACGTCTATTCAATTTCATCTCTGTGGTTTTTGTGTGCAATTTTGTGTGGCAATTAGAACTTTAATAGACGTACAAACCTCCGGCCAGGAAGTGAATTGCAAATTGGCTAGGCTCTAAGTAAATATTGCCACGCCCTTTTTTGGTTTCTATTATTATTATTAGTGTGACACAGGGCAACAAAACCAAAAATCTTTAATCTTTGATTAAGTTACCTCAAAATAAATCTTTTAACAGCGTCTTTGAATAAAAATCATCAAAAATCATCCTTTTTACCGATTGTTTCCTGGCACTCAGAGAGAGTTTTTTTCATTCATATTTCTAAGCCCTAAGTTTTTTTTTTTAAATGAACGGCAAAGTTCAATAGGCGCAGAACATTTAGTTGCTTTTCTGGTTGTTAAGCTTAATGATAAGTAAAATTTTATTGATTCACAAAAGTGAAAAAAAACTTAAAAATAAATATTTTTTAATTGACTTTTTTTTAATCATCCCCACTCAATTACTGAATCTCACCTTTTAAACGAAAATTTCATTGTTTTCAAACCAAAAATCTTTGAAGAGACTTTGACAAAAAAATGTAACAACAATTCTCAAGTGAAAACTAAAACAAAATGGGAATTCAATGAGTAAGATTGAATCTTATTTAGAGACTAAGGAAAAACGAGCTCTGATATTTATAGAAATTGTTTTCTATGCCGAATCAGATTTATATATTCTATAAAGGTGTACTTTTATTTCTTATTGGGTAGTTTTTGATGACATTTTGCATAGAAATATTATAAGAAATCTTACATCCTTATTGCCGAATGTCTGATAATGAGATATCCTGTTGACTAGTGTAATTATTTTTACGGTTACGTGAACATATATATATATATGCGTGTGTATGTACGTGTGCCATTGCGGGTGAGTGTGTGTGTGTGTGTGTGTGAGACTATTTGGTTTTGTGGTTATGCTTATTAAGTCAATTATCGCCCAATTGTACCGTCCCTGATGTGTGGCTATGGCTATGTCCCATGGCATTTTTTGTTGTTGCTGATGGCGCACTGCTTAGGATGAGACAGAGAGATAGAGAGAGAGAGAGAGTGAGAGAGGGGGGCAGATAGGAAGGTAGAGGAGGAAATGGGGATTGGTTACCCTGATGTGGTCGCTGTGTGTGGCTGATGGTCGTCGGTTTTTGGTTGGGTCTCCGGCACAATTGTTTGTTTGCCATTTTGATTTTAATTGGAGCCACATACCAAGCAAAGTGCGCCCCCATCACACACACACACACACACACATACACACACACACCTTCCACTCTCCCCCTTAAAACACTCCAACTATATTGCCAAAAAAAATAATAACGACAATGGTAAAAGTCCTGTTCTATGTCCTTCTCATACTTTGATATTCTGACCTTGGTCAAGGATTCAATTTACCCGCATCTTTTCTTTTGGTTTCTTTTTGGTTTATTGAATAGAAACAAATAATAGAGAAATAGAGAAAGAGAGGCAAATATTTTATTAAAGGATACACGTATACAAATTCCATTTATTCACAAAATTTATTTAACAATTTAATTCTCGATAATTTTTTTTTGTCGTCACGTATTAAACTCGTTTCGAAAACGCCTTAAAAACAAAATACAATAGAACATTAAGTTTTTCGATTAACCTGAAAACTAGAGTGAGTTCTAGCTTAGTTAAACAGTTAATCTAATTGCCGTCATCTCTTTAAATTCGATATAAAATTGGCTAAAGACGGAATTAGTTTTGAGTGAAACTTCATTTCGGTTTTCAAGCTCATTCAATCTCATTTTGTCCTTTGGCACTGACCACTCCTCCCCACCCCCCAACGATCATTTAGGGAAGTGGCAAGTGCACGTGGCCATTAAAGAGTGGCAACAACTATACATATATAGCAGATTCTCTTATGTATTAGCTGCAGCAAAGCGTTCAAGCCATGACGTTTACAAAATGAGAATGAATGGCAAATAGAATAGAGTGGTGGAGGGGTTGGGAAGAGGTAAATAACAACAAGAGCTGCAGCTAAACTTAACTACAACTGGGAATAGGGGAGTATGACGTATACGCCACGTGAGTGAAGCAACCAACAAAAGCAATGGCGAAACCAAATTGATAAACTTGCATTGGCATGATATGAATTTTGATTTTATAACACTTTGGTGAACAATTTAACCCTGGACCTCGTCCCCGTTCTGCACTGTACGCAAACAAGTGTGAATTGTATGGGTAAATCTAATCTAATCTTAGCAGCAGCATCAGGACAATAGCAGCACAATAAACAGTTTGCAGTTTCTGTAGGAGATAACTTGCCCATATCCTTGAGGGGCACAGACTCTGTGGCATTTTGCCATCCTATCGAATTGAAATGTCCTTCACAATGGATGATGACGACAACGACAAAAACTATCATCAATTTTTGTTCAACACACAAATCCTTGTCACACTTTGTGCGAGTTAACATAACAAATTCAAATTTGCACTATCAACTGGCATAGATTCAGATATTTATTTTGGTTTCGCATTGTAGAACAGTTAGTTTAAGTTTATTGAAAACAGCCAAAACAAAAAAAAAAAAAAAAAACCTAAAGAAGAAAAACAAACAAAAGTGCCACACAAAATCGACAAATGTCTAATACTACCAATAACAACAATAAAAACAACAACAACACAGAGTATAAGTGTTTCAATGGCAGTTGTCAACAAAATTTGCATGTGGCAACAAGTTTGCAACAACAACAACAACACGTGTTTGATGTCAGTGTCAGTGTCAAAGCTGAAACAGAAACTCAACTTAAACCTGATACTGCCAAAGTGCATGCATTACAACAACAGCCACATCACTACTACCAACAACAACAATGTTGCAACATAACAACAACACAAAGTCCACAAAACGCGTAAGTTATAGAAATTTTCTATAATTTCTTCTCTTTTTTTTTTTGTTTTGTTTTCTCATTTGCTAAATACCCTGTAAGGCCCTGGGCAGTAAGGGTATATGGAATAGTCGTTAACAAGTACACTCATCAATTGAATGGGGATTCAACTTCAAGTACTCTGAATATTTAATGCTACAAAAGCCCATTTGAATGCATGAAATGTAAATGAAATGTTATCCATCAGAAAAGTCCACTCTATGTTTCGAACTCGCTTTCCTCAACTCTTCATCTTTTCCACTTCATCTTTCGAACTTTCTTTTGGCAAGTTTAACCTTATAACTGCTACACAGACTCATTAATCAAACAATTCTATGTACCTTTTCTTGCCTTCTAAAAGGATATGGGATAAGGCTCACAGAAAGGCATACTGAAGCATCTTGTTAATTCAGACTTTCAAAAAAAAAAAAGGAGGGAATTCTTCTCTTCGAATACATTGTAAAGCGGACAAGGTCTGATTGATGCGATTACGACTGTGTAAAAATAAAGTGTCAACAGGCCAATTAAAATGCCAGCAATAAGAAAAACCACATAAATATATGTTAATCCGTACGAATGTTTACATATACATACATATATGGATGACCTATGTTTGACAGAGAAGAATAATGTTTTGTAATCTGCTTGACGCATTTTAATAATCATTTATTTTTTTTTTGTCAGCTTATCACTGCGAAAACAGAAATTGAATCAATTAAACATTGCAACAATTGTTGGCATAAGTCACTAACTCTATTAGGCTAAAGATTGTCACACTGGGTGAATGACTTTATTTACATTTATGTATATATGTATGTATGTATTTGTGTAGTCGTTTGATGAATGAAATTTTACTTGGTGAATTTTAAAAGTCCCACGAAAGTTTATGTATGGCAGATGGCACCTCTCCGGGGGAAGGTTTATAATTCGATTTCATTATTTTCGTTTCAAAGTTTTGATTGAAATGAATTTTTGCCCCATTTTCGCATAAGTTTCTTTTGTGAGCTTGCTCTTGTACCTCCTTTTACCCATATATGTATATGTATGTACTTAAAATTTTGTGTCGCCTGTCGATATAAACTTTTTGGGACAAGGAGTTCAATGAAACTTCCAGCAAATTGATGCAGTCAGCACAAAAATTGTTTTGGCCAAATTGAAAATTGGCAACATAGCCCTTAAGTTGGAAAATTAATTATTTCAATTTCTCGAAAGTGACCCTATATTTTCATTTTCATTTTCGTTTTTTCTTTGTCTTTTTTTTTCTCTCATGGTGTTTGGTCACAGATTTATGCATTTTGTTTGAATTTGGGTTAAACAACAAATCAACAAAAACAAATAGAGAAAAACGGAAAACAAAAAAAAAGGATGCAACTTTTTTGCTGATTTTGGCAAATTTTCAACTGAACTAAATTGCTTAAAATGGCAGAGGACGAAAAACATAAATACGCAAACACAGAATGTCCTTAGAGTGTGAAGTATTTGTTAAAACAATCATAGGCGTCAATCAGAGGGGGTTCTCTAACAGAATCTTTACATGAAAATAAAAAAGTTAATTAAGGATGGCTATTGATCTGCAAGTCCTTTTTCCTCTACTATATCTATATATAGTTTATTTTGTATTGTTCTTAATAACTTGCTTACGCCTCTGGACAACACTTCAATGTTTATATGTAAAAACTAAAACTTAATTTAGACAAATTAAGTACTTATATCAATCAACTACCTACTACTACCAAGTTATACCATTAGCTGACTTTTTTAACAGCCAAAGCTTATTTTCCATGCCAAAACAAGTTTGGAATCACAACTAAATGAAGCGAATTTATCAATTTTTGTGGTTCTTGTGAAATAATTCTTTGATTTGTAAAATATTTACAAATGTGCGCAAATTATATGTGAAATGTTCTATACAAGTGGCGGCGAGTGTATAGAGTAACTTTGTCTTATAAGGTCATTAAACTAGTTTTATGTAACTAAAAATTGCATAATCCATATGCATGTAGCTGAAGAAATAAGTATAAATTTTGGTTTTGAAGGGGGTTTAGTGTGTCTCATTTAGTGTTTAATTTGTTTCGCAATTTGCTCTGCTAATGAGTTTATCCACAAGGTTAAAAAGGTCCCCCATTTGGGATTCGTTCGTGTTTTTTTTCTTTTTTTTTTTGGTAGCTTCTCTTATTGGTGTCCTCTTTTTGGGTTTTTTTTCGTGTCTTTGGTTTGTGGGTTTTGCAGTTCTGGGCGTGGCAAGCAAGCAGCTGCTGTCAACAGCCAGAGGACCACCCATGAAATGGGCGTAATACTGCAGCCGCTGCCTGCAACAAAACTTTTTACACTAATTACTCGCTGGCCACACACACACACAGACTACATATACACAAATGACAAGTCGTATTGAAAATTTTTGAAAAACATTTGAACATTTTGCGCATTGCATTGCATGTTTTTTTTTTTTTTTTTTTGTTCGGTGATAAACTTTTGACACGGCCAACAATTTGCGTCTGATGTAAATGATTAAACATGCACGTCTATATACATTTATTCTATATATGTATATGCATATACATATGTATATTTAGACACATGATGACGTCCAGAGATTAGACATGGCTGACTCAATGGCATATTTCTATGCATATAAACCTTTTTTTCTCTCTCTTTTTTTTAATATTTGTCTTCCTTCTGGGTCTAAAAATAATCGATTCACTGCATTTGCATGGTCCACAGTATGCTTCTTCTTCTCTATCCACAGTTTCATTTTGTAAAGGTCGCCCGTGGGTAGGCAATGCTATTTTTACGCAAAAATAGGAAATGGGCTGGGCATCGGGGAAAAAAATGGTTAGTAGGTTTACATAAATGCAGGTAAATTGCATTTAAACATTCTTGGAGTTTATTTCTATTTTAGATTGTGACAGATCGATTGAAAGAGAGTCTGTAAATTTTAATTACTATGTTTAATTTTTAATCTTTTCTTGCAGAGTCTTCGTAAACAGATCTTTGCATCTGGAGAATATCAAATACTATGGCTTCGATATGGATTATACTCTGGCCGGTAAGCAATCAATCGAATTATGTCTGCTGGTTAAGTTAATAATAATATTGTTTGTTTCAATTTTGTAATTCATAGAATATAAATCACCACAGTATGAACAATTGGGCTTCAATTTGGTTAAAGAGCGTCTTGTCTCGATGGGTTATCCAAAGGAAATTCTACAATTTGAATATGATCCAACATTTCCAGTCCGTGGATTGTGGTTCGATACACTTTATGGCAATCTACTCAAGGTAGATGCTTATGGCAATATTTTGGTCTGTGTGCATGGATTTGAGTTTATTAAGCAGTAAGTTATGAAAATTAATAATAATTCAAATTTGGCAACAAAATATTATAATTATATATTTAATTGCAGTCATCAAGTGTATGAATTGTATCCAAATAAGTTTCTTAAATTGGATGAATCACGGGTTTATGTATTGAATACGCTTTTCAACTTACCGGAAACCTACTTGCTGGCCTGTCTGGTTGATTTCTTTACCAATAGCAATGAATTTGTGCGGTAAGTATGAATATATTCTATGCTATCGCTAGTCTATCTTGATCTATCTATAATCTATCACAGTATACCTTACTTTCATCTCTTTTCTTTTATTGAACAGCGTTGAACGCGGAATTAAAGCTGGTGATTTTCTATTTACCTATAAGTCGATTTTCCAGGACGTGCGTCGTGCCGTCGATTGGGTGCATTCCGATGGCGATTTGAAGCGTCGTACTACGCAGGTATATGAATAGCAATGTGTGACCGATTTCTTCTTGAAACTAATACCTTTTCGTTTTAGAACATGGCCTACTATGTGAAAAAGGACAAACGCCTGCCGACTGTACTGTCCCGTATACGTGAATCGGGTGCCAAACTTTTCATGTTGACTAACAGCGATTATACATACACAAATGAGATAATGACCTATCTCTTTGATTTCCCCCATGGAGCAAATGACGATGAACCGCATAGAGATTGGAAATCCTATTTCGATGTAATTGTCGTCGATGCCCGTAAGCCATTGTTCTTTGATGAGGGCACCGTGTTGCGTCAGGTGGATACCAAGACGGGTGGACTGAAAATAGGCACCCATATTGGACCATTGCAGCCGGGACAAGTGTATTCGGGTGGCTCGTGTGAGCTCTTCACCAAATTCATCAATGCCAAGGGAAAAGATGTCCTCTATGTGGGTGATCATATATTTGGTGATATTCTTAAATCGAAGAAAATACGGGGTTGGCGTACATTCTTGATTGTCCCGGAATTGGTGCGCGAGCTGCATGTGTGGACCGATGAGTGTCAATTGTTTGCCGAATTGCAAAATTTGGACATTAAACTGGGTGATTTGTATCGCGATTTGGATTCAAGTGCCAAGGTTAAGCCGGATATATCTCAATTGCGTACTTGCATACGGGATGTGACGCATAAAATGGATATGTCATACGGCATGATGGGCTCGCTGTTCCGTTCGGGATCGCGTCAGACCTTTTTCTCCAGCCAGGTGGTGCGATATGCCGATGTCTATGCCGCCACTCTGCTCAATCTCATCTATTATCCATTCTCATACATGTTCCGAGCACCGGCCATGCTTTTGCCGCATGAGTCGACGGTGGCCCACGATCAGGCCCATCAGCCGCCGCCGCCACCTTTTCCATCAGCAGCTCTGGAGGATGTGAGCAGTACTAGTTGCAGTCCAGCTAACTTAGCTGCTCGCAATGCGGCTGGTCTAGAGGATTCAGTCAAGGAAGCAACAAAGGACACAAAGGAGATAAAGGAGTCAAAGGATGGCAAAGACTTGCATCGAGCGGTAATTTCTAGTTTTGTACGCTTTTTATTTTGATGATTCTGATTCCTTTTTCTTTTCTATTCACAGAGCTCCATTGTCCACACTCGCCCATCTACGCCCACTGTGGTCACTCATACTCATGACGAGGATTATTCCGAAGAAGAAGATGCACCATCCTCGTCAGAGCAACCCATACGCGATGTCTCCGATTAAAGGAGTTATATTTTGTTTTTTTTTTAGTTTACTATTATTTTTTTTTGCCTTGCATATCCACATGCATTCTCCAAGTAAACGTTTAGATCAACGAATTTTTTCTTCTTCTTGTATGAAAAGAATCACCAAATCCACAAAAGAAAATGATATATATACACGTACATATACAGATATATATACATATATAGCAACTAGTGTAAACTGTAACGATTTTTTTGCGATTTTAAACCTATATACATACAAATATTATATATACACACTAGTTGGTTCCATACATAGAATGTGTCTTTTTTTTAAATAAAAACAGCCAAAAAACAAAAAGCCTAAAACATGTAAATGTTGATTGTATTTCAGTTTATTATATATGTACCTAAGTATATTTTAATTAAGTGAACTCAAAAATGCAAAAAAATATCCTTGTTCGTAGCTCTTTGAAACGTCTTAGTGATAGGAATTGACGTGGCTGAGCAAGGACTTTAACTTCCTCTTTAAAGAGATCAAGTTCTTAACACATTCCTCTTTTTTTTGGATTTGTAGCTGGATTAAGTAAACGTTTTATGTAGCATACTCTTAGGGCGTAATAAAATTAAAATTTTATAAAGCATAGTACTTATTGAAGAATTGTAAGAGTATTAACAGAAAATCGAATAATAGTTTAGAAAAACTTTTTTCATTCCTTGTCCTCGAATCTTGCAATTCATTTACTATTTCACAGAAAAAATGCAAATTATTGTTGCACTTGAAACTATTAAAAAACTATCATCAGGAAAAGGTATAGCATTCCGATATACCGATATAGCAAATACTGGTTATTTCAGCGGCAATCAGGACATTTTTTTGGTCAGATTCAAGTCATGGTTCCATAGACTATTAATGGAACTGTGGCACAAATAGACCTTTATAAACTATAGACGGCTTAAGGTCTTAGTTTAGTTAATTAATTAAATAGACATCAAATATTTTAGCATTTTTAAAAACGTTTAATTGACTTGAATGCTTAAAAATCAACGAAAATGTTTACTGTTTGGCAATTTTATTGCCATCACATTGGAGCTCACTGTAGATCTCTTCGTTCTGATAATCGCCCCTCAATTGAGTAACTAGCTGAATGCCATTGTCCTAGAAATAGAAGTTATGCAGTTGAGCAACGACGATATCATCGTGGGGAATGGGTGGGGGGACTTACATTGAATAAAACATTCTTGGCATCCTTGTGGTAATCGCCAAAGAGGGCGAAAACATCGACCAATTTGCCTCTGGCGCCAAATTTATCCGAAATCAGTGAGAACAAGTGCTTGACAGTGTCATGCTCCACGGGCGTGGTATCAGACTGAACGAAAATGGCGCGTGGCAGCTGAACCTCAACATTGCACGTACGATAATCGGTGACGGGACGACGCTCCAGGGTGGGGCACACCAATTGCCAGTCCTTATGCTGTTCCAAATCCTTGGCTGGAACAACAAGTAGTTGTTGTTCGGTACTGGCCACATTCTTACACCAATCTAAGCCACGTCTTTTGTTCAGCAGAGCAGCCGACAGACGGGAACGTTCGTTATTCGCATCGTAATTGCTGTGGGAATGGAAACCAATCAATGTCTGGCAACATTTTGTGATCGTTTTTGGCCACTTACATTGGGGCTTTTTGTAGAGCTTCACGATTGAGAGATGGTGGGGCGACAGCTACATAAACATCCTGCTCATCCAGTTGCTCATAGACGAGGGGCACAAGTTTATTCTCACGTGCATCGGCATAACCCTTGGCTGGCACGATAACTAAATCAGCGTTTTTGGCCTTCAAGGCCTCAATGCAGTCGGTGGACTGGACGCACTCGAGCTCGGGACGGGCATCGCGGGCATAGGCGGCCTGATGGAGGGCCTGACATTTGGCAAACTCTTCATCGTTCTGCACACACAAACGCAACTTGCGTATGGCACTGCCATCACGCTCTATCACATCCTTGTAGCCAGCACGCTCTAGATAAACTTTTGGATCGATGGCCTCCTTTTTGCTGTGATACACAGCATTTGGTTGAATGAGCAAATGGGCGGCTGCCTCATGATTCTGGGCATGCAAGCCATTCTCAAAGAAACGCTCCAAACGATTCTGCAGCTGATGGAGCTGTTCATTATTGTGGACGGCCTGCTCGTTTGAAATGTAACCGCTCCAAGGGCGCTGGGCCCAGGAGCAGGCGGGTCCGGTTATGGGCCGACGAGTGCCATCCTCACAGAGATACTCAAAGTTATCGGGATTGCCCTCGGCAGGTGTTTCGGGTGAACTGGAACCGGGCAAAGCGAAATACTTCTTAATGAACTGCACCTTGGTGAAGGCCACTTCACCCTGACCCTTATCTAGACATCTAATTGCACCATCATAGCCACTAAACTTGTCCGGGTAATTGCATTGCGATGGCTTCTCGCACAGAGCACACAGATTTGAGTATTTCTTCTTCAGCAAACGATCCGTTTCGGGATGAGCCGAATAGTTGCCCACAAGGCAGGATTGCGAAAAGAATTCCGAAAGGGATTTCAATTCACGTTCCGTGGCCGATATTTGAGGATCAGCTGAGACCTTAAGGACATGGGTGTTCTTCAGTTTGGTAATGGGAATTTTGTAGCCAACATTGCGACCGAAGCCGGTATGACAGGATTTGGCACCGCGCAACTGTTGCAAATTGTGTATGGGTGAGTCCTTCTTAACCATAATGATGCCCTCATAACGGAATTCGGCTAAAAGATAATATTATTGGTGTCTCCTTGCACTATTTTCTCCTTGACTCCCTCTCTCTCTCTCTCTGTCTATCTCTCTTACCATTCTTATCCTGTTGAGTGCGAATTTCAGAAATCACACGATAGTCCTCATTCTTACGATGATAGGCCATATACATATCCTCGGGCTCAGTGGCCAATACATCGGCCTTGCGCTGCTCAATCATCTCCAGACAATCGACACGATCCCGTCCAGCCACACACTCCATACGTATGCCAGCCTCCGAGGGATCGGCCAACAGTTGTTGGCATTCCTTGAAATAGATTTGAGGCACACACAGTCGATCTAGAAAAGAATACATTCGTTCCATATACATATGTAGATGTCTTGTCTATAGGCTTTAATCCTTGTAATCCATCTTACAAATGGGTTCCTCCGCCTGGCTAGACTGCACCACCAGCACCACCAGCAGGGCAATTGCTGCCATTATCCACGAATGCATCGCCATAGTTGTAGCTGCTCAACTGTGACTCTCCCCAATGCCGGCCGGCGTTTTTATACCCATCTCTCATATATTCTCATTTTTTTTTTATTTCTTCCCCGGATTCCCTTCTATTTTTTTTTTTTTTCGTTTACTTTTGTTTTTTTTTTTTTTCTGCTTTTGCTGTTGTTTTGATTGTCAGGTCGATCTTTCAATTAAGCGACAGCAGCAAAAACGAAAACAAAAACACAACAGGCGAGACGAGAGAAAGAACTGAGCAAAAAGAGAAGACTTTCGACTGGTTCTAGAAATCTATAACTACATATGTATGTATGTATGTTTATATGTTTGTAGTAGGCGAGACTCAGTCTCGAAATGCTCTACTCTTGAGCTTGGGCTTAGTGATCGAATCGAACGATCAAGCCAAAAAAGGGATCATCAATAAGCCATGATGTATATATTTATATATGGTCAATATATATTTAACCTTTCAGATCAGTTGTCATTAACAGCCGATTAGCAGAAAACACAATCAGCAGTTAATGCAACATTGTCTGTGGTTCAATATGTATATATATATAATCCGAAAGTATTCAGTTTTCGGACGATCATATTATATAGAATGTTAAAACATTTAGATATAGAGGATTTTCTATTCCTTTTTTATCTTTTATATAATCCTATTTGAATTTTGTTCAAAATTTTAAATCAATCGATCACCCAGTATTAAGTATATGTATATAGAAACCC
This sequence comes from Drosophila tropicalis, assembly GCF_018151085.1. Taxonomy (NCBI): domain Eukaryota; kingdom Metazoa; phylum Arthropoda; class Insecta; order Diptera; family Drosophilidae; genus Drosophila; species Drosophila tropicalis. The sequence continues at coordinate 4,725,131 of NW_027172602.1, read as the reverse complement.
ACCTGACTTGGAGATAATGCTCTCTAATGATAAGATTCTCAGAAATTCATATATATTTTTTTACTCTACTTATTATCAACAAGATTATATGGATTTCGAGAGACAGCAATTTGTTCTGTTTCCAGGAATAGTTTCAAGTGAGACTTTTCTTTTAGCATTAATTAGACTTGAAACATTACGTAATTAGGCAAGAGTATAGAAACAGCGACTTTGAAATCTATATATGTTATCCGAACCCTCGATTTTAAGTGAAATCCCCCAAATGATTAGCTAGGGGAATTTCCTCAAAATGACCTTATTTTAATTAGCTGATAATAATGCTTTCAAATCAATGCACTACCAAAGATAAAGCATGCTAAATCTGCTGATGTGTCAGAATATATATTCAAAAAAATATTTATATAGAAGATATAGATGTATATATACATAAATTTATGGCACACGTATAGAGAATAATAAACAGTTTCATTAAACTCGATCGGGCTTCAAGTCACAGACAAAAAAAAAGGGGGAAAGAAAAAAACAAAAAGCCCCAACAACTTAATAGATATATATACCTTTATATAGTAAATGGATTATGTATGTATCAGATCAAGTATATATATCTAAACACACCCACCAGCAGTGTATAAACTTTTGTCATCTTGTTTGCCGGCGACTTTTCCACAGAATTCTATTAAGGCTCATTTATAATAGCCTCAACGCTTGCATTTTAAATTGATCGCTTTGAGTTGCCTTGTGGTTAGGTTGTGGGTGGTGGAGAGGTTAGCTCGGTAGTTCCCCCCCATAAGGTGCAATTTGTGGACACACACACGCACACACAATGTCTCTCTCTCTCTCTATTCCTGTCTGTGTACACTCTGCTATCAAAAACGGGTTTTGACTTCTTGGCAAATGATAGCAAAACAAAAATGAAAAAAAATTAAAGACTAAAGAAGTGATTTATTAGGTTTAGAGAGAGGAAGGGATATGTAAAAATAAAATTATTTCTGGGTGGGACATCAAGTACCTATTAAGCTAGAACCCTTTGACCGGTAATATGAAACTGGTTATGTAGGCAAAGGGAGAAACAACTATTGACTTGAGGGCTTATTCAGTTTAGGTTCAAGTGGAGGGGCAAGAGCTCTGATTAGACTAGAAATAAGAAGACTCATAAACACTTGATCAAGCCACAAATGCTAGCAAATTGGATTAATATCAACCAACTATACTGCAACTATACTGTCCTTTTGCTAATGGTCACCTCAGACGGTTGCGGTTGCGGTCTGTATTAAGGGATCATGGCTTTCTTTCTTTTCCGGTATATAGGACACGTTTTTGTACTACTATAACTGCCATGAGAAGGATTGATCAAAGAGATATTTTTAGAGGACACTTTTAATTAAGGTTTGGGTCATTCTTTCACTAACAAGGCAAATACCCAAGATGATAACTCCCAATATAGTTGAACGATATGCCAATGGAAAGAGCTTTATCTTCATATTTAAGCATATATCGCCAGTCAAATCGAGTTATATGTGCTATGTCCCTATGGACACATTGTTTCTTTGACTATCTATGCTCAAAATCTTTTTCTATATTGTCATTGCAAACAACTGTGCGACCAAAAGCTTTCACAAACAAAAAAAAAAAAAAAAAACAGATGGCGGAAAGAAAGCGAAAAACAAACACCAGGGGCAGCACAGTGCGAAAGCTCTATAGAGCGGGAAACTTCAAATATCGAAGCGAATTTAAAATATTGAAGCGAATTTCAGAATAGACATAAACAAGACTGCATTTTATGAATTCTTTCAAGTTTTTACATATTTACTTGCAATTTTTTCTATATTTTCTAAGACTCGTTGGTAGACTTTAAAAGCATCTTACTTAACAAAATATCTCACTACATATCTATGTATGTGTTTGTATATATTTTCACATTGCATAATTTAGTTGCAAACTTAAAAATGCAAATAGAAAGGCTTAACTTGGCTTTTACTTGGGAACTGAGTGATCATAAGCTCACAGAGCGGTAAGATGGCCTTACATTCTAAATCAAACTCCATTTAAGCGGAAGTCAACCAACTAATATCACTTCTAGGCAACTGTGATTCATATTTTCATATTAAATGCCTCTGTGACTCATATTGTGACAATCAAATGATCATGATCCAAGATATAGTCGACATCGGGAGCTGTTGCATGCCTTTTTATTTACTTATTTTTTATTTCTTTTACCCTCAATGCTTTTTGGTTTCCTTGCTCAACTTGCAACTGCTGCAATAAGAAAAAGCCATGCGTAAATGGTTTGGTAACGAAGTATGGAATACCCTCTATGTAAAGGGAATACTTTAGCAACAAATGTTTTCAATTTATAAGAGTTTTATAGTCTAAAGCAGTCTTTTCTATATGCTTTGGATTTTCATGGTTTTAAAAATGTCTAACATAGCCAGATTATAAAAACGTTATTTGTGAGGTAAGACGAGCAGAAATAGAAACCGCAATGGTGAGGGGAATAAACAAAAAAAAAAAAAATATATATGTATATATATGTATATACTCGTTTCTTTGTAGGTATTGAAGTAACAGAGCCGCAATAACAAATGCAACAAGCTACAATTACAAAATCAACAATTCTGGTCTCGACGTCGACTAAGACCAACACTGGGGATGGCGTCGGCGATGGCGACGTGTGCAACATTTGGCCAGGCGGCAGTCAACCAAGTCCCAGTTCCAGAGTGCCATTTCATGCCACACTGCTCCCACACACACACACACATACACAAAGGCATCCAGGGCCAACACAATCCCCAATCCCTGCCTGCATTGTCTTTTTTTTTTTTTGTAAGTTTTCGTTGGTATTTTTTTTGTTTTTGGTTTTTGGGTTTTCTGTTGTCAGTTTTTTTTTTTTCGAAATTCGAAACATTAACGAAAAGTCTGTTGAGGTAATTGGACGCGTTCAAGAAAGCGCTGCGGTGCGTGTGAAGAGTGTGAGTGGGAGTGAGAGGAGAAGAAGGAAAAGGAGAAGGAGACAGAATATGGGGACATGTTGGTGACTTTTGGATGTGCACAAGGAGAAAGAGGAAGGCTCAAAAAAGAAAAAAATTAATAAAAGTGAAATAAAACTAAACAGACAAAAAAAACACAAAGCATATTGACTAAAGACACAAAATAATATGCTTTCAATTTGTTTTTATATATTTATTATTTTTTATCTACAACATTGAAATGGTTTTTTTTTTTTTGGGCCAAATCGGTGAAATGGCGGCCAAAAGTAAAGTGAAGTGTTTTTTTTTTTGTGTTGAATTTTGTTTGTTTGTTTTTTTAGTTTTGTTTGCTTGTCGATTTATAGTTATTTATTTATGAATTAATGGAAATTGTATGGTTATTGTTAATGCTAAATGGCCATTTACCATAGTTTTTGGGGTTTAAATATTAAATTTTATATTCGGAGAGGCCAGCGAAAGGGTGTTATGTAATTTTTAAACTTGGCATATATCTTTTGATATTTGAAATATTTTATTATTTTTATATCTAGACAAAAATTACGTGTTATACATTTTATTGTGTTGTGTTTGTTCAAAAAAACAGATACATAATGTTATATATCTATCCCCTTTAAAGATTCACTACTTAGGGGACCTCTCAGATCCCTCAGACTTCCCTCTTCAGAAAGGGATCCAGATCCATTCATGATTTCTAATGGAGATTCAAATGTTTCATCATCATAAGTAGAACTGGAATCGACTATCGATAGACAATTAATTCGATTAATTAATGTAGTTCATTTCGACTGGAAATCCTTGTGATTAACAATTTTCGATAATTAGGCAAAATAGATATTGATTAACACCAAATAAACATACCTAGTTTAATGGTAGTCGATGATTATACTTTATAAAAGGTCGAAACATCAAACATTTTAGCTATGATACTGAAAGTTGTATCTCTCTCTCTCTCTCTTTCCACATGATCAGGATTGAAGATTATAGAAATCGGAAGAATTATCAAATAAGAATCGATTCACTGACTATTCTTTTACCTCTGATACATATTAAATATGATAGTAATATTTAGTTTTGGGTGTGAATTTAGTTACAATTCCGCCTTTTACAGTTATGATTCACGTATGTATGTGTGTATATGAAGCACACACACCTTCTGGATATAATAATTCCGGCTTTTGATTGATTATTCGATATTTTCATATAACCTTTTTATTGTTTCATATCTTTGTCCTTGCTGCAGCTCTTTCTCTTGTTGTCTAGGCAAAATTTGCAACATTTTCTTGTTAGCTTTTTTTTTGTCTTTTTTTTTTTTTTTTGCAAGTCAATTGTTCAATCGAATGAAAGTCGTTTTTGTTTGTTGTTACTACTATTCGTGATGTTGTTATTGTTGTGTTTGTTGTTATTGTGGCTGATCAACAAGTTTTCTAAATCATTTCAAGTTACTAGGCAGACAGACGAACAATTTGTACCAAGAGATCAGGCTAGGCCAGGCCAGGCCAATTTCAATTGGCCTTGCCTCGCCTCAACGGCACCAGAAAAACGCAGCAACAATTCAAGGCTAATTGTCTTTTGTTGCTGTTGCTGTTGCTCTTTCATTGTTGATTGTGGAAAAACAGAGATGAGGAAACCGACTGACTGACTTATAGTTTCTAACTAACTATGACTGAGATTTTCCCATTTCTTTCTTTGGAGGAAATAAATGTAAGACTCTAAAAATGGCAAAGACTGGACTCAAAAATGTTGGAATTGACTTACACAAACAAACAGCAAAAAAAAAAAAAGGAAAAAAGTGTACGAACTTTTCGTTTTAAGCTCAAGAAAGAAAAAAAAAACTAGTCTTTCTTTCCCTCTCTTTTTGTCTGGCAGACTTTTTTGACAGTCTATCTCTGTTTAGCTATCAATATCTACAATCAATCAATCAATATGCCATTGAAATTATGCAGTCGTCGCAAAGCCAACATTTATTGATTATTAAAATATATTTTTGAGATCAAGTTTTTCATATGGCTAATAGTTTTTGACCCAGTTTTGAATGCAACTCTTAGGCTATACCCTGTTTAATGGGGTATATGCAGTTTTTGTTGAAGACAATGACAATGAATGACAATAAGTCCAAGTAGTACATACTAATGTAGGATCTGTTATTTAAACAGACTACAGCTGAAATTACGCCCTTTCAAATCAGAAACCAAATCTGATTAATCCTTTGTAATCCTTATCATAATTATAATCTTTATAAAACTTTTCTAAAGGGTACGAAAACATTCGATCTAGAGCCAAAGATCGTTGGCCCTCTCATTGATATTTATTACAAAATTGAGGCAAAACAAAAAAAAAAACGGTTTAACTTGAAATTGAGTCACAGCGAGCCACAGTTACATAAAATGGCATTAAAAACGATTCAGAAAAAAAGCGAAAGAAAAAAAAACACAGAGAAGCCAATTTGAGGCTATAGTATGCTGATCTGGCCAAGCAGCAGCAGCAAAAAAAAAAAAAAAAAAAAAAAAAAAAAACCAAGAAAAGAGAAGAAAAAAAAAAAAATGTGAACCAACCGAAAAGCAAACCTGAAGTCATTTGGCATTTGCATACAGGTGGAAGCAACAGCAACAACGATCAACTGTAAAAGGTGAACAACATTTTTCCCCCACTTCACAAAACTTTTCTTTGGGTTTCTTTTGATACACTTACCAGAAGAGGGAGGGGGAAAAAAGGTATATGCATTGCATGGAGCAGGCATAATTAAGTCACTTCTAATTAAGACATTTTCCCCCCATGCCTTGTCTAGACCTATTCGGTATCAAACAAATGATTTGGCTTCACTTTTCAATTTGATTTGAATTAATATCAAACAGCATAATATGGGAATAGCATCTTGATTCCTTATCGCCTAAATGGCATATTCTAAGGAAATTCATGTTTTTCTCTGGTTCTCATTGGGAATTTCCTTAATCTACTGTATGAGTGTAAGAAATTTCTAAGAATTTCTATTAACGCACAAAATTAAATCATTTTTCAAGGGTATAACAGATTTGTGTATATTCTTTTATGTTATTGTTGTTATTGTTGTTGCTTGATGGCATTTAACACTTTGACATTATTGCTCAAGTTAAATTGATCATTGATCACCTAACCACAAGAGAAAACAAAACAAAAAAAAAAAAATATATGTATATAAAAAATACCAAAGCCAAAAACCAAAAAAAAAAAAAAAAAAACCAAAATGTGGGGAGTGAAAAAAAACTTCCCCGACAACAGCTTCATTAAGTCAAATTATTTGCTATTTTGCATTAAACAACAACAACAACAAATTGTTTAACGCTTGTCGTCGCCGGTTAGTTGTTGTTGTTGTTGTTGATTTTTTGATTATTTTTGGTCTATCTTTTATAGCCCGGATTTTAATGGCCAGATCGGCTCTTGGCGCTTGCCGCTTGTCGCATGTCGACTTACCAATCTCAAGGCCAGACAAAACCTTCAACTTATGGCTAACTAACTAGTTGAACTAGATTCCAGCGATCTAGAATTGATGATGCCGATGAGAGTGAGTAAGCCGTGCTCATGTTCGTGATCTACTTGTCAACACCTACACATGGGACGATCGGCGATCGATTGGATAGATTTTGTATTTCTTTTTTTTTTTTGGTTTTCTGTTTTCGGTTTTCGGTTACTTGTTTCTATAGGATGTTTGTGACCGATAGTTCCGGTTACGGTGAACAGAAAATGAATCTGAAACTAGGAGAGTTTGAAACATTGTTTGATGGGCATCGAATACGAAAATATATGTATATATATTTACATGATTGTTGTTTTTTATGTTTTGGATTTTGTTTTTTTTGCTGACGTAAGGTGAAAAATGATTAGTTAGGCATGTCAGTTGCATACATAGGTGACCAGAAAACGTGATGAGTGCTGATTGATAATGAAAGAAAGTGCAAGAAAAAGCGAGGGAGAAAGAGAGAGTAAGAGTGCGGGTAAAGGAGACAGGGGAGAGAGAAAGGTTGGTGGGGAAATTGGGGGCCACATTTAATTGCAATGAAAGTTGAACGTTAATACTGAACCGTTAAAAACTATAAGGCAATTAGAGGGATAAACCCGAAAAACACACACACACACAGACAGACACACATACACACACATTTTTTTTAACACTATGAACAATTATCGAATTTTTGCAAATGATATAATTTGAGTTTCGCAGCAATACGAAAAGTAAAAGAGAAATCATCATTTAAACCATCCAAAATCAATAACCAAATACAATTATTTCTTATTGAAAAGTCTAAAAACAAAATCGGTTTTTACTATATAATATTATAATACAGTTGACATTGAATATTATTGTGTATACATTGTTTTCCATTGATATATGCAGATACATATGTATTTATAAACCAATTCATTCGTTGCGTTGTCATGCATCTGCCAGGACTTAAATCTTTAAAAACTCTGGCCGGTTAATGAGACAAACAAATTTCTAGAATTGTTCTAACATAAAACTGATTACTTGACAAATATTCCAAGTCACAGTAAGCAAATTAATCTTATAATATGTATATAGATCTATATAGATTGTTAAGACAAATCGGCTCGGCTTTCCTATTGCGGTCATAAATAATTAGGCGGTTTTTGAATTGTGGAATAGACTTTCATATTTCATCTTTGAAAGGAGAATCTTTTCATTTCCTTTAAATGCCATGAGACTACAAAGTAAAGTGTATTTAGCCAAGACCTTTAACTTGGGTATTTCTATTAATTTATTTAATGTGATCCTCGTGCTATCGTTTGCCCACTTCATATATTTATATACTTTGATTTCTTGTGTGGGATATAAACAGCCTATATTGCTATATATAAGTATTTTGTTGGTATTTATGTATGTCTAGACACTTCCTACTATGTAGATTTAGATGTTTGTTTTTTTTTTTTTATGTGATTTGTGATCATGATAAGCTGCACTTTAAAGTGCTTGAAATAAACGCCATTATGGCCGTTGTTGATGCTGTTGATGTCGATGAGGAGCTACTTGAAATTCGCATTGCCATTTTCGATTTAATTATGCATGCACTACTACTACTACTACTTCGAATCGAGGCAAAAACAAAGATATACATAATTGAAATGCCAAAAAAAAAAAAAGAAGCAGAATGCTATATAAAAAAAAAAAAAACTTCATGCCGGAAACCATTGGAAGGTCGCATAAAACGAACGACAAATTGGCCAAGTGAATCATTTAATTGCAGCCTACGTGGAATCCATCATCAACCACAGCAAGAATATACTTATAATTGCTGTAAGGCGAGTGTATTACCGTGTATTGTCATCGTGATTCTCACAAATTGATGCGAAGGTTTGCTTTTTGAGTTGCACACGCACACACACACACATACACATACACACACATCAATTGCTGTAGTACATTGAACCCTATCAATCGAATGAGGAGGCACTCCTCAAGAAGAACCACGCACGCACACACATTGAGAAAAAGTCATCAGTTTTATATGGAAAAAAAAAAGGTTAATAATAAAAAGAAGAGAAAACATAAGAAAACCATTAAAAATATGTTCATTAAGCCAAAACGCTGAAGAACTAAAGACAAAGAGACAATAATCTAGAAGGTACAGACGAACCTCAGATACTACGTGCCCCGATTATGCGAGTGAATTATCCAGAAGTTAAGTATTTAGAAGGTAGATGGAGGAAGCTACACTTGAAAAAATCATTCAATTCGATTTATTCAAATGTTTTGAATGGTAAGTCAACGATCATCATGATGATCATTTTTGATGACAATAAATCAATCAATAAGAATGATTCGTCTGAGTAAAAGGCGTAATTTCTTTTTTTTTTTTTCAAGTGTAGAGGTAGAAGGAGCTTATTTAAATGACAGGAGATGTAGTGTAGTCTTAGTGTGTGTGTGTGTGTTTGTAAAATTTTTGAGTGTTTATAAGTTGGCTTTTTGGTTGGTTTTCGGGTATTTCCTGATTGCTTTTGGTCCCCCTCTTAACCAAGCTAACAGACACAACACACACTCACAACTCTTGCATAATAATTGACAGTTATAAATTTTACTTGTCTTGCCCAGGGAGTGGCAAGGAGTAAAGAGGACAGAAAGAAAGAGAGAGAGAGAGGCAGAGAGAGAGAGAGAGAGGGAGAAAGAGATACCAGCTTGTTTGGGGAATGGGCAATAAGAGGTAACGGTTACTTACCCCTCTCCCTATCGACCATAATTTTCTTAATTCTTTTGGCTCTTGTCCAGTAATGTGACAATAAGTGTGGGTGAAGGGGAGAGGTCGCTAAATGGCCGCCGCCCTCTATAAAGTTCACGTAACCTGAGTTTGACTTAAAGTCTGGCTTTGGCCTCAGCGCCTACGTGTGTATTACACTCTCCGTCTGTGTGTGTGTGTGTGTGTGTGTGAGCTTGGAGTGGCTCTTAACTCTTTTTGGTTTCGGCAAAACGCCAAACCCAACAACAATTCCAATCGACTTGCAGCGCATTAACATTCCAACTTGGCCACTCCTGTATTTTACTTCTTCTTCTTCTTTGTCGTCGTCTTCTCTTCTTCTTCTTCTTCTTCTTGCACACTTGAGATGTGTTGAATAACAGTTGTTGTTAATTTTTATCAGTTTACTTTGTTTTTTTATTTTTTAGCTTTTGCTTTTATTACACAAATTTTGTTTTGCATTTTCAAGTAGCTTTTGATCTCGATTTTGCCAAATGGAACAATATCACATGCGAAAGGTGTACAAAATTGCCAATAAATTTGCTAGCAACTCTATATCGATCTATAGATGAATTTTATACCAACACATTTATAAAATTTTCAACCAATAACTACATAGGTATAACACAATTGACCCATTTTCCCAAGCCCAATGAAAATATATTAGTAGATATCCTGAAAAAAAAAGCATTAAAGTTGCTTTGCTTATTAAATGTCGATGACAACTCTAATATCCATTTGGTAAGTAAATTTCAATGGGCAACAATCCATGTAACAGGAAGTTTCTATGGAGTTCAAAAGTCCTACGTCCTAGTACTCCTAAAAGATCACATTGTATCGGACTTACCAGAGACTACATACTTGATTTTTACTATTAAGGCTGGCAACTCTGATGCCTTTTTGTGCAATTAACATTTATGCAACCGGTCAAACGAAACATTAACAAAAACCAATGCATATTATTCACTTGCAATCAGTGATAATCATCATTATCATTATTATCATTAACTTCTGTCCTTGGCCACGCCCTCTGGCATTAACACCACTTGATCGGGGAGTTTTTTTTTTTTTTTTTTTTTTTTTTTTTATGTAGTTTCTTTTAGTTCTTCTTCTGTCTTTTGTTTTATTTTTATAATGACCTCGTCGGCTTGTCATTCCAACATCCTGGAAACCCCAAATGGTTTTTTTTTTTTTTTTTGTTGTTTGCGGTTGTCTTGTTACTGGGATTGGTAACTTGATCACAAAATGACCTCGACATAACTTGAGTCACTTTTTGCCAACGTTTTTTCTGTTTTTGCACATGATGTTCCGTGGCCATATCAAATCATGGTAGAATCAAGCAGCTGGATGAGATGGATCCAAGGCCGTCAACATTCCCAAATTACATGTTGCACAAAGGGTTTGCAGGATTTTCGCTTCCCGGTTCGCTAAACTTCCAACATATGCCCATTTTCTCCTTCATACATGTGCATATGTGTGTATTTGTGGGCAATAATAATTTGTGCAAATATTTTCTTTACACATCTAAATGAGATATGTTGCGAATTGCAAATATTTACCACTTTGCACTTCAACTAAGCTTATCGTTCAATGCTAATTAAAAACAAAACGATTGATCAATCGTTAACAGCAATTTTAGTTACGGGATGCACACAGAGCAGAAGGCCATAGAGATTCCAGTAGTTAATTAACTTAAATGCAGAGTAGGCAATGAAATCGGAATACACAACGTACACAGAAAGACAAATTCATTCTATGTTTTAATTAGAAACTAAAGCCTTGAATGGTTCTTAACACTTGACATAATAAATCAAAGCAATTTCTGAAGACTTAAACAAAAGTTTTTCTTGTGCTCTGAAGTTGGTCCATTGTCAGTTTAAATTGCCTTTAATTTTAGGTAGCTCATGCTACTAGTCTAATTGGCTTATGATATATTAACGGATATTTTCTTTTTAGTAGCCGTAAGCAAATAAGAAGAAGAAAAAGCAGAAGCTAAAAATTGCATAAATAAGCAAATGAACCAACGGTTAATCAATAAGCTGAAAGATTGGATAATATCATAAAGGTGAGAGGAAAAGAAATACATGCACACACACACACACACACGGTGCACATACAGAAAGAGATTTAGGGGGAGAGGCGAGTGTGATGATGATTTTTTTGAGATAAGTTGCGTGCCCTGCTAATTGCAGCCAAAGCGCGTCCAATGCGGCGTATGTGTAATGCGCCGACGACGACGACGACAACGTCAACAACGAAGAAACGGCCTTGAGACCAGCTGCTAACCAGTTTCGACTTATGAAATAACCTCAGAGATATGTGGAGAGCAAAATAGAAAGAGATAGACATAACTAGAGAGAGAGAGAGAGAGAGAGAGAGAGAGGAGAGCGACAAAGAGGTAGAGAGAGATGATTGCAGGAGTCGAATCTGATCGCCTGTAGAGAGAATGCCAAAATGCAAGTGAATGTCGTTTATCGAAGAAGCCTGAAAACTAGTGCAGTTTTTTTTTTTTTTTTCTTAAGGTGAACTTCCTCGTACGCCATTGAAAATAGTCAACGAACAGGCGAACAGACGAACAAGTGTGATCTATGTACGTGTGTGTGTGTGTGTGTCTGTGTGCGTGCCTTATAGCCATCTCATTCGCTTGCTCTGGTTAATGGCATCGGGGCAATGTAGCGTCGTTCCACTTGGCGTTGACTGCGCAGCCGCAATGTGCGCGAACTGCAAACGGTTTTCGATGGTCGAAGCGTTCATCATTTTGCCATTTCACGTTCAGCTGGCAGCGAAATCGAAAGTGACTGCTCCGTAGGCTGTAAGGCAAACAAAAAATCAACAATTCCTCTAAGAAACAAATCACAAAATAAAAGAAAACCTATGGTACACCTATATCCACATATATATATCGAGATATATACATGTATATATATATTAGCTACTACTTTGACAATTCCTTTTAAAGTGTTTTTTTGGTGTTTTTTAGTTTAAGTTAAATAAACAAAAGAAAAAGAAAATCAAAGTGCCAAAAATATATAAATATTTTTTTAAATTTTTTTTTTTGGTTTTTTTTTATTTGTAAAATTTGGCTAATACACGGGCACACACTCACTCACACACACACACACATACACATCTACATCTATGTAATTGATAAAAAAAAAAAAAATCAAAGATAAAAAGTGAAAAGTGAAAGTGCAACTCAAAAAAAAAAAAAATACAACAAAAATAAAGCCAAACGATGGTGAAGCAAAAGCCAAATGCCACTTCAATGTTTAAACAAATCGAAAAAAGTGCATTGCAAAATCAATTTATTTGTCTTTTTTTTCTTAAGATATTCACTTTTTTTTTTTGCTTTCTTCTTCTGTCTTTCTCACCCATCTCCCTTTTTCTCTCTCTCTCTCTCTCCCTCTTAATAGTTTAAAGCCTGTAAACATTTGACTTTCAAAAGTGCAAATAAATCAACAATAACAGCAACACAACAAAAAAAAAGTTAAAAATAAATAAATTATAACGAAAAAACGCCGCAAACAAAAAAAAAATAACCAGACACAACAACAATAACCAACAACTTCAACCGCTGTAGGAGCCACAAAAAACACAAACCACAACAACAAACAGCAAATATGCTACTAAAAAGGTAAGTTAACTAATTGACCCCCAAAAATAGACTATAAAACATGAAAAAGGCTTCAACTTGCAGGCAAATGCAAGAGAATTGCAAGGATCAATCCAGATTCTCCTATCTCCTTAATTGTCACATTTAATTTATCAATTTCAATTCTACTTTTGACCAAATGGGTCAAGCCACTTTATGGTTTACAACTTTTTGGCCCATTTCAGCTTGATTCTAAATACAATTTCATAAGGTTGAACGATTCTCAAAGTTTAGATTTGAAGGCAAGACAAAATGATTCAAGCAAAAGAAATTATTTATTCATCAAAAACATTCTTATATATTAAATTTGGTATCCATTTAGTTAGTTTTGGTTTAGTAGTGGCTAACGTGGTTCAAAAACCAAAGCTAATTAGAGTAGTAATAATTTTGTAATTATACAATTTATAGATATATGTATGTATTATGGCCACTAAACAGTTCATGGTCATAAAAGGATAAATGAATGATTCATTTTTGTTTAAAGGTTTTCCATTTGAAACTTGGCCAAATATTGGTCGCGATTTGTTGACTGCATAATGAGCAGAAATAATGTTAACTAGTTAATTGCAAATCAAAAACTTTAGTTTTTTTTTTGGGGCCAAAACCATCTTAACTAATATGAATTTGGCATGCAGATTTGTTGGTTGACTAGCCTTGGTCAACGGGTTTTTTGTTTTTTTTTTTTTTTTTTTTTGTGCTGGGTTTGGTTTGAGTTTGGGTTTGGTTAGTTAGTGGTTGGTGCTAGACAGTGTCAGTCAGTCAATCAGTCAGTTAGTCAGTTAATATGCATGAAATATGCTTTGATGTATGATCAAGGCGTGGCAATGAACACACACACACACACATGCACACGCACACTAATTTACACACTTACTACTTACTTGCATGTAGTTTTCTATGGGTTTTTTTTTTTCATTTTATGTAAAAGGTCAAACAATTCTGTTTGAATGAGATGCCGAGGGAAACCGAAAGGTCAAATAGCAGAAATACGAAAGCAACAACATTGCGTCAAGTCAACAAACCTTTTGAATATTTAGATGCATCCATTTAACAATGCAAAAAAGAGGAGAAGAAACCAAAAAAACACACATAGGTACTTTACATTTTCATTTTCATGGCTGTGGATGTTGAATGTTGAAGTTTGTTTTAGTTGGTTTGGTGCTGCTTCACTGCCTCAGCCAACGTCAATGGCCTCCTACAAATGTACATATAGATATTTGGTTGTCTGCAGTTTTAGAAACAACAAAAAAAAAAAAAAAATTAAACGCAGCTAAAGATTTTCTTCTTCCCACTCCTCTCTCTCTCTCTCTCTGTCTCGGTCTCTTGATAGCTTCTTCTGCAATGCTCTTTAAAATGAATTGCCAAATTATAATACAAATTGCCAAAGCCACACCCATCGGCCGCAACACTCCCTCCCTTTTGGGTCTTAACTTTTTCCCTCCATGCCATGTTGCATAAAGTGCAAAATGCAATCTGTCGACACAAAAGCACCGAAAGAGTTGTGGCCTTTCCAACCAAACACAATAGCGACACGATGATGCCGAGATGCTGGCGTTGATGATGATGATGATGATGATGACGAGACTACGTCACTCATTCATTCAGTCATTTCAGTCAGTCAGTCAGCCAATCGCTCAATCGGCTAACGAAACTAACGTTCAGCGTTATAACTCCGTTAGCATTGTATACCTGTTACCTGTCGCCATATAACAATACCAACCAACCAACCAGCTAACCAACCAACCAGCCAGCCAGCCAGCCAGCTAGCCAGTCATTCAGTCATTTAATCAGTCATTCACATTCACAGCAGTTAGTTAAATTTAACTACTGCATCGCCGCCCCAGCTGACATTGCCCACCGACAGTGGGGCAAAGAAGATTTGCAATTGTATCAAAGTGTTTCCAAGCGAAAAATTCAAATCCGGTTGCTTAAAGTAAAAGTTTTTTATGATTGTTTAAACTTGTTTCAACATTTCATTGTTCGTTCTATTAATGTCAGGTGTCATTTGAACCAGGAAGTCACTTATTCGCGTCTCATCTATTTCTTCGTATGACACAATTTCTTAATCCACATATTGATATTCTTTTATGGTTCAGTTCACTTTTGTTCTCAGCTTTTGCTGTTTTATAATATTCGTCTCAACTCGTTGTTTCTTTCTCCAACCCTTAAACAATTTTCCGGTTTCTACTTGAAATCCAAATTGATAATTTTAAAAGGATGATATTTTCCCCATTTCTTTATTTTTAGCTTCCTAACTCGTAATGTATTTATTTGTTGTTATTGACGTGTTATAGTCGAAACGGTTCGATCTCTAGTGTGCCCAAATATTCATAGGACATTTTAGTGTGTACTTGGCTTACTTGAAAGCAAAGATTTTTTGTAGGTTTTGTTGAGAAAAAACAAGTATGTCACTAACCACTGTGCATATAATTAAGGAATCTTTTTGCGAACCTCATTCATAAACTTAATTGTTAGTGGGTTAATGTGGCACACAGCATACAGACATACCTATATTTTATAAATAGTTAGTCTAAGCAGACAAAAGACAATAACAACGTACAAAAAAAAATACCATAAAAATAATATAATAAATAACGAAAGAAACCCTTTCAGAAGAATTAACTTTGTAGCAATTTGCACGATGGTATTTGAAGTTTTTCTCTCTCTCTTCTTTTTGGTTTTTTTTTTTTTTTTTTGTTTTGTTTTTGTGGCAAAAATAATTATTATTTTTCTTAAAAACTTGCTAGTTTTTTTCTCTGCTTTTTGTTGTCGTCATATTTTTGGGGGCTTTTGCAATTAAAATAAGTTGAAGTTGTCTACCTTTACAATAAGGTGGCAGTCCGAAACTTGTTCGACTGAAACAGAAGAAAACAAAAAGCATATTACGAGAGGGAGAGAGGGAGATGGAAAAAAAGCGAACGGCTATGTCGTCGTCGTCGAACTGCACATAATTCAAAATGTTAAAAGTTATCGTCAAGAGCGCAATCATGTGGAGACGGGGAGACCTCTCTCCATCCTCTGCATCGTTCACCGATGAATATCGAACACCAATGGTGGGGTCTACAGGAATCGGAGGGAGGAGTAAGGGGAGATTTGTCGGGGGTGGCCCCTCTATCTATCTATCTGTAGTCACAAGTCACCTCTCTGATCTGGTCTGGTAGGTTTTACGGGCCTCGATTCCAAATCCGAATCCGAGTTCGACGAGTTCCCTACCGTGTATGTGTGTGTGTGTATGTCTGTTGAAATTGCATACCAAATCGAAATGGGTTAACATCTTTTCTTTTTCTCTCTTGTCCATAAACCGGTTGGCCATAGGTAATACCCATGTATACAAGTATATATCTTATTTGGTATATATACGATATGATATGATTCCTTTTTGGCTTAATTTCCCGAATCATCTGCAGCTGATCGATTTAGTTCATTTTTGCTGTTTGCCTTGAGCAGTATTCAGTATCAGTAATCATGGCTTTCCTCTGCCATCAGCTTTCGCCTTTGCCACCAGCTTTACTCTCTATTTCACTTTGTATCTGTTCATTGGTTCGTTTTTCATCATGCATCTTTTATAATTTTTCGTTTTTTATAATGCATTGCAATGCGGATTCGCAAAAGCCCAATGAACTATTGTTTGTTATGATTCCAAATTGCACGATCCACGATTGAGTAGACAGACAGCGGACAGACAGATCAATCCGTACGGAGGGAAAAACATGCGCAATCGTTGTCTTGTCTTGTCTGGAGCTAGTCTAAGGCGCTCTTTTTTTTATTATTTTGGTGTGGCTAATTAAATTGTGAAAGGTTTTTCATGCCAGATTAGAGACCCGACATCATCACCAGCAAATGATGCAGCAAAATGTGTGTTCAAATGTTGTTATCTTTTGACTAGCACGCGATTGGCCATCAGTTAATGTGTCTTTTTGTTTTTGTCATTGATATGGTTTAAGCCAAGGCAAAATATGAGATTTAATTGGGTTAAACATTTAGCTGAACTTAGCAATCCACCTAAGAAATCATCATAAGTTTCTGTCACTGCAGAGAGATTATAAGACAGCAAGTTTTAAGTAAAATTAGTTGGAGGCTTTTCACTCTTTCGTCCTTTAAGCCAGATTCACCTTAATTAAAGTTAACCCTTTAATTTTAGTAATTGATTTTTGTCTTTCTCTCACTTAGCTGTCTACTGGGCCTGGCCCTTTTATCGTCTGTACTTGCCGCTGAGGAGGCGCCGATAGCAACAGCTGCCAGTAATCACAAATTGGTAGAGTCGCCTGCGGCTGCACCATTTGAGACCTCTCATAAACATCCCGAAGCAGCTGCCATTCACAGTGATGAGGGTTTCCATACGGCACACAGGATTAGTGTGCGGGCGACAGATCCGGCGGATTATTCAATGAATCTGTTGCCGACCAAAGAACGGCCCGAATTGAATCCCGTGCTCAGTGCTCTGATTAATGAGGACGTGATGAAGAGCATTGAGGCCAAGCGTGCCATTGAGGAGAAAGAGTTGGCCATAGTCCGTCACGAGATCGAACAGGCAGATCTTGCCGAATTGGCCCAGAAGGAGAAGCTAAAGCAAAATCTGGCTGTCACCGAGGCTCCACTTGGCCAATTGACAACTTTGCCAACGGCGATCAAAAAGATTGATCAGCTGGGTGATGATGATGTTGTGGTCGATCCACATGATGACTTTGTCAATCAGAACTTTGCCCTCGAGGGAGCTGGCAGTGAGAACAACAAGAAATCCCGCATTGAGATCAAAAAGGGACCCAATGGCGAGGACTATGAGTACGAGTATGTCTACTACTACTACGACGATGACGATGATACTTCCCAAAATGCAGGCGCTGACGCTACACGCACTGCCGCAGCGGCTGCAGATACGCGCGGCAAGACCCGGTACACCAACATAGAGCGCAGCACTCCGGCCACTCCCAGCGAAAATAGTCTGCAGAGTGGCAAGGCCAAGGGACGTGCCTCCAGTGCAACTGCACCCAGTGAATCACCCGCCAGCGAAGACATCGAAGTCGAACGTTTACCTCACAACACACGCTTCCCCAGTCGCGGCAAGAATATCGAAGTCCCACCAACCCCCGCCCTTGATTCCCTGGAAACAGCCGCCGAACGCAAGAAGATCAGTGTTAAGCGTCCCAGTTTGGAGTTGGTCGACAGCCAGACCTTTAACACCGACGAGAAGCAGCCAAAGGGTTCGCGGGACAATGAATTAAAGCCCGTTATCCAACAGGAACAAGAGCAGGCAGCTGCCGCAGCAGCTGC
This sequence comes from Drosophila tropicalis, assembly GCF_018151085.1. Lineage (NCBI taxonomy): Eukaryota > Metazoa > Arthropoda > Insecta > Diptera > Drosophilidae > Drosophila > Drosophila tropicalis. The sequence continues at coordinate 4,707,000 of NW_027172602.1, read as the reverse complement.
AGCGGCCGCTGCTGCTGCCAAGAAGGAAGTAGGACCAACAGAAGAAGCAGCAGGTTCAACTAGCAGTGATGATGAGGCAGAACAGACTACGCCATCTATGGAGAAGGCAGCTCTTGATCTGTATGCCATCCTGACAAATGAGAATCTGAACAATGAGCAAACAACTGAAACTTCCGATTCGGATGATCTCTCGGCTACAACTCTCGTTCCGGACACTGCCAATACTGAAGATGATGGAAGTCTCACCACATTGCTAACAGATGACGAGCAGCTAGCATCCTCCACAACACCATCCACAACCACAAGCACCACGACAACCACCACAACCACAACTGAAGCACCCACCACGACAACAACAACGACAGCAGCACCATCTCTCTTTGGCGGACGACGTGGCGGACTCAATGGACTGGCTGGACGTAATCGTTTTAAATTGAACCGCGAGGGTGGAGCATCAGCTGGCACCAGCACCACAACCACTGAAACTCCAGCCACCGAAACCACAAAGACAGGCAGAAGTCAGTACCACTAATATATAGGAAAGCTCATGGCTTTAACCAATTGTTTTGTTATTTTAAGATCGCTTCTCACGCCCCTCAATTGGTGGTCGTTCTCGTCCCGGAGCCCGCACCACAGCCGCCCCAGAGGCCTCTGCCGCTCCAGCGGCCGAAGAGGAAGCTATCGCAGTCAAGGAGGTGAAACCAGTCAGCTCTGGCTTTGGACGTGGCAGACGTAAGTAGTGTAGCCTTAAAAAAAGAATAAGGGTCGAATTTAATTAAAATCGTTTATCATCTTTCAGCACGCAATCGCTTCAATCTGCGCGGATCGACGACAACCACCGAGAAGCCAGCCGAAGAGGGCGCCGCTGAGGGTTCGTCTGCAGGATCAGAAGCCGTATCTAGCACCACAGCTCGTAGCTCCCTACGTGGTCGAAATGGTCTTAGCGGTCTCCGTGGACGTAGTCGTACCACTACCACCAAAGCGCCTGCTGCTGAGGACAGTGAAGATGCCAGCAACACCAATGTTGAGGGCGAGACTGCCAAGGCAGCCGCTGCTCCAGCAGGCTCAGATGCAGTACGTCCCTCACGTTTCAATTTGCATCGTCCCGGCGGTAACCGTTTGCTGCCACGTGGCAAACTAGGACGCGCTGGTGTTAGCACCGAGGCACCCAAGGCAGAGGGAGCTCCCGAGGACTCTGCTGCCGATAGCAGCCATCACAGTGTGGTGAAGGGAGGTGAGGCGACAGAGGGCGGTGCCAGCGAAGCCGCCGAGAAGACTGAAACAGGCGATGCACCAGCTGCAACCGGACCCTCTACCGGTTTCAATCGCCTCAAGAACCGACCGCGCCTCAATACGCTCCAGCACAAGACTGATGCGGTGGCCAAGCCAAAAGCAGCGCCGCCCGCAGGCTCCGCATCGCCCGCAGTGCCACGTAAGATTAATCCCCTGTTAGCTAAGCGCCGTTTGCATTTAGGTGGCGCAACATCGACCACAGGTAAAGCCAGAAATCCATCTGTGTTCGCACAGGCCATTCACATTTTCCTTTCATCTCTTCCGCATAGAAACTCCCGCTGAGGAGGAGCAGAGTGGAGCATCTTCAGATGCTTCATCAGAGCAGCCAGCCAAGGAAGATTCAGCGGCCGCCGCTGGCGGTTCCGTGAGTTCCGATGAGTCAGGTGATAGTGCGGCCAAGGAGCACAACGATACCACGGAGGCCACAGAGACCACCACCAAGCAGGCACGCGGTTTGGGTCTGCTCGGCCAGCGTCGCCGATTGCCTCTGAGAAAGCCGGGAACCATATTGTAAGAGCGCTGGCCACCAAACGTTATCTAGCTATCGTTCTTCCTACCACTTTCCGCCCTTCTTCACCATTCTGCTTATCATCCTGTGTGTCCCATGGAAAGCAATTGCTCTTTTAGCTTCTGAGCAAAATGCTCTCGTCAGGACTAACTGCTCCTCCTATCCAATTTAGTCCGTATCATTTATACGGTTCGTTCTTCAACCATCTACCTTGTTGTGTCTCTATTTCTTTTCGTTTCTGCAAATTGCGATTAGCTTTTTAAATTTTAAAATTCATAATATTGCGATATTATTTAAGAATCTCCCGGATAAAGTCACCAAACCGAACCGAAAGAATTGAGCAAAAGTAACAATATATACTCGTAAAGCCACTTGTAGAACTTTAAGAAAATTTAAATATCGTTTGGAAAGTTTATTTTTTTTTTATAACATTCAAATTATTCGACGTGGTAGACGTTAATATTTTGTGTGTGTGTACTTATTTTGGCCACTAGCCACAACAAAAACACAAAGAGCTCAAAATCGATCAATGTCGGGACTGTAATTTTTACTACTACCTATATGGTATAGCAGATACATTAACTTTTATTTTTATATAATATAAATATATATATATAAACAACTACTATATATTTTTTTTGACAAAACGACTTTTAATTATGTACTTTTAAAAGAAAAACAAGCAACAACAAAACGAAAAACGATCAAAAAACAACAAAACAAAGCAAAAAAAAAAAAATTAAAAACAAAAATAAAATGAAAAAAATCAAACAAAACACAAAGTAAAAATAAAATAAAAATTAAAAAAAAAAAAAAACAGTTTTTGTTTATTAATTAATGGATTTATTAAGCTCAGATATTTTACAATTTGTGGAAATGAAGGGCAAAAGATTTCAAAGTGACTGATAAATTTAAAAAAAACTCGAGCTAAGCTTATCGCCCTTAGAAAACAAAATAACTTTGTTTCCGATTTTAAAAAGTCTCTAATTTCTAATAACTATTTCACTGCCCAGTCAAAGCTATATGAAATCTCAACAAAATATAATAATTTCATAAGTATTAAGAACATTATTATTCAATATTATGTTACGCAATGCGAGAAAGATACACATTTTGCTTGTACTAACAATTAAACGATGTCAAGACATTGAACCCAATTAAGAATTATGTTTTATGTCTCCCTCTCCGTCTCCGTCTCTCTTCACTCGTCAATATTTACATAGAGAGCAAAACTTACTTACAAGTGCAGAGGAATGATCTGTCTCTGTATCTCTGTATGTATAAAATGTCGAGAAGCATACGTTAGGCTAATTAGAAGTTAATATCTGTTGCACCATGCAATATCATTTAGGGCTTATTGTGAACATTTGTGTCATTAGCTTATTAGTTGGCATCTTGCAGGGCAATCAAAGTGGAAATAAGTCAGTAAATGAACGTAATAAGGAAAAATCTCTGATTGATGCCTTGCAGGCCGTCAACGAAAACGAAGTTCAAAGGCAAGCGGAAAGAGGAAATCCAACACCTGTTCCCCAGAAACATCAGCGACTCAATAGCAAACGTCTCAGATGGCGGCAGAATAACAGATTTCTACAATGGCGACCTGAGAAGGAGATTAATGAGAAAGATGTTGATCGAAAGCAACACATAATCACATCATCATCAATGTCTCAAAATGTCATTATTCCGAATGCTGATTATCTAAATGTCAAGGATTATGCGCCAACAGATCCACCTTGGTGGTTCAACTAATTCGACTCAATTCAAAAACTTTAAATTCTAAGTGATTATTTTTTTATCCCCTTTATTATTTGCTCTAGTTAATTAGTGTTTAGTTAAAAAAAAAAAAGAATTTAATTCAAAAAAAGTGTTTTTATAAAGTGATAAATTTTTAAAAATAAATCTAACTGAATTTTCATATTTAGTTATTTAAAATCAAGTTAGTTATTTGCTTCGTTAAGATGTTTAACAGAAAAAATTACTCAAATTGAGATAACATAACTGCTCAAATTGATATAACAGTTTGCACAGTGGGACAAATATACAAGTTGTTAAGGTGACTCAAATTTTGTTAGACTTGTATGGAAGAATGAGAAGTTTTAAATAAAGTCAATGTGAAGAAGCCAAAGAATAATTGTATTCGAAAAGAATTAAAAATTTTAAAAAATTTCCAATTATTACATTAAAAAATAAGTTTATAAAGACTTTAACATTAGTTAAAAGCTGAGAGGGCATACATAAAAATATCTTAAACCAGTCAACTGAAGGTCATTGAAGTTTTAGTGACTGACCCAGATTATTCTGTGTACCTTATCCTATTAGGCTTAGGAATAAACAATTGAAAAATGCATTACATGATCATTATTTATGCACTGTGCGTTCGGTGTGCAGCTCATATTGAGATACACGAGAGATTTGTAGCCAAGACACAAACCATTTTATGACAAATTTCGATGCTTTTCGTTAAATTTTTCAAATAAATATTGTGTTTTGTACATTTAGGCCCATGTCAGGAACATACTCAAAAGTTGTAACCTTATTTGCCACATCATTCTGTTTATAATACATTTTTGATTGAGTTTTTCAATACTCTTTCAAAAGGTTATTTTAACTTGAACTCTCTTTTCACAGATGTCAAGAAAGTATTCGCGATCCCATGAGCTATAGTTTCAGAGAATAAGAAAACCAATTCAATGGTCAAAAAACTAAAAGAGCATACTCAAGTCGTTGTATATTGACTTATTTAAACCATTCATTTATGATTCCTTTGTTGAAATTGTTTGTGTTTTCAAATTAATTAGTTTGCTTTACATTTCATTTTGTGTGCTTGTCTTACCTCTGTTTTGTGGCACAATAAAGTGAAATGTGTGTAGTCCAAGAAATTTGATTGATTGATCTGATTGTCGTTGGTAGCAGGTTCAGTTTGCCCTTGGCGAATGCCTATGATGCCAGTGGGCGGGGCTCAAACATTTGTATTTGCTTTGCACTTTTCTTTCAATTGCCAAAAAACAAACTGAAAAATTAAAAAAAAAAATAAAATCCAAAATACTTTTTGGCTGAATCATTTACCAAACAGCCTTGACGCAATCGATCTAAAATTAACATACAACAAAATCTAAAATAGAGTGCGGAACTTTAAATTAAACTTTAGTCACCTTACCCTTTTCGATGTTAGGGTATAACAAAATATTATTACAACAGTTATGAGAATCATCCGAATTCGAATTAAAATTCATAAGATTATTGATGGGACATTCATTGGATTTGAGGCTTTTGAATTATATTGAATTGAATTACTTTCAACTTGGACAGGCTCTTAATGCTAATGATTTGTTAATCTGATTATTATTTCTATTTCTTCTTTATCTTCGTTTTCCTCAGTTTGCTACTTCATATAGTTATATAGAGTATTTAGATTTATGGAGCTTTTTGGGTTGGTTAACTCATATTACTTTGTCTCTATCCCAATTTGGGTATTTGCAATGGCTCAATTGCCACATACATAAGTAAAGCTAATTTTTTGTTATTGTTATTTTCTTCTTTTTTTCCCTCTCTCACTCAACAATTTTTAATTGTATTTTCTGTTTTTACAATTGCATTTTGGTGATCGTTCTTCTGGTTATCTAGTTGTTGTCAAAAGCTAAGCAGAGCATAACCATGGCAAGGTCATCTATGTATATTTCGATCTATTCGACATCGTCATCATCGCGTCAGAGCTACGATTAACAGTTTATTATATTGTTAGTGTTGTTGTTGCCAGCGGCTAACAGTTGTTTAAACAAAAATCGTCGTTATTCCATTATTAGCCGCAACAAGTTTTTGGGCTTTACTTAAAAATTAAATGGTTGGCCAGGCATAAACTCTGGTAGTTCCGTTTTGTTTCTTTTCTGATACTCTATCCCCACAAATATTGGGTATAAACAGTTTTTGTTTTGGACTTTAAACTAAAAAAACTTTATTTATCGATTTAGTTATATAATTATTTCATTAAACTCTCTAGACTGCTTGTAAGAGTATATTAAGATCGTTGAATTTGGTTTTTAGATTCATTCTCTGCTTGTTGCTTTTTGTTAATTTTTAATTACACAAGGCTTAGAGATACAGGCACAGTTTTTATGCATAATTAGACTCTTGTAATTTGGGTTTCGCTATTTATTTGTAAGTTTTGTTTGTTCAGTCCTTCACATTGCGCGAAAATTCACTTAAAATGTATAATTTGAAAGTTTTATTGTTTTCATACAAAAGTTCTCTCTGGTTAAATACAAGCAACGACTACGCAATACCCCTTAACATAAATGAGTTCTTAGTCCTTAAGCCATATTTCGCATGTCTTCTTTATCTCCATTTTATTGGTCATTAAGATAATAAAATATAGAATATAAATTTTAGCTTTCAACAAATAAATCAATTATAAAGTGAAAACATTTGTGATTCAATTTGTTTAATAATTTGCAAATCCTATTTACTATTTGCAATTCTTTTACATAATATAACAAAAAAGATTATTTTTAAATATTTTAAGGGAAATAACTTTTTGAATTCACTATTTCATTCATTTAAAACAAAAAACGAATGGAATAGTAGTAACGAGTTCAGAACCACCAAGGTGGAGGATCTGTCGTATAATTATTCACATCAATATAGTCGGCTTGGACATTTGGATCCGCTGCATTGTCCTTCGTGTCATCCTCGGCCAATGTCCTTGCAGTAAACAGAGCCAGAATGACAAATAGGCTTAAAATTAATTGCCACTTCATAATTGGTTCTAGTTGCGTTTGTCTATATTTTCGCTTTAAACATTTCATCACACTTGACTGTCTTTTATATGCCAACTTTCGCAAATATTTAAATGTTGATTTGGGTTTCTGGGCTTGGTTTGGTTTAGAAATTGGGCTAGGTTAAGTTGGTACTGGTAAGATCTGGTTTTATATGAATGACTACTGTTTAAGTTCACTTTGTGCCCATTCATAAAGGTGCGCCGCGTAATTTTTAAGGCTAGTTTTTAAGATATGACTTATTTTTCCGTCCGAAACTAAATCTGACTTAATTTCCTATTACGATTAAGACATCAAACGATTTGATGACATGTACCAAACTAGGCGGAGGAGAAATTATATTTAGTGGATGGAAATGAAAATTAAAACTCTTCATTTTGTTCGGTCAATTGCCTGTTCAAATGATATGCCACGATTTCCTGGTGAAAAGTTGTCATTGTTGTTGCCTCGACTACTTACTACACTTGTTGCCAATTAACTGGCTAAACAGTCGTCCAGATCCCCAGATTGCCACCAGCCGCCAGTCCACCCGAACATGCTGTTGTCCAGTTTTGGCAGATTTCAGTGCAATTAGTTTTCAATTAAAAACTATTTAAATCGCAACCGATTCCGATTGCCAGTCAGACTCCCAAGCAATCCCGCAAACACCACAGAAACTAAAAAATGAAAACTCAAAAACAAAACCAAACTAGTTAAATGCGAAATATTTCTCTCTTGGGTTTCATTTCCTTCACGCCATTTGGAAATTCTTGGAATTGCATACAATTGCCAGAAATAATAATAATAATAATAATAATTATGAGCATAAATAAGTAGATAGTAGAGGAAACAAATACAACAGACACACACACACAGAGAGAGAGAGAGAGAGAGAGAGAGCGATGGAGAAGAAAGAAAAGTGAAAAATCTGGTTAGATGGCTTGCATGAAAATCATTGTCAATCATTCATGTCATCATTATGATTAGTAAAGTTTTTGCTTTACGATCTTCTGTGGGTATCTACATGCTGTTTTATTTGTTAATAATACTATAAAGCTTTACGATGGTTATCGTCTCTATGTGATTGGCCAATACCGGTAACGTTTTCGGTTTATAAATCGATTATTTCAACTTAAATAGGATATGCAGGATTATCTGGATTAATCTCTATTTGCAGTTTCCTTTTGCAATCAATTGAAGTTAGTTAGTTAGTTAGTTCGAGTCTTACGGGCATCCTCCCATCTACATACATATGTCATCTATTGTCACCCACTGATCCATTGATGTTTAATTCAAACTGATTTATTATGCTCAAATGCTCAATTAAATGTCCCCGTTAATAATTGTTCAAATTGACCATATTTGATACGCACACGGCAGCCATTTATTAAACAGTAACATGCCACACTTAACAAGTATTTTTTGTATTTTTTATTAATTAATTATCAAACGTTTTTTAGTTAGTGTAGTCTTAGTTTTTTTTTTTTTTTTGTATGCTCTCAGTTTTAATTTTTGGTTACATCATTTTTCCCTGGAGCACAAAAAAAAAAAAAGAAAAAAAAAATTACTACATTATTTGACAGCCTGGTAAACAACTGCAACATTGTCGCTAAAAAATTGTCGTTGAACTTAAAGAAAAACTCACTAATATACGCAACAACAAAAATAAAACGGAAGAAAAAGTAATGGCAATGTCAAAACTAAATACTCTTTTTTTTATGTCTCTGATAATTGCTTTGCAAACAAGACATTAACTAACAAGTTTTAGTGTTTACCAAAATATTTGTCTGTTCTTTTTGAATCTGAAATAAACATATCGATTTCAAATGGTTTGCTAAAGAAATAGTTTAAAGATTCATTAAGATTGGGGTAAGTCAATGAAAAGTTAGTTCTTTTTATATCAAGATGGAGAAAAGGTTTGTGACCTCGATAAACGATCATTTCAAATGACAGAATGGTAATGCTCGGCTTTAAAAAAAAGTGTATACATATAATAAAATTGTACCTATTCAAAAACTGATTCAGCAGGCATAAGTGCCCGATATCGTTAGACTTAATGGAGACGAAGATGTGATGTGGCCAATGAAAACGTATTTGATATTAATTTATGATTTAAATTTCCACGCTCAAATTGCATTAAACAACAACAAGCAAGAGCAACAAAATATCACTAACAGGTTCTCCCACTTTGAACGCATTTATAAATGTGCAATTGGTAAGAAAATTTTCTTAATAATTGAAACAAGTTTTCCAGTGTTGTGTCTGCGTGTGTGTGTGTGTGTGTGTGTGTGGAAAACAAACTTATGCAACAATAACAAGGATGGTTGATAAAAATAAAAACAAAAACTAATGAGGCGGCGGCTCGTATTTGTCCGTAAATGGTGATATTAACATTTTCCTTTTGCCTACCAATAGAAATGATAGAAAACCCGTTGCCAATAGGCAACAGGCAATACTCTTCTCTCTGTGATCTCGAATACCCCAAAAAAAAAAAAAAGCAACTGTGAACAACATTTCAAGTTCAATGTCCATGACCATGGTGACATGGCTTTTGGTTATTTTAGTTGTTCATTGATTTATTTTGTAGTATTATATGGCCATCACAACATTATTTACCATTTTCCGGCTTACACACGATGCCACAAAAGAGATCGGCTGCCTGTTGGGGTGCCAAGTGGCAAGTGCCATTGCCTGCAACTAAATCTGAGACCGATCTGTGAGTTATATATAGGTAAGTTTATACATCAAATTGTAAGTGCACTAAGTAGTAGCGATACGACTTGGCCCGGCTGAGTGCATAAATTAGCCAGTTGCGCTTGTTGTTTATGCCTCGTTGAGATTTGACTGGAATCCATTTAAATGGTTCATAAACTCATAAGAATGATAGAGTCGTTTAGATCTAAAGGATGATAAGATTGATATGTTGCCACAAAATACGGGGAAGCAAAGCTCAACAAAAAGTGACAACAAGATTTTGCATTAGCCTGTTAGCTGGCTATAATACCCTTTCCAAAAATGATCATGTTGACTTCTTGAGTTAAGCAATTAATCGAAAATTAATGGCCATCTTTCAAGGGTGAGCAGCACACTCGAATAATTAAAACCTCAAGTGTCATTAATGTTTTGTTTTTAATGGTAAAATTAAATGAATTGTTGCTTGTTATGGCGACCTGCACCCAAGTTTAAAAATTATTTAAAATGCATAAGCTGCATTAACGACTTTAGAATGGTTTTTTTATTTAAGTTCTTCTCAACACGGAAGTACTTGGCTTAAAAAATGAAAACAATTTGTGACATATTAGAGAAAAGTAAACATACAACTAAACTACCCTTCTAAAGGGTATATTATAGATTTAATTAATTTGCAAATGCATTGGTTAATTTATAGGTTAATGAGGTTTTCAATGCATTGCTTAATAAATCGGTTCATTAGATTAATTGAAAAATTAGACAAATTTTCCGTTAATTAATAGATTTCATTTTGCCTACTTATTAAGTTAATATATACATACAAGTTAAATGTAACAAAAAGAACATTAAAATGGCCAATAATATCAAGTCATTGAAAAGTTTTCTTCACTATTCATTGATTACTATGTTTTGGACATTCTTTTTGTGGTTTTTTAAATGCCAATCATTTTTGAAATGCAAATTACAACATTACTATTAGATGTAATGTTATTTAGTCTCGATTGAATGAAATTTGTTTACTAAGTGATATATCGCTAACTTTATGTAAAATGATATTCAGTTCAATTTTTTTATGTTTTGCTATCAATTATGTATGTATGTATGTTTGTATGCATTCCATGCTGATCATAAATAATGCTTTGCTATTAAAACGAATACGAGAAAAACCGAAATTGTAACAGGGTCAAAATGCCCCCAAACACCAGATAATGAACCGCACATTAAAGCATTGAAAGTCATTGCGTGTCGTGTACATACATATCATTAAATGACATAGTTTTGCTAGCATAAGAATGTTGCAAAATGAAAAAAAAAAAAAAACAACTGCGACTAACCTAGTTAAGTATTGAGTAGGTAGCTCTAATAAGAGCTCATAATGCGTAGCATTGCTTGCTACATTAACTAGATATATAAGTGGCAATTCCCACCCCTGCTCCCTCCATTGCTGTTCAAGTTATGTGGAAGGTATGCACTAACGCGGAATGGAGTGGAGACCACCATCATGTGGTCAACGCATTCATTTAATTGGGTTGAGAAAAATAAAAACTGCATTGAGGGTAGTGTTCATTAGCGCATATCCCACTTGAAAAGGGGTCTGGAATAGTCTGGCCCTAAGACCGCATTTCACTGCAAGAGTCATGCGTAAATCTTATGAATTTGGGTTCTTATATAATCATATTTGTGCTTCATAATAGCAGGAAAAACTTCCTGGGGCCACATAATGGCTTTGTCCATACCCTTTGAATTTGTTGGTTCGTTTTATTGCTCTAGCCCGAAAGTCTAGTCTCTTTGAAGACCAAAGAAGCGCCATACGATAGTTGATAAATGCCAAGACCAAGGTTGACCCCGATTGATTTAATAAAATGGTTCAATATTAGTTTTGTTTACAGTGGAAATAGAAACGGAAGTCGAATTTAAATAATTTAAGTCGTTTTACTCTTTTTTGACACTTTTTAAGTTTTAATCAGCTTTAAGCTGGCTCTTCAATTTCAGAAAAGTTCAATTGATCATTAGACTTTAAGAACAGATGTTTTCAATTGATTTTAGTGTTGATTTTGTTTTTAAAAGAAAGTTGTTCATGTACTTACCCATATTAATTATTGACGCCGTTTGAAAAGGGATTAAAACCTGTAAAGATATGTAATCGTAAAATAATAAAAGTAACCAATATCGTTTTATTGTAAGCATAAGATTAAAGCAAACTTTGATGTTTTAAGCAGACGTTTATAGAAGTTTTATTACTTGCCAAAAGTGTTTCAACGTCATCATATCTCGAAGAAGTAAGTCCTACATTATTTTATGTTCAAAGCAAACCCATCGATACCCATACTAACTTGCCGCAATGCCATTCAAAACGCTGAACGACTTCTAAGTAAAGCAGAGAGCAAAAGAAATAGTAGCAAAAACCCAAAATAAAAAAAAAGAAGGGGAAAAAAACGGGCAATTACATTTTGGCAATATGCGGAAACCAACCACATTTGACCCTCGGCCATGAATCATCCAATTCCATAAAAAGTAAAGAAAAAAAAAGGTAAGAAAAAAAAAATTGGCCCACAAAACAAATTCAAATTCAGAGAGGGTCAATTAAAAGGCAGCGAAAGGCGTCGGCTAGGTGGCTTAAACCATTAAACGGAACTCAAGCGGCCCGCTAAATATGCGTGAAAATCAATCATGGAAGACAATCGGCATGGCCAAAAGCCAAAAAAATCCGAACAAGCCGAACACGAGGCACCACGAGCCGCTCCGCCAGCAACCATCAGCCAAGCAGCCACCAGCCACCAGCCATCAGCCACCAGCCAGTAGCTGCAAAGCTAAAGACGAAGCCTTCGCTAGCAGAGACAAACTTTATATAAAACGTGCCCAACAAATTATGGCCAACAGTCGTAAACGCGCCACGGTCCACAGAAGAGGATACTACTTAAGGAAGAAAAACCAAGCCAAAAACTGTTAAAAACAAACAAAAATTTTAACCCCATACCCAACATCATTTCAATTGTCTGGGGGAGAAAACCCAATACAAAATTAAGTTTATCTTTTTTTTTTTTTTTTGCCATCTTGTGTCGCAAAATTCAGTGTGCATTGTGTAATTGTTCAGACCTCAAACTAAGCCACGAAACTATATAGTTTATAATGCAGAAGGCCTTTGGCTATATCCTGGCAGGAGTGGTGCTAGTGCTCCTGCTTCAAGTCAATCAATCAGAAGCAGCCTACAAGCTGCAGGAGCGCTACAGTTGGAATCAATTGGACTTTGCCTTCCCCAACGAAAGGCTCAAGGAGCAGGCTCTGGCCAGTGGCGATTATGTGCCACAGAACGCATTACCCGTGGGCCTGGAACACTTTGGCAATCGTCTATTTGTCACCGTCCCTCGTTGGCGAGATGGTAAGAAAATTGTCTAAATTAAGTTGTACTCTAATTATGGTCATCATTAGCGCCAGTTAATGAAAATGCTTGCTGCCACCTTGTTGATTGATCAATTAAGGTATTTTAACACACTCTTCGGACTCCACAGTCACACTCACATTACGCATTTGCTTACAAATTGAGTTCGAGTCCAAATGAGTGCGGGATGTTAGATTGCAGATACGCTTACCCAAATCGGTCATTACCAATTTGTGGCCTTAAATGGCAACTAGATTTGCCCGAAAAAAAAAAAAACCAAACACAAAAATTTAAAGATAAACAAATTTTATGTTAACGAATGTTGTGCAAAACTTTTCCATTTCGATTAGATACGATTTAATTGATTTCATTCGAGCAATTAGTGTTTGAATAGTTTTGCTAAGCATGATCGGATATGAAAATAATAGTCGGAAAAGTTATAACAAGAAAGAGGAGAACTTTTCGGGTCTATAATTTAATTAGGAGCATTCTAGAAACTTTTGTAATCTTGAGTTTTGGAGCCTTTTTGCTCAAGTGGTAACTTTACCTAAACAATACCTTTGCACAGATTTCAGATAATTATCTGATTATTATTAATTATAATTAATTAGTATAGTTTGTTTTAGGAAGCTCTTGAATGCTTCTATACTATCTACTATCAAAAGTAAGCAAATTTATTACAAATATTTCTCAACATCAGAGAAGTTATACCCGTAGAAAGAAAATGGTTATTACAGGATTCTAAATCCACAATTAAGCTCTGAATTCTTATTCTTAGTTTACGGTTACAAAACTCTTAATCAATATCAAAGATATTTTCCTCATTCAGTTTTTGGTTTCATTCAGACAGTTTTGTTTTTATTTCTTTAGCATTTCCGGTAGTTTTATCCATTATGCGAATGGCCACACTTTGACACCTCTTTCTCATATTTCGTTTTCAAGCTTTGGCAATAAAAAAAAAAATAAATACAAAATAAAAAATCGTTTAGGCATCTCTGACCTCTCATAAATCCGGTTGATACATTTGGATTGCATTAACATTTTTAACAATTAACCGTTGTAAAAGAAATACAAACATGCCCACTATACAATGGCATTGAATGGGAGTTACAATATTTATATATATATATATAGATATACAATTTGTATTATAAGCAATTGTGAAGGCTTCCTTTCATGGTCAATAGACGTTAACGTTATACTATGCCATATAGTATATATTACCTATACCATGCCGTTATGGAAATGGAAATCCGATTTATAATGGCATTAAACTAACTATGATTAGTTTCTCGTTGTTGATGTGTTGTTGTTGATGTTTTTATTTATTTATTTAAGTGAGAGTGGCCAATGGTAATAAATTGGTTTCCGATTGTTCTGCACGAAATGACAATTGGATTATGATGCTAATGCCAAATTTCGAGAAATGACTAACTCCATGGGGGAGGTGAGGGGAGAGATGTTAATGAAATATTACAGCATATTTGGGTTTGCCAAAATTTTTCGATGATATTATGTTGATGAAATAAATTTCACAATCGTTTAAAAAATGTATATTTTAAGAGTTTTGACATATAAATAGCTTCTTTTATTTCTTCAGAACTTTTTTAACCTTGGCAAACATATTACTCACTCCCTTCACTTTCATTCGATTGAGAGTTGTGTTTTGTTGTCCCAAAATTGACAGTTTCTCACATAATCAATAAGAATGGCTTAACGCACACGCACACACACACACACACACATGGAGACAAGTCAGCATTCGTAATGAGACAACAACTAGCGATTACAAATTGAAATTGAGATCGAGATTGAGATTGCAGTCTCTAATTGGCCAACATCAACCAATGGCCAACAGCCATCATCTGTCCATTCATCCATCTATCCAGCTTATTCATTCAATGGCATGTAATTCATACGATGGATTTATATCTAATGGGGCATACAAAAATACATCTATATACATATATATTCGCATTCGGATTGGGCTGTTTTAGTTGTTGATGCATTTTGTGCACGCATTAAGCAATTGCATCACGTTTGCAGTTTCAATTATAATTATTAATTCATTGAATGCACCGGCTACTGCCGCATTTAATCCATTCGCTTAGCCAGATGACAATTATATTGTTAATAGTTTCGACAATCACAAAATATATGTATACAAAACATATAACAGATAATAAAGGGAAAATAATTTATCCGATATTTCTTAGCCATTAATGAAGACATTTTACTAGAATTTTGTGAAGAAAGTCAAAATTTATATATAATATTAATATTGATGTCTTTAAAAAGAACAACCAATTGTCAGTTTCCTAGTTATCCTAAATAGTTTTCATATAAATCCTGGTTAACAAACAAAAAAAAACGTTAATTAAAGTCAATAAACTGAAATGTTAATTGAAAGGCGTTGTTCAGGCGGAAAAAAACGCTGTCAACACTTTGTCCATATCTACCAAATGTCGATATATTGATGGATGGCTTATATATATAGTAGTAGTTGCAATTGCACTTGTTGTTGTTGTTGTTGCTGTTGTTGTTGTTGTTAAATTGTCTGCAATGTGTGGACGCCCGCAACTGACTTTGGCAATGTTAGCCAAACTGGTTAACTTGGTTAAGATGCCTCGCATTGAGTGTAATTGGAGCGGAAACGGTGTGTCGATGATGTTGTTAACGTTATACACACATAGATAGCTGGCTGATGTCAAGCCAATGGAGGCTAATGACATCGGAAGTTGCACGCGAAATTTGCAATGTGATCGTTATATGCCTACTATATAATAAGTATTTACTCTGTCTTTCTCTCTCCTTCTGTAGGTATTCCCGCCACTTTGACCTACATCAATATGGATCACAGTGTGACAGGCTCGCCGGAATTGATACCATATCCGGATTGGCGCAGCAACACGGCCGGAGATTGTGCGAACAGCATCACTACTGCCTATCGTATTAAAGTGGATGAATGTGGTCGTCTCTGGGTCCTGGATACCGGAACTGTTGGCATTGGCAATACAACAAGAAATCCCTGCCCATATTCGGTAAATGTATTCGACTTGACCACTAACACACGGATACGTCGCTATGTCCTGCCTGTGGATAATACAAATCCCAATACATTTATAGCCAATATTGCTGTTGATATTGGCAAAAATTGTGATGATGCTTTTGCCTATTTTGCCGATGAATTGGGATATGGCCTGATCTCGTATTCATGGGAATTGAACAAATCGTGGCGTTTCTCGGCCCATTCTTACTTCTTCCCCGATCCATTGCGCGGTGATTTCAACGTGGCCGGCCTTAATTTCCAATGGGGTGAGGAGGGCATCTTTGGCATGTCATTGTCGCCTATCCGTTCGGATGGCTATCGCACCATGTACTTCAGTCCCTTAGCCAGCCATCGTCAGTTTGCCGTCTCTACTCGCATTCTAAGGGACGAGACACGCACCGAGGATAGCTATCATGACTTTGTTGCTCTAGATGAACGCGGTCCGAATGCCCATACAACTGCTCGTGTGATGAGTGATGATGGCGTCGAGCTGTTTAATTTGATTGATCAGAATGCTGTCGGCTGTTGGCATTCATCCATGCCGTATTCGGCTCAATTCCATGGCATTGTGGACCGAGATGATGTTGGTCTGGTTTTCCCTGCCGATGTTAAGATCGATGAGGATAAGAACGTTTGGGTTCTGTCCGATCGTATGCCTGTATTCTTGCTATCCGATTTGGATTACACTGACATCAACTTCCGCATATATACCGCTCCATTGGGTCTTCTTATTGAGAATACAGTGTGTGATCTCAGGAATAATGCCTATGGCCCACCAAATTCGGTATCCATACCCAAGCAGGCCAGTTTGCCGCCAGCTCCGCCCCTGTATACGAAAACCTATCGTCCGGCCTTGCCTCAGAAACCACACACCAGTTGGACCCCATCGCCTCCCAGTCGGGGCTATTTGCCAGCTGCGGCTGGTGGACCTGGTCAGGTAATCTCTACCGTTAGTGTCTCCACCAATACGGTGGGTCCGGCTGGTGTTGAGGTGCCCAAGGCATATGTTTTCAATCAGCACAATGGCCTCAACTACGAGACAAGTGGACCCCATCTGTTTCCCACCCATCAGCCGGCGCATTCGCATCAGACCGATGGACTCAAGAGCTATGTGAATGCTCGCCAATCGGGCTGGTGGCATCATCACCATCAGGGTTAGGGATTCGGATCGAGACTGGAATGGATCGGATTGTTTTCGTAATTGGGTTGGCCTTTCTGCAATACATAGATACCTACACACCTTCTACCCTACTCTACATATTTAAAAGTGGAAACAAAATTTAATGCAATATCATGCATCATTTTCATCATCATGCGTATTTCTCTTTTTGTTTAGCGATTTAAATAAGCTTTGTAATTTAGTTTTTTAAATTAAGCGATTAAAATAAAAAAAATAAACAATATTAATTTTTGTTTTTTTTGTTGCCTTTGTTTCAATTGTTTTTAATTCCAATATTAATATATACTATTTTAGTTAAATTTTTTTCAAGGTGTTTTGAGATCTTTCAGATCAACGTAAACTAGATATAGTAGGTCGTTTGTTTGGATTTAGTATATATACAAAACATTTTAGATAATATTTTAAATTAAACAGCGAAATAATTTAGTCAATACTTATATTGAAATGGTATTCTTTGTGTTTATGAATATTTGCTCCACTGTATCTTTATTTCGTAGGGCCAATATTTCAATATAAGGATACATTTAATTCTTATTCGATTTTAAGGTCCCTAAAAGTATGCTATTCACAAAGAACCAACTCAGCTTTTTCTTTTCCCAGTTTAGAATCGATTTAATTGAAAAGTAGCAATAAAAAAATATTTAAAAATCTGTGACTTACTTTTTTTCTAGTACCTACATTTGAAATGTGAATGATATTAATTAAGGACAATATGTTCCAATAAGTTTATCAAATTATCATTTTATTGGCTTACTTTGAACTCCAAAAACTCTATTGGGGTCTAGTTCTGATATGGCCTGAAGATTAGTTTTATTTCACATTAAAAGAGTTTTGCCATCAGAGCCACCAAGTAACAGATGGCGCCACTGACGCCTAAACTCAGGCAACAGCTTTTTATTTTATTTGATTTCATTGCAAGTCGTCAGCGAATTCTGCTCCGAAAAGCAGGCAACACTTTATTGTATTTTTCATATGTAATTTGAGGTGTTGGCTACGTTCATTGGGAACTTCAAGGACCAATGGAGGAGGAAGAAGTCAGAAAAGAGTTTATAATGTAAATTTCATAATCTGTTAAGCTAGAGACATCAAGATGTTTATTATGATAAATAATGTGAAAATATGTACTTCCTCTTCAGCAAGTTTTTCGCATTGATCGATTCACACGATATTTTTGCATACTTTCCACTGTAAGGTCATCTGTCTTGATCATGGTCTTGGTCCTGTCTCGTCTGTGGCAAAATTCACACATAATTACCAAGTGCCTGAAAGATTGGGGGCCCTCATATGATTTATATCAAGTATATATGCAAAGGGAAGGCGTGGCATGCGCCAACCGCAAAACAGAAAATTAAACAACAAAATGAGAAAAAGCCAAAACAACAACAAACTTTCGAAAAACAAACAACAACTTAAAAGGGGTTTGTTTGCGGAAAGCGAGCAGCCATTATTTATTTACTTTTTCAGATCAACAACTCGGATCGCATCGTATTCAATCCAATCCAATCCAGAAGCAACGTGATTCCCTTCCTCTGGACTTCGTTGAGGAAGCTGCTGTGCGAAACACTTAACGCCAAAAGTGAAGAAAACAACACTTGCTCTATTAAGATGGCCCAGACACGTACAAACCAATGCAGACACCGACCCAGTAATACCCTGTACTGGGTAAATTAAGTATTCTGATTGTTTGTATTTCTCACTAATAAGGCTTTGAATTGTTATAGTTCGATTGGTCATATCATTTGAGTTACCCGTTTAGTTTGCCTCAATTCATTTAATCTACTCTGTGACCCTAGCGTTGCACAGGGTATTAGCAGCGAAGACAACGCTGAATGTCTGAAAATTTATTGAAAAACATTAAGGAGACTTGAGTACGACCCCGACTTGGAGGCGATCGCCATGCCGGGCTCAAGAGTTAACGAGAATTGGTCCACACACATACGTGTGGCTAATTTGCGGTTGAGGCATCTCGCGATGATTTACATAGTCGTCTGCCGAAGAAACCGACCAACAACAAAAACTAAAAGACAAAAAGATTCATACCCCGAAAAACCACAGCCGCATGCAAATTATAGAAATTTTCAGTCGACTTTGCTCAGTTTATAAAACAAATATTGAGATAGGGTCCTCCTCCCCTATCATTAATCCGAAAATGAAAGTTTTCGTTTTGTCTTGAGTTAATTTTATGTTAGAAGCGTTAATTTCATGCTGCCATTTATGGCTTCCGTTTCGCATGGATTGCAAATCGAAAATATGCCCGCTGATGAATTGAATTGGAGTCTAAAAGAATTCACATATTATTCTTCCTTTTTTGATTTTGCTCTCACTCTCTCTCTCTCTCTTTCTTTCACTCTTTGACTCTTATGTTTGGTGGCTTGAATGCTGTCAACAGGCGGCTTCCTGTGGTGCTGGATTTAGGATTGGACTCCCATCAGTTTTGCAAAAGCGTCAAACGGCTGCGCTTTTGTAAGCCCTTTAAGCAATCATTAACCCTTCATTATCATCATCGCCGACGATGATGATGATGATGCATCCTGCATCTGATAGCGGGTGACTTGAATTCATTAATAAAATAGGAGACCAATCCTCAGGGAGATCAACACAGATGAGTCTTTAATTGAAGGCGCCAAACAAGCAGCGGGGGCGTGACCAACATAGAGAGCTGTAAGAGATGCCCCCCAACAGAGCATCTGAACACTCCAACAGTTTACAAAGTTATCAGGTTTAACTCAAGCTGTGCATACATCAGAAACTATGTAAAGTTTGCCCGGCAATACGAATACGATACCCCCTTAAGATGAATTCAATTGAAACATGGATTTGAAAATTGATAAAGAGGTGAACAACTTAATAGAAGCTTAAGATCTGGGAAATGCCTAAAATATAGCTGGTTTTAGATTAATTTTAAACAAATAATTTCTAGTAAACTTTCATCATCTGCCTTGAGATTTTTTTTTCCAGGGTATGCATTTGGTTAAGCCCCGATTTAATGTTATCTTTTCTTGTTTTCAATTAAAGGCCATGGCTAATCAGAGAAAACATGAGGAAAAAAAACAACTTTTATGCGTATTAATCAAAGTCTTGTGGAATTGATTTCATTGCGGCCAGATATTTTTATTATCATCTTCATCAGAAACTTCAAGGTAAAATAGGCGTGAAAAGATCAACTACAGATATACCCACATCCCATACCACTTACATATAAATATGTATATGTATATAAAATATTTATTTATCAGTTTAATTGGCTTAACCTTTGCAAAAAGAAAGTGCAACTTAATCGCTCAATTCACACAGCTTCAGAAGGCAGCGACAGCGGCAAAAAACGCACCAAAAATTAAATAAATAAACAAAAGTTTTGCAATTTGCTGAATTGGCCACGCGAAATTATCTTGATTGACATTTTATGTCTGTTTAAATGAAAGCGACTTTTAAAGGAGACGAAATTGTTGGCATTGCCAGGATAACAATGTTGGTGGCAAGCCCATAAAAATGCTCCCAGAAGAAGAATAAAATCAAAAGGGAAAGAGCAAAAGCCAGAAAAGTAATGAAAGATAAAAAGACAAGACCAAAAGACCAAGAAGGAATGAAAACTCTTTCGATAAGAGAAGCGCAAACAAGTGTAGCGTGTAGCCACACAAAAGATACAATTGTATCTCAAAGTGATGCAGGTAAGGTGAGATGGTCTATATATGTATGGGCTGGTTTATGCAGCTGGGCCACAGTCCAGATCTAACTAATGTACTTGCTCAATCTAATCATTTGCCAAATGTGAAACTGAAAATGATTATGCCTTCTCGCCGTCTTTCATTCATGAGACTTGGTTCTGGTGAAGTATCTTCTTCATTGATAAAACGATTCCATCTCCCTCTCTCTCGGTCACTCTTTCTGTTTGTGTGTGTGTGTGTGTGTGTGTGTGTGTGTGTGTGTGGGTCCGGACTTTGAATCATTTCCGATATGACAAACATGCGTGAAACGTTCGTCCGTTTTTCCTTTTCCTCTTTTTTTCCCCTTACCCTTTTATTATCATCATTGCCATGGTTTAATTAAAAGGTTATTCTTGTATATGGCCTATTATCGGGGTTCTGGATAGGGACAGTTGCTCTTTTCCCTCTTTTGATTGAGTTGTCTGCGTGTGTGTCTCTTTAAATTTTATCTTAAAGACTTTTTTTACCTTTGGTTTTGTTTTTGTTGGTTTTCTTTTCTCTTTCTCTCTCGCTTCAACCTCGACCTTGTGTGCATCTGGGTTTTTGGTGTTGTGGGACGAAAACTGAAAGTTAACCACAAGGAATATGCGTATGCAGATCTGACCACAAAAATTTCAATGCCTACTGTGTGTAAAGTATGTATGTACATACATACATACATATGTACATAGTTGTTGCCCAGGTGCCAGGTGAGAATTGACAAATTTCCATTTCGTCAATTCAATCAATAAATGCGAAATACGAAAACAAGAAAGAAAAAATTATAGGTAGGTATATCTTATGTATATCAGAGCAGAAAGCAACACCTCAGTTACTTACATACTACAACGATGTAAGTATTTCTGGATCGATCAGCCAAGGCCGCTCTTAAAAACTAAAAAAATAATAAAAAAAAAAAAAAAACAAAAACAAAAACCGCTTTCAATTAAACTGGGGCACACTTTTGCCTGCGGTCGATCATCATCATCTTTATAATGTCCCCTGCGGCAGTTGGTTGCCCCAAGAGTGAAAATGAAATTGCTTGTGGCGCAAAAGAAGAGTCAACTAAAACTGGTAGTTACTTACTTTACTCGCAATACACTTTTACCCAAGATCATGCAATCGACCGTTGGCAATTGCCACTGTCGCATATTGAAATTGAAACTGTTGATGGAAAGTTATGGTGGATTCCTTGGCCACTAGCCAACGATCGCTGATGATCAGTGATCACTTGTCATCATGAGATGGTCCCAGATTATGGGGCGGCACATTATACATACATACATATATGTACACCCAATTTATTTATATAGGTACTTATATATATGAAACAGGAAATATTTATGAGAACGTGTGAATAAGAACACACACTTTTCTTGTTTAGAGAGATTAACTAAGGGATCAATTTATACTTGAAATCATTTAATGACTATTGCATTAACTTGAACTCATAATCCTTGCATAAACGATATAAGCATAGGTAATAAAGATCATACCAAGGTATGTCTAGGGATAATGAAACGGATTTCTCTTAAATATGTGTTGTATAAGTGATCAATCTTTCATCTTTCATGGCATCATTTGGCCCAATCAGCTCCAGCTAATCTCTTAGGCATTATTTAGCAATTTAGTTGAATTAGTTTGCTGCTTAGGTGAAGTCGCTTGGATAATAATTAGTAGATTACTCTATGAAGTTACATTTTAAATATTTAACTAACTTGATTAATACATTAATACATATTAATACATATTTTATAACTTTTGTAGAGTTCTGAAATATCAATTTGCTTCTTTTAAACAGATATCAATATTCATTGCTCAATAGTTTTTGCTTATTCGTTTCAGAGATCTCGTTTCTTATTTATAGCTACTAACCCACTGCTATGAACTTCTAATCAAAGTATGGCCCAACAAATTCTACTTGTCTTCGACATTGTAATGAAGTAAATTTGCGTCCATAAAGTGAATTTCAGCCGTTTTTACCCCTTCTACTTTATTGCCTCTTCCTCTCTTTTTCTCTTTGACTTTCCAATTGACCTGTAATAAATCTGACCAAGCCGCCAGCTAAATTGATTTAGTATGGAGTAAGCTCTCTGACTACTCTGGCTACTGTAAACTTATAAAAATTCCCTTGACTTGGTAGTGCCGAGTGTTTTTTGTTTTGTCTTTTTTGGGTTGTCTGCTGCGTGTGGTGGGCACAAAAGATTGCCATGTAATGGATTTTCAGTTACGCGAGGATTGCGTGAGTATGGCCAACTCGGATGCAATTCGGTTCCCATTGCGTGCCATTGAGGAATACCTCCTATAACTACTCGGCCGTCCCAAAACTTGGCCACAATTTGTTAACAATTAACAGCAAGCAGCAACAGGGCCAGAGACCAGGACCAGGGCCAGCAGCAACAATGTCTATGCCAAAAGTTGGACACTTGTTTTGTTCTCCATTTAAGGGACTGGACATTATGTTTCCACATTCCACATTTGCAAAAATACATCGCCGGTGGTCTTAAACCAAGCTCCAACTTGAGCTCCCTCATATCAATCATGCCGTTGTTCCTCATATGCTAATGATCGCAATTAATCAATGAGAATCAGTTAAGATACTTCAGATACACACACTGCAAGACCAAGTGCAGAAGGCGGCACACGCAATCGGCCCATTGACTTGACGAGTTGCTCGAGTTCTTGTTCTTTATTTTTTTTGCGGTTATCCTTACTTCTCTTTCTTGCCCTCACTCTCTTACTCCTTCGTTTGTGTTCATCTAATGATGTGTTGAAGTGAGGATACCAAAAACAAAACCAAAAAGGAAGAAAAATGTAATATGTAATTGCAAAAGTGACCCACATTTAATTATCCAGAATCGCCCATCCTATAACTGACTGGGTGACTGACTGGACTGGACTGGCCAATTTCCACATCCTGAGATCCTTGCATGGGCGCGGTCGTGCGTCACAGCGTGCGATCAATGTTTGCAGCTTGTTAACGAGTCCCTAGCCTGTCTCCTATATCTCCTGTTTCCCCGCCCCTTCTAATTAGGACTGCCTACAATTCTCTAGGATTCCTTGCACGTGGCAAGTCGTACAACTATGATAATTTCCCCTCCATCTTGGTATTTCTCCCTTGTTCGTGTCCCTTCCCTTTTCGTTTGCTTTTCGTCTGTTGCCAATCAACATTATCTTTAAACCAGTTGGAGAACATGCAAATACTTAATATAAGTTACTGTGTCAGCGGCCATGCAACAGGTGAAATTGTCGCCGTGTGCCCAACTCTTCCCCTCCTCCCTTCCGCCACGATTCCGATCAACACAAGCACCCCAAACCCCAGAGCCAAGCTCAAGCCCAAGCCCAATCCCATCCAGTCAATGTCAAGTGTTGCCCTGGCTGCCTTACTACAAAGTTAATTGCACTGCACGCGCACGCCAAAAGGCCTCCACTTCGCTCCACCTTAAAAGTTATTCGTAAAAAAGGCTCGGGCCAAGACTCGTGTGGCAGTCTCTGTGGCTGCCACCGCTGCTGCCACTGCGAATACGACTGGTGGCATGGTGTGTGCAATATCAAGTTTCCATGTCAACTTGCCTTTTTTTTTGTCGAGTCTTTGGGGTGGGGCACAGTGTATTAAAAATATAAGTTGAAGTTTAATTTTGCAAAAATAACTGTTTAATTATCGATATTAATTTGCATCACTGAAACATCGAATGTTAAATGTTGATATCACAAGTTATCGTAGAAGTATAAATAATTAACGCACTCCACGCAAACTACTTACTTTAATAACAAAATAATCGAAGTCGATAACATAATAATCGCTTGGAAATGCAATAATCGGAGATCAAGCAAAACTCAAACTTACAATCGCATTACAATCGCAACCCATACAAAATAATAAGTTTTAAAGTAATCGAAATCGAATGAATAGTATAGTTTTCTTTGATTCTCGTCACACTGTGATCTAGTGGAACCTGGCTGACAGTGACCCCCATCCCCAATGCCCTCCTCCACCCCCCGCCACAGCGCCATAACCACCAACGTGGTTGTCATTAGTCCGCTGCACTTGCTGTTGTAATTGTGACAGGAGCAACGAGCATGGATCGCTAAAGGGTCGAAGATCGCCGTTGGAGCTGAGGTTCGGGGTTGGGCTGTCGGTTTTCTGTATATACATTTATATGTGTATACATATATATAAATTTTTTTATTTTTTTTTTTTTTTTTGTGGATTGCCGCGTCTTGATCGTGAGTGCCAGAAGCTGATTTCAGCGCGGCTACCGATAAGCAAGAAGCTGTGGCTTCCACTTGACAGACGCGTTGATTGGTTTTGCTCGACCAGCGGCGAGTTGGAGCTGAAGTTCGAAATGCACTTGACAGGGGCTGGTGGTCCGAGAGAGACGAAGTAGTGGGACGAGGGGGGTAGTCTAAGGGCAGTCAGTAGACATGTAAATTGCTGAGAGTACCAAAAACCGCAAAAAATGAAAAAAAAAAACTGGTACATTTTTTGTTGTATTTTTTGGCAGTCTTTGTTGTTGTTGTTGTTGATTATATTTTGTTGATAGTCATGGACTCGGCCCCGCCTATTTTGCCCGGATTTGACAACTTTTTGCATAATTGCAATTGCCCGCCAAGAAGAAGATGATGATGATGAGAAAGAGCAATAATAAGAAGGAAAAGACCAGACACAAACACACACACACACACACACACACATGAATATGATGATAATTTTCATGAAGTTGAGGCCTTGGCTGCTCTGCCTTCTGCCTTGGCCAAAACGAACGAATCATTCATAAATTTCAGGCCAACTCATAAACTATACCCACCAAAAAGGTGACCAGGACGAGATGGCTTTCAAAAAGGACTGCAAAATCAGGCCCCATTGAGGTGTTGGCCCATACACAATCTCACGCCAAGATGCACCAAAAGATCGATGCCTTGCTGGGATCTTCTCTGATTTAATGCAATGCCAAAACAAATTGTTATAGTAGGTTCCCCCTTTTGGTAAACGTGTCGTGCAATTAATCAAAGTTCTCGCATTACAATTAATCAAAAAAGGAAAGAAAAACTGAAAAAAAGAATAAATAAATAAAAAAGAAAATAAAAACATTCCGGCCTCTTGCTTTGTGGGCCATAAATATGTATCGTTGCAAATATGATCAATAGAAATTGGCGGCGTTAAAACGCTTGAACAAAGGCAACTCATAAATCAGTTCGGCACAGTATAGACCATTGAGAGTGTTTCAGTTTGGGTGGGCAGCGGGGGAATCCAAGATGTCAGTGGGGAGAAAGAGCGGCTTTTTAGCTTTCATCCGATCAGGATCAGGCGGCAATTTGATGGCCATGAACATTTGACAGGATCAGGTGATGACATTTTCGTGACAACTTTTGATCTATCAACACAGAAAAGGGAGAAAGAGAGACAGAAATCGGCAGAAACTGATTGGCTAGCTTAGATTTATTTGATTCCTATACAAAGGAATTCAATCATTAGCTACTTAAAACTTTAGCTTTAGATACAAAACATCACAGCAATGGACATACATTTAGATAATTATTATTTACAACTAGCTTCAAGCTTCTTTTAAAGCCTTTATGTTGTAGTTAGTTTGGTAAAGGGCCAAGTAGAAAGTAATCAGAGTAATAACTGTCTCTATATGAAAGGGCTAGATGAAAATTAAACTACAAGTCTATATCTAATTTCAGTATCTGTTAAAAATAGTACATTTAAAATTAGTTAATGATATAGCTTATATTTTCAGTTTCAAAAGATCTATTACTGGACAATGACAAAAAATTCTTATGCGTTGAAGCAAATTCGTTTCACCTTTTGCCTATTTATGTCTATCTTTACTGTATCGAAATACCCAAAAGAGTAGTGACCATTCGTAAAGGCTAAACAGATGAAAAGTAAGTAATTTTCGAAACTTTGGTTGTAGACTACGATTGAGGACTGATCAGATTGAAGATATGTATGCACTTTTTCAACACTTTCATTAATGTACAACCGCCAGAAAGAAACCCGAAATAAAAAATATGCAAAGTGCAACATAAAAAGCATCAACAACAGCAGCAGCAATCATAACTTGGCTGACTGCGACCTTGATTTGGGGCGCGTTAAAAAACAACAAAACCAAAAATGAAAAAAAGATGCAAAAACAAAATCATACCGAAAGTTCGTACACAACTTCTGTGCCATCTCTTTGGAGTGGCTTCTGCCAAAGCAAAGCAGAGCAGAGCAGAGGGAAACGAAAGACAACAAAAAGGGCAGAGGCAAAAGGATGAGAAGAAGAGGAATGGGGGCAAAAAAATGATGCGATGTCAAGTTATTGACAGGCCAAGTCGATATTAATGACGACTTCATTTTGGCTCATTCGTGGATATAGCCAGGCTCCATTGGTGTCTTACTAGCAATTATTGAACTAGTTAGTTAAAGCCGGCAAGAGACGAGACACGACACGAGACAGCTGAAGCTGGACCCAGAAATTGGTAACAACCTATACATATTTAAGCCAACATGTCAACATAATTTATATTAAATTTTTGTGTCAGATAATGATAGCGCCTACTGCCGATCCATATACACACAAACATATGTATGTATGTACATACATATATGCATGCATGTATATGACGATATCTGCATCTGCATATGATGTTGGTGTTGAAGCACCAAAAAGTGTATCCAACTTATATTCGTGTTTCGCCATCTCACTTTACACAAAGGCTTAAAGCGATTGCGAGCGTCGTCGTCGGCGGCATTCGCCAAACAGATTGAATTCAGGGAGACAGACAGAGCGAATCTCTGCTCTGGGTAAATCAACTAGATGAAAGGGTTTAGAAATATCCTCAAAACCATTTTATACTAACATTACTTCATTTCAAGGCAAAAGTCATGCTTAAATTCCTTTTGATTTTGACTTGATTTTCGAAGAGCATTTGCAATTCGTTCTTGATACACTGTATATTCCCTTCACCATCATCATCATCATCATCTCGTCCCAGACAAGCATTAAGCGTGCCGAAACGGACGGCGCGAATACAGAAAACGTTAAAAAGGTTAAATAATTTACAATTTATAATAACGATGCGAGCTCGAAGCATGCAACTGGAACCTGCCACTGACTTTGCCACTGCCACTGCCACCAGTACTAAATGGAAATGGAAATTGGATATTGAAATTGACAATCAAAATACTGTCGGGCACAAATTAAATTTGCTGTGGAAAATTTCTATTGCATCAACATGAATTCTGCATGGATCAGAAAAGAACATTTTAGAGCAGGTCCATAGATGGATCTTTGACCATTTGGTCAAACCATTGTCAACCAAGTGTCATCTGGCCATGTAATGCCATGCAATCTCCCGTTGTTGCAGCAACGAAGTGTTAAATGATGCCCAGCATGAGGATTTGGCACGGTTGCCTAGCGTGCAACCAGAGTTCAGGACAAAAGGTCATCATCCAGCAGCGAGCAGCAAAAATGCAAAAAGGAGAACAAAACAGAAATAACAAAAACGTATGAAAAGATTCCTCTAAATGCTTTTAAAATGCTTTTTAGTTTCGTTTTTGGCCTTGGCCCCTAGCAACGGGTGTATGGATATCGAGAACGTTGAGCATAAAGGCCCACGGGGCATTAGGAGTGTTAATAGAAAACTGCCGCCGAATGGATCCGAAGATCTAGAGGTGTTGACTGGCAGCAGCCTTGACAAGAACCCCAGGATAATTTCGAGTCAATTGTCATATACATATATACATATGTATATATATATATAAATTTTTCCTTTTTTGGTCTAGAAGTTCCGAAGTACTTTCATTAGCCAGCTAGAGAATTTGGTGGGGGAAACTTGGGGAGCCTGATAGCAAAGGAGGAAGAGGGGGCAAGAAAGCGAGATAGAGAGAAGTCGCTTCGAGTCCTACGGACAACCGGTTGGCAGCCGGCACGCGACAGTCTGAGTTGCTTGAGTGCTGCTGTGTAGTTGTAGCTAAAAACTGAAGCTGGAGGGCAAAGACAGAAGACATAATAACATGGGGCAGCTGGAAAATATCAAAAATCTTGCGCAAACTGTTCTCAAAAATAAAGGTAGAGTGTTCCCATCTTGGCAAAAAACGCAGCTGCATCAAATGAAGAGATTCACTCACTCTCACAGTCTCCCTCTCGATCTCTCTCTCTCTCTCTCTCTCTCTCTCTCTCTCTCTTTCGTTCACTCGCTCTTTCACTCCGTCTCTCTTTTTGATACTTTGTCTCAAGCCATAAGGGATCGAGTGAAGTTGATCCTTGAGTGATGCTGCCTCTGACGACGAGTTGCACCTTTTTGTTTGTTAAACGCAGGTAGACAATAAAAATGCAGGTGCTATCCTACTATAAATAGAGCTCGCCGGGCAGGGAAGGGCATCAGAACTTGGCCAGAGCTCACAGGGCAAGGAAGAACCAAAAAACCAAATAAAAAAAATAAAAACTAAAATTCTTTCTAAACACTAAAAACCAAATTCATCATCATGGCATTCGACAACGACGATTTCTTCTCATATGAGCAGCCAGCTCAATTCATTGGCGATGGCGATAGCTCGAATGGTCCTTCGGTTGTGCGACGCAATGCTCGTGAACGCAATCGTGTGAAACAGGTCAACAATGGTTTCAGCCAACTCCGCCAGCATATACCAGTTGCCGTAATAGCCGATTTGAGCAACGGTCGTCGAGGCATCGGCCCGGGGGCCAATAAAAAACTCAGTAAAGTCAGCACATTGCGCATGGCCGTTGAGTACATCAGACGTTTGCAAAAAGTCATCGATGAAACTGATCAAAAGCGACATCAGCAAGAGAACCAGCGACAACAACAGCAGCATCAGCAACACCATCAACAGCAGCAACAACATTTGCTCTTCCAACAACAGCAGCAACTCTTCTACCATCAGCAACAACTTCACCAACAACAGCAGCAACAACAACACTTGCAACTGAGTTCGCCCACAGGAAGCACTAGCTCCTGCTGTTCCTCAACATCGAGCAGTTCCTACTATACAGCACAAGTACAACAATCAGGACTGTCTCTACCAATGGCAGACACATCATCTTCTTCGTCTTCTTCTATGTCTGGGCCAATGAAAGTTGAATCAAGCTATGAAGATTATCGCAACAATTCCTGCAGCTCGGGAGCGGAAGATGATGATATACTCGACTATATCTCGCTATGGCAGGATGATCTGTAGAGCAAGACAATTGCCCAAAGATAGTATCATAAACTAGTCAAGTCAACCCTGCCTACCCACACACACAACCACACGAATACCATTGATTGGCAAAGTATTACCTCAACATTATAGTATTTTTTAGGATTGTACAAATTATTTTACTCTTTTTTTTTTTTCGTTTTTTTTTTATGAATTTAGTTAATAAGTGCGCTAAATTGTGCCTGGCTAAGACTGTTTAGAATTTAAGACAACTAGTTAATAATGGAAGACAATGATTTAGTATTAAGTTTGTAGAATAGTAACAAACATGGAAGACATTAAACTAATTATAGATCAAATTTAAAACAAAAATTAAACGATGGAATTTCATTTATTGGTTGAAAGACGTAGGAAACTTTTCCTAATAGGCTTCAAATGAAAATAGCTAACAAGTATTAATACTTGCTATCTTTATCTTTTCCTTGAACTTAATTAGAGGGCCTTATATTTAATCCTAGCCTCATTTCAGTCTTTGCGTTAATTGAATCTTGGGTAAAGAATGGACTTCTTTGGTCATTCAGATTATGTTAT
Organism: Drosophila tropicalis; assembly: GCF_018151085.1. Lineage (NCBI taxonomy): Eukaryota > Metazoa > Arthropoda > Insecta > Diptera > Drosophilidae > Drosophila > Drosophila tropicalis. Next base: position 4,676,724 of record NW_027172602.1, on the reverse strand, counting down.
CGACATGTTAACACCAAACCTGAATAGTTCAATGATTCGCTTTCTTTTTGTAGTGTTGGAAACAGCCAACTGCATCAGAGTTAGTGTTAGTGTTAGCTTTCTTAAAGGTTTTTAAATATTGCCCATAATTGATAGTATTTCGAATGGCTTCCAACTGACTCGAGCAGAAAAAAACAACATTCAAGTTATGCAAGTATTGTAGATCATCATCAAATGACTGTTTACTTAGTTGTTTTTTTTTGCAAATACCGTTTATATATACCGTTATTTTTTTTATTTTTCAGCTTCTTCAGCTTCTCGTGTCATCTCAATGAAATTATTTAAACAATTTGTCATGTGCAACGAACGAATGAAAAGGCAAAAGTAATTTACTTGCTGCATTTCTGCATATGCAAAACCAAGCTAATCAATTGCCCCTGATTGCCTTCAGAGTTCCCATTGAATGCCGCCAATTCCAAACGATCGATTCGATCAATTGATCGTTGATTTGTCCTCCTCGTCCCCATTGTTGAACTAATTTTGAGATATTCGCAAAATGCTCCACATCCTCCCTGCCTACACACACACTGCACACACACACACACACAATCAACATTTATTTCACTCCACCCTTTGATTCTCTCCCCATGCTCCACATTGCAAGTGGTGGGGAGAGAAACATTGCCGGATCGCCCCCAACAAAATGAAACTTGGAAAAAACAAAAAAAATTACTTGGAGAGGGGAAAATTTTTGTGGGACTCTTGCAACGGAAGCTGCCGCCGCTGTTGCAATTCGCGATGGTTTGGCCGGATAAGAAGCAACAGCATAAACGTCGACAGTCGTCCCAAGTAAAGATTGACCATTGTTTGCCTCATTTCATTCGTTGTTTTCTGCCTTTTTTTTTTGCGTATTTTATTCCGTTTTTGTTTTTATCTTAGTGGGATGGAAGCGGCCTCTGCCTGGCTTGATGTCTGCAGACTTGGGATCTAGCCGCAGATTCCTATACATCCGCTGCGCGACTCCCACGCGGATTTCCTGCCATCTTCAACTACTACTAGAGATTCCAAGGCCTTCCCGCTATTCCATTCCTAGTTCAATGAGTATGAATGTATTTATTTTCGCTTCCGCTTCTCTTTTAAAATTATAACTTCTTCTTTACCTATGTTATATACTCCTAAATCTATAGGCAAAGTTTTCCTTATGTCTCTAATGATCCAACAGTTTTCACATCTTAATCACAAATTATTGCAATCATTTTGTCGAATAACTCAAACATAAATAGTTTCAATTGATCTATCAAAATGTCAATTGGCAAACATTTCTAACTTTGCTTTCGGTCTGATTATGTCACTGAAATATATGTAGGTATACTTGTTGGGTAAAGGGTATTCTAAATTCGTTGACTTGTTGCACAGTTAGTGTTAACTTTTGGCTTGAGTTTGGCAATCGATTTGCAACGCAATGTGAAAAATCGAACGGTTTTTCAGCTTCAGATGTTGGTCTTTTGCTCAGTTATGTTTTGTTTTTGCTTTTGTTATTTTGAAGCTGCTCTGCTCTTCTTCACGGCACATTTATCGAATTATTATTTCCGGCTTTTTATTTTTCTTCTCTTACGTTAATATTGCATATACAATACTTATATGTAGTTACAGAGAGACTCTCTGTCTCTGTCTGTGTGTGCATCAGGTATGCAATGGTCCCAAGATCGATATCGAGTACAAGATCATATCCACATGGCCCATGTTCAACGTCATCATCTCTGGTGACGGTGGTCCCATTGGACGACATACGACAATGACCAGCGACAGCAAACGGTGCAAAATCGAACGCTTTTTGTGTGAAGTTAATAATACGTTTGACATGGTCACCATCGACCCTTCAATATATGCAGAAATATGTAGCAAACAGAACGATCCATCGATGGAAACGTACGGATTGTGCTTTTGAATCTTTTCTCTTATTTTTGGAGGGCCCAAGTTCCGGGGATCCATACTCACACACACACACACACACACACACTCAAACACATGGGCTATGGCCCCCTAAAGGGGTCTCTCGCCAAACTTATTTTACATGCAATCGAAGGGCCTTTGGGGCGAATAAATTTATGATTTATTAAGGATGCTCTGATTACAACACGCCAATGGAACGAGAGTGATTATATAGTCAGACGACTGTGAGGCTGAGACTGAGACTTTAACTGAGGCAAAGGCCTCCTTGGCTGACTGATGTCCCGTAAATAACAACAACCCAACCAAAAGAGCCACAACAAGTGAGTTATTTGTTTAACATGAACGCGTTTTTGACTCACAAATGTTGACAAAGAATAATGTAATTTATGTTTGTCCCTGACATTTTTTTTTTTTTTCATTTTTTCGTTGCGTTTCTTTCTCTTTTCGTTTTGCTTTTGCAGGCTTTCTGTTGTGTTTTTTTTTTTTTTACAGATTTCACCAGGATAGATCGAGATAGAGATAGATATAGAGATTTCACCTGATGATTACCTGATTTCTACCGCATTGCAATTAGAGATATTCGCACCGATATTAAAGATAGAAAATGGGCGTGTTCACACACACAAAGGCACAGACACACGCACACGCTCATAGAATCCGACAAGTGCCGACAAAGTGAAGAGGAGATCCCTGTCGTTGAGCTAGTTAATTGTCCTCGCGTGCACTTTCTTGCGAATTAATTGAATGCAATGCAGTTTCAGGACAAACAAAGAGCTCAAGAAACAAGTGTAACAAGTGCATCAATGTAACACAGAAAAACAGAGAGAGAGAGAGAGAGATAGACAAAGATGTCAAATGTTGGGCCACTTGTCGTAAATTATGCGCTTAGCCTCATTGTTATTATTTCTTCCCGTTCCCCCATATTACGAAATTCAATTCAATTGAAAGGCAATTAAAAACGCCCACATCTCTTGGTATAAGGATCTAAGGAGAAGAAGAAAAAAAAGGACAATTGCGTGTTTAGAGGGGAAATTTTCAGCTTCATCTTCTCGAGCTAAGCTGATTAGGTGTCATGGAAGGGAAAGGGACATCTCAAAGTGAGAGACAGAGACAAAGCAGCTGAATGATAATACATAATAATGCGATTTAGTTTTTCATTTTATAGAGTTTCCCATTTTCCCGCTTTTTATTTAATGGCCAAGAATATACCTAAAATAGTCCCCATCATTCTGTATGAGAGGAGTTTAGAACAAAATTTAATTGGCGGGAAATTATATGTAACTTTTTATGGATTCAATTTTAAAGAATTGTTACTGAAGTAGATATAATTTACTTAAGTACCTACTTATTGGAATGTTCTCTATTAGTTAAGGATCAACTGCGAGTTTTTTATTGAATGACATGGAACTCTCATCTTTAGGAGAGCTTAACAAATTCATTGAGAAGGCTCTCAAAAATGATTCTTTCGACCTTAATGTGTGGCACATTGAAATGATCTTTCTTGCATTTAAGGACTAAACTGTTTGGTTTTTGACTATACGAAGAGTTTTTTGTTTTAAGCCAATGACTTAATTACCGACAAATGTCTCAATTGGCTTAAGGCCCTTTCACTTTGGGATCCAACGAAATTATTTAAATTAATTATACAAGAAAAAAAAAAACAAACCAAACGAAACAAAAGTGAGCCACGGCATTCATCAAAAGCTTGGCCCCTTTTTTTCTTTTTCACTTTTCTCTCTCTTCTTTGTATTTGTTAAAGACTTTTGTTTAATTATAGACTGGGCCAAAGAAGTGGACTTTTAATTGCCGAAAAAAGCAAACAAATAAATTGAGACACTTTCACAGAGTTTTTGTTCCTTTAATATAGACTCCAAAGAAAAAAGCACTCTAAAGTGACTTGTGCCTCTGAGCCTTGGCTTGAGTAACGCAAAGAGGTAGTAAAAAGTCGTTGCAGAATTTTCATAATCTAAAATTTATGATATGAAATTGGTTTAGATAAACCCTAGGGTGCAGCATTCCAGGAGCCAACTTCTAGACTCCATGAATAAGGCAAAGTACATATATTGCTTAGGCAGATCTTGGCCATTAATTGCGTGACTGGACTTATTAGTGGGTCCCCCTCTCCCTCTCTCTCTCTCATTCTTGATCTTGATCTCTTTTTTTGGTCGTGGTAATTCACTTTTGATTTTATATGCATTTCATCAAATTGCCAAAAGCAAAAATGAAAAAGAAAAAAAAAAAACAAAACAAAAATGCCCAGCAGAAATCTTAAGTCGGACAGCCAACAGAGACAAGACCTTGGTTTGATTTGAAAATTACTCAAAAAACACAAACAGAAGAAAAAAAATGCGCAAAAATCAAAAAAAAAAATAAAACAGAAATCTACTTGAACAAACTCCGACATATTTTCACTCTATAAAATTTTAAATTTTAACAATTCAAAGTTTTCCATCTATCAAGTGTTTCATAACTTTGGTCTTAGAATTTAAAATACATACACCTTGCAACTGTATAGAATTAATTTTGAGATACTGTAGTGAAGTTTTTCACTATTTTGACTAAATTTAGTAAACTTTTTGAAAGGAGGAAAACCATATTTTATATTTGAAAAATTATTGGCCGACATAAAAAAATATATCGTTTATTCCAAAAATTTGTTATTTTATTTGATAGCAGATCAAAACGAACTAAACTATTAACAGTTTTAGTTTAGGGTATTAAAATGAACTGCATTAAGAAACAAGTGAGGGAAAAAGAAACCGGGTTGCCAATTTAATGTGGTCCAGTGGCAGGTCGCGCGAGTCGTCGCTTTTCGTTGTCATTGCCGGCTCACTTCAAATGTGTGGATCGGTGGAAACGATGGATGGAATGGCTGAGCGGTGTATATACATATATATGTATATAGGGAGATGAAGGAACGCGCTCGCTTGCGTTCAGCGCCAAAATTGCAATCTTTTTGAAATTTATGATGAAAAAATGAACACTGTCGCTTTTTTCAACATTTTAATTATACACATACACACACGGACACATAAAGAGATTCCGCCGATTATATACAAAAGTCTACATATACATACATATATGTATATCTCTATATACAAGTAGAGTGTATGTAGGTTTTTTTTCTGATGAAGATGAAGTTCGGTAGCGAGGGCATTTGGCGAGTAATTAATAAATTCGAAACGCTGCCACAGGATATTTGCATAAGAAATTATGGCAATGAAATGTTATGATCGCACCGGGTGACAGCACCGACGATCAACTACCCAAAAAGAGGAAGATGGTAGGGATTGGGGAGAGCAGTGAAGAGTAAAACGGGCAAGACGAGAAAATCGTGGCAAGGTCAGAGCGCGTGCGCAAGCGGTTACTTTGAAGATGCTTCCGTTGAAGACGGGACATACATTGCATAATGTGTGCCATTATCTTCCTTTCAATTCGAGTCTCTCACTCCCTCGCACGCTGTCCCTCTCTCACTCTTTCTCTCTCTCTCTTTCGCTCCAAAACCAGCTGTGATACATTTATGCATATTATTTTTCTTCTTTTTTTTTTTTTGTTTGAATAGAGGCCGGAAAAGGTTTGACACAGAAAGCAAACGCAGCGTGTGGTGAATGTCCGAGAAACCAACAAAACGAAAACAAATGCATCCTTTTCGGCCAGGACTCTCGGCCAGGACTGGACCTACTTTTGCACGTGGCTCTTGCCAAAATGCAATTCAATACTCATTCGACCAACTGAGAGTTTGGCCAATCCATTGTCAGCATTGATAATGAAATTCATACATGTATGTATGTATGTTTTTGTATGTAGTCAAAAGTAAATTACATAAGGCACTCGCCATCTCCTTTACATTCTTCTCCTTTCATGCACAAATCCTTGTGAGGCGTTTGTAATCCTCTTCAGAGGTTGCGCCCCGGAAAATTCAAACAAAACAAAATAGTTTTTCTAATTGACCGAATCTGTCTCTATGTCCAAACGGTGTCTATAGAAAGCAGTTCCAGAAGCAGCAGAAGCCACAGTCGACAGCCGAGTAGGCAGGAATCTTTCAAGTTTAGCGCCAAATTTACACTGAAGCCAGTGGGTAGCCCTTGATTGACTTCGACTTGACATCGAAGAATGAAACAAAACGACATGCAGCAGTTAGATCACATTTAATTCTAGTTAATCAGTGGGCAATGTTACGATATTTTTTTTGGAACAATCGTATAAAAGAGCCGACATAAGACGAAAGAATATCCTTAGCATGACGTTTTCTAGGAGCTCTCACAATGGTAAACTAATATTAGTATCATCAAAATCATGCCAACTAAACCAGTTGAAAATTACAATTAAATATAGCAAACAATCAGAGTTGAAATGGTTTAACTGACCGCTCCATTTTTGCCTTTGTAATTTCTAGCAAAAGATATATGTAGGTCAAAAATCTTGATTTTTAATAAGTGTTTTCAACAAAATGAAAACTTTATTCTTCATTATGCATTGCAGCATCAGTTAACCTGCTAAGAAATTTGTTGTTGTTGGCCACTGCTGCTTGGGTGGTGTTCATGTCGATTTCCATGTTCGCATGTCTCCAAATGCGCCCAGCTTACAACATTGAGTATTGAGCGACACTAATCCTGGACAGAGCCGATTATTACTGACATGACGACGACGACGACAACTTTGGTGTTTGCTGCTGTCAATGCAGGATGCGAGAAGGCTCAGTCTGTTGTTGTTGAGTGGTTTCAAGTGGTCAAGTTGCGGACAAGTGTCATCAAGGCTTTTGCAATTAAAAATTTAATATTATATGGGTATTATACATATATATGAGAGACTGTTGACATGGAATTCAACTCAAATCATCATCATGATCATAATGATCGTGATCGGCATAGCACTGCTCATAAGTCTCCTAATGGCATAATAAAATCATTATTCATGATTAGGTAAGACTTTCGATTTTGTATTATGTGTTTTTTTTTTGTTATTCTTTACATTTGAGGTTTGAAAAGGATCTCAGTTATGGTTATCCTGCGGCTTGTTAACCATTATGATATAATTTTCTCCCTTTCTCTTTGGTTATTGTCATAAATTGCTTTCTAATCGGTTCGTGGGTATTGTCCTCGGCTTTGATCTCATTAATACGCCCCATTTAACACCTTTCTTCTTCGGTTTCCTTTCATTTCAAAGGCTCTCGCGCGTTTCAGGTGCAAACGGTCGGTGTCCTTTTGATGTTCTTAAAGCGTGAACGAAAACAAGTGCATGTCCTTTTGTACACTTCGATTTCCACTAATGATCGTATGATCCTTTTGAAAATTTCTCTTCTTCTCACGCTTAGATCAAAATGCCATTAATATTTCTAACCACTTCTCTGACTTTCGTTAGCCAGGATGTTTATCTAACTGGCCAGAGAGAACTGTATACAAAAATTTTGCATTTCGGATTTTTTGTCTTTCCTCATTTTGTTGCTTATTTACTTTAACCAGAATGGAAATATTTGCATAAGCCTTTGCGGAAACAGGAAATCGAAAATCGTCCCACACGTAGACAGTTAAATGGTTTTTTTTTTTTGCTATGTTTTATTTTTTTAGCGGTTTTTCACAGCTAAGCAAACAGGAGGAAGAACCCACATCAAAATCAATAATAGCAACAGATTTTAGATCGATTCGATACTCACCGAATGACTGACTGACGGACTACTCAAAATTGATTTCTACGCCCCGCTTCATCGGATCATCGACTCATCAGCATAACAATCAACCCTTTTGGCACTTCCTCTCCTACGTTTCCCCCTCCACCACAAAACGAATTGAATTTTTATTATTGGTTTCTTTTTATATGTATATTCGCGTTTCACACCAACTCGAAGGATAAGCAAAAGGACCCACAGGTGCCCCATTAAAAGGATGTGTTTTTCGTAGAAAACGCATCAGTAAAACTAAAATCGATTCGGATGCCGTTCGATTTGCTTAATTGAATTTTGTATCTCGCAGTGTGCGTGAGTTTGTGTGTATGTCTGTGTGGGTGTATGTACAGATGGATGCAGTAGGTAGCAAAATCGCACGGCTGTTTATTTAATAGATTCACACGCACGCTTAACTGTCGATCATAAAAATGGAAAATGCCGTTTGATCTAGGTCTTTGAAACGAATGAATGAAATTAAACCATAACATAGTTCACCGATATATAATGCTTAAAAGATCAAGGGAAATGCATACACATACATATGCAAAAAAAGGGAAACACGCAAAGATTCTTTTCTTAGTTTGACTTTTTCCCTTTGGTTGATCTCTGAACTTCAAATTTTGGATTATTTCTCTTTTTTAAGAGACTTTTTCAAAACTGAATTGAATATTTGCTCATAGCTCTTTGGGAATACATTTCTTCAAGCATCTAGTTTCCATGACTGATCCTAATCAAATGAATCCAACAAAATCATCTTAACTTGGTCCAAAAGGCAAAACTCATGGAAGTCACAAGTGGTTTGCTTCGGTACACATTTAGCATAGTTGCAACTAGTTTACTTTTGGTTAGCATCCTGAATTTGTTGTTTCATCTCTCGATATATGCCCGAGTTGATTTTATGTTCCTTCTACTTTTCCTTTTTTTCCATTTTTGTTGTTCGTTTTCTTTTTGCCGAGTCAGCGAGGTGCGAGAACATTTAACGCCCTGTTATCCAAACGACTTTAGTTGAATTTTTCGCGTTAATTGAGCAATGTTTGTGCGCGGCGGCGGCGGCAGCGATGACGGCGGCTGGAATAGCCTTCGTTAGCACATTTTGTGCGGTTGCAAACCAGCAGGATGAGGATAACAAGGATATGGCAATTGGTCGGACGATTGGCGTGGCTGGCGTCGTCGTCGGCTTGCTACAAAGGACGTTAGCGGCACTTGTTAGCTCAGCTTCAGCTCTGAGAATTGGAATTCGAATTGGTAGAAAATGCCGTATAATTGTGCTAATTATGACCGTGCCATGTATTTTGGTGGGGGGGTGGGGACCAGCTCATAAATGCCATTAACAAGACAAGTTAAGCTACCCTTCCTTCCAGGAAGCAGGTCGTGGCCAGTCGCCGTTTCTATAATTCACCCTTTTTTTCTTTTCTAGCATTAAAAAGAAAGTGTTCACAGCGGGTAACTTTGTAAACATTTGCCGGCCGCTATCAACAATCTGATCGATTGATCGGACGAACGATCGAGAGATATGTTTATTGTGGGCGTGTGACTATTTTTATTGTGATTTGATTGGATGGAACACTTTCAGTTTAGTGAGGCAGTTCAAATGGGCGTTTCTTACTTTCTCTTTTAGCCCAAATAGAGCAATAAATTCTCAAGTGATGACATTGATTTAGTTAACCCATGCAGGAGACGAGAATTTATGATTTAATTATTGTTTTGGATACAAAAAAAAATAAATAAAAAAAACAACCATATAATAGAACCCGCTGAGCGTTAAACGCTTCTCTAATAACCAGCGACATTTATCAGGCGCCGCCGTCATCTATAAGAATCTTGGCTGTTGACTCTTAGTTTCTGGAGATGATGCACAGGCGGATGCATAAATCGATATGAAAATCACCAATTATCTTATGCAATGCTTGGCCAGCCAGCCAGGAGGCAAAAGAAGTATCAGTCAGTTGGGGACATTCATACACAACTCATAAGCAACAAGAACTTGTTAAGACAAGACTCAAACGAAATGGGAACGGCATGAACGGTACGAAAAGAAGCATGATGATATACAATAATCGAACATCGCCCGCAAGATCAAGAACATTGCGCTAAACGAGCCAAGTTCATACTGTATTGCAAAAGAGAAAACAAGTTTACTTCTCACTTTCCAGTAACCATTTAGTTGAAGAATTTTGCCAAGACAATTGTATACTCTAACCAACTAAGATTGTTAAAGGCAATGAAATTGTTTTTCCGCTATCAAACTTTGAAAAGGAGTTTTCTTATGGAATTTATCTTAAATAATTAATCAATACGAATTTATGTAGTTAAATACATAAGGTTTCCAGTGTTTATATTTGAATTTCATTAATTGAATATGGAAAATTTTCTTCGATTCTGTAGGGTAGCAACAAATTCCGGTTAACAATGCAAATGCTGCAATATAAGAACCAGCCCAAACGATGACAAGTTTCTGAGAGTCTCGTCTCGAAGTTGGACTCATACTCCTACAAGAGAGACGTTGTTGTCGTCGTCTGGTCAGAGGGCTTTTATGATTCTTTCCTTGCAGAAAGCAGACAAAATGCGTTCATTTCCCTCTCAACTCAAATATACAATGATATAATAAATTGAATGACATTCATAAATAAACAATATAAAGAGAGCAGCATCAGCATCACCAGCATCACCAGCATCAACAGCAGCAGCAGCAGCATCGACAGTCAAAGCAACAACAAAGTTGAACATTCTGTTCTGTCCTCTTTATGAGGATGGGGCAACAACTCTTTTTGGGGTAGCATATAATGAAGACATTAAAATCTGTTGGATGATGTGGCTTGGTGGCTCTTTTCTCACAGTTCAGAAAATAAGAGTTTCCTCTTACTCTGGATTACATGCAAAAACAACAACATAGGAACAGCGGCAACAACAACAACAACAATAGCAACTTTAACATCATTATTAACAATAACAACAACAAGTGCGCCCACCCAAATGGGCAGGAGCAAAAAAAAAATAAAAGAAGGAAAAAAGCTAAGATAAACCGGTAGCCCCTCTCTGTATCTGGGATTTAGAGAGACGTCGAATCAGATCATGATGATGCTGATGCTGATGATGGTGATGGGATGAAATGGAGTCGTATGAGGATAGGTTTGATTCGTTGAGAATCGGGAATCCATGACTTCGTTGTTGTTTTTGTTATTGATGTCTCATTTAACTAAGCAGCGGGACAGCAGTCTGAGCAGCAGCAGCATCAACAAAACAATATTTTGCCCAAAATGCAATCATAATAAATGCCTCCACCTTGCCTTGGTCACTTGGCCTCTACTTCTCGGCATCGTTGTGGATGCCTCTGCCTGGGTGGTGCTTGAAGAGACGTTCGTTGGCCATTCCCCATTTACATATGTATACTTGCATGCCTGTAGGGGATTCGTGAGCTGCATCTCCTTTTGATGAACTTAATTGACAACTTTTTGTCAGAGTTGTGTGCGGATTATGATTGCTTTTATGTTAAAAAGCAACCAGCAAACAACTTTGTTAGTTAAATAAGTTTCGGTTGATGTTTTTTCTTCTCTTTTTTTTTTTGGCATTCGTTATGATATGTCCATCAAAGCGCATCATTTTGATTGATTTGATGCAGACGACAAAGATAAAAAACTGAAAAAGAGAATTGAGAGCAGAAAAAAAACTAGTTTGTGGAGCAGAAAATACAACAACAAAAAATGAAGCAAAGCAGGCAGTTTACGTCTGGGCTGAAAAAAAATACAAAACGAATTGAAAAAAAACTGAATAAAGTTCGTTGCCTAAGTCATTCTAAAGTAAATTAAGTTTGTTGCCTAAGTCTTTTGTTTTGTATGAAGAAATTTGAACTGGCAAAGTTTGTTGCCTAAGTCTTTTGTATAAAGAAGTTAGGTATTATATACCTAGAGGAATCGGCTAAAGGAAGCTTAAATTATTATCTCCATTTCCATTTGCATTTACTTTGACACAACACCGCAAAAACAGATGACTTAATCAGCTTGGATTCTATTTTCACACATGCCAAATCCGATTTTGATCATCGGCAGCAGCAGATCTCACTAAGAACTCTTCTGTATGGGCGAGTGACAAAGTCACCAATAATCATAAATCCTATGAAGAATAGAAGAGACAAGAAGCAAGGAACAAATGATGTTGTGTAAACCCAAATTGGCTCAATTGCATGTGACCAAAACTAGATCAGTAGACTAATACCAAAGACCAGGATGAGGAACAGGACCAAGATCACGATCACGATCAGTACCACATAAACCGCTTTGCACGCCTTCAACAAAATGTGACGATGAGACAACAAGAATGAGAATCTTAATTACCTTTGACAAACCTGGGTACACATAACCTAGCAAAGACGATTTGTGCGGTGTACGCCCACATTAGGGTCAGGGATGTCCCTTTCTGAGTGTCCCTTCGAGTGGACCATAGAGAGCGAAACAATGCAAACAATTGATGGGTGGACTACAATAACAAGAAATTATACATTGGACATGTGACAATTGCCGCTTGATCCGATGCGGCACGCATCATACACTCATACACACATGCACACACACACACACATACACACACATACAACTCACGCCCTTAGGCTCACAGCTGGGACTTCGATTTGGACTTGGACAGCTCCTGGAATTTGCAAACAAAAACAAAAAAAATATATATTTATATATATTTTGTTTTGTAATTATGCCTTTTGTTGTTGTTGTTTCTGCTGCTGCTGTCGTTGCCGTTTTCAATGCTCGCGCCCCATGCAACAAAAGCCAAAAAAAAAACAAACCAAGTGGGCGTTGCACAGTAGTCGCCGACTGCCAACGCCACGCCAAAGGCCCAGTGAAAGCGAACGGAGGACATCACATCAGGCACGATCCACCAGTACAGTGGTGCAAATATATTGCGACATTTTTTTAGTTAGTATTTTCATAAAAGCGGGTGTTATATCTACAGTTTTTCCCATTACAAATTCTAATACTTGTCTATCCTTTATTTCCTAAGAAATCTTTAATTGTATTGTTTGGCTATTTCACAACATTTCAATTTAAAAATGTCTCAAAAATTCTCAACTCAATTTCATCAATTTGACACATTTCCCTTAGATCTCGCACCACAGTGGCTAGCCATGATGAATGTGTGCCCCGATCTTTGGATCTGAGAAGAAGAACGACTGGACATAGCATTTTTCTCACGCTGCGTTGTTGCGTTGCATCGTCTCGTATGTTAAACTGTCGCTCGCAGCCAAAGTGCAATTAAACAAAATTTGCGAATTTTGTTTTAGTCTGTGTGTATGTGTGTGCGTGCGTGCGTATGTGTGGCGATTTTATTTCTTACATTTTCGAGAATGGCAATGAGTTTTGTTGGATTTGCTTCTGTGGATGAAGAACGTTTTTGGAGAATTATTTAATTGTTTGCGCACAAAACGACTTAATTATTTTGGCAGCCAGCCCCAGAACGACATTTATCTCCACTTGCCACTTGCCACTCACCTGCCTGATGTTCTGTCGCTTATCTTTAGGGCATTGGCTAACTGCAGGCGCAAAGGAATTATTATATATAGCAGAATGGCACGCCAAAAGTAACTTGAGGCAAAACTGACTTTTTGCTCTGATGTGAATGATTTTTATCGCCTTTCTTCAAAAAAAAATATAATAAAATAAGAAGGAATATACATATAGATATGTTGCTGCTGGTCAGATTTCAGTGTCAGGTTACACATACTCAACAATACCAACAGCAACACACACATACACACACTCACACTCATGTGTGCACACAACAAATCGCAAATACTAGTAGATTTTGTGGCGAAAGGTCAGACCGTCCAAATCTCATACTGGTCAAAGCAAAGCAAAAGAAAAAGAGAGGGAGATAAAACCTTTGTGTATTTTTCCCCGTTTTCCCTTATTTTTGTTTCACTGGAAAATGGTTTTGAATTTTCGCCGACAAATGAAAGAAAAAACAACAAAAAAAAAACGCTAGAAATGTAAATCTCACGCCTAAGGATGGTTTTTAAGCCGCATTTAGTTGCGGCTAAGCTGCCAGTATCCTATCCACAGATAGCAAATCTCTTTCACGTAATCGTCAGCGGCAATCTGCAAGAAAAATTTGCATAATTTGCGTCTGGCGATCATCAAGAAGATAGCCAACAGGACTATGACCACCAAAACACTTGCCCACGTCATATCCCTTAAGCCCATGAGACCAATTATAACAAATGCATTTGTTGAAATGTGGTTCAACATCTTGAAGTTGAAAGTACAAAGAGAGAGATCTTCCAATGATTATTGTTATAAAAAACGAAATCAAAACTTCAACAAAATCGATTCTTTATATTAGATAGAATCAATCATCAATGATTAAAGTTTAATCGGATTGTATCTGTGTATATTGCAACTCAAAAAAAAAAAAGGAATCCTTTTAAATTTTATATACAATATATAGATATAGATCTTAAAAGTTAGGATCGAAGAAAAGCTAATTGAAATATGCTTTCGCAAAAGTGTCCTTTCTGAATATTGCCAAAAAAAAAAAATATTTCATGCATAAATGTTGCCAAGGCATTGCATAGTTTTTATGTCCTTAGATGATTTTTTTCGATAATGCCTAGGTGGGGGTTAGGAAACCCTTACATAAATTTCATCACAAGCTGCAAAATGTTGCACATGTCGAGGGCGTGAATTTTGTCTTTGATTTCGTTGATTTTGATTCCGATTTCGATTCCCGTTGGCTCGGGCACGGCAAGGTGTGCATAAGCGATGGGGTTAGGGTTATGTGTTATGTGTATGTGTTTTTTCAGACAGGACGTGCATGCGTGCCGGCACAGAATTGGACTGCAGATGCACTCTGATTATGCCTGCCCCTGCCACAATCACCACGTTCACGTTTAGCCCTTTTATGCCTTCGGGGGACAGCTGATATTGCTCTAGGTCTAGGCTTGAGTCTCGAGTGTCTTGTGTAAATTAATATTTTCTTCGTGTCCTTTATGACTGTCTCGAGCATTCTGTTTCTGTGTGAGTGTGTATGTGTGTGTGTGCTAGGCGCATTCTTATCACTTGGGACAGGGGCACGCGTTTGCACATTTTGTTGTTTTCGTCTTCCTGTTCCATCTAACATTTCGACTCCTCTGTCGTTTTCTTTGCATTTGCAGCTTGTCTTGTCTCTTGTCCCATCAATTCATGGCTGGCGCGTGTGTGTCCTGCGCTTCCTTCTAAATATTTGTTTATTTGTTTGCATATCCTTTTGGTTGGGCCTTGACATGTCTTTTCGTCTACACTTCACTCTACTGGCGATTTGTTTGCACAGCTTTCAATTGACATTTGGTTTGGTTTTGAAGCCTTATGTCAAAATGATTTACATATTGATTGAAAGTGGGATCACAATTGAGGAATTTTAATAATCTAAATAATGGTGTCTATTTTACATTAGAGGCAGTTCTTTAAAGGGTGCCACACACATTTATGACAAATTGATGTCAACTTTTGGTAAAAATATGTATATTTATAATATCTCTCTCTCTCTCTCTCTACTCTTCTTTCATATTGTATATCTTTTTATCTTTTTGAAAACCTCTTCCAATCTTTATCGATCTATCGATATCATGTCCGAGTTTGGATTGCGTTTTTCACACTGAATCATTCAAAAAAAAAAAAAAAGACTCGTCCCAGTGTTCATGATCAGCATTCCGGTAGATTCTCAATCTTTAAATATATATTTTCATAGTTTGCTTACAGGTGTTGCTGATGGCTTTCAATCTCACCTAGCCCACACATCGTTTGACTACTATAATTTAATGTTTTTTGTGGTCATTTTTTCTCCTGTCATTACCAGATGAGACAAAAAGACCACCATAAATGATGATGAGAGGCATGATGCCCAGTGGCAAGATAGTTTCTCGTTGTATCCCCGACGACCTTGATATTGCTTGATTAATATTTTGTTTAAAAAAAAAGAAAAGAAAAATATTTCTTGTTATTGTTGTTGTTGTCCCAGTGAAAATTGATAACGTTCATTAAAATCAATAAATTCATAATTGAGTATTTATAGACTGAGGTGAACAGAGACAGAGACAAGGCGTTGGCTGGCTGTGGAGGAGGGATGGTGGGGGGCGGGTGATTTCGTAACAATTCAATGGCAAAACCGATGGCTGGCCAATTACAGGCTAATCAAACAAGCCTGACAACAATTGCCATTGAATGGAGAGACCTTTGGGGCGCCTAATTGCAGCCAGTTATGTGTCCTTGCGCTTGACAAATTCCAATAGCCAACTGATGCCTAGAAACAGAAAGGAGCCGACCGATCGGCAAAATGCTTTTGTTCTGTGAGAGAGAGAAAGACTCTAGACCAAACTAGGAGCTGGGAACTGGGAACTGGAAACTGGGAGCTCTAGGGTTTGGGTGGGACCGACAAGTGTTTAATCGTTGCTAATTATACTCAGAGTAGCGCAGAGAGAGACTGCGCGTGTCAATGTCAGTGACTTTGACTGTAAGTTGCAACTTCTGGGGCCTTCTGGTCCACTAAAGGAATGTCAAGCGTCAATTTAATTATGCGAACAATACAAATTGCTCGGCACAACTACAACGCAAGAATAAAAAATTACAACTGAATGGATATGGGGCTGTGGCTATAGGAGAGTTAAAATGGGTTTGATGATGATTATGTCGCCAACAAATTGCAGATGTTACTTGTTGCCGGCTTTGATAAGAGTGCAATAATTATACCAGAATCGAGGAATAAATCAACAGTTGGCGGCGAGACAAATTAACACATAAATTCTAGCTAGACCAGTGCTAAGATATATATACACAAATACATATAATATATATACATACATATATAGTAGATGGTTTGGTTCTATCCAATTAATAATATGCGAGTTACTGACACGATGACAACGCCAGATACACGTAATGCATGCTGCATTACATTGCGATCAACTGCATAAGATCACTTTCCGAGCCAGAATCTCCCTTATAGCCAATGGTTGGAGATGGAGTTGGACCTGGAAGAGTGGAGTCGGCAACATTCGACTTGATCATTGATCATCGTCAGCAATGAGGTAAAATCCAAAAAGCAAGTGCGACTTCCATTCGATGGCATCGGCGGCGTCTGCTTTGGCGGCACTCCCTGCCTCTCTTGCTCTCTCTATCTCCCTCTCTCTCTTTCTGTTACTCTCTGTGTTGGCCATTTCCACATTGTAATCACGATCAACCTGCTGCCAAGATCAGTTGACTACTTCGCCCGTACACGTACTGCTTCTCTCTCCCCCTCCACACTCCCATGAATGTGATTCAAAAATTTCATTTTAATTAAATTGTTGGATGCTCAAGCTCAACTTCATGCCATGTTCCAATAAGGTGTCCAGGGAGGGGAATGAAGGAGATAGGTATGGGGGCGAACTGGATCTCCCCTCCATTTATTTGGTGTGATAATATCAATGCAACGGTTTATATTACATATACAGAGCAAAGCGAAAACCCTTAAAACATTTTGCTTTTCAAATTACATTTTAATGAGCTGTGAAAAAATATTTGGAGCAGTCGCCTCCTTGTCTTGCTCTGATCTTGGGACATGCCCCGCATCGAATCAGCAATCGGTGTGTCAGTGGAATGTAAGGAAAGATGGGCAGGTTTTTAAGAGATTTTTCTTTAAGCTAAGTGAGGGACAATTACTTTAAGCTTAACTTGCGAATGGTTAGGATATACTAAGATCAACCCAAAGGATTTGATACGCATACAAGTGCAGAGCTGAACACAGCCAACAGAAAATATATATCAACATTTCGATCGGAATAATTATCAAGCGTATATAATTGCAATTAAATAAACCCGAACCGATCATGATGATAACTATATGTACGTAAGTATGTATGTATGTATCTCTGGACGAAATATGAGAATTTTATCGCAGAATTTTCAATTTTGCAAATTTTCTTAAAAAGGATCCACAAGAAAATGGCAATAAGAAAAAGCAAACGGTGACAGGAATGCATTTAGATTTGAGGAGAACACAATTAAGATTATTAATATAATTTTATATATGTATATGTAGATGTTAGTTATTTTTGGTGTACTTTAAGAAGCAGTAGAATGAAATGAATTGTGATAACTTCAATAACAAATATAATGTTAACTTATAGCAACAATTTAGACAATTTGAAGAACACATAAAGACATTGGTAGATGTCCACCCTCTACGTACGAACTCAAAATGAGAAGTAATCCCCTTTAGACTTAAAGATATGTTGTAATCTAAGACATCTTTCATAATCTATAATCAATTTTAATCAGAGGTAAATACAATAGATCAAGTATTGACAGTTACTCAACAGATTGATTCATAATAAATATCTTAAAGTAAAAAACTCTTCATGGAACAAAAAAGACTTCATAGAAATGGATTTAAAATTTCTTAATATGTTTTTCATACTAAATATATATGTGTGTGTATGCGTGTCTGTGTTTTTTCCCATGATTTTGTGTTGCACTTGTTATTTTGGCATTGGCTTTTGTTTACGGTTGTTGCTTCTCCTGTTGCATGTCATGTAATCATCAAAGGATCTTCCATCAAAGGATATCAAACAATAAGCTCAGCACAAAGAAGACAAGTGGCAAACAAAGGGAAAGCCCATCAAACTAAAGTCTCAACATTTTTACGCCAGACACTTCAACAAGAGAGGCACACACAAATTTTGATGTTGCAACACAATGCCACAACAGCAACAACAGCAGCAAGAGTGTAGATGGAGAACAACACTCGAACTTGCCACTTGGCATGATTGACTTATCAAAAGAAAGGGAGGCCAAAAGGAGCAAAGAAACAGAAGTAGGAGCAGAAGCCGGAGCCAAAACCACAGCAAAAGCCAAAGTCGGAGCAGTAGTTGCCGTCCGACTGGACAACGAAATGAAGTGTTGACAAGTGGCAAGCGAAAATGGAATGTGTGTGCAGTGAATCAATGAGCCAAGTGACTGAGATGTGCTGAGTGAGATGTGAATAGGCGAAAAAGACAGTGCGAGGGAGAGAGAGAGAGAGAGAAAGGGAGGTGGGTTACCTTTCGGTTGGTTTGCTTGGTTCGTTCGATCGTTCGTTCATCGCTGGTTGCATGAATGAATGAATTCGATGCCAGTGAGCTTGCATTGCCCCCAGAGATGGTTGCATGTGCAACGCAACTTGCAGTCGCTGTTAACGTTGACGTCGCAGTCTGAATTATGCGCACGCATTGTGCGCACGTCATGACAGGACAACGACGCGACGACGACGACGACAAGAACGGAGGACCAGGAGCCGCTACCCCCAGTGGCACTTGGCGTTTTCAGATGAAATTTACAACAAGTGCAACCAACTTAAAAAAAAAAAAAAAAAAAAAAAACCAACTACTATCGTACGGAAAAGAGGCAGCAAAATGCTAAGAAGACGTTGTGTCGCTGGGTGATTTATGATGTGCTTCACATGCGCCGATCGACATCAAGTGAAATGGCATTGATCGGCTCCAAAATGCTGTTGTGACAAGCATTCCCACTCCTCACCACTCCATCGGAATCACTCTGCCCCAAAAGCCGCACCACCCCTTGCCACTTTGCCACTTTTTTCCACTCTTTCACTTACTTGGTAGTCGGTGACGTTTTTTTTTCCCCTTGATTTTTTTAATTAAAACGTAAAGCTTGCTCATGTAAAGCCAATGCAATTACATAACTCAATCAATTTGTAAGACTCCAATATTTTGGTATTTAATTTTTTTCTCTTCACATGTATAAACATGTGTATATCCTGTAATCGTGGGGTTGGCTTAAGAGTATTAAAGGGTTAATTTAAAAGTTATACATTTACTCAATCAATTTCCTTTTGTTACTAACAAAGAAAATATAGACCAAAAAGGTTAAATTTTTGCTAGGAAAATGGTTCTCTCAAGTCAGGAAGATCTACGGAGAGTAGGTGAAGAAAAGTCCCTTTAAATAAAATTATCAATTCCTCTCCTCTAAAGCGCCTCATCTAACGAATAGGAAACTGTACTGAATTTTTGTAGGACTAGAAGACTTGAATATAGCTTAGCTTATCGTTTATATCTTTTCTGTTACAGGATATCTTGAAGTCCACACACTTTCTCCTGGCATAAGTGTGTGTTTGTCTGTGTCCTTTTTGGTTATTACTGCTGTTGCCTGTTTTTGCTCGGCCTGGCAATCACTTAATCTTCAGCCGAAACTGATCGCTTTTAAATGATTTTGGCTGCCGCAGTGGCGATAAACGAATTTATTGCAACAACGCACACAATAATTGGATCAAGAAGAGGAAGACGATCAACTCTCCCAGATCGTTGCAGATCATTTCAGATCGTTCGATTCGATCCCAATCCCGATCCCGATTCGATCCTTAAATTTTATTAGTGCTGCCTTCGTTGGTGAGCTGTTTCCATTGTTGTTTTGCGTTGGATGCTTGTTTTTATTTTGTGTTTTTTTTTTTTCATCTGTTCGGATCAATAACAATAAGCACATCGATTGAAATTAAGTTGCTCCATCAATTGACCACCAAAGTTGGTCTCAGACCACCCTCCTGTCCCCCCTTTATTTGTATGCTACCAATGCTTCTCTCCCTACCTCTCTCTCTCTCTCTCTCTCTCTCTCTGTGTTTATGTCAAGTTCTTTATTAAGAAAAAGAAAGACAAAAGCTAAAGCTTAATCGATTAAAACTGATCTGCTTTTGCGCAGCGGTGTTTCGTAAATTAGTCCACAAATCAGAGATAATTGTCAAATTTATCCCCTACTACTGACTCACATCGATCGCCGTGTCGTCCTTCTTGCAGTACGCTGGAAAATACTGATGCATTGGATAGCTGGACAAGGGGCAACTTGCACTGCCTGCCACATGGCTTCTAGGCTGATCGTAAAAAATTGCAACAACATAATCATCGATCGCAAAGCATCGATCGATCGCCTATCGCGACAGTTGCCGACGCTGCCTATTAAAATAAGCAAAGTGGAAAACGCAAAATGTGTACGCGTTTGTGAGAATCAACGAAGCGGAAATACACTGCCAGCAATGCCAATTAATTTTCAACCAAGGAGTCAATAACAAGTCTTAGTATTTCTGTAACTATCAGTGAATTCTTTGCATATTGTTGAAGAACATTTCATATTTTATTACTTTGATACATACATACATACATATAATAAACTAGTTAGGGACATATTTTCAAAACTTTAACTACAACATGCAATATCTCTTGTGTTGAGATATGGTAATTTTTGTTTACAAATTAATTGTTTACGTTTTCAATTATATTTTTGTTAGGTGATTTGTTTTAACTGATCACATTTCAATGTATTCTTCGTTGGCGGCCTGCAATCGCAGTCTGTGTGCGTACATCAAAAGTAATTATACCCATTACCAAAGAGTATCATCATCATCATTATCATCATCATCATTATGATCATAAGGACTAATATATAATGAAAACTCATAAACTGACACTCAGACTGATCCACCACCACCTCTAGCTGCTGCTGCTGCTGCTGCATCTCACTGATGGTGCCTCAAAATGGGGTAAATGTGAATCTCGGGGATAGCGCCAAAAGCCATGATCAAAGTCATCATGATCAGCGACGACAAGCGGCGCATATAAAATTCATCAAAATGTTATTAAAACGTTGCAAAAGGCAACAAAAAAAACAAGTTGTAAATTTTAAATACAAATATACAAGGCGATCCAGACGCTGACGACGACGACAACAACGATGAGGACGACTTTGATCGAGGATCGATAATCTCTAAAAAAGAGAGAAAAGACCCTGGCATACTTTTTTCTTTGTGCTAACGCTAATTTAAACGACGATCAGCGACTTTTCGTTGGAATAAGAAGACCGATGAATAATTTGCATATCAGCTTAATGTAAGCCCAGGATCTGCATCTCGAGCAGTTTTTCTGTGTCTGTGTGTAAGGAAGGTCTTATCGGCTATGGCGATCATGTCATGAGTTGTAGCTATAGTCGATATATACACGTCTCTTCATCCACAGGGTCCAAGAGTTTGCTTTTTTTTTTTTGTGTTTTTGTAGTTTCTTTTATTCATTTCGTTGTTTTTAATGAATGCCACAGGCTGACACTTTAATTTTCAATTACAACAAATTGCCTATAATGTCTATGCTTATCGCCCCAAAGTGTGGGCCCAGCGAGTGTGTGTGTGTGTATACACTGAAAAATGTTGCCTAATTGCAATCATTCAGCGATCATCAGTGTTTACCAGGTTACCGGTTACCGGGAGGAGGAATTCTAATGACAGCTCACCATGAGATATCAAGGAGTCAGAGACCTTTTTCGTTTAAGCTGTTATCCAAAATCTACACAATCTGAAATCAATTCATCAAAATCAAAAGTTACAATTGATTTTGCATTTTCCTTCTTTTAGTCTCGCTCTCCCTCTCTCTTTCTGTTTCTCAATGCACTTTGTCTCTGATCAGGATCCATAAATAAATGTAGAGCATTCTGCGTGTGCAGCATATCCGGTCTTGGTCTCTGCTGCTCCTCCTCCTCCTTTTCTTGTTCTCTAGGTTCATCAAATGTGCAAAAACAGCAAAGAGCAACGCAACGATCTGAGAGATCAGCAATCGAGCGTGCCCTATAATAATAAAATGGCTGGCTGTCTGGATGGTCCACCTCAGTATCGAGAGTGTCTCAGGGACCCTCTCATTCTATCTCTCTCTGTCTCTGGCTTTGGGTGATCGATGTGGCAATAATTTTTAAATAAATGATCGTTGCCTGTAAATGATCGCTCAGTTCCTGGATCTGAACAACTCTACCTACTTAGTTAGAGAAACAGGCCACAGAGATAGATTTGCTCGGTTTTTTGTTGTCATTAGCTGTGTCGGCTAAGTAATTTGCCTTGTTGAGAGTAAAAACCATTAAGGGTTTAGTTCAGTAACAAGTCACAACAAACAAAGCTTACTACAGAAAAAAATAATAATGAAAAAAAATACGAAAGAGGAAATACTTTGCATCAATTTTTTCACACCTTCACACAGACTCGAGTTTTTTTCCCCTGCGGCGCTACCGATCATTAAAACAGAGCCATATTCAGAGAGTGCAAAAGAGAGAAAAGGAAAAGGATTGGGGGGTAGATATGAAATTCCAGATGCAGCTTCAACACCAACGCCTCCACATATGCAGAATATATGTATATACATACATATGTACATATTGAATATGCGTGACCCATCTGAACATCCTGAACACATTCGGACCAACCATTCAGCCAGCCAGTCGGCCAGTCCGTTGGCGACGACTTAATCCAATTTAAGCATATAAATTATGAGCACGAATAACAAATCGCTTTATTAACCAACGCAAACATTTATCGCAAAAAGTATAAATATTTGTTATTGCGTTAGGCCCACAACGTTTCACATTCACATGCGTTCGTTAGCCACGTTAGCCCGTTGAGGGACTCCCTCCATCCACAGTGATGACAATCTGCCCGAAACTATATGCAACCCAACAGAACACAAAACAAAAATACACAAAAACTCAAAGAATGAAATGCTGTCTTTTCGTATACCCAGTGGTAAATTAGAACCAACCAGCTAAAATGGGAATAACGATTTTAAGCCGATTTATATCGATGAACTCCGATATTTGGGAAAACTTCTTACTTAGTTGTCACATTTTACACATTTGTCTTAATATTTCTAAAACTTTTTCTATTTGCTCTGATTTTTTAAAAACTATCCAATCCAATAATTTTCAAAAAGTAATATCTCCAAAAACTATTTATATTTTTGTATTAAACATTGCTATATTACAGGATGCGATTCTACTAGAAAGAGTCGAAAGATTTGATTAGTTTTCAGTACTGATTTCAATTAATTAGTTTTTTGTTAGCATTTCTTTAAATTTTCCACCCGACTCAAACGCAAAACGCTTTAATTATATATGCAAGAGCCGCAATGTCAGATATATCACATGCAACTGTTGGCTGGACTTGGACTCCAAGAGACTCCATTCGAGCAAGTGATCCAGGTCTAATCAGGAAAGGCGAAACCCAAATCCAAATGCCCAGGTCGAAAGGATGAGCAGACAATTCCGCTTAGTATTTTTTTTTTTTGTGGTGCCATAAAGTTTTTAGACAGAGTTCTTTTGCGAAGGTGTTGAAGGTTTTATATTACAAAACGACAACAAGCCGCGGGCATGCGTTTTGTCTTATTGCCAATGTGGCAAGAAGAGACTTGCAGACGACTCCTAGCTCTCAATTTCAATCCAGATCTCTTGGTCAACTACATCATCGACATCATCATTATTATTATTATTATTATTATTATTGTTGTTGCTGTTGTTGTTGTGGGGGCTGCTGAGTAATGTTATGCATATACATATATATTTTATGCAATTTTATTGGTAAAAATTGCAAAAAATGCATTTGTTTTTAAACCTTCTGGCCTTCAACTGTCTGATAGCTTCATATCAGCCATGGCACAGGAGAACTGAGAAGTCACCGAGGAAGGTTGAGTTGATCGTGTTGACCAGTTGATTGATGGCCTCAGGATCGGATCACATTAAAAAAAAATAAAAACACCGCCATGTCAACTTCGTTTTGGGCATTGCGTCAACGAGCGTAACGTTTTAATTTCTCGGCAATCAAACGCAACAGACACCCAGAGATCGCATCCAACCCATCATCGACATCATCATCATCATCATCCACATCATCATCGGGGGCACAATCATTGATCGAGAAGCCAAAGAGAGATCCAATGTACAGTGGCTTTTTGTCACCGCCGCCGCAGACAGAGAAGTAAATCACCAAAGCTTTGACATTTTGTGACGAAAGTTGGTTGTGTTTCGGTTCCTTACTTCCCATTTTTGTGTGTGTGTGTGTTTTTTTTTTTTTTTTTTTTGGTTTTTAGTTTTTATGTTTCGCTGCTGCTTTAAAATTTATAATGTGTGGTCGTTGAATAATTTGAAGGCACCTAAATTGGTGCATGTCTAGATTTTAATGGTTTAATTGGCCATGATTTAATTTTGTTCTTTCCCCTGGTAGTCTTGGGGGAATTGAGATCGCTGAGCTATCATGACTTTACGATTCGGGAACTAATAATTGTATTGCAACTATTTCGTTTGCTTTAACTTTTTTCATATATTTCCTTTGATATTTTATTGTTACTTCGGAACTGTTGATGGGTTTAAAGATAATTTTTCTAGATCTAAAAAAAAAAAAGTGAAAAAGAATGAATGCTTCGCCCTAACATATGCAATAGTTTGAGTGCTTTTTTCATTTATAAAATAATAAAAGTATACTTAGTAGTTTGAATAGTTTCTAGACGATTGTGGTCAATTGGGCCAAGCCCCTCATTGTTGAATGCACCTTTACTGTCTGTTTTTATTAGTTTGTTCCATGGATGACTGATGAACCCATATTTAGTTGGCGCCATTGTCGAGAATAACTTGCAGCTT
The DNA here is from genome assembly GCF_018151085.1 of Drosophila tropicalis. NCBI lineage: Eukaryota > Metazoa > Arthropoda > Insecta > Diptera > Drosophilidae > Drosophila > Drosophila tropicalis. The sequence continues at coordinate 4,651,689 of NW_027172602.1, read as the reverse complement.
GCTCGGTTGATCCTTGAGTCAATTGCAGGCGCCCTGGTCAGTTTATGTTCTCGTTTTTGGGCACATTTAGGGCAATTTCCATTTTCATTTTTGGGTAGGCGTGAAATTCATAGAAATTAACTTGGACTTGGGCTTGGCCGCAGTTCACAAAACTGAAACAAGGGTAAACGAGGGACGACTTTTTTTGCCACGTCTGAGGTGCAAATTGGTTCGCACCTTTTTTTGCCATCTACCTTTCTGGTGTGCGCTGCCTGTGTGTGTATGTGTGTGTTTTTGGTTCAGTTTTGTTTCGTTTTTGGTTGGCAATATTTGAAATCGATCTTTTAGGTGGGACCTTAGTTAGTTAGGCGGGTGATTAATGAGTTTTTAAGAGGCTCACTTGGCATTTTTAGAGAACTTTAATTGGGTACATGCTCTGCTGCTGCTGCGTAAATCAGCTTAAAATTGCCACTAATAGGCAACGGGGACTCAGGACACGACGCCAGCAACGATCGCGATCATCATCATCGTTTGTCTCGTGTTTGGCTGTTCACACCTTCGTCTTTCTCACTTTTGGAAGGATTAGCACAAATTAGACAAGGTTCAGGACACTGATTGATGATTTGTTTGTGTAAATATTTCGGCTAGACAGGAAGTGATCTAGATGATGTAGTCTCTATCTCTGTCTCTTTCCCTCCCTCTTCCCTTTCTTAATGTCTTGGGTTTTTCTCTTTCTCTGGCAAACTGTGAATGCAACTTTCAAGTCTCAGGAACGCATCAAAAATCGCATGCCGTTCGCTTCATTAAAAATCAATAAACGGCTGCCGACTACCAACAGGGACGACATGGATAGAGCGACCATCAAAAAAACAAAACAGAAAAAAAACGGAAAGCAAAAACAAGTTTAGTTTTTTTTGTTTTTGAACCGCTGGATAGCTGAGGATCAATAAAAGGCGCAAAATGTTGATCGTCTGTGGTTTCTTGGATCAGTCTGGCATATCATGGACATGGGATGGATAGAATTGGTTTGCATTGGATTGGATTGAAGTGGATACCGAGTCAGAGTAGAATGTTCTTTTTCTAGATGGCAAGCGACATTGTTACAAAATTTTATGCGTTTTTAAAATTAAACGTTATATGCACTAATCCCGAACTAAACAGCGATTTACGGTCCCGCACCAGGGAAACGGAGCAACACAAAAATTGATTAAAATTTAATGAGCCACAACTGTGTAAGCCATAAATATGCCCAAGCAAATGGCTTCATTTGCATTGCCCGATACTTCGATCAGCCGATCTACACCATCATCTACTGATTCTCCATATCTGGCTATGGATCTGAGTTTGACTTCGACTTTCAAGTCTGTGTCTTTGGCCCGCGTCTGACTCTAGCTTAAATTGTAGAATTGTTTTTTCTTTTTTTCTTCTTCTCAATTCCACGCTTCAAAACACTTTTCATTTCAAAAATGGCGTGCGCCAATTCCGTCGCGCCATCTCTTTCTCTCTACCTCGCTTTGGCCTATCTTGAGTCCACCATGTTACTTCTGTGTTCAAGTTGGCCTCATATTGACCCCAAAATATACCAAGATCAGGAATACACAGAAGAGCAGATGTTTTCATGTTGACCGCATCTAATGGTGCGTGCTACTGCCGTTTGTTGTTCTTCGTATGTTTTTTTTTTTGGTTTTGCCCCGCTTCTTGTCTTCCGTCTGCGTCAAGAGATCAGGTTCGACCGCAAAGAATGAAAAGAATAAAACACACACACACACACATTCACTCGCACACTCCGCTGCGGGTAATGATAGTTATCAGCTCTCTGTCTGTGTGTCTTGTCTGTCTAACTGACTTGGCCCGCGCGACTACTCATAAAACAAACCTGCTCCTCCTGCCCCCCCTATTCTCTACCCCCATATCACTGTCCCCACACCCCCGCTCTAGTAAAAAGTGAAACTTAATCTTAACATTTTGCCGAATGAGCAATGCTCTTGAGTGAAATCTAACTAAGTTATAAAACTGGCAGATTCGATAACGATCGATTCAAAAAAAGGATGTGGTAACGCAAAGACTTTTATTCGAATTCGTTATCGAATCGCTGCATAAATTTCTATTAGAAAGCCTTAAAAGTTCTATACAATTTGTATTGCTTCTGGAAATCCTAATGGATATCAATGACTTTGGTTCGTTTCGGAAGTTTGTATACTGTCTTCACAAGTTATTGTATTTAAAAACAAAAAACCAAAACTTGAAAGAGCATTTCGAAAAAAGGGAGACCACAAAAGTGAATCAGAAAGTCGCAGTTTGATTTCTACAGTCAAAGACGCAGTTTATTTTGAACTTTAGGTCTGTGCAAAGTTCAATGCGCCGTTCACTTTGGTTTGGTTGTTGAGGCTCCCCTATTTTAGCTGGATACCAGAAAATGCATCTCGGCAGCAGCAACAACCCCTAGTCTACGTGAGTGTGCTTGTGTGTGTGTGTGTGTGTGTTGTGTGTTGTGTATGTGCTTCAATTTTTCAGCTGGCAGTAGAAAAGTCAGTGAGAAGGAGAGAGGGAGAGAGAAAGGTAGGACCCAATGTCTAAGCCCGTGCCCCGATGTACCGCTGACGGTGGCGATCCTGGTCCCCGGTCGCGTAAATACACCTGCCACGCGTCGCCAGGTCGAAGGAGTCGTGGCAAAAGTCCTGTGCCTGCATTTAATTAAAATATTAACTACGAAAATGACTGGAAAACGGAGAGACCAAAAGTAAAAACAACACACACTTATGCACCAAGAGAGAGACGGGGAGAGAGAAAACAGCAACGCGTTGCCTGGGACAACAACGGGGCAAACCACGTGCGCATTTGTAGTGCAACGGCGCGAGTCAGCCAAGTCCTTACGGAAACTTGTTTCAATTAACATTCAACATTCATTTTTGTTTTTCGTTTTTCGTTTTTTTTTTTTTTGTCTTTTTTTTCTTTTTGCATTTCAAGTTTCGTTGGAAAACGCAAGCAGACTGCCCCGTGGCCAGGATATGCCTCCTCTTTCCCCTCAATTGCCATCTCACTCGCACGCAATTAACGCACGCGTCCTGTCCCTGCCCCGACTCCAACTCCTTGCCGGAACTATGCTTCATATCAAAATAATTATGCATTTAAATCTTCCAAGCGTTACTCCCATCGAAAAAGGACTTTATTGTACTTCATATATGTATACATATATACGACAGGGTGGGTGGGGTAGGGGGTTGTGAGTTGTTGTTTACTCGTTGGCATCAGCAACGCATTGTGGTGAGGGGTATCACAAGGGATTCAGCACAAGGGATTACATATGTATGTACATATGCTACAGGTAGAATCCAGATCATGATAATGATCATGGATAATGTTAACCTCTAAGTCACGTCACAGGCAGCTTAAGATTGCCGAGAAAGATCAAGAAGGAGAGAGAGATTTGCATTTGGAGTTTTAGATTTCTGACTTTTCGATTGATTACAAACATGCAAACGAGCTGATCTTAGATCAGCAAATTTTGATCTTTTAAAAATCAGTTAACGATTAGCTTTTACGACCTCCGAGATCAACTAACTTAGCTCCAAACAAAGTTAGTACCTCTTAATACATGCATTCATACGAAATGCAATTTTTCTCAGTGTATCAATATCAATAGTCAGTGTGTTTAGAATTTGTTCGCATTGTTTTCATTACGTAAATTAGGCAAATGCCACTTCAGCTGCATTTCTTAACCCCGAACTCAGAGTTTTCCCTCATTTTTGGTTTTGGGTTTTTGTGTTTTTGTGAACATTTCACCAGCATTTTCAACTGCATTTATCAAATGTCAAAGGGGAAAAAGGGGACGAAATTTGAATAGAAAAATGCAGAATGTGGAATGCATATGCCAGAAGCCGAAACCATGGTCGAACAATAAAAGTGTTAATGATGCCAAAATAATGAAATCTAAGCCGCCGCCAGGACTCTATCTCTCTCCCTCTGTGCATTACAATGCAAAAAAAAAAAAAAGTATTTTGCTTTCTCCAGAGGGACTCAAAATGCAAAAAAAAAAAAAAAGGAAAACTGATTTTGTCAAAGGATGCAAAAGAGTGAGAAGCGCCGTCTACATCGTGGTCATGGGCCATGAAAAGGTTTCTAAAATGTATTGATTTTGGTTTTATGGATTGGTTTTTGGATACGGCTTTCTTCTTTTCGGTAGTTTTTCGCAAATGGGAAAAACTGCTGGCTAACAGGCAGCAACAACAACACGAGAATAAGGAGGAGAAGCAGCAACAACACAAAGAGAACGAGTTGCAAAAGTGGAAACAATAAAAATCCAACCGTCAATGTTTTACACCTGGTCGATGGCGGCTTTGAATGTCGCGATCGATTGATGGTTTGTCTCGACAGAAGCCACAAGAGCAGAGCGCAAGGGATATATGTACAGAGAGAGAGAAAGAGAGAGGGAGTGAGAGAGAAAGCAGTTTCAGCATTAAAGAGAAAAAGAGAAAGAAATGGCCAAGCGGAAGTTGCAACTTCTTGTCCTTTCCCCTGCCTTTCCTGCCAATCTTACTACTACTACAACTACTACACTCAGAGAATTGTAAATTTCAAGTCAGAAAACTTTGATTTTAAATTTCAAGCAGTAGTCACTTAAATTTCCTTTCTTTTACATATTTACACTTTGAATTGAGAATCCCAGAACTGCTATTAAGTGTATTTCGAATTGTTCTTTGCAGTTTTCTCAGAGTGTAGCGAGTAAACATTTCTACATGTTGAAACGTTTTCGGTTAGCAAAAACTTGTGATGCCTTTGATCATTTAATTAGAGGAATATGTGAAATTGTTTGAACACCTTTCGAGGCCTGACTCTGCATAGCTAATAAGTTTGTCGTCGTTGTCGTCATCGTCATCGTCGTCGTCGGCGTTCGCCTGCCTCTTGGCGCTAATGAATAGGGGCGTGTGCGTGAGTTGCACATTGAAATGGTCGCCAAGTTTTGCTTAAGTTAATTAACACGGAAATCAAATAGCTGGCATGCCAGGACAGCTGCCTCCCCACCCCCATCCTCTACCAATACCAAACGGTAAGAGCCTAAAGAAGCGAAAGATCAAGTCGAAAATCCGAATCGGTTGCAGCCCTTGACTGACTCGACTGGGAACAGTTTTTATGCTGACTTGAGTGTCGAGTTGAGTGAAATATAAAAATCGCCATCGACATGTACTTTATCAGAGGAGATCGTGAGAGTAAGCTCTCTTGCTCTGATCTCTCTCTCATTGCCTGCCTGTGCACTTTGTTTTTACTCTCTCTTTCTCTCTCTCACTATCTCTCTGTCTCTGTGAGCCGTTACCTAAATGCAGGTAAGTTTCGTCCCAGCTACAGGTAGCGAGAGAGCAAGCTAGCGAGCGAGCGTCCGAGCACCGAGAGAGAGTCACTTGCTTTTGCTCTCTGTTGGGTTTTGAGCTGCTTTGGCTAGCTGGAAAGGTACATAACATGAAGGTTTAGGACGAAGGGACTCATTCTTGTGCAAGGTGTCAAACGATCAAGTTCAGCTCAGAGCACACACACAGACACAAACTCATCCTATATCTATATATTTCTCCCGCTCTCGTTCTGTTTTGTTGTGCGCCTGTTTATTTTGCGTGTGCGTGCTATAGAAATTATATATTAAATTAATTTTTTTGACAACAAAAGATGTCATCGACTGTGTTGTACCATCATCATCAACAACCGCACCACCAGCAACAGCAGCAGCAACAACAAACTCTGGGCAAAATTCAAGCTCAAGTCACGCCCACAAATATGGGTGAACTATTTCCCACCACAATTGGTGGTGCCACAAAAAGTGTATCGCTATCAACATATAATGCCGGCTCCAGCACCCGAGAATAATAACAATAATAACCACATGCCAATCAAGACACGTAAATATACACCAAGAGGATTGGCCACATCAGTATCCTTATCATCATCATCAACATCATCGTTATCATCATCATCATCATCGGCGTCATCCACTTCATCCACATCGTCGTCTATATCGGCTCCATATAATGTGGATCAATCACAATCGGTGCAGCGGCGAAATGCCCGTGAAAGGAATCGTGTAAAACAGGTGAACAATAGTTTTGCCCGCCTCCGCCAGCACATACCGCAATCGATTATTGCCGATCTGACCAAAGGCGGCGGCCGTGGACCACATAAGAAAATCTCCAAAGTGGACACCCTACGCATTGCCGTGGAGTACATCAGACGTCTACAGGATTTGGTTGACGATTTGAACGGTGGACCTAGCGCCAACAGCAGCAATTTGTCGCAGCAATTGAATTTCTGTCTCGATGAGAGCAGCAGTCACAGCTCGAGCAGCAGCAGTCACAGTTCCTCTAATCTCTACTTTACAACGAACAACAACAGCAGCAGCAACAGTAGCAGTCAATTGGCACCAGCAACAGTTCCAACACCACCAACTCCACTCCAGAAACAACAGCAATTGCAGCGTCAACAATTCAATCATCAGCCACTCACACCGATCTCCCTTAATGGCAATGTGGTGGCGACACCTCCTACAGGAACCATCACTGGCACCACTTGCCATTCACCCACCTCATCATTCAATTCCAGCATGTCCTTCGATTCGGGTACCTTTGAGGCTGCCCCTCAACAATTATCACCCCCAACGACGGTGTCCACCATTGCCCTCGATGGTCAATTGCAAATGAAATTCGAACCCTATGAACATTTCCAACTGGACGAAGAGGATTGCACGCCCGACGATGAGGAGATCCTCGACTACATCTCGCTCTGGCAGGAGCAGTAATCCTCCACCCGACTCGCAAACCTTCCTCAGAAACCCACTCGACTATGTCTATGTTCCTGTCGAATTGTTCTCGTTATAATCTCTCTAGTCAATCAGATGAAAAGTAAGCAAACTGTTGAGTTGAACCAAGTGCCTCAAAAAAAAAAATAAACGAAAGAAAATAAAAACAAATTGTAAATAGACTCAGTTTTTAGTTTAATAAATCTATATATAAATCATTCTTTTTTTTTTTTTTTGTGCTCATAATTTAAGTTTCTTTTTTTTTTGGAAACCGATATACATAAGTTAAACTTAATTCCAACAATTTTTTTTAATGTTAATTAGTTGTTAGAACGTCAAATAAAAAAGGTGGAAAAAACACATGTAAAAGCGAAAGCAAACTGTTTCTTTGATTATTGGGGGGATTAGTCAAGGAGAACGCTTTCACTTGGCTATCATAAACATGGCCAACACACTTTTATATGGGCTCTACCTGTAAGAAAAAAGGGGAAAACAAAAAACATTCAAATTGTCCAGAAAGCAAACGTGCAGGTAGCTTCAATTGGGGACCATCAAATTTATAGGGCGATAGGTTTGTCTATGACACGTGCTATATCTACCTAGTGAATGCAAGAAAGGGATCGAAATTTAGAAAGAGAAAGAGATAGATTGATTCCCCTTTGGTTCAAGGGAGTAACTTCTTATCGAGAAGCCAATGTAAATATATTCTGTCAGAAATTATCAACATTCAATTCAATTGAAATTCTTAAGGAACGGAAATGAATTTGTCATAGATGACACTATTCAAAATGGATCAATTATTTTATTTGGTTAAATTTGAAATTTGTTGCACGCAACTTCGCATGAAGTAGGAGTGAAACTGATAAATTTTTATTTTGGCATTGGCGCAGAAATTATTTGTTTAGTATTCTGATATTGATAATTCTTCGCTTTAAACGTAAAGTAGTCTAAAACAAAGTCAACATGGAGTTATATTATAAATACTTGTATGATTATCACTTCAAAATCCTTTACATTCAATTCAAAACTCTCGTTTATTGAAGAGACAAAAACAAAAAACAAAAAACAAAAAAAAATCTACAACAATGTTTATTCGCCTTCAAGGAGTAATGAATTGCCGTCTTATGGAATTGGTGAATATATCGAATCAAGAAATTGCCAAGGAACGCAACAACACTGTCGTTAGTCAGCTTTTAATTGATGGTCCAACTTTGTCAATACAGAATAAAGGACGTGCCAATATGACGGTTATGAATTCCTTCCATATGGCCAAGGAGCATATGGCAGAAAAACGACGACTAGCCAAAACAACAAAGTATCCACTAACTGCCATTATGACCAAATTATTAATGGCAAATCTAATGAAATCCTATTCGAAGGATGATCTAACAAATTGTAAGCAAATTCTTCATCAATTGATGAAGAACAATTAAGAAGCAGTTCTATGCGATGTTCAGTTGACTTTCAAAATTCATTTGAAGTCCGTTAGTTAGGTTATTTTAAGGACAAGTTACAAATCGATCGAATCGATATATATTTACATATATAACACAAAAGAATGGAACCTTAGTATAGTCGATATTTCAGCTGAGCTAAATTGCAGCTACACAAGTGGAACAAGATGAAGCATTTATTCTATTGAAATATCGATTGTATTCTTAAGGAGGCGTCTAATTGAAGGATTCACACATTTCTTAAATTTTAGTTGAATAGATGATTACTTGAATTTCATACAAATTTTACCAAAATAAAATAATCTGTCTAACCAAATGCTAGTGTTTTACAATTCATTGCGTAAGAAATGAGATCCTGAATCCTTGTCCTTCAATCCTTCAATAATAATATACTTTTGCTTTTTTAAGGAGCACACAAAGAAGAGTCACTATTTCTTTTTGTATTTTTGAGAGCAAGTCAAGAACATTTCACTCAAGTACTTTCCATTTCTAGATAATTATAACAACAACTTTTAATCTCCAACTTTTCTTGATTTTGGAAAATCCTTTACTTTTCGCTCCCACGCACTGAATGCAACCAGACAATAAATCACTTTGTATTATAAAAAAAAAAAAACAAACAAAACTATATTTTGACACATTAAAGAGGAGCAGAACAAAAGCCAACAGAATCAGAAAGACATGAACCAGATCTCGAAAAGAATAACTAGAACACAAACTGGACAAAAAAAAAAAAACCAAATCGAGAGACAGAGAACTGAAGTAAAGCGGGGCGAAGAAGAAAGGGATCTTTGGGATCGGGTGCTATTCTTTCAATGTCAACGCTGACACTTGACAACTCAATGGCAATGGCATAAAGAGGGGGACTCTCTCTCTCACTTCGGGATCCTTGTCCCAATAATACTAGGCAAGGATTAAAAACAAGAAAATGAAGAGCGCCGGAAGAACTTTCACCTTTTTTTTTTGGTATTCATAGAAGTGAAAGACATATTATTGTATTATTGTAGACAACTCTGGAAATGAGCATTTGATAAACAGGCCTTAACCAAATTTCCATTGTTATCAGACAGCTGCATCGTATGCATATATGTATATACTTTTACTTGTATTTTGTATATATCTATATGAGCGATATCTCTGTATATGGTTGGTATGTAGTTTGTGTGTATAATGAATTAAACATGATGTTTAATAGATTTTTTGGCGCGCCACTTGGGCAACTTTGTTAAGGTAACAAGGAAAGGAAAGAAGCCGCGCCGCCACCGTCAATGGTTTTGCCATCAATCAGGCCAAGGAAATTTGTCTAAATTATAGGCCACATCGTTCTCTTTGCGGCCATTCAGGCTGCGGCTGCGGCTGGGGCTCAACTGCGGCTTGGCTGCTAAATGGCGCGGGTGTTTTGTTTCGTTAAAGTTCTTCTTGTTTAAAAAGGGCCAAAACACCAAAACCAGGCTCATAATTCAACTCTTTAAGAAGTTGTTACTTGAAACATTTATTTTTACACCTTAGGCGTGATGCAGGCGGCGCGATAGCCGAAAAAAAAAAAACAGACAAGCGAATAAAACCAAACAAGCAAGAAAAATAAAATAAAATGTTCGGTGTTTATGCGTTCGATTTTATTTGAATTTCAATAAGGCACTCAAGCGGCCAAGAGGGATGTGGGGGCGGTCAATGGGGGATATGAGGGGGTTTGGTGGGGATTGCCAGGTTCATTATCCTGTTATGTGCATAAGGCGGCATATTTTACTTTCATCTCGAACGGCACGCAACATTTGAAACGGGGCGTTATTAATTAGCGTTATGAATTATTGATGCCAGCGACCCTCGAGGCCGGCAGAGGATATCTTAGGTGGAGGTGGAGGCGATTGGGATAATACTCCTTCATCCTCATCATCTACATCATCATCCGACCAGCAGTATGATCTTCTCTCCTGCCAAAGCTAAAAACTATTTGCACTTGCACAAAACTCTGATATCTTTATTGGCGATTGCCCACAGAGACAGAGACAAAGACAGAGTCAGAGACTGAATCCAAGTAGAGAGGATGCATAAATCGCATCGGGAGAGCACGTACATCATCATCAGTATCAGCAGCAGCAGCAACAGCATCATCATCATCCCATACATACACAGATTGCAGTCAAAGATTCAGAAATATGTTCCAATTAGCGAACCCAAATGCGACAGCTTCACGACAGAGCAAAACAACTCAAACTCCAACTCCAGAAACAAAGTCTCTGGACAATCTCTGTCCTTTCTTCTTGTTCTTCCTTCCACGCGGAGACAACTCAGGCAAAAGTTATTTGACTTGTCATATTAAGTTGTGATAAATGTAGTTACATACGAAATGTGATAACTTTTCAGTTTCTCGAGTCGGGAGTGGAGAGAGAGCGCGAGAAAGGGATTCAGGTCTCTTGCAGCCCGGCGCTTAGGTAGCGCCGGCATCGTCCTTCCACCTACCTTTTACTAACCCCGCTTGTTATCCCTCGCCTGCCTTCCTTTCCTCTCGCTATACCTCCTTGCCATCTATCTTTCTCTAAGATGATGATGATCCGCATCCAGAATATACACAGGCCGCGAATCATTCAAAACAGTTTTATGATCCACGGGAAATTCCTAGAGCGGCACCTCTAAGCACATTGGTTATTTCTAGGGATTTCAAGCAGGTCAGTTACTATCGCCACCCTGACCCTGACCCTGACTTTAGCAATTAATATAAAATCCCAAAAATTTTGTCACAAAAAAAGAAACAGCAACAGGCTGATTATAAAGCTGACCTGGGAGAGGGGAGGGTGCAAAAAGAGATTACACCTGCTCTCGAAAAAGGGTTGAGCAAAAAGTTTACCTGCTTATCTCTACCCGTTGGCCTATAAGTATCCTAGGCCAAGACAATTGGAATTTTCTTTTGGCAAATCTGTAAGATTTACATCTGCTAATTACTATACCATAAATCTGATTTGCCTTCTTTGTTTTACCTTTGAATATTTTCTTGTATTTTTAGCAGCTTGTTAAAGTAAAGGTAAAGATGGTTAAAAAGTAGCAAGTGCGCCTTGATTAGGCGATAAATTTTGATATTTAACTAATTCTTAAATTTAGCTGCGACCTTTATTTTACTTCTTAACCTTTTATCAAGTATTAACGTAGATTGACAATGTTTTGGCATTCCTTTAACTTGGCATTCCTTTGGACAAGTAAGAAAATAAAACCTTCAAGTTAGGTCTAAAAGTTATTTGAAGCGGATCTAGATTTCTAGGGACTATAAACTATTAAAGTCCAAGTTAAAGAAAGACTTGTTTAGATTTAATTGTTAGTCCAAATATGTTGCACTAACGTTTGTTATTTTTTTTAAGTATTTTTATTTATTTTTGCAGACTGACCACCAACGTGGTTATTATTCCTACTTATAATCTCTTTTCGCTCTACCAATTAAAGTCTTAAATCTAATTATGATGCTAGCAAACACTTTAAGGTCTATGCCTACCAAGAGGCCAGTGACTGTGGTAGAGGCAGGGGTAGGGGCAGGGGCAGGTCATAATCCCCTGTAAATGGTTTCATGAAAACTTTGCTACTGGGCGTAGACCAGTTCGAAAAATAATAATTGCAAACAAAAAATTTTTCACTCCTGTTTTCTGTTTCTGTTTTTCCTGGACATGCGGAAAACTAGCACTTGAGAGTGTGAAAAAAGTGAAATGCTATTTTCACTCCACCACGACGATGATGACAAACCACATACACACACACACACACACACACACAATTATCCACACATTCACACACGTGCCTTTAAGTTGGTTGTAGACATCGTGCATCCTATATCGTCTTCTACTTTTCAGATCTTCTCTCCTTCTCTCTGTCTGTGTCTCTCTATCTCTCTCGGTGTCTCTCATTCTATCTCTAGATTTCTCATATTTGCAGATCTCGCATTGAAATTCCAAAACACGTACCACGAACCGTCTGAGATGTTGTTTGATGGATTATATGGATTTTGCTCATAAAGTTGAACACAAAACAAGCAAAGAAAAACAACTAAAATAAAATCCAAAAATCAAAAAGCAAAAAAAAAAAAAAAAGAAAGACATAAAAATAAAGAAAATAAAACTAAAGTATTAATATTAAGCGGCAACTAGTTTTGAAGTTTTGGCATCCTTTGGTGCGTCATCAATCTGCGGTGGCGTTTTGTCAAACACTCTCTGGCTCATATTATTTGCATAAAACCAAGGAAGCAACCAACAAAATCTCAAAGATGGTTCACCGTTCCACATATACCCTTTTACGTGTAAATCATTATTAATATTAAGAACTTTTCATCCATGATCTTCCTGGAGAAATGCACTACCAGGGAATTGCAGTCGTCTTACCACTTTCAGCAAATTTCTCCTTTATTCCTATTCTATTTAAGGTCTATAACATATAATATCTGAATGATGAAGTAGGATCAAAATCAGCTTAAAAATGATCTAAGGATTGTGATTCTGAATCGATTTTGATCTTACTAACAGCTTTATATTGATAAAGTATATGTGTATATAAACCATTTCGATTTTGTGCTAGGCTATGTGCTTTTAGCAAGAGTATAACAGCAAAATAACAACAACAAATGCCAGACGCATCTGCATTGTTGCCCAAAGGGGCCAAAATGGGCGGACAGAGAGCTGAACTGATCGATCGGTTGTTGTAGTTGTTGTTGCTGTTGTTGTTGTTACTGGTGATGGTGCCTGGGAAGGAGTTGGAGCTGGAACTGGAGCTGGAGCTGGAGCCTCACATCGGCTCAGCTGGCCATAAATCATGATCTGTAATTACCCGTTGGCGCAGGATGCATCGGCATCAGCATAAGCCACGCGCACAATACAAAACAACCAAAAAACAAAAAAAATAAAAAGAAAAAAATCACAAAACAACAAAATCCCAAAAAAAAAAAAGACGAAACCACAAAAAAATAAATAAATAAAATGTTTCGAGTTCAAGAGTTTATCTGTGGTCAGTTAAAATCCTTAGAGCATAGGAAAAGGATTGCATACGATTGAATGGGTTCGGATTGGATTGCATGCGCCATGCCATGCCATGCCATGACCAAACACAATTCTTTGTCTCCATTAGAGGTTCTTCTCTGTTTCTTCATGTAAAGTGGATTCCGCCAGTTCTTGATCATCTTGTCTCTCAATTTCCTATATTTGTTTTGATATCCATGCATTGTTTGATCTCTCTTTTTTTTCAAGTTGGCTACGGTAATGGCAATATCCTTTTGATCCTTTTTTCACACTCTCGAGTGGAGCAAATATTTTGAAAGGTTTAAAGGCAAAGAGTTACTTGTGGCGTTTGATATGCGCCAGTTCCACGAATGCATACACCAATGCGGCAATAGTTCGCCTTGATCTTCAGTTTGGTTATGATTTTGAGTGATGGACAGATTGATCATGAAACCCAGGCGCCAAAATGTTTTCTTTTTTCAAAATTAGGTAAACAATTCTTCTTCTATTTTTTCCAATGAATTTTGATATGAAAATCTCTTTTGGCATTTAAATTAACCATGAAACTCACAAATTGTGACTACTATATCAGAGTATTGAAAATGCAGTGTTTTTATACCCTTGCAAAAAGGGTATATTAATTTTGGTCAGAAGTGTGCAACGCATAGAACGAAGCATCTCCGACCATACAAAGTATATATATTCTTGATCAGCACGACGAGACGAGTTCAACTAGCCATGTCCGTCCGTCTGGATCAACGCAAACTCCTCCTAGACCGTAAGAGCTACAGAGCTGAAATTTTGCACGCAGGCTTGTATATACTGCAGGCGTTGTATATCTCGGATTCAGCCGGATCGGACCACTATATCATATAGCTCCCATACAAACCCCAAAGTCACGAACAGTGACTTTTCTCAATAACTTCGTTATTTTCTATGCTATTATCGTGAAACTTAATATTAGAGAGGTTACTACGCCTATAAGCGACTATGCCAAATTTGATCAAGATCGGATGACTATATCATATAGCTCCCATAAGAACGATCGGTCGAAAACAGTGACTTTTATGAATAACTTCGTTACTTTTAACGTGATTGTTTTCAAATTAAACATTTGTTAGTTTAATATATCTGTTAATGACTGTGCCAAATTTTATCAAGATCGGATGACTATATCATATAGCTCCCATAGGAACGATCAGTCGAAAACAGTGACTTTTGTAAATAACTTCGTTACTTTTAACGTGATTGCTTTCAAATTAAACATTTCTTAATTTAATATATCTGTTAATGACTGTGTCGAATTTGATAAAGATCGGGTGACTATATCATATAGCTCCCATAGGAACGATCGGTGGAAAACAGTGACTTTGATCAATATCTTCGTTATTTCCTATGATTGTATTCAATTCTTTCGCAAACATAAGCCTTTTTAGATAAAACGTTCTTCCACATTGATGGCTAATAGGTAAGGAAAGAGTTACCAAAATAGTTGCAAGGGTATACAAACTTTGACGCGGTCGAAGTTAGCCCCGGCCCTCTGGTTTGTTATTGAATTTTATGTGATCAGCTTGCCTTGCCCTCTTCTTGTTGCCCAAGCGAGAGTCTGTAGTTGGGAGCATAAAACACAAAGACAACAACAACATGGACATCAGGGCAACTGGCAGGTTTTGTCAAGAGTCGCCGTGGCAGTTAAAGAAGCTCTCGACCAACAACTGCTTTGAGCGTGTGTATCTCTTGCAAGTTGCTTTTAAGCGTGCGAACTTTTCATTCATGAAAAAATGAAAAATAAAATACATGAAAGTTTTGGTATCATCAGCATCATCAATTTTGAGGAGATTCAATCTGGCCCTGACTCTGGTAATGCACTGCCTGCACTACCTTCTACTGGATTTTCCACTGTCTTCTGTCGCTGTCTCTTATGAGTTTCGTATGAGTTTTGCATTGCAACTCGCCTGCTGTGCAACTAAATTCAAAGGACATTCATTGACTTTTGTATGGATATGAACTGTAGTTAAATTAATTTCACATTTACTTTTATGCGACATATTGGCATTGGGTGTAAATATTTGTACCAAAACATTACGTTACGGTCATTCGTTCATTTGGTTCATTTTAGTTCTGGTTGCAAGGTCAAGTTTTGTTGTTTGAGGCAAACATCTGTGCGCCTCGATGCCAGCTGGTGCCTACTGCATTCGTTGCACAGTAGCCATCTAGGATAGTGTAGTGTAGTGTGGGTGCTACTGTCCACGATTGTCCGAATGGACCTTGGGCTTTGGGCCGTGGCTAATAGCCAGGGCAAATCAATGTTCAGAATTGCATCTCAAATGGCATGTGCCTTTCCCTACCCTACCTTTCGTTGCCTTTCCTTTGCTTTCTTTTTATTTCTTTTTAACATTTACCACCTTGCCAGTAGCCAACAGATTGAATTTCCCAAGGCAAACATCGTTGGTATTATTTACTTTTAATTCGCAATATTATTATTATTTTTTATTTTTTTTAGTAATTGATATCAACCTCAATCGCTGGCCACCCAAAAACGTAATTGCACCATAATTTTGATTCCATTTTAATGACTTTATTTCCGAGACTCAGATTGGACAGCTGCTCCCCAAAAGGCAAAAGGGTTTAGGTGTAGGTGACGGGGGCATGGGGGCGAGGGGAGGTAGTGCGTGCCTGTATATTGCAAATCCCATGATCATCTCAAATTGAATTTTAATCAAGTCGCATATTGTGTATAATTAAAATGTGTTTAGCGCATTTCCTGTGAGGTCTTCCTTAATAACATTTTAACTAGCCACACGACGGCCAAAGCACATGAAAAGTTGAAATGAAGTTATCAACACTTTGCCAGAAAATTGGCACAAAGGGGCAGAGAATTGGCCAACCAGCCAACTGACTGACCGACTTGATTGGCTTGCATGTGGCATTGACTCAGCACTCAGCACTCGATGACGACGCGTGTCTCCCAGATGAAATAGTTGCAAGACACGCAAATTGGTTAACCAACACAAACAAAAAAACAAAGGAAGTGAATGGAGCCTGCTGTTGGTAGAGATTCAAAGGAAATAACCCAAAAATTCAAATCAATTAAATATTTTAGTCCAAATATTAGCGATCTACATATCAGAACGCTTTAAAAGAAAACTGGACATCACACTCAAAGAGAAGGAAACATTGTAATATGAAGTAGCAGCCTCATCATTTAAGACGAATTTATTTTCATTTCAATAATGCCAAAGTAAAAATAATAAGTTTTACTTGATGATGCAATTTATTTGTTGTAGACAAAACCATAAATCATAAGCCATTAGATGTGATAACCAAAAATAGTTATATTTGAGTTGTTTGCTGGTTTTTGGTTCTTTTTATTCAGTTTATCTATCTATAATCGCTGGGAGGAGTTGGTTGGAGAGTAAAGACGCATTCCTGGTTGCCCGCCAGTCATTAGTCTAGAAATAAATGGCAATTAAAAATGAAGCGACACGTTCCAGCACTTTGGCACTGGCAAGATGAAAAGTGAAACAACAATAGGCCCGGAGCTGCTCAGAGGGGAGAGAGAGGAAAATAGATCTAAGATCAGACATCTAGATAGCCGCCGGTGTAAATTTCCACAAAATGCAATGACCAAACATAAAAAACAAGTTGAAAAAAAAAAGGAATGGGGGAAGAAATATGAAATTATGAGAAACTACAATGCGTGGCAAGGATAACGCGAGCGTGAGCGTCCTTTTTTTTTAGAGAGAGAGACAGAGAGAAAGATAAAGCAAATGAAGATATAATAATAATGAAAATGATGATCAAGAAGAAGCAACTATTAACAACCGCAGGATCTTCTACACACTCACACACACACACACACACACACACACACACACACACACATAAATGCTGGCATTAGAAAATGCATTGTCATGAGTTCTTGTTGTTGTTGTAGTCATAAATTTCATTGACTTTATCCCTCTAAAAACTCTATCAATTTTTCATATTTAACGCCATTGTTCAGAATTAATCCTTTGAAAATCATGCGGGGCATAAGTATTACTTACTAGGTGGAATTGTCACTGTTCGATGGAATTAAGACACATAAATCGTTTTGACTTTGGGTCAAAGATACTTATCGTCCAATACCTTGCTTGGAGTAGTTAACATGGCTTGTATCTAGTTGAGCCCAAGGATCTAATGTGCTGTGTGGTCCAAAGTAAAAGGCTTAAATAATATGAAATAAGTGAGCGGCTTAGGATCCACTTTAGTGCCAGGTGAAGGAAAATGTTCTAATAAGATCGAGTTAATTAACTTTTGCCTATCATTAGACTTTCGCCCCAAAATGAAACTTTTTCTACTTCTTTTGCTTCCTTTGACTCTATTACTCTTGTTTTTGTGCAGTCAAAGGTTCAGTTGGGTTAATGTGGTTCAACACCAATTTAAACACTTCATATATCTTGCATCTTGTTAGCCATTTTGCCATTGGTCAATTCGATTTCAGCTTTTAGCATTCAATGAGTATTGAGTAACCTGATATGCAGTGCGCCCCCAGGGGCCAAAGGCGAAAAAGGCAAAAGGAAGTCATCCGCAATAAGGCAACCGCATCGCATCGCAACGCATCGCATCGTATTGCATTATATTGCATTGGTCGAACCGAAAAAAAAGAAACAAAAAAACGAAACTAAAGGGCAACAAAAGACTGTATTGATTTCGATACTTTGGCCATACATTGGCGTTTATCACCACCCGCCTTGGCTCGTCTCATCTCTCGTCTCCCTTGTATCTTTCTCTGTTTTTTTTTTTCGGTTAATGGCCCTAGAGGTTAGCTGACTATCGATTTGCCTTTGTCTTATAATTGGATTTAGATTAATTGCATCTTACGTTTCATTTCAGATCATCGACTGGGCCTGCGCCAAAGCCAAAGCCAGAGCCTTCATCATGAAAAATTACATCAAAATAAAAACGAGAATACAATTCCTTAGAAATTGAAATTGTAGCGATCCTTAGCGGGCATTCGGCGAATTGTCGGCGTGTGCTACTGTCTTCCTGCTGCGATTTTTGAACCGCAATTTCATTAGCTCTGTTTGTTTTTCTTATTTTTTTGTTCTTTTGACATGACAGATACACAAAACGTGTATACACTTAATCATTAATTAGCATTAGATCAATTGGGTTCAATCCCAGATGGATAGAAGCTAACTCTCTGGCTCCTTGTTTCTAGTCTGTTTCTGTTTACTACTCACTTGGCTACCACTGCTACTTATTCTCTGGGGGGAAGGTGATTTAACTGCCCCGATCCCAGTTGAAACTGTCGCAACATCCCATGTTGACGGCAGTCATGTTACTTTTAATGATAATTGCCGCCTCACAACTCATTTTTCACATTGATAAATGGGTTTCGCGCGACCAACTCGGAACGCAACTCTTGAATCAAGTCGCTGGCATGGCAGGAACCTGAAACTTTAGTTTTTGGAGTGACCGAAAAAAAGAAAACGACAAACCAAGCCAGCAAAAACTTGTCAACACATTAAGCTTTAAGACTTCCATGGAGCTATATGGAATATGGGACTATCAGATCACCTATAAGTGTTTAACTTGTAGCTTTTGAGAGTTTCCAAAAACAACATTAGATTTTCGAAAGACCACACAGTGTGATGCAGGCATTACATTTGTAGGCTTTAGGCATTTGCTATGCAGATGAACGACACCACATCGCATCGTTTGTAGGGTTCCGAAGATTTTTGCTCCTACCGGAACGCACACAGAGCAACAACTAAAGCTATCACGATTTGTCTTTATGATACACCCAATGGCCCAAAGGGCTGCCACCAAGGCAGGCAGGCAGTCAGGCAGGGAGAAACAAGCAACACACAGGATCACAAGGCTCCAGAGTCGGCTACATCTCAGGCTCACACTGTTGTTGGTCTGGAACTGAGACTGGCTTTGAGACTGGTTCGAAGTTTTGCGTCATAAACCATTTCAACATTTTCGACTTGTTAGCAATTAATTAAATAGATCGGCCCGTGGCTAACAGCTTCGACTTGTAATTTTTCTTGCGGCCACTAAATGTCCTCTCAGAATCCCGCCCCATACCATTTCGCAGATTTCGTCACTCTCCTTGTACTCCCCTTTGCTTTTCATGGTTAATTACCACAAAAGGGTATACAATTTTTATGGTGGACACACGCCCAAATTCACTAACTTGCCCTCTCCCTCTCTCTCTCTCTCTCCTTTATGTCTCTTGGATGGGAAGGGCCTGGCATTTGCATGCCATGCTTATAAACTGTCTGGCAACGCTAAGGCACGCTTCAAACGATCCGCCAAGAAAGGTTTCCGACTGACTTTGGGGCTTTTCTTGTCCATCCCCCCAAACGAAACATCCTCCCCCTCACTACCAATTGGCAAGAGGCAAACGCACTGCGCATCGTTCGTCGTTCTGTGGCAAGTTTGAAATTTATTTCGCTGTTTTTGCAATTTAAGGTAATTATTATGTACCTTTGGGGTAATTTTAACACCTCGACACCATCGACAAATATCATCTTTGGGGCCCCCTTTTTACTTTACCACAGAAGTAGCTGGGCATTCGGTTCCATATCAAGCAGCCAAAATCACTACAACAACAACAGCAACAAACGTTTCTTAGAAGCGCAAAACTTTCAACACCTTCAATGCGTGTCCCATGCAACTGGCTGAATGACTCTGACCCAAACTAAGTGAACATTTTATACACTACACTTGAAGAAAATTAACTAAGACAATGCTTAATCGATTATATTTTGGCACATACTTTATCAATAGGATTATTAGTTTAAATAAATTGACTGAACAGTAAAACAGAGATAAAGTTTACTCGTAAATGAACCAAATAAGTATGTTATACACAAATAAATGAACTACCATCTAAATAAGTAATCCTATGAAATCCTTTAATAAACTGACTTGTGTTTCAGATCACTCCATTCGATGTAGTTTTGATTTTGTAGTTTTCTTGCAGTGCACTTTAGTTTTAACAGGCAAAAAGCTCATCCAGCACTTCCCATGCGAGATGGCCAGTTATTTTTCACACCTCGGCAACATATTTTCGCACTTGGGCCTCCGCGTATTCGGTTACTACTACAACAATCAAGGCGATGCCGACTGCCGTTTTTAATAACCGAAGCGCTGTTCGGGCTGCTGTGCTGTTATCTTACTCAGTTCATCGGTATTGTGGCCGCGGTTTGACTTTGACTTTGCGTTTGGGTTTTTTGGCCTTTGGGGCTTGTCCGGCATATCCTGCTGGCTGTCAGCACTTTTTGGCTCTGGCGGTGGCGGTGGCGGTGGCGGCGTCGTCGTCGTCGTCGTCTGTCGCAATTATCGCGAGTAGCGTGCGTGTAAATTACCGTTATTAGGTGTGATCGTGCGAATTTTGAGCTACGTCTTTTCAACAACAACTATAAGAACAACATCTCATACAAATTGTAGCTACTCAACTTTCAGTTGATCCGTATTTTCCCTTCGCTTTCATTTACAAATCACGCGAAAGTGACAATTTCCGCTTGATCCAAACAACCGACCAACCAACAGGAACAGAGCAGATGATCCTCATCCATTTGGTCTTTGGGTATACATACATACATACCTACATATGTCTTGTGGTTGCATCCCATAAAAAGTCAAATTAATGTGATGATGTGCTCCAGATAAAATCTTCTTCATCTGTTTCTCTGTTTTTTTTTTTTTTTTTTTTTGGCTGTTAAGTGACCCAAGCTGACAGATTTCACGCGTATGATAATCAAGCGACCATCTACTACTAACTGTTAAACACAAATCTAAACAATGTGACCTACTCCATCACGTTTTACACTTGTCGCACCAATACGTGACAAGAATCCCAGGGCAAGGGTCAACAGTTCAGCTCATGCACAGTAGCCTATATGTTTTGAATTTCAATTGATATTAGTGTTAATGAATGAAGAGGACATAAAATATATAATTAATTGTTTCATTGTGATATCGATGGCAACATCGATATTGCCATAATGTCAAAGAACAAGCGCTTCCGTTTTGGTTCAAGGCACACAAAAATTCCAAGAAAATTATGCAGATTGAATGCGTGTGATATTAAGCATAAGAAATTTCTGGGCTAAATTTCTATATTTTTATTTATGCTGTTTTTTTTTATATATAGTCTGACTTTGCTTGAAAATTTGTTTCAGAGACTGCATATTTTCTTTATGATTAAAAATCAAAAAGATTTCCCTTATAAAAATCTATTCCTTAACATCATATTTGTAAATTAGTTAGAATTCAATTCCAAAATTCTCTCTATGCATATTCCCAGGATCTTATATGATACTAGAACAATGTCTAATTGGATTCAATTACATATCCACTTACATTTGATCTGCTCGTCAGATGTCGCTGTAGTTCGACCAATTAGAAAATGTTACATCCAATCAGGAGGTGAGTAGAGGGCGCCAGTTTTTAACTAATTAGACAGGACTATCGAAGGAATTGGTCACCCTAATGTTTATGTCCTGCTGCCTACCTGTCCTTCGAGACACCTATTCTACGTTTTCCCCATTTCATGCAGTTTAATTAATCATGGCGTCGAGCTAATTAAATTGCTACCAAAACATATATTGGGTCCTGGACTCGCTGAAATGAAAGGGTTACCCCTACAATTTTCTTAGTTTTTCTTTTCTTCTTGTGTTTTTTTGTGGAGGCGTACAGGTGATGACGCAATGGAATTTTGGTGCATTAGAAATGCATTAAATGGAATCAATGAGTAGCATCTAAATATAGTAGATCGTTCGATGGCAGCTTACAAATGGTTTTTCGAATTTGATTCGGAGGAGTCGTCTGCCTCCTACAAAATAAAATAAAATAAAATAAGAAAAAGGAAAATACAGCTGCCGATCTACCATGTTAATCAAGGGCTTTGGGTTCTGGAATCTGTCTCGGATTGGGGTTGCTGGGTTTATCTTTTTTATGCATTTATGGCGGGGGTGCAATCTCGTTACCTTAAATGACTGTAACGGTATACAAGCAACGTTTATTTGCGACTGGACCCTGGACTTGAAAACTAACAATGTTGCAAAGTTTTACGAATTTTTGTTTTTTGCTTCTTTTGGTTTTTATTGAAGGGCAACTTGTTCACTTGTTGTCTCTCACATAGCGCCATTATTCGCAAAGGAGACGTCAAGATCATGATGATGATGATGGTAGTGGGCGGAGGAGGGTAAGGAGAAGACTTTGCTTCGTGACAAAGCCCATGGAGAACGTTGCATTGGTATTCATGAGATGGCACACACTTGTGGGATTTGTCTGGCTCTCCAAATCCGACCCCTTTAACCGACTCGTTATGTTGTTGTTGCTGTTGTGATGCTGATCGGAAGCACGTGTCAAATGCGGCAAAAATAAGTAGACGGTCAATGTGTGGAATGGGGGGCGGTTGGGCCACAGCACGATCTGTACGTTGGGTAAGGAAGTTTTTTGATGAAGAACAATTCAAAATGATGGCAAGTTGTTTGCTTTATCAAGGCCAATTCAAGTTGATCACAAAAAAGTATATACATATAGGACTGAAGTGAAAGTGTTCTTAAGCATCTTCCTGATCATGATTATGATGATGGTGATGGATCACATTTTATATCATGCGACATGTCGTAAAAATGGAAATGCACAGAAGACAACAAAAAGCGAGTCCTTTCCAATTTCCAATTCTTCTTTCTTTCTTACTTTTTTTTTTTTTTTGACAAGGATCAGCAATTTACAACAACAAAGATTTGTAAGTCTCGTTTTCATAGCGAGAGTAAATGAGACAGGGAGAACAGGCGAAACGAGAAGTTTTCCCAAAAGAAAAAAATCTTAAAGAAAAGAAAATGAAATAGCAGTAAAGTGAGGACAAAAACGACTGCCAGGACAAAAGCAAAGACACTGCATGAAGGTAGAGGAAAAAGGGAGAGCCAACAAAAACGAGAGTGAGATGGCAAAGAGAGAGAGAGAGACCAAGAGAGGGAGAGAGGGTGACAGCACCCACAAGAGCAACCCCTAGATTCTAGGCGCACTGCTACGCTCACTTGCTGGCAGAGCAGAGAAACGAGCGGGCAATCCCCGATCACTTGTACCCTCAGGCAAAAGAGTAAGAGTCCTAAAGTCCCGTAGTCCTGTGAAGCAGAGGCAGGTAGCCGAACCCCAAAATCCTTAGCCACCACCACGCAAAAGGAAATTCTCTGCTCTGCTCTGCCTGGCTCTGGCTCTGCCTGCCTGCTGCCTACTGCCTCAGTCGGCGACGCGTCCAACAAGTACTTAAGGGCCGCATGCAGAGGGAAGTTTATCATTGCGGAATTTGATTCCACACAGTCAACAACAACTCCAGTCTCAGCTTCAGTCTTAGTCAACAAGGATTACCATGACGAGCATCTGCGCTAGCAACGTTAGCAATAGCTATCAACATTTCCAGCTGACCAACGGCAACATTATGTTGCTGCAACCAAACCATCAACAGCAGCAGCAGCAGCAACAACATCAAGGGCAACAGCAACATCATCATCAGCTGATTGCCCCAAAACTAATGCCATTGGGCAATAGTCAACTGCAGAACATCCAACAGCAGAGCAGCCAAGTGGGTCCCATTCTATCCAAGAAGGCCAAATACAATAACTACACCAATGCCATGCCCTATGGAAACGGTGCTGGTGGCGAGCAAATGCCATCAGTGGCCCGGCGCAATGCCCGTGAACGCAATCGTGTCAAGCAAGTGAACAACGGTTTTGTCAATCTCCGTCAACATCTGCCCCAGAGTGTGATCAATAATCTCTCGAATGGCGGTCGTGGCGCTAGCAAGAAGCTCTCCAAGGTGGACACCCTGCGCATTGCCGTTGAGTATATACGCGGCCTGCAGGATCTTCTCGACGATGGATCGTCGCCTATGGCAATGCTTTTCAATGCCAATTCCTCATCATCGGTATCATCGTCGGCAGATGAGAGCAGCAACGATGCCACCAGCTATCAAGAATACAACAGCAGCATGGGCAGTCCACCACAAGCCACGCAGTTTGTCCACCATCAAACGCACACCACCTCCTATCATTCAGCCGGCTCGCCAACATCCTCCTCCGCCTACAGCGAATGCGAACATCCATCAACCTATGTCAAGCAGGAGGTCAAATCGTTTGAATCCTTCGACAGCTTCAGCGACGAGCAGCCCGATGATGAGGAACTCCTCGACTATATCTCATCGTGGCAGGAGCAGTAAACAAACTTCAGTTGCTGTGCAACATCCAACACCCAAAAAACGCCAAGTGAAAAAACCAAAAAAAAAATTTGTACAAATTGTAAATATTTAAAACAAAAAATTGTTGCCTTAGTGTAAAGGAAAAGGAAGAAGATGAACCAAGTCAAAAAATCATAATTTTTTTTTCATAATCATAAGTTACTTTAAGAATGGAAGACATTGATTTAAAACATAGTTCTAAGGTTTTTTTGTTATAAGCATGGAAGACACTAAACTAGTTCATAAGCAAACAAAATAAACAAACAAACATGGAATCTAAAAACATAAATTTACACAAACTCTTTTTATTTCAACAAACAAAAACAAAATCAACAACACATTTTCAGCAAGACTTTCCCCCCTTTGGAAATGATTTTTCCATTGTAAAATGACCAAATTTTTGGTCAAGTATTCATTAGGAACATTAAATTCACATAAGATCATAACAGTCTAAAGATCAACGACATAGAAGATCATATCCTTAAAATAAAATATGGGTATATCTTTGAAGACAGTAGAAGATAAATGATAAAGCCTAGCTGAGTTCATAGCTCTTTATTTTAAATATTAATTATAATAACTTGGAAGAATTAAAATTTGAATAACTTGCCATAGACTTACAATGACTCACCCAAAAATTAAACCCCTTTTCAATATGGACTCAACTAACATCCTGGCTGGCGCAATGGGCAATGGGCTTAGCAGAACCAATGACAAATCCATGGCAACCCACTCGCTTGTACCGGAAGTAGCAGCGAAATATTTGTTTAAACTATATATTTTTTAACGAGTTTCAATTTGGTTTGCATTGTTAATGGTGCATAAATTGCCTAAGCGGAAATAGAGAGTCACGCCTCAGAGGTTGAAACGGACCAGAAACCGGGGCGAATGCAAAAGAAAAGCAACCTCGAGGAGGATCGCTAGGACTCGCGGCCCACGTGTCTGGCGCACCCCAAATACACGGAAAAAAAGAAAACAACTTTCGAAAGCTGGACCTAAGAGAGAGGCACAGAGCCATAAAATGCACTTCCGGGCGCTAGCAGCTAGGTAAGTTGCTCCTTTTAGCCTCCTACCCCTAAAAGCAGTTAGACACCCCGAAAACGAATAAATATATATTGAAGCAAAAGGCATAACACCTCGACGACTTGACGCACCCTTCGGGGAGGAACTTTTGAGCGTGTGCCAAGACACAGGACTTAGGACGAATTGTCGATATGTCTGTGCGTTTGTGTGTTCACATTACATATGCAGGAATGCCGTCTAAGATGTGCCACACCCACATTATGCTAATGTCCATCGTCTAGGGCCGGACACGTGCATTTAATGAAGAAGCAGATGATGATGATGATGATGAAGAAGAAGAAAAAGCCAAAGAAAACGATGAAGCAATCCTAGAGGGTGTTGCCCTTACCACGAAGCTGACGACCCGCCTCAGGACGACGACGAAGACAACGTAAAAGAGTAGGACGAGGACGAGCTGCTCCTCCTCGATCAAGACAGGAAGCATAATTTCGTTGTCTCAAAGCGAACACAAACGTACAATAAAATTTTGCAATATTTTTCCTCAAAAAAAAAAAGAAATAAATAAATATGAAAAGGAAGAGGGAAAAATAAAAAGAATATGTATATGGATATGGAGATGGTGAAGAAAAAGCAGCAGCAGAAGAAGAAGAAGAAGAAGGTAGGTAGCGCGAGAGGACACAATGGGAAATGTGATTGTATGTCAGCTTAAGATGCGACGGCCAGGATAAAACCAGGAAACGGAATGAATGAGAGTGAAACTCATGCTCATCGTTTGAGTTCGTTCGCTTGGCATTGTTACCGGATATTAAGAAGAAGCTTAGCTTAGCTCAGCAAACTCGGTGCCACGGCCTGGACCAGGATACAATACCCCAGCATCGTGCCGTATTGCAATGCAATCTTAAGCAATCCTTGGATGCAAGAGCTCAAAGGTGTCAAAATACGGGGACTAAGCCAATGTCCTTTAATAGGCTATCGTTTGGAGTTTTCGTCTTCTTCTCTCTTTTTTTATGCAATTTTTAGCTAAGATTTCGAACGAACGTCCAACAGATCGTCTCATCTCAAATGACCAGAATGATCCTACTACGTAACATCGATTCCATTGAACCGATCTGATGGTCCAATGGCAATAAATTCATTCCATTTCATTGCATTCGATGTCCTTGTTGCTATTGCAGGAAGTAACTTCTTTTGTGCGCCACTTGGTCTCAATCGCAGGAAGTGCGTATTTGTTTTGCATCTTCAGTCCAGACGGCAGAGAAAAAGAAGAAGGTCCTGTCCTGTCTCGTTGTCTCCAAAAAAAAAAAATATATATATATGGATTTTTGTATGTTTAAAGTGCTTCTGCATTTATTTATTTTTATTATAGATACTAGAGAAGAGAAATAGAGGAAGACTGAAATACGAACCTCATGTTATATTATCAAGTCGCAATTCAAAGGAAAACTGGGCGCATCCCGAAGGACACTACTAGTAAAGGACACACTTGTACTTGTACACTTGGCATTTTGAGTTATGTGACTTTATGACGGCGCATCGTTTCTCTTTCTACATAGCTGCATTTACTTCCACGCGTCCCTGAACAAGATTTATGATGCATGTGTCAAAATACGAGAAGTCTTGTTGCTGCATTACAAGAGTCTATAAATACATATGCATACGTGTATGTACTTAGTTCCCATCGATATCTTCGAAATATTCAATCTCAAGCTTGTCAAATTTCGCACTTAACCAGGCGTCAAGTGGAATGTTAAATAAATGGGATATGAGTTGCTTCCTGGTAGCTTCTTAATGAGGCGACATCAAGTGCTACTAACTCAGCTAACGCTTCTTCTTGGTCTCCACAAAACTCAATTGAGTTGTTCTTCATTAAATCTTTCTCAAAGAGTTCAATGGAAATTTTGGTTGGTCTACTTATTCTTGTTAAAACCAAAAATTTATGAGGCATTTCAACGTTTACTACAAATTGTCCCCTTTTTTCAAAATGCCAACTAACTCAATAAAGTCAGCGATTTTAAAGATCGTGTATTAGTTTTATTATTGTTGATCAAACCTCAAAATCTACTTAATATATCCTTTTGAAATTAGAAAAACTATTTCTATACATAAATCAGCAAATAATTAAGGAAATATTTTGTGTATATTTATTTTGAAACTCAACTTGATTACCATCGGGAAATATATATATGATAACTTTAATATTTAAAAGGGATTAGTTCCAAAACTCTATAAAAACTTTCCAGCTAAATTCCTTTTTTTTTTTTTTTTTTTCTTACAAATTTAGGAACAGCTCCAGAACTAGCATTCAAAAGTTAGAATTACTATCTGGCAGAGGTTCATAACGATTTTTTATCACTTTTTTCATCTATTGAGTTGAGAATATTGCATTTCATTTTGGCTTTACATTGATCTTTGATCTCTGATGATCACAATTGTCTGTCTATACGCACGCTACATTTAGCACAGTGTGAACAAGATCTGGATAAATGACTTTTCGTATTTATGAATCGAAAGAGAGATAGAAATAGACAGGTAGTGGGAGGGGAAGAGGTTGAGGGGCAAAGAGTTTTTATATTTGGTTTTAACTTTGAACAAAAAAAAACTAACCGCAGAAATCAACAAAAGTGCTCATTGAATTTTTTCTCTATTTTTTGGGGGAAATGAAAATGAAAACGCAGTTGCACACACATACAAAAACACACACTGATACTCACACACTCGCACACGTGTTCGTATTCTGATTCTGGTCCCAATAAACTATCGCAGGCAAAGGCAATCAATGTCAGAGCTAAAATCGAGAGCCATCCGAGAGACGATAGACAATAGCGAAATCCAAATCCATTCAAAAAGATTTCTTCTTTTTTTTCACTAGAATATCCTGCGCTTATTGTTTGGCAGGATCGCATGAAAAGTGATTTCTATTCAGAACAAGGACGACGACGACATATTCACGTATCGAGTACACTAAAGTTTTTGTTAGAAATTGTCCATTGATGCGTGCATTTGGGGGCTCCCCCCTCCTCGCTCTCTTTCTCTCTCTCTCTCTCACTCTCTATCGATCTCTCACATAAATCTGCGGGTATTGTTGGAGTTTTTGATTTTTTCTGCGCCATCAAAAGGTCAGCAGCTAAGGTCAAACTATGTATGTACATATATGAAAGATTCATTACAGGCGTTTTCCTTGAACATTTATGATATACACACAAAGAGAAAGAGATACATACATATATAGATAGAGACAGAGAGGGAAGGCAAGAAACATCGATAGGACACTGGCAATCCCTTTTTTGCCATCCATTAGCATTCGCAGCATTGACATTCGTCACAGGTTCGCGAAATTAGCAGCGTATCCGATTCGTAGGTGTGGAATTCACTTGTTTCCTTTAGAACCTTCCAACTCAGCGTTACGAATTTCCCAATGGTTTTTGCTTTCTACCTGTTTTTTGTTCTTTCTCTATATTTTTGGGAAACTTTTGGGTTTTTCATCACACTGGGCATGGAAATTTGCACACAGTGAACAAGTGAAATGGACATTTTAACGAAACATATGTTAACATCGAAGATGTACTCGTATATAGAGGATGTAGAAGAGTCTATTAATGTCTGTAGGAGACAGAAATATTTGAGGGCACATATATTTTTGATTCCCTCAGGATATCGTAAACTATATTTTAGTTAAATATATGACTTATATTGGCAACACAAATTTCATGAAAGTCATTGGACAATTAGCGGAGTCATAGGTCTAGCCGCTAGGTGCGCTAAAGTATTTATGGTGGTCAGGGTATACTCTAGTCGATGCAACACTTAACACTTTCTTCATATCAATAAGGAAAGCAAGGGCGCGATACGTTCGCAAAGCAAGCGAACAAGAAACGATAACCAAGTGTACTTAATTACCATTAAGTAGGACTAAAAGACGGTTTAGGATTAGAAGAGAGAAGAAGGTTTATTACCTGAACATAGACTGCAACCGATCAAGATTTTAATATTGTTGCAAAAAAAAAAAACCAAATTCCCAGGCTACTTTTGCTATTAATTACTCGACCAGATGATTATCAACGGGACTAGATACAAAATTCTATGGTATTAGATGGCCTTGGAAAAAGGAAAAATCTTGAAGAACATTGCATATGAACATTGCCGAATACAAAAAACAGATTTACTTTTAGTAAGTCTATGAAAATCGCATCGAAAAATCAAAAATTTTTCAAACCACAAAGGCAGGAGTTTAGTTCTTTTTTTTGTTTTGTTGTTTTGTTTGTGACCCGCGCCAGATACAGCCAGAAGGAGGTAGTGGCGATGGTGATAGCGGAGGAGGGGTAGAGCGGCAGCGGCATCAAAGCAAAGTCACCGACCGTAACATGAAAAATGTCAACCACAAAACTGCGGCAGCCCATGACATTCGTTTCATAGATCGATACCATGAATCGATCTAGATCCTAGACCACAAAAAGCAATAGAGAGAGACAAAGAGAGAGAGAGAGAGGGAGAGAGAAATGGTGCTGATGATGATGATGATGATGGTGATGGCTCTTTGAAGCCAAAGCCGCTCTCTTCAGTTTAGAATTCTTCTTTTATACATATATTTTTTTTTTTTTGCTCTTGCTTTGTTTTTGTGGACTGCCTCCTACGATGCGATAATCGATTTATCAAAAAAGCAAAAAAGAAACCAAACAATAAAGGATGCAAAAAAAAAAAAAAGAAGAAAGAAATCCACAGATATATAAATGCGGTGATGAATAGAAAAAATAGCAAAAACCACCGCCACTGGCATTTGGGTCAAAGAAGGCGGCAATTTTTAATGCACATTGATGTGCATTAAGACGTGAAATTGTCACCATTGTCCTGGCCATTGTCCTGCCCGAAGACAGCCCACATTCTGAGCCAAATACGCAAAGAGAGCAATTCAAGGCGTAACTGCAGAGCAGTCGGCGGTCCACATGACCGATGACAGCATTAAAAGTCATCTAAAAAGATTGCCAAAAGAGACGGCAAAGAGACACAAAGATTGTGCAATTGAACAAACTGCATACATATACATATACATGTACATATATACAGATAGATAGGTATATGTATGAGAACCAAGGGGCGTTCACGTTTTAGCACCTCAAAAAGAAAATTCGTATGCACGTGCAATGCATCGTGTTTACCTATGCCCCATCCCCGTATCCCCTGTCTAATCAATGTTAGATTTCATCCTAAATTGCCAGTATGCTGGTGACAAAATCCTAGAAACTTATCGCAAAACGCTCATCATCGTTTTAAATCTATCTTAAAGATGCATAGATAAACCTTGCATTGGTATCTGGTATCTCTGAGCTGCAATTATATCAATGCCAAAAACAAAAAACAGCAGGAGTTCATCAATTTGGAACCCAAATCGCAGCAGGTTCCCTACATCTTTACGTCTGCCTATACCAATGCCTAGATCAACTAAAAAACAACACGATCTCCAGTTCCCCGCCTAGTCCTGCGGCACACGCTTCAGTTCAATTTTGTTTTTTGGCGGCGTTTTTGCATAGAAGTTTTGACCGAATTCAGCCTAATGATGGGTTACATTCATTTGTAGGTACACTAGGACAACCATTGATCGGAATGGCCAAGGCAAAGGCGTGAACAATTATTGGTCCTAAACATTTGGATCAAACACCGGCAACACCCACACAATCTGAAATACAAACGAAATACGCCGACCTCGGCCTTTCCTTCCGCCAATTTTTTTTAGAGCAAACACCGTTGCCGCCGAGCCACGCCTCGCAGCAGGTTGTCCGCTTAATTGAGGCCAAAGATTCGTGGAAATCGATGAAACGAGGAAATGGAAACAAGTGTCTAGCCATTCAATGAATTCAAGTCCCTGAATGGTATCGAATCAGAAATTGTGTGCTATGGGAAAGGCAACTTTGCATAGAAAAACACGGAAACAGGAGGGAATAGCATTCCAAATTAGCTTGACGAATCCATTCACAAGGTGAAAATGTTGGAGGGCATACGTTGGGAAATTACAACTTTTCTTTATACCTATGAATTATAAAATGATTTACGATCAATATGTATTGACCTTTTTCTAACCACAAAATACACTAACACATACATATACACTTTAAATGTATTTTCGTTTATCACAATTAATTCAAATAGTTTTCAATTCAAAATTGTGTTTAAATTCTCTCTTGATAATATGTCTGACTAACTTTTCAATATAAAATTATATTTAAAAGCATTCGAGGGTAACAGATTCACAAAGTAAGGAATTTTGGGTAAACTGGGTAAACGGATCGTTCCTAGACTGTCCTGGTTTTATATTGAACATTAACAACTTGATGGCTGAATGAGTTAAACTCTTATTCCAGAAGCCATGAAATGTTGATTGACGCTTCTCCATCGATATACAGCTCAGTCTCAATCTCAGTCATGCCCTCTTTATAGGTATATGTTTTTCTCCTTTTCTAATGCATTCTCAGTGTTTGAGTTGTAAAAGAGTTGTTCGTGCATATCGTGACATGTAATTGACAGGCAACACGCGTTTAAATCCATCCAAAAGTCAGACCTGTCATCGCCTTCAAAGAGCAGGCAACACATTTATAGATATGCCATAGACATAGACATTGACATGGACATAGACATGCACATGGACTTGGACTTGGATATCTCAAGTGGATCTTTTAACTTGTTGCTAGGGTTAGGGTTAGGCCACTGTATTTATTTGTGGTTTTGGCCCCTTTAGATATTGGTCGCCTGAAATTACAAGCCAAGCGGAAGGAAATGCGCACAAAAAACTATTAAAATCTCCAATGAAAAATGAAAAATTATTAAATAGAAAAAACCACAAAAAATAACCCAAAAAAAAAAAAAAAATGTAGATGAATAGGATTCTAGCTACGACAGGATGTGCCCACAAATTGAGTTGTTTCCTGTAGGTTAAATTGCACACTCACAATCCACGATGACTCGCCTCTGATCGACTGACTGAGATCCTGGCGTGGCAAATATGATTATGATAAGGCTGTAGGATAAAGAAATGTTATGGCTGACTGGGGAAAATGTGAAAATTTGGAAATGTGTCAAATGCTGGCATTTCTCGCATTACACACGCAGTCTAAAATTACCAAAAAAAAAAAGTAATCAGAGATTTCCAACACCTTTTCGTCTAGGTTTTTAACTAATTAATTTTCGTTCTCTCCGCAAAATGAAGGACGTGGGCGGCAAGCGCAACGAATGCGCTTAACAGCTTTCTCTCACTCGATCTATCTTTCTCTCTCCGACTTACTTTCTCTCTCTCTCTCTCGCTCTCGTTATCCATCGGTTTCTGGACATGCTTGACGCTTGGATTAGTCTGACGTAATGAGTTTAGATCTGTGGGCTAGCACGCGCGGCTTACCACCAGAACATCGAGGCGTGGCAGGCGGCAGGCGGCAATCTCTCAAGTAATCTCACCATTGGTCAATATCTCAATTTCCAACTAAACATACAGGCTAAGGTATTAACGAAAAAAGTGAAATTGTACAATTATTTTACAGATATAGACATTTTTCTTTTAATATTATCATTGACCGGGCTAAGATCTATCATATCGATTTATATATTTCTGCTTGCTAGAGATAGTTTTCCGTTTTCCTTAATTAAGGCAATTATCAAATTGATTAGTAATTTTTCTACTTTAAGATAGATCATCCATTCACTCTAATAATTTCTAATAATTATACATTATATGTATTTAGTCAAGATGAGTTGAGATTCTAAAACACTTTAAAGGCAAACATATGTAAGTATGTATTGTAAAAGGGAAAGGTTAGGGATGTTAAAGGTTAGGGAAAACCCATTTTCTAACTTTATTTTAATAGTCAAATATAATATAATTTTATGGCAATGGTACTTGACTTTACATCCCACAGAGTTGAACAAGTTTACTAAATATTCTAAGGACATTTCTGAATTTAGTCCAAATAGTTCCTGATGAAATGGCTTTACCTTATGGTAAAATACATATGTAATTTCTAAAAAACTGTTCTGTAGATGTTTTTGCTCTTCATTGGAAATTAAACAATGATCTTTTTATTGTAGATATATTTCAGTAGGCAAGTCTTAATACATATATCCCGCCCTCGTGGGCCAAAACAATTGGCAATAAAATTAACCAATACAATAGATAATGGATGGATTTGTGGTTGTCAGTTGAACACTTTTGAGATGCATTCATTTTTGGCCACACAACGTTGAAGAGAAGCGCCTCAATCACGCCTCAATTGTCCATTGTCCGAAAAGGGAGTTAATTGCAATTTGCGGCAGCAGATGCGCCAAATTCCAGAGAGAGAGACAAAAAGAGAGGAATAGAATCTTATCGCTAAAATTGCATCTCATATCAAGCGAATTGAACAATAGGGAAAATTCAATAACAATTCAATAAAACAATTGACAAAAAAACAAACAAACAAAAAAACGGAGAATACTTTAGAAAAGAAGAAGAAGAAAAGTTTCTCAAAAACCATAATAGAGTCATGACCATGAGAGCGAACAGACAAACCAATATTGAAGGCAAAGAAATAAGATGTCACGCATATAAAACGCGTGTTCGTGTGACAAGGTAAACCAAAAGAAAAAAAAAAAGGACCACCTTCAAGATGTGCCACAACGAGGACGAACATTTGGCCAGATTTGGCCTAAACTGGCCAACAACAAACGGCATCGAGCATAGCCGTAGCGAGGGAGTGATATTCCTTTACAATTTGTGCGTATTTGACCATTTTTTTTGCGCCATTGTCTTTTGTCATTCTCAGGGGGTCTCCCGATGTATTCAACATGGTGATACATATATATTTTGGTTTGGCAATGCGGTCAAAACATTGTCTATGAGAACAATGCGGGAACCTCGGGACCTCACAACACGACACACAACACACTCTATCTGGCAGAAAAAAAAAGGGAAAAAACAACTGAAAAATACCTTGAAATGAGCAAACAATTTGGGTTCTTAACTGTTATTAGCATGCTGGGATAGAAGTAAATAGATAGAGATTTGTCCAACAGGGTCCAACAGAGGTGTAGAACAAAGCTAAGCAGTTTCTAATTGTCGCAAAAACTCGGACAAATCTATTTGAATGCTCATTTGGTCCCTGAGCCTGGTCCAGGATTTGACTGTTTGACATCTCGTTTATATCCTGCTTGGCATGCGTATACCTCTCTGCATATGTTTTGTTTTGCCAACAACTTTGGCCAAATATTTATACACAATTAGCGAAAAAACAACAAAAACAAAACAAGAACGTGGCCAGCTGGGCAGGCTAGGATATTGCCTTGACAGACATCTATTACTACCATGGCCTTATAGAGAACATTTGCACACCTGGCCATTTAATTTCTCCGCTGGGACTTGTTGCGGTCTCTACCAGCATTTGCCTTGCCTCTCCACGCGCCAGACACATGCCAATATTTATGCTGGTATCTAACCAATATGCATCTTCAAATTCTCATATTCTTGGTAAAACTTCGAACCTTCGATGCAGATAGGGGAAACAAAAATACATACAAAATCACTTCCTTTCCCAAATGAAAACTCTACTTGGAATTTCGCTCTTAACTCTTCCGTTTTATTCTATTGATGGCAGAACATATTATATTCTATTTTGACACTTTGTGGTCAGGGACATAGAACCGGACAGCACTTGGCTACTGTTCTCGATTACAATTTCAATCCTTTTTTCTTCTACATCGTCATCTCTTCTCTGCTATTCTTTACAATTTTCCAACTAAATACAACTACTCAAATTCGGGTGTTTATCGGGGGATGTGCCCACTTAAGTGGCTTAAACCAGAAAGGACAAAAGCAAATGCAAAACCAAATGAGCAACTGTTGCAGTTCCTGTTACTGTTGCTGTTGCTAGTTAAAACAACAATAACAATAACAACAGAAAATACCTCCAACTGTCGCGAATAAAAAATGTACAACTAATTTTGCTTGCCTCGATGTTAAAATAACTCTCAGAACACAGCAGCAGCAGCAGCAGCTCGTTAGTTAGTTAGCTAGTTAGTTGCCTTGTCGGCAATTTTCGATATTTGTTTTTTGATTTGTGTCGGCATATTTTGCATACATCAAGCTTATACTATGTAGGCATCGAGATTGTGGCGAATGGTAGCAACTAATGTGCGAGGGTAGCTCCAAAAAAAAAGAGCATACATATTGATATGGAGAGTTAAATAAAGTTTTGCCACTCATTTTGGGTTCAATTTTGTTGAAATTCTCCTCTGAATTCTCTTACTTACAGTCAAGATAAATTTAATGAACTTTGATTTACAGTCCAATATTTGTTTATTTAGTTAGTCTCTTTCGATCCCAAGTTTTTTTAGTCTCAAACGATTTTACTAATAAATAAAATGACTATATCAGATAAAATTCTAAATTTAGAACTTAGGCAAACTATTCTTTAATCGATTTCCGTCATGTTATCATAATTTTCTTTAATTAATCTCACAAGTCCTTAAAGACAAGACTTAATATCAACTTATAAATTTAAGCCAAATATCAATTAAGTGAAGAAAATAATGAAAGCAATGACTGAAATCGACAAAAGACGTAATTTCAACAACTTGTCCATTAATCCCCTAAAATACTTTCTAATTCAATGGCAATTTCATTGGTATTACCTGTCATTAAATGATTTAGGCAAACCATTTAACCTCCTCTCTGCCTCTCACTGTCCCTTGGAGACCCAATCAACACAGCAAAAGGTGGCACAGAGGAAAAATTATTGAACAATCAATTTCATTCAGCGGCATTTTTGCCATCTAATTATAAACGAAAGAAGAATAATAAAGTGAAAAAACGAAACGAAAAAAAAAAACAGAGCAAGAAGGAAAATATCAAACAAAATCCGCCGACAGATCAACTAACTAAAAACTAAACAGAAAATTAAGTATAAATGAAAATGAGAATGCAGATCACTCGAAATTCTACCCATGAAACGAAAAAAACGCTCTAATTAAAATTGAAATGAACTTCAAAAATGCGTAGAAATGCGTGGAAGGTCCTTTCACAGGTATGAGGTCATAAATTTAAGAGATGGAAGGGGGAAAAAGAAAAAAATCGAAACGAAGAAACCTTTTAGGGTGGTCTCATTCGCTTGGCACGTTCGTCCGTTGGCCTAGAAATAAAACGAAAGACGGGCAAACAAAAAAAAATGCATTTATATGCCCAGAATATTACAATAAAAAAACGCATTTCTTACTCATTCTGTGTTCGTTTTTTTTTTCCTTTTTTTTTTTTTTGGTCTTGGTTTTGGTCTTGTCTTTCATGGCAAAAAAAAAAAAAAACTATTCCATCGAATCGGGTGAACTAATCCCGCATTGGCGCAGCCCACACACGTCTCTGGCTAGATTTATACAAAGGATTAGCATGCCCTAGAGTTTGTATCGAGGATCGAGCATGAGGATTGAGGATCGGTATGGGGATTGGGATCGGAATGCCAGTGAAGTCCTCACATTTTGGTATTATTATTATTATTGTTATTATTATTATTATTGGCCATGGCGAATGTACAATACAAAGGCCAAGTGTGAGGGCCGAACAATGGGAAACAATCGAAATGAATGCGCCACACATTTGCCATTCAAATGCAATTGCGCGTAATAATCGATTCAGACGAACAACAGTCAACAGCTACAGGACAAAGAAACTGTTTTCATGCCCTTAAGATCCCACTACTACTACTTCGAAATGGAGATGAACCTTGCCCAAGTTTCAGGCCAAGCCCATGTTATTATTATTACAGCTGCGATTAATTAAGCAAACAAATCGAAGGGACTATTAAATACAGTAGCTGTAAAAACAAATAACCCAGGGCAACAAAAACCACGAAACAACAAAACGCCATGGAATTGCATTGCGAACCCCACCCCCCCCAACGCATCGAGCGAGCCATCGAGCTATTGAGCCAATCGTCCACTCGTCCATCGATCGATCGATTCGTGCTTTTGGCCTAATTAATTGCCAATCATAAAGGCGAGAGAGTGCAATGTGCTCGTAAAACGAATCAGTTTTAAATGCCCCATCCGCCAGACCAATTATTCAAGTTTGCGCCTCGAGTGTGGACTGAAACTGAAGCCGAAACTGGGACTGAGACTGAGAGTTGGAGTACGGATTGCAATCCAGACCAATGTGCATTTTGCAGTTCTGTGGCATAATGTGAAATGGAAATGCAACTGTAGATGAAGATGGAAAATGTGTTTGGTTCAAAGCACTCCAAAAGGTCGATTTATGCCATAGTCATGCCATTTTATTGCAAATGTGTGTGTATGGTGTCTTTGTGTGTGTTTGGCAATTAATTAAATTAAGTTTTCAACGAAAATGCCAAAGGCGTGAAGCAAACACACAAGATTGATAAACTCCATACAAAAAGAAAGAACAATCGATCCTTATGTGAATTTTTAAATACTCTTTGCTCACTAAGATTTACTTTTAACGTATGATTTCTTATCCTCAATCCTCCTTATCTTTTAGTCATTCTCAATAGTGCAATTGTTATTAGGAAAACTTTTTTTAATATTGAGCTGATGCTAGCTAAGTCGCTATATCCTAATTTCAAAGGGCCAACATAGGTAGTTCCTTAGCCATCATAACCTTAAGTGGTGAGAGCATTTTTAGCCAACAGGAAGTATCACAGTATTGGCAATATCTTTTTTCCCATATCGCCTGTTCAGCATTAACAACAAACTGCGATAACATTTTAATTGCGCTGATCTGTTCGATCTGCTGGTCAGTTTGTTAATGTCTTTTGGCAGGGGCAACAGCAACAGAAACAACAACATTGGCTATCAATTGGCATCATGTTAAAGGGCTCTAATAAAGTTGCTTTCCCCCTCTCTCTCTCTTTCACCCTCTATCTCTCTCTCTTGTTAAGTTAAAACTCATCGATCTGTTGTGATTATTTATCGCTTCATATATCTTACATCATCTTATGGCCGCTCTTTGATAATGATAATGAAATCAACAACTGCAACAACATCAGCAACTTGGCACTTGGCCAATCTGAAAGTTTGTCAGTTTTTCTTGCATTTTTACGATAAAAGCGGGCAACATGAGAATTCGATTTAAGCTGCTCCTGCTGCTGCTGATGATGTTGATGCCTCATCATCATGATCGTCTTCTATATGTGTTCATATGTGTATATCAGTGAGTCTGATCAGTTTATCAGTTGGCAATGCCTGCTTACATTTGAGCTTTGAGGATAAGTCAAGCAGATAGTAGATGCTGGTAGAAGATTACATCAATGTGGATGAAGTTGTGCTGGTAGTTTGACAGATATGTTTTCTACGTTTTGATCAACAAACAGATCGTTGATGAGATTCGATAGTAGCATTCTTAGGACATTTTTGTCCTATATCTTTGGCATCTTTTACCTGGCCAATTCCCAGGAAGCCAGCACGTGTGCAATTCGCAGTAATTTTGGGTATTCACATGCATGTATTTACATACATACATAATATACATGTATATTAACACACATTAGTGCATTTGGCTGCTGTGGAGTGGACTTCATTAAATTTCTATTTGCTCTACCTGTATTCTTCTTCTTCTTCTCTTTTTTTTTGCAAACAAAGACTTACTCATATGATGGATCATCGGATGGATGACTCAATCGTTGTGCAACGATCTTTTAGACCGGACATGCTATAGGAATAGAGATATCTGATTTATCCAAGACACACACGTGTGCTAATTACCAAGTAGCCATAGGGCACCAGTTGACCAGTCGGACAAATAGACTGACTGACTGATATACATAAATAGAGAGAGAGAAAGATTTGAGATCGCAGCTGATGATCATCATGCAAATGTATGCCAATGTTAATGGTAATGGTAACGGTAACCGAATGGCAATGCCAATGCCAAATCATAATAAATATATGCATACAGTACGAGTATGCAATCAAAAATCAATTCATAATCATTTGCAAGGTGCAGACAGCGGCAGACGACAGAGAGAATCCTGTTGGAGCCCACCACCAATGGTTACGGCAATGGTTAGGGCAATGGCAATGGCAATTCAATCAAATTTGTTATAAAACTGTGAAAGTCTGCGACGGCAATCGGAAACAGGACTCAAAGTCAATATCAAAAGAAGAACTTGAAGAAGATGATGCCGAGACAGATTTGCATGCGACATTATGCAAAATAAGAAAAGAAGAGGATCATTGCTTTGCATACAAACCTACAAGTTGCAATATATATACCTTACATATCATCGATTGGCGATCTGACGTACTGACGGTCTGACAATCTTGCTCTGACTTGACAGACCGACTGACACACTGACTACACTGATCGACAGCCAGACACAATTCAATCATTTTGTGGACTGTACAAGTTTTTGTTGAAGACGTAGGACGTAGGACGAGGTCGGTCGCTTGATCTTTAACGCTAGATTAAACGATCAGCGATCAGACAGCCCCCCAAAACGAAAGACATTCACGTGAATTGTCGTCATCGTCGTCAACGTCCTACGATCGTAACCGAGTGAGAAACCACATACATATGTGGATTGTACATACTTGTTTTCTGTGTAGGTCGATCGCCTCTTTCGTTCATGGACCCAGCAAATTATTTCACTTACCATCACTCTGGTGGTCTCAATGTACAACTTGATTTCTGTTTCCTCTACTGCAATGGCAGTTTGATTTGTTTAAATTTAATTATGCATCGATTGTCGATCCCGATTCCGATTCCAAATTCGACGTCGATCCTTGATCCTCTTCTCTTCTGCGTAGGTAGCCAAAAAAAAAAAAAACTTCTGAGTTTAACTGAACTGAACCAAAATGTACATGGAAAATAAATATGTTGACAAAATCCGGCAGCCAGCAGATATGGTAACAGATACAGGTGAAATTATGATGGTTGTTAATGCTGTTTCTGATGCTGCTGCTGCATTGCCCTGATCTGATCAGAGAAAGACCCTTTGATTTGATTATCATCATCATCATCAGCGGTCGACGTGCTGATCGTCAAACCGCCAAATGATGATCGATGCCAAATGTGACTCGTTGTTGCTCTCGATGCATTATACCTGTGTACATATGTATGTATCTGCGTTCTGCGGTTTCCTCTGCTTCGCTTTAGAGATTTACATTTTCTGTACTTCACCCATTCTTTGTACGTGTACATGTGTATGAAGCGATCAATCAAAAATGCAAAGATCCCAGAACAAACGATCGAACAATTCACAGAACTTTGTTTTTTTTTTTCATTTTCGTTGTGGTTTTTTCGTTTGACAGCAGACAAAATAGTTTACGAGCATTTGATGTGAGCAATGTGATAAAGCACATACATATGATCAGAGGCAGGATCGGCGACAGAATCAGGATATATGCAAGATGCATAATGAAGGGCATAACCAACAAAAAAAACTGTCACTGGCATGATGTACAGTTTGTTAGAATGTGAATTGTGCAGAGCGCATCGTAAATTGTCGCGACGATCGATCGAACGAACGATCGATCTCCTCTTCATTGTTCATCCAATGATCATTAGTTAAACGAAGTTTCACATAGGTGAATCTACTCTTTCTGACTGTGGCAATATTTGACACACTTTTCCATCCAATTATAGTTTTAGCTATTTCCGCAATGTATACACAAATACTCATATATTATATAACTATCTCTATGTAGTGATAGTGGGTTACAACGTTATAATAAGTATGATCGATAAGTATCAAATAAATATACATACAAAGGTAATATGTATATGAAGATATGTAGGTATACGAT
This sequence comes from Drosophila tropicalis, assembly GCF_018151085.1. Taxonomy (NCBI): domain Eukaryota; kingdom Metazoa; phylum Arthropoda; class Insecta; order Diptera; family Drosophilidae; genus Drosophila; species Drosophila tropicalis. The sequence goes on along the minus strand of NW_027172602.1, from coordinate 4,610,487 downwards.
ACCTAAACAATTTCACTTGAACCCGCCAGATAGTTAGAGTGAGAGAGGGTCATAGTGATCGTTGATTGTTATTTGAGGAGGATTTGGCGAGCATATAGAAAGAAGATATATATATTTATGACGACGCTGATATCATGATGACCCGGCTTCGGTAGAATTGTTTGCACAGTGCCCCGTCGAGCTCTTTTATTATGCAAATAAGCAGGGAATCGTTGAAATGTAAAAAATGTTGTTTTGAATTGAAATCGGTTAAAGTGACTGCGTGGGTGTTGTGTGAACTTGCATAACTGTGTCAGCAGGCATCGGGCCATCACAAGCAACAGGCAGTCGATCGACGGAAAAAAAAAACAACGTCGCGTGCTAAGTCAATAAGCCAGTCCAAGACCAAACAAGTAAGTCAACATTTGTCGAGTGTGTCAAACGCGCGTCAATCTGTACATATGTAGATATATATATATACATACATATATGTATATTCATAAATCGTACATACATCGTATAGCTTAAGAAAGATGGTATGGAGGTAGAGCCATAGGAATTATATATTTAAATCAATAATATTTTCCACATGCGATAAGCACCCACCCATACAATCGATCGAGGCACTGCTCCAGCTCTCTCCCTCTCTCTCTTCTAGGCGTCCTGCCGTGGCATGTCATTATCATTAGGCTGCTAGGCCCATATATCACAGACATCCAAGTTGAAGTTGTCCAGATCTGCAGATTTAGGTCTCATGTGCTTGATATATGACTCGATTCTCCCGCACCTAAATTATGGTGCACACAAAGACCTGAACAGTGCAAATAGCCGCCAGCAGCTTGAGGCTACAGACAAGTTGCAATGTATTTTTTTTTTTTTTTTCGCAGATACAGATATTTTCCCTCTCTTAATATCTCCCACTCTCTGGAAGTTACCTTTGACTTGTTCCAGGAAGGTGTTTAGATGCAAACGCTTCCAGTGTTCTTCTTCTTCGTCCACCACGGACAAACAATCGATCAACTCGATTGAGCGATCTTGGGTAATAACAACAACGAAATATCTACGACCATCTAATGCAGGCCAAACTGAAATGCAGCTTGTTTTCGTAATTGAAATGATTGGATTGGAGCATACTGTGCGCACAGTGGGCCAACAATGTGAAAAAAATATAATAATTTTGAAAGGAGAGACACTTTCAATGGTAATTATATTACAAATTATAAAGGAAATCCTATTTTTTAGTAGTTTGCTTTAAAGATTTTGTTATAGTACATTTGACATACACAAGGACATATATTTTCCGAGTTGTTTAACAAATTGTTTTACTCCGTTCAACTTTTCTCCATGGCCTGGTTAGATGGTTTTCCGATTCGCACGACTACATCTAAAAGGCTATCTAGCATTTTCCTAACAGATCTCGAACAACTGTGGCCAGTGTATCATGAGAGGCTTATTGTGTGTGTTTTTGCTTTTTGCTTAATTTTTTTCATGTATCCATAATAACCAAACACAATGCGAGCACACACAGCATGTCGTCGCCTGAAGCTAATCACATCCCATCCACACACACACACACACACACAGTCACAGACAAATTCACACAGAGTTGTAGTGATCACAGATCCAGACCAGTCATTCGTCTGATGCTTTTGCTATCCTGTCCCTGGCCCTGGACCAACAGTCAGTCTGTCCGTTCGTTCATCCAAATGGCTCCAAGAGATCAGTCTATCATCATCATTGGGGCCCATGGATATGGATGGATCTGTAGCGGACAAAAAGGAGACTATGGCGGCGACATCAACCGTGGATCGAGGCAAACAGCAGTCAAAACTCTGTCAGACAGTTTGTAAACAGTTTTCAAACTCACATCCCATCACATCACATCGCATCACATCGCATCGCATCGCGATAAAGTGTGCGTCGACTTAGATGATGGCTATGGCTTTCAGGTCTGTACTCCATTTCAGAAAACTGTGTCCGACATTTGCGCCATTATAACTTTATCGCTTTTGGACAGATTGTTGGCATGACGGTTGGTTGTTGAATGGTTTGTGGCTGGTTGTTTGCTTGGTCCTCCTATGGTCTGTAGTTTCTACGTTTAGTTGAGTGATGTACCTGCTGCTGGTTGTTGCTCCTGCTGCCAGAATGCTGATGATCATGAAGGCTTAATAGCATTAGGCCATCTCATGTCTCCATCCCTGATTCTCAGTCTGTTTTGCTCCTGGTTGGGGGCATGTCAATAAAAAATTACCCACTGTCACGGCGGCGCGGCGTTTATCTGTTGTCAGTTTCGATCTACAATTTCCAATCTTGGCAAGCTACTTGTAATTGCTGTTGCAGTTGCCGCTGATGCTGTTGCTGTTGCTGCCGTTTGCTGGCAAGTTCGGCAAACTAAACCAAACCTAACCAAACCCAAAAAAAAAAAAAAAAAAAAACAATTTTAACCACGTATCCGACGACCTCAACTAACCGACCAAGGCAAACCCTAACCACAGCGGCAGCTCTTTAAAAACCCATTTAAACTTACAAGCTTGTTAAGCTTGCCCCAAATCCAAAATATGAACCACTTGAACCACATGAGCTACAGCCGCATGCCGCGTTTAATGCAATTTCACGTCGACTTTTATCGCTGCCTAAGTAGCCACTAAACGGCAGCTCTTTAATCTCAACGACTTGGCGCGTCTGTTGCTGGTGGTTGCTGCTGCTGGTGGTTACTGGTGGCTGCCATTTAGTGGGCGCGCGCGAATCTTCAGCCCAAAAACTTTCTTTGCAATGACTGAGTCGCGCCTACCTTGTTAAGCGCGAAGGACAAACTGGTTAACCTCCTTGGGACCCAGACATCAGGCATTGCTTCGCTTTTACGCTAAATTGAACTGCAACGGCAGAGTTAAGTATGTATGCGGTAATTGCGGATTAAATGCAGACCGATCCGAAGATCCGTTCATAAAATCTGATTAAGAATATTTCAATTAGCAGAGAGCAAGCCTCGCATCCTGCCCAGGCCTCCTCCATCTCCTACTCCCAAAAGGCCTCCCTCCTGCCGCCCGTTTTGGCCTATCATAAAGCAATTTGTGCATACAACACAAAAAAAAAAAAAAACTTTCTTTGTTGAAGAAGAAAGTTTTGTGTTTTTTTTCCATCATATTTAGTGATCGTTTCATCGATTTTCCTTTAGCCTTTTTGTTTTTGTTCGTATTTTTTGATTGATTCGTTTTGAAGATGCAATTTTTTTTTTGCATGCTAATTAAGTCACTTGACCTAAAGGGGAATTCATACATACATACATACATATTGAATGGCAGATTAGTTGGTCATTGGGCAGTTCCCTTAACGAGATTGCCTTTAACGAGATGGCTAATTTCAGAGGAAGATTGTTTTTTTTTTTTGTTTTGTTCTTCTTTCAGAATGATGAGAAAATGAGGGAAAACAATTTAAAGAAGTGAAGGCCAACTCAAACTCTTTTTGGTAAATATTCGACTCGTGCTAAAGGAATATTCAAATAGTTCAAAAGCTCCAATCCAAATATCATTGCCCATTAGAAATGTCGCCCATATTAACTTGAACTAACTAAGGGCTTAATGGAATTAAGATAGTGATTAATTCCAAGAAGAGTGCACTTTGACCTGATTTTTCTGGGTAATGAAGATGTTTATGAGAACAAAGAATTGGAAAAAGTTCTTGCGAGGCATAGTTAGTATTATGTTTAATAACTAACATATTAATAAGAAGGATCAGATGCTATGGCGGCAATGAGCTTTTAATATTTCAACTGTTACAATAATTTTCAAGTTGTATAATCTGTAATATAATGCTTCTCTATATCTTTATTTATATAATGAATTCAACTTAATTAACGTTTTGAGAAACCAATCAAAATTAAAATCCTTCAACTTTCTATAAATTATTTTAAGTAACTATGTACATACTCATTATAGTTACATATGAATGTCCTTCGGTCGTTTTGTGCTACTGTTGCCAATGATTATCATCAGAATGATGATGATGGCAATATTGATGCATAGTCATCTAGAGGGCCTGATGATGCAAAATTATGCCATATAAAAATGCCAAGGTAAAATTGGTAGCCGAATAAACTTAGTTCAACTAAATCGGGCATACATTAACTTTCAACGCGCTTCGAGGCTGATCCACTCTCTATACGCTTAATCGCTTAAACCGGGCACAGATGTACACATATTCATATACATACATGGACATACATATGTATATACATATATCATCCAATCCAACAGGAGGCAATCAAGCCATCAAAATGCCTTCAAAAACACTTTCATTAAACTAAATTTTTATTGTGGCACCAAACTCCGACAGATATATGTATGTATGTATGTAGGTATATAGTTAAGGGAAGGAATGGGTAGGGGGGAGGAGATCAGGTCGGGCGTCATTTTCATTTATGACAACCAACCGAGTGACTATAAAACTTTGACCCAGTTTTTTTTTCGTGAGTCTTTTTCCCGGCTTGTTGTTGTTATCATTTTCTCGCTGTTTTCTTGTTGTTGTTTTATATATCTTCTTTTTTTGCCAAAAATTGCTACAAATTACACTTTTTTCGGGGCGCAAAAGTGTGCCGCATGCGTGACCAAGGGACCAGATAAGCAGAAGCCAGAGATGAAGATTGAAACGAAGATGGAGCGCGGCAAAAGGCAGGGAAATTGAAGTCAAGTTTTCCCCCCAATTGCAATTAAGTCGGCCGATGCAGACCAGATTAAAGTAAATAATATCAGTTGATGTTGTTGCCTGGGATGTTGGCTACAATAACTCATAAACGGTAATCACTTAGGCACTCACTCTCCCAGAAACTAGTTATGGGTTATCGGATGTAACAGCTCAGAAATTGCCAACTAACAATAAGACCGGCCCTCCAAAACGGACTCTGTCTTTGACTCTGACACTGTGGGGAATGCAATCCCAATATGAATTGCACTTTATCGCTGTTATCCTTTTGATTTATCTCTCACTTATAAAAGGTTCCCCGCACCCCCAGTTACTTTCCACCAGTTTAACTCCCATCTTGTCATATCGTTTCCTTGCAGTAGCTTTCTTTCTTTCTTATTTAGTCAATTCAAGTAGTTAAACCTTATCTGCTCAATGAAAACTGTTAAAACTTCACAATTCCAAGACACCAGCAACGAGCAGGAGAAGGGGATGCCAAAAAGCCATTTATCTTAAGACAACTTTAAACGATAAACTTCACTTAAATACTAATATTAAGCGTGCGCGAGAAGGAGAGAGAATGGAAGGACAAGGTTGTGAAGTAAGTGTGTAGGGGTCCTCTTGCAGCAAATAGTTGCAAAACTTATTTACATTTAATTTGCATATTTTAAAATGCACAAAAACAATCGCCAATTGGAGGCTGCCAATAAAAGAAAATGTCTTTAGGTCAGTTGAAAAAACAAGCAAGCAATCCTCATTAAAAGCATAAAAGGTTTCTATTTAAATTCCGCATCTCTCGGACAGAAGAAACTAAATCATTTTTCTTTCAAATTAACCGGATCGTAAAACTATATTACCTAGATAACTCTAATAAGAGTTAGACTTAATGAAAGTGAAAAATCTGATTAAAAATCACTTTAACCACTTTTATAGATACTTATAACTAACTTTTTTTCTTGGCTGTAAGATGAATAATTTTGCAGATGTACGACAAAAGCGACAAAGCAGTTATCAAAGATTTTGTTCGATCGACACACACATTTGGTCTTATCGATCCATCCTTACACACACACACACACACACACACAGATACATATGTTTAGTTGTGTGTATGCGAGTGTTTGCATTGTTGGTGATAATCATTAGTTAAGTTGTTAACTGATTTCTTTTAGAGATTTGTCAAAAGAGTCCCCAATCCTTACGCAGACATTCAACTTGTACTGATCTTTGTTTCTCTCTATCTCTCTATCTCAATTCCATCTCTATTCCCTTTCTCACTCTTGTATTTTCCTCTCTCTCTCACTCTCTCTCAATGTGTTTTTGTGAAATATTTTAATGTGATTTATCTGCTCGATTCTTGGCAAATAACAAGCCAAACATGCTTAACCATAAATCAGCCAAGCCAGGCTTTCTTGCGGCTAATGAGACAGATTGCTTGTGACTTGTTGGTTCCTCACATCTCAAAGAGACAGAGAGCAATATAGAAAGAAGATCTCCAAAGTTCTCAAGTCTGCAATTTGATCGGTTGGGGTCAAATATAATTTGCTGGTGGTCCAATTCAATTACTTACAGCAAATGATATTTTATGGCTATTTGATGAGCATTATAGCCAATTGCCCGATGGGTTAATAAATTTCTTTTTTTCTTTTTTAATACTCTCCAAACATAAGATAATGAGGTAAACTGAATACACTCACGACTCATGTAACCTTTGCTAGCTGGACTCGATTAAGTAAAGTAAACCGTAAATGACAAAGATCGCTTTTTCAAAATTGCAATTAAGCTATTCAAGGGTTGGGCTTCTTGTTGTTCACTCAATAGTCTTTTCAATGTAGAGTATCGCCAAGTCGTGATTTGTTCTTTGTTGTATATCACTCATTAGAGAAGATGGCTTCAGATAATGCTCAATCGAAGGGCCACCGGCAAAGAAACGTTTCTTTTCCTTTGGCACTGGGCACATGCGTTCCAGTTGTGCGTATGTATCTGTGTGTGTGTGTGTGTGTGTATATGTGTGTATGCCTGTGTGTGGGAGCTGCAACATAAATCCTAATCCAGGAGTAAAGCACAAAAAATAACATCACATAAATAAGACTGAAAGATCTCTTGTTTTTATTGCTTCGGTTTTTTTTTTCTTCCTTTTTTTCTTTTACAATAAATCACGCATTTCTTTCGCCAATTAAGCCGACGATCAATTTGCGATCTGGCAATCTGCAAAAACATTGTCGAAAGGATTTCTTTTTTTTTTTGCCCTTTTTTGCTTACTCAATTGCATCTCAATTAAACTTGCCTTATAATACTTAATATAAACACAATGTAAAATAAAAAAAAAAAATATTGTAGTTTTTATTTTATTATTTTTGGTTGTCTTTTTATTTCCATGATCGACTGGCTCCCGATGTACTGGGCGAACTACCAGCTACTGGAGCGAAACCCACACGATTATTGTCCAAATCAAATTCTGTATAATAGAAACCAATGAAAATATCACCCAATATCCAAAAGTCCGTGTCCATGGTCTCGATGCCCAAGGTGCAGACACTGTTCTCCATTATAATATAATCAGATGGCGTTAGAGTGAATGTTGTGCCGCCAATATTAAAGTAGAGTGATGGTAAAAATGGTACCAAACTACAATCAACTTCATATGCTGCATTCATTATTTGCAAAATTTCCAAAATCGATTGAGCAACGGTTGTGGGCACCACCAGCAATGAGGTTCCCGTGTCGGCAATAGCCTGACACGAAGAGCACAACAAATTGTCACCCAGATTAACACTGCCCATTTGGAATTGCCAATAGCCCTCCTGGCTGATGGGCACATAGGTGAGATCACCAGAATAGAGTGTAGAATCCGATCCGCCCAATATAAGCTCACCGCCATTGCCCTCGGTATATATCGATGAGTAGGCGGTGTTGCCTCTCAGCAAATAGAACGAGAAGACAGCATTTTCAACTAGACCCTGCTCGTACATATTATAAAACGGTGGCATTACACCATCGACTGCCAAATCAGCATATCCCATGCCAAAAATACCATCGAAGGCTGTATTCGATAGGAAATTTGATTCACTAGTTGCCTCGGCAAATGTCTGATTCGTTATGGTTAGTCCGGCCACACTTATCGTATCTATGGATAGATAACCAGTTAGATCGCCAGTACCATATTTAATCGAAAACGCTGTTCCATTTGCAATATATGTGCTGGATGCGGTGGAATTGTAAACAGTTTGGCCATCATATATGCAATCGAGGCAATCAATGCCGGGCACCCACAGATTCGATGACCCCGTATCGAATAGGACCACAAAATTTTGAGCTGGCGTTCCGATACTTATCGTACCATAATATTCAGTGTTTCCCGTCTGATTGAGATATTCCACTGCAGTGCCATCGTAACTGCTTGTAACTGCTGCATTCACATTGTATTTCCTTGCCAAATTTGCCAATTCGATCTTCATACCTTGACGTGATCGTACAAAATTGTCAAAACGTTTGATGGGTATACGCGTCAATCCATGGACATTGATTGCCAATGTAATGAGTAGTAAAAATGAAGCCCACACCTTGGGCGCAGGTCGAAGGAACACCATGGTGAACGCGCTTTTAGAATACGTTTGGTTAACCAACTGCTACACTGACCCAATTGACAGTAGCATTTATAGAAAAAACACAAGAAAGTCCCAAGAAATTATCAATTTTATTTTTAATTTTTTTGTTTTTTTTTTTTTTGTCATAGATAGTGGAAATCGATCTAGATAAGAAACTATTAATATCCAAAAATAAAGTAGCAGCAGTTGAAATTGTCTTTTGTGCATACAATGTAAGTGCCTTACATGAATATGACGAAAATCCAAGAGACCAACCATTGACCATATACATATGTATATACATAAGTACATACATATATAGAAAGAGTGAGAGCTCTTTCTATCTCGTAGGCACTTCCCATTTTCTTTTTCTTTTTGATCTATTCAAATTGTAGCAAGTTTCGTTTTGAGTCAATAAAAGTAATTCTTATCTGTTCATGTTTATCAGTGAATTTAAATCCTTTTAATTATGTTATCTATTTCGTTTAGGTTCATGGTAATTCGCTTACTCATTTAGTAAAGAAAAAAAGAAAAAATAAACACTCATGTGTTTTGTGTGTTATCGCTAGAACATGAATCAAATAACAAATGACACCCTTAGTAATTTCTACTTTTATGCTCTGATCTGTGAGTGGAATGTTAGAAATGGAATTTGATCTTAATAAAATTTAAATTTGCAACTACTTTAAATATAATAAAATTTCTTAAAGTTCTGTTAAATGAAACATTTTATATCCATGGAAATCGAATCTCTCATTTAGTAGTTATTAGTTTAGGTTGGTATTTCCTAAATAAATTTCATAGGAAACTATTGAAGTCCAAATCTTTTCTATATTTTGTTAATCAATTTGCATTCTATAATCAAAATTTGATATTAAAAAGTCTACAAAATATTACCAAGCATTTTCTCTTAGTTTATGAGTTTTTTGTTTCTAACTTCCTAAAACTATAAATTTCAAAAATCGATTTGCATTAATTTTTTCTTTTATCACATTTTTGTTGCATTTTCCAAAATGTATTTATAATTTAATGAACTTCCCTAATGGAGTTGTCAACCAGCAAAGCAAAGAGAAAAGATCAAACTGTGTGTGGGAAGAAAGGACAAATGGAAAAGAAAGAAAGGCAACTGGACCCACCAAGTTGAGATATAGATGAATGAACTAGAGAATTAGGACAAAGACAAAGAGTTATTGTCCTTAATGTATGCAGATAGTAACACCGAGCGAAGAAGAGAGAGAGAGAGAGAGAGCCAAAAGAAAAATCTACAGAGCCTAGTTGCCGCCATCTACTAGGCATTGGAGGAATAGAAGTAGGAGTAGGAGTAGAAGGTGTCTAGTCTTGATGCGCCATGACCTAATGTTGCACTACACACAATGGGCCATAAGAAGATGCTGATCATGAGATCGTACGGCAGCATGCGGCAGTGTCAACTTGGATTCGATGCGCTACCAGCAGGGCAAGGAAAAATGTCCTTCTCTGTGTGGATGTATGTGCGTGTGTGTGTGTGGGTGACTCACACTTTGGTTAGCGCTCAAGTCAAACAAATTGGGAATTTATCACCGATGATGATGAGTTTCCATGCCAAAGCAAATGCATTTTTTACACTTGCTCAGTAGTTCAGAGTTGTTCAACCACTTGCAAATTGATTTCGCCTGCCCCGAAATACAACAAAACAACAAAAAAAAAAAAAAAAAAGTGTCAAGTCAAAAATATAAAGAAAAACCAAAATCAATGTCAGGATCACCAGCAATCACAGCTGGGACCAAGTCTATCCAATTTCAAAGCGAATTCCCAGGCAAATGCCGCCAAACCATAACCAAAGCAAGCCAAAAAAAAAGATCAAGCTCTCGGAGCGAAAAGTCATTGTACTTTTGTGATATATATATAATCGGTTATATGTACATACATATATACATGTGTATATATGGCTGGTCGGCCCTAAATCGCCACAAAAAAAAGGTGCCACAGGCGATGCATTTTAACTTCAATTTCATTTCGCTCTGATCGATTTTTGCACGCAAAGTGTGAGGAAATCGCTCTCTGTACTTAGCCATTGAATTTATTGATCAGACGGAATAATATTTTATTGTGCAAACTTCTGCACCTCCTCGAAATGCCTCTCCCTCTATCATTTTGCCACTCACCCACTCTATCTCTCTTTCTCTCTTTGACGGCGGTGCGTTATCAGTCCAAACTCCGCCTTGAAAGCGCCGTTGGCTACTGCAACGTTTCGGATATCGTTTTTGTTTTTTTTTTTTGTTTTCGGTTTTAAGTTTCGGCGCGGGGGCGAATGCAAAACAATAATCGATGCCGGGTTGCAATAAGCGGGCATCGAACATCCATTTAAAAACGTGTTAAAGAGGCAGCCATCCAAGTGGAATCCGTATATAAACCAGGCACAACCAACACCATCCACGCCCACACTAAGCCTCCCTCTCGTGTGTATGCCTCCCCCCTTTTGGTTTGGCTTATTTGATTTTAGACGCATTCATTTCGCGCCCAGCGGCTCTTTTGGTTATACCTTTTCAGTTGTTTCGTTTTGGATTTCGTTCACGGCACTTCACATTGCCCTGGCTAACAATGAATTTATGATGTGATTTCGATCATTTGACATAATCTATTTAGCGTCTGCTGTGCCGTCCATGGAGTGTGGCTGGAACCACCTTCGTTTGTACCTTGATCTTTTCTTTTCTCCCTCTCTTTCTCTCTTTTACCTTTTAGTGCTCCAACACCATGCAATGTCCAACGTTTTGCCTTTTGTCTTCTCTTAACCAACGGCTGAGCACTCGATTTGGGCATTGCGGGCATAATTTGTAATGAGATAATTTTATTTGCTTTGCCCAATGACTGTGCTCTGTACACAGGAAGAAGCTCGACTTTGGCTTTAAGCATATTTTCAAGCTAAAGATATGTATGATTAAAGATCATTCAAGAGGCCACAGAGACAGAGGAAAATAAGAAAGGGAGAGCGAAAGAGAGAGAGAGAAAAGTGCTTGAAGAAAGTTTATTACAAATTTTTCATTTAGAGTATATGAATTTTGTCTAATTAAAAGACCATTTCTAGTTAACGTTTAAAAGATTACTCTAGAGTTTTGAGTGAAGGGAAAATGAGATATTTATTTATGTGTAGATAGCTATGTATCTAGGAATGGATCTAGTATATCTAGCATAGTATATAAATGATCTAGTGGATAAAGTATCAATCAGTTTACCACTGTAGTTCATTTGTATTCTAATTATGTTTCATAACTTACCAAAGAGACTTTTAACGAAATGTTCGAAATTCACTGAAATCGATTATGGACTTGCAATTATCTCACATTGTTGCCAAACACCAGCAACTCAAAAACGAAAAAAAATAAAAATTTGGTAATTTAAATGTTAGTGATTTTCAATTTTTTCTTTCAGACCTTTTTTAAATGATGATCCATTAGCTTTTATTGATTTTCGTGCAGCATTTTTCTAATTTGCAGCCCCAAAAAGGAAATGCAAAAATGATGGCCAGCCAGCCAAGTAAATGAAGCGGCCAACCTTGGTGGCAAATATTGTCTGCCTGGGTGGTCTCCATAACAGCAGCAACAACAGCAGCACCACCACCACCACCATCAGCACCACCAGATACAGCAACGACAACGTTAAAGATGGACATGGATATGGACAAGGAGACGACGTTCAAGATGATGACGATGATGTTGATGATGATGACGACGAGACGGCGCTGAAAATCAACTCAATTCACTGGCATGTAAAGCAAATGAGGAGCATTTTATGCAAAGAGAGAAAAAAAAATTAAACCAAAAAAATGGCAAAACAAGTTGGGTCCAAGAAAGAGAGATTGCCAGAGTGAGTAGTTGATGGCTATCGATCAATGTGAATTCTCGGTCGGCAAGCTAAGAGATTACAAACAATCAAAAAAAGAAACCCAAAAACCAAAACCAAGCCAGAAAAAAGGAGAGCACATAATCCCCCCCAGAAAAGGAACAGTAACAGAACTTCCGAATACTAATAACAAACAATTAGTAACTATCAGCACTGATATTAACTGAACCTGTAAACCAAGACCATGACCATGGTCTCTGACCCACATACAAAACAAAAAGCCTTCTTTTTTTTTTTGGTTTTGGGATGAGATGTAGCCCATCATGGATGGAGATGAAGATGAAGTTGCAATTGACCAAAGATAAGCAAAAGGTGCATACATACATAAAGGCAGGGCGTGTGGCCCAGCGTTTTATTACACCACAAACGAAGAAAAGAAAATGTGGCTCTCTCAAAGACAGCAAGCGAAAGGATAAACGAAAGGATATGCAGTAGAAGGATGACAAAAACAAAAAAAAAAAAAAAAAATTCAGACACTTTGTGGTAGGTCCTGGCTTCTGTCTAATTAGTAGTAGTAGTGGACTCCACCTTTCTTCATCTAGATAGTAATCAACGTGGTTGAGGTCCTGACTAATTGCATCCCAGCAAGGGTTTTTACCCCTTTTTGTGGTAGGTGAAAGTAGTAATAAAAATTTTTAAGAAAATTCTTTTACCTCAAAATTCGTTATGCTCATAAAACCAGAGAAAAAGAGAAGAACAACAAAAAAAAAACAGTAGTCCAAAACAGCAACAACTATCCAGGTGTACCTTATATCAATAAATTTTCAGTTATCTCTTTGAAATTAGTTAGACATTTTAGTTTCATTGAAAATACTAGAAGAAATTAGTAAATGTATGTTCGTTAATTGAGAAGAAAATCACTGAATAAATTAGGCAAGATAGTTAATTATATTTAATTAATATACAAATACACATATACAAGGACTCAAAAAAGGGACTCTTTATTTCTATTTAGCAGGTTTTAGCATGGGCGTATCTATTCTGACCAAAGAGCTAGATTTAAGAATAAGCCCACATTTAAGATTTCCATATCAGTTTTTACTTTTTAATTGGGTTCACATACTTATTATATTGATTGAGCACCAAACTTTTCGATTTCCTCAAGTAAGATAATTGCTTTCTTAATTATCTTCAAACAATGACTAGATGATTCTCTAATGGATGATGTCTGGCCCATTATCTATTCCTGAGCATTTTAAATGTGATATCAAGCTTAACTGGTTCACTTTGCAAATAAAATATCCCAATAATCCATATTGATGAATTGTCCGAAAGGAAGTTAAAAAGGATTAAGGACTAAATCTTTTATATTTTGTTTCCCAAAAGAGATTTAAAAAACTTTTAGTTCAGATTTTAAAACTGTCTTTAAAACATTCAATCCCCCTTCGTTGAGTCCATAGTTAACAATTCGCATTGTAAGCGACGATCAGAGAGATGGAGATGATGATGAAGAGTTGACAATGTGCCATGTGAAAAATGTCATTTCAATTATGATAAAAATTCTACAAATTAAAATTCATCGCTACAATGAGGAAAAAACGAAGAGAAAACAAGAAAAGAAACAAAACAATTCTCTACAAAAATTTGCACCCAACTTTAATTAAAACTGACAAATTTTTATAGACTTACCAAGAGTTTGCGCGAGGCAACGCAGCATAAATCAATGCAAAGCTCAAAAGGAACCTACATAAAAGGAACCGGTATAGCAACTACTACCACAACCAGAGAACCAGCGATTAAACAAAAAAAAAAAAAAAAGAAGTAAAAAATAAAACCTACAAAAATGCGTATTAATTTTTATATGCGAAACGAGGAAAAACGCCAAAGCGAAAAAAAGCAAAAGAAAATAAACTTGAAGTTGCAAATCAAAATTGAATTGAGCTGATCATGAGCTTGAGATTCAGTCATACTAGTGAGGAGAGATCCTCACTTGGTTTGGCAGATCCTGGCTAATGAATTTGATATGCTGACCCCAGCAGGGTCAGTGGGAACAATGGCAAACAATGGCAAGAAAATACAATGGACATCAAGGGAACAAACAACAAAAAAAAAATACAAAAATAAGAGTTCAAACGAAACAATCGTAAATTTCTAATTGAAAACGTATTTGCGCCACGGTTGACCTTTTGTTTGAGAATGAAAATGAGTATTGAATATGAGTGCGAGGGTGTTTGAGTGTGTGTGTGTGTGTGTATGTGCGTGTGTGTAGGGTCCATTGGGTCCATGGTCATTGTTTGGCATTCGATTTCTAGGAAATATATCTTTGGCCAACGCGTGTCACGATTGTCGACAATCCATAAATTAGAGTAACACTACTTAAATGCGATCACTCTTCACTTAAAATTGTCTCTCCGTCGCTCTATCTCGGTCTCCTATTCTACTCCCCTCTTGCCAAATGCCGGACATCCGTGTGAGGACCATTTAGTTTGGTTTTATTATTATTTTCTTTTTTTTTTGGAGCTCTACTCCATGAAGTTCTTTCTATCTGTATTCCTGAGTGTTTGTCCTGTAGGCAGCGGCTGCTGCTGCTGGTCATTCATCCTTATGGCGCATCTTGGCCGGAAACCAAAAAAGCAGACAGATTCACAACCTTACCCAGTCCCAGTCCCAGTCCCAGACCAAGTCTCAGTCGAAGACGCAGCATTTCCGATGCTGTCTACTTATGCACTTTTTGTGTTGTGAACCCAGACACAGTTAATTGAGTTGTTCATTACTTTTTATGCAATTCATGGCCGTGCATTGTCCTGGCCAAGCATATCCTGCTGCTCCTCCCAAACCAACGACCACACACTAATGCCCGCTGTGCCAGTTCTCATTGTGAACACTTTTGACGGAGGTGGTCCTGGTCATGTTCCTGTTCCTGTTCCTGGTGATAGCCCTGGTTATCTACCTACAACTAACTACAAGTACACACAAGTCGTCTCCATTCTCTCAAGCGTTTTTTTTCCCCTTTGGCCCAATGTTAAGTGAAGGGAAGTGCAAAGCTTTCAAAAAAAAAAAAAAAAAAAAATACATTAAAATATTCATGGGGAAGCTTCCATTTAAGCTGCGATTTTATTTTCCCATAAAGGAAGCACTATAAAGCCGAAAATAAAAGAAGAGAGAAAAGTAAAAGTGGCTTAAAACGTTTAATCCTTTACTAGTTGAAGTTAGATTAGTCTCTACTTAAACTTAGATTAGACTTGGAAGAAATTCAGTGAGATTCCTTCTTCTATCAAAAACGACTAAATATTCTGATCGTCATGGGAAATATTTTAATACTTAAATTTAAATAAAATCAATTCCAATTTCCTTCCTTGTCTGCCAATAAGTTGGCAAATTAATTGTCAATATTAATTTAAAAAAACTAAAACTTACTAAAAACTAATTGAAATTTAATAAAGATCTCTAGTTTGCCTGCTACATATACCAAGTAAAAACCTGTTTTTATATATCTTCTTTATCATTTTTCTCAGCCTAATTAATATTTTAATTAAATTTTAATGGGTAACTTTTAATAAAGATTATGGCAGAGATCAAGACAGTTGTTGGAGGCTTAGTTTAAAAATTTATATCTAGAGACGATTGTAAAATCCTCGAAATCATCTTGCTCTAACTAATTGTTAACAACGAGGCAAATGATTGAGGGCGATCGATAACAAATGTCCAAAGTTCATATCTATAGCCAATCACTGGTGCTCGTTACATCATTGTTGGCCAACTGCTGACTTCTGGTTTAAAGGCTGCACTTCTTTCATGTTGTTGTTGTTGTTGTCGTCTGATCGTCTCTTGGCTCACAGTATGTACATATATGGAAACTTATTCGTGCCCG
Source organism: Drosophila tropicalis (assembly GCF_018151085.1). Classification (NCBI taxonomy): domain Eukaryota; kingdom Metazoa; phylum Arthropoda; class Insecta; order Diptera; family Drosophilidae; genus Drosophila; species Drosophila tropicalis. The sequence continues at coordinate 4,594,554 of NW_027172602.1, read as the reverse complement.
TCTCGCATCAATTAAAGCCGCACCAATGTTTTCGCACCCGGTACGCAAATCGATTAATTCCGCGCCTAAATGCGATAAGCCAACGTCAACGCCGTTTGCCAGAGCCCTGTGGATCCTGACCATAGCAGTCAATATTTAACTTTGAACTAATTATTTCAATGGAAAGGCAAATAAGTTGATTTTGCTGTTACTGCACGTTTGCCACCTCCCGCCTCCCACTCGGCTACTGCCGCAGAGATCCTTCTCTCTCTCTCTTCTTTGGAGTTCTCATCATCGTCCTCTCATCTTGGTCTTCGTCCTCATCCTCATGCACGTCCTTTTCCTGCTCCTTGGCATGTTTTTTTAATTATAAGCAACACGCAGGCGGCTCCAGATTTTGTTTTTGTTTCTCGATGGATACGAGATTCTCTCTACCAAAAACCCCAAATGCCCATTCAACTCTGAGCATGCGCGTGGCCACGTTTTTTGTTACGTTCACATCGATGTCCATGGAGTTGATGCGCGCGCGATTTTTGCCACTTAATAGCGCTTAAACACGAACATTTTGAATTGTGTGGCGAAAAGGAGCAACCAGCACCCAGAGTCCCATGGTCAGTCTGTCCAGGCCAGGAATCAAAGTGCAGCGCGTAATTGCGCGGCTCTACACCAGAAAGCAGAAGCCAGCCCAGTCAACAAGAAAGAAACAAACAAACCAACAAAATAAACGAATCAACATGGCCAACATAGCCCAAGAAGTTGCGGTGTAAATATGCCCTATAATAATAACAATAATAATGAAGATTTTGCCCACAATTTGGATGACTTAAAAATATATTTCTTTGGGACATGTGTAGGGCAATTTCATAAACTTTATGGGGAAACTTTTACTTGAAGATATCTACATATATATGTTGGAAAGATTAAGCAAACAGTTTTAGCATTATATAAAAAATCTAGTGTCTTTATGTATGTATCTGACACATAATGCCCCAATTCCCTATCTAAAGGGTATGTGACTGAAATTCTCTGGGTTCCCTTTAACTCTGGCCGCATTGTACATAAATTAATTTGTGCATATAATGCGCCTTAGACCAATTCTGCCACAACCCTTGCTCATCCCCATCCTCATCCTCATCCTCATCCTCATGCTCATGCAACTCCTACTCCTGGATATGTGCGTGGCTGCAAAGCATTCATCAAGCGGCCACTCGCATTTGTTTGCTGACAATGAATTGCCCACTGGGAGATGACTCTGGTGTTTGGCCTTCTTCTTGACCATATCTTGGTTCAAATTAAAATTTTTCTGCAACTGGGCATAATTAAAAGACCCCAAGCGGATGCCTAATGAAGTAATACGGCATTAGACAATCAGTTCTATATATCAATAAGATATTGACAAGCAAAAAAAAAAAAAAAGCCAAGGAATTCGTCTGATCTCGGACAAAGCTTTTGGGCCACGCGTCTGCAACAGATTGTGAAAGGCGCTTTCTGTATATTATTGTGTGTATAAATAATTGCCCATCATTATGCCTGATGAGTGAGCAACACCAACTTCCTTTTCCAAGCACACACACACACACACACACACCCGTGCAGAAGCATCAAGATGAGTCGAAATAAAAATCAAATCGCGTACAAATCAAATACTTACCAAGGCTCCCTCCCTCAGTCTCAACCTCTCTCAAAAAAAAAAAAGAACCAAAGCCAAAAGATGCCAGATCCAAAATTGTGTTTAATGAGTGACTTTAGTGCGGAAGAACGAGCTCTGGCCGAGGTAATGCTGAAGCTGCGACTGGATCTCGGACCGGGACCCAGTGCTGCTGAGGTAGCTTAGCCCATTATTCAAGTTTTATTTATTTTGCCTCATCCGCGCAAAATTAAAAGTTTTGTACGTCCAAGTCAAAAGTGCAAATTTTCGCAGCCACATCAGACGTCATATTAGCGAATCAACTGACAAAGCATATGAATATCAACAGCGTTTGAACAAGTGGATTAAAGGTCCAAACCCCAAACTCAAGACCCAAGACAGTCGCAATGGCACAGGGATAAGACCAAGCCCAAGACCAAGACCAGGACCTTAAACCAAGACCACAATGGCCATGGTAATATCTTAGTAGCAGACACACGTCTGCTGGATGATGCTGTTGTCGTTCGTTGTTGTTTTCTTTATAATTAAACTGGGAAAGCAAATGCAGACTGCGATCAATGACAGCAAAAAACAAAAGGAACCACCAAAAGCAATTGCAACTTTTGTATACTCTATTTCTTAGCGAATATATCCCTATCTATTTTTGATGGAGTTTAAAAGGAACAAAGGAGCAAAGTCTACGCAATGCCGGACACAAAAAAACAAATTCTAAAGCTCCCTTGAAGTATGCTAAGAATTCAGATTCTTTGATCTACTAATTATTGGGATTGGGAAATTTAACTATTTCTTTAATTTTTAACCAGTTGTGAAATTCCGAAATTTAATAGAGTCTATGAAATGTTTCATCTGGATCTTGATACAAATTATCCTATCTGCTTTAGTTAAACTACTCATTTTTGGGCAGAGTGTCATTGAGAAGAGTTGAGCTGAAAATACCAGTTCCCAATCGAGTTGAGTAAAGTTGAGTTGCTTTTCATTCATGGAATTGGCGACTACCGACAGACTCGACCAACTCGCATAAGCCGCTTAAAGTTCTCTCTCTTTCTCTCCCTCTCTGTCTGTCTCTCTTTTTGTGTATCTCTCTCTAACTTTGACTTTGAGTAACTTATAGGTTGTGGTTATTTTTTTTTTTTTTTTTTTGTATTATTTTGTTTTTTGACTAATGTGCAGCTTACACTTGACTGCCACACAATCAACACCATCAGGCGGTAGGCAGGCAGGCAGGCATTCAGTCAGTCAGCCAGCCAGTCGTCTGGCAGCATCAGAAGGAACCTTTGGGACCTCATCATCATCATCAGCAGCAGCAGCAGCATCAACAGAAGCAGATCCAAGCCGGGCAACTCATCACATTGCCACTCCAAATGCTTTGGGTCTCCTCCTGATCCCGATTACTCGTATTAAGGCAACGCGTGTTGCAAGCAGCGTAAAAATTCACAAATTTACTGATGCGACTGTCGATAGGTGGACGAATGGGCAAACATGGGGGGGGACAGATGGATGGATGGACGGACTCTTGCCACTTGCTGCCACAGCAGCAAATCAAATTTTACCGTTTGTTTTATTTGACTTTGCAACGCCTCCAGCTAAAAAGTGGAGGGCCTAACGGCGCTTAAGATTTACCATCAGTTTGTTTTTCCCTGGAACTTGCCCACTGGTCCTGCCCCCACACTTCACTGTCATAGTTAGTTAAGAGTCAACAAAGAGGAAGTGCTGTTGGTTGATGCACCTGACACAAGCTACAGCTACTGCATATCCACACTACAAACAGAGATAACACAATCGCGAATCCTTTTTTATTAAATTTTTAATTCCATAATTTGAAACACAATTGTAGTCAACAGCTATCAAATATAATGATCCTTTGCAGGTAAAGAAAACTCATTATCCTGCAGAACTATAATTTATCAAGGAATGATTTGCTTGCCATTTTCTCGACCTTAAACTAAATTATGGCGACAATGTACACTTCCTCCTAAGTCTGCTGACAGGAGGTTAGTTCAAAACTTAAGAACTTCCTAAAAACGGGTTTCTGTTCCACAAGGCCCTTGTACTTTGTCAATTTTCAAAGACGATTCATTGGAGGTTCCTTGGAGATGAATGCTATTGTTTAATTTACATACCTATAAACTCTTTTGCATATTTTTTAGAAAAATTATAGTATAATCAGTAAAAGAATTCGCTATACAAATTTTGGCATATGTGCTGTAACTAAAAAAAAACAATCCTTAAAGCAATATTTGTTTCATAGGTTCGAAAAAAAAGTTTTAAAGTTGCTGGAAACAATAAAAAATTTTTAAAATGTTCAAAAATTAACTGAAAGGTTAAAAAATATTCATCAATCATATCATTTAATGAAGCGAAACGTTAACCATTTACCGTGAAAAAATTATCATCAACTTTACTTATTATCAGATCAAATTAAACAAAGAATTCAAGCGAGATCAAGCTATTCTATACATATTCATACAACAAGCTGTTTTTGTACATATTATTTTGAGTTTGTCGTCATGAAGCAACTATTTATTTTCGGAATCGTTGCCATATTTTTGGCATCTAATGTAAGTCTTTTATAATTTTCAGAATATGTTCAATTTTAAGACAATTTATCTATGTATATATCCAGGATGCCGTCATCTTTAAACTGACGAATTTTGTCTGTCACAGCTACAATAAGTCGTGGATTATGATACACAATTGTCGATTAAAGGTCATAGGACGCGGAAAAATTGGTGCATATTTCAATGCAACTATTAGATATCCGGCCAATGCTATATCAGTTGATATCCAAAACTACCAAAGGGCAAATGGTTATAAGCTCTTTTTTTCAAAATATAAAATTGATGCCTGTCGTTTTCTTAAAAAACGCTACGATCCAATTGCAATAGCAATTGGAAATTTGTTTTTGGATTTCACAAATTACAATCACACATGTCCATATATTGTGAGTCAATTGCATTCGACATATGTATGTACATACATATATATTAAATTTTAAAATATTATCTTTTCGAAGGGACCGACAATAATGGATGGCTTCTATCTCAGACCACAATTGTTAACACTTCCCATTCCGACTGGTGATTATATGTTGGTCTTCACTTGGTATTTTGAAAAAAATTGCAATTTCAAACAAACATGAGTTATGCTTTCGTTCAGAATATAATCGATCAGTAAATCGAATTGATTCAATTAGAACCTTATCCTTATTAAATCTTAACTAATGTAAGGCAACTACTAAAAATCTCTTTTAATTTCTACCTCATTTTCTTTTACCTGTGTCTTGTTTAATTCCTTAATTTAATAAATACAACTTCAACTACATATCGAAAATTATTGTTGCCGATATTTAAATAAGAATTTTATCATTCATTATCATATTGATGACATAATTGAGCAATTGCTTTCCATTAATGCATATATCCTTAGTAAGTCACATACAAAATCAGGTTCCACATGGCAAAGGGAAATGCAATTTATGGTCCATTAACAAAATGACACTCGATGCGCCCCAGGAAGTAAAGATTTGGAGTATTTGGAGCCGAAGAACATAAATTAAAACATAAAAAATAAAAACACAAAAACAAAATACTAACCAAGACAGAAAATGTTATGTTGCTTCTGTCGCTCCTCCCGAAAAGAAATTCCTTACTACTAACTAAGTCTCAGTTCCTTTTAGTTTCAGTCTCAGCAAATGCAAATTGAAAATACTTTTCCTTTTTTTCTTTTGGTTTTTTGGTTATTCCTTAATGGCTGGGAGAGGGAGTCTAGAGAATGGTAGTAAATGGATGGATGGATGGATGAATGAATGAATATATATACATTCATGTATATATTTGGTGGAGTTGGGCGGAAGGAGGGCAGAGGTTTTCAAACGACAGCACTTAGTGAAATATTCGCCCGCAGTAACTATTTAAATGATGATGGGAAAAAGGAAAGGCAGAAACGATGGAATGAAGGGTATACCAAAGGGTATCACAGTATATACATATGTACATGTATATATACCGATATACCATATGAGGGCAATTACCAGAGCAACCAGCATAAGTGAGCACAGCGGGGCTGGGCCATGGGGGTCTTCCCCCTAGCCCCCTTCTTCTACGTATCCCTCTCCCTCTCTCTCCGTCTGTCTCCCCCCAGTCTCCTTCACCTTGCCGTTGCAAAGGCACACGCAATGCCGATCGCGCGACTGCCAACGTGGGCCGCATGCAAAGTGAAGTCAAATGGACGATCGCTTCTCCTCTTTCTGTTTCGTTTTTACTTTGTTTTTTTTTTTCGATTTTTGTTTTTATTTTTTAATTTGCTGGCGCAGTCGAGCAAATACGACAGCGTTGATGATCATGTTAATGAGGGGCAGGTCCCCAACAGCAACAGCAGCAGTTCAATGAAAATGATGGGGGGGTGGGGGGAGAGGACGAAAAGTTGAGCCACTACCTGGTTCTACCTTAGCGCTTACTTCATATGCAAAAAAAAAAAATTTTGAGCCAGCGTTGACGCAAAATCAAAAGATCACACAGGATCAATTACAACTAATGATATGGAAACGGAAGACGAAGACTTTGCGACTTGCCACAACTGACAGTTGAGAGAGATAGCTACAGCAAAAGACGATGATCATGACGATGATGATGATGATCAGAGAAAGAGAGGTGGTGTGGTAGTAGCGAGAGATGACAGGCAGACTGACTGACTGACTGACTAACTAACTAAAAGATGCGGGACCCGGTGCTAACAAGTTGCCCTGCTAAAATTACCCAATTGATAATGATGAAGACACAGCGTATTTTGCGATCATCAACCGACGTCCCCAACATCTCGTTGTGATCTCTCGCTTCTTCATCATGTCGCATCGTTGTCACCTCATGGCCGAAAATTGCTCATGTTCTCCAGCATAATTAAACTAATTGTTCTGATCCCTGTGGGTCGCCTTCTGTTTGATGTGCGGTCAATGATCTTGAACTTGGCCATTTTTGGCATGCCAAGAACCAGCTACAGACTCAATACCAATTCTTACGATTCCCCAATGGCCAATTCAAGTTCACCACTTGCACTTTAAATGTAGAAATTATGGCCAAAAAACAAAGGAAAAAAAAAACACAGAACCAATCCAAACAAAAGTCCAAGTTATGTCATCAATGTGAAAGAGATGGGGATGGCCCCGTATAAGTTAAGTAATCAGCCAAAAGGTTGATTGAGCCCTGTCTATATCTTTCTCGATCTTCATTGATCGCTTTCTCTCTTCAATTTTTTTTCTTTCTCTCTCTCTCTCTCTCTCTCTGTCTCTATCTTTACTCCATGGCTAAGAGCAAAAATGATAATAAATAAATATGCCGAAACACTAATAACACGCTTAAAGATTCAACCAAGTTGATGCTTCCTGTGGCTCGTCGTTCACCGTTCACCATCATCGTTTTGCCGTTCGCCAAAGTTACTCCAGCCATATCCGTCTGTCGATATGTCTGTAGATATATATACATTCATATGTATATATCTGTCTGTCTGTCTGTCTATCTCTCTCACTCGTTGTCTCTCTGTCTGTCCGTCTGTCTGTCTGTATATCGGATGCGATTTAATACAATAAAATATCACAATAGTCCTCAGGTCATTTAGTTAGAGTTGCAGTTTATCATACACACACATACAAACACAATTTGTGCATATATCGGGAAGCAGGCGAACGGGTACCTCAGATGGGGTCTCTGTCTGGTCTGATCTTCAAGATTGATGGTAACGGAAAACCGTCGTTTCTTCCTACATTTACACAATCTCACTCTCTCTCTCTCTCTCTCTGTCTCGGTCTATCCTTTATCTCTTTCGAACTCTTATTTACGCTACTCCCTCTATTTGTAGAAAAAGTTTACAAAAAATCAAATTTGAAGTTGAAGTTATTCGATCTCGAATATCCTTTTAATGCAAGCCTCCCTATCGAAACTTGATGGACTACTTTTCTAAACGGTTATTTCTATTACAACTATATGGTGTACAGATCCGATACAGTCAGTTTAATAACTTACAACGGATTTATTTCAATAGCTCCTAAACTGAGGGATTAAGAGAGATTGAAACAGACGGGCATGGTTTATACCATGGATCTGGATTTTCTTGTTAAGTAATGAATATATATTTAATGGGGTCAGGAGAAAAGGGAAAACATTTCCAGAGTTGCTTTTAAAAAGTTGTTAACTGAGAAGTAACTTCAATTAATTCACCAGTTTAGTTTAGACGATGCTTTGACGTTGTTGAGATACTTTCTCATGTATTCAATTTGACACTTTTGTAAGGTGGATTGAATTGCTTTGGTAAACTTGTTCAGTCTAGTGCATTGTTCAATGTGCTATACTATTGTTGTTGTTGTCCCTGTCGCTGACGATGTGTCTGATGTTGTTGTTATGCATTTCAATTTGGGCAACACACAACAATTTCCCTCTTTCATCTCTTTCTCACTTGCTGTTTCTCTTTTTCTTTTTCTCTCTCTCTCTCTGGAGGCCAGTCTTGATCTTGACCGGAAAGCGAACTTATTTTTCTGATTTCCGCTCATCAATCGAATGAGTAAGCGAAAGGGAGAGCATGTTAGTAAGAGAAAGACAGACAGAGATGGAGCGAACGAGAGGGCGGCAGGAAATTTCATAATAAGCAATAATATTGCTGACGTCATGAGACAACGGAATTGCATGCAGATTATAGAATAAGATAGTACAAATAAAGGCACACGACTGATTATCTCTATACCGTCTCTCTCTCTCTCTCTGTCTTTGGATTTTTCTCCCTTTCTCCGTCTCCTTCTCCTCCTCCTCCACCTCTATTCATTCACATTTAATGCGCTGTGGCACACGCGCGCACCTGTAGACACCAATGGAAAGCAGCTGCAGCACCCGTTTTAAGGGTCTCATTCAAAGGGGATCCTTTTTTGGATCCAAGGATTCAAGCAGACAGGTGCAACATTTACCGTTTGCCACAACTGCAACTCTTAGAGATCCCTTTTTCTTTTGGGCCTTGCTTTAATGTGAGATTAAATACACATTTAATAGCAGAAATTATCATCAAGCATTCGTATTTCCAGAATTGTCTAATCTCAGGCTAATGGGTTAAAAACTTTTATATACAAGTTCGAAAATCATTGTCTACTATTAAACACATTCCATAAGAAGTCAACGAGTACAGCTCTCCACCCTTCGATCTATGAAAAGTCTACTAGAGATTTCTTAACGAGCGAGAAACGATCTCAAGTTAATAAAGAAACTAAATCGGATTCGGAATAAAGTATAAAATGAAGGAAATATAAAGATACAACCCCATCCTATAAACATAGTTTAGAAAGACTTCTCGACGATTGCAGTATTTACCATTTGGAAAAAGTGTTGAGTACTTTTAATAGTTAAGTTTTAAATTTCAAACTGAGGCCTTTGGGCCATAGAAACGTAAATTATTCCAGACTATTGTAAACTTTGCCTTGTTCCTTTTCTTTATTTCTTTCATTGGTTTAATGCCGACTTCTTCTAGCTAACTATTACTATAAAGATGACATTCTTGTTATTTATGTTCACGAAATATTTTCATTATTGCCAAAGGGATAATGCCCCCCTTTTACTACTGCTTACTTTTGATAAAGGATATACACCTATTGCGCATCTCCATGTCCGCATGACCCGCTGTGCTGATGACAACATACTCACACCCTTGCCTTATCCTCTATTCATTCTCCTATGAACAACAACAATATTAGTTTACAAAATTTATGAGATAGCCTTTTTCAAAAATGTAAAAAAAAATAGATATACTTGAGTTTTGTATTATGTCACTCGCTGGATTCTAATTAACCCTCGAAAAGATGTAGGCGATAAAGAAGATAAACAACACAATTGATATCAAGTGGACTTACAACAGGTAGTAAGTATGTATCTGAGACTACTGTTTGGATGCCCAACCTGATGGCAGGTGGATGGAATGGAAGACAAGAATGTAAACATGCCACAATCAAACCGTAGGTGGCACCACTCTCGCCTCCTCAGACTTGGCTCTCGTCGGTTCTCTGGTTTATTTTGCTCCACATTTGATTTACAAGTAGCAACATTTATTGCTCGAAATAAGGATTTTTCTCAGTGTAAATCAGATCGCAGCGATTGTCCTGTTGTTGTTGTTGTTGTTTGTACTGTGGGCGTTTTATTATGCAATCAGTAGCCAAGATGATTGAAATCTAATCTAAATCTCGACCCATATATAATTTCACTTTCGCATTTTCGTTATCGTTTTTTTGTGTCCTTTTGTGCCCTTTGCCATGTTTCCTATGAAAAATGAAATTGATATCTATATATAAATAAATATATATATAGGTTGACATTGATATCTCTCTCAGTCTAAATGAATTCCAATGTATGTACATATGTATGTATATGGCTTGGCTTGGCTGGGGGGCGTGGCGAAATCTTCTTTTCCTCTGTGTTGTCTTGATTTTAAATGTCGCATCGTTTCGTGGAAAGCTATTGAAATTTTAAGATCTATTTACTATATATGTACATATATAGATAGTTTAATGAATTTTTGTTGAAGTTCAAGTCACTCATGGACTAAAGAACTTTAGCTACAACTGAGTTTTAGAAAACCATTTAAAATTCTTATATTTTTTCTTTCACATCATTTGCAAACTGAACTTTTAATCGATTAGTTAAACACTACTTGATCATCACAATAAAATTGCAAAACTCAAGAAATCTGGAAACTAACTACAACAAATTAGAAGACGGCAAAACCACAAGGAAATGCGAAAAAAAAGGAAACAAAAATTCCCACACATCCTTGTTATACACCTGTAAGAGGGCCTTTAGAGAAGACCGATGCTTGATTAATTGAGCTGCTTAAACGCCGCTTGCCGCCGTTTGCCATTGCCCAGACTTGTCATCAACACGCGCAAGGTGGTCCCTTGCCAGGATTCTCAGGAAGCCGCACATACTGAGAGCGAGAGTGAGATGGATATGGAGATGAAAGCAAGTCAATTAGCCTAACAAGACAAGCCAAGACAAACAACACACAGACCCGAAAAATCCATCTCAAACAAAAGACGCGGCGGCGGTAATGATTTCTCATCTAACCAGCTACCGAAAAAAATCAACAAGAAAGGGAAAAGCAAAAAATAAAAAGAGAAAAAACCGCAGATACAAATTTATATGTTCGTACCTGGTTACGATTCGGATTGCGCCTGAGACTGAGAAGCGACTGTGGCGGCTATCAAATTAATTTCTCCAAGCCAAATCCAAGACGATTGCCTGTGTGGTCTATGCCAATCATGCACTTTACGCGCTGGCTTCATTAGCCGCCACCAATTCTGGCCAACTTTATCGCCAACTCTGGCATTTCTTAGCCATCTTTTCGTTTCTTCATCTCCTCGCTCTCTCTCTCTCTCTCTCTCTCTCTCTCTGTTTTCTTTTTCCGTCTCTTACTTTCTGTTCTGTTGTAAGATAGCGCAAATCATCAAACGTTGGCGACATTCGCCCAATGCTTCCGGACAGAGGGGAACCCGGGGGATAACCCATTATAAAACTGATTTGTGAACGGGAATTTATGCTAGTTCAAAATGCTGGTAAATAAAAAATTACAATACCTTTTGAGAATGTTTGAAAATGCTTCATTTTGCTAAATTAAATCATTAAATACAAAACATTAAAATTGTATAATTTTCTATAAAGAACTTAAAGTTTGATCAAACTAAAAAAAATACTTCTTTTATCTATTGAGCGACCAATTTTTTGTGCTCCAAAATTAAATATTTTTGTAAAGCGTCATCAGAGGCGAAGGATCCAAAAACCAAGAGGAACAAGGCATCGAACCACTTTACTCTATCTCTGCCGAAGCTTATATACCCTTACTCTAGTACTTATTACTTTTTTTTTAATTGCCGACGAATTCGGCCTACAGATTTAATATCTAATTAATTGATATAGTCATTCGATTTAAACCAAATTCCAGCTGAATTGCAATGACAAAAGAAACTACGGTTTCATTGAAAGATATATTTGAGGGAAAAGTAGTCCGATTAGAATTAAATGTCTGATACATTTTAGGATGTTATGTCAGATGTTTAGACAACCCAAAAAAGCCATCGACCTTCTTGAAATACATCAAACCTTGCCAATTTTCCGGCCCGTCCCGCCTATTTCGACCGCTAGATGCGCCTAAATGCTCCTAAAAAGTAAATATTTCAATTTAATGCAATCCACACATGCAAGCTTACTCCTTTGCTGCAGGGTATAACAATGACGGTGCAACAACTTGCATAACATGCATAATTTACGACTTGCATAAAACTTGCTTGCTATATGCTTCAATTTGGCTAGAGGGATACATGTTTAGTTTTAGTTTAGAGCGATACGTTCGTTCAGTAGTAACGAGCTGGCAAAATGACTTAATTAGCCACAGAATACGGCTGCCAGAAATCGTGAGACCCAGACATAATACATATCTCACTCAGCATAAAACTTTAGGTCTATGTGTAGGTCGGTCCGCAGTCATCTTATCTAAATAGGCGCGTCCCAAAAAACAAATGGTCAGAGAGCAGTTCAACAAAAAAAAAAAAACCGACACAGATCCTCTGTCCAGGGAGTCTAATTTGTGCACAGTTAAATAAACAAATATGCCAAGCCCTCTGGAGAGGATCAAGCACACTTGTTGTTGGCGTCGGCAATCCGCATCAAGATCGGCAGCATCTGAGGCGGATCGTTTTCGTGTTTTCTTTTTTTTTTTTTTTGGTTTTTTTGTTGTCTTGCCGCCATTTGATAAGCCAAGTTTCAAGTGTCGCCTGGTGCCTGGACAACACGCGACACACTCATCTTAAAGGGCAACGAAAAGAAAAAAAGAACGGAATCAAAACTGGAATCGGAATCGGAAGTGCTGTAATAATTCAAGTGATTCTTAAGTGGAAGTGCAAGTCGGATCCATGAATATCCACTTAAATTAGTCCAAATTGTTGCCTATGTATGTATGTAGCTTAAAAATATCCAAGATATTTTCTTGTAGAGGGTATTAAAATATTGTAAAACTGAACCATGTCACTCAGGAACTGCATAAATTAATGCACTTAAAATGACATTTAGTCTCAATGTGAAGGCAAATTTTATAGTTCAGTCTGTGAATACTCTGACAATAACTTAAATATCTCATATTAATTTGAATAAGATTCTGCTCGATACATAAAATACGAGAGAAATACAGAGATTTAAATAGATATTTATGCCTAAAGAAGTTGCCTAAACTTCTTCTTCTTACAATACATATATGGATATATCCACATGCTGTTTTACCTATTTCACGCATTCAAACTAACGGCTAGATTCTTAAACAATTCTTTATCAGCTGCTTTCCAAGCCGATAAATCTATCCTTATGACATCTTTGAATTGTGGCACCAGCTTAGGAGGGAACCCTTTTTTTTTTGCAATAAAAAATAAAGAGTTGTCAAAACTAACCCTTTATTCGCTTACTTAATCCTTTTACGTTTCCAAGAAAAAGATTTCTAAAACGAAAAAAGAAAAATTGCATAAAAAATTGAAAATCGCAACATTTTATCAAACATCACGCACAAGTTCCCATAGTAAAACGTGAGATTTGGCAAACTTCTATAATGAAAGATTTTCTCTTCATAGAAAACATTCCCAGAAATTGGGTTTGGGATGGATGGAACAAGGATTGTTCTATTTTTGTGGTTTTCTCATGTCTATGAAATCTTCTAACCCCACTCCCTAACATTCAGTCTCTCTCTCACTCTGTGTTTCTACTCACCTGAATGATATATGTTATTGACATACTGGATTGAATGGATGTGCAATATTTGCGCAATATTCTTGAGCTGCAGCTAAGAAAATGTTTTGGCTGCTCCTGCTCAAAAAGGATTAGAAGAAAGAAAAACTCGTCAGAGTATCAAGAAATGTTGGTAGCAGCAGAACATAAACATTGCCTGTCTTAGCACAATTGCAAATAGGCCAGAGGACACAACTCACAGTGAAACAAACGAACAGACAGACAGACGGTTGGGCACAGTGACAAGGCCAATAGTAGTGATGGGAACAATGCATTTGTCTAGTAAAACATTATTTCAGCTATAGGTACTGATCCTTGAAATACCCTGCAATTGCTAAAGAATCAAAGAGAGAAAAAGTATACCATCCAAGTCCTGTGTTAAATATTCGACATCTTTGTAAGCTTTTAGTTATTTTAAACCATTTCAACTTCCCTTAAACCGCGTATGGATACCTAAGATAAAGCCAGAATGATTCACCTAGTTTGTTGGTATGTATTTTAATAGAGTATATACAGGGTCGATCATCTCTGAGTCAGTATGAGTTACAGAATTGCACATTCTTCTTTGAGACACATACCATATATGTATGTGCACCTATATATCATTCACATTGCACACCTTCATGATGATAATAAGAAAAATTCTTAACTATCCAAGTTGATTTCGCTCAAATGTATTTTCTTGTAATTTCCGTGAAAAATGCATAAAGGCCAAGAATGAAAACCAAGAAAATTGTACAACAATGGACAATTTTTCACAATTTTTCTACGCATCATACACAAGCCCAGCATGTGGGCACATTCAAAATAAGAATCACGAACTATTCTCAATAGAGGAAGGTGTCAGAGAAAGAGATCTAGTGATGGGGGCAGGGGGAAACTTTTTTAATTGAGCAAAAATACAAACAAGTGCAAAATGAAACTAAAAGGAAGAAGCAAAAAAAAAAAACCAAAAATAATAGAAAAAAATAACACGACCAATTGACAAAAGATCCCAGCAATAGCAGCCAAATAATAAAAGGCAAGAGAAAAAAGAAAAATAAAAATTCGGAAGGCGTTTTTCTTGTTTGGTAAACATGGGCAACATAAAATTCTATAAGTCTGATACCTCGAAGGGAGTGATATGGTCAACAATTGTTGTCAAACGAAATAGAAGACTAAAAAGTGATCGTTGCCCCGTTGTGGAAAGAGGCACAAATCATTTAATCAAACAAGAAGTCGTTCTTTTTATTTTTCTCAAAAGAATATCCATTTCCAAGAATTGAATATTTATGATTAATCATAAAAGCAGCTAAAGCAAATGTAAACTGAACATCAGGATCAGTAGCAGCAACAGCAGCAGCAGCAGCTGCCAATCCCGCCAATCTTATCAATAGGGCCATAATTTGTCGTACGAAGATTGTCGTTAGAAGTAAGGTCGACTGGGACAGGGTGCTCACTATCTTATCGGAGACTAGTGGAAGAGAGCAAGCCGCATGCCAACAGCAAGTGCTACAACAGCAATTAAAGGTTAATTGTACAGGCTGAGGGCACAGCATGTCCTTGCCGGTGGACATATTTTAATTACAAGTGCTGCAGCCTTATGCTCCTTCTCTCATACTTATTCTCATCCTTAGTTGCTTCATCTTGAGTATGAGAATGCGGCAGACTTCAGTAGCCTCTAATCCTACAAGCTACAATTCACTTTTGACGCATTCAAGGATCATTCAAGTGCATTTAAATCCCACTCATCCTACTCTTCTTCTCGTTCCTCGTCCTCATCGTCATCTAACCACATCGACTGAAAAGATCAAATGCAATGGAGTGTAAATTTTTGTATTTCTTTTTTTCTTCTTTTTTTTTTTTTTTTTTTGCTGGTTCAATAGCAACCTTTTTTGTTGGCCAATAATACTCATTCAAAGTGCATTGAAGCGCATTCATCAGGTAGTAACGAGTTGCGATAATTATGCCAAAAGATAGGGTTAAGCCTAGCGAATACAAAAACCATCTAGAATCCATCAGTGAGCAGGAAATCAATGCTTGACATACAAAATATGATTATGACTAAGGCACTACATATCAATAGATCATTTAATCAAAGAAAAAATAAATTTAATAGAAT
The DNA here is from genome assembly GCF_018151085.1 of Drosophila tropicalis. Classification (NCBI taxonomy): domain Eukaryota; kingdom Metazoa; phylum Arthropoda; class Insecta; order Diptera; family Drosophilidae; genus Drosophila; species Drosophila tropicalis. The sequence goes on along the minus strand of NW_027172602.1, from coordinate 4,579,040 downwards.
AACTTTAAGAGTTTTGAGTAAGAGGTAGAGAGGCACTTAAAGGTGTTCAATGCCTTATTCAATATATACAAAAGTTGTTATTTCTAATAGAGAATGTTAAGTATTAAAATCTATAAAAGGCTTTCTTCTTCCTTTTGCTTTAGCTAAAATATATATGTAGTACAAATAAGTTGATCCTAAATACTTAAATACTTAAATTTTTGCATTCATAAACACATCGCAATCCAAATTCTAATATTTGAAAAGACATTAACAAAATTTCGGTACTTAATATTTTCAGTTTAGTCTGGCCATGATTAGAATATATCACTATTAAACACTCTATAGTTTAATTGTATTTAACTTACTTTACTTTTTGATTTAACTTATATAGTTCACATGACAAAAATTTCAAAGAAGATAGTTTTCCTTCTGTAAGTCCGAGATAGCATTAAACAAGAGAATATATCAATCAAGGATGCCCCTCACCTTGGCATTCCTTTGCACATTGTATGTAGATAAGAATGTTATTTTCCAAGCCAAAATATTGGCCAAGTTATGTAAGCGATTCGAATTGTTAAGAAAAGTCTTAAAAAAACTACGCTAATTAAGTAAACTTTTTGTATGGGGTGGAAAAAAATATGCAAAATTATGCAAAGCAAGGAATCCTTTCGCAGACGGCTTTACTGAAGCCTATCCTGCGACCTACAGTAGTTGCCCCTTCCCCTCTATCCAGCCAATGTTTGTATGTGTGTGTGTGTATGCATACCTGCCCCTAGATGAAATATAAGGCGTAACGTAACCAGTTCATTCAACACCTGCAACAGCTCCGCAGCGACAATGTCGACGCGCGCGCGTGCGGTCAGGGGCAACAAGAGGCTAGCGGAGGGGTAGGGGGTACAGTGTATGGAAACTGACGATAGGGGACACGCGCAAAGTCATTGATTGAGTCTCCGGGCAGACGCAGCTCATTAATATGCTCAGCCGTTCGCAGCTTGGGCCTGGGCAAGGTTATTTGGTCAGGAGTTTGTTTCCACTTTTTTTTTTTTACCTGATTTTAGATTTCATTTAATTATGACCATGGCCTTTTGTGAAGCGTGCAGCGGGGTAACAACTCGAGCAAAAATCTGGGTAAATCTGCATAATTTCGTTGAATCCTTTTATCAAATGGTTTTTCACCCTTGCGCATGCGCCCTTCAAAATGGCAGCACCCCTACAAAGTTTGCCTACAGCGATGGCAACAAGTTTTTGCTCAAAGCGAGGTTTTTTTTGTTTGATCGTGTAATCAGTTATTCAAATAGATTTCATTTTACATTTTTCAATTGTTCACGTATTAATTTTGCGCATTGTTTAGCTTTCTTGCTCACTCACTCAGTCACCCTCGGAATGTCCATGGCGAATGGTAGAAATCACACAATAGTCCTAAACTACAATACACTAAGAGAAATTTCATACAATTCTTAAGTCCAAAGTAAAATTATTTATTTGTATAAAATTTGCTTTTAAACTAACTAAGTTATTGATCTAAAACTGTATTTTCTACTGGTTACTTCTCTGGATTTAGATTTCCAATCTTTATGAAATTTGACACAGTCATTATATGGGAGCCGAAATAGTTGACTGATCATCGATAACATCTCATTCTGCATAAAAATATTGGTTAACTAACTAGTACAAGGCTTTATCTTAGATACGACTAGGAGTCGATAGACAAAGATTATATAGTTGACTCCAATGTCGAATAGCCTAGAGTACATTTAATTTTGGAATGCGTGTAACCCTTGCATTCAAATCAAATTGTTGATCAACAGCACCACCACCACATATCCTTTGGGTACACAAAAACCACTTACTAATCCAAATGGAAGTTTCTGGCGAGCGCGTAGGCTGCACACCCCAACATGTTCAGTGTTCAGTGTGATGAAAAGGACCTTGTGGACATTGTTGACAAAATGCCATGACAGGCAAACAATTTGGCTGCCAATAGGGGTTGTTGCCTGATAGTTTCTCTCGCTGATGAGCGATTGCAGCAGGAGCAGATGTTTTTCGCGCTGCCGCTGATGATGGCGATCAGAGAGAGAGAGAAAGAATGAACGGAGCACGGGACAAGCGGAACAATGGGCATTAGGACAAGGCACACCACTCGCCATGGATTGTTGTTGGCGGGATACACGAGATCGGAATTGGAATCGGAACTGCGACCGGGTCCTACAGCCAGACGCTTTTATTATTATTATTTCTTCTTTTTTCCATTGGGTTTTTTGGGTTTTTATGCGCCCAAAGCCATAGATTGAGCTCTGTTGATATTTACCAAAGATTGAACCTGGGCGAGGGTGAGAGGGTAATTTATTATATACATCTGTGTATGTGTGTGTGTGTGTATGTACGCCAATCCAACCCCCAAAGCGTCCTAACTGAGAATATATACATACATACATACCCATGGATATGGTGGCCAGGTAGAGTCAATTCCTTTGCATATGCGTTTTAGCGCACGTGCGCACCCCAAAAAAAAAAAAAAAAAAAAAAAAAAAGCAAACCAAAACCGTTGTTGGAAATTTTCAATTTCTTTTTTCCTTCACTTATTGTCCATTGTTCTGGCAAACTGGACGTGAATAGGCCTGTTATATACAAAATGTATATAAAATTTATATATACTTGTGTAAATATACAAATGTATGTACATATGTATATGGATGCACTTAAATGCCTTACACTTCCACATCAACGCACACTTTTGGCGCATGCCGTCGCGCATATGCAGGATAGAATAGTTGCTCACCGCCCAAAAGTATGCAACGAAATATTTCAAGGTTAAGTCTTATACAAAGAAAAATACATGTTTAATCAATTAAAGGTATTTATAATCGAATTTTTAAGCCTTTTTCAACCGATCGCAAGTTATGGTACTGTAGTAGAACGATCTTGATCAAATGATTTACATTTGTACATATACATATGTATGTATGTATGTACATATGTACGTACATATGTATGTATGTACATACATATGTATGTGTTTTATAATTACAGAGTTACAGGAAGACTAACAATTCCTTGCACAAGCAAAATTGTTACTAAAATGTACATCATATTATGTATTTTAAAACAAATTTTGGCTTAATATCATAGTTTATTCTAACAAATCAAAATGAATATTAACTCTAGTATAACATGAAAAATTGAGAAAAAAAATTTCAACTGTCAATTAATTCTTTGCATAATAACTTACTGTAAAAACTGTTAGATAATTTGAAAAAGAACTTCATGATTTTTGTATGCATAAAATGAAACGAAAAAAACTGAGCAATCTTTTAGTAATTGGCAGAGATAAACAACAATTTTAATAAAAACGAACAATTTAAAATAAATACTTTTTTGTTTCATTTTATTTGCTTTTTTAATGGCCGCCCACGGTAAGTACAGTAAGTCCGGGAATGTCAGTTTTCTTTACTTATGCATACATACATACATACATATGTATGTACATATGTATTTAAGTTTCGTTTTATAATAAGTTTTGTTTTCTCATTTGAATTGATATAAATTGTATAAGTAAAACGAGAAATACATATGTAGTTAAATAAACCAACAGAACAAAATTACTTACCTTACCATTCACACATAAAATTTATTCCATCTTATTTTTGCTTCTCTTGTTGTGTCCGTTATTTCACACACACAAAAAAAAAAAACCCAACACGATCATACTCGCGCTTGGCTATGCAGTCAGCACGCATGCGAGTGAGATAGCTAGCACTTAACTCACTTATACACCCACACAAGTTGACTTTTTGCCCGCTATCGCTCTCCCTCTCTGTACTTTTTACATGTATGCATGTGTTTTTTCGCCATGTGAAAAGGCGGCAGCGTGGGCAAATTTTTTTCACACTTTCTTTTTACATTTCTTTTTATTTTGCACATTTTTACACACTTTGCAAATTGTTTTTGTAGCAAAAAACCTAAAACCAATTTGCAAATAAATTTATTGACATGATAATGCACAAAACAAATAAATTACAATTAAACTTGTCCAGACAAACGTACGCGGCAAACTTTTAATTGAAACTAAAAATTGTGATTTGGTGAGCGAGGAAGTGGGAGAACAAATGCGAGTGGGAGAGCAATTAGGAGAGGGAGAACAAGGAGCAGAGTCATCTACATCTATATCTACATCTTAAAGTAGGTTTAACGGGAAAAGTTTCTTGCATTGATTGAGCTTGAGTTCTAACCTAAAAATTTGTTAATACATTAGCTGCCATACAATTCCATGGGCACAAGTTGTTTTTATGTATTGATGTATGTATTTTTTTGGGTTAAGTAGAATTAAATGTATAAATCAATTGGATATTTGTGTTAAATAAGAAGCTTTAGCCCTTGAATCTGTTTTATATATGTATGTACAGTGGCCCACAGGTTTTTCTATCCACCTTATACATATTCCAATTCTATGTTCACAGTGGCAATCGTTTGAGCATTTTGAATTTTAATTTACAATACTGCCTCCAGGGAGGTTTTTGATTTCATTTTTTTGGGTTTTTTTTTTCTTGTCGATCTTGACACAATAGAAGGATGGTTGATTTTTGAAGTTATTACCTCCTGCCCGTAGATCGAACTGCCTCCTTACCGGGTACTCATTTCCGTTAACATGCTGCAATCGAAAAGTGCCCAAAAGTGCGTACTCATAAATTCATAATTCCGTTGTGTATTCCTCGGTGCACAGAATCAACAACGACGACGACTCAACATGTGAGAGATTTACAAATAGAAAAGGCAATTTATGTGCGCACAACTGTGCACAGATGCCAGAAGAAGGAAAAGGAACAGAAGCAGCAAACAGGATTCCATGGCACTTGAATCGACGACAAGTACCCCCCGAACATGTACATATGTATGTATGTACATACATATGTACTCCGGAGAAGGATAACAACATGAACAGGAACAAGCATAAGAACTACCGTATGCATGCACATTGTGCTCCACTTCATCAGTCAATCGGCGCCTTCCTCGGATTACAGCAACAACAGCAGAAAAGAAAAGATGTTTAACCCAAACCCAAAGCTAATTTTTTACGAGTTTTGTGAGTTGAATAATTGTGCGCTTAAAATGCTTTGCTTGATTGATTTACGAACACCAAGTGCGAAGGCACAAGGATCCTTTAAGCAAGGATATATGTATGTCTGTATGCCCCTTAACTTTACCTTTCTCTGTTTTCTGTTGCCATTGCCATTCCACAAATTTCACTCTCCATATGTATTCAGATTTCTTGATTCATTCATTTCTTTTTGGTTCCCATTGAAATTGATCCTTGAATGCAAATAGAATACCTCAAAGATCAGAATTAATATGATTCCTTGCTTTGTTTTCTTGCTTTCTCTCAACTTGTTTGCACAAATTGTTGTATTTTCTCATGTGAAACTCAAAAGGAAAATTGATCTTCGGACAGGATGTTCGCCAGAGAATTCCATCTATCTTAAGATAGAAAGTTGATTTTCGGCATCACATGGATGAATCTAAGAACTGTAAACAGAAATACATACACAGGCATTCTAAGGGTGTAGAGAGTTCTACTTAGTTGAAACTCTTTTATATTAATCACAAAAATAAATTAACCAAACATTTTTTAAGGAGTGAAGCAAAAAGGATTTAACCGTCTTATCCTCAACAATAAAAAAAAAATGTAAATAAAAACTTCAGATGGTCTGACATATAGACAAAAGATTGGCTTTCAAATTCTTTAGGCAAGAGGCGGTTCTATCAAACGTCATACCATTCTTTAAATGCCAAAACTAGTTGTGAATTATAAACAAATCAAGCGAATCAAGCAAAAACAAGAACTAATTTGCCTAGTTTTTTAGTTTCAAATGGCTAACCAACATTTTCATGTCTCAAAACTAAAAGAAATATGAAAATTATGCCGAATATTGTGTGACTGGGCTTAAAAACAGGAAAAATTAAGTAAATAAAATTAATTATTATGCTTATAATAATCACCCAACTTGACATATTTGTGAGCTCTGCATTAATGAGATTTCTTTCAACCCCATCGCACAGATATAGAACTTTATATACCAGAGACACATACATATGCATGATATGCATTTATTTAAATTTAAGGGATCAGTTGAACTAGTCAAAGAATTCCAGTGGCATGAGAGAAAGAAGAGAAAAAAAAAAACAACACGAAAAGCGAATATATTTATTTATTTATTTATTTTCAAGAAATAATGATAGATTCGGTTTCTTTTGCTACTTGACTCTCGCCATAAAGCACACACACACACACAAGGAGATGTAGAAATGAGTTTTTTCTTTTTCTTTCTTGGTTCCTTGCCAAGGACCAGACTAAAGGCGTGTCGGCAATGCCGATGTCAAAGTGGGAAGCAACCAAGTCAAAGCAACAAAAGCCCTCACACATACACACACACAGAGAGAGAAATACTCACACAACTGTTGACTCCTTTCGTGGCAGGAACAACAGCAAAATAAGGAGAGAAAAAAAAGGATCTCCTCTACGCACAAAAGCATTACCGAACCGGTAGTTCGTCGTCGTCCTTATAACGTTTCCTTGAACTTTTCAAGTGAACTCAAGTTTATAAATTGTGTAGCAAGTACACACACACACACACACACACACACACACACACACACACACACACACACACACACACACACACACACACACAGACAGGGCCAGAGAGTAGGGGCTTCTCCTGATCCTTCTTAATGTGAATTTCAGGTCTATATTTAACTACCTGGCACAAAACTTATTGCAGGCAAAAAGAAGAGAAAATAAAAAAACGTAACGAAATATACGTATCGATCCATTTTTCGGTAGCTCTATTTTCTGAAACTAGTTTCCTTAAGCTTTCCTCAAGCAAGAAATTCCGTGTATACGTTTTTTTTTTTTCCCACACAAACCGAAGTAAACCAACCAAACACCCTAATTGCCCACGGCCTGAACCTGAACTCGAACCCCTCAAAGACAACCTAAGTGTAGGTATATCTCTGTCCCTGTCTCTTTCTCTAGATTTGTCTTGTCAATCTTAATTAGGATTTATGGCCATAGAAATTTTTGCACAATTTTCTTAGAGACTCCTTTTATTGGTAAAGATGCGCGCCCCGCACAAATTTCATTTAATTAGCCCAACAATTGGCAAATGATTTTACACAATCGACCAACAAAAAAAAAAAACAGAGGAAAGAAAGAATTATGATCGTTCACACCCCGGCCCCAGGGCTTCATACCTTTATATAAGTATTTACTCAAGTCCCACAATTGAGTCTCTCAGTGTCTTCTCTGTATGTCTATGTGTGTGTGTGTGTGTGTCTGCAGATTATAGCTACAGAAATAATCAAACAAATATCGAAATCTTGAAAATATATTCCCAAATCTCAAATAAAATCAATACTTTTCGAAACTATATATCGAAATTATCTTCTTAATCCATTTAAAAGTCCATTTTAGTCTAAAAGTGATTCCTGTTAAAACCAAAAAAGAATTCAAAACAATTCAACATTCAAGTCTATAAGAGATTTTCAAATTCAAAAACAATATAAATATTCACAATAAGAAAACTATATAAAACCAATTTGATCTTTATATTTTCAAATAAAACCATGACAAAACCAGAAATTTTTTAACAATTTATGAAAAAGTTTAAATTTTGATAGGACTCAAAAGTTCCTAATCAATCTTTCAAAACTAGGATCCAAGAAGACTAGATGTAGAATCAGTTTATATAATGTAGAATCAGTTCTACAGAACCAATTGTATCAAAGAATCCAAGAATCCAGTTAAAGATCTTTTAAGTAGTGAATATTGAAAGGTTGGTTTTATGATTCTAATGGATTCTAATGACAGTATTATGAATAATTTTAAACCCTCTTGAAATTCTTGAAAAGAAATCTTAAAAGAAAATCCAATAAGTAAACTAAATAGATTTGAATTTATCTTGAAGATATATAGAACAGATCTGTAAAGTTTTCTCAAGTTTTTTTTGGTTCTTTCTAGAAACTTCCCAACACTTGGGTGATCTATGGGTGTGGGAACCAAGGTGCCTTCTATTGCTACTGCAGCGCAGTCGCCGTTGCTGCCGCTGCTTCAGTTTGCTGCTTCTGCTGCTGCTGGCACGGCAAAGCTTACCATGTTCTAGCATAAGTATTATGGTTATATATGGCACACAAAAACGAAATGAGAAAAAAAAAAGAAAAAAGGGGCGGTATATAAACACACGATGCGTTCGTTCGTTATATGTTATGTAAAAAGTACCAACTCGATTAAGGAGTATATAGAAACCTGGGTAGAAGGAAACCCACCCCTATGTATCAGAGATCAGGAGAGACGAGAAGGAGGAGGTGGAGGAGACCCATAATGTGATCAGATGTTAGTTTTCCCAAAAGCCAACTGACTGAGGTGTATGCTTGCTTGATCGAGGGAACACCAAGCACCCAATATCTAGTATATACATTATGTATTTTACCTAGGGGATGAAAAGTCAGGCCTCTGTCTGACTGAGCGATGTGTGTGAGTGTGTGTGTGTGTGCGAGTATGTTTTTATTTCATTATGTTTTACATAAGCGGCAGGCAACGCAGGCGCTGCCAAGGATACCGAAGGATACGTTATATTTTTTCCATTGTGTGCGCCATCAGTCAACGAAGTCATTTCCGTTGGCAGCGCTGCCAACGTCAACGCTCCATGACATTTCAGGCACGCGACACACAGAAACAGAAACAGAACTCAAGCAGCTGTCCTACCGCCAGGATCACCAGTCATCAGGCCGCCACAACGTTCTGTAGCAGTTGCCAACGAACATTCGCCCGGCAAACAACATACACACACACTCACACACAGAGACACCACATCCTAGCCAGTGAGGAGGCCACTGAAAGATTTATTCCAAATCCTTGTACAAATGGCTGCACTTAGTTTCAGCCCATCACCGCCATCGCCCACAAACCTGCAGAATGGGGGCGCAGCAGGAGGAAGTGGAGCTGCCCAAGGCAAAGAGAATACTTCCACTAAGTCAGCGGTCACCCCGCTGGGTGGTGCGGGCAGTATTGGTGGTGGAGCTAGCAAATCATTTGCCAAGATCACCGTACACAATGTCTTGAGCGAAAGTGGAGCCAACTCGCTGCAACAGCACATTGCCAATCAGAATACGATAATAAGAAAAATTAAGGATTTCGGAATGCTTGGAGCCGTACACAGTGCAGCAGCAGTATCCACCACAACGACAACAGTGAACACCACCAATTTGAATTCGAGCACCGCCAGCACCACAATCGGACGTAAACGGCCATTGGGTGAGACGACCAAATTTCAAAATGAACAAAATGCCAACAAGGCGGCAAATGTGGCGGGAAAACGTACAAAACTAACCAAAAAGAATTCTCAGGCCAAGGAGAGGCAAACGACGGTGAAGCCTTTAATAACTAAGGGCACTGTTAATCTATTGGAGCAATTGGGAGCCAAAAAGTTACTAGCAAGAACAATAACAACAACAACATCAACACCAACAACAACAACAACCACAATGGGCACTCCTGGCCGTAAGGGTCTACCCTTACCTCAGGCAGTGGCCAGAAGAAATGCGCGCGAAAGGAATCGAGTTAAGCAGGTCAATAATGGTTTTGCCGCTCTACGTGAACGTATACCCGAAGAGGTATCCGAGGCATTCGAGGCCCAAGGTGCGGGTCGTGGTGCCAGCAAGAAGCTATCCAAAGTGGAAACATTACGCATGGCCGTCGAATATATACGCAGTTTGGAACGTTTATTGGGTTTCGATTTCCCACCCATTGGCGGTGGCTTTCATTCAAACAGCTCATCGAGTGGTGATGATAGTTTCATGTTTATCAAAGATGAATTCGATGGGCTGGATGAGCAGTTCGATGATTCGATGAGTAACTATGAATTGGATGAACCAACGCTAGCAGTCAACAATGGAATTGTTGGAGGAGCAGTTGGAGCAGCTAGCAATGAACCGACAATGGCTACAAATAATCCATCGCCCATGGATCTTTTACCCAATTTGACTACATTGAATGGTTTGCAATATGTCCGTATACCTGGCACAAATACCTATCAGCTGCTTACAGTCGACAGTCAGAGTTTAGTGGATGCCTTAATTGACACAAATTGCCTGAGCAATGGTACCGGTACCGGTACTGGTGCTGGTGCTGGTGCCGGTCCTGGTCCTGGTCCTGCAGCTGCAATTGGGAATGACAACGAAAACGGTGAATGTGTAAAATTCAACTCAACCTTATCGCGATCGCCCGTGCCAGGAGCAACGTCAGCGTCAGCAGCAACGGCAAGAGCAATAAGTAGTCCCTGCACATCCCCCATCCAAATGCAACGTAGCAGCAGTTCATCAATGCATCAACCACCAGAAACAACAGAAACGAGTGCAGTTTCACCTGTCGCCGTTGCTAATGAACTCTTATTGCAGGCGTGTGCCGCTCAACAACAACAACAACAGCAACAACAACAACTGATCAAACAGGAATACACCAGCTCAATCGAAAACCATCAGCCACAACAACGCCAACAACAACAACAACATGAATTACTCTGTTCCCCCCATATTGCCCGCCTTCTATGATCAGGAGCCAGTTGTTAGCTTCTACGACAATGTTGTTGTCAGTTTACCAAGTTTCAAAAAGGAATTCAATGACATGCTCCATGATCAAACCCATAATACAACAACTAACACAGTCGGTGGCTGTCTATCCGATGAGAGTATGATCGATGCAATTGATTGGTGGGAGGCCCATACACCCAAATCGGATGGCGGTGGCGAAAGAGTAAACAATACGGGAACATCCACACCAACATCGACCTCCGCGGCGGTGCTTATGTGAGAGATAGACAGTGAGAAAGAGAGAACGAGAACGGGAGCGTGAGAGTCCTCCATTTACTAAGTGATATCAACCAAAATCTATTGACCAAAATCAATTGTATCAATCCCAGCCCATCCCAAGCCGATCCCCCATCCCCCCATCATCATTGTAGAGTTAAGAATTTCCCTTTTTTTTTTTGCTTAGCTCTTAAGATTCTCAATTTTTTTTTTTTTGATAGGTTAAAGAAAAATTATATGTTAATATCGGATGTTGAAAATATATATATATAGAAATTTGAGAAACTCTACTTTGTATTTGTCATCTTTTGAAACTTATTTTCAGCTTTATCTGTCTGTTTCTATGCCAAATACTTTCTTATTTTTTGACCAATTTACTGGAAACTTTGTATTTCAGTTTCTTTTCGATATACCTAGCGAATTTGTCAAAATTGGCCAAATCAAAGCAACATAACATAAATCATCTGAAAATCATCTTAAATACAAAAATACCAAGCGTGTGAAAGAGACAAAAGATAACAAGCATTTTAAAACTATTTGTGGGAGAAGGTGAACTTGAAATGATAAGAATATTAAGTCTTCTTTTTGATTCGGAAGGATTTTATTCAACTTACTTTAAGCCTAATGGCCTAGTGAATAAAGTTTTTGAAGAGATGTTCAAAGGACGCTCCTGACAATTTTCGCTCTAAGGATGTGAAAATAAGATTTCAAACATGCTTAGTCATTAAATAGAGTTACAAACTATGCTATGCAGTTATTTCGTTTATGGTCCTTATGGCGGTCGATCGTCTACCGTCTGTCGTCCTGCCATTAGTATCAAGGACTGAAATACAAAATCAGCATATCATGTACATTTTCATAGGCGGCCAAGCATGCAGAAGGTACCCTAAGGACTCACAGACTCACACTCGGCAATATGACAACATTTGCATAACCAAAGTGGGGTAAAAAGTGTAGGGAAACAACTACACACACACACACACATATCCTTTGAACTAATATCTATGGGTGTGTGTGTATACCCGCCATGAGCTGGTAAGGCACTGCGCTTGAGCGAACCGCTTGCGTTTTTATTCAAATGAAGTAGCGTTTATTCCATGTCCTGATAAATGACAGTCCCAACACGTTGCCCAAACGTTCCCAAAAAAAAAACACAACTAAACTATGTATATCCTTCCATTTACATGTACAACGTGGGAATATGCCAATGGGAATGCTTGCAAGTGTTTAGTTTTTTTCCCTTTTTGTAACGGTTTCCACATATTTTTAATAGACAGGCATAAGTAATTAAGAAAAGTAGATTGAAATCAAAGTAGTACATACACACATATTTGATGTGGCAACCGCAAAGAAGGGAAATGAAATCCCTTACTTACATACATATATTAGGCAAGAATAGTTGAGAAAACATATCCTTTGATGAGTTTCTGATATCATCAGAACGTTTCAGTTGATAGGTAAATTGGGAAAGACTTAATTCACTTTAGATGACATGAATGGAACTTTTACTTAGTAGATAATTTTAATGATCTTGGGCTTCAAATGCTTGCTTTTTCTTTTTCTTAACAATATTCTTTAGTTTAGATCTGGAATAAGTACAATTTGGATTATTACAGATCACCTTCAGAGACTAAAAGAGCCTAAGGAGTTTGTCTGACTTGGTTATTGAAGATTCACTGAAAAGTTATCCTTTAAGTTGTTAGTTCAAGACGTTTTTTGAACCCAAATTGATCTAAATAATCTAGAAATCATTTAACATTAACAGAGAGTGTAAATGTGGGTACTAACCTAATGACCCGCAGTGTACATACATTTTGAATTCATTCTAAGGTAATTAAAAAGTATTTATTAGTAACTGTAGTCGTACAAGGCTATAATAGATGAATCATTTACATATACATCTATCTATAGATAATGCAAAATATTTTCATTTTTCTTGATGGCAAAGATTTCAGCTAATTGTATGCATCGTAGAATGTCCTTCATTGTCTTGTCCAAGGGTCCAAGACCGTGTCTTGTGTCCTACCTGGGGCAGATGTCTGAAGGAAAACCCCGCCAAGAAAAATGATGCAAAATTGCCAAACACACACACACACACATACATACATTTCAAGAGACATGCTCAAAGAAAATCAATTGATAATGGGAAACGGGACAAAAACACTTTGGTAAACTGAAGTCGGTGATTGGAATGGATGTTGGTGTTTCAAAGGAGGAGGGGTAGTTGATGTAGGAGCAGGCCAAAAACCCAAGACCAAGGACCAAGCATCTGCTATGCTGTAATAGGAGTGTGAGTATTGGCATTAGGAATCGGAACCGTAGCGCCTCCTACCCCACCGTTTTGTCAGTAGCCCGAATCCCAGGTCCAGGTGTGTTTGTCTAGGCTCGTTCCCTCACTCAGTGTGCGTGTGTGTGTGTGTGTTTTGTGGGTGCCGTGCCGTTATGAGTGAAAATCCAAAGGACCTCTTTTCCATTGGTCTTCTTTCTGTTGTTAGACTTCGTTTTTTTTTTTTATTATTTTTGCACCGTTATGCTTATTAATAACGAGACCAGGTAATGTGACACGCCCTTTTATAGGTACATACACCTTCGATTTCTGTATAATCTCGTATTTCATACGATTTTTGTCTTTCTTTCATTTCGTGGTTCTTTTGCCGCTTGTCAAAAAATCAATTTCAAACTCCGTTATTTCTGCCTTCTTTGCTCTTCGCTCTGTAATGTCGATGGGGGTAAAGGCTTATGGCTCCTGATCCTGATTCTGATCTCGTCCTTCTCTGGCTATATTTGGTTACACACACACACGCGCGATTTAGGGTGCTTTGCCTTGGGTGCTCTGTTGCTGTGCTCCTTTTTAATTCAGAATTCCCGTTGTTCTGATTACGTTTCACAGTTGGTACAGTTATTTAGGTATATACGCATGGGGTCGGGGTCACGCCCCTGTAGCCGCAGAGCAAGGGCGCACATGTCACCATTGAATATTCATAAATCATTTCATGTAATAACTCATTATTATTAACCCCCTACCCCATGTCAGTCCCCTCCCTCCTGATACTCCACCTACACAACTTTGCTCAATGTGTTCATTGAGCGTGTGCTCATGATCATTTTGCTTCTTGGTTACTCCAGTCGTCTGGGCATATTGCATTACACACACACACACCAAAGCCAAAGCCAGTCAGAATTCTGGATTCAGGGCCAGGTGCTTCTCTCATCTCATGCCGTTGAAGTTGGAAAATAAAAAGGAGAAAAGAAGAAAACAAACACACAGCGTATCGATCATTGATCATTAATGATCAAGGTGAATGCTTAAGTTTTAATTTATCAATGAAGTTTCAAGATGAACTGATCTATAACAAAAATGATCTCAATGAGATCGACGAGAAGTAGCTTTAATCTTAGCCTCATGTCCCCACAATCTTTACAAGTTAATATAAGGGTCAAATTTTGAATCAGACAATTTTAAGGTTAAATGAAGCAAGTAAGTCGACTCGTCGACTCGGGTATACCATACACCAGGTGAAACAAATTTTTTTAAATTTCGAAAACCAAATGTACATATGTATGTCTATTAAATTGTTTTTACATGTTTCATAGTATGTGCTATCTCGCTCACTCTACGAACACACGAGCACTCTAGCGCCGCTACTAGCCAACGGCCAATTCTGGCCTTGTGGACCGCGTAGTAAAATACGTTCATACGCATATTTTGCATGTTTCTAGTCCGATTTCAAAAATTTGGTAGTTTTGTAGAAATAGATAAGATTAATTAGTCTGCCGAATTTGAATGCGATAGTCAAAAAACTACAGGAGAAAATCGGTTTTTTCTTAATTATGGAGGCGGAAGTGGGCGTGGCAAAATATGAAAATATATATACTCTGCGCGAATACTAAGCCAGTATACATACTAAATTTGGTGACTTTAGCTTTGTTTGTTTTTGATAAAATCAGTTTTGTTTGATTTGCGGGGGGCGGAAGTGGGCGTGGCAAAATTTTTAAATAGCCAGTTTCTGCGCGTCTATTAAACTAGTCTGCATACCAAATTTGATGTCGGTAGCTGTCATAGTTTTTAAGAAAATCAGTTTTATGTAAATTCCGGGGGCGGAAGGGGGCGTGGCAAAAAGTTTAAACAATTAGTTTCTGCGCGCCAACTAAACGAGTATATAAACCAAATTTGATGTCTCTAGCTGTTATACTTTTTAAGAAAAACAGTTTTATGTGATTCCTGGGGGCGTAAGGGGGCGTGGCCGAAATTCCAATTAACTCTGAACATGTGCATACTACACGAGTATACATACCAAATTTGGTGGCTCTAGCTCTTATAGTCTCCGAGATCTGCGTGTTCATACGGACGGACGGACGGACGGACGGACGGACGGACGGACGGACGGACGGACGGACGGACGGACGGACGGACAGACGGACATGGCTAGATCGACTCGGCTATTCATCCTGATCAAGAATATATATACTTTATAGGGTCGGAGAAGCTTCCTTCTGCCTGTTACATACATTTTGGCGACTTTAATATACCATTTCACCCTATGGGTGTATGGTATAAAAAGTTCAACAAGATTTTAGACACAAAAAGAAAGGTATTAAGTACATAGCCACAAAGAGTTCAAGTAATCTTTAGTTTATTTTTCTATATCTAGAGTTCGTTTGGAAATGTTTTAAAGTGATTTTTGCATATTGATTGTTCGATATCTGGTAAACTGCTGAGTCTTTGTTCTCAGTGATTTTTCATTCAGTTGGCCTAAACCCCGTGTCGTTCGTCTCGTCGCTCTGTGATACACTTAACCCTGGCCAAGAGTTAAACCTTATTTTTGGTTTACCTCTTGAAGATTTACGTTTTACTCTTATTATTTTTAAATGTCAATTAACCACAGAGAGCCTAAGCTGAAAATACTCAAGTTTTAAAGTCTTAGACGTCCTCAGGATCATGTACTCAGTGGCTGCACTTCAGCTAACAATAAGGCACTTAAGTGTGCGCTTTATGACCTAAGTCCTTAAGCGCTTAAACCGCAGGTCATCAGTAGACCAAGGCAGCAGGTTAACACTTTTTCTTCTTCTTTTGGTTTTTGGCAAAATCCGCTTAGCCCTGAACTCGTTTTTCGATTTACATTCATGTAAACTGAAACAAAGTATTGAGAGCATACGGAATTCATTCATAAAATGAATTCTAGTACCTAATCATTTGCATAGCTCCAAGGAAAACACGAGGGCATAAGGACAACATCTGTTGCTGATTCTATTTCTCTCTCCCCCCTTTAGGTCTGGATGCACATGTTTTCCAGGACATTTTCTTAATTTCTCCCTCTCTCTCTCTCTCTCTCTATCTCTCTGTGTGTGTCTGTTACTTGTTTTGACTGATGCACCCAGGGTGGTGGCCTAAGCAGCTCAACATTGAGTCATCAACTCACACAATTGTCTCCATGACCAGCCAAAAATACAAAATAAGAATACAAAAATAGGAAATTTTGACACTTTTTCTTATTCTTTTGCACAATCGTACGAAAAAAAATCAAAATAAAAACTCTCCAGGCATCGTTTGCCAATTCGCATTGATTGAGTTGTCCTTTAATTGTGACTATTTTGGCAGTCACTTACGCTCTGTGTGTGTGGCGAGTTCATTCACATATTCTAGAAAACTCTTACTCCATTCCATAATGGTATCCAGGACAAAAACCAATTTATGTGTGTGGGGTCCCGTATAGAGAGTCCTTCAGGGAATCTAGCACAATGTCTCGGTTGCTTCAACAAGCAAAGTGTTCTCACACATTGTCCGGAAACATCTCAATCCAAAATCAAACTAAACATTTTTTTAAACTAATTGTTCAAGTCAAGACCTAAGGAAAGGAAAACTTCATACAAATGATCGATTTCAATTAAACGAAATCCTCATCTTTATCTATATTATGTATCTTAAGGGTTTTTTTTTCGGCTTTAGCTTAGGTTCTTTTATTTCATAAATTTTATAGCAATTTTTTCACAAAATTCGTATTATTTTTCATATTCCAAAATTGAATGATTTCAGTTTCTACATAGTTAATATCTGTCACAGGAAAACATCCTTTTTTTGGTGAAAGTTTCAAAACTATTTTTGCAGATTCAAAAATCCATTTTGATTTCATTTCAATTTTTCAATTGCTTTCTCTTTTAAAGAACCTGTAAACATGAATCGGCTGTTGATCAATTCAAACTGAATGTTTTTTTGAACGTTTATCCAGAGAACAATGAAAGATCTCAATAATATGAGATGTCAGCATGAATGATATAAGCCTAAAACTGATAATATGAAAACCTCATGACATTTTAAAAGATGAGCGTTAAGTCACTAGTTACTAGACCCCAAAGCTTTTCTTTTTCATTGATCCTCTAGAATTTTTCATTTTCCAAATGAGCTGAGCCATATTGACACTTTTAAGGCCTCGCCCCATCATAGAGATCAATGGATAGTAAGTTCATAGTCATCTCTTTATAATTTTCTATGATTTTGTAATGATATTTAAAGGCCTTTGATTTCATTTTGATTTATATAAACTTAAAACTGAACATATTCAAATGAACATTTCAAAGAGAGAATCTTATGTTCTGAATTACTTTCTTGAAAGTAATGTTATCTTTTCATTACTTAGTAAACCTTCAAGGTATAAGAGAAAAGATCTTCAAAAGTCTGACCAGCTCTTTGATAGGATCTCTTCGCTAATGGAGCACATTTGGTTTCAAGTTGTAAAGATTTCTATTTTATTGCAAAATGTCCTAAAAAAAAAAAAAAAAAAAGGAAAGGAAAAGAACATTCGAAGACCCGTGTTTGATACTAATTGGAAAAGGGTTTTCATTTTTTGCCGCAAAATGCAATAAAAAACCAAAACGAATGTACAAACTTCCGGCTCACAGCATCCGAAAATAAAAAATGAAAAAAAAAGGAACAGGTACAGGACGAAATAGGATATACATTTCGGATATTGAATATAAAATAAATTGGTAACCGTAGCCGACGGCGTTCTAAGCGCAAAAAGGACAATGACCAAACAAAAACGTTTGGCGGCACGACACGACAAGGTGTACGAGTGTGCGTGTGTGTGTGTGTGTGTGTGTCTTCTAGGACCTGCGTGTCCTTTCAAACAACTAGGCACCCCCTTCATTAATCTTGTTAAGCATCGCTTATCGGTTGGTTTGCTAACGCAAAATGCAAAAGAAACCGAAAGGATTTCCGTTTCGTTTCGTAATACGATCGCAATGAAATGAAAATAGATATTCCCTAAAAATTTCCTTTGATCAAATTTATTTTCAAATAAAATAAAAAAAAAGTGAAAGCCGACTCTCCGAAAGGCCGCCGCGTTAGGTGAAAGAGGTGAATAGCAAAAAAAAAAAAAAAAAATATAAGTAAATCAATTTAATTTTTTTTAATATT
Source organism: Drosophila tropicalis (assembly GCF_018151085.1). Taxonomy (NCBI): domain Eukaryota; kingdom Metazoa; phylum Arthropoda; class Insecta; order Diptera; family Drosophilidae; genus Drosophila; species Drosophila tropicalis. The sequence goes on along the minus strand of NW_027172602.1, from coordinate 4,560,787 downwards.
TCGTTGTTTTTTTTTCTCTCTCTCTCTCTGGTCTTCCTGGCCAATGCATAAATTCTCTTTTTTTTCTGCTGATCGGGGAATAAACTGCTGTCGATTCTATAACAATGGCATTTGCATTTGTCACTCAGTCTCCGGTCTCTGGTCTCGATCTCTCAATAATCGCCTTAGGTTTTTATATCATTCGAAGGCAAACCCTTAAATGAGGTGTCAACTTAAGTTAGCGAAAGGTCGCTTTTGCTGGTTTTTTGATTACGCCGATTGCATAATGCTAACAAATATGATTTCTACTCGATTCGAAGGACAGCAAATTCTCAATTCATATTCAATATTTTGACATTGGCCTTAAGTTTGTAAGCATATTTTTTTTTTTTTTTTTTTTGGCCAAAGAACAGCACATTAACACAGTTAACCGATGATAGAAGATGCTAAAGCAAAGCCAGAAAAAAATGTTATTGAAATTGTTGCCAAAGAAAAAGTAAGTACTAAGTAAGTTCCTTAACTTTTCGATTTGGAATGGGATGAGCTATTTTAGTACTTGGATTTCAAAAATATAAAATGTTAATGCCATGTTCTTTTCGATGTTATCATCATTTATAAACTAGTTTTGCCAGATCCTTAAAAACTATTCTGAAATATGTTTAACAAACCTTTTTTAAAATAATGTTTCATAAGTTCTTTACAAAAACTAATTTACATTTTACTTTCAATTCTTTTGGATATTTGGCTTAACTTTTGTTGTACATATAAATGTATCCATTTGATTTATAATATTTGCATTTTAATCAGTTTTTTATATTGTCAAAATGTTTTAAAAACATTAAACAATATACAAACTAACATTAAACAATACAAACTAACATTAAACAATATATAAACTAAGTAAGACGAAAAAATATTTCAAAATATGAGTTTCGATTTCAAACATAAGCAAGAAATATTCATTTTAAAATTGGAAAAGTAAATAAGTTATGCCAAATTTCCATAAAACAACTTATAAATTTAAAAGTTTTATTTTTAAAATTGATTTTAAACTAGTTTCCATATTATTTTTAGAGTTTTTAAACAAAGAACTTCTGTATTTTGACACTAGAGAGAAAATACTAATCCAATTTGTTTTTATGGGAAAGAAAACCTTTTAGTCAGACGATATAGAAGTCCGATCTCTTTGATCTCTTTGGTATAATCATTTATAAGTGTTAAATGCTCACATATTTAAATTATTATGATAATTACTTAAGAAATAACAAAGTTATTCATCTAAGATAAAAGATTCTCGAAGGGTTTTTTCTATTTTTCTATTCTATATCATTAAGTTGTTATATAGTTTCAAATTCTTATGAAAAGTATGTAGAATATAAACTTATATGCTTTAGAATTGAAGATATTTTGATTGGTTTAAAAGGTTTCCAGGTTTACAAATTGTTTTAGGGTTCTACAAAAGAAATAATGAATAAATCTATTATTATTTTTAAACTTAAGTGGCAAATTGTTAAATAAACGTTGATCTTGTTAAAAGCCATAAGATATAGTCGTCCAAGAACATAACTCCATGAAAGCCATATGATATAGTCGTCTGATCGAGGTGAATCTCAGAGATAATTGAATCTACTTTAGAAGCATTTTACCCAGTTCAGTTGGCCTAGTTCTCTCTTCCCTTGGTCCAAGTCCAAGATCATAACCCCATGAAAGCCATATGATAAAGTCATCTGATCGAGGTGATTCTCAGAGATAATTGAATCTACTTTAGAAGCATTTTACCCAGTTCAGTTGGCCTAGTTCTCTCTTCCCTTGGTCCAAGTCCAAGATCATAACCCCATGAAAGCCATATGATATAGTCGTCTGATCGAGGTGAATCTCAGAGATAATTGAATCTACTTTAGAAGCATTTTACCCAGTTCAGTTGGCCCATAAAAAGTAATCGGTTTACATTTTTAGCAACTCTTTTGGCTGCCTTTGCGTTTGTCATATATTTTTCATAGTTTTTGGGTTTCATATTAAACCATGTGACTTAATAAATACTACAATAGACGAAAAAAAAAAAAAGGGTTACACTACTTGCTAAACAATTAGACACAAGAAGAAAAAAAAAACGAAAGCAAATAAACAAAAGATATGAAAACAATATATAATCATAGAGATATAAGGACACCACCCGCGCTTATACCACGAACAAAGAGAAAAAAAAAAGGAAGCAAAATAATAAAATAAAAGTTAGGCATAATAATTAATATAGGGAACAAATAAAATGAAAATAAGCAGAAAAGAAATAATTAAATTGTTTGACTCTCTGGCTGACTTTTTTTTTTTTTTTGTTTTTGGGATTGGGGGGGATTTTCTCGGAATCGGAATCGATATCTGTATCTATGGGATATATAGGAGAGGAGGATCTTTGGATAGGGGGAAGGGGGAAAGGTAGTAAAGATATGGGGGTCTTGGTGGGGGAGGAGGGTGGAAATAGTTTGGAATTTATGTCGAATTGCGAATACAAAGCAGATTAGGCAACAGTGGGATATTTGCGTTTCTCCAGCGAAATATTGAAACCGTTCTCCAATTTAAGGATAATATCGGCTTGCAGCTTAAAGTCCGCCTCCGTGTCGGTGGAATGGATAATATAGTTGCGAACAATCGTTGAGAGTAGAACCTTCAGCTTGAGCATGGCATATTTGCGACCCACACAACTGCGTGGTCCAGCACTGAACGGGATGAAGGCATAATAATGCCTATTGGCCATGCGTTCGGGCAAGAAGTTATCAGGATCGAAGGTGGTTGGATTCGGGTAGATATCAGGACGACGATGCACACAATATTGCAGGACAATAACGGTGGTGCCCTTGGGCACAGTGTACGGACCGCTGGCCAACTTCAGATCATGATCCAGGCGACGAGCAATCAACGGTACTGGTGGATACAAACGCAATGTCTCGAGAATCACACGCTCCAGGTATTTCATTTCCATGGCATCGGCAAATGTGCAATCACGTTGCATATTATCACCAAAGATGGCCTTCTGTTCGGCAAAGACACGATCCTGGATGTGCTTATGGATGCCCATCATGCAGAGGGCAAAACTGGAACCAGCCGAGGTGGTATCATGGCCCTCGAACATAATTGTATTGACCTCATCGATGATATCCTTTTCATTCCATTCGATGTCGGGATTCTTGGCCATTTCCACCATGGCGTCGAGCAGAGCTAAGCGACGCTTGGCACCCACATCATTCTCATCGATGTCGTCCAAGTCATCGCGCAAACCCTCCTTCTTGGTTGAGGGACTGGTTGCCACCGGTTTGGTTAGCTCCTCCTCAATGATGGCACGTGTATCGGCCTGGAAATTCTCCTTACGATCCTTAACCACCTTGCTGGTCATGCCCAGAATGATGTTCATCATCTTGTCACCCTTCTCACGCAACTTGGTGAACTTGTAAATGGAATCCAAGCGATAGAGCAACTTAATCTGGCGCTTATGTATGATGTCGCACATATCGACCACAGCCTGGGCATACTCGAAGCTCTTATTGCCCTCGGGCAGCTTCTTCACACCCATGGCCGTTGAAAGCAAAATATCGACAGTGGTCTGTGACATATAATCATGGACATCGAACGATTTGCCCGCCTCCAGATCCATGCGAGCGACCACATTCTTTGAGTGATCGACAAATGTGGGCACAAAACTCTTCAAAATGCTCTGATGGAAAGTCGGGGCAATCATCTTGCGATGATGACGCCAATGATGGCCATTACTGATGAGCAGGCCATCACCGAACCAGGGCTTAAAGTAGCGATATTCCTCGGCCTTGGTCAAGTGCTGATGTCCGCTCAGTATGAGCTCAATGTCATTGGGATTGGTCAGAAAGACGAGCAGCACATGTCCCAGCCAGGCCTTGACTGTCTCACCATATTTATTGAGATAGCCCATGCCAACGGACATGATCTCGGCATTGCTGAGACCAGCAGCCAAATGAGCCTGACCCAACAACGGTAATCCCGGCGGACTTGGTATATTGCTAACCATGCGGTATTCCCGACTATTTCTATGCCAATATTCGTACAAGGCTGCGGCCACAACTACGCCCACCAGTGTGGTTAGTAGTGGACCCAATCCAAGGACTCCGCCGCTAGCAGCACCAGCTGCAGTAGCTGCCTGTTGCACCGTTTCCAGTGTCATCGTCGTCGTCTTGCTTCGGCTTCGTTACACAAATTTGTAAAGTCAAGTTCAATTTGTTTTCGTTTTTCGATTTTTCTTTTCTATGTCTATCGCTGAGCACCTCCCGGAATCAACTGTGGAGCCCACTCAGGTGTGTGCTCAATTTTATGGCCCCACAAAAAGACCCAATGCCTTGGACTCCGTAGACTCGAGACCCCGTCAAGTCAAGCGTATTCGTTTGGTTATTTGCAAACCAAATCTCGCTAAAGCAAAGTCACGTCGTACACTTTTTACAACGACCTTTGAGATATATAGAGACAATCAAAGGCATAGAGACAGTGACAGAGACAGAGCCACTTGTTGTTGTGGCCCATACAACAACAACTGAAAACAGAAAGAAAAGATGAAAAAAAAGCAAAAAGAGTACTTCCGCAGGATGCCCATATGTATATGCAAAACAGGACTACTCTACCTGTTCTCCTGCGCTCTCTCTCTCTCTGATTATCCTTTCGTTTACCTGCCGGAAGTGGGTGATCTTCTTGTTTTGCTTTCGCTTTTCATTAAATTCAATTTCATCAAGAGACAAAAGGAAGGAAGCTGTCGCTTTTATTCCCATTCGCTTGTTGTTTCAAGTGATCCTTTTATTTTCTAGTTATTATTATTCTTTGCTGCTTTTTTTTCTCCTTTCAATTTGAATACATACATATGTACATACATAGAAAGTATAATAATAATACCTGCAATTGGTTTAGTTGTTTTTTTTTGTTTAGTGCGCGTGTTGAAAGCGTGTGTTCCAAGAATTGCGAGAAGCAATAACAAATCAACAAGACCGACTTTATTGATACTCTTTAATAAGATGAGGGATGCCAGACACTAATAGCTGACATCAAGTTGGGGTTCAAAAAAATGTACAAATTTATAATATAAAACTAAAAAAATCTCTTTCCAACTTGGAATATGACAAATTTTTCAATAACCAAGTAAAGCAAAGTCAATCAGCTAAATAAGGCAGTTTGTTTTTGTCCAAAAACAGGATTGATCCCAAAGGTAGGCTACATTAACTAGACAAGATGCTGAATTCCAGTGTGATTGGTAGACTATTCATATTCCAATAAGAATCCAAAATTGGGATCAAAAATACAGGAAATTCCCCCTTAAAGTATGCAATGTGCATATCGCAGAGCTATAATTACTATATATTTGCCAGTGACATATCTATGGCTATGAAATGGAGTAACTTGATCCCTAAAGTATGCCATAAGCAGTCCTTGAATAAGTATTTTGAATTATATTACATAGTTTTGAAAAGTTCTATTTAGAAAGTCCTTTTAAATACTCCAAACAAGTCGTCTGAAATGTTATAAATTTGTTGTAGACAATGAATATTTTATACTATAGAATATTGGATACTTTAAGGAGTCATCTTTACCCCTTTTATATGCTATAGAGATGGCGATGTAACATTTTATCCCCTATATTAGTTTATAAGGTTCAGCAATTATACAACTTTAAGAGACCCTTTATCAAAGCAAACCAAACAATGTTTCCTTCATCAAATTTGATTTAGTTTCTTGTGACAAATTCCACTAATTTAAAACCCAAATCAAACTATCTTGATTTGTTTTCGTACAAAGAAAAGACTTTAGATAATAAAAAATTAATAACATTTTCTGTGAATTCTTAAATTGTTAATGTTGGAATATCAAAAATCATATCCTAAAGGGTAGAGACTAAAGTCTATTACTATTATAGGCAACATTTTATGCTTCACAATTACATACATGAGCATAAATATGCTCGAGACTAACTTAACTGATGGATTTCATAATTTAGCTAATCAGTTTCAATAAAAATGCAAATGTAAAATGTAAAAATCGTTGATGTTTGCTTTTATTTCTTTTCTTTTTAAGTTTTTTTTTTGTTTTTTTCCTTTAGTTTTTCTTGTTGTTGTTGCGTGGGGAGGGAAGTTTGACAGGGAAAAACTATATATATATAATGTATGTATGTTTGTATGTATGTGTATAGAAGAATCCAAAATGACACTTAGATATAAGGTTCATGAAATGAATCCAAACACGAAACAAATTGAATGAATCTTGATATATACATATATGTCTATATGTATGTGTATATATGTAGAAAAACTTGCTGATACATTTCGTGTTTAGATAATTTGCTTAGCATTGATTTACAATTCAGTTGGGGGTTTTAGTTTCTCTTTTAAGATTTATTTTTATAAATAAATGTATATATTTTTGTGTGATTATGTGAAAAATGTGTTATGCTAGAATTTGTATATATATATATATATGCATATGTATATATATATTTATGACTTTTATCGATTTGCTGTGCTAACACAAAAGCATAATTATAATAATAATAATAATAATATAATGATGAAAAAAAGAAGGAGGGACATTAAAATAAATTGTAATTGCATTAAGATAACGGAATTGCATTATAAGCTAACAATGTCTTTTATCAATTGAATGAATTTCGGTTGATCCTATCAATTCGACGACCATGACGATGATGATGACGACGACGATGATGGCAACGATAACGACGATGACTAGGGCTACACTCATTAAAGGGCAAACACTTTGGGAACGAAAGTTTTTTGTTCAAAGCGTTTACAAACTTGGCATAAAGGAAAAGGGATGGATGTAGTGTGGAAAATGGGGCAGTGTGGCTAATACAATAATGCCTAATAAGAAGAGGCGTGGCACTTGAAAGTATGGCGTAATATAAAAAACACAGAACAAAAAAAGACAATAAGAAATTACTCATACACACTTATGGGGACACAGGACACACAGCAGACATAAATACAATATAAATATTTTATACACACGCACACACATACATACATACACGCAAACACACACACAAACATTCACATACATTCTTCAGACAAACAAATGAGCTAAGCAAAAGCAAAAGCAGGAGCAGGAAAAGAATATTACAATTTTTTTTTTTTGTATTTGCTGATTATGAAGGATTATGATAATCAAATGAGTGTGGCGCCATCGTATTGGATTTGACATTTGTTGTTGTAACAAAGCAATTGCCACCATCAGTGTCTACGTTGTCTCATTAAGATGCACACAATGTGCATCCTGCATTAGCTGTGTGAGTTTCTGCGTAAACGTTGGAATGTCCTGTAAAAACAAAACAAAAAGTCATCAACTGAAGGAGATCTAGGGAAAGAGAGAGAGAGAGAGAGACTAATCTTACACTTGTCTGGCAGATATCCTCGAGTGTTGTCTGTTGCACTGGCAGCGAGGCTTGCGTTAAACTTTCCAATAGCTGCCTATGATCCACCTGACCCATGGCAAATAATGCCTGTGCAATCATATCAAAATGCAATGCCCCCTCACCGCTAAGCAGTAAATTGAGCAATGCTCGTTGAAATGAGGCCAAAAGTTGCTCCTTAAACAATGCCCGCTGATAGAGGCGACTGCGCTCGTTAACATTTTGCATGGAGAACAGAACATTACGCACATTACTGGGATCAGTGCCGCTGACAAGCATTTGTCCATATGCATTCAATATGGCCATAAATAGACCCGGATGCAGATTATCACTACAATTGAAATTTGTTGTTGTATTTGCTGCTGTTCCGGCACTGCCATGGCCATTCGATTGTAATTGATTTTTATAGAAAAATTGCCACTTGCAGGTGAGCACACTGTGAAAATATGATACAAAAAAAATAGAATCTAATACGACACAAATGGGAAATGTTTTCACTCACCTATCGAATAAGGCATAGAGCAAACTGGTTATCTCGCTGCTATCGGTGGCTGCATTTTGTTGTTGCAACAATGGCAGAATCTGTTGAGTGCTAAAATCCAAAATGGATGGCAATAAGGCTAATGATGTGCTGCCTGGTTGCTCGACAATTAGTTTAAACATTTGTAAAACTTTTTCCATTACAGCCAAACGGCTTAAAGTCAGTTGTTCTCTGAATAGAAATACAAAATCTCAGTTTAGAAAGAGAACGGCACAAAGAGGGAAAGGGACAGAGACAGAGAGAGAGAGGCTCTTAACTACTCACCTGCTGCTAACATTGATAAACAAAGTAATCATCTCTTTTATGAATTGAGCACCCAAATGTGTTGGCAATGTACGCAACATGCTCAAACTAAATTCAGCCACAGTTATGGCCATGGCAATGCTATTTAGGCCATAGCTATTGAAGATCATCAAAGCCTTGGTTAATATGGGCTAAAAACAAAAAGAGATTCTTAAATATCCAATAAGAAAGAAATTTTTATTTTTCCGGTTAGACTCACCTTAAATGTGCTGGCCAGCATATCCTTGGCATTGCCACCGCAACCATTGAAATATTCAATTAGAGCCGTTAATGTGCCCAATAGACTTAACGTTGTGGCCGTAACCTTACTCTCACCGGTTAGATTCAAGTCCAATTCAAGAAAATTTTGAGCCAAACCATCGATATATTCACGCAACATCCAAAGACGACGCTGATAGTCCTGCTGCTGTTCGGGTACACATTTCCATGGTAATACCATATAGCTAACTAGACTGATATGCACATTAATGCACACCTGACGCGGCAGCTGTGTGCCCAGTCGTGAGCCAGCCTGCAAGAGGCTCTGTATTTGTGGTATCTCCAGCAGGCATTTTGGCCGTATCACAGTTGAGATGAATAATAACAATTCGCTAGCCGCCTGCTGTACAATCGGCGAGGCGGCCGATAATGAATTATTGCAGGCAAAGATGCTGCCCAATATGACAAAAAGGCGATGCAATAGTTCCTCACTGCCCATGGCCTTGGACAGTGGGAATATGCTGCGTATGGCCAGCAGAACTTGAGCGTAGCTAAAACAAAACAAAACCAAACAACAAAAAATAAGTAAATGATATATAGAGTAATTCAATCTGGAATCTTACAGGTTATCTAAATCAGTCTGAAAGTTGGCCTTGTCCATTTCACTGCCTCCAATTCGATTACTGGCCAGCAATTGTAATGTTTGTAGCAAACTATCGGATAACATTTGCAATTGGCATTCCATTTCATCAGCCACACCAGATCCAATTGCCGCCGCAGAGGTGTCCATTAATGGTGCCAGACGGACAACAGCCTGACAAACTGTGGCAAAATCACGTAATATTTCACCAATATTTGCCAATTTATTTTTACGTGCCGCTGAACGATGATCAAGTGCATGGTCCAATGACAATAAATACATCTGTGGACGCGACCAATGGGCAAAGACTTGTGCAAAAACAATATGAGCACCGCGAGTGCTAGCCAAAAGGGCCAAACATTCGAAACACTGATCCAAAAATTGTTGCCATTCTGTGGTGGGGCTCTGTGTATGAAATTGTTTGTTTTCTTTTAGAGAACGGAAAAACAATGGAAAAAAAAACCCATCACTTACATCATCTTCCATGATTTCGTTGTCTAGTACCTCCAATTCGGCCTTATTGGCCTCAAACTGAGTGCGACGCATTATTTCATTCACCAACTGTGTGAGCACTTGATTATAACGTGTCATTTTACCCGGCTGCTGGGCAATACCCTTTATAATAGGTGTCCAAATGTCCAACTTCTCCGTAAAGTCCAAGGCGCCATGCACTGAAAAAGAAAAGAAGAAGCAAAACAATTAACCAAATCCAGTTTAATTTAAGCAATTCAAGATCAAATGGCAATTCTTACATTCTGTAGTGCAACCGTATAGTAAATTCAAAAAAGTCTCCAATAATTCTGGTTCCTGCATTAATTTTCCGGCATATTTTGTTGTATATAGACGCAAAAGTTCACGAAATTTGTCGCTATACATTTCGCTCTGCTGCTTATTGCCATTGTGTTGCTCCAGGAGGCTACTAACACCACTCATTAGTGTGCCAGCATATGGCAATGGTTTTTGTAAATATAACATTTCATTCAGCACAGAGAGCGAGGCCAATGAGATGGGCTCATGGCCAGGACGCCATTGGGATAAATCGAGTATGCTCATTAAGAAATATTCCGAGATCAGTTCAGTGCGTATCCAGGAGACCAAATGCTGTACACAGGCCAGCAACTCCATTATAGAGGAACTATTTGTTGAATGGAAAAATGGACGTGATTAATAATTTTTTGTTTATAGACATATGTATGTATGTACATATGTATATGAATAGAGGATTAGAGGGAACATACCTTAATTGATTGTCATTTGGCAGCGAAGAGGCTAGACTAATATCCATGAGGGTGCTTGGTATGGTCGCTTGTATGTCCTTGCCATTGATGTGACAAACAGCGATAAGCAGATATTTGGTGACCAGATCCATAACATCGGGTATACACATGGAAATGCTGAACGCATGCATACACACACAAATACACAACAGGAACAGGAGCAAAAACGTGAGGAAAAGACACAAAAAATTAAAGAGTTACATTATAGAGAGGTATTCCTTTAGTTTCTGTTTCCACCCATGAGCCCAGAGTCTTGGGAAAAAGATTTTGAAAGTTTTTAAACCTGTTGCACACTCTCTATTGCTCTCTCTCTCTCTCTCACACACTCTACACAAAACAGATGAAAATTTATACGTTTTTTCTGAAGCTTACCATGAATAAAAATATTGTTTCCATTCGGTGGTCAAATCTCCACGATTGCTAACCACTTCCTCGGATGTAACACGCAACAGATTGATGCCCAGGGCAAAACGTGTCTTGGTCAATTCCATACAATGTTTCATATAATTTGGATCCTGTTCGGGAAATTCACGTTTACCCATTAGGGCAATCAGCTGGGCCAGCGTATCCCGATGCCTTCGAGCCGCTGTCAATGCCGGTAACTGAGCATATGTATTCCATAACGTTTCCCGTAACAATGTACGATCTGCTGCTGTTAATTGACTCCATCGACGTGTTATTGTATGCTCCAGTGTCGACGTGCTGAAGAACCAAAGGAACTGATTCTCCGTGAAACTATTGCTGGCCGTTGCCACACGCAGACACAGCTGCCACGCCTCCGGCTGTGACTTGAAGGCCAGCAGATTAGTCTCGATTTCACGTTTGCGTGCATTGCTCGTCGTCGGTTGATAAAATTCGTGCAGCAGCACCTCCACCGCTGTCATCGATGCGGCATGCTGTAGACGTTTCATTTTGATAAGACAAAAAACCAAAAGAAAAAAAAAAAGACAAGAGAAGAGAAGAAAAAAATGAAAAGGAATGGTCTGAATCAGCAACAACCGATAAAGTTTTTGGGTACGGGGCGGTGGTTGGTTGGTCGGTTGGTGGGGGGGAGAACGGTAATAGGGGCGGAGATTACATTGAAGACTAGTCTTAAACATCATGCTTACCATTTTTGGTCTCGCCTCCCCCCGCAAGAAATATGTCTTGTGCCTTGGTGCTTGCCCTTGATCTGTGCCTCTTTATATTTGTATGGGTTTTGTTGTACATTAGCAGTCGGTTGCAATAAATTTCATGTTTTCTTTGTGTATACGAGACTTGCACATCTCGGCTGAGCAATGTTGACAATCGATTGCTTATCGATTACAATTAGAGATGGTTGTTGCATGAAATGCAATTGTGATGGAACTGGACACTTTTGCTGGTGGTTCCAGTTCATGTTTACCGTTGAATGGTAAATGCAATAGATTTAAGAAAAGTTGCGAGTAATGAAAAATTTCTTTGACATTTGATAAAAATTTGGTTCGCAAATTGGAATCATAATCAATTTGTGCAGCCCTTGTTCAGCAAATCGATCAATCCATTGTCGATAGTTCGATAGTTTGACTCATTGGTGCGTTGAGCTGAGGTCACAAACGCACACACACACACACACATACACAGAGCGCGCACACACACACACATATGAGAACGAGCGAGACACAGTGCATTTTCAAATGTTGAGCCAACAACTAAATAACAATAACTTAAAAAACGGTTGCCTTCGTAACTGCAGCAACAATAGAAACTAACTAAAATAAGCAACAAATTTTATAATAACAAGAACAACAATAGAGAAACGTGAAATAATGCACAACAACAGATCGCGGTCAGTGCATATACATATATAATATATAACAATGCGGAGAAGTATCGAAGCGTAAAAATCGAAGGCGACCGCCAGCCACAACAACAAAAATAACAGCAGCAACACCAGCAAAACAACATTAACTTGAGAGAAATCGAACATAATCAGAGAAAAATAAGAAAACAAAAAAAGGTATACATATGTATGTATATATTTTATAGAATTTATCGTTTGTGTTAGAAATATATGCAATTAATTGCATACATATTCATATATGTATGTGAGAACTGACTATATATGTATGTAATTCCTTTCTCTCTGTGGCTATGTTGGTGTCCGCATTGGTGTGTATGTGTATGTGTGTGTGTGTGAGTGTTGGGAGCAGCAACAACAACAACAGAGCGACTATCAGCCGTTATGATGGCCCCCACCAGCTGTGAATGTTTGCCTCTTCTTCTTTGGTCCCGTCGTTCTTTATCTGTGTACTTTTTGTCGTCATCTTCATTATCTATTTTGAGGGTCTCCTTTTCCAACTGAGATGGAAGAAAACCCTACAAAATACATGCATACATACATATATGTATTAAAAGAAACACGACAATTTTCGAAATTATTGCCTTTTGCACTTGCCCCTTTGTCTCTTTTTACACTTTACGCTTACCATTCCTCCCTCACTCCTAACACTTGGCTGTTGCTGTGAGCGCTCTCTCTCTCTCTCTCTCCCTATCTTTCCCCCCATCAGTCCTTCTCCCTCTTTTGCTGGCTCGCTCTCTCTTTATTGTGTTTCGTGCCAAAGCTAAATTGTAATTTTACTCTATTTTGTGTGATGTGTTTTGTGTACCCAATAATTGCACCATGTTACCGTTAATAAAAAAAACCAAGAAAAAATAAATACCAAAACCTAACTAACTTAACTGTATAAATCAAAGGCAAAAACAAAAAACTAACCAAAAAGAGAAATAGCCAAGAAACTGTTAAAGATTAATTTACAGTTTGATTTTGCTGGAATTTTATAATTTATTCTGCCTGTCTGTTCCTTTGTTTTGTTAACCTATGTATTTACTTATGTCGCCTCTCCCCTTATCACCTCCTACTTTCTTTTCATCTAACTCTCCCTCTCTCTTTCTCTCACTCGCACTCTCCATAAAAAGCCTGTTGGCTGCGCTGTTCCTTACTACGCACTTTGCTTTGGGTCTGTATCTTTTTTTTTTTTTTTTTGTTTCCCTTTTTGATTATTGCGTTCTGTTTACCCTGGTTTCTTTGCAGTGTTTTTGCGTTTTAAATCTTATCAGCAACAAACACAGAAACATACATACATACATACATACACATGCAAAACACATTTGCTTAATTTGTTTTGTTATATTTATTCAACAATTTATGTCTCAATTTATATTGTTTGTTTATATTTTGGTGTGTGGTTTTTTTTAATGCAACTTTGTAGATTTCACACACACCCCCCTAAACCATACATATGTATGTATGTATGTGCAGCTTCCCATACATACACACTTACATACATACATAGAAATGTCTCTTTAATAATGGCGCAGTCAATGACCCAAGTTTACTTTTCCGTCCTGTGGGGGTGCTGCCTGCTGCCAATCATACAATTTATGAATTTTTACCGTTTATGCGGAAAGTTCGTTACATTGCATCGATAACATGAAAAAAGGTTTTAATACCCTTTGCTGTATATCCTTAAAGCATATTTGATAAGAATAATTAAGTTGCTAATTGGAATTGAAGATCATTGACCTTCCCATTTAAGTTTTGCTAATTTCTTTTTATTCACCAAACTCAAAGACTAAATTTCTCTTTGCTTCCATTTTCTACCAAATTGACCAACTTTCGATCAATTTGTATGTCAATCTTAATTTTATTTCTAATTTATTATTGTATTTTAGGATTGACCTTTTAAGCAAAATATTTTACTTTAGTTATTCGTTGTAAATTACTCATACTAGATAATATAAGGTTTTGCCGTCTAGTGTGTGTGTGCTTACTTACTATTACAACTTTTCTTTTTTTTTTTTTTGGTTTTTCATTGTTTATGAACTTTTAACACGTCGGCTATCCATGAATAATTTCTGCGAGAAGAGGGAAGGAGGGGTGGCAAAGGGGTTACTCCACACACTCCGCCACACCTTTAACTTGTGTTCTATACCAATTTTACCAACATGCATCATGCATTTGACCTCGTTAGGTTTCGCCCTTAAATCAATTTCCCCTAGTGTACGTACATATGTATGTATGTACATATGTATGTATGTAGGTATATACATATGTACATGTATGTATTCAGTTGCCAGGCTCCAATTGTGTACTACACATGAAGTACCGTACTTGTACTTAAGACTGTGGTAGTACTGAAGGGTTTGTGTGCGTGTGTGTGTGTTTGTGTTTGTGGGGTATAATGATGAAGGAGGAGGTGGGAGGTGAAAAGAAGGCTATCCGATGGGTAGGACGACGACTGGTTCGTGCGTCATAGCGCAAATTTCCTCAACTGTTTTGGCAATTGAAGGGCATGAAAAGCTTCGTCGTTGGTATTTGGATTATATTTGTTGTTTCGCTCATTCATTCGCTATTTCCGTCTCTGCATCCCTCTCTCTCGCGCTCCCGCGCTCTCTTTCTCTAGCGTTTGTAGTGCATACGATTCGCTGCTTTTGCTTTTGCGCTTGCATTTTGACTTCTGTCCTTGATTATGCATACAAATGTATGTATGTATGTATTTATTTTTAAATGTGTGTGTTGTTAGCTTTTCGTCAACATTTCCCAGCACCGTTATTTTGTGCTGTTGCCAACTCCATTAGCAAATACAAATCTGATCAGTTTGGATATATCGTAAAATCAGTCTAGTTGGTATGGTTAAAAGCATTAGCTCTTTTATTTTCTTTTCTTTTATAAATAAAAATGTTGAAAATGTTTCTATTTATTAACTAAATTAAGCAGTATCCTGATCTGCAATGTTGTTTCCTTTAATGTTCATAATTTGGTTTGTATAACTGGAGGCTCAAGGCTCAAAAGTTAATATTCATTGGGACTGCGATCCCAAATATTTAACATCTGCAGAAATTAGAGGAAGCAACAGGCGGAAATGGTTCTCTCAAGGAATCGAGTCTTTGTGACCTCATCTTAATGCAGGGAGCAGCTGATCAGCTGTGGAAGGGGAACTTGACAAAGATGTCTAGTTGTAGTTTGGCTGAAGAATTAAAACATATGTATGTAAATAAGTATGTATGTATGCTTCTTTTTTGTTTTGGTGTCCTTTGGTCAAATCATTTGCTTTTTTGTATGTTCTTTTTCATGTATTTCGCTTTATTCCTTGGCTGTTGTTGTTGTGGTTGGCTTTGGCTTTTTGCTTTGTGTGAGATAGAGAGAGCTGATAGAGTAGGTATGCTTGTGAGGGGGGGAAGTGTGTTCAGTGCGTGGGGCTATTTGCTTTGCATTCGCTCTTATGCACTGCGTCGTGACTCGTTCTCTGTCTTTAGCTCTCTGATGATTTTGTGTGCGCTTTTCTTGCTCTCTCTCTCTCTCTCTATCGTTAGCTTCTGCTTTCTGCTTACTTTTGCTTATGCCTCTTTTTCTTGGGCTCTCTCTCACTCTCTATGTGTGTGTGTGTTGGGGCAGAGTGGGGACACTCTCTATCTGTGTATATGCGTGCTAGAGCATGTGTAGCTGTGTGTGTGTGTGTGTTAGTGTGTCTGCTTGCCTAAGCTTTGGCTGCCCGTTTTCATATGGTTCTCTCTCATTGTCGTACCAACGTGCTCGCTCATTCGCTCGCTCGAGGCTTTTAAAAAATAAAACAAAAAAATAAATACAACAAAACAAATACAAAAAAAAAAAAAAAAAAAATAAAATACAAAACAAAATTATTATAAAAAAGACGAAAATAAAAACTTGGCTGACAGTTAATTTTTAGTAACAAGTTGAAGTAGACAACAAAGGAGACAATAAGGGAGAAAACAAAGAAACAAATATAAAACAAAAACAACAGCAACATACATACATAAATTGGGAGCAAAAAGTGAAGACATAACGTAAATGAAAACAACAACAAATAATCATACAAATACATACACATACATGCATACATACATACATATGTACATCAATCAGCTGTGCGTGATAAAAACAACAATATTATTAGTGCATTGAGTTTTGAGAACTTGAAAATATGCAAAATGTATTACACATAATGTACATATTTGGTTGTATATAAAGTACACATACATTTGTAAATATATTTGTATGTATGACATACATACATACATATATAGTCATGGTCCTCAACAACATTTGTCTTGGTTTGGTTGCTGCTGCTGTTGATCTTCCATGTGCCAGATGAGAGCTTGGGCACACACACACACACACACACACACAAGAGACACACACATGACAAGTTTCTCTCACTCTCTCGCTTCCTCTAGTTTTTGCCATCTTTTTCTCCCTCTCTATCTCTCTCTCTTATTTTAAACTTCTACCAAACAAAAGAAAATTTCATCAGACTTTTTAGTTAGATACTTATGTAGTTGGAGCACAAATGAGCAGCATGAAGAGAGTGGGAGAGAAAGAGATGCATCCAAAAGTAAAAGCAAAATGTAGCAAGTGTTTAAGTGATTGAGCAAAAGACAGTTATAAAAAGAAAAACAATAACAATTTTCAATGCACAGTGAAATGAATCAACAAATGATCGAATAACAGTTTCTAAAATAAGTCCAAGAATGAACATTAACTATTTTAATATTTCCAATGTTTTAATTGTAATCGTTAATATGTTTTAAGACAAATAGTGGGAATCAGCTTTATTTAAAAAGAAAATGATTTTAAAGATAAAAGAATACAGAAAATATATATATAGCGGACGTTGACGATACTATGCGCAGTACGTTCAAGTGGCCCCTACGACACCAGGACATAGCCTGTTACGCGCGAGCCCAAGCACCACCTCCCACCCGACCGACCGAGGGGTGCAGCCGTATAACGCACGGCACGAATCGCGTGGACAAGTACACAATAGAAAAAACAGACAAACAAATAATACTACAGCTATCTATTAACTAAATGGGATAGGATAGATGTTTTAAGCATATTAATAGAAAACTCTGAGCCGATTACAGGGAATAGAAGGTTGTAATCAGAGCAGAGGACCCTAAAAGGTTCATGCATAGCATAGTTAGAAGAACAACGACTAAGGGATAAAGGTATCAAAGGATGTCTACTCCGTCTACATGGTACCGACAGATTCACCTGAGCTAATAACTCAGGCGAGTCGATATCACCAATTAGGAGCTTGTGCATAAAAATGACACCAAGCATAATTCTACGGTTAGTTAGGGATGGAAGGTTAATCAAGAGAAGTCTACTAGAATACGAAGGCAAATTGACATTGCGATCCCAGCTTCCATTTCCATTAAAACACTTAATCCAACGAGGTTTTTTAGCACTTATTTTGTTTCTAATTATCTTTATTTCTATTTATTTATTATTTATAAATGAGTAATATTACTTTACTTTAACTGAAACAGTGACACATTTTTGTGACCACTGTGCGTGCACATGCATAGCTAGATGTTTGTGTACTTGTTGAGGTACTAACTCTCTCGCTCTCCCTCAGTGTGTGTATGTATGTGTTTCTCTCAGTTACTACTCTCACTCTCTCTATTTTTTTTTATTGTTGGCTTCTCTCTCGCAGTTTGTTGATGAAATAACCAATAACATTAAACAGCTGAGCTTGTTTGGAAACAACAGCCCCGTCCAACTGACCCCCTGCCCCACCTCTCTATCACACTCCCATTCTCGCACTCTTCGTTTACAATAAGCACTTCTTCGCTCTATTGGTATTAGCCATAATGAGGACAGAGAATTATGTAGATGAAAACGAAATTGAATTGAGAAAATTTTATTAAAAAGAAAAATAGATAAAGTGAAACAATAATCTCTTGTCCCTTTTCTCTGTCTCTCTCTCCCTATCTCTCTGTGTTTCTCCCTCTCATTGTGCTTCGCGCATCGAAAAGTAGGCAACATAAATTGTTGTCAAAGATCAAAACGAATTTTCTTGTATATGCATGTCCTTGGATGAACGGCGGGACTCCTTGGCGTTCAGACCATGACGTAGTTAAGCAAAAGAGCGCGAGAGAATAAGAATAAAAAAAAAAAAAAAAAAAAACAGAAGAGGGAGAGCAAATGCATTGTCGACGTCACAGTTTGCTTGACATAGTTTCCTCATTTTGCAGAATCAACAAAATCGTATGAATAGAGATGGAACAGGGTATGGGGAGAGTAGAGAGTGGGGCTGACCTAGTTAAATCTTGTATATGTAACAATTTATGTACATATATTTATACTCTCCTCTCTATACGTGGATAATACATACATATGTACATACATATGTACATATATTAACTTTACGCTGAAAAGTCAACAAATATTAACAACAAATAAAAACAACAACATTTTATTAAGACTTACATAAGTAAGATAAGGATAAACTTATCTCCTTGTTTTTAACAATTGCATTTTTTGTATTTTAATTCAAGATCTTGTTGATTTTTACTTTTCAGGCCAAACGCTGCGTGGTTGACTTGTCTTCACCCGTTGTCTCTCTGACTCTTTCTCTCTCTCTCTCTCTCTCTCTGTCTCTCTCTCTGACAGTCCTTCTCCTTATTTGGCTTTCATCCGGACTGACAGATTGCATTGAATTGTGGCGTATGATGCTTGTGTGGCGAAAATAGAAATCAGAGAGAAAACGGAAACGGAAACTGCAATATAAACCGCCTTAGCAACAAAGCATAAAGAGAGAGAGAGCAAACGCTGCTGCCTGCCCCATTATCCCCCTCATCCCATCCAGAAAGAAGAAGCTTCTTCCCCCACATTACCCACAAAAGCCTTACTCAAATACAACGACCAGTAGAAGAGGGGTGGACGGTGAACAACAATAACGACGAGAAGAGAAGGAAAGAGGGAGTATTACCACCAACAACAGCAGCAGCAGCAGCAGCAGCAGCGATAGAAGCACCGCCAATACCACCGCCACCACAACAACAACAACAAAAACAACAAGCAACCAACCACTACTACTACTACTACTAATAATAATAATACTACTACTACCACTACAACCGCAACTATTTCTATATAATAATAGTATCATGTCATCGCCTAGTGCTGGCAAGCGACGCATGGATAATGACGTCATCAAGCTAATTGAATCGAAACACGAGGTCACCATACTTGGTGGCCTTAACGAGTTCCATGTGAAATTCTTTGGCCCAACTGGCACACCATACGAGGGCGGCGTATGGAAGGTGCGCGTCTATTTGCCCGATAATTATCCATTCAAATCGCCAAGCATCGGTTTTGTTAACAAAATCTATCATCCAAATATTGACGAATCATCTGGCACGGTGTGCCTTGATGTGATCAATCAGGCATGGACTGCTTTATATGATCTATCCAATATATTTGAGTCATTCTTGCCCCAATTGCTCACATATCCGAATCCCGTTGATCCATTAAATCGGGATGCAGCCGCCTTGTACCTGCACGAGCCGGAGGAATATCACCGCAAGGTGGCCGACTATGTGCAACGTTATGCCACCGAAGATGCGCTGCGGGCGGCGCAACAGGAGCGCGAGAGCAGTGATAGTGAGTCCAGTATGTCGGACTATAGCGAGGATGAGGCCAGAGATATGGAGTTATAATATCGGTTTAACTGTCCACCACAACAAATACCATTAACATTAACGACAGCCTAAAGCTTAAAAACAACAACAACAATATTTCTATATATCTAAATATATACATATATATATATCATATTACATGTATATATTATGTATATATCTATATATATAGATCTAGCTCTGGATCAAGCAACAAACAAATAGAAATCAAGTAGAAAGCAAACAGTAAAACCGATAAATTTAAAAAGAAAAAAAGTAAAACGTGATTCGACAGACATACATATATATATATACATATATATATATATATATATAAATCTAAAAAATAAAAATATATACCTATATATTTCATAGTTGTAAGCAAAAAAAACAAAACAGAAATAATTAAAATTATTAACAAAATGCAAGTTGGCAAACAAAATAAAAAAAAAAAAAAGAAAAACAGAAACAAAACTCTTAATAAGAGCTAAAGAAACATAACAAACAAACAAAAGGAAGAGAATGCAAATACATAATTTGACGATAACTGAAAGGAAAATGTAACGCAATTTAATGGTTCTAATAAGTATATATATATATATATATATATATATATATACATCTAGATATAGCAATTAAAACGTATCGAAATACATGTACCACCCATAGAAGAGCAGAAACAAATGAAAGAAGCAGAGCTAAAATAAATAACATGACCCCTACCCCCACACACACACACCCCGCCCACACACATCCTTCAATCTTTTGCCCAATGGTCGACTAATCTAATAGTAAACTGTTCAACAAAAAAAAGGCCATAGTTTAAATGCTTATACAACTCCTAATCCCTCGCCTTCCCACCCTCACTCCTCCCAAAGGATCATCATCGATTCTTTCTATAGCTATATATATACATACATATATATATATAGAGATCAAATATGAATATAATAACTATATAAGTAGAGACCAATAGATAATCAAAATATTAATTTTAAAAGCAATTCCAATCAGCCTACAAAACGATTGAGCTACAGAGAGTAAGAGAGAAGACAAAGTATCTAAGCATAACAAGTGAGAAAAGAGAAGCAAAACACAAAAAAAGAGGATAAGAAAGAAAGCAATTTGATCCTATCCTGCCATTTCTCCTTTAAGAGTTTCCCCCCTTTTTTTTCGGCATCATCTATGTATAGATTCAATTATCAAAAATATTTGATTGATCCCCCCCTATTAACAGAACAGAAAGAGAGATGAACAGAAGAAGAAAGAAAATAACAAAATAATAAAAAACCAAGACAAATCCAAAACAAAAACAAAAAAAAAAAAACCCAAACAAAAATCAACTGAAAAAAACTAAGCGCGTTGCAGTTCTTTTTTCTTGTTAATTAATATTATTATTATATAAAATTATTATGTAATTTTTAAATAAAAAACAAACAAACAAAACCAACAAATAAGAAAACAAAGGGAAAACAAAACAACTTAGGAACGTTTTTTTTTTGTTTTTTTTTTTTTTTAATTCAAGGCAATAATAATTTATTAACAAAAACAACAAATGTCAAGTTCACTCATTGTCGTCTCATAAAATGTAAAAAACAAAAAAAATATTTAAACAAAAAATCAAACTGTTTATATAATTTGTTGCCTAAGCATTAATTAATTAAAAGTCTTTTGTTTGCTTTTTCCAAATTCGAATAATATTAAGAAAAAAATTATCCATGTTTTATTTTTTGTTCTTTTCTTTTTTTTATTTGTTTTGTTTGTCTTATTAACTAATTGTTTAAAACTTAATTTCCTGTGCTTTTTAAGTCGATACGAAACGATGGAACAGATCATTAAATCATTTAATTATAAAATAAAATAAAATGAAAAAAAAACAACAACAACAATACATTTAATAATACATAACTAAATCTATATATTTGCAATAGAGTTGTGTATTCTAGTAGTGAATAAAAAATAATGTGTACATTTTCATGTAATTTGAGAAAAGAAAAAACAACAAAAAAACAAAAACCAAAAACTTTAATGTGGTTTTGCCTGCTTCTTAAGGTTTTTTTTTCTTTTTCAAAATGTCAATACGGTTTTTTTTTTTTTTTTTTGTATTTACTGTAATCTATACTTTAAATAGATTTCGGTAAACCGAATTTCGTATACCCTTGCAGCAGAAAAACAAATTTCATATCATTTCAAAAGTTTTTAAGTTCAAAAATTCTTTGATTTTGCATTTGTTTATTATTATTTATTTAGTTATAACTTTCTCCGCCTTTTGCAAGGACATGAACCAAAAAAAAAAATATATTTGGAATGCAGGCATTATGTTAAAAGAAAAAAAGTTTTTAAACAAGGACGAAGAAGAAAGTAAGAACAGAAAACAAAACAAAACAAAACAAACAAAAAAAAAAAAAAAAAAAAATATGAATTATTTGAATTCAGCCACAATAACATTATGTAATATTAGATTTTAACAATATTTGGTATACATACTAATTATGTATTCAACTTGTACTAACACTAAACAATATTTTATGCTTAAGTTAACAAAAGATCAGAGCGTGTTTAAAAATAGTGAAAAAACAAAAACAAAACAAAAACCGAAATTACCAAAACAAAAACAAAACAATTTAAAAGTGACATTTTTTTATAAATACTAATTATAATATTAATAAATGATGGAAAAACAAAACACTCACACACACACACACACAAACACACAATAATTAATTCGTAATTAAAAGAAATTAACAATTAATATTAGTTTAAAGAAAAAGAAAAACAAATAAAAATGTTGTTAAAACGAAACAAATAAGAAAAAAGAAAAACAAAACAAAATGAAAGAAAAACAAAAACTCTTAACAATAAAGGACAAATGTAATGAAATGCATTAATGATTCAAGTAAAGTAGATCAAATCGTGATTTAGTTTAGATTTTTAATAAATTTTTTTGGTCCAACTTTTTAGAGAATCAATCAAAATCAAGCGTAATCAGCAAGTCGATCATTTAAGGATTTCTATATCCTTTCATTGTTTTATCGATAATCAAAGCAAAGACAAGAAATTTCCATTTGCCATCTATAGCATGGGCGTAGAAACATAGAAGGGGGTGGCTGTCGGATCAAAATCCAACTTTTTGGAAGCTTCTTCAAAGTCAAAATCAAATTCAAGACTCTTGATCTCTTAGAAAAAAATTGAACATATGAGAACGGAAAGAGTTTGATTTCGAAAAGTTCTCGACTTTCTAAACTCAATCAGAATTTTGGGAAAAGAAAAATGAATGACATTGGGGGGATCCAGAATTGTGGCCATTTTGAGTCGATTGCACTCTGTTTCCTTTAAAGTGTCCTTAGGCTGTTTCTGTGTGTAAGAAAAACGCCTTCAACATTTGAAATTTGACTCACAGGACATATTCTTGGCTCTTCTATAAATAAATTTGTTTTCATATCGTTTTGTTTAGCCCCTTTTTTGTTGGCAAGACCATGGATTTGGTCTCGTTATGGTTAATGGGTTATATAGATATACTTACTATGCAAAGGTAAACAAACAACTCAACCATACCATCACGCACACACACACACACACACACATATATATATATACAACACCTTTACCTTACCCAGGACAACTGGCAATGTCTAAGTTGAATTTGTCATCTAACATTTTGTCCTGATTTTGCATTCTGTCTTCGCCTTGGAAACTATTATTACTTTCAGTTTGTTGATTTCAGCCAAGAAGTTGTTGTTCTTGTTCTTGTTGTTGTTGTTTTTCTTCATTTACTACTTGTTATTGGCTGTCGCTGTTATTGTTATTATATATTTTTTTTTTTTCGTTTTCTATTGCGCTTTTTTCTATCTTTTATGGGAGAATTTTGATTTTAGCTGGTTCAACATTTGTGGAAAACGCTTAGAAAAAGCTGAAAAACAAGCAAAAAAAAAAAAAAAAAAAAATCCCACAAATCTTCAAAGACATTTGGACAACAAAGTGCAGCATCAAATCAAGTGATGGGTATTGAAATTTCTAAATAAACAACTCGATTCTGTGTGTGTGTTTGTGTGTTTAGTGTCTTTCTATGTGCATGTCGTTAATCTTTTCTATAGCCTACTTATTAGCGTCGACTTGAAATTTGATTGAAAATAACTTTAGACTATTTCCATTTTAATAAAGACAAACTTCTTTTTTTTTCTTATCGAATTCAGTCATAACCAAGGTGAAAAAGGGCGCATTATCATGTTGCAAATCAATTTGAATGCCTCTTCTTTAAAACTGTGCTTTTTTATAGTCTACTTATCAGCATAAAACACTCATTTGTTTCTTTATTACAAAATCGAGAATAATAACCTGTGAATTTGTGAATTTTAAACTAAATATTTAAAGCCTACGATAATTTCCTATGATTAAAAAAGACATCGACTTTCATCAAGCTTTTTCTAAGGTCATGACCTTTTTGAAGTATAATTGTACCTATATTGTTACAGTTATGATGCTTTCTGTATAAAAGACGTAAATCTCTACAAAAGATAAAAGTCCTGGTGTCAAAAATAATATATTAGCATTTTGTTTGCTTTTTAAGAATATTATAAACGATTTCGACTTAAAGTTCCTAAAACTAAAGATGATAATATAGTCTTAGGCAAATAACAGGAAACATCTTGAATAAAACTAAAAAATGTACTGATATTCCATCTAAATCTCTATGGGACTTAGCTTTGATTTGACAGTAATCTTACAATCTAAGAATAAGTAACTAGAACATAAAAATTAATACTTAATATTTAATATTTAATTTTAAATAGTCATCTAGTTAAAAAATATGTATGTATGTAGTTTCCATGGACAAATGCAACACATTCTCAATCAATTGTAGTCCTCTTATTTAGTCTATTGAGTCTTTTGACCATCTCATATTTATGATCTCTTGATTTGACTGGTTTAATTGCCATTAAACTTTGGTAAGTTTCTTCTTAAATGGATTATAATTTCTTTGATAGTTAGTTCACTTTGTTTTGATGTCCTTTGTTTTCCTTTTTTAAATCTTGTAAAACTTCCCAAAGATAAGATAAGAACTTGATGCAATTCAATAGTTAACTGCGGTGACTTGAAAATAAACAAATTTTGAATTATATTAAAACTCATGCCATTGTTGGCAGATCTACGAATGTGAAATGAGAAAAAATTGCCCCCTAAACTATGCAATAGGCAGTCGTAGAATTCAATTATAGAATGTACCATGGTGATAAAATGGTTCACGATGCAAAAACTGTTTATAGACACGCATTGGGCATGTGAAACTTTGTTCATTTCATAAAACAGGCGTCACTTTTTGCAGCCCATTGCATACTTTAGGGGGCAAATGTTCCCCTAATTGTTAGATTTAACACTTTTGCTATTAATAATAGAAATTAGAATTTTCATGGCACTTGAATTCTTTTCGTAAGCGATTAATGTTATGACTAAGGAAATTTAATATACATAATTTAATTAATTTTTGAAACTGACTTTACAATTGGCTGTACAGCCAAGTACTAAATGCAAGCAATGACTAACAGACAAGCAGATAGTTGTTGATGAAAAAAAAACAAACAGAAACGAAACTTTATTGCATGTTTGATACAAATATACATATGTATATGTAGGTATCTAGATACATACATACATATGAAAGAACATGCATATTCTTATAGTATGACTATCTGCAATTGCAGTCCATTCGACTGTCAGGTCAGAAAATAAAGACCATTAAGCCTACACTCTTGCTCCCATTTGTTTCTGTGTGACCTATGAGACTATCTGTTAGCATTGCAATAATGTATCTTGCCCCCTTCTACCTGCCATTACACAACAATATACAGACACACACACACATACATGTATACATATGTATATATGAGCATGTGTGTGTAACAGCAAAAACGGTGAACCGGGCAACCAGGTAAATGGTTGAAAATCAACAAATTATACGAATTACAACGACAGACATTGCATACTTTCGAGCGCCAGTGTATAGGCAAATGCAAATGCTAATAAAATTATAGTGCCAAGACAAGCCGACATATATCATATAAATATATATACATAATGCTTGAGCTAATGGCCAAGATGATACAATTTCCTTTGACTTTGAATTGCATGAAATTTATTGAAATTGACGTCTTGCCATGCCTACAAAAACAAAAAAAAAAAAAAAAACAAAAAACAATGCACAATCAGGTTGAATTGAAATGAATAGAGGCAGACAAACTGTGTTGTTGGTAGGAGTACAGAAGAAACACACACACATGAGTGTGTGTGTAACCCCTATCCCCAATTTGCATGTAAGCGAGTACACTGAAAGAAAAGTTTTTCTCTTTTTATGGTGATCTGATACTGAAAACCTCTAGAAACAGAAGAAGGAAAATCTGAAATACCAAATCTTAAACTGAGGGATAGATGGAAATAGATAAAATTGTCTCCACTTCTCAAGTTGAACAAGATGTTATAGTTAAACTTTATATCATTTTCAAAAACCTAAGTGGATTTAGGTGAGGATCAAAGGCAGAAGCAAAGCCTCTACATTCCCTGTATAGATAGACATATGTACATATGGTTATGTAGTTTATATTCTTTCTCTCAGTGTATTTAAATTGCAGTAGCTGGTTGGAGCAATTTATGGCCAAAATGCCAGCGATACCCATTACCCATTTTGGTGGCAACACATTTGCATATTGGCCTTTTGTTTGCTCATTGTGCTCAGCTAGAGTTCAGCTGGATGAGCGTGTCGACTTTGACACATAAAGGAGCTAGCTACACACACACACACACAGAAAAGCCTTTTCTATCGACTACACCTATACATGCAAATGGGGAAAACCCATTCATTCATAGAGAAGAGAAATACCAAAACTATTAAATTGTTTTGCAGGTAAAACCGGTGGCTCAAAGGGTCGTTCGCCAACACCGACACCCAATCGTGATAATGGAGGTGGGGCAGTTGGCGTCGGCGGCGGTGGCGGTGGAGGTGGAGGTGGAACCGGTGCACAAACAGCAACAGCCGGCAACAACCTTGCCAGATCCACTCTGCATGCGAACAAAACCATATTGAAAACAGTTTCCGTATTCCTTGCCAGCGGCAAACGTAACTCGAACAACCAGTCGAAGACCGCCGCGACTGCCCTGCAGAACAAACGGCAACTGAGGCAAAGGAAAATGGAAGAGCTGAGCGGCAAAATCAATCCCAAGCTACTGGACAATTTGCGTAAAAAGACCCGTTTTACCAAGTAAGCGGAATCACCTTGGCCATCCATCAACAGAATTGAACCTCATTTACATTTTTTTGTTTGTGTTTTTTGGACAGGGATGAGTTAGATGCCCTTTGTCGCATCTATCGCAAATTGGTATCCAATTGTCAATATGCGGCCAAAACTTTGGCCTCCAGCTCATCGAGTGCTGCCATTGCCAAGCCCCATGCAGCTGTCGAGGTGAGTCGTCAAGCCCAAAAGCATGGTTCATTACATTTAACAATGAATTCTTGATTTTGTTTCTCCATAGGGCATCGATCGCATTGTATTCCGTGAACTATTGCATAGCACTTTTGATATTGTTACCGAGGAGATACTAATGGAACGGATATTCTGCAGCTGGGACAAGGCCCATGAGGGTTTGCCCCTACGTTTGGAGGGCTGGCTGATTGGTTTATCGACCTTTTTGCGTGGCACTGCCACAGAACGGGCTGCATTTTGTTTTCGGGTCTATGATCTGAACACCGATGGTTTCATCACCAAGGACGAGATGTTCACCTTGCTGCGCAATTGTCTGATTAAGCAACCGCAGGACGAAGATCCCGATGAGGGTGTCAAGGACTTGGTGGAAATTGTCTTGAAGAAATTCGACATAGACAAAGATGGCAAGGTGAACACCCTACCTATATCAATATCAATGCCATGTGTAATTTATTAGTTTTCTGTCAATTGACAGGTTTCATTGGAGGATTTCATGGCCACTGTGACAGCTGAACCATTGCTTATTGAGGCATTCGGACAGTGCCTGCCCACAGATAGTGCTGTCGTCTCGTTTTTCTCTACGCTCCAAGTTTAACTTAGGTCTTTCTAGTTGTTTTCTTCTA
Organism: Drosophila tropicalis; assembly: GCF_018151085.1. NCBI lineage: Eukaryota > Metazoa > Arthropoda > Insecta > Diptera > Drosophilidae > Drosophila > Drosophila tropicalis. The sequence continues at coordinate 4,532,881 of NW_027172602.1, read as the reverse complement.
ACCTTAATAAAGAATAAATATTTAGTAGTTGCTTTTAATACAATTTACCATGGGCTATCGTTTAATTTTATAGTTAGTGATTAATTGGCATCTCTGTCAATTTATTGGAACTTTGATTTAAAGGGTTGTTCAAATGTTTTATATAGTTGGGGGCTTGCCACCTTAAGGCAACCCTAAGATGATCTTAAGGTGATGTCAAGGCAACCCTAAGTCGACCTTAAAGCCACGTTAGAGAAAGCACTCCCCTTTACTTAGTTAATGTCTATCAAGTCAAGTTTTTGAAAAAGAATGTGATGAATGAGTAAAAATTTGAACACAAAAGTATGCTATATAAAAGGGACGAAAAATGTTTGGTTTTCGGTTTTAAAAGAATTATTTGAATCCCCTTTTTGTATCTAACAAATTGTTTATTAATAATTTTCGATAAGATATTCTAAAATCTGTTAAAAATATACATAAATTTCTGTAGCATACTTTTGTGTGCCGTTTTTTCCATCTCCAGATCTCATGATTTTACGAAATCTAGACGTCTTGAGTAAAAAATCGAATTCATATTCAGAATCAAACTTTGTTATTGATTCACCTGGCATAATGAGAGATAATGAAATATAATTGGTTGATCGTTAACCTTTTGGACTCCTTGCGAAGACAGTCCGTTTATGAACTCTTACCCTCTTTAGATACTCTTCCCTTGATGCAATTTCATGATGAGTTGCCGAAAATTGTTCCTGGAATGTGACTTAAAGTGCGTGATAAGTAGTTGATTATAAACGAGGGCAGTCGAATGGGTCAATTTTAAATTTGAAATTTCAGTTGGATCTTTTGAAATGAAGAAATGGTTAAAGGAAATGGGGGATCAATGGAATCATCTGGCCATTCATCATGACTTGTCTATATGAATGTACAAATCGATGTCACGATGAGTCTTTGAAATCGACTTGAATGTAACTTATTTTATGATTAGATTTATTATCATCGAGGGCAGGTTCATAAGTATATATGTACATATTTAGCTTAAATTATGCTTGCTTTTAAAACCTGGCTCCTTTCGCCGGCTCTACACAACTAAGGAGAGATAGATAGGGGACGACATATGTTAAAGTCGCATCCAAAGTCGAAAAATGGACTGCAACAGAGAAGTCTCGTTTTCCTATTCATGTATTTTACAGTCTACCCTCTCTGAACTAAGTGTTCGAGATAAGCCTTATCATTGTGTAGCTATTTTGCTTAAACAGTAGCCTCAAAGGTTGCAAAATATGCAACGTGCCCCCAGGCCAGTTCGGTCCGGGGTGCGTTTTGTCGCAATGACCTTGTAACGACCGTTGCATCAGTGGAAATAGAAACAAGATACAAATATTTCAATATCGTTTAGCATCTCAGCATCACACGGAAACTAGTCTAGTATTTGCAATAGCCATATTTTGAATTTTGATTGCCAACTGGATCACATTCAATTGTCTGTCAGTGGCAACAAGTCAACCGGTCAGACAATTTGACACTCTCACATCTTGTTGTAATGTGAGATAATTTATTCGATTAGCTGCATTCAACTAACTCACTTCATCTCATCGCATCGCATTGCATCGCATCGCATCTCAACTGACACACTCACATTCAGATCTATTCGTGCTGCGGCAAATTGTCACGAATTCGTTCAAAAGACAATTTTAAATAAATAAAAACAATAAAATATAAAAAAAAAAACAAACTATTAGGTTTAAACAAAAAAAAAAAAAGCGGTTCTACTTCCACTTGCACTTGAATTAAATGCATAAAGCTGATATAAGCAACATAAGTACACTGAGAGAAAAGATTTATAAGTAGATTTATAAATCTTTTACTTGTTTGTTTCAAGTACTTTTATTCCTTTTCACCTTAAATTTATAAAAAGAAATTGCATAAGTTGTACTTAATAATTAATTTTCTACAGTTTGGAGTTTATTCTTTAATTTACTTTAATTTTAATTCCTTGAAAAGCATTACTTTTTATATGTTAACTATGTATGTGTTTTCCATACTATTTAATAATTTTGTATTTGTCACAGAAAAATAATTAAAATTTTCATTTCATTTCACTTAACACGTGTTTGATAGAAAAATAATTAAAAATTTGTATTAATAGCTATAGTTATTTTATAGTTAGTAATTAAAATTCAGACTTAAACTAGATGTATACTATGTAAATGTAATTAAGTCAAAGTACCTAAATAACTTTTAATTATTAATCGTATTGTAGATTATTAATGATTCTTAATAATAAATTATTACAATTTCCTTTTTTATTCAAGAAGAGAAGTGTTCGTTACTAAGAGAGAAAGAGAGAGAGAGAGAGCTAGACTTGGTAGACAATTTAATGAATAAAAGGCTAAAAGAATTAGTTTTAAAAAGTAAATTTTCAAGTAGCTTAAAGAAATTTTACTATAAAATTATTAAATTTAATTTATTTCTGTTGGTACAGATTGCAAATATATTTTAGTTGGAGCGTTTAAAATTGTTATTAGTTATGCTTTGTAAACAAATAATTTCAAAAAAAAAAATGCAAAAATAAATTAAAATTTCAACATTTTTTCTTCAAGTATAGCAACAGCAGCTGAAGCAGTAGCAACAACAACAACAACAACAGATTATCTCAGAAGGTGAGCCGAATTGCCATTGGAGGCGTAGCGAACCGGAATGCAAGTGCAATAGACAATAACTAACTAGCTAATAATATGCTTAGATATACCTAACACACACACACACACACACACATACAATAAACGACTAAAGACAGAGGGCACAAGATGCAATTGATAACTGAATCTTTTGATGCCAATATGAATTCAGTTCAATCAATTGCATTATTTTTCATTTCTCAGTCTCATTATTCTGACTTCGGACTTCGCACACACACACACACACACACACACACTTTATTATCAGAGAATCTTGTTAGAGTTATCTTTAGATTAAAGATTAATTATCAGCCATTGAGTTGAAAGAGTTTATGGCTCAAGTTCTAATAGGGCCCCATATTCACTAGAGCAAGTGAAACGAATTAATTGTACTCATCATTTGGCATTAAGTGGATGAAAAGTTAAACATTTTTATTAGCAATTATATATGGAATGTCGTTTCAAGGAACACTCGGGTTTTTCTAGTCTTAAAAATGGTGAATTCTCTAATGAAATTTTGCCACTTTTTGTTTGGAATGGCTCTAATTAAGTTTCTCATGGATATCTGTGTGGAATATTTCTTTGATTTAGTTATAGGTGAATCTGAGGCTGTTGAAAGGGGTGGAAATTCGCCCCTTAAAGTATGCTACAAGCAGCTGTACTGTGCTGAAATGACAATCTTCGAAGCAAACATTGTTGATGGAGTCTTTGTATAGGAAAAGTTATGAATCTCAGTTGAAAACAATGAATATTATATTGCATATTGCATACTTTAAGGGGCACTATAACCTTAATACCTAATACAAATAACCTTACACTGCTTACTATAGTTTTTTTCCCCCTCTAAGAATTGTATTACCATGGATTCATATTAAATATAGAGAAATTTACTCTTTCTGAATATCATATTAGAAAATTCTTAAATAAAATGGCAAATTTTTGTTTTTGGTAGATAAAAATGGATCTCTTGGCCACCATTTTCGTTTTATTTAGTTGCAATTCTCAACCAGTTTAAACCTAAGGCCACGTTAAAAGTTTTATAGCCCAAAAGAACAAGTTAGGGACTTTATTTTTTAAATTTTTAATTGAAAAGATTTTACTTTACAACAAAGTTTTGTTTTTTTTTTGGTTTTGTATGTTTCAAAAACTTCTTGGGTATAACAAAAATGTCTAAAAATATTCAAAATTATTTATTTTTAACCAACAACCAAGAGAGAGAAGTTGACTAAAGTTTTGAGAAGGGGAAATGGGCATATCTTAAGATATGGACATAGTTTATACCTCGGACTCGATAAGTCATTACATCATTACCAATTACTTGATTGGCAATTGTTAACAGATCTTGATCATGTTATTAACTCTTTCAATCTTTCAATTATTGTTGTATATTTTAGTTTATATATCAAATCTGTCTCTGAAACTCATGTACTTGAAATGGGTAAACGAGAAGCTTTTGTTTTTTATACATATATGCTTATAGAGAACTTTCTGCTGGCTATTGCTGTGTGTGTGTGTAGATATGAGTGTATATGAATGAACATACATATGTAGTTGTATGAGTGAGTGAGTGGGTATATCAGCTCGAGTGTGAGTGTATTTCAAATAATAACTTATACGACCGGCATATGGCAGTGCGTACTGTGTTTACTTTTCAGTAAAATTCAGTCCGAATTCATCAACAGCCGCTAACGGTTTACATTTCTTAAGTAATTTTTACTTTTTTTTTGTTTATCTCAACTCCGCGTGTGGGTGCGTGTGTGTGTTTTTTTTTGTGTGCGTGTCCCTTAACTCGTGCGTTGTTGTGCCGTCCAATTTGGTTGATCCTTTGATCCTGATACTAAAACGTCACAAATATGTCAAATAAAGTGCATCAAAGGTTAGTAGAGCAACAACAACAACAACAGCGGCAGCAGTAACACCAACAACTACAACAACAACATCTATTAAAATTGTTATCAACAATCAAACAATTGCAACACCAACACACACACACACACAAATTGAGAGTGTGTGTTATCAGCATTCTACATGAATATGACACATGTTTGCTCTAGTAATAGCTCCTAATATGACCCCCCCCACTCCCCCGGCTTGTTATCTTTGCTAGCTTTAGGTACATTATTCCATAGTGCAGAAAAGTCCAAAAGTCCTATTAAATAATTGTTTCATTTTCTAAAATCTCCCTCCAAGTTCAATCAACTAACTTAACTAGCTGGCACAAGTAATTGAAAATTAATCAGGAAACCGGTTGATATATAAATAAAATATATAGGAACTTGCCATTCGTCCAACTATAATATGTTGTTAACCTTTGACTTTTAACTAGCTCTACTTAAAAAAAAAAAAAAAAAAAATTCCCCTACCTTGTCATTAATTTCCACGAACTAAAGTTATTATCTATAGCATATATATACTTATAGAATATTCATTGACAAATCTAGATAATAATTTTCCATTTAAGGTAATTAGTCTTGAATATCAAATATTTTCTACCAGTTTAAGTACTAAAATGTTAAAGAATCCCAACTATTTGAATTTTATAGTTGTGCAACACAAATTTATTTCGCAAAAGGGTTAAAAAAATTAGTTTAAAAATCTCTTGAGTAAAAAAATATATATTTCTAATACAAATTTTCCAACTTTAAATTTCAATTCTTAAGGATTTTCTTATCTGTTTCTTCTAATACAAATTTTTAAGAATTTTAAAAGTTCTTTTATGTTATCATGCAAAATTTTCAGTTTAAAATATGTAAAATTTCAAAAATTAAGAAACAAATTTTTCCAAAATTTGAAAAGAATAAAAAAAAAGGTTTAATCTCATAATATTTTGTTGCTTAAAACTCCATAAGAAGCAATTTTTATATCATATAATGTTTTAATGGTCTTTTGTTCTAACATACAAATTGCAGTTTAAAAACAAACGTAAAAATTTGAAAGTTATTTTACAAAAATCACAAAATTTTGATCCTTGAAAACCTGTAAAAGGCCAATTTCAAAACAAAATAATAACATTAGACTTTTATTTTCTGAATATTACCAATTCTTGACTTTTAAATTAAAGAAAAATAATGAAAGTTTGAAAAATAAATAGAAATCTTCAGATAAGAACTAAAATTTTATACAGGAAAATCTTTAAATTGGACAGATTCTAAGGACTAGAAATTCTAAATATTTATGAAATTAGAAAAGAAGAAAGAAATGTTTAAACAAATATATATATACCTACATATATACAATCCCTATCAAAAGTGAATAACACTTTCTCTTTGGTTTTTCTCTCTCTTTTTTTTTTAAGTTGTAGATTTTAACACTTTAAACTTAGAAAACATAGAAAAAATAACAAACGAACATTCCAAATCAAATATTTATGCTATATGTTATATAGATCTTTATCAATGTAGACTGATAGATTAACATAGATTACGATTCTCACGAATTGCATCTAACTGTTTAAGTAACTTAGTTGATGATGATCCTAAAGTACTGGGCTTTAAGATGGGTTCTGAATTACTACAGTGCCTAACATTCGTCAGTGGCCATAAGTAATTAACTCTCAGATAGAGTGAGAGCATCGCAAATACTTTAGAAGAAACTGGAAAATATCAGCCTACATATGTAGGTACATATATCCCGATTACCACAGTTATTAAAGCTACTTCTGATGGCCGTAATGAGCTCGAGAGGATCAAGTTGAAGTTTGAAATTTCTTAAAAACTTGCAAATTAAGAAGAGAAAGAAGTCTTTTGCATTTCTCCCACTCTCTCTCACTCTCTTAGCCAAGTTAACTTCAATGTTAACAAATTTGATTAACTTAAACAAATGATAATAGCAGATTAAACTAATCTTATGTTTTTTCGTAGCTGAAGTTAAGAGGTCGAACAAAATTTCATTCATAATCTTATCAAAATAAAACTTTTTACCACCAAAAGAGCATTATTTGAACAATAGAGTATATTATTTAATATTTGATTCTATAAATAAAATCAGTCGGATCATACCATTTTGCGTGGTAATGCGATAAGACCAAAAAACGTAGAGAGAGAGAGAGTATATATAGAGAGAGAGACAGAGACAATTGCATGTTCTATGCGGGTGACGATGATGATGATGATGATGATGATGATGATGATGATGATGATCGAGGGCCAAAGACAAAAACGAGTGACCAACAATGCCAGGGCTAGTTCATGGCCCATATGTGTGTATAGAGAGACTGTATAACCGAAACAATAACAACAACAACAATACAAAAAAACTATAACAAAAATGAGAAACAGTTTTGACATTATCAAGATCGCACGCAGCTTGACTGCAGCTTTTGAGTAATTATAATATGTATACAACAAAAAGCGCTGACCAAAGCGATTTGGGGCTCTAAAAAATCCACATTCACAAATGGGAGACGACCAACCCCTTAGCTGCCCCTTCCCTTGCCACCACCACCAACCTCCTTCTGTGCACCATGTGTGGATCATACGTTGAAAAGCAACGAAATGGGCCAAAGTTCAGCTGATTGTTGCGGCTTTTTGTTTGAGATCCCCCCTCCCCACCATTCCCCAACAACAAATTCTCCGTCTTGTGGTTGTTGTTGTTGCTGCTGCTCGACTTAATTAGGTAGCAACACGCACATCCTCAAAATCCCCAACCCCAAACAAAATAATAATAATAAACATCAAATGAGATCTCCCTCGCTCCCTCTCTCTCTCTCTCTCTCTATATCCATTTCATCTTTTATATTTATATACATATAATTTATTACAGCAACAACTCCAATTCGGCTGGCAGTAGCCCCGATGTCTACAATATTGTCTTACTTGTGGTCGACATTGTCATCTTGTTGGCCAAATTCTGGCTTATTGTTATCGAATCCATCGTTCGCACATTCTTGCCAAAGAAATTGAGCAATGTGAGCGGTCAAACCATCTTGATCACCGGCACTGGCCATGGCATGGGCAAGGAAATGGCCCTGCAATATGCCAAATTGGGTGCCAAAATCATTTGCTGGGACATCAACGAGCAGACGAATGCCCAGACAGTCAAGGAGATCAAACAACAGGGTGGCACTGCCTATGGCTACAAGTGTAATGTAACCAACCGGGAGGAGATTGTCGAGCTGGCCGCCAAAGTGCGCAAGGAGCATGGTTTCGTTAGCATTGTGATTAACAATGCCGGCATTATGCCCTGCCATCCATTATTGGAGCACACCGAACAGGAGACTCGTCTCATGTATGACATCAATGTGCTTGCACATTTCTGGGTAAGTGACATAGACAAGTCCAAGGGGGTAGGAATGCTTATGTCCAAAAACATATTATCATTTACTTGTAATTCCCAACTAGTTTTCAGCATTGAAGCTCGATCGTATGCAGGTTAAGAGAGAATAATTTTTGAATCTACATTAACATTACAAGAATTCTTAGAGATTTTCATTAATCATATATCATTTTCAAAATGATAATTATTTAAATATGAGTACTAGATATTAGAAAGCTGGAAACGAATACATTCAAAGACATTCACTTCCATAATTAATTGAATAAATGAGCTTTGAAACTGAAATGAATTGACTTAGTGGTTGTTCAACTCATTCATTCACTCCATTTGCCATCTAACTTTACGTTCGAATGGTTTTGTACTCATTGCTAGTAGGAAATTGAATACACTGTTACTTTATAAGACTATGAATACTGTGAATAGTCGAAGCAGTCCTAGTCTTTCCTATGTCTGTCTCTCTTTTTCTTTTCCCCTCCTCGTATTTGAATGTTTTAGTTATACAAATTCAGTTGTTTAGTTATTTGATTATATTCATAAGGTGTCATATTCATTCACGAAACCTTGTGAATATTAGGATTTGTTTGATTTTTGAAATGATTTATTAATTTATTCGCTTGATAGATTTAATCATTCAATTTTGTTTGTTTTATAACATTGATTACTCTCATTCGGCAAAACTTTGTATTCAAATATGAATACTCATTCAGTAGTAGCCAGTGCAATCAAAGTTTTGCAAATACTTATGAATTGATTAGTAGTCAGTCGAATCGAAGCTATGAATGTATTAGAACAGTTAAGTAAATGCGAATACCCATTGATGAGTAGTCAGGGTATTCGTAGAGTCCTTTACTGGATTTGCAGACTTTTGAAAGATAATTCGTAATTATCTATCCACACAGATCAATCAGGCCTTCCTACCCGATATGATCGAACGCAACGAGGGCAGCATTGTGGCTCTCTCCTCCTGTGCTGGACTCTTTGGCCTGTCCAATCTGGTGCCCTATTGTGGCACCAAATTCGCTGTTCGTGGCTATATGTTGGCCCTGGCCGAGGAACTGCGTCATGCCAATCCCAACACAAATGTGAGTCTAACTAAATGAGTGAGTGTTTTTTCTTTTTACTGTTTTCTTGTTGAATTTTACAGATTAAGTTCACCACAATCTATCCGTATATGATCGATACGGGTCTGTGCAAGAATCCACGTTATCGTTTCCCCAATCTCTTCAAGCTGATTGGCCCCCAGGAGGCGGCTGCCTCGATCATTGAGGCCCAACGTGAGGGATTGAGCGAGGCATCGATTCCCCGTCGCTTCCTGAACATCGAGAAGGTTGGTCGTTTCGTTCCCAGGAGAGCCATGGCTGTGGTCAATGATTTCCTAGACACTGGTGTCGATACAGACAAAAAGTAAACATCATCACTCAAAAAAAACGAAACAAAACAAAACAAAAAGTTAGGAAAAGCCAAAGAGGAGAAAATTTAAAGTAATAAGAAAGAAGTCAGTTTGTTTCCTCGTTTTGTGTTAATTATCTTGTATATATGTAGGTATATATATATATATACATAATACACTTAGTATTTAATATCAACTACTTATTACTTGAAAAGTGAATTTTGATTAGGGCTTTTTTTTTTTTTTCTTTTCTTTTAATTCGTTGTTTTTATTTCTGTTTAATGTATGAGAAAAAAAAAAAAAAGGTTGTTACTTAAAATAAAATAAAATGCGATTGCCATTTGGGGCTAATTGTGGGTCATAATCCACAAAGTCCAAAGTGTTAATTGGCCTGGGAATTTAAAGATGTTTTGTACATATATTTATATTGTTCAGTGTAAAGGCTAATTATTACATACAGCGAGAGAAAACAGGGAAACAAGGAATAAAGGGGTGGGGGGGGAAGATGGAATTTAAAATGCAAATATATATACATATAGACCACTCACACACACACACACACACACATACATGTCGAGAGTGGGAGGATCATTTGATACTCTTGGAATTTCTTCTGCCATTCGATTTGCCCTTATCCTTACTTGGCTTATCAACCGATACACGGGTCGGTGACGCTCGGCGTGCCTCCTCGGCAAGGGACTCACGACGCAATTTATCCAAATACATTTGCTCGAAGACCGTACGCTGCATGGTTATGTGACGTTTTGAACGTTTATGTTCACCCTGTAGCATGGTGTTCTGGACATCGGCAATGGCGGCTCGGAACTCGGGATCACCTTTGATCATTTCAACAAATTGATCTGGATTATCGGGATCGAGTTCCAGTTCGGATTCATGTTGATCTTGTTCCAAACGTATACGTTCCTCCTCGAGCAATAGGCGTGTGCGACGTTTTAGTTTCATTTCTTCGACGCGTGCCTCGAGGATTTTGCTACGCGATATTTCGCGCTCAAACATCTGCGTGGAAGAGGAAGAAACCCTTGATAACTTCGTTTATGTCGAAGAAGTTTGTGTTTGTGTACCACGGAGGTGACAAATTAACATCTAATTAAGATTTGATCTTTGGAAACTATAGGATATAGTTGTTCGATCTTAATGAAATTTGCCATAGTTATTAACAACTGTAAGAAACTTGCAAATCTTAAGTTTTATAATAATCGCTTAGAAAATAACAAAATTATTGAACTTTAAACTCCTTTCACTATGGGAACTATGAGATATATCTTTGGCACAAGGATTAGTGAGTAGAATTGGAAATTTAGATGAACTGGAAGGACAGTCAGACGGACAGTGGCAAGTTAATGATCTTGTTTGGCTTACCGATGCAATCAGGGCCTTCTCCTTGCCGGTGGCTGTCTTCATGGCCTCATTTAAAGTCAATACATGACAATCTCCATTGGCCAAACCAATGGCTAAGAGTTCACCATCGGAACGAAAAACTAAATCGGTTATCATTGAATGGAAATTAATGCTATAAAATGGTTTTCTCTGATGCAGCAGTAAATCATAGAAGTCAACAACTCCCAGCTTATCGCCAGTGACAAAGAGCGAACATCTTGCCGTTGACCATGCCCCGCATGTAAGTTGGGTATCCTTCTTAATGTACATGGTACTTGGACCATCTTTACTTTCCTCCGACCAAATACGGGCACGCCAATCGCCAACGATTAGAAAATTCTTGACAAAGAACGGATTACGATTTATGGACCGTATGGGACCGGCAAATAGTTGATAATTGCCAAGTAAAGTCTCCGCGGGAGTCATACCCTTGCGATTGCCAACGAAAACACAGCCCATATCGCTGCCAATGATAAAACGCACCGGAATGGTGTACTCGAATTCAAGGAATGTAACACCATGCGATTTCTGACGGTCCTGACGATCCTGTGGTTCTGTCTCCAGGAGTAGCTCGTGTACAGGCATTTTCAAATCACGTGTATCCCAATACTTGATGGCCCCATCAAGGGAACCGGAATAGAATTCAGTATTCGATTTCGAATGGACCCAACACAGAGCCGATGTCTTCTCACGATGGGCAGCTTCCAAAGGACATGAACGTATGGGCAAGCCGGTGGCATGAGTAGCCCAAATGCATACCTTGCCGGAATAGTTGCCACCGGCTAGATTATTCTCATCCTTGGGACAGATCTTGGCACGTGACACAACATCAAGACAATCGTAATGAAGTTTCGGTTGCAGGGGATTTTTAACGTCCCATATATAGAAGGAATTACTCGAGCCCATCGAATAATCATCGGTGGACTGTCGTTTCTTTTTGCGATGCAAACGGAATAAATTGGTAAACTGAACCATAAACTGCCTATCATTATTTGGCATCCATTCGATATTGGTTAAATGACGGGAGGGATGCCAAATATCATGGAAAACATTGACACCCCTTGCGACATATTTAAAGCGATTCGCATTGGCTATATCAACGGTGAGATCGGCAAAATAATCCTGATAGATATTGATGGCATTATTCTGTTCGCCCACAGCCATTACGGTGCGTATCAATTGGGTGATCTGTTCGCCCCAAGTGTCATCACGTTCGACCTTTTTGCGATGCCGCTGGGTTTGCTCCTCATCATTGATGTTGACCTCTTTGGGCCAACCGCCCTCGTAGTGATACATTCCATGCTGCTCGTGGGTGACATTTTCCGTAGTCATCACCGAGAGGGCAAACTGATCACTCAACTGGGTTGTCCTTGACGACGGATTGCCCATAATGTATTTCAATCGCAAACGTCCGCTGGGATGTACACTGACCATCAGCTCGTTGTGATCCCCGAACAGACATTGACGGCCAAATCGGCGTCGTTCCCGTGAATATATAAACTGATTCTGATACATACTGCCCAGTTGAATCTTGAGTTAGCCGAAAAAGATGACCGAGGAAGAAAATAGAAAGAAACAAAGTGGAAATTGGAAATGTTCTATGAGTTTCGTTTCGTTTCGTTGTGTGGTTTTGTTTTTGTTTTGTGTTTAGTTTATCGGGCTTCTTGATTCTGTTTTTTTTTTGTTATTTTGTTTTAAAAAAGGTAACGGCCAACTTTGTTGGATCACTGACGTAATTAAGTATAATTGGGCCAACTTTCCACTTAATAAGCTGATCTACATTACGACATGTATTTCTATTTGTGTGTGTCTCTTGAAGGGCTATGACATGTGGCCTGTATTTTGCTTTGAGGAGTTGGAGTTCACTGTAGTTGTTGTTGTAGCCGTTTATATTCCATTGTATCACTTTCAGAGACATTGAGATAGTCAGAGAGTTTTATGGAAATGGGAAACGTAACACAGGAAGTTCATTTTTATTTGAGTTCATATTCTGCATTGGAGCATTCCATTTGCTCATGTCCTGTATTTCTTGTTGTTTCACAAAGATGGGGCATTTGCTAAAACGTTTTGTCTGTTCAGAAGTCAGCTTTGAACTGAGTTTCCAGAAGAAAGCCACACAAATAGAACAAAAAAAAAACCTTTAAAAGAAAATTTATAAAAGTGCACAAATTCAAATTCGATTTTCAATAGGTTTTGCTCCAAAATGTCGATTAGCCGATAGGTTTTGATCCGATAATGTCGATTAACCGATAGACTTGTTCCGATAAAGTCGATAAATTACCGAAAATCGGGTACCATAACCAATGCGCTTCCCAACACTGCTACTGCAGGTAAGCGATGTCAATGAGAAACGAAAAACAAAAGTCAAAAATTAATTCGAATAAACATCGAAGTAGCTGTCTTCTTCTAACTTGAAACGACAAACAACTCAAATATATCGAATTAATTATAAAACTGAAATTGACTAAGCGAGTAACAACAACAACATTAACAACATTCACACAAGGAACAACAACACACAATGCAGGAAGCCGCCGAAACCAACGAGACTGAAACAGCAACAACAACAAAACCAATTGAGACAGGCGATGGTGATGGAGATGGAGACATGAAATCCCCTGCTGCTGCAACTGGAGATGGAGGAGCAGCAGCAGCGGCAGTCGATGTTGGTGGCGGCGGCGATGCAGCCGCCTTAGAGATCTCCGAACGTGATGAACTACAATTGTTTGTCCGGGAACTTCATGAGAAGATCGAACACAAACGACAGCTAAGAGAACAGAATTCCAATTTCGAGCTACCCGGCGAGAAGTATTTTGCACGCCTCGACTCGAGTTTGAAGAAGAACACAGCCTATGTCAAGAAATTGAAACTCTTTACGGCCAGCCAATTGGATGCACTGCTGCGAGAGTTATCTGCTTTGAATTTGAGTAAATATATATCGGAAATATGCACTGCTTTGTCCGAGGCCAAGCTCAAGATGGCCGATGTGCCGGCAGTGGTGACATTGGCCTCCAAATTGCACTCGACCTATGCGGATTTCGATAGCCAATTCCTAGAGGCCTGGCAAAAGACGCTCAGTTTGAAGGCCTCCGAGAAGATAGTGAATGCCAGTAAGTTGCGTGTCGATTTGCGTCTATTTGCCGATCTCGTGAGCTCGGGTGTAATACAAATGAAGCCCGGTCTGGCTCAATTGGGCACCGTACTGGTCCAATTGATTGGCCAGGATAAAGATGATCATAGTAATCTATCCATCATACTGTCCTTTTGTCGCCACTGTGGTGAGGAGTATGCCGGCTTGGTGCCCCAAAAGATTATCAATTTGGCCCAGAAATATGGTGTAGAAATACCAAAATCCGATTTTTTACCCAGCGACAAGCAATCGAATTTACGCTCAATGTTGAAAAACTATTTCAAGGCTCTGTGCAAATATGTCCTTGCCGAGCAGTCGGAATTGATGAATATGACAAAGAATATACGTCGCACTATGGAGTGTAAAGGTGAAATATCCACTGAGAAACGTGAGAAATGTCAAATGATGCAATCGAGCTTTGACAAGCTATTAACATCGGCTCAATCGCTATCGGAACTATTGGGTGAACCCTTGCCCGAATTGGCCCAAGAGACGGAAAGCTGTAATCCGGGCACTGTCATTGATAATATGCTAGATAGTGCCACCTTTGGTACTCTAGATCCCTGGGGTGATAGTGAGACGTGTGCCTTCTATACCGATTTACCAGATTTGCGTCAATTTTTGCCGAATTTCTCGGCACCCAAAGTCGATTTGGAGCAGATGGAAGAGCCCAGCGAATTGACCGAAGAGGCCATCGATGCCAATATTGATGCCGATGATTTAAACGATTTAGATGATCCGCCATCGACAGCATCCGATTCAATTATAGAGAAAGAGATCGAGGAGCAGCAACAGCCACAGAAACCCATCAAAATGGGTAATGCTTTAATGGAATTGGGACGGCAACAGTTGCAGAATCAAACGAATCCAACCCAATCGCAATCCCAGATGCGTCAACAATTCGATATATTCCTTGTTAATCTCTTCAATTGTGTCAATAAGGAGCTCATTGATTCGGCGGCCATTGAATTTCTTTTGAATTTCAATACGAAACCACAGCGTAAGAAGCTAACACGTACGATATTTAGTGTACAGCGCACTAGATTGGATATCTTGCCATATCTGTCACGATTCGTGGCCATTATCCATATGTGTAACACGGATGTGGCCAATGATTTGGCCGAATTGCTGCGCAAGGAATTCAAATGGCATATACGCAAGAAGAATCAGTTGAACATCGAGTCGAAGGTGAAAATTGTCCGTTTCATTGGTGAAATGGTGAAATTTGGTCTCTTCAAGAAATTCGATGCATTGGGCTGTTTGAAAATGTTACTACGTGACTTCCAGCATCATCAAATTGAAATGGCCTGCGCCCTGGTGGAGGTCAGTGGTGTCTATCTGTACAATTGCCGGGACTCGCGTCTCCTAATGAATGTCTTTCTCGATCAAATGTTACGCCTGAAAACGGCCACAGCCATGGATTCGCGACATTCGGCACAGATCGAAAGTGTTTTCTACTTGGTTAAGCCACCAGAATCCTCGAAACGTGAACTCCAACCGCGTCCCATAATGCATGAGTATATCAGGCATTTGATATTCGAGGAGCTATGCAAACAGAATGTCGAACGATGCATTAAAATGTTGCGACGCATCAATTGGCAGGATCCAGAGATATGTAGTTATGCCATCAAATGCCTCTCGAAAGCCTATCTATTGCGTTTCCCTTTGGTGCGATGTCTGGCCGATTTGGTATCGGGTCTTAGTTCATATCAACCGCGTGCCGTAACCATTATCATTGATAATGTGTTCGAGGATATTCGCGCTGGCCTCGAAATACATTCGCCAAGGATGTCACAGCGTCGCATTGCGATGGCCAAATATTTGGGTGAAATGTACAATTACAAATTGGTCGAATCCACACATATACTCAATACTCTATATTTGATTATATCGCTGGGTGTGGTGAGAGATCAGAGTATTGTGTCGCCATTGGATCCGCCGGAAAGTCTATTTCGTTTGAAATTGGCCTGCATGCTGCTGGACACCTGTGGACCTTATTTCACCAGCCAAGCGACACGAAAAAAGTAAGTATCACAACAAAAAATTATCATTCGAAAACGGAAAGAGTTATTGAATCAAGAGTACACCCTCAATTATTTGGAGTAGCTTTCTATATTGTATATATCCCTTGATCCTTAAATAGACATAAGCAAGCTCATATTATGATCATATTGATGAGTTGTTTATGACTTTCGATTCCTTTTAGATTAAGCCACGAAATTTTTATGATATATATTTTTTCTTTTCTAATAATTTTTGTTTTTTGTGGCAATTTTGCAAACCGCAAGATTGGATTATTTTTTGGTGTTCTTTCAGCATTATTATTGGTTCAAGAAATCACATCCTGTGTTTACGAAATCGGAAAATACATCAGATTTATTTCCCATACTAGTCGATCATGCCTATCGTGATTGTTTGGCCACCGTGAAGCCCAATTTGAAATTGTACAAAAGTCTGGAGCAGGCCAAAGATGCCATCGATGAGCTGCAAGAGAAATTGTATCCACAATTGAAGAATATCAATAGCAATTCCCAAGATGCATCATTGGCCACCAATAGTGAGGTTAGCGAAGTGGATGAGGCGGTAAGTTGTGTCCATTCGGGATTGGTTTTTCAATTTCTATTGATTTCTATTTCCAACATAATGACAGGCAACTGACGAAGATACGTGCTCATCGAATCATCCACGTGAACGACTGGCGGCCGGCTTGGATGCCGAAAATGCCAACGATTGGACGGAAAATGAAACAGAATTGCCCATAACTCCAGGACCGCCAGAGAAATCCAAAGAGGATCTGGAATTTGAGCAGATGTATGAGAAAATGACAACAGATTCATATCAGGAACGTCTCAAGGAGCCCATAAAGGCCACTGTCAAGGATATACCAGTCCCCATAATGGCGCGTCAAATGAAGAAACCTTACGATCATTTAGCATCATGCAGCAGTCCGAGCAATGCCACACAGATCTCAAAGGCGGAGGGTCCAACGACGACAGCTGGAACAACTGTATCTACTTTGGCTACAGCTGCTGTTCAATCGTCAGATGGAAATTATGAAACTGCGGCGAGTAACATTGCTTCCACATCTTCTGCAAGTGGCGGTAGTGGCGGTGGGGGAGCGGGAATAGGAGCGGGAGCTTCTTCTTCCTCAGGTGCTGTGCAATTTGTGCTTATGGTGCGAGGGAATAAAGGTGGTAAACAGCAATTCAAATCATTTGTAGCGCCATCCGACTCACATTTGGCCATCAATTTGAAATTGCAAGAGCAAAAGATACGCGAGGAAAAGGAGAAAGTGAAACGCCTGACACTCAACATAACCGAACGCATCGAGGAGGAGGATTATCAGGAGTCATTGTTGCCACCGCAGCAGCGTAATTTTAATCAAAGTTATTACCAGAAGCCAAACAAACACAAGTTCAAACATCAGAAGGGTGCACCCGATGCCGATTTGATATTTCATTAACATATGTAGAGAGAAACTTGACTCAGCTTTTGTAATACAAACGATGGATGACAAAGACAATCTGGACATATCCCCTCGCTCCCTCCCACTCGCTCTCACCCAGCATCCTTCTGCAACGATACACCTTTACATTTTCTGTACGGTGTTTTGGCTTGGAAGTCCCATTTTTTTTTTTTTTTCTTAGATAATATTACAAATTCTATCATTAGAGAATATCGTTGAGTAATGAGAACGAACTCTAACTCTCATTTCATTCTCCTTGTCCTATCTAAATTTTTAATACCTCAATACATTATATATATATATGTACATATATATATATATATATCATTGTTATTTTCTATATACATACATATATATATACATACATATACTGTACTTAAGTTGGTTGTTTTTGAGAGCAAATTCATTCGTCTATCCTCTGAATAAAATGTTCACCAACCAAGGCCCGAATCCTTTCTTCCAAGTCATTTGAGCTCAAGTTGCACTAAGGATATATAGTATATATATATATGAATCCATATAAATTGTAAATATATATATATATATATAAAAAAATAAAAATAAAATCGTTTTTTTTTTTTTTAATTGTTTTAAGGCTTCTCATAAATGTTGCCACACACTGTCCGCGCCTGTCTTAGGGTATAATATATAGTTTTAAAAAACACACAAAAAAAAAACAAAGAGCGCCTCAAAACTTGTTTCGAAAACAATAAACATATAAATACAACAACAAAACAGAGAAGTAATAAAAAAAAAAGAGAATAAAACCGTTGAATATATTGTAAAATAAATATTTTATGAAAATATAAGCATTCATTTTTGATTTATCACAGTATGGAAATGAAATATGTATCATGAAATTGGTGGGAGAATGAGAGAGAGAGAGAGAGACACTGAGAGTGTATATATATCTCCTCACTGAGGTCTTTCTTTTCTGACGTCTTAACGTGTCTCTACTAGAGATGATAAGATGTCTAAGCCAAAGGCCAAGGACATATTTCGTGATTTTAATGCCTAATGCCTTTGGTGGCTCCTTTTAAACACGTGTTTATTCCATTAGAAGACTGAGGCAAAAGTCTTTGACAAAGCAAATTCAAGATTTTCCAAGCACTTTTCGATCATATTAACGTTTGGTTCATTTTCTTTTTGTCTCTTCCCCAAGAAGAACCATTTGGCTAAGGGCAAACAAAGCTAATCAATCAAAAGTAATAACAATAATGATATTGACAATATTTTTGTATTTTATGTTTTCTTTTTATTATTATTATTTTCACTAAAATTAGCGTCAAACAGTATTTTTTTTTTTTTGTTTTGTTTCTTTTTCATTATAAATTTTCAGCTTCCACTTTGTTTTTGCTTTGTTAATCAGTAATCAGTACAAATCGCAAAAATATATATATATAAATTTATATATATATTTATATAGTAATATTATTATTTAACTATTAATAATCCATATGATAAGAAAGAAGAAAAAAAGTTACTCAACAGACAAAAAAAAAAAACCAAGAAATTTAGAGAACAATTTTGAGAAAGTTTTTGCAGTTTTTTTTTCGTTTTTGTGTTATAAAAATAAAATACAATAAAAAAAAAAGGTGAAACAAAATCATAAGAAAAAAGCAAAACGCAGTCGCTAGTTGTTTTTTTGTTTTAGAATTAACAATTACAAAAAAAGCTTAAATGTTAATACGCTTAAATAGTAAAAAGTAAAGTTAGATTTTTAGAAGAATAGAAGAAAAACAAAAAACACACACATACATACATTAAAAATCAAAAAAATTATAAAAAATAAAAAAAAAAATTGAAGGAGCATCTAGAGAGAGAGAGAGAGAGAGTTGTGTGAAGTGAGTGGAGGGCAGCAAGTGAAATCTTCTTCTTGTTCATGGACACATTAAATAAATTCTTGGCATTTTTCTTTACCACCCCCGCCTCCCGTCCCATCATACCCGATACATGGGGCTAGGCTATATTGCGTTTGTTTTGGCTCTAACCATCAACGGCCATGCCGCAGTTAGTCCTATTATTCTATAATTTACCCCTGCAATAAAATACACATTTCTGTCAGTTTGAGTCCCAATTTTTAAAGTACGAAAATAGCCGCAACAGTTCGACAATTCGTTACCTAAAACTTACAAAGTATTCCGAAACGTCAAAGTATTCGCTTGAACGGACGGCTAGATAGTTAGAGTTAGTGTTAGTTAGATGGATAGATTAAAGACAGTTTGCCAGGGTTTAGAGTATACAACACATAGGATTAATAAATAAATTCACAAAATAAAAAACACAATTATAATAATACAAAAGACTAAACAAATAAAAAGAAAATCATAAACAAAAAAAAACAAAGATCTCTTAAATTCAAAAGTGGTCACAATTAATATTTAATTAATTTATCGTTCGAAGTAGGTTTTTTTTTGTGTTAATAGACAATTTGTTGTTGTTGTAAGTAACAGGCACAATTCGGTGTACTGCTGTTTTAGTTGTTGTTGTTGGTGGTGGCTTTTGTTGGCTGCATTTGTTGTGCGTGTTGTTTGTAGTTGATTTTCTTGTTATTTAGTTTGGCTTTCTGTTTACACATTTTGGAAGCTTGTATAATAAAGTCTAAAACATACATATATATATATATCAATCGGTTATATATATATATATTGCAAGGCACAATTTGTTTGCTTTTTAAAATGTTGCATATATAAATGTATACATGTAAATATGTGTGTGTTTCTTTTCGGTTTTTCTCTGTATGTATATAATATATAAAATTTGACTTAGTTTAGAACGCGTTTCAATGGCAGTTGACTTTGTTCAAGCATGGGATATATCGTGAATACATAAATAAAGTCTTTATATCCTTTTGTCCCGTTTGTTTTCTTTCGTTTAACTTTTTCTCCTCCTTTTCTCTTCGCTCCTTCTCCATTATCGTGTTTCAACAAAATTCTCTCAACGCGCGCGCACCTAGCAAAAGCAGCTTTTGTTTTTGTTGTTGTTGTTGTTTTGTCGTTTTCGTTTTGGTTGGATACCTCTTAATTGCAGGGGGTGTGGGGTAAAGAGTTTGGGGGGTGCTTTTTATTTTAGGTGGGGGCGGGGGCGGTATTACGGGGCGGCAGGTCCAATCAAATGGCAATAGATAATTATTTTCACTAATGAATTTGTTGTTATTTGTTGCTGTTGTTGTCCTTGGCAGTTTATTTGCCCGCATATATGGGATTCTTGAAGGTGGATGTCGCTTGCTTGTAAATGGGATTCTCACCCTGAAATCAAAAGAAGAGAATATCAAGAAGAAAGAAATTAGTTTCGTTAGATTCGTTTAATGTTACTCGTTATTTTATTACTCGTTACTCGTTAGTTTCAAATTTATGTAATTTTCACAAAATTATCTATTGGAAATCATCTGAATGGTTCATTTAATCTTTTGTCACTCGTTACTCCTTCTCGTTATATTTCAATTTGACTCGTTAGTTTAAAATTTCTGCAATTTGGCGATTGAAAATCGTTTAAGAAAGCTTTTTTTTGTTTTTTTCTTCCTAGTTTGAAGATGTAAACATAATTTTAAAGTTCATTTACTGTCAGTTTATTAGGTAGTCACTCGTTAAGAGTTCTCGTTAGTTCAAAATTTATGCAATTTGGCGAAAATGTTTATTAAATATCATCTAAGTTGTTTATTATCTGACTTTTTAGCCTTCGATAAATGTTTTTTTCTTCTTCTAGTTCTATTTCTACTCGATATTCGTTAGTTTAAAGTTCCTGATTTGTCTCTTTTGTTAATTTTTGTTAATTTAGAAATGTAAAAACATTTTTAAAGTTAGTTATTATTAACATCTATACACTTACCGTATCCCATTTGGCATTCATGCGTTCCTTCTCGAATCGCGCAAATTCGCGACGATCGTGAATGGTGGTTAGAAGCTTCCAGAGCAGCAATATGGCAAGACCCACCAGAACAATGGCGGCTATAACACCCAAAATGATGCCCAACATAAAAACTTTCGGTGGGCATTCCTTCTTCTCTTGGGCATGAACCACGAGTTCACCCTGTTCGCTGTATTTGAAGGTGAATTTGCAATCATCCTCATCGAAGAACACACACAATTGCTCATCCTTTGTCTCATCGATTTTCACAACTTCGACTCCCACTGGGGTGAAGGTGGTGCAATTTTTGGCACAATCATCGCCATTCTTTAGCTCGCCGGTGTAATACATTTGACATTGGACACAGTCTTTGAGCTCGTGACAACGTCCCGAGCATGTTGGGCACTTCTCGCAATAGCGTCCCGAATAGCGACCCTCGTCCGTGGATTTACATTTGCAGACACCGCACTCGCATGTGCCATGACCCGAACACAATTCACCACCAGTGGGCGGCATGCAGGTATCATTCGAAGCCTGGCAATCGCAACTGGAGCCTGTCCAGCCGGGTTTGCAAACACAACGACCACACTCACAGGTGCCGTGATCAGAGCCCGAGCACAATTGATTCTTATTCCGTTCACAGCTGAAATTCTCACATTCGCAATATTTTCCAGAGATCACTTCGTCGGGATTTGTGCGCTTGAAGCAGTCGCAGGCACCGCACACACAATTGCCACGTCCACTGCAATCGACATTCGTTGTGTTGTCCGCACGGCAGGAGGAATCGTTTATTGCCCCAGAGCCCATATCGGAGACGGAGCATTCGCAAGTGTTGCCGAAATGCGGTTCATCGCACTTACAGATGCCGCACATTTCTGTGCCAAAGCCGCTGCAACGATTCGAGTTCTTGACATAACCTTTCGAGCCAGGATATTCACAGGGACAGGAGCAAAGCATTTCCAAATCGATAACCATACTCTCATTGATGCCAACGGGATAGATCTGAATCACTTGATTCCAGTCTTTCCTCTTTGGTGGACACTTGAGAACTTGAATCTGAGCGGTGAAGCTAACCATGTTGCCCACTTTGAGGCCACTACATTTGGAGGTCTTGATTTCGGGTCCACCATTCAGGCAAGATGAGAAATATGTGATTTTCACATCACCTGTTGCATTATCCTTCATCTCCACCGATGATGAGATTTTCTAATAACGGGAAATCAAATGATTAATTTACT
This sequence comes from Drosophila tropicalis, assembly GCF_018151085.1. Classification (NCBI taxonomy): domain Eukaryota; kingdom Metazoa; phylum Arthropoda; class Insecta; order Diptera; family Drosophilidae; genus Drosophila; species Drosophila tropicalis. The sequence goes on along the minus strand of NW_027172602.1, from coordinate 4,510,485 downwards.
AAAACAGGCGCTGATTGATTAGTTGGAACTTACGCCATATTCTTCGCGTACCAAATCCACCACATTGGATGAATCATTCGATAGAATGGCACTCGATGAACCCTCAATATGTCCCGATAGTTTCTTATATACCGAATGTTGATTGGCAGTCACAGCGAATATGATATTGATGGCATTCTGTTTGACCTTTTGATTGATTTGCGAAATACTCGGATAATCCTGAATGGTCGAATGTGTATACTGGCCACGTGGATCCAAATGGCATTCGCCATCGTTCGGTGCAATCACACCACCCAATTTACCATCGCCGGCATAATGGAAGCCAGCATCTGTGGAGAAGACCAACAGACGACGGGCCTGTTCGCGCCATCCAACCTGTTGACGGCAAGCAATCGCCTGCATAATGGCATCGAAACCACCTTCGGGAGCATCCAAGTTACCAGATACAGTAGCATTGCCTACCTCACTCTGGGCAAACGAGCGATCGAAGGGAGGGATAGACAAACAAAGCGATTAGATGGACTAAATCAAATAAATGTTTATATGTATTAAGAACACACAAAAATGGCATGCAAGTGGAGGGCAATTCCCTTTTTCTTATTTCGGATTAATGAGAGATGTTAGTTAGGAAGAGGGAGAAAGAGAGATAGAGAGAAAGCTGGGTCACACATTCTTCAAGTTTTGGATTTAGTTTGGTTAGACTAAGCAATTTAAGTAACATTTGTTTAAAAATTAAGTCACAATTCTTAAGAAAATTTGTCTAAAGGGAGATTTTGCCAAAAGCCACTGCCTACTTTTAGGCGCCAGTGCCAATAAAATGTCCCTTCAACAGAAATTCTTAAGATATACAAAAATTGTAAAAACTTTAACCACTTTTAAGCCATTATAAAAAAGGTTAAACAATTATTGAGGATTAAAGGTTCTTTTTAAAAAACTTTTGAGACATTTCTTGACTAAAAATATATAAAATTAACAACATTTTTGTTTCAAATCTACGAGAAGTTTGTATTCTGGCTCAAAACACTACAAGATTTATGACCTAAATAGTTCTACTAGTCTAAAATTAACAGTATCTAAGTATCAATAAGAAGAAAAGTGTTCAATTTTCTTTCTTAAGTAGAAATTTGCTTAAAATTTGAAAGATATTTGATAAGAAAAATTCGAGGAAAAACAAATCTTTTAGGATATTTATACGTCTTATGGCTGTAAGACTAACAATATTTCATTATTTCAAGGATATTCGATTAGAAATCATAAAAACATACATAGGTCTTCCATATTGCCTAGAGAGATGGTAAATTAGTTTACAGAAAGAAGAAACTATCTGTCATTGTTATAAGGTAGCTAATATTTTGAATCAGTTATTTGTTTTTTAACGAATTTGGCTAAAAAACAATTGGGCCAATCAATTAGAAACTGTTCTCTCATTTAGTTTTGATTTCTAGGCCAAATGAACAACAAAACTGCTACCAGTTGGAGGACTTGTCCTCATATCTAAAGATTAGACAGAGAGAGAGAGAGAGTTTTAACTAAAACTGCAAACAATTCATTTGATAAGTTATCAGCAAACATTTTTGAAGGTTCTCTTTCTGACTAAATTGTGACTCAAATTATCAAAAAAAATAATACATATGTACATACATACGACGAGTTAATCACTCGCAAGTATTTATGTAGAAAATGAAGAAATGTGTGCCTGGGAATTGTAAAGGAAATATTAGTGAGGGAAATTGAATAGATATTTGATTAGTAAGTAAAAGCATGCAAAGAGGCAATACGATAAACACTTAAAGCATGCAACATGCAACATGCAGCAAGCAATAGCCGCATAACCAACATAAAAAACAACATAAAAGCAGTGAAGAAGAAATTAATAAACAAATTTTTAACAAGCCAAAAAAAGAAAATAGAAAATAAAAGAATTGAACTTGGTAATTGTTTAGTGTTTGTTTTTAATGGGTTATGGGTTTTCCATTCTTTTTTGGGCCATGACAACAAACACTTACAGAGAATCTATATGTGTCCCTGCTCAAGCCCATGATGTTACGATAGCCATAGGGAGCATCGCATTTAGGACAAGGCTCCACCAGACTAAAATTTTGGATTTTGTATCGATATTGCGAGCGATCGATCAACAAGCAACAAGCAACAATTTTCAGTTTTTATTACCAGATTATACAGGCCAGATAGATATATAATATTTTGTATATATATATATATAATAAGGTGACATAGTGTGACAAAGTGATAAGAAAATAAATGAGAGAGAGAGAAAAAAAAAACAGACAGAAAAAGAAAAAGAGAAACACAAAAATAATAATAATAAAAAAAAATCATAATTGTAATTATATGTAGATATATATATATATATATATATATATAAATATATAAAAAATATATATATATATAAAAATTAAGATTCACGACATATATATAAGAAAAAAGTGACAGAGAGAGAGAGAGAGACAGAGTGCAACATATAGTAGACATATATAATTACGATATAGATATATTTATATATACTAATCACCCAATCAATAATGATTTCAAAAATAAACATAAACATTCAAATGTTAAAAACAATTTCAATAGATATTACTTAAATGATCAATTAAAATGTTAACAAAAAAAAAAATGTAAAACATTTCATAAGTTGTTTAAACTTAAATGTTAACAAAAACATTTTTTTAAACGTTTTTCCTGTTTTTAAAATAAGATTTTCAATAGGTTTTATAGCATTTAGATCATTTCATATGATTTAGATAAATAATATTATCAACCACATAAAGTAATTTGACTTTTGAAAACTGCAGGCTTCATTTTAGAAGTGACCTAAGAGTTTTAGAACAACTAAAGATTTGATTTTTAACAAGTTTACTACATAAAAAAAAAAGGTTTATAGCATTAAGATCATTTTTCATCAACTATGTAAGGAGATTCGATCTTTCCTTTCATTTTAAGAGTGATCTAAACGATTTAGATCGATATCAAATATGATTTTCAATAAGCCCTTTACATTATAGCAAACGTATGTATCTACATATATCGCATTTAGATCATATGAAATTACTTATTGTTAGATCATTTTGCTTTTGAACTATATCAAGATTAAAGGTAATCTAAGTGATTTAGAGATTTTGCAATATAAACTGTTCTAAAGGATTTAGATCATTTGTCTTTGGAGCTATATCTTATGTATGCATATATATCGCTTTTGAACTAAAAGATTAAGAGATTTTGCAATATAAACTGTTCTAAAGGATTTAGATCCACTTAACTCTGTAGTACTAAAATTTAGTTTGAGACCCTTGCCTTTCATAAGAACTGATACTTGAACTAAATAACTTTAGAACACGACTTTTGCCTTTAAATAAATGTTTATGCCTATTTTTGGATTGAATTGAGTTAATGTTAAAGCTTACAACACTCGTACGTAGACTGATTGAAATGCTTATGATATATAATTGATTGATTTTAAAAGAATAAATACATTGATAATATAAATAATGATTAAAAGATAATGTATGGATACAACAGATATACAAAAGAATATAATGATTATGCATATGTATGTGTGTGGGTGTGTGTGTGTAGATAAAATATACCAAACAACATTGAGCATATATACGTGAAAAGAAAATGTGAGAAAAACAGAGACAGAGAGAGATATAGAGAGTGAGGGGGGAGAGCCACAAAAGGAAGGAATATACATGGATAAAGGTGCTTTTACAATTATTACTAATATGATTATTGATTGATTGATTGATTGAAATTATTAATTGACTCTTACAGAAAAGCTTTGGGTATTATTGCTCAGGGGCAAGTGATTGCGGTAACCATAGGGAGCCATACAACCAGTACAAGGACTCTCGAGCCTAAACACACAAAATTATATATATTTAAATATATATGTATATACATATAAATATATTTAAATGTCATATAAAATTGTATGCATAATTTGGTTGTATTGTTGTTGTTGATTGATTGGTTGTGGTTGGTGAACACGGTGTCGAGTTTTATCGTTGTAATTTGGAATTAAATAATATCAGTTAGTTATAAGGTAAAGATAGTCAAAAAAAAAATGAATAAATAAATACATAAATACAAATATATATTTGTTTAAATGATCAAACAATTAACATAATTCTATGTGAAGGAGGAGTATGATGAGAGCTTTGAGATTCAGTTTATTTTTGTATTTTATTTTATTTAATTATTAGAGCCAATGATGGTAAAAAGCGTTAGACAAAATTTGTTCGTTAGATTTTGTTCTTTTTTTTTTTTTGTTGTTTTTGATTTCGTTTTATGAGATGTTTGTCCATGGAATTATTAATACTAATTATTCAGCTGCATCCATTCATCATCATTAGCAAGAAGCCTAACACTAAATAATGAATAATTTCGTAGAATCAAAGTCTTATTCACTTTCAAATTGTTGTATTGTTTTCTTATCTCTGTCAATCGATTAGGCGCTAACTTAATTCGCTTAATATTATTATAACCATTATTAATAGGAACAAATGTTACTCACTTTTTGGGAATGGTTGAGACATAGGGCATTAGAACTTTATCGACAAATGAACCGAAACCCAAACGGAAATTCGATGTAATGGCACGCATGGTTTCGGCCAATGTGTTGCCCAATGTGGATAGTTTTTGTTTGTCGTCCTCCATGGATTTGGACAAGTCCATCAAGTAGTAAAGATCGACAGGATAATCCTGAGCCTGTGAATAGCTCACCTTTAGATTATGCACTTGATCTGTAAAATGAAACGAATTTTCGAATTATAAACGATTCCATGAAGGGATTGCTTATTTTAGTTAGTTTCGACTTACTGATACGCAATTGAAGTTTAACACGCTGTGGCTTAATCTGGACTATTTCACCGCCAGCAGCCGCAAAGCCAGCTGAGCTGCTTGATGATCCGCTGGCGCTGCTACTACCGCCACTATACGAAGACGATGACGATGAGGAGCCCCCCCGATGCCGCATAGGAGCCCGACGCTGAACTCTGCTGGCGATAGCTACCCTCATAGGAGCCGCCGGCTATCGATTGACCGCCAGACCAGGCTTCACCGCCGCTGGCCAATGTCAGATTACGATTGATCAATATATGCTCCGATGTGTCGGGATTCCAGACAAACTCCTCGGGACATGTTATTGGCGATGTGTGCTGGAAACAACGCGGCCGATCACCATAATCCGGTTTCATGCACCAGGCACAGCTTTGGGTCTGTATGCACTCATGGCAGGTTGGTTTATTAACGCATGGATTTTGCACCAATTTGCCAGCCAATTGGCCATTGACCAGATTTGTGTTTATCAAACTGCTGACCACACAAAGTAATATGGTCAGATGTAACATTTTGTGAACGATCTGCTGGTTCTCTTTCTTTCTTTCTATATCTATGTCTATATATATATATATATCTCCTTCTATTTCGCTCCCTTGGCGGTGCGATGATCAATTTGGGATGGGGGGGACTTTCGTGTGGGGAAGGTGCGTGAAACTGTCAAGATAAATAGGTAAAAGTTTATAAAATTTCATAAAGTTTAATAATTAAATTCATTGCTATTAAAAGTAAAAACGTAATATTTGAGTATCGTAAAGATATTTATTCGCACTAAAATTATTATTTAATATAATTTCTTGAGACTCTCTCCCATATTGTTTGCCCTCAAAGGCCTCCTCCCCCCTCACCTTTCAAGTGCTTTCAAATATGGAATAGTTTTTTTTCCCCCTATTGAAATTGATATTCAATTTTTAAATGACACTGAATATAAATGAATTGAATGAATGATTCTGCTGACAGTGAATGAGGTGAAGGAGAAATTGGAGAGAGAGAGAGAGAGAGAGAGATTGATCATATAAAAATTGCTATTGATTCACTCTCAAATAATATTGTATGATAATGTCAATTCTAAATTTTGCAAAATATTTGCCATTGAGTCACGTTTTAGTCATAAGTAAATTCGACAGTCATTTAGACATTTTTAAGTAATTCTTATTTTTAATCAACAGTTTTTTGTTTTTTCTTTTTATCCAAATCATTCATTTTGGAAATTCCATGGGATTGAGATATATACATATATACATATTTTTATCAATTCAAGTACAGTGAATACTCTGGTTGAAGAAGCACATGGAGTAAGTGTTTAGTTTACTTTCATTGGCTGGGGACGGTCTCCGTCATCGTCATGATTATCAGCATCAACAGTGACGGATTTACCCATAATTCGGATAACGTATACGCACGGTGTGACAGTTAAACAAATTATGTTTACCATAATACTTGCGGCTCTTAATGTAATTGATTGTTAATAATAGCAAATTTGTCTTATTTACATTTTGTCTTATATACAATTTTTCTGGTTTTGATGCCCAATCCCGCAGGGCCTACTATAATCTTAGGGGTAAGTCCGCCACTGATCATCATCAACAAATAGCGCAAACATCTGTGTTTCAGGTTTTGTTTTTGTTTTTCTTTGCTTTTCTTTTTGTATTTTTGCTGCTGTTTGTCTCAATGTTTAATTTTACTTCTCTCCCTCTCTCTCTCTCTCTCTTTCTCACTAGGCTGTTTTGTTGTACAATCATCGTTGTTTCGTATGAAATGAACATCAAGTTGGCAGATGACTCATATTTTTTTCTTTGACAGGCCTTAAGCAAAGGTGGCAAATAAAACACACACACACACACACGCACACACAAAATCAACAACTACATATATGTATATCTATATCTATAGATTATATATTTTTTCATGGGTGGAGCATTATTGACCATCTCTAATACCCCGTCAGTTTTCTGCCTTAGTATTTTGGTCTCCATTTAAAAATTAATTTAATTCAAATAAACTTTTCTTTGAATGGGACTTTTCTGTGTCTGTCCGTGAAAGTATTCACTGTAGTAAGTTCTATATAGAGGAAAATGTGGAAAATCTTCGGGTTTTTTCAATTTCATTCAAATTGACGTAGGACGAAAACTTGTTGAGAGAGAGAGAGAGAGAGAGGGAGGAAGAATGAGTGGGAGAGTCACACCCGTGGTTTTTTTTTTCTCTCCCTTTCTGTTTTCGGTTAGGAACAGGACGGTAAACAAAGGCCATTCGACTTGGCCTGGGTGTGTGGAAATCAAGAACAACAAAGACTTCTCCTTGTTAAGGCACCCTCGCCCCATCAATGAGGGTAGAGAATCGAACCCCTCGCTCTACATTTCTGCAAATCCCCCTCCGGGGAGCTTAGTCATGGCGTGTCTCAAGTGTTGAACGTCGTCGTCATCAACCTCTTCCGCTAACGATTCATTCGTTCATTGTCATTTAGTGATTATTCATAAACAATATAAAAAATATGGAATCATTCATTTACTAAAAAAAAAAAAGGTTTTTTCTGCCCTCCTAACTGATTTTACTAGTGACAAAAGCTAAACAAGTTTGGCTCTTGTTGTTTGTTCAGTGACTAGAGCGCCCGACCTCCTTTTCCCTAGATCCATCCATGAAATCAACAGCTTTACGTCACTTAAAAACGTTTCTACTCCTCCATCCACCACCCTGCATAAGTGAAGTGTGCGGCATGCAATTGCTTTCAAGACAAAAGATCTGATCCAACCAAAATTATGATTCCTTTTTGTTTTTGCCCCAGAGGGCAGAAAACTCTGAACGAATGCTAAAGACTGAACATATACAAACAAACATCTGTGTATGAATCAATGAATTTGAAGTCTAAATATAACAACCCACGCGTTGTAGGTACATATATGTATGTATGTACATACATATATATTTTGGATTGGAGTAAAGTGTGGCACAAACAGATGCAGCTTGCTGGGGGCGCCACAAACCAAAATCAACTAATGAAAGGCATAAGTCCAGAGATCTGCTTAAGAATTCATCCATTGAGGTTTCACTGTGAGACTTTCAAATGATTTGGCTGGCCCTGTCGCTGCTTTTCTGCCCCCCATCATGGGTTTCCACTGTAGCATTTTTGGCCTCGCAATTTGGAACGCCCACAAAACCAGCATCTGCTGCTGCGCTACATAATCTCAAATACATACGAAACGCAATCTGTGGGCGTACTAGTTTCCCTCCGCGAACTAGAAAACGAAAAAGACAAACCAGGCAAGGCGAAGCAAAGACATTTCAAACGGAGGAGTCTCTTTCCAGTGATTCGAATAAGACTCCTTTTTCATGACACCCAATGGGAAATGGGAACAAAGCGAAGCGCGCGAATTGAAATTGTAAATGGGGGCAATGGAGAGACAGGGACAGAAGATATTATCAGCAAAAAAATAAATAAATAATGAAAAAGAGAGGAAAATAAATTGTGGCAGTTATTTGATGATCGTCAACTTTTTTAAACAACAGCGTGAGGTGACTGAGGGAGGGGGCGGGTGGGATGTTGTACTTCTTGTTGTTTCTCTTCTGTTTAAACTTAACAAACAGACAGGCACACACACACAAATACGCCGTTGGATGACTGCTTGTTTGTTGTGTGAGTGTGTGTATGTGAGCGTGTGTGTCGTCATTGGGATGGAATGAAATCATCAAAGAGCGCGGAGCACAATCTGTTCGGCAATTCGAACGTTTTTATGGTCATTTCCTATTTTACTTGTTTTTCTTTTTTTTTTTTTTGGTTTTTGTTGGTCAAATTGCAGGGAGAATTTTATTGAATTCTTACGTAATTTCACTTTAATACAGTTATTTCACCCACACTCTAACACTTGATAACACTGACTTCAAGAAGTTTCACAGTTTTCTTTATAAAATTATCGAAATAAAATCCATCAGGGGCGGGTGTGTTGTGCTCGTTTTTCTTCTGCCTCTGTTTGTCTTCTTCTTCTTTTTTTCTTTCACATTCTTCTTATTTTGATATGCAGGCACACTTGTGGAGTAGCCACACACACACACACACACACACAACTCGCTCACTCGCATTGAGGGAGAGAGAGCCTAACTCACACACAGTTCTGTTATTCTTGCACTTTGGCTTTATGAAGTTTTTATTTTCTTTTTGTTTTAGCAACATATAAAAACTTAACCAATACATAAATATATATATCTTTATATAGATAGATACATATATATATACACATTGAAAAAATGATAGATAATTTAAAATTGATAAACGAACTTCCTAGGCATTGCAACCTTTTGCCTTTTTAAACACACAAACACACACGTTTCTGATTTAAATTATGCGAATATTTAAATCCTTTTATATTGTCAAAAAAAAAAAAGTGGAAAATAATTCAACAATTTGTTGCATTACTTCGTTAATAATTTTACGCTAACAAAAACACATCCGCTCACCTTGCAAGCAAAAATAACAATAACAACGGTCACACTTTTGGTGGCATATATTACCTCATATAATGGAAATACCAAAATAGGGGCAAAATAGTCGCACACTAAGAAATCCCGCAAAATATCGATAGACAACGATATTTCTTTGAGCATGGTTGCAACACTACCCAGTGCAGCGTTGCCATATGAGCAAAGATAATCGCATATTTACGAATAAAAGCAATCGATAACACTGGGCCCTCTACAGCGTTGCCATATGAACAAAGATGAATCGCAAATCTACAAATAAAAATACATCTTTTCTAGTTATCGCTTCGCGCCTAATCGTATAAAGCAATTTTTATAGTTCTTATTTGTTTCGTTTCTTTAGCAATGGAATATTATATTCTGCTTTCCCTTTTAAGCCGGCAGTAATTTCTGAAAACCACTATTTTAAAAAATACCTCCTACTTTATGATCAGCTGTACGCAAAGTAGGACATCTGGCAACGACAAATTTTCCGTGATTTCCAACACTATTGTTAAATCTAGATATATCGCTTTTGTAATAAACGCTTGAACGAATAAAGAGAAGTAATTTGTGCTAAAACCTAACTAAATTAAATGTGAATGTGAATAATCGTATTGTGTCGGTAACATCGTCGTCGTAGTCACCGTGGTGGCCAGCGTAAACATTTTTTTCTGTGTGTGTTGGTTCGGTCTACGTGCAATTAATTTTTTAACACAAAAAAAAAAAAAAACGGAGAAAAAGAAAAGTAAAAGAGCGACAGTGACAGCAACAAACTGGTACGGGGTACTACGACGGGTACGATAAGGCAAAAATCTTTAGATACGACCGTAGTTATTTTCCTCTCTTTTTTTTTTTGTTTTTGCTGTACATAAATTATGTGAATTAAAGTCAGTAGAAAATGTCACATAACCCACAAACTCTACTGTTCTGTCCCACACATATATAGGCGCATACATTTGCATTTGGGACAGTGCACAACATTTTTTTTTTTTGTTTTATCATTGTAAATTTTTTTTTTCCTTTTGTTTATGTGGCATATTGCGGCTTAAAGTATTGCTCAGAGGGGCGTAGGGCAAGTCGTCGGTGTAAGCTTGAACGAAAGCAATTGCATTTAAATGCTAACATATGTCAAAAGTTATTAAATAAAGTACTTCTGCTGCGTGGCAAAAATCAATGAATAAAGAAACTTAATAAAAAAAAAAAAATCACACTTTACACGTATGGTGGAGCGTATGAACAAGAAAGAGAGAGAGAGTGACAGGGAGAATACGTGTGTGTGTGTGTGTGAGTGAGTAAGTGTATCGGAGCGCAACTCAACATGGCTGATGCTCTCAACTGACATTTCATTATTCAACATACCAACACGTACTGTGGTGGATATAAACATTTTTTTTTTTTTATTTTTATTTAGTCAAAATATAAAATAATGTCAATCAATTTCTTGAACAACTAAATAGAAATCAATTGTTGTATGAATAGATTCATGTATACATGTGTGTGAAGTGTTAGTATATGTAAAAAAAGTTTTGATATTTTGTGCAACATAAAACAAAAAAATTTTGCCGGGTGAGGGGAAAAACGGAAACGCCTGCCATTTTATCGTTTTTTTTGTTCTTTTAATTTTTGAAGGCGTTAGCAGTAACAGTTATATGTATGTTAAAACTTTCTTATTTTCTTATTCTTACTCATTACACAAAACGAAAAGTAGAATTATTAGCGAAAGAAGAGCACAAAGCGCAGCGCATTTAACACACACACACGTAGACAAACACGACAGACCTAAAGAAACAAACAAAAATCCCGAAAAGTTTAACTAAAAAAGAAGTCGACATCTAAAATTCTCTTTCTATTCATTAATAAAGGAACAACTAAATCAAATTAAAACGAAACGAAAAGTGTGTGTTGTTGGTGTTACTAAGAAAGAACGAAACAAAGAAGAAGAAGCTGCAGCAGCAAGTGTCCCTTAACCCATTTCCATTACCATCAGTCGCCCTAAAAGAATAATCCAACAGCAGCAGCAACAGCAGAGACGTCAGTCAAGATGACGCAACCATTACCAATACGCTTTCAAGAGCATTTACAGGTGAGTGATATCCTCCCTTCCCCACCCCCAAACCTCTAGCCTCTACTCACCCCTACTAACCACTTGTTGTATTTGTTGTTGTTGTTCTTGTTGACCTGGTTATCAATTTCAATCCGTCCATTTGATATTCAATATCGGTATCCCTTATGTTGAGTTTTGCAATTATCACGGCTTACTCACAATTTACTTGCCCTCTCTCCTACCCCATCCCTTTTTATTCACCCCACCATGGTACAGTGGTTTGAGATTGCTAGATAACATAATGCAATTTTTGGTGGGCGTCGAAAAAAAAAAAGAAGTGTGACTCATCGAAATAGGGAACGAGAGGAAAACGCCTCCAATCGAAGTTAATGTATAATCTCTTCTCTCTCTCTCGAGCCCTTGGGAGGAAACAATCCATAAATCTTTATTTCTAACGCTATCAATTTTGTCTATATTTAATGAATGATCGATTGAGTATACACAAAAATTTGTTCATAAGGCTAATCAACAAAAAAAAAAAAAAAAACGATTCAACAAGTTGTAGAAAACGTTCAAGACATAACATATAAACGACTTAATTTAACTTATCCTAATTGTTCGTTCGCTCGTTCGTTGTTAGTTTCTATTGTTAGAAAAGTTTTTAAAGGTTGAACTTTGACCTACTGTTTCCAGTTGTCGTCCTGATTACCTCGTTCCCATTGGTTTCCTTTGAAGGAGTGCGAGAGAGATAACTGGTTTAGAGTTTACCTTTAGACTAAATAATTTTGTTTTTGTTTGTCTTGCTCTTTTGTTAATAATTTATAGTTTGTAAATTTGCTTTAGTTTTTATGTCAACTTTAGGCCACCATGCACACATACAGATGAAAGTCTCTCTCTCTCTCTCTCTCTATTTTTTTGTGGTTTGTTTTCAGGCTTAGGAGTAAAGTGAGTCAGCCGGTCGTTTGGTTCTCTCGCCGCCGCCGCTATCTTGTTGTTGTTGCTGCTCTCAATTGCAAGCTGAGTGTGTGTATGTGTGTGTGTGGGCTAGTACTAGGTGATAAATTTTCAATGGGAAATACAACAGGCAGCAGGTAGCCAATTCTAATTGGAAACAAGATGCTAGTGCAAGTCAGCAACTAAGCCGCCATATGCACACACACATACACACGTTCCCTTATAAATAGATTTTGTATATGTATTTGTTTGTACGTATGCGTGTATGTACGTGTGTGCATAGGCCCTAACCGGTTTTTTAATGACTAACTTGAGTTGACTAACTTGGCCCAAAGAAGCGTTGAGTTTTTGATGTTCACACACACATACAGATTATTCTATCTACGTATACATGTGCATTATATGCATTTGTTTTTCTTAGGTTTGAACAGTGTGTGGGGGAAAGGGTCTCTCTAGATGCGGTGTCAGTCAGTCAGTTAGTCAGTCAGATTTGCCGCAAAGTTCATTGGCTGCAGTAGCCGCCACCAGAAAAAATGATATTAAGTCTCTCTTTTAAGCTCTCGTTCACGCTTGACCCTCCCCCCGCCCCCCAATTCACTCCCGCCTTCCACTTCATTACCATCTTCTCTTTCTCTCAATCTGTGTATGTGTGTGTGTGTTTTTATGGTGAAATGATTTATTCACCACACCACACACACATATGTAACTTTAGCTTAAACCACACTTGTAACTGTTACTGTAGTTGTTGTTGTTTCTTTTTTTTTTCTTTCTAAAAATCATACATTTCAAATTATTTCGCTTTAGCAATTCAATTCAGTGGGTGGGTTAATAACAATTGATAATTTCCCATAGCCAAAGACTGTGGGAAAGAATGAGAGGAATGGAGTATGAGTAAGAAGAAGACAGTGTAACAAACAGCATATTGGGCGTTTACTCTCCTATCAGCAGCAATGGTGGGGACACATAACAGTTATCTTATCTCAGTCTCTTGTTCTGCTTTCTACAAAATAAATGGTTAGCAAGGGAGGCGAGAGGAAGAGACCAGCGGCACAGAGACAGAGAAAGAGAGAGAGAGCAACCCACAATTTCTACATATTTTATTGTACTACTGTACATACTACACCTACAATTAAATTAGTTTGTATTTTAATACCCTTGCCAAAAAGAAAAATAACCTAAAAAAAGTTCATTTAAGAAATACGATCATCATATTGATCCTCAATTCTGTAGACTCCAATTCTATAACAAAGTTAATCAAAATTACTCTATTTTTTTGACTTCTCTGATTCTACAAGATAAGAAATTTGAGAGAAGAACAAACAACAATCATTTTGATAAAGTGTGTTAAAACTCGTTTCACAGATTTGAAATTAGCACCTAGAGACCCAAGAATAATCAAAACTTTTGAATAGTCAGAAAAAATATCTTATCAAATTTATAAACACTGTTCTTTTTAAATGCTCTTCTTCTGTTCTTACGATATTCAAATAGTTGATATTTTGTATTTCACAACAAACTAAAAATAAAAGTTAAAAGATTACTTAGAAAGATATTTTAACATTTAAATGGATTGTTTAATATGTATTATATTTCTGTTTACGATTATTCCAACACATTTATTACCTTTTGGTTTATTAGAAAAATGGGGAATTTTCAGGGAAAAGTAGTCACAACCTCAAAAAGAGAATACTTATTTGACACTTGATCACCGTCGAGCTTTAAGCGAATCTAGGAGTTAAAACTGCCAAAAATGGATTTGTAGATTTTGTTTTTTTTTCGTACAAAACCTTCAAAATAGACAAAAAAAACCCCCCGTATTTCTGCACTTTGAGGTAAGGATATTTCCCAAATCTGAACCAACCCGCATATTTAAATTAGGTTCGGATACAGCCCGTCATAATCCATTGGAAAAGGGTCCACTCTTAGATAATACTAGTGTATAATAAAGTCGGCGAACAACAACTGCTTGATAGGACAAGACGAAAGTATCGTTTTTTCTCTGTAATGTAAGTTTTCAGAGTTTTTAGCATTAACTACATTGAAAAAGGGGGGATCCAAGAAGGGGCGTAGCAGCGGAGTCATCAGAGAACAGTTCATACGTCTGTATATAGACTAAATTCAATTGTATAGTTCAGACAGAGAGTGCAACAACAACAAACTGCCTTAAGCAATAAGAGACTACAACTAACTATGTATACTTGGCTCTGGGTCTCCTCTAGCTAAGGGCGTTCTTTTTCTTTTGTGTATATTGTCGTCGTCGTAGTCGTCGTCACTTCTCTCTTTCTCTCATTGTGTCCGGCCAGATGTTAATTTGTAATTGACATAAATAACATAAGCAGTGAATGAAATGGAAAATCTAATCTATTTGGTGCGGAAACTCTGCATTGAATTGAAAATTTTACATGTTACTTTTGTTATATATACTAAACTAAACTATAAGTTGAATTTATGTCACTTTTCCATCTCAAGTTTTCATGTGTCACCCAATTTTTGGTTGACTTATTTTTTATGCACTGATTGAAGTAATTTTGGCGAGGCACCAAAAGAAAAATCAGTGACCCAGTTAAAGAGTCTGCTTTCGATCTACTAAATTATATATATTCTATATCATATTCTAATTTCTAACTACTTCAAATTTTTTTAATTTGTCGCATTCTCCTTTTGTATATATCGCCTCAGAAATCTTTGAAAATATATATTTCTACGATAAAACCAATTTGGAAACTAAACATATTTGGGTTTATTGGCGTTTCGACGTCAAAGAACGAGTTTTTGAAAAATGAAATCGGTTATTTTACAAAGTCGATCTTAAATATGAAAATTTGATCACTTTAAGAGGTATTTTACCTCTTCTTCGTTGTTAGAAGAGGAAATTTCTCTGTTTTTTTTATATTAGGACACAAATTTGGAGATTTCTGAAACTAAATTATAGAGTTTATCTAATCTTACTTTAAATAAATGCATAATATACTTATTTTGTTAATGTTTATGTAAAACGTTATAATAATTTCTAATAAAAATTGATATGACTTACCAATTGAATCATTGGCTGCTTTTAATGATAAGAAAATAACAAAAATAAAAGACAAAAGAAAAAGACGACTCATACATAGATTAGTATAAAATACCCTTCAACAAGAGCGGCGTATTAGTTCCGATCAATGGCTGGATGGATAGAGAGGCGCATTTAGTCGATTCCTCTTTATAGTTAGTTTTCGAGTATTTGCATAACGATTCTTTCCTCAACGTCCCCGATCAGAAAGATAATTATGTTATCTTTATAAAGTAGTCTTCATTATAGCTATACATATACATATATCTTTCATACCTAGGGATTTCATTTATGTACATACATATGTTTAAACTTAATAAGTGTATATAAACATTCAACTTTGATGTCCTTACCAAATTCTTCTTTTGTTTGATTAAAATGGCTTAAAGCTTATCAATTGAATTGTTCAGTTGAATAATTTTTGTTCGTTATTAAATTTGTTATAATTTTATTTTAAAAGTAGAGTACATAATTGCTGTTTCGTTATTGTTCTTTGTTTTGTTTTTGTGGCTCTTTGTTTTCATCAAGTGCATTGAACAAAAATTTGTTTACAATTATATATATGTATATATATTTTATCTTGCTTTCTCATAAAGGCAGACAGAGAGAAAGAGGGAGAGAATAATATTGAGAGATTGTGTTTCTTGAAGAAGGAAAAAGCCGCGAAAAACCTTGAACTTTTTCTTCATACAATTCTGTTTACGATTTAGTCAAGCATTTCGTTAGCTGCGCAAAAAGAGAAATGGCAATATGTATATATGCATATATTTATATATACTTATTCCCTATCTGTGTCAGACATGAAGCACCCGCAATCGGAAGCTCCCTATCTTTAAGGGAATCAGTTCAATTTAATCTGAAATCTGTCTAAATCTCTTTATCAACTTTTAACTCAACTGCTGCCCGTCTTAGTGATTTTCAAATCGAGTTAAATAAGATGAGCTATTTCGATATCTCAATACGTCTTTTGTCGTCCATGTTTTGTCTTGTGGCAACACAATAACTCTAGTTAGAGGCCCAAAATGCGGAGTCTTAGCAACTAGTCAAAAATTTGCAAAACATTTCCATTCCCTTTGGTTTACCATTTCCAGTCTTGTCTTAGCTCTTTTGTGATTCTATCTGATTAACAACTGTCCGAGTCTTGACTTTTGACCCATTCTTCTCATTGATGAACTTTTGAACTTTTATTGACAATTTTTGTGTTCTCATTTCTTTAATTTTTGCAGCTCACAAATGTCGGCATCAATGCAAACTCGTTCTCCTTCAGCACGCTTACAATGGAATCGGATAAGTTCATTTGTGTGCGTGAAAAGGTCAATGATACCGCCCAAGTGGTTATTATTGATATGAACGATTCGGCGAATCCAACGCGGCGTCCCATATCAGCGGATTCAGCGATCATGAATCCGGCCAGCAAGGTGATTGCGCTCAAAGGTAAGCATTAAAACAAAAACTAAAAATCAAATCTCTCTCTAATATCTGTCTTTCTCTCCTTCTCTATAATTTTTAGCGCAAAAGACATTGCAAATTTTCAATATCGAAATGAAATCGAAAATGAAGGCACATACAATGAACGAGGATGTTGTCTTCTGGAAATGGATATCATTGAATACTTTGGCCCTGGTAACGGAGACAAGTGTGTTCCATTGGTCCATGGAGGGCGATTCGATGCCACAGAAAATGTTCGATAGACATTCCTCGCTCAATGGATGCCAGATAATTAATTATCGTTGCAATGCCTCACAGCAATGGTTGCTCTTGGTTGGTATCTCTGCCCTGCCCAGTCGTGTGGCCGGTGCCATGCAATTATATTCCGTGGAGCGTAAAGTATCCCAAGCAATTGAGGGACATGCGGCCAGTTTCGCCACCTTCAAGATTGAGGGCAACAAGGAGCCAACAACATTGTTTTGTTTTGCTGTACGCACGGCGACGGGTGGTAAATTGCATATCATTGAGGTTGGGACACCGCCCAATGGCAATCAACCGTTCCCCAAAAAGGCTGTCGATGTATTCTTTCCGCCCGAGGCCCAAAACGATTTCCCGGTGGCCATGCAGGTCTCCGCTAAGTATGATACCATCTATTTGATCACCAAATATGGTTATATTCATCTCTATGACATGGAGACGGCCACGTGCATTTACATGAATCGCATATCGGCCGATACGATTTTTGTGACAGCACCGCACGAGGCCAGCGGCGGTATTATTGGTGTTAATCGCAAGGGCCAGGTATTATCCGTGACTGTCGATGAGGAACAAATAATACCGTACATTAATACGGTATTGCAAAATCCGGATTTGGCATTACGGATGGCAGTGCGAAACAATTTGGCCGGTGCCGAAGATTTGTTTGTACGCAAATTTAATAAACTATTCACCGCCGGTCAATATGCCGAAGCCGCCAAAGTTGCCGCCCTAGCGCCCAAGGGTATATTGCGTACACCGCAGACAATACAACGTTTCCAGCAGGTGCAAACTCCGGCTGGTTCGACGACCCCGCCGCTCTTGCAATACTTTGGTATACTACTCGATCAGGGTAAATTGAATAAGTTTGAGTCGTTGGAGCTTTGCCGTCCGGTTCTGTTGCAGGGCAAGAAGCAGCTTTGCGAGAAATGGCTTAAAGAGGAGAAACTCGAATGTAGCGAAGAATTGGGTGATTTGGTCAAGACATCGGATCTAACTCTTGCTCTGTCCATCTATCTGAGAGCTAATGTGCCCAATAAGGTTATACAATGCTTTGCCGAAACGGGACAATTCCAAAAGATTGTACTCTATGCCAAAAAGGTTAACTATACACCGGACTATATATTCCTGTTGCGTTCGGTTATGCGTAGCAATCCGGAGCAGGGTGCTGGATTTGCCTCCATGTTGGTTGCCGAAGAGGAACCATTGGCGGATATTAATCAGATTGTCGATATCTTTATGGAGCATTCGATGGTGCAGCAGTGTACAGCATTTCTCTTGGATGCCCTCAAGCATAATCGTCCCGCGGAGGGTGCTCTACAGACACGTTTGCTCGAAATGAATCTTATGTCGGCACCACAAGTGGCCGATGCAATTTTGGGTAATGCCATGTTCACCCATTACGATCGTGCGCATATTGCCCAATTGTGCGAGAAAGCTGGCCTCTTGCAACGTGCCCTGGAACACTATACCGATCTGTATGACATTAAGCGAGCTGTTGTCCACACGCATATGCTAAATGCCGAATGGCTAGTGAGTTTCTTTGGCACTCTCTCGGTGGAGGATTCGTTGGAATGCCTTAAGGCCATGTTAACGGCAAATTTGCGTCAAAATTTACAAATCTGTGTGCAAATAGCAACCAAATATCATGAACAATTGACCACCAAGGCACTGATTGATCTCTTTGAAAGTTTCAAGAGCTACGATGGCTTATTCTATTTCTTGAGCAGCATTGTCAATTTCTCGCAGGATCCGGAAGTGCATTTCAAGTATATACAGGCGGCATGTAAAACCAATCAGATCAAGGAAGTGGAACGCATTTGCCGCGAATCGAATTGTTATAATCCGGAGAGAGTTAAGAATTTCTTGAAGGAGGCCAAACTAACCGATCAATTGCCCTTGATCATTGTCTGCGATCGTTTTGATTTTGTGCACGATCTTGTGCTCTATCTGTATCGTAACAATCTACAGAAATATATTGAGATCTATGTGCAGAAGGTGAATCCATCGCGTCTACCCGTTGTGGTTGGTGGCCTCCTTGATGTCGATTGCAGCGAGGATATCATTAAGAATCTAATATTGGTGGTCAAGGGACAATTCTCGACCGATGAACTGGTCGAAGAGGTTGAGAAACGTAACCGTTTGAAATTATTGCTACCTTGGCTAGAGTCCCGCGTCCATGAGGGTTGCGTTGAGCCGGCCACACACAATGCCTTGGCCAAAATCTACATTGATTCGAACAATAATCCGGAACGTTTCCTAAAAGAGAATCAATACTATGATAGCCGTGTTGTCGGACGTTACTGTGAGAAGCGTGATCCCCATTTGGCTTGCGTGGCCTATGAGCGAGGACAATGCGATCGCGAATTGATTGCTGTTTGTAATGAGAATTCTCTATTCAAGAGCGAGGCACGCTATTTGGTTGGACGTCGTGATGCTGAACTCTGGGCGGAGGTACTATCCGAGGCTAATCCCTATAAGCGACAACTTATCGATCAGGTTGTGCAGACAGCTCTCTCCGAGACCCAAGATCCTGAGGATATATCGGTGACTGTAAAGGCATTTATGACAGCCGATTTGCCCAATGAGTTGATTGAATTGCTCGAGAAAATCATTTTGGATTCATCGGTATTCAGCGATCATCGCAATTTACAAAATCTATTGATACTCACCGCCATCAAGGCGGATCGTACACGTGTTATGGACTATATCAATCGTTTGGATAACTATGATGCTCCAGATATAGCAAACATTGCGATTAGCAATCAATTGTACGAGGAGGCATTCGCCATATTCAAGAAATTCGATGTGAATACCTCGGCAATTCAGGTTCTGATCGATCAAGTGAACAATTTGGAGCGAGCCAATGAATTTGCTGAACGTTGCAATGAGCCGGCAGTTTGGTCACAATTGGCCAAAGCCCAATTGCAACAGGGCCTGGTGAAAGAGGCTATTGATTCGTATATTAAGGCCGATGATCCAAGCGCCTATATGGATGTTGTCGATGTGGCCAGCCGTGTCGAATCGTGGGATGATCTGGTGCGTTATCTGCAAATGGCCCGCAAAAAGGCACGCGAATCGTATATTGAAAGTGAATTGATCTATGCCTATGCACGTACCGGGCGTTTGGCCGATCTTGAGGAATTCATTTCGGGACCAAATCATGCTGATATACAAAAGATCGGTGATCGTTGCTTTAGCGATGGCAAGTACGATGCCGCCAAATTATTGTACAATAATGTTAGCAATTTCGCCCGCTTGGCCATCACATTGGTGTATCTGAAAGAGTTCCAGGGTGCCGTGGATTCGGCCCGCAAAGCCAATTCGACACGCACCTGGAAGGAGGTTTGCTTCGCTTGCGTTGATGCCGAAGAGTTCCGTTTGGCACAGATGTGCGGTCTGCATATTGTTGTGCATGCCGATGAGCTGGAAGATTTGATCAACTATTATCAGAATCGTGGCTATTTCGAGGAATTAATTGCATTGCTTGAATCCGCTCTGGGCTTGGAACGTGCCCATATGGGAATGTTTACCGAATTGGCCATCTTGTATTCGAAATTCAAGCCATCGAAAATGCGTGAACATTTGGAATTGTTTTGGTCACGTGTGAATATACCCAAAGTTTTGCGTGCCGCCGAATCGGCACATTTGTGGTCCGAATTGGTATTCCTTTACGATAAATATGAGGAATATGATAATGCTGTGCTTGCGATGATGGCCCATCCCACAGAGGCATGGCGAGAGGGACATTTCAAGGATATTATCACCAAGGTTGCTAATATCGAGCTCTATTATAAGGCAATCGAATTCTATTTGGACTTCAAGCCATTGCTATTGAACGATATGCTCTTGGTATTGGCACCACGCATGGATCATACCCGAGCTGTTAGTTATTTCTCGAAAACGGGCTACTTACCATTGGTTAAACCCTATTTGAGATCAGTGCAATCGTTGAACAATAAGGCAATTAATGAGGCACTCAATGGTCTGCTTATCGATGAGGAGGACTACCAAGGATTACGCAATTCGATTGATGGTTTTGATAATTTCGATACGATTGCTTTGGCCCAGAAGCTGGAGAAGCACGAGCTAACCGAATTCCGTCGCATTGCAGCCTATTTATACAAGGGTAAGTTTAAGGAATTGAAAATGGAGTTTATCACTAAAATTGCTCTCACTATCGCAGGCAACAATCGCTGGAAACAGAGTGTGGAGCTGTGCAAAAAGGATAAACTCTATAAGGATGCCATGGAGTATGCAGCCGAATCGGGTAAACAAGAGATTGCTGAAGAATTGTTGGGTTGGTTCTTGGAACGCAATGCTCATGATTGTTTTGCGGCATGTCTATATCAGGTAAGTCTGCAGATAAAGACCTTATCGACATACACCCAGCGACAAAAAAAAAGCCGCACTTTAAGGTTATTGCAACTTTTGCCTTCTCTAGCTCGGGGTTTCCCCAAATTGTATTCTAGTCGCTTAACTTTTATTTTGGGGAATCCCCTCGATTGTTTTCTTCACTTTTTGCTAAATTTTCGACTTGTCGGTTGATAAAATTTCATTTTGCGGAGATTCAATTTGGTGAACATTAAACATTATGGTTAAAGGAAAACAGATGACCCTCACTGAAAAGGCCAAAATTATTGCTTTGGCTCAGCAAAACGTGTCGAATCGTGAAATAGCTAATAAAACTAATTTTAATGAAAGTTCAGTTCGACGCTTTTTGAAAAAATATCGTGAGACGGAGGAATTGGGGAGGACGAAAGGATCAGGCAGAAAAAAGTGCACAAATGAACGGGAGAATCGCGTTATTATGAGAACGAGCCTCCAGAATCGCTTCAAAAATGCCGTCGAAATTGCATCTGAAGTGCAGCAACGATTTACGAAAGAAATTTCGGCTCGGACTATTCAACGTCGGCTCAAGGAGATGGGTTTGATAGCAAGGACACCAGCCAAAAAACCTCTTCTCAACCAGAAAATGAAGACAGCTCGCTTAAACTGGGCGAAAAATAAGCAAAATTGGGGTCAATTTGAATGGTCACGGATCATATTTTCTGATGAGTCCAAATTTAATCTTATTGGACCCGATGGCTGCTTGAAAGTTCGGCGCAGAAACGGAGAGCGATATTCGGAAAACTGCTGTGTTGCCACTGTTAAGCATTCGCCTTATGTTATGATATGGGGATGCATTTCCAAATACAAAACAGAATCACTTATTATGCTTCAAGGGATGGTGAATGCAGAGAAGTACAAAGAAATCATTCTCAGTGGACTTGTGCCTAGCATTGAGTCGATTACTGAAAGAGAAAAAGAGCCCATATTCCAGGACGATTCTGCACCTTGTCATCGGGCGCGCTCTGTAAGTGGATTTTCAAGAATTAGTCATTCCGATCATTTTTTAATAAACTTTAACTATCCGCTAACCACAGATATCAATTTTGAAGTCAGAACTTGGTATTGAGTCCTTAGATTGGCCAGGGAACAGTCCTGACCTCAATCCTATTGAAAATGTCTGGGCCCTTATGAGTGCCAAAATACGAAAGGAAAAGCCAAAATCATTACAGGAATTAATGAAAACGATTGAAAAAGTGTGGTTCGAGGATATAACGGCGGAGTATCTGGAGACTTTGTACGAGTCCATGCCGAATAGGGTCAAATGTGTTATAAAGGCCAAAGGTGGCACTACCAAATATTGATAACTTTATAATTTAATTTAAAAATTCAGAACGAAATATTTTGGACTATATTATAATTTATATTAACAGCAAATAGTTTAATTAATATGAAAAAATTTTGTTTTTGTTGAAAATTCTTTGTTTTTTTACTTAATAATTTTTTTACTTAAGAGGACCAACTTAGTGAAAAATCAATTAATTTGTGTGATTTCAGAAAAATTGTTTTTTTTCATTGGATAAAAGACGTATAAAAATTAAATTTTTAAAAATGTATGTGGAATTGATTGATTAATCCAAAAAAATTTTAAATTAATCAATGCATTGAAATTTAGATGAATCTCTGAGCAAAGAACGCACCAATTTGCCAAACGGCCTTGTGCGGCTTTTTTTTTGTCGCTGGGTGTATATACATACATATGTATAATATTTATCATAATTTATTAATCCCTTCTAGTGCTACGACTTGCTGCGTCCAGATGTCATCTTGGAATTGGCCTGGAAGCATAAAATCATGGACTTTGCCATGCCCTATTTAATTCAGGTACGCCTAGATGATAAATTCCCTTTAACCATCAATTCATTTGTGTTAATTATATTTCTAGGTTCTACGGGAATACACAAGCAAGGTGGATAAATTGGAATTGAATGAGGCGCAACGGGAAAAGGAAGATGATACCACGGAGCATAAAACGATAATTAAAATGGAGCCACAACTAATGATTACCGCTGGCCCGGCTATGGGTATTCCGCAACAATATGCCCAAAATTATCCGCCCGGTGCTGCAGCGGCGGCGGCAGCAGCTGCTGCTGCAACAGCGGCGGGACGTAATATGGGTTATCCCTATTTGTAGGCATCTTGTAAAAAACAACAACAAAAACAAAATAAAACCAACAACAACAAAAAACACCCAGCCACACCCACCACCCAACAACAAGAACAACAACAACAACAATTGTCAGATACATTAATTCAAAAATTGAATAATAATAACAACAACAACAACAAAGTAAACGTAAATTGCATGTGCGCCAAATAAAACAAAAGCAACAACTACAACAACAACAGAAGATAAAACGACCAATAATACATTAAAACAACACTCAAAACAACAACAACAACAACACCAACCCAACCAACTACCAAGAACAGCAACAACAACACGTAACACAATATCTTTCTACTATATATTGTCTATTGTTGAGAGTTACGAAAAATAATATCGCATTATTACGAGACAAACAATTTTGGTTAGTGGCTTGTTGTTTTTACTTTTATTTTAGTCTTAAAAACAAATCGCACATATTTGTTGTATATGTATATGTATTATTCATCATTTTAGTTGTTAAATTCACTCTCAAAAACTATTGTATGCAAATATTCAAATTGTTGGAGTACTTATTTTCGAGCAGACTTAGAAGAACTTCTGAGAAGACTTTAAAAATTGATATATCCACATAAAGAATTCGTTCAAAATTTAGATATAAACATCTTTCTATTTATCAGAGCTCTTAAAAACCACTAGAGCGTTTTTTTTATCTCTCATTAGGCTCAATAACACAGCAGAATCGAAAAGAGTAAAAATATTCGCTCTAACTCTGAGCAAGAGATTCATATCCTGCTGATTTCAATCCACTTGGATTCTATCCATAAATCTATTATAGTCCATGGATCTTTAAAACTATTTATTTAACTATAAAACTACCTAAGATTTGTTTCTGTAATATGATTTCGAATTTGGGGAAAAAAAAAAACAAATTGTGTAAATCTCATGAAATTGTAATAAATATTTTTATATTTACTCTACCCCATTTAATAGCTTATTCCGATTAATAAGTTTTTATGTTTGCCATAGGGAAAATATTCATTTGTTTATTTACGATTGTTTTATTTTTAACAATTTGAATAATTGCAAATGCTTCTTCTAAAATGCTATACATTTAAAATTAAGTTTAATGTTAACTCGTTGTTTATTTCACACACACACACACACACTCTCACTCAACTACACACATATACAGATACACTGTGAATTGCATACCTATCGCTATATATATGTATATATATACATAAACCTGTTAAGATATTCATTGCCATCTCTTTCTATTTCAGTAATAGCTACAAAGGAAACTAAATGATGGATGATGTCTCTCTCCTAGCTCCATTTCGCAGGAATGCAACTCAACTCAACAACAACAATAAGAAGAACAACATCAACAGCAACAACAACAACTAACATAATATAGCAACAAATACGAAGATGAAAAAGTGTTCAGAGATAAACGAAAAACAAAAAGAAAATGGGTCGTAATTTATTATTATTATTATGATTATTATTATTATTGATTATGACTATTATATAATTAAATAAAATTTAAGCAAAAACGAAAACAAGAAAACAAAAAGAAAAAAAAAACAAAATTATTGAAACACGCAAAAACAAATTAACACAGATATATATATATATATAAACATAAACATATATACAAATTAAATAAATAAAATTTATTAATTTAAATATAAAAAACAACAACAAAAACACACACACACAAACAAAAACAAACGAGAAATTAATATAATTAAGAACATTTCCAAAAAAAACAAAAACAAACATGAATAACCATTTCCAATCAATTAAGCGAATCATCGGTACAGAATCAGGATTCTATAAAAATGTTAAAAAAACAAAAACAAAAAACAAATGTTGTCCAAATTCCATTTAACCTATCTCTGTCTATCTATTGATATATATATATATATGTATATGCTCCATAAGACTTTGGTTCCTTTCAAATCTCAGCATATTTGCAAAGTCCTCTTCCATTATGCAATCCCTTGATTCTGTCAGTCTGTTTGTTATTTTGCTACAAAAATTTATTTAAACAAATTGAAAATTGTTTGTATAAAAACAAAAAAAAAAGAAGAAGAAAACATACATACACTCACGAAACATTCTAATACTTAAAAAAAAAAAAACAAAAAATAACGATTTTTATCATTAAAGTATATATATATATATATATATATATATATATATACATATATGTATTATTTTACAACCGAGCAACAAATAAAAATTCATTAACGTAGTGCGTTGAAAAATAATTGAAAGAAAACAGAAAATAAAACAAATTTAAAAAAAATATGGTAAATATATAAAAGCAACGTTAACACATAATTAAATTTAAATTTAGCCATTTTTTTCGGTTCCAATAAATGAGAAATAAAAATAGATTCCAATAAAACCTTTACAAATTGAACACCAACTAAATAAATATATGGGATATATATGTATATATATATATATGTATATGCATGACCCAGTCCCCAAGGAAAGTTCAAGGAGCATTCCAAATCCCCCAAGGAACTTGTATGAAGACTATATATATGTATGTTTATATAGAAAGTGTTTTGATTTGGTAAACGAAAACAGATTCTTGCAGAACAGACAAAAAGTTTTTCAAGATTAATTTTCTTTCGTTTTGTTTTTTGAATAAAGGAGTTGTTTGAAATGGGAAATTTTGAATTTGTATTTTTTTCAAACAAATGAATGTCTTAGATAAGCAACTTTAAATTTCAATTATTTATTTGTATCAATATGTTATTTATTTTCTTTAAAGCCAAAAGTTCTTATTTAAGACTCCTCAAATTAAGAGACTCCTTTGTCGCCATTTGCCATCCGTTGACTTACTGACAGCAATTCGCGGGATGAGCAAAGCACTTATAAAGCACTACTCGAGATTTCAGTGTTGAAAAGTGGGAAAATAGGTTAAGGCTAGATTTCAGTGATGGCAAACGCTATCTTTTATTGTCGATTTTCGATAGGTTTTGCTCCAAAATGTCGATTTTCGATAGGCTTGCTCCGAAATGTCGATTAATCGATAGGCCGGCTCCGATAATGTCGATTAATCGATAGGTTTTGCTCCGAAATGTCGATTTTCGATAGTTTGAAATGTTCGAGCTTATCGAATTCGCAATGGATGGGCGAATTCGTGTTGACGGACCGAGCGCGCCGAGCGAATTGAAGAGAGCCGCGGCGAAGTGTTCATTGTTGTTGTTTTTTTGGTTTTCAGGGCGAGCGGACGTGTTTTTTTTCGCGTCGGAAGAAATTCGCGTAGAAACGGAAAAAGATTAATAAAAAAAAACGAGAAAATATACGAAAGTCGAATACAAAACAAAAGCGAAACTTGTGCGCTATTTTTCCGTAATTCGTTTTAAAGTTTTGGAATTTTTTTTTGGTTTTTTTGAAAGTGTGTGCAACTTCAACTACTACTACTTGATAGTAGCCGCGCGGGGAGCAGATTTTGAAAAAGAAAAAACGGGGGAAAATGGCAGCAGCATCCAAAAGCAACAGCCGCCACAGCAGCTGAAATTATGCAATAAAACAACAACAAAATAATAAAAGATTAAAAAAAAAAACAAACATGGAGAATGAATCAAAGATTAATACCCAGCCAGAGGAGAAAAATATAAAGTGTAATTTGCCTTTATTTTGTATACTTGCCAATTTGTTTAATTGCTTACGCTGCACAGAATAATAAACAAAAAAAGAAAGAAAAAAATGAACCAGCAAAAGTGTCCAAGTGTGTGTGTGAGTGCATGTGTGTATGTGAATTAGCGAAAAAGAGTTAAAAAAGAAGAGTTTTTTTTGTTAATAAATACAAATAAAAACAACACAATATACAGGCGAACGTATATACCATATACATATATTGATATATATATATATTTATATATATATGTATGTGTGTGTGTATTCATATGTGAACAATCCATTTATATGTGGTATAGTTGTTGCTCCCTCTGCCTGCGTTTCCAGTTTCTTTTTGGTTGTTGTTTTTTTCTTTTTATATTCAACAAGTTTCTGCAAACACATGTGTCTTAGTGTGTGTGTGTGTGTCTGTATGTGTGCTCGTTTCTCTGTCATTGTGTTAATGCGCTGCTGTTGCTGCTGTGCGTGTTTTTCAGAGAGAAATTGAAAACAAAAAGAAATTATAAAAACTAAAACCAAAAAGTAATCTTGATGTTTTAAAAAACGTCAATTTATCGAAAAATTCCAATAAAATGCAGCAAAGCCGGCAGCAGCAACAACAACAACAACCACAACAACAAGCATCAGCACAAACAAAGAAGTGTTAAATGCATGCATTAGAAAGAGACAGCCATCTTCAATATAATATCAGTTCACCATGTATGCAAGTATGTGTGAGTGTGTGTGTGTGTGTGTGCCTGTTTATGTATGTGAAACGATGCTGCTGCGCCTGCGCTTTTTGCTTTTTTTGTTTTCTGTTTTGTTTTTGTGTGTCTGTGTGTGTGCGTGTGCAAAAATTTCTCATGTATGCTTTTTTAAAACGAATTTTTAATACCCTTTCGCAATATGTAGTTGTACGTCATTTTTTTTTTCATTCAAGAGTATTTAATTGTTTTGCAGGAAGCAAAATGCCTCCATATCGTAGCCCTAGACATGCCACTGCCAATTCTGATAAAAAAATTTATGTGTCATTAGACTTTTGTCTTTAAATGCAAATGTTATTTGGTTCAGTTCAATTTTCTGGCCATTTTGCAATGATGTGAATGAAATAAAAACTTTGGGTAAAGTATGCAATTTGCAATCAATCCAAGTATTGTAAATCAAATGAATTTTTTGTAAAATGTGCTAGAGTTTCGTCTATTCAAAGTGAAGATTATTTACAGAACATTCCAAAGTATTAAAATGGGACTTTTAACTACATATTGCATACTTTTGGGGGGTCCAATCATTTCACATCCATAGTCTAATTAGATTCTCAGCAATTGCCCTTAAATGTAAATTTCCCAATTGAAATCGAGTTGAAGCTTGCCCCTTTTGATATCAGGGTGAACATTTAGTCGGTTTTCTTTTTAGCAAACGACTTTCAAGTAGGCATCGATTTGTTTGTTTGTTTTTAATGCTAATGTTTTGCTTTTAATAAAAACTCATTTTATTTTTCATTTTTGCAGTGTGTGCACGTTTTGCTGTTGTTATTCGTCCATTTAATTAATATTTTTCTGTTCTATTCATCGCTTTGAGAGTACAAAAAATATATAAATATTTAAAAGCTAATTTCAATGAATGAGTGCGAAATAGAGGAGAGTTGCTTGAAAACTTTAATTTGATAAATTAAAAAAAAAAAAAAAAAATCATAATTTTTTTATTTGATATTTTTTGTATTTAATTTGATTATGAAGCAAAGGCAAAACAATAATTTCAATTACAACAATAACAATAATGTTAATAATATTAATCTAAATAACAAGCAACAAATTCATACTAATAATCGTAAAAAGGAAGCAACAACAACAACAACTACTAACAACAAACAGCAGCAGCAACAACAACAACAATATAACAACGAAGAAGCAGCAGCAGCAACAACAACAGCATCAGCAGCAACATCATCACCAGCAACATCAACAACAAAAATTAAAACAAAAAATAAGCATATTTATTTTTTGCAACGCCGCCTCAAACGCAACAATTCCATTGCCGCCCCTAAAAACGCCAACGCCAACGCCAAAAGCAACAACAACAACAGCAACAATCACAACAATAGCAAGCAAAATAACAAAATTAAACATAAATCCAATTGGCATAATAATAATAATAATAATACTCAATTCCAAAAGCATAACGAAAAATTATCAATATTCAATTTGAATAGAAATTTTAAGAAATCAACAACAACAACAAACACATCTAAAACAAAATTGAAATCTAATACAAATTCATCATCAACATCATCAACATATTTAGATAATAAACGAATCCCAACAACAACAACAACAACAACAATAACAACAAAATCACACAAAATGGGCGGCGGCAAAGATATACGTCGCGGCCTGGAGCCATTGGAATTTGAGGAATGCATTGTCGATAGTCCAGAATTTCGTGATAATTTAAATCGACATGAAAAGGAATTGGATCACACTAGTCATCAGATCAAGCGCATTATCAAAGAGGTTAAGGATCTTATGAGTGCGGCTAAAGGTAAGTTGGCACATACAAATTAATTATAAAGACACCATATATGTAGATCTAGGCCAAAAGATCAAAAGTTGAATCCTTAATGATGTAAATTTGTTTCTATTACACTCTGCGTCATTCGTTTAGAATCTAAACATTAGATTCATATTTTCAAAATAAATATTTAAATAGATTTACAACTATTCAAAGTTAAACGCTTAATGATTGAAATTATTGGAATTTTGAAGTTAAAATGACGACCATGACTACTGATTTAGAGTTAAATTTTAATTTTACACTCTGAGTCAAGCTTTTAGAGTCAGTTTATAATTTCTGGTAATTTTCCCCACATTCTCTGTCATTCTCTCTTCACAAATTCAATCCTTATGCAGTAACAGATCTAGGTCATAACTTTAAGGGTTTTATGGTATACCAAACGAGTGCGAAAATTGACCAATATATTATCAAAAACGAAGCTTTAAGCAAATTTATTGTTATTCTAAAGATCCCTATTAAAATATGGCTAAATGATTTTTAAGAAAATAGATTTATTTTCATTATTAATCATCTTAAGTAGAGAATTTGTTGTTTTTTCTACCAAGTTCCTAAGAAGAAAACGAAAATGAAAGCTTTCAATTAATTATAAATTGCACATTAGAAGTTTGTAAATTGAGCTTTTGATTGTAACTATAATATACTATAGGTACACGATTTATATATATATATATATATATATATTACCGTCAAGGTCAACCGCCATCAACAACAACAACAAAATGGCATGAACAAACTAAATCAACAAAACTCACAGAGCGTATCTAACATAGGAAAGAAACATACATACATAGGTACATAGGTAGAAAAAAAGAGAAAGATATGAGTGTAAATATAGCGGGGAGAGTGATGGGGGAGATGATTGGGGGGGGACGAGAGAATAAAATACATAGTTATTCCGTTTATTACATTACTTTGTAGACTTATTATTATAATAAGCTTAACGGCAAATTGCAAATTGTATAATTTAACTTAAGGTTGAAGCCGACTTTTTGAATACCCAACATCAAGCAGCTTTAAATTTGTTAAAGATATGTATGTGAACCAACTTTTTCCTTTTGTTTGGAGAAACAGGAGGAGTCCTATATCCTCTTCTTTCAATTAGCAGTGACATTGAGTAGAAATGTTTATAAAATGATTTTAAATATATATTCCCATTTTGAGTTTGCAAAATATTCCAAATGCTAAATTGATATTTGATTTGATTATTTGGTTAGGTATATATGAAATACACATATACATATATTGACGCCACCCAAATTTGTTCATGGGCTTAACTATTCTGACAAGAAGAAAAATATGCATATAAATTTGTTTTAGTTTAATATTTTTCATAACTAAGTGATCGATTACACAATCTTTTATGAAATTCAGATAGTTTCTGTTTAAGCTTATAGACTAAAAGGTGTTTCGAAACATTCTTCAAGTCAAAATGATTATAAAAATTTTGCGAATTTTGGTAATTTAGCAACGTCAATTTTGACCTTTGGGGAATAGCAATATATTGGTGTAGTATATACCCCTTCCAGATTATTCATATACGATCATAGGGTATTGTTCCTATATTTATTGTATATGAAAACTTTAAGCAGCATGTGCAATAGTTTAAAGCAATCTGTTAGTCACGATATTGAGTATGTGTGTGTGTGTGTTTATTTGCAGGTGTGTGTGCAGGTGTCTGTTGTTGTTTTTGTTTTTAGCATTCTAAATGCAATTCACATATACAGATGTAATAATAAAAAGAGCAGAAAACACAAAAAAAAACCCCAAAACATTCGCTAAAAACAAATGCCGATAAATGAGAATACACATTATACAGTAATAATGCGAAACAATAGCAACAACAACAGCAGGTGTACATATATATGTGTGTGTGTGTGTGTGTGTGAGTGTGCTAGTCACAAATTTCTCGTATAAAATCTTTCAGATACTTGGCCAGTGGCGGATCTAGCACTTAATTTTGTTGGGGAAGTCGGTAGTTCTTGGTCTTTGAGAGGGAATATTTTCCCACCCTCCGACGTGTCCCACAGCAGCCACTCGTGTCAAGCCTCAATAGAAAATTGCTTCTTGAATCTAAAGTTTATAACATTTACAATTAACTTAAAATGTAAACTTTATTTCACGAATTTTTTAATTGCACTTTAATTAAGTTTTTTGCTTTGTTTTGGCGACCTCTTTTTGTGTATATTTTTTAAATTACTCTGGCTAACTTAAGGTCAAATTGAAACCAGAAAAAAACAAAAATACAAAATAAATGTTGAAAGTTTTTTTTTTCCCATTTTTTAAAATATTTTTGCCATTATTAAAAGAGATCTAAAAATTATAAAATTTATTAAACACTTTGAATTGGGTCAATATATGAAAATCATTGAGTTAACTTGGCTCATAAAAAGGCTAAGATCTGTCAGAGAAGAACTTCTGAGTAAATATTTCTCTTAATTCTTGCACTAGAAGTTTGCAAAAAAAAGGTGAACACGGGAATCAATATAATCATTGATCATAATATGGGCAATTTATAAGTTTTTAGGTAATTGAACAAGGAGGCTAGTCGCTGACGCTTATCAAATATAAAATCGAAGCAATAAAACGACATGTACACACACATACATATGTACCTAGACATATATACGATAAGAACCAAACACTTGCGAGTACCTCCGCCCAGTCTCAGTAAGTTAACCTTGACGTTTAATTATATAACACAAACGGTATAAATGTTTATATATAGGTATATATATAGTAGTATATTCATGGGAAGTTGGCATCAACCTGTTGTTCACATTTAGCCATAAATAGTTTTTGCAGGTTTTGTTTTTATTATTTGCCATAGACAAACTAACTAATTAACTAACTAACTAAACAGAATAATTCACTCAAGAACTTGAGTTACTTGAGAATTAGAAAAGGTTTAAAAAATATTAAATATTATAATTGAATTCAATTGGCAATCATTCTGATTAGATAAGATTATTATCGAGTAGATTAACTAGATTCTAGTTATTCGTTAATCAAAGAGGTTTCATAACACTTTTAATGATCAAAATTCGAACTAACTGATTATAAAAGATCGAAATAGGTTCGATAACATCGATCGATTGTAAAAGCGGTTCGATACCAAATTGTTTATCACCAAACACTTCAAAAAACGGCAAAACTAATCTTAGATTTTTCGGGGGTATCAAATTGGTCTTGGAAATCAGAAAGATTATCTTTCTTGCGAGGAAATTACCGTCAATTCCCCTTGAATAGAAAATAAAATCGTTGCAAGAACTAATTAAAAGTAATTGTGTGTGTCTGTGTGTGTGTTGTTGTTGTTGTTATTTTTTGTTTATTTTAAACTTATTGTAAGTTTTGGTCAGTCTATATTCATTTTAGCTTCGAATGGGGTCAAAGCTACTTTAATATGGGTCAATGCAACCCAATAGAGTAGATTAGAGCAAACACACACAACACACACACACCAATTAATTTCAATGCTCTCTGAAGGCGACCTTCAGAAAACCAAAAAAACCAAACCAAAACTAAAAACAAAATTCAATACTCTCTGGCTACCTGATTAACATAGGCAGCAAAGGCCTGAGAGAATATGTATTTACACTTACTCTAAGTACTTACGAATCATTCAGTCGACCCCTTGCCGAATTGCTACGCCCATGCAGAAGGAAGGGGGAATAGCTTGATGCTCCAAAAGTAAGCCTAATGAGGGAGAAGAAAGGGTATTAGAGAATCAAACCGAAAATCAATTTGTCCTTAATCCATTTGAAGTTAAATTGCTCGCCACTTGTTTGTAGCAGAGTATGCCCCAATCGGTGTGACAACGACAACCACAACAACAACAACAAAACAAACTACCAACTAAATAGTCTGATTAACTTAAAAAAAAAAAAAAAAAAACGATATCGATCTTGATGAAAATGCAAATAAGTCATCTTTCAATTCTTGTAAAACTTTCAATTCCAACAGAGACAACGCAGATATTTCTTCTTAAGCAGTTGTAGTTTATGTTGCTGTTGTTGTTGTTGTTATTATTATTATTGTTAATGATCAAGCGAAATGAACGATCGAAAAGAAACCGGGCTAAAATATACAACGCAGCGCAAAGCAAAGCAACGCATCATTTTTTTTACGTTTGAATTTCGTATGAATCATTTTCGTTGTCTGAAAAAAAAGAGTCATTTTTGGGCTGCTGCCTGCCGCCTGCCGATTGCCGCCTCCCTCTTTCCCTGCCTGCCGCTTGCCGCCGCATAGCAATGGCCAAAAACCAGTTTTTGGACCACAACACACAACCAAGGCTTATCACAGCTCACACACACACACATACAGCGAGAGAAAG
The DNA here is from genome assembly GCF_018151085.1 of Drosophila tropicalis. Taxonomy (NCBI): domain Eukaryota; kingdom Metazoa; phylum Arthropoda; class Insecta; order Diptera; family Drosophilidae; genus Drosophila; species Drosophila tropicalis. The sequence goes on along the minus strand of NW_027172602.1, from coordinate 4,476,401 downwards.
GCCATGCATATGTATTTTTTTGTAAATACTTGTACACATACATACATACATACATACAAATATACATATATACATATATATTTGTACATTATAATGATCGATTAGCTTTGCCGTTGAGTTTGAGATAGATAAGCCATAGAAGTGGCGTTGAATGTTGATTGACAGGCATGCCCCAGCTTTGTCTGTTGCATATACTGGATATATACATACATGCATACCTCTCTATATACCTATATATATGTACATACATATGTACACATAGATGTTTGATGACGCACCCAAGGCCCAAAAAACCGGGCCCAGCGTCCATTTGTGCGTCGCCCTCGCCGTCGATCTGTCTCCAGTTTAATTTTTTTAATCGTCTAAACTATGACGGAGGAGGCGGGGATGTTCCAATAGTTTAGTTTATGCTTAGCCATTGAACCACGTGACAATATTTGACCATTTCTAGTGAGATTCCTTATGCAAATTAGTCCAATTTGGCATGATACAACCCAAAATATTTCGAAATTTGTCTCTCCCTCTGTATAGGAATTCAACTAAAAGTCTTGTTAACCATTCCATGATTGGTTTGATCTCCTTGGATCTTTCTACTTCAAACTTCAATGACAGCCCTCGTAAGCTCCATTTTAAATGAGTGTGAGTGTGCCAGTTCCCAAGCTAATCAGCGCATTTTAGTAAGTATATACAATAGAGCAATGGCAGACAGAGCAACAGCAGCACCCCTTACCTATCTATCCACCAAACTATTTACCTACCTTCCTTTCTTAACTCAACAGTCTAACCTCTTTTTTTGTTTTGGGGTTTTTTTTTTTTTTTTGCCTAAAACTGATTTGACAAGTGTGTAGTTAGTTAGTTCAGTTTAGTTCTCAGTCGGTCTCAGTCTTTTCTTGGCATGGTTGTGTCTTGTTGTTGTGTTGTTGCTTACTTGGAAATCCATTTCGTGGAAAAGCAACAAAATAACTAAAAAACAAAAACAAAATAGAAAACCAAACATATCACAACAAAAAGTCTTTAAAACTTGGCTAACATGTGAAAGGTTTTTAGCTTGCTTTTGTTGTTGTTGTTTTTTTTTTCTCTGATAACATTAAAGTTCTTTTAAAGTGTAGAAAAGAGTGAAGAGGGATCCATATATCTACTCACACATATCCATACATATATAATCTTGTACTCTGCAAGGAGGTTGACAATTTCAATATTGCTGCCAATCATCTAGATCCAATCTTTTGCCTCATCTTATCTCATTTAAACCAAATTTATTGAAATTTCAAAGTCTTTCAGAGGTTTCTTTTATTGATCCTTGATCCTAGTTTGAAAGGAAGAATATCTCGACAAACAAAATGGGCTAGTCAAACAGAACTGGGCAGAGAAATTTGTGGGTTGTGATCTTTCCTAAACCTAAAAACCTTTAATAGCTTTTGATATTTAAAAGATAATCAGATGCTTACAGGTGGAAAGTCCTGCCCAAGAATGGTTCCATTTCAGGAAACTGCCATAAATGTGTGACTTTATTTGGCAAGTGGTTAGGGGGCTGCATCGAGTTCGACGACTTATTTGGGGTAGAATAATGAATTGCCCAAGTCAAGTTCGAGGTGTAGGGTGATAAATGTATTGGACTTTGTAGAGACAGCAGTTACCAACGGCATTGATTACATACAATTGATAATGTTTGAACTAACCGACACGACGACTCTTCAAATATTATCTACGTAAGCCAATTTAAGTCCACACAGCAACTTGCAAAAACAAATACAGAAAAAGAATTCTGCATGTTCAGCAAATACAAGCAAAAAAAAAAAAAAAAAAAACAAATTTGTTTTCTTGAATTCTGCTAAATAATATTTTGTTTCCCTTCTCCCCCTCCCCCACAGGGTTTGTGGCCCCCTTGATTGTGTATATAATTGAATGTTGTTTGCTTATGACTTATGTGAAATTTTCTTTGCATATCACTTGAGTTTCAAATTTCAATAAGGCGGCGCTTAACAAAATCGCCAAATCACAGCAGCTTTATGATTTATTTATTTATACGAAAACGTACATATGTATGTATGTATATACATATATAGAGAGACTCCGATTGATCGAACAAACAAAAGAAAAGCCAAAAAAAAAAAAAAAAAAAGCTGTAGGAAAGGAATTGGAAATTGGCCTCGTAAGTCTTGTGGGCTACATTTTTGGCATTAACTAATTAACGTCTATGTGCAAAATTGAAGGTACACTAAGAGAAAATACTTACTAAATTTGAAGAAAGCAATATCATTATTATTGCCTCCGTTCAAGAAAGAGTGTTGAGTTTACTTTTTAACATTTTTTCTCTCAGTGTTTGTGCGTGAGCGTGTATTTATTGAAAATTTTTATTTGAAAAAGATAAGATAATATATGTATGTATCATTTAAGTATCATACTTACGATCTTAACTTATGACATAAACTTTGGCTATCATTTTGTGGCCTCAAAGGAATTTACCTAGTGCCATGTCGTATCATTTAGCATTTACCATACATACATATGTATACGTACACATTATATACCTATGTATATATGTACATACATACATATATGTATACACATATATTGATTCGAATGCGAAGCCATAAAAACTTTTATCGCATTTTATTCTTAAGAATTTCGTGTGTTTTTTAAAGCTTTTTAATAGATTGCCAGTTCCAAAGAGAATGCAGCAAAGCAGAAGATCAAGTAGTTTAAGCAGCCCAAAAGAAATTTCATAATACTCTTTTATATAAATTTGCATAATCTGATTGATCTCCATAGATAAATAGAAGTATGTGTGCATGTATATAATAATCAAAATGTTCGTTTCTGCAAAAGACTCTTTGATATATGTAAACCATTACACAAAAGTCTTTAAATTAGATTTTTCTTTTGAAATTTTCTGGAAACATTCTGTCCGTCCGTCTGTGCGTATGCATTTTACACAGCATTCTTAAGAGCTACTGTGATGAAACTTGATATTTGAGGTACTTGTAACCCAGGTAAGATAAAGTATGAAAATTGTCAGGATCGGACCACTTTATCATAAAGTTATAGAAGAAAAATAGGTGATCAGATTCCGAAATTTTAATCACATCGGATAATAAGAACACAAGTTACAGTCAAATGAAAGGTTATGTCTCTGTATTGATGAATTGAGTGACAGAAAAAAAGTTTCAAACATGTAAAAATATTATGTCCAAGGACTGCAAGGGTATATAAACTTCGAAGTTGGCTTCTTTGATATTTGTTTTATTTATTATGTGGCTGATGCATTTAAAAATCAAAACCAAAAATCGCTGACAATTATTCTTTTGCCCTGATGACAATAAATGTTGTACGTGGAGTATTTTCTACTACACACAATGTGAATGACCTCTGCTCGCACTCTGTGGTGGTGGTGTGACTGTGGCTAACAGCTTAACATATCGTATATCTCTGCAATTAGCCAAAAAAAAAAAAAAAACAAACTCTCCAAATAAATTGTACACCATGCAATTATGTATTTTTAAAATATTATATTTGATTATAAAAGACTTATGTCAATTACATTCTAAAACCTCTGAGATGGAGTTAGCATGGCAATCCATTTTACTTGAAAATTCAGAGACAAAGTAGGCAAAAAGTAATTAATTGGAAATTAATAATTGAAAATTTGGTTAAGCTCTTTTCTTATTTTAAAATTGTGTTTAAGAATATGTGATTTCCTTCTGACATTTAAGTTGTCGAAGATCTGAAGACCGGCGGGGCCCACGCAATCAGACAAACGGATGAATTGAAACGGAACGGAACGGCGAGTCGCGGGTAATAAAATAAATTTTAAAAATCAATTACGGCGCTACAAAATAAGAAATAATGTTGAGACCAAAGCATAAAACAAAACAAAACCAAAAAAAAGGCCTTACTAAAAGAAAAACACAAACAAAACTGAGGAACAACAACAACCACAACCAACCAACTCTTAATGTGAAAGTGACAAATGCACCATGGACAGACATACAGACAGACAGACAGATAGACAGACTAAGAGGCAGACAGACTGACTGAGAGTCAGTTAAATGCTTACAACAATCCTAGCTAGCTAGCTTCACCTGCTACGTGACGAACACCAATGTGGCAGCATCATCAACATGATCATCACCATCATCATGATCGTCATCTCGTGATTATGAACATGATCTTGAACAGAGAGAAAGAGAGACTTGCCACCGTCGCCGCCAACAACAGCCACGAAGATGACGACCTTTGTGTTAGTCACACAATGTTCATGATCATGATGAGATCGCCTCGCCACAGCGTTGATCATAAATATTAATACCGACTAAAGAGAAAATCTCCCCCCCCATCATATGTGACTTTGCAGTTTGGGTTTTACCCCGCGCCAGCCCGACCCACCGACCATATTCCGATCGAGGGCAATGACATCAAAAAGCAGAAAAACCTATCAACCCTACGATTAGTGTCGTTTGTTTTTCTCTTAACATATTATCCTTGTTGCCACACATCTTAACAATGCGAACTAGCAACCTAAAAGTGCACGGAACGTATATACATATATCGAAAGGCCGATGTCAGTTGTTATCACTTTCGATTAAAGGAAAAATATGATAAACAATTGAAGCCCTTCGTTTTAATGTTATTATTTACAGAGATTTCTTCGTAAAGTAAGTCATTTCAATAATAATAACGAAAACTTTAATAATATTGGAAGTTGATGTGTTAGTATTGATATTATTATAATGCTTAACGAGATACGAGTGTAAAAAGTAGAAAAGATTAAGGACAACAGATAATAAGATTAAGGTTTTTTATACCATACACCCATAGGGTGAAATGGTATATTAAAGTCGCCAAAATGTATGTAACAGGCAGAAGGAAGCTTCTCCGACCCTATAAAGTATATATATTCTTGATCAGGATGAATAGCCGAGTCGATCTAGCCATGTCCGTCTGTCCGTCCGTCCGTCCGTCCGTCCGTCCGTCCGTCCGTCCGTCCGTCCGTCCGTCCGTCCGTCCGTATGAACACGCAGATCTCGGAGACTATAAGAGCTAGAGCCACCAAATTTGGTATGTATACTCGTGTAGTATGCACATGTTCAGAGTTAATTGGAATTTCGGCCACGCCCCCTTACGCCCCCAGGAATCACATAAAACTGTTTTTCTTAAAAAGTATAACAGCTAGAGACATCAAATTTGGTTTATATACTCGTTTAGTTGGCGCGCAGAAACTAATTGTTTAAACTTTTTGCCACGCCCCCTTCCGCCCCCGGAATTTACATAAAACTGATTTTCTTAAAAACTATGACAGCTACCGACATCAAATTTGGTGTGCAGACTAGTTTAATAGACGCGCAGAAACTGGCTATTTAAAAATTTTGCCACGCCCACTTCCGCCCCCCGCAAATCAAACAAAACTGATTTTATCAAAAACAAACAAAGCTAAAGTCACCAAATTTAGTATGTATACTGGCTTAGTATTCGCGCAGAGTATATATATTTTCATATTTTGCCACGCCCACTTCCGCCTTCATAATTAAGAAAAAACCGATTTTCTCCTGTAGTTTTTTGACTATCGCATTCAAATTCGGCAGACTAATTAATCTTATCTATTTCTACAAAACTACCAAATTTTATTGAAATCGGACTAGAAACATGCAAAATATGCGTATGAACGTATTTTACTACGCGGTCCACAAGGCCAGAATTGGCCGTTGGCTAGTAGCGGCGCTAGAGTGCTCGTGTGTTCGTAGAGTGAGCGAGATAGCACATACTACGAAACATGTAAAAACAATTTAATAGACATACATATGTACATTTGGTTTTCGAAATTTAAAAAAAATTTGTTTCACCTGGTGTATGGTATACCCGAGTCGACGAGTCGACTTACTTGCTTCATTTTAGTTAAGAATTGTCAAAAAAGGGGGAAAAATGTAAGAGATGTTGTAAGTTTTTTTGCCCTTTATTACTTTGGTTAGCATCTCCCCCCACTCCACACACACACACACACACACACTTAATTAGTAGTATTCTGTTTAAACATCTTGATAAACTTATGGTACATATTCTACGCTTGTAGAAAAAATAACAGAAAACAAAAAGAAATAACACGAAAAAATAATTAAAACAATTTTCTTGTATAACAAACAACAACATTTCCGCATAAGGCACATACACACACACACACACACACATACATACACATACAGGCGAAAATCTCTGGGAATTGTTACAACTTCCAAGTTGTTTCCTACATATTGTGTGTGTGTGTGTGTGTGTGTTTGTATATTTATTGTAACTAACCTGTTGTTGTTGGTTATATTTTTTTGTTATTGCTGCTGCTGCTGCTGCTGTGCGAATGGCCACAATTTTTCGCTTTGGAATTTGTAAAATTTAATTTTCAATCAAACAACACAACAAACAACAGCAACAGCAACAACAACAATCATCATCATTTTGTGCTTGAAAAGAAATATATATTTCGTTATTAATTATGGTAAATGGTAAATATTACGCTCCGTTGAACAGATGCGTGCAGTTCGTGCCCATGAATGAATGTTTTTGCTACTTAAATCAGAAAAAAGGGGAAAGAAATTACACACACACACACACACACACACCAAACAGAAAAATATGTATAGCCAGAAAGTATACGGAAAAAATATTCTGGAAAAATAACAAACATGAGAATTTGAAATATGCTCGATAAAGGGCGCTTGGCTGCTGGTTGGCTGGTTGCTCTTGCTGTTGCTTGCTGCTGACGTAAATGCAGCGAGTAATTATTAAAATATCCCTCCAGCTTGCCACCATCTCCCTCAAGTCCCCCGTCTCAATGGCAAGACAGTGTGTCGACATGAAACTATACCCTATAAACAATCAAAGCCAACTGAAATTTCTAGGCAGGCTCTGTCACAGACCAACTGCAACTGGCTAAATACGATATAAGCACAAACCTACAGTTTAGGGTTAGCCTTCCCCACTATCGAGGGACTTTTCCCTGCTTTTGTTTAAGCAATTAACTCTTACTATTCCCCTCCATACTTCAGGAATTAACATTTTACATGGTTTGCCTTTTTTGACAATATGAGCATTTGTTTTTCAATGCATCGAATGAGAATGATCTCCTTAAAAAGTGTTTTCAACATTGAATACTCTGAGGGCCAATAGTTAACCGTTAACCGTTTCACCAGGTGACCAACTTCAAAAATTAAATGTAACTTCAATTCAAAGGATTAATTGTGGCTTAACCACAACTTCCGTAATAGAATCACAATACTTTCATTCTAAAAATTATGTATTTTCCTCCAATAAGTAATGAATGATGGACTAAATTTACCTCCATCCATAGCTCATAGAGTAGCCCACATTGCGTATGAGTAATTTTATAAATTTTTTAACCCAAACAAATATTATTCATCTATTTTAAAGTTGTTGGTATGCAATATTATTAGGCCTTGAAGTAACTATGTTACTGTTATTGAAAATCTTTAATATATGGCAAAAGCTATATCTCTAAAGTTAGAACTGTAAATATATAAAATGGTAGAGACAAAAAAATCTTGTATCTTTTTGAGTTTTGGATACGATTTATGTTGAAAAAGGTTTCCTTTGATCATGAACTCTAGCTTAGAAGAGACTGATAATCGCAAGTGCAGTTGCCTACACACACATAAACACTCACACACATACACTTACATTTTCGTGGGTGTGACTTAGGCCTGACCCTGCTATATGGCCTTTGTGTTGATTTGGTACGTGTCATGGCATAAAATGTTAAGTTTTTCACTTTTCTTTGTGTTGTTCTCGTTCGTTGTTGATGTTGCATGCGTTTTGCAGATTTATTAACATTTGCTGATTGTGCCGATATACATACATACATACATGAATAGTAAACATAGCTCTCAAGCGATCTCAAGAGAGAAAGTATACGTTATCTCTTGCTACTCTAGGTTTTTTTTTCCTTATCAATCCAGGTTTTTTTTATTTTTTATTGCTTAGCCTTATACCTAGATAAGAAATATGACTCTGCTTTTTATTATATTACACAAGTTTTTTTTTTTTTTATACTACATTGTACGATTAAATAATATAAAAAAATACAAACAAAAAAAAGTAATTGTCTAGAGGTGACTCATTACTGCTGAGTTTATATCTAAAATTGCATGTGTATACAATGCCTAGTTCTTACTGCTGTACTTGTTTAAGTAAAAGTAGGAGAAAAGTTCAAAGTTATATCGATAAATTATTGCAAATACTCGTACAACTTGTCAGCTATGTATGTATATGTTGGCTATGGTAAATTCATGGCCAGATAATGAAAATTTCAGAGCCCTAAGACTTTCAAAAGAGACATATCAAGGCTAAACCAGAGGCAAAGCAACAGGAAGGAAAATCAAACAAAAAATAAATATTATCTCACTTGGCTCGACTTAACAGAATACCTCTTATCTTCTATTTAATTAAATTCGATCAAGAAACTATAAGTTGTAACATTCTATGGCTAATAAGTTGTATATGCTCCTCATCCCTCCCACCCCAACTGTTTCTTCCACTTGCCACGGTGGCGGCGTGGTGTAATAACATATTTAAACATTGTTTGAAATGTGCTAAAATGCCAAAAGATCATGTCCAAGTAGCAGAGTAAACCTCAGCTAAATTGACGTCAGTCGAGTAGGAAAATGGCACCGCCAAACAGAAACACACACACCCACAAACACATACGCATGCAAAATAAAAGAAAATAAATTTTCCAAGTGTTTAACAATTAACACTTCATTTTAGTTACGCTAAAGCTGTGTATGAGCATTTTAGGAAGACCCCGTCCCGAATTTTCTATACTGCCCATCCCCTCCCAACCCCAGTCTTCATCATCATCATCATCGTTTCCTCATTTCCCATACCAAAATATACGCGAAACTGAGTTGTTTTTTTTTATTTTATTGTTGCCAAACAGGGAAAAATATTTTGTATACAAATGAATTGTGAGAGGGACTAAAAAAGTTTGTATATTTGAAATTTGTGTTCTTTCTTCTTGTTCAAACAAAACGATCTTATAGTAGAACGGTTACGACGAAGAGTTGTTGTCGTTTTAAACGACAATTCATTTCTAATCAAATATGTTAGATTTGATGGCTTTCTTTGATTAAAATAGACTTATTGAAAGTTATTTGTGATCAGCCAATATACCAAATCTCTGGAAATTGGTGAAAATGTGTTTGTTTCTTTTTTTCAACTTGTTGATCTTATTTGGTGACAAGAATTGGAAAATTCTTGTGCTCATTCAATGTATTTTATGGTCTAACTAATATACTCTGCAAACATTTCGGACAGATTGCAGGGTAAGCAGAGGGAAAACTGCGAAATCGAAACTAAATTTAAATCTATGGTAACTGAGAAGCAAGAGGAGCGCCTATATTATTGCTGCATGCATGTGTTTTGACTCAAATTTGGCGCAAAATTTTTGAGTATGTACACGAACAACAACAATAACAAAAATAATAGCATTACCAACAACAACAGCAACAGCAAGAGGCACTAATATCAAAAATGCCGCAGCGGTGAAAAGTTTTTTGCTGTCTGTTGTGTGGTGATAAGGAGGAAGGGGGGTGGAAGACAGAAAGAGGGCCCAAACAGCGTGCGCCTCGCTGACCAAATGTGTGTGTTTTTCTTCGGGACAAAGCAGACATACATAAAATTCTCTCTCAGTTTCTACTCTCTTCGCCTCATCTAATTTTTCTCCAATGGTGTTCCCTCTTTGATTTTTCCTCGTCTCTTGTCTTAGCTATAGCATTCTTTTTTTTGTTTTTTTGTTTTTATCACGCATTAGCTACAAAAAATGGTGTTTGTATCTGTATCCGAGATCGTGAATGAAACACTGACTGGCAAGCGAGACAAAATCTTTACAATTTCCTATCCCTCACCCACCTCCACCCCCAAAATAAGAGGTGTGATGTATGATGTATGGGGAGAGAGATGGGGAATGAGTTCGAGGTGAAGTAAGCAATTGGGCGTCTCTCGGAAAAATTTCATAAAATCTTGTGTGTGTGTGTGTATTATAGATTTATTTTTAGTGAAAAATCATAATTCATACCATAACCATTACTTACACATTTGTCGGTCTATATAGTATTTGGGTAATTAAATGTTTATAATTGATTTCATTTAATCTGCTAATACACACACAGATACACTTGGAGGAGTTGAATGAGTTAGTCACATATTCAAATCTGCATATGTATGTATGTATAAGTATTTCTAATTCGGGTGGGTGCACACCACCACAACCACAACAACACACAAATGAGAATCCAATACAAAACTAAACCATTTTGGGCAAATACTTATATATAGGTATATATTTTTTTGTCGTCTGTCGCCTCTGATGTCATGTCATCTAAACTTAAATGACAAAAATATTCCATATTTTCATACAAAAAAAAAAAAAAAAAAAAAAATAGCAACAATAAACGAATATTATTTGTATATTTCTTAACCTAAACAAACTCTAAAAAATTACGAAAATTAAATTAAAGTTACAAATGTTGTGTTCTTTGTATTTTGTTTATTATCAACAGATATAGCCAAGAATTTTATTAGATTCCTTTCCCTAATGGTCGGTAGACTTTTCAATGTGATACAACCCGAAGCTATTCCCCTTTATTTAGTTGTAATTCCCAACTAGTTTTAGCACTGTAATTCTCTGCTCATGTTAGAATTTCTTTAATAGCTAAGGACGAATTTCTTACTTTAGTGCAACTTTTAGTTATTACTTGCTTTTTTTAAGGTCCTTTAAGGGGATAATCAATGATTTTAAAAGCCATCAAGGTTAAATTCAAAAGTATATAAAACTAAAAATTAAAATTTATGGAAATGTAATAATCATTTGCACTCACCATATGTGCTTCGATGTTTATCAAACAGATTTAGTTCAAATCCTTGACAAAACAAACTAAATATATTAAAAAAGAGTGCAAGAGAGAGAGAGACAGACAGAGAGGAGAAGAGCTTAACTGAAAAGTCACCAAAATCTTTTGTCTTGTGTGTGGGCTGACAAAAAGGTGTTCAAATCTACTTAATATATTTCAGCACAATATATGTACAAACACATAGACATTTCTCTCCAAATAATGATTAGATACATGTGTATGTGTCTGTGTGTGTGTGTGTGTGTGTGCATGCTTTCGCGCGTAGGAAATGTCAACTTAATTTGCCCAAATAAAGACACAGTCAATTAAGACAAAAATACAGCGATAAATTCGAGTTTTCATTTTCAGTATACGACAAAAAAAAAAAAAAAAAAAAACGCAAATCCAAAATCTATTTTGGTTTATAATGTCAACGGGGCATGTCTTACCAATTTTGGTCTGTCCAAATGGGACAACTAACCTACTGACTATTTTGCATATTTAAACTTAAATCACAAGCCCTCTCCCCTCCAACCTCACCCCCTTAAAGACAAATAACAAAGAAATACACATATTGATCATAATTTTTTAGTTTAGTTTATCAATCAAATGAAACGATTTTAAGTGCTCTCTATGTTGATTTTTCATTTCATAATTTTGTAATTTATTTAATTGCTATTGTTTTTCATAGTATAATTTATGAAAAATATACACGAGAATGGTTCAATAAGTTTTTGTGTATAGTTTCTTTTCCGCCTCTTGACTTCTGTCAACAAGAAAATTTTTGAACAAACGCGAGTAAATTGTATATATAATTTGTGCTTTGTAGTTTAATAAACAAATTGAAATGTATACATTTGAAAATAGTAAAAAAAAACCAAAATGTGTGCAACATTCGAGGTGAAATCTAGCTACGGACGAGTGGACAACAAGCGGTACAAAATAAACAGAAAAAAAAAAAACGAAAAAATAGAGGCAACACGGCAACGGTAAAGGCAAAAAGGCAATCAACCACAAAATGCTTTGATTGGGTGAAGGGCAAGCAACAAGTAAGCAAACAGCGGACTGACCAAAAATAATTGCAAATGAAATTGAACAAAAAAAAAAAAAAAAAAACCTAAAAAAAGTAAAAGTGCTAGGAAAAAAAAAGAAAAAAAAAGACAAGAAGAAATCAACTTAACATTCAAAAGTTGTATATGTACATTGCAAGTTTCACAGTTGCATTAATGTACAAATTAAATTCCAATTAGTTACAACAACAACAACAACAACCTAAGCACTAAAAGCAACTCTTTTTGTGTGTATGAATGACGTCGGCGTCGATGCCGCCGCAGGGCTTGACTTGAATTTGAGTTGAGCAATTGGTGCACGACAAGTGCTCACCCTCCCCCAACCCCTTCGCCATCAAAAAAGCAAAACCAGACTCTAGACCCCCTCCTCCACCTCTCCAAAAGCCGAACCGATCGGCCAAGTTGAACCCAAGTCAAAGTCAAACGGGAAGTTATAGTCAGAGTAGTAGAATTGGCAGCACACACACACACACACACACACGAACAGTCAGTCGGTTAGTCGATTAGTCAGTCGAATGCGAAATTCTGCACAAAATTTGGGTCATTTCCAAAGGTTGATCGAGTGGCAAAGTGAGTCGGGCAGGGGCAGTGGCAGAGGAAAAAACGAAAAGGTAATGTTCAATTGCCAATTGGTCAAAAGCAGATGATGAAAATTATTAAAAAACAGACGAGTGTAACCGACTCTGTTAAATACCCTGTAAAGCTCAATAAAAACATTGCATAGAAAAATGCCTTTGCTTTCGGTAGAGGAAAAGTTTGAAAATATCTTCTGGTGTCCTGATCTCTTCACAGATATATACGCATCAATTGGTTTTGCGAATTTGCCATATGAATATGTAGAGTATCTTAAAATTATATTCAACCGAGCAAACAATTGCTTTACTTCCCCTTGTCCCCGTGTGTCTGTGTGAGTCATTCAAACGTAGCGAGCGACCCAAGCCAAATCCAAGACCCATGAAAATAGCAGCTCCCGCCGCTATTGCAACCGCTCCCGTTGCTTCCAATTTTCCCAGCATTTCCCCCGGCCGGTGGCTTTACCAAAAATTTCCATAGAGTAACTGCCCCTACCTAGAGCTACCTACCCACCGATCAACAATAAATACATTGTACATACATATATGTGCTGATGATGATGACGACAACGACGACGTCGATGACAATGAACGCGCCATAAATTTAAAATTTCTTACTTTCTTTTGAACGGGGTTTCTTTTGTGGCCAGTTGCTTTCGTTTCGTTTCGTTCGTTTTTTTTTTTTTTTTGTGGCTAGTTTTAGTGTTAAAATTTTTGAGTGGACTGAACTGCAGAGAGAGAGATAAGCATACACATGTCTTACTGATATGGTCAATATGTATGGAGGAGAGGTAAAGTGCGAGAGAGAGAGAGAGAGAGAGAGGGTGGGGGGAGTGAGAGAGAAATATGGCAGTTAACTAATTTCATTTTCAGTTTGGTTTTCTGTTTCTTTATGTGGGCATCATATCGGCAGCAATACTTGAGAATTTTTATATGACATCCGGTGACGCACTCACAAAATACATTGCTATATTATAGTATTATGCATAATGTATATATATATATATATATATATATATATATGTATATTGTATATATGTAGGTACAAGTATAGGCCATATCAATTGTTGTTGGTTTTCTTTTAGGTTTCGAGTTGTTGTTTTTACCATTTCTTTTCATTTTTTTCATGCAACGCGATTATCAACAGACCAAAAAATAATAAAAACAATATACAAAAATACATGTTTGCCTTTTGTTGTTGTTATTGTTGTTGTTTTTAATTGCCATTGTCAAGGTTACTGCCGTCTTTACTGGGCTAAACGAAAGTGAGAGTGAATGAGAGAGTGAGAGTAAACAAATTTACACTTGCAAAGAGATAGAAATAAAAACAAAAACTTAAAACTCATTTTATGTAATTATTAACTTTAATTATTCTTAAATTTGAAAAGATTTACCGATCACCAAGTTTGCAATTCTTGGAAAAATATGAAAAGGCTTAATTTGAAATTCGCAACTAGTTTTGGCATTTGTATGAAAATTGCCATTACATCACTAATTTCTTTGGCAAATTCAGTTTATGGCTCTTCTTTTAAGTTATTATATATTCATAAGGTTAATTGACCTCAAGCCGGCTATAGGAAAACTCTTAAAGATGGAAACTTAAAGATTTATTGAAATAGATTTGGAATTTGAAACCTTTTTGAATTTGTTTTCATTTAAATAAATATGTTATAATCTTAATAAACACCATTTAAAGCCTTACTAACTCTCTTTCATTTTTATTTTCAGGTAAGTTGACGAATTAAACAAAAAGAATGAACAATTAGAGACCATATAAGAAGGTAATCTTGGTTAAAATGATTGAACTCTATATGATATACGAATTTATGGTTGATACACTTTGTGAATTGAGCAAAAGTTTTGCTCCACTGTGCATTGTGCATTAATGTTGCCATACTATTTTGTTTTCTGCTGTTTGTCTATGTGTTTGTTTGTTTGTTTATCTGCGTAATGCGACTAGCTGTCTTTCTGAATGCCAAGCGGACAGGTCAGATAGACAGACAATTAGATAGACATGCGGACAGACGACAGGCAACGAGATGATGGGCAAACACAGTGTGAGATAGATAGATAGACTCTGACTAACAGAGTTGAAAACAAAAGACGCACTTGACGCAGAAACGCAGACCCTCGTGTCAAACTGCTGAACCCTGAATGTTAGTTTTAGCCCTAGCCCTGATTTTGAAGTTTGGCTTTATTATATTGGGTCCGCTTTTAGGTCGTGAGCAATCCCCCCTTGTTTATGTAAATGTGTAGCATGAACCATATGGAATGCTGCCGAGTCTCTGAGTCGTCTGCTGATAAGCTGGGTAAATGGTTTACTTATTGTTATTATTATTATTAATGAGTAATCCGCTGCGGTTCATCTGCACACATTGAAAATATTTCGATTTAAGGAGCGCTCTTTGCTGCCTAAGTAAATATTTTTCTCTGATAAGTTTCCAACTACAGCCCCAACCAACCCCAGCATCTGTATGAGAAAGTAATGACGAATAATTTCGATAACATAATGTCCGTTGTTGGTTTTGTGTCGCACAGTGGGGCAAAATTTTGTTAAATATCACAATGTTCTGATCTAGTTGGACACTTGATTTGAAATTCCTCAATACTGATTGTTTCTGACATGTCAATCTTAATTTTTCGTTAGCAATATTGGCAACAACGGAAAATATATTAAAAACAAAACAAACATAGAGTAAAACTGCTGCCGACCTTGGTCTATTAATAATATCTTTGGAGATCTTTTTTAATTGTTTATCAGCTTAAACCAAGAAATATCGATGGTACCTTAAATTCTTTAGTCTTACTTCAATCTAGTGTTATTTTCGAAACACTGTGAGGTATATTTGAACTGATTTGTTTCCTTTTCTATATGGGGTTACCTTCTGTAAAGTCTTTGTTTATTATCTGTATATCGGTATCTTTATCTGTATCTGTGAGATGCATTTGCACACAGTAAAAGTCCACATACATATACATACATATGTTGGTATTACTACAAAAGAGGTTGGTCGGTCGTTTTGTCGTTCAGTCGGTTGCTTGGCAAGTCCAATGAACTAGCAGATGATGTCTATGCAAACAATGTTATGTCTGAAAGTCTGAAAATTCCAGACATTATTATTGAGCGATGTTTGGTGCATACAAATGATATGAGAGGTTGGTTCGGTTGGTTGGTTGGTCGGTCGGTCGGTCGGTCGGTCGTCTGTTCGTTTTCGAAAACGATGCCCAATGTCTCGAGACAGTGCTGAATTTGATTTGACACATGTGTTTGTTGACTATGTGCCTCGTCCCCCCCCCCCCACGCGGTCTTCACCTTTTCCTCAGTCATTTATTTCTCTTGTGTCTGGTTCGTGTACTGAGTAAATTTCACAAATTTCACCATTTGGAAACTTGCAAATTATTTTTAGATTGCAATTCCAATTTAAGTGAATTAATTGTAGTTGCAAATTATTTTTAATAAAATCAGAATATTTTTCTGCAATATATTTTATACATATATACATTTTCTTATCAAGAATATATATATATAATTTGACTTTAATATCTTTTTCTCTCTCTCACACCAAAAATCAAAAGTATTCAGTAAATAGTTAAAGCTTCTATTGGTGTGGCTAAAGATTATAGGTTCTTAAATTGGAACGATTCCGACAAATGTTTTTTCGTATAAAGCTGGGTTAAATGGGTTGATTGGCCATGACACCTTTTCATGATTTTAAAATATGATTTTGTCCTCAAAAATGCTTTTTAAATTAAGTTAAAATAAAGTTTTGTTTTCTTTTTTTCTAAGTTTTGTTTCAAATTGTGATTTAACTTTCGTCTGAAAGACCGATTGTTCATGTATTTCATATTTTACGCAAAGAAGAAACAAATTAAGTTTTATATTGTTGTTGTTGGTGTCGAGTTTACGTGTCTACATGCTGAACATACAAAAATATGTATGTATGTATGTACAATGTATATACGTTTTCCAGTTTGGCAATTACAAGCTCATTTTCATTTACATTTTACCACTTACCATTTCTTTTCTTTTATGTTTTCTTTTTGTTGTGTGTGCGTGTGTGTGTGTGTGGTGTGTGTAGAAAAGTGTTGCGAATGTCGTAGACAACGGCAACATGTTGCATTTTTGTGGCGGTCATTTAAAGTTCAATGTACAACAACAATTGCTGCATATGCAATTGAGCTTAGAGAAAAAGATATCTGTGTATGTATGTACATATATAAAGGGCGACAGAGAGACAGAGACAGATAGAGATCAAGACTGAGAATTTGAGTTTATGTTGTTCCGTCGCTGCAATTTGCAATTGTTAATTAACATGCAACAGGCAGCAGTTGTAAGTAGCTGCTGCTGCAACAATAGAAAACTGTTGCCAGACTTGGATCTCAGATTCCCACAAGGCGCCACTTATGGGATAGCCTAACTCACGCACCCACACTTCACCATTTGTCTCTCTCTTTCTATCTCTGTGGGGGGAGACACCTGTTTTTGTTTTTCTCTTTTCCTTTGCTGCGATTGCCTAATAGCAAAGTTGCATGCAAAACTAGGTAACAATTTGCAATTTTTGAATGGGATAATACGGAAATAATATTCATGACATAAGAAAGTAAGAAATAGGTGAGCAAATTGATCTTGAGCTTGCCACATTTCTTGTAATTCTCAACTGGTTTTATCCAAAGAGAAGTAGTTAAAAGCCTCACTTCGTTTTCAAATCAAAATTTCATGATGAATATGATTAGACATGTATGTATGTACATATATCTGATGAGATATTCATTGTATATGTACACGAATCGCCCAAAGTTTATAATGAGATGATAAGATGAGGTGAGGCTCGAGTGTTAACGATGCGGCAAAAGGCGAATGGCGAAATAATATCATAGCGGCTCGTCTCGATTTGAATTGGTTTGGATTGGATCGGTTCGTTTCCATTTGAGGCAGCTACTTATGCGTGTCATGTGGCAATTATGAATTAAAATGGCAGACTAATTGCAGACCGATGACGACGACGAAGAAGAAGAAGACAACGACGACGACGACGAAAAAGAGGAAGATCGTGATGATAATGATGAAGAATCAGCAAAAACAGAAGCAACATCATATATACACACGATGCAGCCGCAGCCGGCCAATAGGTTACTCATGACAATGGCAAAACGCTCGTTCGGTCATGTGTGCAAATGTCAAAATGCCAACGCCAAAGCCAAAGACAACGCCAACGCCGAAGTTGCTGCCGGGCGAAAGCAAGCGAGCGAAAAAGCGTAAAGTAATTTTATGCGCGACTCATCGGATGGGGTACCTATGCTTAGATACCCTCTATGCAGATTGACAGAGCATATTACTTTGGCTAAAATTCATTAAAAATACTTTCTTTCCTATGGGTGAATGCATTTCCTTACCCAAACACGATATTTAGAATGGAAAAACTCAAAAAAATCGAGTATATTTCCTTTCTAGTATTACTGACATTTATAAACTTTTTGACCAGATTTCGTAATTTTTCTCAATGTTCTTCATAAAAGCCTAGTTGAAATTGTATTACTTTTTTTTGGAAAAATAGTTTTGTTATTGTTATAGGGTCATTTAAAGTCGTTGCGTTGTGTTAAATATGCGTTTTTTATGGCTATAAATTTAGTATATATGTATGTACTTGTGCTGCTTTTTGTTTATCATTCAAATTAGACGCTAAGACACACACACACACATAACACAAGAAAAACAATAGGATTGGCTTAACTTTGTATTAAAGTTTGTATACCCTTTAACATATATGTTAGATTAATAATTTTATATAGACAAGATTAAGGACTTAAAGTCAAAAGTGCAAGTGCATTTCTTAATAAATATTTTGTTACGTTTTTACTAGAATTGAAAATTACTCTTTGAGACTTTCATAAAATTTAGCATGCTTAACTTCTAATCGTATTAAATGTACCCCCTTTTTGCTAGCGTATTAAGAAACTAAAAGTCGCTAACCATAAACTTGTATATTTTCACCTTACTATGCATATTTTTTGTTTAACTTGTTGCCTTTGGGTTTTTTGGTGTCTCTGGCTTTAGAAGTGGCGATAATTTGTATTATCCATATTGCTTTTGTCTTTCTTTCTTTTACATTGCTTTTCTGCTGAATTTCACTTTTACTTCTTGTTGCACATCGGGGTGACAAATTATAAATAGGGTTTTGTGCATTGGCTAATGAAAGTTTTGATAAAATACGCAAAAGAAAATAAAAGGGAATAATAGGTCAAGTTTGATTTAATCGAAACAATCTTTAAGAATGAATAAACTAGACACATTCTAGGGTGTAGCTAAAACATTTTTAGTGATCAATTAAGTTTGATTAATCTTAAGCTGAGATTGGGATATGGTCTGTGGTAAATTTAGTTGTTCGTGATTAACTTCCTCTAAGACTTAAAAGACTCATAAGGCCTTAAAACTGCTAACTTTTAAAATCATTTGGGAAACTAAATAAATTGGAAAAGCATTTTATGTTTCTTCCTAAATAATCTATTTGAGAGATTACATATTTATGTTATTTCCTTTATTGCTTTGATATTATCAAGTCAGTTTTCCATGAAATCTGCAATGATATATGTTTGTTTTTTTTCTTCTCCCTTTTCATTTGTGTATAAACTATTTGTAAATTTTTATTTATTTAATAATTATATATATTATATATATATATATTTTTTTATTTATTTTGCAAATGGACTATGAATAATCGTTGTTTGCAACGACGCCATAAAATGTACTTGGTGTATATCAGTTTTTATTTGTTCTCGTTTTCCCCTTATTGGGTTGGAAAATATAAATATGTATACTATGATGATAGTATATACATAGTATATACATATATGTATGTATATCTATATGTCAGTCAATCAGCTGGGCTTGATTGTTTGCAAACTTAAGGGGCTTGAAACACACTGGACTTGAGGGGTTGCGGCTCAACAAGTTTTTGCAATATGAACTAAATAAGCACAACAAACAACACACCCAGGCAAATATGGGCAGTGCCCATTCAATCCCATTCATGTGCATGGTTTAGCTAGCTCCCCCCTCTACCCACGAATTGTCGTTTATCACTTTGTAATCGAAAACAATTTTCCACATTGGCGCTTTTCCTCACACACTCACACACACACACACACGCACGCAGAGAAATGTAGACGGAAATGGCATTGCAACTGGCCGCAGTTGACTTTGACATTCGCTTGAAAATGAAAACAACTTGCTTGGGGCATGCGGCATGTGGCATGATGCGTTTATCATGAAAGCTGGGGGCGTTTACTATTTACGCAATGCCAATGGCTAACTGGCTAACGGTGAGCGATGGATATTGCAGTAAGTAGCAGTAGATCGGTCATCAGCTATATATATATATATTCTTTTTTTTCGCCATGCATCACCTAGCCGGGAACTTAAGTTGCATGCAGAAATTGTCATCGATTGCTTTTTGACCACACCCGCGCCAAAGTTCCACTCATTGAAATGCCACAATTTAATTGGGGGATATATATATGTATGTATGTATGGTGGATGATTGGCATAACGAGTGTGCAATATCTACATATCTTGGAGCAAGTGAACCTCCGCCTTGGCTAAATTACAATTATTGTCTTTGTTGTCGTTTGCCCTCGCCCTAAATGAACTTGTTGTTGTTGTTGTTGCTGGGTTTACTTAATTCGATTTGTTTTGCACTTTTGTATCTTCTCGCTATCAAAAGCGTTCTACGATTAAATGAGAGATAAGATCCCGAGTCGTTGTATGATATGAACGATTAAATGTTATGAAAGAATCATTTGCTCAATCAAAAACGGTTGACTTAATTTGCTGTTTCTTCAACTTGCTTATGCCTATGTATTAGAATTAATTGTTTTATAATAACATTTCATAAAGTTATTCTTAGGAGCTTAATTAAGGTGATATATAATTTTGCCTAAGTGAAGGAGTGGCAAAATTTTAACTAAAATGAATATACTTTATAAGAAAGGGTGAAGAAATCAAAAAGATAGAAATATACATATAAATTGGGGTCGGTGAGGCTGTCACTGGCTGACAGTCAGTGACAGCCCTGGACGACGTACTATGTCTTGTCTATGTGTGTGTGTGTGTGTGTCACTCTTAGCTGTCATTGCGTCTGACACTGATGACGAGTCGGCTATAGCGAGATGTCGGCAAACCGACTACTACTACTACCATTGGGCTGGTCTGGGCGAGAGTAGAAGTCGGCCCACAAAACTTGCACTCTCTCTCTCTCGAAATCAATGGAAAGTGGATCAAAACCAAGTGGGGTTCAACCTTTTTGGGGTCGAGCCGATTGTGGGGCGTACCCTGACGTCACTAATGGAGGCACCCATCAGCGAACAGCCAACGGCCAGCAGCGCCTGGCATGGCAATTACAAATGGGAATTAAGTAGCCGCCAAGTTGAACAATGTATTTATCCGGAACCAATAAATAACTCAAACACAAGCACACACAGAAAGTGCAATTAGAAAATATAAAGTACATTTAATATTATCCACCATCATCAAAGTTTCATTGTGTTTGTAATTATATTTGAAATGTAGCCAATTCATTGTTCTTACATTTCTTTCACCTTGAACGAATGGATATACCAAAAATGTTCGATGAAAGTGTCTTTTAGTATAGTGCTAATCGAACGATGCGATGCAACAGGGCAAAGTCGTTGCAATATCGGCAAGACGGGTTAATTACCCCTAATTAGTCATACCCCCCACCCATTAATTTGGCCGCAAACGTGTGCATGGAGAGAGGCTCCACAACACAACTCAAACCAATTAGAACAGAGCTTAACAATTTTAATCAATTGTACGCGGCCTGCACTTGCCACTTAATAGGTAAATCCAATTAAAAGTTCTTAAAAAACAAAACCATAGCTGATGCAACAAAGCGGCAACTACTAAACAAAAAAAAAAAGACAGAAAAATACAGACAGTAATGATGATGAAAATTTTCGGCTGCTGCAACAGATTGACTGAGTGAGAAAGAAACAAAGTGAAAGAAAGATCGACTTGAAGATTGTGTAAGGGAAGTGAATCAACCGAAATTACCGCTAATGTAAGTAGATTACAAAAGAACCGTTAATTGGTTCAACTATTTTGCTCATCATGTGCTCTTAGTGATCTCTCTTTTGCCCTCCCCAGTTTCCCCCATTGAACAACGATGATGATGTTAAAAATTACGTTTAGAACTTGGCAAAGAATTTCGTCAGAGGTCATAGGTAAAATACAGTGATAACTCGCTATGGGTAAACGATTAGATGCCGTGGTGCCTCCCCCTCTGTTCCACTTACCCAGACTCAGAGTCTTTTTTTTTTTTTTTTTGGCGTGATGATTGTAAAAATATCTCACAAAATTTGGGTCTTCCCCTAAAAATGTGGGTCGATTGTCTCTTTTCATCTCAGCTAATTGATCAACAAAGTAAAGTCAAATGTCATTAATAAAAATACAAAAAAAAAAAACACACACATTACAATTACAAATTTAATTTTTTAAATATTTTAAAAATATTTTTTTGAATACTTGCTTTATATCTCATTTAGAAATCATAGAAATTTTAGGTTTTTTTTTAAGTTATTATGTTTTTTTTTCCATTGGGGGTTTTTCTTCGATGTCATTGTTTGTACATTTACAAAAAGTTTATAAAGTTCGTCACCTGAAACCATAAATTAGTTTTAAAAAACAGCTATTATTTATTTATTTATTGCAGGTAGATTTGTTGTCTTAATTACTATTTTTTTTTTTCCAAGAATTAAAAAACTGATTAGACAACATTCAATTTTATTTAAGCGTATATTGATTTCGGTGTGGTCAAAAGTATTTTGTATTTTTGGTGTCAATTTACACACGTCAATCAAGACGATGAAGAAAAAGACAAAAAAAAAAAAAAAAAAAATAAAGAAGAAAAAAAATAAACGACAAGCAGATAGACAAACAGACAAATCAAATGTAGGCTACAATTTGAGAAGCGCCAACCTCATATGGAGGAGCCATTGGGGGGAGCGCCCAATAGTGAATACCGGGAGCAATGACATGGTTGGGGTCTGGCTGCTCTTACCCTCCCGCCCGCCACACACACACCTTCTAACTTCTTCTTCTTTCCCTCGTTTTCCTTTCGTTTCTCTCTCTCTCTCTGTTTCTTTTCTATACATACCTAAGAAGTGACAAGTTATTTTCGTTCATTATTTTGACATGTTGTGCACTTTGGATTTTTACACTGACACACACACACACACATAAACTAAAGCCGATAAATGCTAGCAAACTGTATCTAAAGATAGTCTGTATCTGTATCTGTATCTATGTTGACGAAATACGACTCTATACACATTGTTGCTGTTGTTTTTATTGTTCTTGTACTTGTTTTGTACATACATCCATACATATGTATGTACATATGTATGTATGTAGCCAAACAGAAGTTCAATGAAACTTTACATTGTCTTGGCCTATAGTCGTTGTGTATGCTTCTTTTTTTATGGTTATTGGAGTGCCCGATCCCAAAAGACCGACCGACCCAGCGTGGGCTTTTGATGTGTTCTCTTCCAAGTGCTTAGAATTCTGCAGTTAAAAAAGTAAAAAAAAAAGTTGATTCTATGATTTCACAATACTTGAGAGTCAGTTGGTAATTTGTTTCTCTCCCTCTCTCTCTCTCTAGAATTGAACTTTCACCAAATGAAAGTTCACTATGGCAAAAGCCTCAAGAGGACTCCAAAGTCTATTCGTGACGATAATAACTTTGATTCAATTTTAAAACAAATTTTTAGAACCATTTAGAAACACGATGACTTTTCCGTTCATAATCTTTTTTCCAGACTTAAATGAACATAATACTAAATGCAGATGGTATATTATGTACAGTATGTATATGAATTCCATATTCCAACAAGCAAATGAGATGATTTGATATGTTTTTGGGGCAAAGTGGATGACTTTGCTTGCATTCCAGAAAATCGAACTATAGCCAAAGGGATGAGTTTGTTGCACTTTTGGATTGATTTTGCAACGTGTCAAGATTATGTCAAGATATCAACATGTTTTTAGCCTCTTCTGATTGTCGAATCTTCTTCAAGCGTTTTTTCAATCAAAATATAATATCTTAAATATATATTAGCTTTTGAAATTATGAATGACTAATAACGATTGATAGATTGGTAGTTCGATCTGTTCAGTTTCAGCTGATATCATAAGTCTTATCACTGTGATATTACTCAATTAAAGCATGCAGACGGGGGAGAGGAAGACACTTTCTATATATCATAAATCACATCAATCAGCAGGAAAATCATGACAAAATAAGTGCACATTAGCTGCATGCAATAATAAAAAGGAAAACTTACTCAATTTAATTGCATATAATTTAATTTGAGTTCATCACATCCGTGTCATTTATTGCACAAGTGTTTGATGTCGCCAAGTTATTACTTCCACACACACACATATACATATGTATATACATATGCACGTATGTGCATACGAGGGCCAATCAGAAAGTTTATATATTTAAGAGATGAATTATCTGATGTTTATGGTTTACCCATAAAAGAATTGATTATTTTCTTGATTTGTTTTGCATTTGAAACTGAAAGATTTTTGCCTGTTAAAGTGAGACAAATTCAATTTAGAAAATTGAAATTTATATGAAAGAGTTAACTTTTGGCTTTGGCATTTCGCAGTGTGCGTTAATGGTGTTGATATCTTTGTTTTTTTTGGAGGCTGGTGGAAAAAAAGAAGAAAAGAAACAAAATCTGGATTTCATATTGGCTGATTCTGCTTCTTCGCCTCTGTGTGTGTGTGTGTGTGTGCGTGACTGACCCAATTTTGTCCCTACCCGCACACCTTCCCCAACTTCATACCCCCTACTATCATCATCATCATCACATGAGCGGCAAAAGTTGTTCATGTTCTCGTTCCTGTTGTTATTGTTGTTTTTGTAACCTTTAACTTGTAAAAAAATATTTACTCGAATCGCATCGCAGCGCCCAATGTAAAATTCTGTTTATATGAAAATTTGGCTTAATCTTGCCAGTTGAATGACTTCTTCAAGTAAATTTTTTGTATTTTCTACGTTTTCAAAAGAAAATAGTTTATATGACGAGTTCCAAAATCTCACAATCTAAGATCTACTAATGTTTCATTAAAAATAGAGCAAAATATGATTGAAATGTTATTCAAATAATCAGTTAGTAGTTTAGTTATAGTGTCAACTTGTGTATACCCTGTATTTAATTCAAATGAGTTGTAAGGTTATTCGAAATGCCCTGATCAGTCACATTGAAAAAGTTGGCTAAATTAATATGCCTTTTCAGTCTATGAGGGAGTGCATGGTATTAACATATGTACATATTATAATTAGTATTTCATTCAAAAATATATGATCATATAATTTCTTTTATTCATGCCAATTACTATACCTACAAATTGAATGCTTAGAATCACTTCAAATGGAGTAAAATAAAAATGAAAACTCGTCTAACTACGCGCTTCACTGCCAATTTTCATTTAGTTTCACGAATGGGTGTAAAATTTATGATTTCAAGCTTTCTCCTAAAAAAAAAAACATTAAAATGTTGTAGGTTCTGATAAACATTTTATGAACTGATAATCCAATCTGTTATGTTTGCCTCCCTTTTTCTCTACTCCCCCCTAAATGGTACGCCCATGTATTTTGAGATTGTTTTCGTTTAGTTTTTGTTTTCTGTGTTTTATTGTTTTGTTGTGGTTAACAATATCATTTGTAGTAGTAGTAGTAGTAGTAGTTTTGATGACCTTGAATGAATTAACATTACAATAGCCAGCACCGACAACGATATACATAATATAAATAGAAAATATAGTAGTAAAAGTCATTGTCATTAGAAAACAAATGAATATATACACACAGACACGCATGTGTATTTAAAAAGTGATAAAACTTTCTCCCGCCCCTGAAATCGAACACAGCCGAAAAAAGACCAAACAAAAGTATTGGCCAACATCTACGCCCCGTGCCAAAGAAAGTTGTTTTTTTTTTTTTTTTTTTAGAAGTTATTAAAAGTTTTCAATCAACATCTCAGACACTTTAATGTGTTGTGTATTATACATGTTGCATGTTGTCATTTAGTTTATGGCTTATTAAACATTGTTTTTTGCTTCACGAACAAAAAAAAAAAAAAAAAAGTATGCCAAGCCATAAGGAGGAGGATCCAATCATACAGCTGATGAAGATGATGGTTTGCAGTTAAAGCATTGGATTTATGACTTATTAATGAGAAGAATTGCGTTGCTTATCAACGGACTTAATTGGCCATTTACAAGAAAGAGAGAAGATGATAAGATCCTCCTCTAACACTCTAGAGAGTAAGCCAATATGAAATTATATTTTATGTACATTCATATATTGTGGCAAATGAGTGAAAGCCGCCTAGATAAACGAAATATATAGCAAAAGGTGTTTAGCATATTTAACAATCAAATTTACATTTTCGACCAAAAAAAAAAAATTTAAACTTTATTAATTAGAAAAGTTATTTTCTAACCATTGAGAAAGGGGCTATTCTTGGTTGGGAAAAGGCAACAAACAGGATTCGGGACGATTTTCAGACCTTCCAACCAAAAATATCTATAATATTGGTTAATATTATTGCATCACTCTCTTCTTAGTTAGTTTAAATGACTAACAGATATATATGAAGTTCTCTTTATGCAATATAAATGAACAAATGTTTTCTTTAAATGAAAGTACAAACTGTTTTTTAGAATTTTGTAATTTATTTAGTTTTTTTCTTTTTAAATATACTTTCAGTACTTTCCACACGCATGAAACAGTTGGCAATTTTGCTGAATGATTTCAATTTCGAGTGCATCGGCACCGCACAGACCGACGATGAGAATGTCATTTGTGAGAGTTTGAAGCGTTTTGGTGCCATTATTGGCACTATTGAGGATGAGCGCGAGAAAATGGTAAGATGACAGACAGAGATATCAACTTAATAAGTAAAGATATTAACAATGAAATCCACTTTGTTTAGCTTACTCTCGCCGATAAACATATTATCGAGTCACTAGAGGATTTTCGAAAAAAACAAATTGGCGGTGTAAAGGAGAACAAAAAGAAGTTTGACAAGAAAACGGAAAAGTTTTGTCAATCGCAAGAACGTTTTCTTAATATGTCCACCAAAAAGCCTGAAAATACGATACAAGAGGTAAGTGTATGTGTGTGTGTGTGTGTGGTGAGTGTTTGTGTAGAGTAAGGCAACGCCCTAGTATAGAGTTAAACTCAGCATTTCATCTAGTTTCCTAACCAAAATGCAATCCAATCACACGGGGGACTGGCCAAAAAACAAAAAATTGCATTTTGAAGCTTTGCCAAAACGAAAGAAAAACAAACAAACAGACAAACAAACACACAAAATTCTCTTATACCAGACAGAATTGCACTTGTGGCCCGTTGCTTTCCATCTTTAGGTGCTTCTGTGTCTGCCAGCAACGATTACTATATACTCTCGGTATGTGTGTGTGTGTGTGTGTGTGCTGCTCGTAAAAGTTGTGTAAAGTTCCATGACCTACGCCAAACTAAATGTATATCAATAGTCGTCGGGTCTGTAATAAGAACCAGGATATGCAGTGAAGATTGTCAGAGAACGAGCCAATCAACTTTTACCAAAACAACCGAAAATTTTCTATAGAAATACATCACGTAGAACATTGGTCCATATAAAAAAACAGCCTTACTACTAATTTATAAACCAGATATCAGAAATTAGAATATTTTCCAGTTGAGGTACATTTTTGAAGTGTTTTTTGTCTGCTTTTAATGGGGGATACAAAGGTTAAGAAGCAAGAAGAAATCGTTTATTAATCAAATATCCCTAATTTTAAATTAACGTATTCAGAGCTTATTATTTTTCAACGAAGGAAAACTTGGTAGTATCTTGTTTGAGTTCCTTACATACATATAACCTATATCCTCTATTCCTTACTTATTCTCTTTAATTGAGGCTCTTCAGATTGCACAAATACTTTCGCTCTCTTCAAACGATCTCATTGCAGTTGGTTTTACATTTGGCTTAAGTAGATTGTATTTCAAGATATGTTCTATATAACGTGGTTGCACTGTATTGCTTTCGGACTTAACGTTTACGGATACACAAAATGACGTGCAATTGCTGCTTTTTACATACACATAGACTGTTTGTATATACATATGGCTATATATAAAGGTTCCTGGCTGGCTGGCTGACTGGCTGACTTGTGGTTTCCTGGCAATTTAAACTGGCTCTTTCGGTGTATGTGTGTGTGTGTTTTTTTTTTTTTTTTAATTCGTTTATTTGGTAAAAAAGGAATTACAAATAGGTTAACAAAAAAGAAAACAGGTGGCAACCAAGAAAGATAGGTATAATCGAAAGAAGGAGAAGAAAGTAGGAGATTGAAGATATAGGAGACTGCGGGACCGCCTGGGGGTATTGCATCGCAGGGTGTGTGGGGGAGGGGGGATGTGGGCTTCTCAGACCCCGCCTGTATTGCGCTGCCTTTCGCGCGCGCGAAGCTTGCTGATCACCTGTTTCGCAAAGGTGCAAATAGCTGTCCAATTTCGTTGGTTTAACGTCATCAGTGGAACCAGATTCTGTGAAGATAATGGCTCACCACACAGCAGTTCGGCCGCCTGCCTTTCTGTCGCAAACATAGTGCATGCGAAGAGAGCATGATCAGGACTCTCCGACTCACCGTTCCTGCACCAAGTGCATTCCGCACTCGCCTGGTGACCAAATCTGAAGAGATATTCCCCAAAGCATCCATGACCGCTGAGTATCTGTGTCAGCTCGAAAGTAACCTCGCCATGCTTCCGTTGCAGCCACATTTTCAGATCGGGAATAAGCCTGAATGTCCACCTGCCCTTGATCGAGTTCGTCCAGCGAAGTTGCCAAGCGTCCCAGCTTTCCTGACGTGCCGCAGCCTTGACAACCTTTAGCTCAGCAGGACTCGGCGCTGACTCCATCTTGGTGGCATAGATGCGTTGTGCTTCATGTGCTAGCAGGTCGATGGGCGTCATACCTGCTATAACAAGAGCTGCATCGTCTGATATTGTGCGGAAGCCGCAACAGACCCTCAGCGCCGCAAGACGGTATGTGGTCTCTAGGCGTCTCCTATATGTCTTGACCGTCATGGCATTAGCCCAGGCTGGTGCCCCATAGAGCATAGTGGACTTCATGACATTCATCAGGAGCAGGCGCCTACCCTGTTTTGGGCCTCTGCTGTTGAGCATGATGCGGCTAAGTGACCGTCCCAGCTCAGCTGCCCTGGCTCCAACAAGCTCCAGATGCTCCTTGAAGGACAGGCGCGTGTCCAGGTGTATACCGAGATACCTGATGGCCCGTGAAGAGGTAATCGTGGTGGCGTCCACGATGATGTTGGCAACCTCAACCGTTTTACGACTACTTATTAGCACAGCTTCCGTCTTTTGTACTGCAAGCTCGAGACCTGCAGAAGCTAGCCAGTCTTTAGCCATTCCGATGGAACGCGCAGTTATTTCCTCGGCTTGTGCCAGATATTTAGCCACCACTACTATGGCAACATCGTCAGCGAAGCCCACCAGTCGCGCGCCACTCGGAAGTTGGATGCGCAAGATTCCGTCGTACATTGCATTCCAAAGTAGAGGGCCAAGAACGGATCCTTGGGGTACGCCTCCTTTTACATCATAAGTATGCGTCCCTCCGTGTGATCTATAGTACAGAACTCTGTTCCTGAAGTAGTCCTCCATTGTTCTTGTGAGATACTCCGGGACTCTAAAGTTTCGCAATGCTGCAAGAATGTTGTTCCAATTTGCTGTGTTAAAGGCATTTTTAACGTCCAGCGTGGTGACAAGGCAATACTGCTTTTGCCCTCCCTTCCATCGTTGCCCCTCTATAGCCTTGGCCGCAGTGTCGACGACGGATTTGATGGCATCAACAGTCGACATAGCCTTGCGGAATCCAAATTGCATAGGCGAGAGGTCGCCAGCCGCCTTGATTGCTGCCTCAATTCTGTTGCTGAGTAGCCTTTCAAAAATTTTGCCTGCCGCATCCAGAAGACAAATTGGCCTATATCCAGAGGGGTCCTCTACAGGTTTATTTGGCTTTGGGATCAGTACCAGATTCTGTCTTTTCCACCTGTCCGGAAATGTACCTTCACCCATGCAAGCGTTAAAAACATCCGCGAATCTTTCAGATTGTAGGCCAATGGCTAGTTTTAAGGCCTTGTTTGGGATGGTATCCGGGCCAGGAGCCTTGTCATTTTGTAATCTCGCTGCCGCCACTAACACCTCTTCTCCAGTGATGGGCCAGTCTACTGGCAAAGCAGTATGCTGCATCTGTTTCGGGCCTATTGACGAGGTGGCCGGAAATAAAGTTTCCACAATCATAGCCATGCGCCCTTCGTCAGGAGCCGCCGGCTTAACAGCCCTAAGCTTTTTCATGGCTACTTTATAGGCCAAGCCCCAGGGGTCATTTTCTATCGAGTCACAAAGTTCCAGAAAACAGGTTTTTTTTCGTGACTTAATAAGCTCTTTAAGGTCCCTTCTTCTGGCTGCAAATTCTGCTTGCAGCAGCAAGAACTCTGATCTGCCACGCGATCTTTGGTAGAGCCTTCTAGCACGAAGACACTTTTTCCTTGCCTCCGCAATGTTCTCGTCCCACCAGTAGACAGGGGCTCTATGTCGGCTATGCCCTCTTCGGGCCTTCATGCTAGCGTTGCATGCCGCCCTCACTGCGTCCATAATGGTGTCCGCCTGACTTGAAGCATCTCCGTCTAGTCGGGGAATGTTGAGTGCCGACGTAAAAATAGATGGATTAAGAGTATCCACGCGGAATGCTTGGCCTCCTTGATCTGTTCGCGGTTGGTTGGGCATTTGGTGTGCGCTTCTATTGATGGAGCATATAATGGCCAGGTGATCGCTACCAGTGTAAAAATCACAAAGTTTCCAGATTGAGTGAGGGAAAAGACAGGCACTTGTGAATGTAACGTCGATTACAGAGCCGCATCCTGCCCTACTAAACGTATGCTTGGATCCAGTGTTTAGCACAGCAATATCGAGGATCGCCCAGGATTCGAGAAGCGTTCTACCCCTAGCATTAGATGAACTGCTGCCCCATTCTTCAGACCAAGCGTTAAAATCACCTGCGATTATAACATTTTGCTTTGAACTTGCATCAGCGGAGATGGAGTCAATTATTCTCTCGAATTCCGTGAGTCTCAGGCTGGGGGCTAGGTAGCAACTATAGTACCACATATCCCCGATTTTCGCGCGAACGTAGCCAAGGGACGAATAAATCGACTCCATAGCCGGTACGTTTTGTCCGCATAACCAAATGGCAGCTTTTTTAGACGAGTCCACTACCCACAGTGGGCCATCGCCTGTTTTATACGGCTCGCTCAAAATCGCTATATCAGCGTCTACTTCACGCGCTGTTTGCGCCAACAGATCCTGTGCCACTGCACAGTGGTTGAGGTTTAGTTGAATAAACTTCATCCCGGTTTGTTTGTAATTTGGGCGCCAGATCTTGTCAACGGGCAGTCTTTACTGCCGGCAAAATGCTTCCTGTCGGTGCGGTTTGCTTCGACGCAGTTGTAACAATTTGGATCGTTTTCACAAGCCGCAGCTTTATGTCCAGGCTGCCCACATCTGAAGCACCAGCTGGTTCGGTCAACTGTACTCTTGCAGTTGAAAGCCACATGTCCAAAATTGAGACATTTGTAGCATCTCCGCTGAGCCACTCTTTCCCTGATGTGGCAGCTGAACCAGCCCACTACCAGTGTTCTCTTCTTTAAAAGAAAGGCCGCAGCTGTCTGTGGCAGACATACAACTGCCATTTGCGTCTCGTTGAAGGTTGGTCGCAGCGTCTTCACTGCGATGGCGCTTCCCAATATACCCGTTGCCTTTGTAATGGCCGTAATGATGTCAGTTGCCGTTACTAGGCAATCTAGCTTCCGCAGTTCGATGTATGACAAGTCAGTGACAGTTCGAACTTTGGCGTTCATGCCCAATACGTTGCATATCTCCTCTTGTATTTTCCGGTCTCCATCTTTGCTTTTAAGCTCCAGAAGCAGATCGCCATTTTGTGTCTTCCTGGCCCTTACCACTTCGTCTTTAATGCAATTTAGCCGCCCGTCGTCCCGTCGGGTTACCATTTGCAACATTTGCGCATACGAAATGCCCTCTTCCGCCTTGATTATAATGGCATCTGGCCGACCTCTGCGCGGCTTGCGCCTCGCTGAGACCACTTGCCAATCTGAGGATGGCCCATGAGTACCCACAGTATCGCCCTCAATAGCATTAGCGCTTGTGGGTGCACTACCGCCTAACATGGCCGCATACGTGGGCCTAAACTGCCCGCTGCCTCGCTTTCTTTTGGGTGGAGTATTTCTCTGACCGGGTGGCTCCTCTCTCGGGCGCTTTGGGCTGTCGGAGTGTGCTACCGAGTTCTCAATACGCTTGGCTTTGGTTTCCGGCCATGTGGCCTGCGTGGCCACATCCACTGTGGTGTTTTTTACGCATTTTCCGCCAAGAACTAAATGGCAGATCGCTGTTTGCAGCTCTATCATGCGCCTTATGTCGTGCATCGTGTTTTGATTCACATGCCGAACCTGCGGTTTGCCGTCATCCTTCTTCTTAAAAGTGTTCTCCAGTTGGCGTAGGAGATTGCCCAAGTCGTCAAGCTCCGGAATGCGCGATAGTACAACCGGGCTTAGTACCGGCGTCGCACTCGCATGACTATCAGACGGTGGTAACGGTGGCCTGGCCGGCGAAGCCACTGGCGACCGCGTCATCCTACTGCTCTTTCTAAACGCCATCTCTTCGCCCCCCTGATCAGTGGCCACACCATCCCAGCGGGCTTGATCCATCGACGCAGTCATTTTGTCCATTTCCCTATGTTGTTTCAAAATTAAATTTGAATTTAAATTTAAAAATGCAACGGCAAGGGAACGGCGCGTAGGCGCCACCTGGCGAATGCAGCCTTGGGCACAGCCCAAAGCCGATTTGCGTTGTCCAACACTGGTCGCTCAGCTGATCAGTGGCGCTTTGAGGGGCAACTCTACAAGTTTATTTCGCTGCCACAAGTGAACGTGCGTCCAGAACGGAGTGGATTTCGGATAACAGAGAGAATGGGAGAGATCTACGCACCAATACTATGACGAAGGCGGCGGCTGGAGACAAAAAGGCGCCAAGTTCCCCCCCCCGAGCGCCAACGAGAACGAAGCTGGCTTGAAAAGTCCCAAAGCCCTCGCGATAGTGGCACAGCTGTTGGCCAGGTGCCGCCGATGTAAGCCTGCTTGGGGTGAGTCGTGTGGCACGCAGAGTCCCACTCCTGAATTAAGAAAGCTTTAATTATAGGCACTGACCCGACAAACTTGCGGAGCACTTGGAAAAAACACAACTTGCTATCTCTATACACAGCTGTGTGTGTGTGTGTGTGTGTGTGTGTGTATGGGTGGTTAGAGAGCAAACCTAACAAAACTAACTCTTTTTTTTTCTATACACAATGTATGAAAAGTTTTTAATGTCGATGTTCGTGTTTTGTCCCTTGATCCTTGGGTAACTATTTGCCAGACATGCGCCTGACTGAACTGATTACCGGAATGGACCGGGCCGGACCGTAACCGTAATGTGGCTACTAAATAATGTATACGCACATATACACAGTGGATAATCTGTGTCCCAAATTGACGGGCAAAAGCGCTAGCAAAAGTCAATGAACCTAAGAGAGAGATAGAGAGACAGGCAAAGCGACAGAGCAATGTGATTTCTCGAGATTCTCGAATGCGTTTTGAAATGATTGTGATTTCTTGCAACAATAAGCCGCAAAGTATACACAGAATTCTTTCATTTTTATTTTCACATTTTGCGGCCAATGTAAACAGGCCGGCATAGATACTCATTCACCCTCAACCACCCACCCACGTCCCCGCTTTGTAAGTCATGTAACATAAACTAATGATCAACAGAACACAGCGGGAAGTCCGTTTACCTTAAAATGCTAATTACACACCAACGCAGTGTATGTGTGTATGTAGGGGGGGGGAATTGGTGCAAGTTCTTGGAAATGGGAAGGTGCCCCAAAATTGGTCAATGAAAATTTGGGTCGATTCCAATCAATCGATAAATATTTCTGATTTTGAATGAAATCGAAGAGAATATTTACACATGCTTCACAGTCAGTGTAAGTACATACTCTGTTTCATTTTTGTTTACACCGACAAGCTAAAACACTAAATAGCTTGTCTAAGCTCTCAGACGTGACAACGAAGTGTAAGTAGTAGGAGTATCTGGTGGAGAAAGGGGCGTGGTTTCAAAAGAAACCACACCAACGGACAGGTTTGCATGACTAATTCAAGGTGCAAGGTGTCCCATTTAGAAGTTATTAAATGAAAAACCTTAGAAACTATTCTATGGTTAAATGAAGAAAATCCTTTTGTTTCGGATAGTAGGCTATTCTTTAGGTAGGATAGCTTTGCTAATTCATATAACCCTGTTTGACCATGGCAATTCTTCTTCTTGAAGAGGTTAGACAGCAATAGAAATTTCTTTGTGATCCACTTAGCGAAATTTGGATAGCTGCATTCTACGAAAGTGTACTATAAAGTTTGAATGGTGGAGAAACATTTAAGCCAATCTTAAATATTGATTTAGCATTCTATGAAACTTGTTGGCAACACCTCGTTATGCAGCTGCAACCCCATAGATGAGAATATATTTACATAGGTATATCCAATGATATATGTATATGTTGCTGCTGCCTCTTTGCATACATTGTGTGTTCTATTGATTTTCTACGCAGTGCTTTGGCATGCGTGTCACCCTACCACCCACCGACTGAACCACCCAACTACCTGTTTTCTTGAAATTGTCCTGGCCTTGCTATATACAAATAACCCCTCCTTTCTGAGACAACAAATGCAACAATGGCTGGGCAACGCAGCACTGTCAACATGCCGATGTCGACGACGACGACAACAACGACGACAGTCATGCAACATAATTCGTTATCTGTCACGCGTCGTCTGTCGATTGTGCTGTTGTTGTTCTTGGTTTGCCGGTGTTTCTTTGTTGGTATTTCCTTTTCTAATGCGCTTTGGCAACAATTTTTTCCAACCCCCAAAGTAAATACCAAGCCAAACAAACCAACCACCCATCCACCCACTTGCCCACCAATCAGCCATCTAACACCCTCCACCCATCCAGTCAACCTTTATTGCCTACCAATAGCAAACATATCGTTTCAGGATATTGTGATTTTATCTACAACTATTTTTTGATAGTTTCGTTTAAAAAGAAATGAAATGAATGCTAATTAACATTAGTCCACTAAAATAAAAGAAGTAGAAGCAATAACTGGATCTTTTGTTTACAATTGAATCAAAGTTTTTAAAGTTTAACTACTTAGACTAACTATAGGAGCTAAGGACAGGTGATGAAGTTAAGATGTAGAGTATGAAATAGTTTAAAGGCAAATGTCTTATAATTGAAAATATCTCAATGTTATCTTAATTGACTAACCAAAAACCGAAAGATTTACCACTCAAGCGGTAAAGCATTGAATCCTCCTCCACTTGATTTACAACATTAATTCAAGGGTGTGAAAATGTGGCAAGGTCTCCCCCACCCGGCTTGTGTCTACCTCTCGCGAGTGTAGTATCACCTTACAATTTTGCAATATCCTTAACTGCCCCAAAAGATTGCTTGACGTTTGCCAAGTGTCGACAGTTTGTTAAATTTAATACATACTTGAAATTTTATATTAGACGGATGCATGCATCATGCTGGTGGTACATACATACATATATACATACATATAGCTTTACATCTATATTTAGTACTATTCGCATTTTGCAGCATCTGCTGCCGCACGCAAATGTGGGCGAAAAGTTCATTCAGTCAGTGAAGGCAAAAAAAAAGGAAAAAGCCGGCCCACGTAAAGTATAAATACAAATTCGGAAACTGTAGGCGCATTCCAGGCCAATCCAACGCCCACACTTCGGCAGTCTTCAGTCCTTGCAAAGGACTTCCACCTGAAGAGTCGTGTGTGACAGAGAGAGAGAGATAGAGAGAGAGAAATGCGCTCTCTCTTTTAGGATTGATGGCAACTCTGTACGGAAGTTTTTAACTGCTTTTGTCTGAGCTTTTGAAAAGCTTATTATTTATGTTGATAATTAATATCAAAGAAATTCCATAATGGGACTTGAAAACCAATCCATTTAAGTATAAGGCTCGAGCTAAAATTTATCTATTTGGAGATGAAAAGATTCACATTTAGCCGAAAGTTTACTTGATCACAAAATTTTGAATCAGCTTTAGCGGCAGCGATTTATCGATGACTTATCGATAAAAAGGACTTGAAACTCTGAAAAGTATGCTGCAGCAGAGCATGTAAACTTTGTATAATTGCAATTTGCTCTCATTATTAATACTTCCTCTTCCTTTTGTTGGCTCGCTCCTTATGGCCAAAGGATGCTTTACTCTTGGTGAAGCGCAGGCGCTTAAGCATTCATTGAGGGTATTCAGATTAAACTTCAGAGAGAGAGGAAACTCTGTCATGTGTGGGGGAAATGGCAGTGGGAGGGGAATAAAATGTGGCAAGGATTTAGCGGTGGCGCCGCCAAACCTTTCTGATTTCCTCTTACCTTCACATAATAACAGCAAAGACAAATTTTGCGCACAATTTTTGAGTGCGCGTTGCGTCAATGCGTGCTTGAATGCCTATGTGTGGGTGTGTGTGTGTGTAAGTGAGTGAGTGTGTGTTTTTGGCATGAATGAGAGTTTGAAGCCATCTAAAACTAAATCACATCGACTCGCAGCAGTTGAAACTCTGTCACAACTCCAGCTAACTGGAATCAAAACAAAAAAGAAAAACACATTCAAATAAAAGCAAAAGAAAAATAATCAAAAAACAAAAACCCCTGAAAACATTTGCAAAAATACAATAAAACAAATAAGTAACAAAACTAAACAAAGTTCCTTTCACTTCAGTCAGTTGAACGATATGCCTAAATATGCAAAGGATTCTAAAGGGCTTCGACAATAAGCATGACAGAGAAAAGTCACCGCCTCGTGTTTTTTTTTTTTTTTGTTCTCCTTTCCATTGCACGCCTACATAAATAAGTTTTTGCAAATCAAAATATGACTTAAAAGGATTTAATAATTATCATTGTTCACGCCACCGGGTGAACAGCAGTGAGCGGCGAAGAGCAGTGAGCGGTGAGGAGTGAGGAGGGTTTTTTGATCCTCGGCGTCTACGGTCACACCAGGAGGAGTGACTTGATTTTTTCCAATGGGCACCGCCATCACTAAGAATCGAGCCTTTCACCCGAACACCCGTTCTCTTGCATTTTTTTTACGATTTGTTAATCACTTTCAACCCGAACCATTTCCGTGTGTGCCGGTTTACCTGTGAATATTATATAAATAATAAAACCTACATTTAGTTAACCGAAGTTTCTCGTGCGTTTTAATTCACCACTCGCTCACCACAAACTGAAGAAATTGGCACCCGCCAACTCCTTGTATTTCATTTGGATCCTTCCGCCCCCCCACGAACATTGGTCCTTCGAGCCGGATATCCTTCCGCTCCTCCAGCTTGCATCGGCGGAATTCCTGATAAGTACAAAATTTCATTATTCATTTCATTTACATACTACTAAAAGTGTGAGGTTTTCCCGCTTCTCCATAGCGACCTACACACTTTTACATATTGTATGTACATACCTGACCTGTTCCAAGGTTTCATGGTAGTTCCTAATCCTTAGCGTGATTGTCCAACGTTCTCATTTTACATTCCACGATTATCCATTTTCATTTATGTTTTTTTTTCCTCGCACTTGTCCAAATCCACCTTTTTTACATATGCATTCACATGTACATGTAATTTCCACAGCTGTTTGCCAAATCCGCGTAAAAGTTTAAAAAAAAAAAAAAAAATTATTAAAGTGTTATAAAAAATAGGGAAAAATAAAAATCAAAGTGTTCACCGCGTTTTCTTATGTGTTGGAATAATAATCTTTAATGCCAAACTTATTTCCACACGCGCGTATCTACGTACATACATACATCGTCACCTGTTGATGTACGCGCATATGTACATACATATCCATATACATACAATCCCTTCGCACATTTACCACGACACAAAAGGCAAAAAAAATATTCTTTTTTTTTAAATAGCACTTCACGTATGCACCGCGATTTCTTGCGCGTTCGAATTAGGTGCGAAATTAATTTCCTCACGCGCGTCTTTGGATACCGGTGCACTTGCTTACATACGTACATACATACATATGTATATGCTTACATAGTCATACATTGCACATACATATGTACATATCCACAACGCATAATACATTTCGGTGTCGCGCATTGATTTAACACAACCCCACATCCAATTAAATTACAATTACTTACGTTTTTTTTGTTGTTGTGAACAACGCGTGTGCATACATATCTATACTCACCTGTGTACTTATGCATGTACGTACACACATAGATCAAAGCATCTGTCCATATGCATTGATCGGTTGTTTTATTTGCGCACAACACTCGCTTGTTTTTCCGCACAACACTTGTTCTTGGTTTTTCCGCACAACCACAAAAAAAAAAATTATTCACATACATAATTAAACAACAAAATCAAAAACCAAATATATAAACAGCGGCCGACAGCTGTTTTCGGAGTAGTGGTGACACGTGAGTCGAGTCGTGATATCGATAGGCGGCTCAAGCGCGCCAAATTTAAATCACATTATTTCCGATTCTCTTTTTTCGCCTAATTATATATCCGCCCATATTTATAAAACAATACATATATATTTTTCCAGCATTATCGTGCCCACATTTATATATCCGTCCATATTTATAAATCATTTATATAATTTTTCCGGCCAACTTTTTGCGCTCACATATATATATCCGTCCATATTTATAAATTATATATATAATTTTTTCGGCCAGTATTTTGCGCTCATATATATATCCGCCCATATTTATAAATAAATACATATATATTTTTTCCAGCACTATCGGGCCCATATTTATATATCCGTCCATATTTATAAATTATATATATAATTTTTTTCGGCCAGTATTTTGCGCTCATATATATATCCGCCCATATTTATAAATAAACACATATAAATTTTTTCCAGCACTATCGGGCCCATATTTATATATCCGTTCATATTTAAAAACTATATATATATTTTTTCCGGCCAGTATTTTGCGCTCAATATATATCCGCCCATATTTATAAATAAACACATATAAATTTTTTCCAGCACTATCGGGCCCATATTTATATATCCGTTCAGCTTTAAAAACTATATATATATTTTTTCCGGCCAGCCTTTTGCGCTCATATATATATCCGCCCATATTTCTAAATAAATACATATATATATATTTTTCCAGCACTATCGGGCCCATATTTATATCTCCGTCCATATTTATAAATTATATATACAATTTTTTCCGGCCATTATTCTGCGCACACATATATATCCAGATCCAGATTTATATAAAAACGTATTTTCCTTTTATCCTATACATCTTTGTTTATATATTTCATCCGTGTTTTGTTTTATACGTACTCCCATCGGTAATTTTCAATCCGCATTCGTGCGTTCGTATATTATTCCGCATCTATCCCCATTAAAGAGGCTTCGTTTCCGAGCCACACGCGAGAAAATTCTCCCGCAATCCTGCGGTGCACAGTGAGGAAGTTCTTGCGTCCCCATACAGTCCACTTCTCACTTCCAAAACAAAAAAAAGGGACGCGCACAAACGCGGTGTTCGTCGGTAAGCTCGTCCCCTGAGTATGTCCACGGAGCCGTCCAAGACTGCGCCGAAGTCCAACAGTCTTTCGTCTCCCTCTGCAACTCCGGAGAAGGTTCGGCCTCCGACAACTCCGGTGACCGTGAAGCGTACGGATATTTCGCGCAAGTTCTCGTCAGTTCGCAGCCGCAGCGAATCCCCAAGGTCCCGTCCGTCTTCGTCCAGCTTACCTGAGGGTCGCAGATTCTCGGTTAAAGACTCGAGGGAACACCAAGGTCGTTCCAAGCTTTCAACTCAGACCCAGATTCCGCACGTTGTTGTGACGCACTGTTCTGACGCTCCCGTCACCCGATCCGTATCACAACAGCGTAGAGAACACTCCAGAATGTCCCTTTCCGATTTCGTTATAGCGTGCGACGCATTGACTCTGTTTGAAGC
This sequence comes from Drosophila tropicalis, assembly GCF_018151085.1. NCBI lineage: Eukaryota > Metazoa > Arthropoda > Insecta > Diptera > Drosophilidae > Drosophila > Drosophila tropicalis. The sequence continues at coordinate 4,436,637 of NW_027172602.1, read as the reverse complement.
TCGCGAGAGTGAAGCTCTAACTTCTGAAGTGCCCTTGTTTTCCATTAAAATGCACTTAGAGCAGCTCAAATCCCTTTGGTCAACTGTCGAGATGGAATACTCCCGTTGTCACAAGGCCTTGACAATCCAAGCCGACGAGGAAAGCTTGGCAAACATAAGCCACATCAAGGCGAAGCACGAATCCGCTTACGCGGCATATGTGCGATGCGGGACGTTGTTCGGAGAACGCATCGAACAGCTCTCGGTACAGATGACGACTCTTAGGCGTCAGCCAACCGCTCCGTCGGGGCCACCGGGGCATAGAGTTCCTCCGTGTGAGGTAGAGACATTTGATGGCGACAGCCTAGCATGGCCCACATTCCGCGATTTGTTCGCCGCCATTTATATCGCCAATCCGTATTTGTCACAAGTGGAGAAGCTCTATCACTTGAACGCCAAGACGCGAGGGGAAGCGAGAACCATCGTGGCTAAGTCCCCCCTGACGAATGAGGGTTTCCAGGCCGCGTGGGAGAACCTCACCGCACGGTACGAAAACAGCCGTCTGCTGGTCATGACTCAAGCCAGACAACTCCTTCAGATTCCCGCGGTGGCACAAGAGTCGGGCAAATCCTTGCGAGAGCTGCAGACCGCGTTTCAAGGGTGTCTTACCGCACTTGAGCGTTCGGGTGTTAGTACTGAGAATTGGGATGTCCTACTTATCGCCATCTGCACTAGTAAATTGCCGAAGGCCACAATCCTCCTGTGGGAGCAATCAGTGCCCAATAAGACTGTCGTCTCAACGTGGTCCGATTTGAACCAATTTCTTACCGATCGGTATCGGGTCCTGGATGCCACCGACGAACATAAGTCGGCCCCAAGTGTCCAAGCCATCCCCATTGGCCCCCGCAAATCCTCTGCAACGATGAAAGTCCAAGCGTTTCCAGCGAAAGCTCAGCTCAAATCGGCGTCTTGCAAGCTGTGCCATCGGGAAAATCACCCAATACGGCTCTGCCCTAGTTTCCTTGATATGCCTGTTCAGAGGCGGCTGGAAACCATTAGACAGCAGGGACTTTGTCTGAACTGTTTTGCCCGCGGTCATCAAGTGAAGGGCTGCTCCAGTGCGCATAATTGCCATACCTGCAAGGAACGTCATCATACGCTGTTGCATCCTAGTGATGTGTCCGTGCCCTCGCCATCCGCTGCGCAAGTCCCACCATCCAGCGTCACAGAGCGCCCGTCCGCGAGCGACCAGCTCACAAATGCTCAAAGTTATTTTGCATCTACCCCAGGCAGAGGCCTTTTAGGCACTGCGATTGTCACTCTGCACCATCGTGGTGTGGATCATCATATTCGGGCGTTGATCGACTCGGGAGCCGATTCAACTTTTCTCTCCGAACGCGTCTTCAGCATGGTCCAGCCCCCCTTCTACCCAGTAGACGCCGCGGTTACTGGCATGGGCCAGAGTGATGGAGGCTGCGCCGACAAGGTGTGTCTGCTAATGCTGTCTCCCCCGTGTGACAGATTGAACAAGATTGAGGTCTCCGCCCTGGTCGTATCCAAATTGTCAGGGGCCATTCCAACAGCTCCATTCCTTAATACGGTTCCGACGCAGTGCCTCGATCGCCCCCTGGCTGACCCGTACTACAACAAGCCCGCGCCTATTGACATGATCATCGGTGTAGACCTGTTTCCCCACATCCTCGGAGAACGGATCAAAAAGGATATTGGTGATTTTGTCGGGCTAGAAACCATCTTTGGATGGGTTCTGTGTGGGGCTATCACTCCTGACCCCCCGGTGTCTAGATCCGTTTTCGCGGCACAGACGCGAGTTAGTCCCGAAGCAAAGCTTGATGTACTCCTCACCAAGTTTTGGGAGGTGGAAGACCTTCCCGCAAAGCCGGAAAAGGAGGATGACGCATTCTGCGAGCGGAACTTCCAGGAGACCACCCAAAGGGGAAAGGACGGCCGATATGTTGTGTCCCTACCGTTCAAAGGTCCGAATAGCGTTGACTTGGGCCACTCAAGACCGATCGCGCTGGCTCAATTCCTGCGGAATGAGGCACGCCTTCTCAAGGATCCGGTTCTAAAAACGCAGTACGATGCCATTATTCAAGAATATGAGGAATTGGGTCATATGATTCGGGTGACGCCGCCTCAAGATGGGAAAAACTTCTATCTCCCCATCATGCGGTGTTTAAGCCCGATAGCACCACCACTAAGGTACGCGTGGTATTTAACGCGTCGAGCCCCTCCACACAAGGCGTCAGCCTCAACGATGTCTTGCACACCGGTCCTACTCTTCAGGCCGACCTCACGCTTCAGGTACTGAAATGGCGGTTCTTTCAATTCGTTTTCAATGCCGACATAACGCAGATGTATCGACAAATCCGAGTCGATCCCAGGCATACCCCCTTTCAGCGGATCCTCTACCGAGACCGCTGCGGCAATATTCAGGATTACGAGTTACAAACTGTCACGTTTGGGGTTAACTGCGCGCCATTCTTGGCGATCCGAGTCCTTTTACAACTGGCACAAGACGTGCAAACGATGTATCCTCAGGCGAGCGAAATCCTTCGGAACTACATGTATGTTGATGATGTCCTTGCCGGCGCTCACACTGAAGCCGACGCTCGTCTCGCCATACGAGAGCTTCAAGCGGTCCTCCAATCTGCGGGATTCCCGCTTCGGAAGTGGACTTCCAATAAGAAGGAAGTACTTCAAGCCATTCCGAGAGAGCACCTGCTGCGAGAGGACTTTCTCGAGCTGGAAGACGCGAGCACCGCAAAAACCTTGGGTATTCGATGGCAAGCTGCTGAGGACGTCTTCTTCTTCACCACAGCGGACCCCCCCCTTGAAGGAGTCGATCTCCAAGAGGCAGGTTCTGTCTCATATCGCTAAGCTCTTCGACCCCGCTGGGTGGCTAGCCCCATTTGTCATCCGAGCGAAGATATTCATGCAGCAAATCTGGCTTACCGAACTGGGCTGGGATGATGCTCTGCCGCCTCTCCTGCTGCAGCAATGGCATGAATTCCTGCAGGATTACCCAGGCCTCAGTCGACTCCGCATTCCCCGTTGGCTAAACACCAGCGATAAGCTCTCGTGGGAGCTTCATGGCTTCTGTGACGCGTCACAGAAAGCGTATGGAGCGGCCCTATATGTGCGGGTTCGGTACGGCAATCAAGTAGACGTCCATTTATTAACGGCTAAGACCCGTGTAGCTCCAGTCAAAACAGTCTCGCTGCCTCGGCTAGAGTTGTGCGGAGCGGTTCTGCTAGCCGATCTCTGGGCGTCGATCGTTCCTGAACTTCCAATCCGACCTGCAACCTCCCAGTTTTGGACCGACTCTACCATCGTGTTGGCTTGGCTCAATAAACCTCCGTGCAGTTGGTCCACCTTCGTGGCCAATCGCGTATCCAGGATCTCCGAAAGCACTAGTGGCCAAAGCTGGTCACATGTGCGCTCCGAGGACAACCCCGCGGATCTGGCGAGCCGTGGAGTCTCCGCGGCCGAGCTATCGGCCAGCAGCCTCTGGTGGCATGGGCCGGACTGGCTCCAGAGAGCCCCCGAGTATTGGCCAACTCCCCATAACGAACTCCCAGACACCCAGCTGGAGCAACGGGTCCAGTGCCACACCACCGCGACCACGCTACTCGAGGACGTCAGCGAACGGTTCTCGAATTATGGTAGGGCTCTACGAGTCATCGCGTACATCCTACGCTTCGCCACCAAGAGGATTTCGACGCCTTCCACGGTTCGCCTCACCAATGACGAACTTCTTTCCGCCGAGCGCGCCTTGATTCGGACCTCTCAGCGGCGGGAATACCTCGCGGAGATACGGGCCCTGGGCGAAGGGCGACCCCTGCCATCATCCAGCACTCTACTCAATCTGAACCCATTTCTCGACCAGCATGGGTTACTCCGCTCCTGCGGACGACTCCGGGCCGCTGAGTCCCTCCGATATGATGAACGTCACCCTATTCTCCTCCCATATAGTACTCATTTCACTCGCCTGCTTGTCGCATTCGCCCACCGCATCACGTTGCATGGCGGCAATCAACTGATGGTGCGGTATTTGCGCACCAAATTCTGGATCCCACGGATAAAGAACATGGTAAAGTCCCACATCAAGGGGTGCAAGGTCTGCATCGTTCATCGTCGACGACTACAGACCCAGATGATGGGTGATCTCCTCGAGAACGCATCACGTATTCCAGGCCCTTCACCCACACGGGCATTGATTTCGCAGGGCCGTTCGAGATCAAAAATTACACCGGGCGTGCGTGTCTCATAACTAAGGGTTATGTCTGCGTCTTTGTGTGTTTCAGCACGAAGGCAATCCATCTCGAGGCTACCTCCGACCTCACCACTGAAAGATTTCTGGCAGCCTTCTCTCGGTTTGTCGCACGGAGACAATGTCCACAGCGCATTTACTCCGACAACGGCAAAACCTTCGTAGGGCCTCAAAGGCGCTCGAAAAAGATTTCCTGAACGCCACCAAGCTTGAAATAATGAAGGCATTCCCCCAGCACATCCTATCCTGGCAGTTCATTCCGCCAAGCGCGCCCCACATGGGAGGACTGTGGGAAGCAGGGGTCAAAAGTTTTAAGACCCTGTTTTACAAGTCCTCGTCCACTGTCAAATACACCTTCGAGGAACTTTCCACTCTCCTGTGTAGGATCGAAGCGTGCCTAAACTCCAGGCCAATCTCTCCCATGAGTGAGGACCCAGAGGATCTACTGGCCCTAAGCCCGGGACATTTCCTGATTGGAGGACCACTCTTAGCCATTGCGGAACCGGAAATTCTGGTCGAGCCTATGTCGCTGATCAACCGATGGCAGCGACTAAAGGCAATCCAGCAGGCTTTCTGCCGCCGCTGGAAGAGTGAGTACCTCAAGGAGCTTCACAAACGGAACAAGTGGAAATCACCGACTCGCAGCATCCAGACCGGCGACCTCGTGATCGTGTCCGAAGATCATCTCCCCTCCAACGAGTGGCGCTTAGGGCGAATTGAGCGCACTCTGCCCGGGGCTGACGGCCTCGTCCGAGTGGCTGATGTCACCACCGCGCGTGGGTCTATCCGAAGACCCGTAGCGAAGCTCATTCTGTTGCAAGACAGCAGGAGTCCTGAGTCTAAAACCTTATCGTGACTCCTAATCCCTCTATGTTTCCTCCGAATGTCCTCGTCTCCGTGCATGTTTCTCGTTCCCGTGCATAGACTAATCCACTCCCCCATACGTAATTTCTTTCGTTACAGTTCATTCAGCTCGCCCTTTCATAGCGACATGGCCCCCACGCGTCTGCCGCACCACCGCAGCAAACGAGCTCCACAGGGCACGAACGTGTACCGATGCCGGGTCTGTCGGGGGGTTCATGCACTCCGGCAGTGTCAGCGCTTCCTAAACCTCCGAGGGGAAAAGCGGCTTCGGGCGGTGCTCATCAATAAATATTGTCCCAATTGCTTGGCCCACGAGCATTCATCCGACGCGTGTCGGACTCGCCATGGTTGCCGACGATGCGGGCAAAGGCACCATACCCTGCTCCACATGGCCGACCAACCGCCGAGACGACGTGCCTCCGCCCGGCGTCGCAGCCGATCACCCCCCTCCAGTCGTGCTGCACCCCCGCTACAACCCCGTTCCCGATCATCGTCCGACCGCTCCGCTTCCCCAGAAGGCGCACCCGAGATTTCGTTATCCTCCCTGCTCCACGCCAGGACGACGACTGTCCTGCCCACCGCAGTCCTACGGTTGGGCAATGGCTCGAAATCCTTCGAGACCCGCGTCCTTCTTGATGCGTGTGCGGCTGAGAGCCGCATCAATCTCTCCTTTGCCCGGTCCCTGGGGTTAGCTGTGACCACGGTCGGGGTCGACCAAGCCTGTACGGCCGTCCTCGAGTCGAGGTCCGACAAGACGTTCCGACGGAACGTTATATTCCGGGTCGAAGAGGACTTGCTCATCCGCACTCCCATCCGGGAAGTGGCGGCGCCGGTCCGAGAGAAGTTCGCAACCCTGATCCTGGCCGACCCCTACTTCTATCGGCCGGCGTCGGTATCCGTGGTGCTCGGGGCAGACCTCTATCCTGAGGTCATCCAACCAGGCTGTGTGCCCGGTCATAGCGGTACTCCCGCAGCCCAGAGCACCGTGTTCGGATGGGTCGTCTCCGGCTCCTGTGGGATCTAGGCGCTCCAGGACGTTGCCGTCCCCCATCCTTTATATGTCCAGGGTGACAATTGCAACATGTTGCAAGGGGGGCGGTATGTTCACGCCACCGGGTGAACAGCAGTGAGCGGCGAAGAGCAGTGAGCGGTGAGGAGTGAGGAGGGTTTTTTGATCCTCGGCGTCTACGGTCACACCAGGAGGAGTGACTTGATTTTTTCCAATGGGCACCGCCATCACTAAGAATCGAGCCTTTCACCCGAACACCCGTTCTCTTGCATTTTTTTACGATTTGTTAATCACTTTCAACCCGAACCATTTCCGTGTGTGCCGGTTTACCTGTGAATATTATATAAATAATAAAACCTACATTTAGTTAACCGAAGTTTCTCGTGCGTTTTAATTCACCACTCGCTCACCACAAACTGAAGAAATTGGCACCCGCCAACTCCTTGTATTTCATTTGGATCCTTCCGCCCCCCCACGAACAATCATTTACAAACAAAACTTTTGGTGTGTAATTGTCATTATTATGCTATCCGTGTCGTAATATCCTCGCGTATCCTGTGATGTTGTGCAAACGTATTTCAAAGTGATTAAAATTTTAAGGGAGTCAATGCAGAATGCAATCCAATTGCAGCACTTCCACAAGCATTTCCATTTGTGGTAAGAGTCTTGGCTAAAAGAGATTAAATGCACATCCATATTCACGTTATTAATATTCACATCTTCAGTTACGAATATCGCTTACTAACAGGTGTTTATGCAATGAAAGAAAGGACACAACTCTGTTGTGTTTGGGGTAGGATTAAAAATTTAATTGGTGTTAGCAAACAAAAACAAGTATTCTGTTGTTACACCCAAAAGCACCTTTTCGTAAACGTCTTTTGAGTCCGTCATAACTGATGGCTCATTTGTTCAGTTGTTCATGTGAATCACTTTATTCATTCATTCACTTTACTCATTTAATTGTTTAGTTCTTCTGAGACTTATCTCCTTACATATTCGTCAAGTCACTGATAAAGTGATAAAGTGGCGAAATCAAACGACTTGAAAATTGCAATAAACTAAAGCTAAAAGTGATTAAAGTTTATTTTTTTTTTTTGCAAGTTTCTAAATTAAAACCTAAAAAGAGATGTTTATTTTAAGATGTTAATTCAATGGAATCGAAAGTCGGATATGTCGTTTATTAAGAATTATACGTTATATTGTATTCTATTGTTTATGAAAATAGATTCGTTTATATTCATTTGCCATTAGAAGTAGATACAAACAAACAATATGCATGACGTATGACTAGAATTGGTTTAGAATATAACAATTTTTGAAAAGAAAGCAAAGATCATGAAACAAAAACTCTGATCATTTGAGAAGATATATGTACATTTGATACATATATTGTTGTATTTGTAAACAGGAAACAATGAATTGGCCAATGAAAAGTTATCAGGGCACACGTATGTAAGTGTATCTATGCGTGTGTGTGTGTGGGGGGGAGCAGGTATAATTAAAAGGTATGCGTGTGTGTATTTGTGTATACACGGTAAATGCCGATAAAAGGTCAAAGTGCACAAACAGCACTAAAATCCGTCAGTTGAGGTGGCAATTCTGTCAAATTGTCTAAAATTTTGACAACTTTAATTTCGCACAAAAAGTTTTGTTATTAAGTTACATACACGACATATGAGTATAAACATATCAAATATATATATGTATATGTATATGTATATTGGAGGCTATAAATAAATCGGATTCTTATTAAATTTGTATTTACAGGCCGATGCCAGTTTGGGCATGCATGAGCGCGAATATATTCAGGAGTCATTAAGCTATGTCCTGCGCATACAGGAAGTGCAGGAGCGCATTAAATTCGAATTCGTCGAAATACTGTTGGCCTTCATTTCCGGTTGGCTGGTCTTCTATCACACAGCCCACGAACAGGCTGAGGATCATCGCGATTATCTGCAGGATCTGAGGCACAAGGTGCAAAAAGTTAGTATCGAAAGAAATAGAAATCAATATGAATCAATTAATTAACTATCTTTCTTGTCCAAAACAGACGCGTGAAAACTTTGAGGAGGCACGTGAAAAAAGTCACTGAACTGAAGACCAAATATATGGAAAAGCGCACGGTAAGAAACGAAATTAATCAATCCAATTCAAAGAAAATAAATCGAAAGAATTTGTGTTCCGATTGATCTCATATATAAAATTAGTACTCCGATCTTAACAAAAAGTGGTGCTAATGGTGATTTGTCTCCATTTCGAGCCCAAGAGATCGTTCCTAATTATGTCAGCTATGTGTTCTAGTGTTTCGATCGAAAAACTCTACTCTACCTACCGATCTCTTAATCTACCTAAACTATTTAGAATCACATGTTTTCATTGCAATAGCTGTTAAAGTGAATTAGATTGACTCTTAGGAGTCTAATATGTCCTTTGTGAGGGTATACAAAAGAAACTAGCCACTGGAATTGAATAAACGTTGAGCGATAAGTTCATTTGAATCAATTGAACTGAACTCTAATCATTTTAATTTGTGTCCTTGTTTTTTTTTTACAGAAATCTGAGGAGATTTTCACAAAACGTGGCTATCTATTTTTAATGGAAAAGAGTGAGTACAATTTTTTATATTCATAAAGTTTATGAATTGTTGTGACGTTTTCTGTTTTGGTGAAGGGAAATTTATCATTTACCTTTGAATTGAAATTCATGTGACTCGTTTTATTTTTAGTTAGTATTTTGAAAAGGGGAAAATGTTACTAATTTTTGATCTATTTTTTGCATCTTTGTACTATAACTGATCATTCATAATTTGTTTGGTTCCCTCCTTCTCTTTCCTACACTCTCTTCCGTATGCTATTGGTGTCAACTGCAACTACGACTGCGTAACCAACCTACCATATTACACCACAATTTACCACCAAATGCCATTCTCACTACACACACACACACACATACACCGAACTCAACTGACTTTTAACTGCCAAAAAACGTATCTTAGGTTCCCTTCTGAAAATCTCACTTTTAGAGCCATTTAAAGCAACATGGACAAAATACTATTGCACATTCAAGAAGCAGAAACGCGAATTCACGATGCTGCAATTCAATCAGATGAATCACAGCTTCACTCGTCCCGAGGCCCGTGAAGACGAGAAGCTAACCCTATTCTCGTGCCAACGTCGGGCATCAGAGTTTGAGAAACGTTTCTGCTTCGATCTGACATTCAAAGAGAAACCTGGTATTGTCTATACATTTCAAGCTCTGAGCGAAAAGGATCATCGCTCCTGGCTGAGTGCCATGGACGGCACGGAACCGGTAAGTTAAATTAGTTTATCTCAATTAATGGTCAATTAAATTTACATCTCTCCCTCTCTATCTCTTTTAGACCTATCTGGCACCTGGAAAAATGAAGGCCAGCGAGGCGTATCAGTTGGATGAGACTGGATTTATGTTCGTTCGCCGCTGCATTCAGATACTGGAGAGCCGTGGCCTAGAAGACGAAGGCATTTATCGTAAGAGTGGAGTGGGTACCAAAATAAATAAACTCCTTGCCTTGGGCATGGAGCGCAAGGAAACAGATGATGTATTTTGTGATGAAAAGTATCGTGATCTCATGGAGAGCAATACCATTGCCAGTGCCCTGAAAATGTATTTACGCAATCTAAACGAGCCATTGATGACCTATCAATATCACAGTGGTTTCATCGAAGCAGCCAGTAAGTATAATCGATACATTATTGATCGTTGTTGATCCTCTTAACCTATTTTTTGCGAATTCACAGAGAAAGAAAGCCTCAATCAGCGTGTGAATGATGTTCACAAATTAGTCTATAAATTGCCACAACCGAATTTCGAGATGCTCGACATGGTTATCCGGCATTTAACTGAGTGAGTGAAAAATATGAAATAAAAATCTGAATATCTAACAAATAAATCACAAATTTTACAGAGTATCACGAAAATATGAGAAGAATAAGATGTCTGTCTTCAATTTGGGTGTGGTTTTCGGACCAACGCTACTGCGACCGCTGGAGGAGACAGTGGCGGCCATTTTGGACATTAAGTTCAACAATATTGTCATCAATATACTTATTGAAAACTATGAGAGGATCTTCAAGAATGATCCAAGCAGTGCTGTGGTGGTCTCTGGCAATTCTCTGGCCACTGGAACAACTGTGGGTACAGCTGCCAGTGTGGGTAATGTCCATACGATTGGTAGCAGTCCACCTACACGTATGCCACGAGCGTCCCAAGTCAATAAGACGTCATCATCGTCAGGTGTCGGAGGAGGTGGCGGCGGCGGAAGCATTGGACGCAATTCGATGTATTCACCGCAACAGAAAGTCTATCGTGTGGTTACCAAATCAAATTATACAGATTCCACAATGTCATCCAGTTTGCAAAATATTCCAAATGGTATGATCTATGCCCATGGGCCGGCGAGTGCTAGCAGTAGCACTCCACCGGGTGGGACAACAGCCAGTAGCAGCAGCAATGGCGGCGGAGGCGGCTCATCATCTTTGACCATCTCGCCACATGCGACATCCAATGGAGCGCGGCCAGCCCAATTGGGTAGCATCAAGAACTTGCATTCGATGACACAAAGCGACATAAGCGGACGTCGTTCGGGCCCAACATCATCAGCCAGCTCAGATGCGGCAGCAGCGGCTGCCGTGTATGGCATATTGGGCGCCGGCGCCAGCACCAATGGTGGAACGACGCTGCAGGCGCATCATGCCACACCCGCCACAGCTACCAATAGTCTACGTCATGCGGATTATCTAATGGCCACGGCCACACCGGTTACCCAGTCCGCCTCCAGTAGTCACATCTATTCAAATCCCTCTGTTGGCGGCGTCGGCACAGCTAGCAATCGCCTAAGTTTGAACAATGTATCCCCGCCAACGGCTGCAATGCGAAAAGAGCGGCTTATGGGTGGTAATTCTGGCAATGCATCAGGTGCTGGCGGAGGAGGTGGTGGACCACAACAGCATCCGCCTGTACAGCGCAGTCATTTTGGTTATGGCCAAGCCAAGCATTACTCTCCAGTGGCTGCTGCTTCCACATCAAGCTCAAACGAAAGTGTCTGCGATTCACTATCCTCAAACAATGGCCTTGGCGGCGGTGGCGGAAGTGGTGGAGGCATCATAGCTGGCGGCGGTGGTGGTAGTGGGGGAGGTGGTGTAGTAACTGGTAGCGTCAGCAGCGCTAATGTGGCACGTCTTCTAAATACACGTAGCTCCATTGACTATGCTCCAATTGCGACGCAAGCATCCTCTCTATCCACACTCTTGGGTTCCACCTGCGATGATATTGTGACAGCGACTGCGGCTCCCTCAATGATTGGCGGCGCTGGCATGGGCAGTCTAAGTGGCAGTGGTTCCACCAACGAGAGCACCGACTATGCACCCACGAAAATGCATCGCAACCGCGATATAAACCAAATTAAACGGGATCTGTCCACGGGCACAGCGTAAGGAGAATTCAATTGCTTATAAATCGTTCGATAAATCAAAGAATCTGTTTCTTTTTGCAGACGTGTACGAACCCTGTATGCTTGCATGGGCGAAAGCGAAGGCGAACTATCGTTTGAACCGAATCAAATTATAACTAATGGTAAATATAATCTTTCAGTTTGCTTTCCATTCAGGGTAATAATGGTTAAGCAATCGATCGGCCTAAAAGGCAGAATTTGTTCACAAAAGTTTCAGAAATCAATTGATTCAAATCAGCTATAATCAATCAAAATTTGTAAACACTTTCATTGGTGGATATTCCACGTTTCATTCCCGTTGGGAATGGATTCAAAAAGCATAGAAAAAGACCGATTATTTTGCTTAGAAACAGAATATATTGAATAATAATTGAAATTTTCATTTGCAGTGCGTTTCTCTCATGAGCCCGGCTGGTTACAAGGCACACTAAATGGGAAGACAGGACTTATACCCGAGAATTATGTGGAGCATCTGAAGCCTTATCATTAAACCAAAAGGCAATCTTGGCCTCCCTCTCTCTATCTGTCTCTCTCTCTCTCTCTTTTTGTCTGTCTGTCTCCCTTTCTCTTTATCTATCTAACTTATCAGCTCTTTTTCATACTTTACTCCCAGGCCAACCCTCCCTCCCCTCCACCACCAGCAACTGTAAAATTATTGTAAAAAGATCGAAAAACAAAAAAAAAAAAAAATGTATGAAAATAAAAGTTAAACTTAGACGAAGGAGCAAAGAAAATAGAAAGGCAAAAAAAAAAAAAGGAATCCGAGAAAAGCGCAAAAGCAAGTAATGCTTAATATACATATTTACATAGTTTGTTAATTTATACTTAAGAGCTAATATATATATATAAATATTAATGTATATCTGCGTATATATATATACACATACATACTTATATATATAGTAAATACATTTATATATGTATATTTAAAGCTTAATGTGAAGTTTTAAGTCTAAGCCATAAAAGCCACCAGTTTACTTTAGTATGTAATATGTACAACAACAAATTGTTACAACCATATATTAATACACACCAACACACACACACACACACACACACTTAGGAACACGCATATATACATACCAAGAAGATGAAGTAAAACAAGAAATGTATTTTGAATTATATAGATAGATTACATACAGATATATGCATATATATACATACATATATCATAATATGCTTAAGAAGCAGCGTCACAGCAATTTTGTTTATTTAATTTCCCCATTTTGATAGCAGCAACAAACAAACAAACAAACCAACAAACAAACAATATTAACTAAACAAAAATGTAACTAGTTTTGCTGCAATTGAGCAAAGAAACGGCAAGGGTAAATTAATTTATTGTTGTACGCTTGTATTTGTTGCTTAATTATAATTTGAATATTTTTTTTTTTTTTTTTTTATCTGTATACTCTAACTGTATATACATATACAAACATACATACATACATATATGTAAAACTATATACCATATATAATATATATATATTTATATATATTAAAGGAAAAACTATAACTTTAACTGTACATGGCACTCAAAAACACCCATACAACCACCCAAAACAACGCATATGCATACCCAGACCCAGACCGACCCACCTAGACACACACACACACACACACACACACACACATACAAGCGGCAATTAAACAACGCGTAAAGTGAAAAGAGTGAAACAATTTGCATTTACAACGTTTCTTTTATGTTAACAATATTAAAAGAAAAGAAAACGATTAAATATCTATACATTATATACATATATATATATACATACATACGTAACTATATAATCAAATAAATACTGAAACGTATTTTAAAAGCCAGTTTTGATCTTTTATAAACACAAAAATAATGTATTTGTATGTACATAAATAAGTAAACTCAAAGAGAAAAGGAAAACGAAAACGAAAAATTTGTCTTAGCATTCAAAAACAGCATTTAGAATACAACGTACATTCCAAAAAAAAAAAGAGAAAAGAAAACAAAATACACTTTTGTCATTGAAAAAATGTCTCTGATCAAGTGAACAACTATACGAATTGGTTTCCCAAAATGAATTCTTTTATAAATTTAACCCATGAGTATATACCATATATGTGATTTATTTAGTATTTGAATACTAAAATAAAAACTCCTTTTTAGAGCTTTCTTTCATGTCAGTTTTGGTATATGACAAACTTCTCCTTTATTTTTTTTATTAACTTTTATAAGCTTGAAACTTTTGATATATTTCGATTTGAAATATATTTTTTATATCTATATCTATATATCGGCTATGTATCGATTAACCAGAACGTATAGTTTACCATTTGCAATATAAAGATTCCTAAAAGCTGATTGCAAGACTTATTTCGGGTTTTTTTTTTTTTGGTACTTTAGAATATCATCTCATTGTAATCAGATTGAAAACAGTAAATCATATCAAGGATATATATATATATATATATGTATATATATAAAGTACAGCAAAAGATAAATACGCATTTCAGATATACGCATTGTTAGCCCACCAAAAAAACAAAAAAAGTTAATACATTTAACCGCAAAAGTAAACAAGCAAGAATTAAATTCCAATTATTGAGAAACAAAAATGAAAACTATTAAAGCCGCCGCCGCGTCTTATCATTCCATTAATAAAACCGTAAACACACCCTTTATACACCCAACCAATCACTCAACCACCCACCACCCACCACCCACACACACACACACACACACATAGAGAATGCACATTATTAAATAACAAACAAAAATGAAAATAAAACTTAAACTGAAAATAAAACATTTAAATCTATGTACATTTAAACAAAATATTTTTGTTAACATGTTGCCAAAAAAAAAAAAAAAAAAAACAAAAAAAGTAAACAAAACATAAAAAAAAGAAAGAAAATTAATAATATAAAATAAAAGCATATGTATTTATAAAACCTACAAATCAACTGAAAATGAAAACTGTTTTTCAAATTTTTGTATTGAGCAAAGCGGAAAATGGGCCGATATGAATATATATATAAATCATTATAAATTTTCGATTTTATCATCACAAGTTTGTTTGAAGTTGCCAATAAGGCAACTAATTTAACTAATCCAGCTAATCCGACTAGTCCTTATCTACGAATCGTTAACAAATACTTTATAAGATCAGAACCAAAATTAGTTGCAGAACCAAAACGAAGCGTTTCAAATCAGCTTAGAATCTTATTCAGAGATCCAAATGATTTCAATATCCTTCTCATCCTTCAATTTGGTAAGATTTTGTTAGAGCCTCTCCCCATTCCCTTATATGAGATCTAGAGAAGACCATTCTTCTGGTCTATAAAAACTTTTAGGTTTGCTTCAATCAAATTATTTGAGTTTAAAGCTAAAATCAGATAAAATCACATATATTCTTCCCTTGCATTGTCAAGTGTTTGAAGCTATTTCAAAATATTGTAAGCTAAGATATAACTTTTTGAGAAATTTACCAAATTATAGATACAGAAACTTATAACTAATTTAATTCATTAAACCGATTGGTAGGATTTGATGATGTTCTTGGCCCCATAGTGAAGTCAAGCAGTTTTCTTTCTGCTTGCACTGCTTGGAAGTTATGTAGAGAAGACTGCAGCAAAGCTGGAGAACAATTTTCATCTTTGGCCTAAATTTTAGCAATAATTCTGTTTTCTTTTCTGGAATGTTATATATCATTAAAAAGCTACTTCTTTCAACTAGAAACAGCAAATGAAATGGTTTTAAAATTATACATTCCCTTGGCGTTATCTAGCTGAAAAAGCAGCAAACTATAGAAAAAAAAAATCATTTTGTTTTGGAGTCAATTGAATTGCAGGTTTATTTTAATTCTTTGAGCGTTTTTTTTTTGTGGGGCTGTTTTTTTGGTCATTAGTTGTAGTTAATAATGGAAATTCGTGTATAGTATTAGTTATTAACATTCATATTGTTTATAATTCTTGTTTGGCTTGTCCAAACATTTACATTGAAATGGATTTTATCTACGTTAATAATGTGTATGAATGTGGATTTTGGGTGTTTTTTTTTTTTTTTGCTGGTCGGTGGTCGGTGATCGATCGGATCACAATTGCTAATCAATTAACAACATTTAATTCTACATATATATGTAGGTAATAGGTTTAGGTATGGGTATGGGTATGGGTATGGGTATATTGTATTGTATGTATTTCTGCGTTTTGGTTACAGTTTCTGTTGAGCCAGTTCCTCAATGGTGCGAGCATTTGTTAGGGTCACCCACAATGGAGATTGAATGCTGGCCAGCGAGAAGGTATCGCTGGCATCGAGAGACTGTGACTTGCGAATGGGTGGATCCGATCCTTTGGCATCGCCTCGATGACGTTCCCGTTTCGATTGGCGTTTGCCAAAAGCGGCAGCGGCCTCGGATGATTGACCGCCGCCACTGCTGGCGGCTCGCAATTCTTGAAGACGACTCCTTCGCTTGGCCAATGCTGTGGACTGTGAATCTTGGGACGAGTCTCGCATGCTGCCCATTTTCCTTAATTTCGGCGGTTGCAGCAAATGTGTAGATGATGACGACGACGACGGTGACGACGAAGGAGCTGCTTTCTCTAGCATCGGACTCGGACTTGGCAAGGTCGTTAAGGCCGTCTGTTGCTGTTGTTGTTGCTGCTGCTGCTGTTGCTGCTGCTGTGTGGCTAACTGTTAGCTCGATGAAAAGGACATCTTGTAGGTGGATGTGGTGTCCATGGGTGATTCGGGATTTAGGATTTCGGTTTGTGTTTGCTCAACATCGCTGCAACGCTCCTCCAGTACCGTATCCAATTCCAGCGATGTGAAGCCCTGACTTAGGCTTCGTTCAGGACGTAGACTGATAGCTCGCGACGATCGGTAATCTATGCAGAGGCAAAACCAAAACGAAAGAGAGAAGGAAAAAACACAATTTAATTGAATAGTTTAACCACAATCGTTAGTGAATAATGCGAATGGTTCGGTAAAAGTCTCTAAGTAGGCTCAAGTAGTTGGAAAAGCATGTGACAAGAATGTGAATACGTGCAAGTGCCACCAGAAGTTAGTCAAAGAAAATTGCTGAAAATTAGTTACACATACATACATACATAGATCTCAGTGGATGAGACACTAAACTATAGAGATAAGAGATAAGAAAGGCAAAAATTTGTCTAATTTGTTTTATTCTAAATGTGTCTAATTGATTATTTATATCTCCGACTGAAAGATTATGAAATATAGTGATGAATATATTCAACATTCGTTTTGCTATGGAAATACTTAACACTCAAATTGATTTATTCTTTCAAATCTTTATTCAGTTGAACGAAAGAAAAGAGTTTTTGTCATATGCGCATTGATTCGACTACTTTTGAATATTTGTCTGTGTTCGTTTGGCGAGTTTAGAGTAATCAAACTGTATATACTCAGAGTTCCCCATCTAAGTTTGTCAATGATTCAGAATGAATGAATACATTCAGTGATGTAGATTTCAAGTTTTAACCCAAATGAGTGTTCGTTCAGTCAAAAACTTACCCAAATAACTAATTTCATTTTATGCGGACTTTAATACACTTTGCCAAAGTGTTCATGCAGGGTATTAAGAATGTTTTCAATGAATTTTTAAAACTTTTCTTTTTCATCACTTGCCTTTCAATCGCTGTGTGAAAACTGTTTAAATCTGCTTAAATCTTACTACAAAGAACAATTTTGTTTATGCTTGGCTTAAATATAATCGCTTGGTTGGAATCTAACAAACAGTTTTGGCCTTCGAATAGTTTTTTGTTGTTGTTTTATATACATATGTATGTATGTATGTATGTATGTATATTCTTTAGCCCCGGTTGTAATTTGTGTTTTGGTAATTTATGCAAAAGCATGTTGACATAGGTATTTAACGTACATATGTAATTATGTGGGTAGAACCCAAAAACCTCGCAACTTAATCGAAGATAACCGAAAATGAGTTTACTTTGTGGCTGAAAATGTGGTTGAACTTACCACCCCCAACCCCCTTTCGATTCCAATTTCATTGTCATCATCAACATCATCGTCAGCAACGAGAATAACTTAGTTGCCAGGTTTTTGGCACTTACTTCTACACTTGTATATACATACCTCACATTGGTGGGTACAAAATTTATAGTCTTCAGGTTAAAAGTTACAGTTAAAGGCCACATCGAATTGTTAATGCCCTTTAAAAATCACTAGTGGAGCTTCAACTTATCTGAGATTAGAACTAATGATTTTCTTTAATTAGTTGACTTGAGTCATTGAACAACAAGGAATCGGATTGAAGATTTTCAATAAATGGTTGTCACTCAGTTGAGTTAAGTAGTTACTTAGGAGTCGAGTAAATAAGAATTAAAGTTTTAATTTACAGAATGTCTTAAATACGTGAACACCACTGTATGCGTCTTTTCTTTTCAACATGGTTGGCATATAAAGCGGGAAATTTAAAGTTGAGAAAGCTGTTTCGAAACTGTTTTGTGAGGCCCAGAATCTAAAAAATAAAATAACAACTTTTCATCATCGACAAAAGTTTGATTGATCCTTTTGATATAACCCATTTTTATACATACATATATAGTTCCTTATTGTAAAGTTAGTGTAAAGTCTTAAAATTTCTGTCTACATTTCAATGAAGCATTCTAACTACGTAGGGATGTCTACAAACGCCTTTTGAGATTATGGCTTATGAAATAATTCGCTGGGATCAGCAATAAGCCGATATACCATTTTGTAAGGATAAAGGGTATGGAAAATGTAGCTACTCGTAAGTGCGTGCATAAAGTAATGAAATGTTGATACCAGGACGACGGAGTGTCGCAATGCTAAAAAGGCGAGTGGTATATTTATTTTCATTTTTTCCTTTTTTGGTTCCCCTTGCTAGCCTGATGGCATGAGTAGGTGTGCGTGTGTGTGTGTGTGTGTGTGGCAAACGAGGGCAACAAGCGCCCAAAGGTATGCAATGTGCAATGTACAGATGCTGCCGTTGTGTTTGACACATGTAAAATAGCTCACACACATGCATATGTAGACTAGAGTAAGTGTGTGTGTGTGTGTGCGTGTGCGAATGTTCGTGTGCTCCCTTTATTAAGCGGCTGTTTGTGTGTGTGTGGGTGTGTCACAGCAGGCTGCCCGGAGTCGGCTTCCTGTCTCCGAAAGTGGCCAACAATGTTACTAACAACAAAAGTTTTGCCAGCGATTCGTACCTACAATATGTTTAGAATTTTCAGTTTAGAGTTAATAAAGGGTTACTTTATTTCAACAACTGAAAACCACAAAAAAATAAAAAAAAACTTACATAATAATAATAAAAAAACAACAACACAAGTAAATCAACGACAATTAATTGAATTTTTACACTGTCATTTCAAGTGTATAAATGTATTTGAATACCACTTTTAAGGTTTCTACTCTCTGGTATATCTTATATAGTAAGTTCAACCGGCATCAGAATCCGAAATATAGACAGACAAAAAGATATCCATCAATAAGAATAAAAAGCGCATCCTATCCTTTAACATTTGCTTTATGAAAGTTGGTTTTTAATAAAGACAAAAGGACATATATGTTTGGGTCTCTAATGAAGATTCTAAATATGACATTTTGTAGTAAGGTGATAATGTTAATAAAAAACGAGTTGGTCATATAATGTGCTAAAGATTTTGCCATAGAGACGCAAGATTGATAGATGAAGATGTGCAAAAAAAGCAATAGAAAACAATTACACAACATTCAAACTCACTAAGCCTATGTATTGGACTAAATCTGACCAGGCTGACGGCATGGTCCTGCATATCATAGTTACGTCGTCTGTCCCTCTCTCGGGCCAATTTGGCTCGCCGCCGCAGACAACAGATGACAATTAGCGCCAGAATTGGGAAACCAAAGATGCAGGATACAATCGGTATGACAATCGATTCAGGTGAAACTGCAAAACAAAACAAAGGAAACAACAGTTTAATATTTATTTTAAAATGTTAGATAAATTAGTCTGAGTACCAGCTACAAGACCTTTTAGTTGAAATTAGAGCACTTTTTTTTATGATTGGCTTTTGCTCTATAAATTATTTGTTCATTTGTTTCATCATCAGCGCAGATGATTCACGATTTTTACGTATTTCTCCCTGTGAATAGTTCTAGGAAACCAAATTTCTATGAACCCCAATAGGACCAGGAAATCGAGTGAACTTTCTAGCCAAACTATTTCAAAGACCTCATTGAAATTAAGTCAAGTTTTTTTCGCTTTTCATGGGTATTACAAATCTCAAGGACAATTTTTTAAGACAAGTCTTAAAAGGGGCACAAAATGGTTAGTAGCTTGTCCTTTGCTTATCTTTTGTTACCTCATTTGATTGTAGTTATCAACTCAGCAAGTTTCAAAACTAATTATATGTATTGTTCTTAAAATTGTCGTAATGAAACCTATGAGAAATCTTTGCAATCTTTATATATGTATGTACACACTCATATATTCTATGTTATAATATCTACTATATAATTTATGATGGTTATTTTTTTCTTCTGCATTGAAAACTTCCGGGCATAATTAATATGCCACATTTCGTAAATTGTTAATCTTTGCTTTTCGGTGGGTCGGGGAGGGGGTGGTGCTGGAGAGGAAGTAAAGCTGACCCTGTCAGTTGCCTAATTGCTGTGGTCAACCACAAAAATATGCCAAAACAAACTAACAAACGGGCTTAATAATGATTATTTTCATATAAAAACAATATGTTTGTGTTTATAACAATTATAACACCGAAATGTGGGTGACAAAAGGCAGTTGGCTAACTTCTATTCTAGTTCATTATGCCCAACAAATGGCCAACTTGAGGACGTCCAAGCACTTTTGGGTTTTAATTCCATTTTGGGGATAGCCCAAACCACCCGAGCCACCCATTCACTTAATAACCCTTTTTTGAACTAGTTTCTCTTTGGCTTTTGCTTTTTAATTTACATTTACGTAATCCCAGGCTCGTAGGCTGAGCCTCAATTTTCGTTTCAATTTGTCCTTTTTAAGTGATTATCTTGTGACTTTAAGTCGCAAAATCCGAAATTTCCGAGCCTGTCATAAATATGAAAGACAAAATAAAATATCTAGAGATTTGCATGATATGGCATAAAAACTGAAAGCAAGCGAGAGAGAGAGAGAGAGAGAGAGAGAGAGAGGGAGAGGAATAGAGAGTGGGGAATTGGGTCATACTCGTAGACGAGCCCAGCCAAAGTGAGTTTGTGTCTCAGTTTACTCTGTCTTGTCCTGTCCTGCCATGCCCTGCTTGACATTATTAAATCCAATTAACGCCTTTTGAAGTGACAGTTCAAATTTACACATATTGATGGCGTAGACTTTTAGTTTTGATGGCGTCCTTAATTCCAATTCAAGTTGTAATCTCAATGGCACATCACTTACAGGGCAATTGGCGGGGTTGTTCTGCTGACAAAACTTTGTCTCAACCAAGTCTCAATAACTGCTTCGTTTCAACTACCCCGTCCCCATTCGCTCAACCACCCAGCCAGCCAACCGTCCGTGCTGACTCATCAGACAGAAATATTCAATAAATACAATAAAAATAATAATACTTTGGCCTCTCTTTTGCTCGCTATCATCAGGCTCCATCCAACCATCGAGACATTCAGCCATCCATCCATTCATCCATTACCGCAATCGCTACCGCACTTGTAGTGAATCTCTCTCTCTCTCTTCTTCTTGCAATTCTCTAGCATCAGTCAGGCAGTTAGTCATTCAGTCAGACAGTCGGAGAGTCGGGCGAATCAATGAAAATTGAATGTTTGCATATTTGACGTCGAAAACGGAATGCGCTACAAAGGCAAAGAACCTAAAGGACCAAAAAAAAGGGAGCACAAGGAGCAATGTGAAGAATGGAGCGAAAAAAAAACATAGACACACACAAAGACACATACAAACACTTTGGCATTAAGGTGTCTTTACAATGTATATAAATGCTAGGTACATAAATGCCTTTTGAAGTGTTTAAGATAGACAGAAAGAGTGAGAGAGAGAGGTAGAGAGAGACGAAAAAGGAATGCCAAATTTATAGTTTTTAAGCGCATAAAATATTTTTTCTGCAAAATTTTCACTAAATTCTTTGCAATCTCTTACGAACAAACAAAATCGATCTTAAATATTTACTAGAGTATAAAAATATATTAAACTAAAAAGTTTCTCTATAATATTTTACGACTTAACTTGTAGATAGATATGTATCTATCAATCGATAGGTAGATACATAGATACATCAAGATATATCTTAAACATTTATACGGATCATTGCACTAACTTTGTTCTGATTTATTTCACAATTGAAAACATTAACAAATTGCCAAAAGAAAAAAAGAATGAAATCAAGAATGAAATCAACAACAACAACAACAATCAAACAACAGATACTTTATCTACCATACGCGAGTTTTATTGAAAACAAAACAAAGCAACAAAATTCAAAGAAAAAATGGTGAGTGGAAAATACTTTTGGCATTGTAAAGGGAACCGACCCGAGAGGTCCAAGTGGAATGAATGCATTGTTAAATTATCAATGATGCCTGAAGAGGCAAAACTTCATTCACTCTTCATTCGTGTAACACGAATTTTATCGGATGAATTTACGCAATTTTTTTCTCGTTTTTCTGTTGTCTACTTCCCTTTGTTGTTATTGCCGCACAGTGGCTTGTTCCATTATAAATGTGAATACTTTAAAGAATGGGCGAAATTTTTGGATTATAATGACGCGTCAGCTAATTGTAGGCTGCCATAGATCTTCGGGGACAGGTCATTAGTCCATGTCAAGGCTAAGTCAAGGCAAGTCCAGTGGTTGGTAAATTTTTGAGACGCCTAATTAGTTGGCTCTTCTAGAGTTAATTTAATGCCTTTGCCCACTCAGTCGAATGTCTAAATGGCATTTTAGAAAATAGATGTTTTTAAAAGTAAATTTCGCCTTTGTCCTTGGTTAGAGGGGGAATTCAAAAGGACTCTCGAGTCAATTTAGTATTTGTTTTCTTAGTTTTCGAAAGGTCTTTCCATCATCTTAATGGTTGATTTAATTAATTAATCTGATATATATTTCTTATTGGATTGGATAACCTTTTGCATATATGATATAGAATTTTAAATATTGATCTTAAAAACGAATTCTGAAACAAAAATCTAGTCACACTGTGAGTCGCTGAGGCTAAAGTTGAAGCTGATGTTGTTGCCATTGCTGTTGATGTGAATTGAAATGTACAAGTTTGTTAGCGTTGGCAAAAAGTTGTCTTTCGCTTTTTCTTTTCTTTTTATACACACATACTATGTATATGTATGTATGTGTAACAGCCACCAAGCCATAGGATAATTCCCCTACCATTCCTAGCCTATCCGTATGGCAGGGCATACTCTGGTTACACCCACAGGCCATTAAAAGCGTTGACATTGATGTCCTTGTTGGAGATGGCAACGAATTGGGTATTTTTTTTTGCTTCTTTTCTTTATCTCTTTTTGTTAATTCTGCAACTCCGACTTTGAGTTCTACTCTAATTGTTTCCAAATTGGTTCAAACCAACTTAATCTATATAGATGCTGAAGAGGGCTGTGTCTGTGTGAGCGCCCGAAAGTGTGAGTGTTGTGTGGCATCATGTAAATTAGGGCCACTTAATTGAAGCTGGCAAATGACCTGATTGTTGTTGTTGTTGTATTTCTTGGTAATTGTGATTCTGATTTGATTATTGAAAGCAAGTTATCTAAACAACGATGAGTGACAACTGACAACTGAGACTGCAGCCTAATCACTAATTAGCCAACCCCTCCCCATCCAAAACAGGGGCACAAAGAAAGAAGTAATCTTAACTCCAGTCGCTAAACGAAGATTTAATTGAACTAAAGCCCAAGTCAATTTATGAACTTGAGGCGCTGATTAGACTTAGTGAATTAAACTTATTAAATTTTGTGTACATAATTTAACCAGGATTTAAGCCCATTTCAGTTTCAATTAATTAGAAAAATATCTCCCAGAAAAGACTAGAGACTAATTTATGCAAACTGCAACTTTGTGTGACAATTCTTAAGTAAATAAATTCTTCATATTTTTGTAGATTCGCCCTCGCCTTCCCCTCTAACCAATTAAGGCAACTATGTTGCGACAATGTTAATGACTCCCCTAAAAGACAAGCGACAACTAAAGTTTTTCATTAACTTATCGAGTAAATGAAATACATTTTTTCATTTATTTGGGGCTGTGAGTCCCCAAAAAAGTATGCTATACTTTTAGAGATATATACTACCACTGCTTTAGTCATCCCGTATATTGAGAGGTAATTGTTAAAGGTCCCTTTTTGGGATTTCAACTCACCCGTTGGATAGACCACAATTGTTGGGGTTCGATTTTTATTGCCCGCTGCAATAAATGTGGCCACTGTCTGGGCCTGGAATGTGGCGGCCATGCTACTGGTTGCCGTTGTTGGTAGTGTTGTTGCCACCGTTGTTGGCAGCTGTGTAACGGCACTGGACAATATATGGCTGGCTGTTGTATTGTAAGCAGAGGAGGATGCCGCAAAAGAGATGGAGGAGGAGGTGGAGGACTCAATGAAACCGCTCAGATTGCCACCGCCGCCGCTAGGACTACTTATGGGCGGCAGATCGTTAAATACATTTGTGATATTCGTTGGTATATCCGTTTCCGTTGCAGCACCCAAACCGCTGCCCGTTTGTAGTAAAAGTGCCAAATGTGAAGCTGCTGGATTGATTCCGGCCATTGTATGATTTAGTAATGTCTTCATATTACCCGTTGTGGCCTGTATTAGGTTTTTGCTGCGACGTTTTGTTGTTTCATCCATTGTTGTTGTTGTTGTTGTTTTGATCATATTGTTTAATAACTTTCAATCATATTTGCACATATGCATACATACATATATAGCAGGAAACATTTCTCTATTATATTTTTGGTTTGTTGGCTTTCTAGGACACACTATGGTTAGGAGAGAAGGAAGGCATCCAAAATGCCTTCATTAAACATAGACGAAAGGACGGGGGAAGGCAATATCCAATCCAATCGTAACGAATCGAATTGAATTGCCCGCCTTGCGAGACCGCCTTTTAGCCACCAGGGAGACACACAATTAAATGGCCAAGCACGAACCGTTTTTTCTATTTCTATTTCCTTCCTCTGTCCCCTTCTTTCTCTCTATTGTGTGTGCATGTGTGTATGTGTGTGTGTGTGTGGAGGCGAATTGTATGCGTGTTAGTCCATTCAAATGTTGAGCATTGTTTGACACTTTTTTTTTGTTTTGAAATTCACACAAAAGAAAAAAAATATATATTCACTTAATAACATTTATATATTTTTTTTCAATAAACTTCACTTAGTTCTTGGCTTACTGTGATCAGTTCCACGAACTTTTTGAGCTAACCTCGCTTACAGTACACGCACAACGCGTATATCGGTACAAGAATAATGATTCTTGTCCTGCCAAGGCTTCTGCCACGCGTCGTTGTTGCCGTCGCTTTGGGCCCATCGCTCCGATGGCAAACGCTTTTATACTGGCCAAGCACTTTAAGAGACAATTTCCCCAGAATGAATTTCCCAACCACACAAAATGGAAATGGAAAATGTTGGAAATCTGCCAGATTCCACTGACCATATAGGAAATTTACTCTTTGCTTACTGCGAGTCGCAAAGACTCAAAATATTGTTGAGTTTTTGCAAGAAACATTTCTTTTCAATCAAGGATTTATTATTTTTATTTTAAGTACTTACTACAAGCAGAAGACTTATTAATTAATGTGTTAGTCATTTGTTACTAGAAAATTGATTAAAAATCGTTCCTTTTGATTTGCTTTCGTTTAAATTGGTAAACTCTAGAACGTATTAAAGAAAGACCAAACGAGCAATCCTCTTATTTTAGAGGTCCTTTAACAATTTTGTCACAAGAAAATGTACGATTTTAGGTCAAATTATTTTGATTTTTACTTAAAACTTTTTCCATTTATTTAGTTAATGGTAAAAGAGAATTTATTAATGACCTAGATTGCTTATTTACTGTCTAATTTCCTTATGGGATACCCTTTTTAGACATGCCTTAACCAATTGGGAATTATAAAAAAGGCTGACAATCAGAAAACTGAGCCAAATTTAAATACGTCTGCCATTCTTATAATTATATGAAAAAATCACTAAAAAAAACTTAAAACATTAAGCTAGAGTTAAAAAAAAAAGAGAAAGAGAAAGCAAAGCAAACTGAATTATACTATATTTTTTGTGGGCAGAGTATATTGAAATCAGTTTTGAAATTGAATAAAAAAAATCCTTTTTACGGTAATACTTGAACAATATGGGTCAAATCATTGACGCGTTTCAGAAAACGTGGCCCGTGCCTACTTGATGAATTTAGAATGTGCTGGTTGATTGAATCGAATCGAAACAAGAAAGAAAAAAATAAAAACCAAACCACCGAAATAACGCGCGAGAGAGAGAGAAAGTGTGAGTAGAGGGTAAAAGGAAAAACAATTTCAATATCAATCGTATTGGCAGGATGCTATTATGCAGCTGTTGATGGATATTGCTGGCCTTGGTCGTCGTCGTCGTCGTCGTCGATTGGTTTTGGCGTGATTAAAACATTGCATTTAATGAGCCACAATATTGTACAGAATGCTGATGGGGGAAGAGGGGGGATGTCATGTCATTGAAGTGACGCGGACAATTGGATGATGTCAAATTTATGTTGTTTAGATTTTTTTTTTTTTGGGGAAAAAAACTGAATATGAAATTGAAAAGGAAAACGGAAAATGTGCAATGCAATCAATTAAAATGTATAAATGCAAGCAGAAGTATAAAAGGCAAAGTCAAACAACTACAAAAACACACCGAAAACTAGAGTGGACGTCAGCAGCATTGGATAGAGTTAGTTGTTGTTGGAGGGGGCAAGAAGTGGAAGCCTGGGCTTACAAAATTCAATTGCATTTATGTGCATATATGTATATATGTATGTATATGTATGCAATGCAAATGCTTTTAGCACCAAAGGTAAACCTAATAGAGTTGTTTCGGACCTAACCAAAATAGATCCAGGCCTTCAATATGAATTAAATCTGCCTCCCTCTTTCTCTCTTTCTCTCTCTCATATTGTTTTTTGTGTATGCAAATATGTTTCTCCATATGCTATTTCTTCATTCAGTCTTACCAATCGATAAGAATATGAAATTCAGTTAATAAACATGATTAACAAACGAACTCAAATAAGTGGAAATCAAAGTTAAATATTTCTAATAATTAATAGATGATATATTCAGCATTTAAAGAGCACTTAGCGGCCTATTTATGACCATTATGTATAGGTATTACAAATCAGAATATCTGAAACAAATAATACAGGTTCTAATGGTAGAGGCTAGCTTTGGTAGTTCCTGAAATTTATTATTTACGAACAGATACAAATGGATCAAGACACTACAAATTCTGAGTTATATATTACATCAATTGTTGGCCATTTAAATAGACTCTTTAAACTAGCTTATAATATTAAGAATACTTATCTAGGATATAAGTTTAAGTACTTAATTTCTAGGTCCAACTTATGAGTTGAATACAGGAGGAAAATGTAAACTAGATATACTTATTAAAAAAACTAAACTAATGAGATAAATTCTTACTTCCAATGATTTTTCCATTTGAATTCTAACTTAGGATGTTCTTTTATTTATTATTTTTAGCTCTAGGAGGGATAATTGGGGTTAGTCTTTTACAGTTTTATAATTGAATTATTGGAAATTCAAATAAACAATATTTAATCTAGAATAGTTATAGCCTAAAAAGCTAATGATTTAAAGGGTCAGCAGACTTTAGTTGAATTTCCCTTTTTCAAATGTGAAATTTTATATAACACTTTTATCGAAAGCTATTTCAATCCTTACCCTAAGCTTTTATCCAATGAAACTTTAAAGAAACTTTTTGGAGATTTTTTGTCTTCTAAAGTTTTAAAAATTTTACTCAAGCTTTAGAAGTTGAGTGTAGATAACTTATCCGAGTGAATTTTCCAACAAAGATAAATTGAAAATGAGTGAATTTTCTTTTAACGAATGTCTCGAAAAGCACGTCTACAGAACTTTCCGTAAAAGTCTCCGTTTTAAGCTTGCTCTGTCGATGCTATACTAAAATATAACAAAGATGCATATCTATTATACAATATAACATAAACTGATTTGAATGAACAGAAATGAAGTTTGATTCATAAAACCGGGAACACTTAAAAAGACAAATTGATTTTCAATAGGTTTCAGGTCAGTCAGATTGGATTTCTTAAAAGATAAACCATTTTATTGACTTAAGAGTGATTAAGCGAAACAAACCCTAGAGTTAAAGAATGACTGAATCGTCGAATGGTTAAGCCCATTTCTCTTCCACGCAGAGTTCATCACTTTTTGGGGTCATTCAACTCTTTCATTTCATTTTTGCTGAATTGAATTTAAAGAAATTTTTCCGCAATGCTAAGAAAACTTGTGAATACAAGTGTGCTTTGATTTTTCTGTCTTAAAGTTAACAAAAACAAAAAAAGGGTAACCTATGGAATGTTGAGCATGAATTATCAGTGTTAACTTGAATGCTTTACTTTGTAAGGCATTTTGCTTTCTAAACAAAAAATTATTTAAATTAAATATAAAATATTCTAAAATTATGGTAAGTATTGAGTAACTTTTGCAGTTTTCTTCGAAAATAAGTGTGTTAACCTTTAGCATATTTGGATTTACGTGGCATTATTAATGGCCATTGTCATTATTGGCGAAGCCATTGAAAATAATAGTTCAAGCAATCGAATGGACTTTGGATGGCAAGTTTCTGTGAGTCCTGTGAATTCATCTAAGCCAAATAACACCCAAAATATTCGCGAAAAGACCAACACCCATAACAATCAGGGAATGTTGCATGTTTTGTTTTATATTCAAGAGAAAGTCAGCCAACTGAGGGAGACGCTTCGAAAGTTGAACAAGATGTACAATTCAAGCAATGAGAGCTTTAACAATAATACTGGAAAATCGAATTTAAATTCAAAAAATACGAAATACGAACGTAAGACATTTTCATCGGCATACAAGCGACTGTTGTCGGCACTTAAAGCCAGAATGTTTTCCTATGACCTGATGGATCTGGTTCAGAAAATGACCAATAAGAATCTCAATGATACCAAAATTTTCGATCCATTCTTTGGTCTTCACACTCAGAATCAAAACTTCCAAACGATTGCATCACTACCATATCTAAGAAACATGGGTCAACCAATTGGAGCAAACATCATTATGACGTTCTATATACCCGAATGGTCATTCAACACAACCATATCAGTTATTTAAAGGTGGGGGGAGGGGCAGATATATCAAGATATTTGTTTTTATTGTCAACATACGCATACATTTATAACATTAATACAACTTTAAACTCTTGTTAATGAGGAAGAATAACAAACGAAAAAAATGTTCTTATCTTATTTCTATCGAGAGAATTGCCTAGGAAAGGAAAACAAAGTACACATTGCTCTTATCTATATTGTGGACACGAACTCGCTTGGTGCCATCCTCTCCAGGAACATCCACACTTATAACCGTGTTGTTGGGGGCACTCCCGTCAGTTGTCACGCCTGTAGATGAGATTTTCGGCGCAGGGTCAGCCTGTAAGGCATTCGAAGTCGAATTATCCGATGTGGGTACATTTGAGGCCGATAATGCACTGCTATCAGGCTTCACAGTCGTGTTAGCGGGAAGTTCTACATTTGCAACGAACCGAGTGACTGATACGGGATCCTTTGCGGTTGTGTTGTTCGCCGGAGCTTCTGTGGTCGTATTGTAAACAGGAGTAGTGGCATACGAAATAGAATATACGGTAGTATCAGGTTTAACTGTTGTGACGGGCTTCACGGTCGTGTTAGCGGGAAGTTCTACATTTGCAACGAACCGAGTGACTGATACGGGATCCTTTGCGGTTGTGTTGTTCGCCGGAGCTTCTGTGGTCGTATTGTAAACAGGAGTGGTAGCATACGAAGTAGAATACACGGTAGTATCAGGTTTAACTGTTGTGTCGGGCTTCACAGTCGTGTTAGCGGGAAGTTCTACATTTGCAACGAATCGAGTGGGTGATACGGGATTCTTTACGGTTGTGTTGTTCGCCGGAGCTTCAGTGGTCGTATTGTAAGCAGGAGTGGTAGCATACGAAGTAGAATACACGGCAGTAACAGGTTTAACTGTTGTGTCGGGCTTCACAGTCGTGTTAGCGGGAAGTTCTACATTTGCAACGAACCGAGTGACTGATACGGGATCCTTTGCGGTTGTGTTGTTCGCCGGAGCTTCTGTGGTCGTATTGTAAACAGGAGTGGTAGCATACGAAGTAGAATACACGGTAGTATCAGGTTTAACTGTTGTGTTGGGCTTGACGGTCGTGTTAGCGGGTAGTTCTACATTTGCAACGAATCGAGTGGGTGAAACGGGATTGTTTACGGTTGTGTTGTTCGCCGGAGCTTCAGTGGTCGTATTGTAAACAGGAGTAGTGGCATACGAAGTAGAATATACAGTAGTATCAGGTTTAACTGTTGTGACGGGCTTCACGGTCGTGTTAGCGGGTAGTTCTACATTTGCAACGAATCGAGTGGGTGATACGGGATTCTTTACGGTTGTGTTGTTCGCCGGAGCTTCAGTGGTCGTATTGTAAACAGGAGTAGTGGCATACGAAGTAGAATACACGGTAGTATCAGGTTTAA
Organism: Drosophila tropicalis; assembly: GCF_018151085.1. Classification (NCBI taxonomy): domain Eukaryota; kingdom Metazoa; phylum Arthropoda; class Insecta; order Diptera; family Drosophilidae; genus Drosophila; species Drosophila tropicalis. The sequence continues at coordinate 4,406,294 of NW_027172602.1, read as the reverse complement.
CTGTTGTGTTGGGCTTGACGGTCGTGTTAGCGGGTAGTTCTACATTTGCAACGAATCGAGTGGGTGATACGGGATTCTTTACGGTTGTGTTGTTCGCCGGAGCTTCAGTGGTCGTATTGTAAACAGGAGTAGTGGCATACGAAGTAGAATATACGGTAGTATCAGGTTTAACTGTTGTGACGGGCTTCACGGTCGTGTTAGCGGGTAGTTCTACATTTGCAACGAATCGAGTGGGTGATACGGGATTCTTTACGGTTGTGTTGTTCGCCGGAGCTTCAGTGGTTGTATTGTAAACAGGAGTAGTGGCATACGAAGTAGAATATACGGTAGTATCAGGTTTAACTGTTGTGACGGGCTTCACGGTCGTGTTAGCGGGTAGTTCTACATTTGCAACGAATCGAGTGGGTGATACGGGATTCTTTACGGTTGTGTTGTTCGCCGGAGCTTCAGTGGTCGTATTGTAAACAGGAGTAGTGGCATACGAAGTAGAATATACGGTAGTATCAGGTTTAACTGTTGTGACGGACTTCACGGTCGTGTTAGCGGGTAGTTCTACATTTGCAACGAATCGAGTGGGTGATACGGGATTCTTTACGGTTGTGTTGTTCGCCGGAGCTTCAGTGGTCGTATTGTAAGCAGGAGTGGTAGCATACGAAGTAGAATACACGGCAGTAACAGGTTTAACTGTTGTGTCGGGCTTCACAGTCGTGTTAGCGGGAAGTTCTACATTTGCAACGAACCGAGTGACTGATACGGGATCCTTTGCGGTTGTGTTGTTCGCCGGAGCTTCTGTGGTCGTATTGTAAACAGGAGTAGTGGCATACGAAGTAGAATATACGGTAGTATCAGGTTTAACTGTTGTGACGGGCTTCACGGTCGTGTTAGCGGGAAGTTCTACATTTGCAACGAACCGAGTGACTGATACGGGATCCTTTGCGGTTGTGTTGTTCGCCGGAGCTTCTGTGGTCGTATTGTAAACAGGAGTGGTAGCATACGAAGTAGAATACACGGTAGTATCAGGTTTAACTGTTGTGTTGGGCTTGACGGTCGTGTTAGCGGGTAGTTCTACATTTGCGGCAAAACGCTGAACTGATGGTGCTTTAGTTGCGGTCGTGCTTTCAAATGACTGCGTTGTTGCAGTTGTTAGTGTTGGGTAAGTGCTTGAAACACTGCTTGGATTAGGTTCATCGGTTACGACATTAACCCTCGCTATATTTTCCACTATTCGCACTGGAGTGACTTTGGTAGACTCTGTTGTTGTGGTTGGCGTTTCTGTGGTCGCGTTAGTCGTTGTTGTAGTGCCTTGCGTTGTAGTTGTTGTGGGCGCTGGCGTTGTAGTAGTCGTTGTTGTAGAGGGCTGTGTAGTTGTTGTTGTGGTAGCTGGCATTGTCGTAGTTGTAGTGTTTATCTGATATGTGGGTGTTGTATTATTATATATAGGGTTGTAGGATTGTCGCTGGGGACTTGTATAAGAGGACTGGCTTTCGATCGCCTGTGGATATCCGTAACCGTACGGAGAGGGCTGCCAGTTATAAGGTCCCCTGTGTGGCTCCATTAGTGATGGAGGTGGATTTATTGCATAGGGATCCCAGGCAGGCTCTTGATAAACATATGCGCCCTTTGGTGAGTATGCAGCAGGCAACTTACTCTCACAAGTGCTCAGATGCTCCAGTTTCCAGGCTAAAATGAGAATGTGCATATGCATATCAAGCAGTTGTTCAGAGGGTATATGTAATTAAGGCTGCTTACGATATTCGGTATGGCAAATTGCATGTAAAAGTTGACAGTAATTTGGGAATGTTCGTCTCGTTGGACCGATGGCCGCACACACAGGCGTATAGTCATCCGTGCATGATTGAGGGCAATCGTTACATTCTCCATTATAAATGACATCCCACTCTGCAAATGCATTTCAAAATATTAAAATGTAATGATCTTCAAGCCGGATCGCATGCTTTGCACTTACTTATTTGGTCCACGCAACTATAGTAACGAGCCTCACATTCACTTGCAAAGTTTCTTAGATATTTGCGGTCATTCATGTGCGAATAGCCAACGGCACAGACTTTATCCTCCTCCTGGGCAGGCTGACAGCGTATATAATAACCGCATGGCGAAAAGGGATTATAATGGCTACTTCCATATCCCTGACCATATCCATAACTCCATGCATGTGTGGCGAACAATAAGAATCCAATGAAATAGTAAATTGTAGACATTTTGAGAACGGTTTGTAGCCAATTGGTTGTCAACTAACCAGTATGCCTTTCTTAAGCCAGGCTAAGCTATTTATACTAAAAAAAGAAAAAAAAATGTTGCAAAACAAACCCCGATCAAACTGTAGGAGAATGACGCGACAATTGTGCTGTCATATCATTGAAATGTCTACGTGTTAAGAGCCCCATTTGGTTTGGTTTCGCTTCTATCAGTTAAATGTTGCTTCTTGCTCAGCGCCAGACAGTTCTCCTTATTATTATTAACTTTTTTTTTTTTTAAATACTGTTTTTTATTTTGCCACTGCATTTGCATTATGAAATTTTAATTATCTGTGTCATATGTGGCCAGCGAGTTGTGGGTAGCAAGGGCGCAAGGGGGCTAGTCATGAGAAATTATTCTGTGAATCGAATTCGTTGGAAATGGTAGCATTTCTTTTTGTGTTCTTTCATTATGAAATGTTTAAGCGTGTTCATTGTCAAGGTTACTTGATATCTGCATTAAGTTTATATACAATGTGCTAAGTACTCAAATTCAGCATGTGTAATAAGCATTATGAAATTGCAGATTTTTCATTCATTATCATTATTCATTGCTGTCGGCCTAAGCAACATAGTTTTAAAGAGGCCATATCAGTTTAGTTTTTTTTTTTTTTTCTAAGTGCAGCTGCTTTATTAATAAGATATTTAAGATTTTAAAATTTAATGATAAAAAAATGACATGTAAGGGCTATTTAAAAGTTGTAAATGATACGCGATGCATATGAGTGACCGCAGCTGGCCGCGGCTGAAGAGGCAGCCCTATAATAATGTGCTGGACTCTTGGTAAATGGAGCCGGGGGGGGATTTGTAGTAACTAGATGGAATTGCTGTTGCTTTCGGGCCTCTTCTGTCTTTGAGGCAGCCAGTGAACTTGAATAATGTCTGCGAACCTTTTGTTACCTCTGCTGTGGAGTTGGCACTACATGCTGGATAGCCATTGGCATCAGTTTTCTGTGAGGTTAAAATAAAGGTCATGATCAAGCCATTTGATTGGCGTATGGTGATAGTAATCGGACCGCTCTGTTGGGAAATTATTTAGGGAAATTAGAAACAAGTAGTTTAAAAAAGGTGAATCTTATTGAAAGTCAAACTTACATTACTTAAATCTGCTGTTGTTGTAGTGGGAGCAATGGTGGTAGATGTTGCTGTGGTATTGGGTGCAATTGTTGTAGATAATGTTGTCGTGTTTGGCGCAATTGTTGTAGATGTTGCTGTCGTGCTTGGAGCAATTGTTGTGGATGTTGTTGTCGTGTTAGGAGCAATGGGGGTAGATGTTGTTGTCGTGTTTGGAGCAATGGGGGTAGATGTTGTTGTCGTGTTTGGAGCAATGGTGGTAGATGTTGTTGTCGTGTTTGGAGCAATGGTGGTAGATGTTGTTGTCGTGTTTGGAGCAATGGTGGTAGATGTTGTTGTCGTGTTTGGAGCAATGGTGGTAGATGTTGTTGTCGTGTTTGGAGCAATGGTGGTAGATGTTGTTGTCGCATTTAGGGTAATCGTTGTAGATGTAATGGTTGTGTTTGGTGCTATTTTTGCAGTTGTTGTTGTCGTGTTTGGAGCAATTGTTGTGGATGTTATCGTCGTATTTGGTCTTATGGGATTTATTCCTGATGAAGTCGTCGTTGTTGTCTCGGGAGCAATTGTTGTAGTTGTTACTGTCGTATTCGGGACAATTGTTGTAGATGAAGTTGTTGTGTTGGGTGCAATTGTTGTGGATGTTGTTGTCGTGCTGGAAGCAATCGTTGTAGTCCTTGTTGTCGTATTGGGATCAATTGTTGTGGATGTTATTGTGGTGTTTGTAACAATTGTTTTAGGTGTTGTCATGGTATTGGAAGCTAATTGTTGTAGATGTTGATGTCGTATTGTTAGCAATTGTTGTGGATTCTGTCGTTATGTTTGGTTCAATGGGATTTATTCCTGAAGAGATCGTTGTTGTTGTTTCAGGAGCAATTGTTGTAGATGTTGAAGTCGTATTGTTAGCAATTGTTGTGGATTCTGTCGTTATGATTGGTTCAATGGGATTTATTCCTGAAGAGATCGTTGTTGTTGTTTCAGGAGCAATTGTTGTAGATGTTGATGTCGTATTGGCAGCAATTGTTGTGGATGTTGCTGTCGTGTTTTGAACAACAGTAGCGGTTGTAGATGCAGTTGTGGAGGGTATCGTTGTATTTGTTGTATATTGTTCCTTTGTTGTAGATGCTGGTGTTGAACTTGCAGCGGTCGCCGTTGTTGCCGATGAATTGAGATCAGTTCTTGGCGTCGTCACTCTAGTTGGTTCACGTGTTTGACTTGAGGTCATAGCAAATGGATTAGTTGCAATTGGGTAGACAGCAGATAGAGTTTGCTCTGCGGGACGCTCGTAAGAACTTTGATATGGATTTGTATTTGGCTGCCTCCAATAGAAAGCGCTATGCGCTCCAATCTGACCAAGTTTTGTTGTTACAATCGATGAAGTCTCTGCAGCAGCATGTTCATAGGAACCAGCAACTGGTTGCTCATAATAATTGTTGATTGGATACTTAAGATGAATATTATTAGAGCGATAGTGGATATTTTGCATCACTGATGATTGTCTAGATAGTGCTGGAGAATATGGAGAAATAGCTGGTATGTTGTGATTTCTGTACGGCAAACGATGATGATGGAAATTGTCCTGTGCCTGGTCACAATAATATGGATCAGTGTCATGGAATTCTGAAAGGATTGTAAATATATGCGTATAAAGACACAATTTCTTATTTGATAATCCAACTTACGTGGTTGTCCAGTATAGAAAAGTTGCTCATTATATTCACTTAAGTGACAGATATTGTCAAAGCTAGCATACCGATAGCCATTGCTGCCACAAACTTTTCCTCCACATGCAGATTCATGGGAGTTATACATCTGTTGCCTGCTCCTTGGCCCATGTGGTGGTTCATTCTGGCTAAAGGCCAGGGCTAAGGGCAATACGAGTGCCAAACAATTGAACGCTGCTGCTGCTGCTGCTGCTGTTGACCACATATTACAAGTCTATGCTGAACTGATGATCTCAATTGGCACTGAGTTGTGTATTTATAGCCAGCATGCCCAGCATCTTGCCCATGTGATAGACCTACAGACACTCGGCCCATATTATCAATTTACGTGACCGTCTTGTAGTTATGTAATTTAAATTTTGACCACACTGCAATTCGTCTCCAATTTAATGGTTAGAATTTCAATTGCTAGTTCATAGATATTGGCTAGAAGAAAAAAATTTGTTGAAACTAAATCTTCAAATGGACGTTGAACTGCTTGATGGCATGGCTAAGTTCATTCGTATCGACTGCTTTATGCATACAAAAAGCTTGCATCGCAGGCAGTTTCATAAATATTTCATCATTAGATTCGAATTGGATCCCTGGACGTGACCCACTTATGTTGAACCTGCTTCAAAAAAAGGATAAGTAAGTTTCCTTACAAGTTAAGAAATTGCTCACCCAAATCATTTCAAAATTGCTCTCAAAACAAGTGACTTTAAGCCCATGGCCCATCAGATGTCAGTTTGAAATACATTTTTTTTTAAATTCCTGTGGCTCCTCTCGTATATGTATAACAGTTTTGCACTTCTTGCTGGCATATGTATAACACAATATTGTTCTCGTGTTCAAAATCCTGTCTGTTGTCGGTTGCCAGCTGCTTTGGGTCTTTCATTTAACAACTGTTGGCTGTGGCGAACAGTCGATGGGCCGTCTGCCGGTAAATCTTTGGTTGTTTTTCGAATTATTGGAGTGAACATTTTCAGAAGATTTTGATTTATAGTTGTATCTGTTTTGCTTGGCTTTGATTTGTTTTCGTCATTTGGGAAACATAAATCAATTTACATTGCGGAATTGTGCGGGAATAAATGAAATTATTGTTTTGTGACTGACCAGTAAATGGTAAACTGTTTTTTTTGGTTTGGGCCATCCATTCAACGCAATCATATAAACATAAAACTTAAGGTAAGCCCCATATTCCATCACACACACAGACAAACAATTTATTCTATTAATGAATCGTATTAACTTGTATTTAATTTGATGCCTCATTGGTTTGTTGGCTTGAGGCAAATAAAGATTTTCAGCTTCCTGCATTTTGTTTGCTTGAATAATTTTCCATGCACATGTTGTAATTGAGTGGATCGTGGGATTTTATTGTTAGAAAGTAAAGAAAATGAAATGAATTTCCATGCTATAGCCACTGCGGATGTCTTAAAGAGTGATGCTCATTTCCTCAAAAAAAAAAAAAAAGGGAAACGAATTGAATTTCATGTGAAACGTCAATACATTGAAATGATTTATTCAGACGGTGTGATGTAGCTTGTGTTTTTGTTTTTGTTGTGTTTTTTTTTATATACTAGCTCATAAATTCAAGGATACTCTGACCAAGTTGAATGGGATTGCAAAAGGGATTTGCAATTGGCCAGGCGAGCAAGTGCGGCAACAGCAGCAGCATTTTTCCTGCTTGACTGAATCTAAAAAAAGAAACCAAATGAAAGAAAATAATAAAGTATCGTGGGGAGAATGAAAAGGACAGCATACCAGGCTTATTATAAAGATGGTTTGCAGTAGCTCTAAAATTCTGGCATTTACATTTTGCGGTCCGTGGGATGACACCCATCCTTACATTACACACACACACACACACACACACACACACACACACTCCAAACATAAATGTCGGTTTGTTGGCTGGTTGCTTGTTTCGCTGGTTCGTTGGTTGGTACTTGTTTGTTTGTGGAGCATTTCCCGTTGCGGTTTGTGATTCAATTAGCAGCTGCCGTGAAGTTCAATGTGAAGCTCTTTCTCTCTTTCTCTCCCCTCGACTTCCGACTGAAATCCCCGCATTATGCCGTCGGCTGCGGCATATGCTACAGACAGGCCGATAGACAGACAGACAGCATCTCGGTTATGAACTTATCTATACAAAAGAGAAGGACAAAGACAAAGATAAACAGGGCAAATGTCTTGTAATTGTATAATCATTGAGATGTGAACTCAAAACCAACAGACTGCTCTGCCTGAAAGTATGCAATATGTTGCATTCACACACTGGACAATTGATATTTAGCTAAATACACATTCATATGGTTGAGTGGATGTGAGTCTAGGTGGGCGTGTGTGTATGTGTGTGTGCTTAACCTTCACAATTTCTCTCTCTCTCACTCTCTCTCTCTCTCTTTCAAACTGAATTGCAAACTTCATTTAAATAGTAAAGTTCAAATGCTAAAAGGGATTTTATACAATTGTCAGGCTCAAAGGGAATCCTTTTATATCTTTGTTTTTGCAACTAGTTAGAACTTTTAAAAAATGTAAAATCTGCACTTCTGAAAAATGCCCCAACAACCTCAAGATAAAAAGGCGCTTTACTGTGATATTTATGACGTGGATTTCAATTATTGGATCTTATTTTAAGAAGGATTAAAAAGATCAATAAGAGTCATTAGCTTATTTATGTTATTAGGGACAAGAACTACTAACTACATATAAATGATTTTCTAGGACCATATACATATAAATTAGACTGAATATGTCAGGCATTAGACTATATGGTCATGAATATACTCATCTTTTAACTAAGGGATACAGAAACTTTTGTCTTGTTGTAACCCAGAGTCGTTGTTTTGTGTGTAATTTTAGCATTTTTTTCCGACTAAATTGTTGTTATTGCAAAGCATCAACTACAACCATTCTGAAAGACATATTTATCTTGCATTCTTAAGGCAACAATGTGATAAATGCTTTTCCTGTTTTGCAAATATGCTTCACTCACACACAGTCATATGTATCTATGTATACATACATACATATATGGACATATGTATCCACATTCGGATTCGAATCTACAGCGTGTGGTGTCTGCCCTTTGTGTTGTAACAAGGCCAACAGCTAACAGCCAACAGCTCATTGATGGTAACTCAAAAGAGGGCATTTCTTGGTGATGGCTAAAAGGGGGTTAGGAATGGGCGTCAAAACATTTGGAATGCTCAGTTATTGGGCATGTTTACATCACATTTACACACACACACACACACGCTCACAGAGAGACACAAAACGGAATTGGTAAATAGAACTGCCTTTTGGGTTCTTGTGGTCAAGCCACAAATATAAATAAGTAGATGACAAAACCACCAACACTTCATCTAAGTAAACTTTAAGTTCTCAAACAACAAAAGTTTAAAGGTTTGTAAATAACATAATAATAGCGGATAATTTGTATAATTTTAATGCATAACTAAGCCAAATTTTAGAGAGTTTTGGTAAACCTTACCATATTGTCATTTAGAATCGTATCTTTGCCTTGGAAAGGACATAATAAAACTGATTAGACTGGTTAATCTGATTTTTTCTTTTATTAGTTTTTAAGATATTAAAACGAAACTTTGTTTTTTATGCGCATCTGGACATTCGTCTGACTAGTATATAAAAGTTCTTTAAACTAAAATAAAACAGAGAGAGACAATCATACATAAAGCGTTTGCAAGTGCTGTGTTAGTATGAGATAACTTTATGTAAAGGACTCGCAGAAATTTATAAATATTATAAAAATATTTTGTACAGGTCTTAAATAGATTCAATTTCGTGCGCTACAATAAAGGCTTAGAGAGCTTCAGTGTCAAAATGAAAGAGTTTGAATTACATAAAATACAATTTTATTGATGCCTGCGAGATTATAGATGTCCAGCTAAGTTTAGATAAGGAATAAGGAAGTTGTCTAGAGGTACGAGAAACCAAATGTTTATACTAAATTGAGATTATACAGAGATCTGAAGGTAGATATACAAAGATCTGTTGCTTTTTGTTAAGTTTCATTAGCTTCAGATTTCAAATTGGATCACCTTCAGCAAGTGGGAACGAAAGGACATGTCATTTAGATGCCATGCACCATGAATTTCTCATTAGTTAGTGTGTCTAAACAGGAGCTAAGCAATGCTTGCCCCATTGGCAATGCCATTTTGATGGTCGATGTTTTGTCGGTTTTTGTTGTTGTTGTTGTTGTTAGCTGTCCGAAACTGTGGAGCCTCAAGGCCCACTGAAGTGGCATGGCCCATGTCGCCATTTGGTCGTTTCGCTATTTTTACAACATAATTTGTGTCTCGCGGACTCCCCTCTCCGTTCGTTGACACCCTCACTTATCCCTCTTACTATGTATATACATACATCTAATATGTATGTGTGTGGGTGTGTGTGTAAATGTTAGTGTTGTCTAGGGTACGATGGTTTATGATTAAAACTTCAAGTTACTTTTGGCCCAACACACATCACTTGCATGCACACACACACACACACACACACACACACACAGAGTGATACATACTCATACTCATGCATACAAGTATCTGAACACATAAAGTACACACACACACACACTCACACACACGCATATATGTTGCGCATTTATTTGTAGTCGACTTTTAGGGGGTCGGCTCATATTAAATTTTTCATGTTTGCAACCAGAAAACAACAACAACAACAAGAAATACCAACAAGAATTGAAGAAATAACATGGAAATTGGATTCTATTTCATTGCCGGCGCCATCGTCACAAATGTCTCTCTCTCTCTCTCTCTCTCTCTCTCTCTCTCTTTCTCTCTGTGCTTCTGGTTTTGGTTTTGCTGCTGTTTCAGTTTCAGTTTTCGTTTTTGGTTTCTTTTTTTTTTTTGTTTGTGTTTTTTTGTCCACCTCAGTCACTGTAATGTCATTGCACATAAAACAGAAAGAAAAGAAAAACAACAAAATAAATAAATAAATATACAAATTTTTTTTCGTAATTGTACGCTTTATGTATTTTTAATTTATTTTTTATATTTTTTTTTTGCCTTCCTTTTCTTTGCTTGCTTTTCTTTTTCTTTTGACGCTCCTTTAGCTGTCCGCATTTGCCTTTGATTAATTTTGCAAACATATTTGCCCACTTTACATTTTCTGGTCATGGCCCATGGCCCAAGTCCTGTCCCTGCCATCTCCAGGATCTGCTCATGGACTTGCCCTTCTATATGTTTGTTTCCTTTGTATAATTTCTTAACATAAAGAGTACATGCACTTTTACTGTCAATTGTTAAGCCACAGGAAGTATATACAAGTCGGAGTTACAATGACATTTGGATCGATTATCTATATGATAAGATAAACCATGATAATGAGGAAAGGGCAAAATGAAAATTTATAGCGTATAATAATGGTCGTTGTAGTCTTCTTCTTTTGCCTTATTGTATATTGTTTGTTTTCTCTGCTTGTCTTTTGAAATGCAATAAATTAAATATATGACATTTTTTGTTTTTTTTTTTTTTCTTTTTCTTTTAAATTGTCCATTGACATTTTTTCTTTGCCGCAATTTAATACTTGATTAATTGCTTCTGGCCAAATGATCGATTGTTTTTTTTTTCACTCTTCTTCAATTTCCTTTGAATTGAAAAGACATTTTTGTTTTGCGTAATGTTTGTTGTTCAAATCAAAGAAAAATTGGGTGAGAAAATTATCAAAAAAAAAAAAAAAAAAAAACTCATTGTTGAGTTGCGTTGCCAGCGGCCTTTAGTTGGATTAGCGTTTAATTTATTGAATTTCCGGGATGCTACACACACACACCCATTTGGAGCCGAAAACACACCCAAACAACAACACTTACACATTCATTTATGAAATACGTATAAACAAACATTCAACATTTTGAATTTCAATGTTGCCATAACGAAATGAATATTCCCTAAATTCCTTTTTCTATAATAAACAAAATAGAATAGAATGGAAAACACATTCAAATTTAAATGAGATCGAAAGTTATCTAAATCGATCTACGAAAGTGAAATTGTGATAAACTGTTAAAGATTTCAAAAGAAAGAAAATCAAGAAAAATTTATTTCTGGTGTCAAATTTTTATATATTTCAAATGTCTTGATATTTTGGACTTTAACCAAGTTCGATCGATGACTTTTTTATAAGTTTTAACCTTTAACTTATCTGTCAGATCTACTAAGCCATATGGATATGGTAATTGTGTTTGCTTTTTGCAATTACTTTCAAGTGATCTATTGTAATTCATTTTGATCAGATACAGAACATTTTGAAATCATTCTAAACATTTGTTTATTCCAAGTTCTGGCTACACTATTAAACAAATTTTTAATTGACCTAACTTTGAATGAAACTAAATTAAAAACAAAATATTGTCTTTGCTGCTCAGTGTAAAAATAATTAGATTAATTAATGCCTAGAAAATGCTTATGGAAAAGCAAAATCAGAGAAACCGCACAATTAATGCTTTTAAATTTCATTTACAATTTAGATTCAGGGGCTTAAAGTGTGCTCACTTTGCCTTTATTTAATTAAATAATTTGATTATTCTTATTACTTGAATAATTCTCAATCTTATAAAGAAATAAGTACTTGAAAAATAATCAAGGTTTTTTTGGTAAGGGTATATTTGTATCACATTGCATTTGTCTGTCTGTGGGATTTCAATTTGATGCTTTCTATTAATTGTAAACAATGGGGCGTATACGCAATCTAGAGTATCATAGAGAGAGACAACGAGAGAGCTGGGGGCAAAGGGGTTTGAAATAAATTGTGATATGTCGATTTCACACTCGTAAATATCAATTTGTTTGCCAAAAAATAGAAAAAACGCAACAAGAAAAAGAATATATAAAGCAAATTCCACTTGTTCTAGTTGTGGCAACGACTTGGACATTACCTATTCTAACTTAGTAAAGTTGCCAAACGAATTTCAACGTCAATCCTCACTATAAACTTAACAATGAATACATTCAAACTGAGTTCAGTTCTAAATATATGTGAATTTGAAAAATGAATAAGAAATCATGTTTCATATGCCGTAATATGCCCTTTCTGCTATCCAGTGCACTGGGTATTGAAGTAGAATCAACAGAGATTTTATAGCCATGATACCATGGACGTTGATTTGTGCTCTGTGGACATGTTATCCCACTGGCATTGAAATCAAATACATATTTACTTATCTAAGCCCGATAAAATCCTGTGCCACTTAAAATTTATTTCAGCAACGCGTCGAGCCAGAGACACCAACAGAGCTCAAGCAAACACAAGAAAGAACGAAACACTTCAATCCAATTCAACCGCAAAAACTTTTGATTTATGTGGCATGCCACACAGCATGTCAATAATTGGCTCAAGATGCCATCAAATCTCAGACACAAAGAAGTGAAAGCTGGGGGTTGGGGGCGGGGTATATGAGGCTGGATCATGACGCTTGCGGCCTGCAGCTGGATTTTAAATTTTAACATCACGCCTTCTGCTGGTTAAATGTTTTTCATTTTTTGTTTTTGCTTTGCCTCACCCTCAAGTAACATGCGATGTTTAGAAGAGGTGTGAGAAAAGCCAAAGAGTTTCTTGCCTCGTTTTGTTCTAACAAATGGGATCTAAGCACTTATTGAGTAGAAACTTTTTGGCGCCAAAAAAAAATTTGTGTATTATTTTGGACCAGAAATTTACGCTATATATATATGCAAATTTTCTGGTTGTCTGCTTTTCTAAGAATAATTTTTATAAATTAATGCCAAAATCGGCTATCGATACACTTTTAAGGCTGCAATGTCAGGACCTGGCATAGAAAGCTGGATGCCCACCCAACTTAAGAACATTCTATAAACCAAAAGGTTGAGAATTTTAAATTAAAATCCAATTTTGACTAAAAATCCTTTATAATTGAAAATGAGGCCTGTTTAGTTCTTTTGACCGAACTAAATTCATGCTAATTTGTTAAGAATATTATGGACCACCCGTCGTATGCGCAATAACCTCACCTTATGCATACGAAAAGGCTGCAGAAAAAGATGATAATTGAGAGAGAAAATTGTATATTAGTATAGAGATTGCATTTTAAATAATTAAAGAACATTTTACACCGATTAGAAAGACCAAAAGAGAGTTTCAAGATATCCTTTTAACTAGACTTCTAGAAACATCGTTAGCCACAGCTAATAGCATATATTATCTATGCAAACATGTTCATATATACATACATATATTTTTATGCTTAAAGTTAACCTTACTCACATTCATCATCAACACGCTCGCCAAGCTGATAAGGAGAACTGATAAGGAAAATTAAATATGTCTACCCTAAACATAAAATACCTGAGAACAAACAAATATTTGAGCCAAGTTAAAACAATTTGAATATAAATGGAAATTTATGTCCTGATGTCCTTGTTGCTGTTGCTTTTGGGTAATGCAAAGTGTTGCCTTGGGCATTTGTTAATTTCCGCTTTCCTTTCAACCAGCCACATACCAACAGGCCCTACTCCCCCCACACCTATGTATACACCTTCCAATCTGTTCCGCCCAGTGCACTTCATAATGGTCGCTCTATTGTTTTTTTTTTTTTTTTTTGTACTTCCATGTTTTTTAAGCTTTTAATGCTGTTTTATTGTCAAAAAGATAAGGGTGCCACAATGGGCTGAGGATATATATTTAGACTATATTGAAAATAGATGAGCAAACGAGTGCGCGCGCAAAAAAAAGGAACACAAAAGCACAAAAGGAACCGGCCCGGAAAGTCAACAGAACAAAAGGTAACAAGTATCAAGGCGATAAGTCAATTCTCAGCATATACGCATCTAGTAGACCTCAGGATAAAAAGAATTCCGTTAATAACCTTAAGCTGTTCATGGGAATAATCCTAAACTATAGACAAATTGAATTTTTATATATATTTTTCTATTCATTCAATTCCTTTTTTGGAATGAATGAGACCAAGTTGTCTTGTCAACGGCCAAAACTAGTTGAGAATTACAACTAGATGAGCCACAAAAATTAAATTTCTTTGCTAAGATATTGATAAATTTATTGAATTCCAAAAAAAAAGCAATAAGCTCTATTGTTTGAATGACAAATTCATGTTAAGTTCGGTAAATTATGAAAGAAAAATTATTGCTGATTAATTTGTTCTATAGTTTTTAGTAGAATTTAGCTTTAGGCTTTGGGTTTGGATATATCATTGAACTAGAGTTTTCGAATTTCCATTCCATCTCACTTAGGTTGTTGTGATGCATCCCTCTTTTGTTTCGGTTGTAGTGCCTATTGTCACGGTGATTGATCCAAAGACTGATCCAAGGGTACAAGTTGTTGCCGTGCCGTCGGTTACTGTTGTTGTTGTGGTAACACCTGCAACCGTTTGACTGATCACAACGTTACCCGTCTGAAGGATGATATGACAAAAAGAAATCAAATGTGATACAATTAGTATGTGATAAGTGTCTGTCAATTAATTCAACTCACCGTTGCAGCTGTTGTAGTTGTCGTTGCAGCTGTTGTTGTCGTCGTTGCAGCGGTAGTTGTTGTTGCTGCCGTCGTTGTTGTGGTTGGTGCTGCAGTTGTTGTCGTCGTTGCAGCGGTAGTTGTTGTTGCTGCCGTCGTTGTTGTTGTTGGTGCTGCTGTTGTTGTCGTCGTCGCAGCGGTAGTTGTTGTTGCTGCTGTCGTTGTTGTTGTTGGTGCAGCAGTTGTTGTCGTCGTCGCAGCGGTAGTTGTTGTTGCAGCGGTAGTTGTTGTTGCTGCTGTCGTTGTTGTTGTTGGTGCTGCAGTTGTTGTCGTCGTCGCAGCGGTCGTTGTTGTTGCTGCCGTAGTTGTTGTTGTTGGTGCTGCTGTTGTTGTCGTCGTCGCAGCGGTAGTTGTTGTTGCAGCGGTAGTTGTTGTTGCTGCCGTAGTTGTTGTTGTTGGTGCTGCAGTTGTTGTCGTTGCTGCTGTTGTTGTCGTCGTTGCAGCGGTAGTTGTTGTTGCTGCCGTAGTTGTTGTTGTTGGTGCTGCAGTTGTTGTCGTTGCTGCTGTTGTTGTCGTCGTGGTAGTTGGTGCTGCAGTTGTCGTCGTTGTGGTTGTTGATGGATCCGCCGTGGTTGTTGTCGTTGCTGCTGTTGTCGTTGTCGTTGTTGGATAAGTGGGATACGTATATGTGGGTGTAGGTGTGGTTGAGGAAGCAGCCGTTGTGGAAGCAGTCGTTGTGGAAGCAGCCGTTGTGGTAGCAGCCGTTGTTGTTTGATATTTAAAACCATATGGCTTATAAGCAGATCCACTTTGTTGGCTATACACTGGATTTGGTCCAGGTGCTTCGGCAACGGCCTTTGCTCCATACATGCCACTTGCTGACGCATAGGCATAAGATCTCGAATCAGTATTCACACTGTATGCGGCCGGCGGAGCATTCGAATAGACTTGTGAATAATATTGAGACGACGATGAACTCTTTGATGTACAATAGAACAAATCGGTGGCCACCATATCTAAAGAAAACATAAAATTGCCATTAGATTCAAAAGGACTTTCAACAATTGCATTTTGCATGCTTACGAGCACTGCCCGAGAAGAGACGCTTCATATTGTTCGAGTCCATTTCACATTTACTAGAAAATAGCTGGTATTCGTATCCTGAAGTGGCACAAACTGGTTTTCCATTCGGTGGGCAATTGCTGCCATAACTGTTATCCCCATAACTATAGTCCTGAGTGTCCAAACCATAGGAATAATCCTCGTAAATGTCGTATTGTCCCCGGGTCCTGGTGACCAAAATCAAGGAGATCAAAAGAACAAAACGAACACTTGATGTTGACTGCATGGCTGAGCTTTAGTTCGAGAAACGTTTGAGAGACGTATGGAACTGATACTTTCGCTGCTTGTGTACCGACCTTTTATGATCGACCTGGCCCCAGAGTCTTACGCCTCAACTTCATCGATATCTGCGCCTTCGGCCAATGCGTTCACATAACAATTGGTCATGTCAGTTGGTTCTATCGTCTCAATTTCCACATCGCTACGTGTTTGCCTTTCGCCACACAAACACACTTACCCATATATGACAGGGGGGGGAACAGCTCTCCCGCTTTTGATTGTTATTGTTGTTATTATGCTTCTTGGGCTCACAATCTCAGCATTATGTACGTGCAGAATGTCAATGCAATTTACATTGTGCCATCATTGGGCATTTAATATAAAAAACAATTCAACTGATTTTCAGTGTGTTTTGTGAATGAATTGATTTGCACTTTCCCCACATGCTTCATTCATGTCAATATTATGGTTATTATTTCTTAACTTTTTTATTCTTCAAATTGTTCAACATTAATTAACACAGCAATAGTTTATGAATTAAAGTCTTGAATTGCCTTCAACCTAAGCCATTATTCAACAATTTATTTCATTATCTAACAATTGAGAGTCACCAGTTCATTTATTTCTTATGGATTCCATTTCAAACTATATATTTGCTTTGATTAAAAAGATTACCTTATAAAGGATTATAAATTGAACCGAGATTAGAGTTTCTGACTGAACTCATTAAGTGCTTTAATAAGGTCTCCTTAGTTTTACGCACTACTAAATGTTAACTTCACAAAACGATTTATCTTCAGAATTCTTCCTACCTACATAGGTCGAGTAAGGACAAATCATCGACAGGCATTAATCTGTATGACAAAATAGATGAAATTTTAATATGATCATATTTTCTCTACAATTGAATCTAAATTGTCGTTGATTTCCAGACTGAATCAATGGAAGATTAAATCTTGGCTTATTCAGTTCAATTTAATTAAAAGTTTGTTTTAATTGTTCTACTTAAAACAAACAGTTTGATGATATCTCTCGATATGTTAAGATGTTTCACACATAGAAAATTAAATGTTCTTCTTTTCATTTAATGAAAAATAAACCAATTATCTGTATATACAAATGAAAATTTGTATTCAATATTTGTTAGATTTATGTTTTATTTAGATTATCCCGCAAAGTGTATCACATACATATATTGTCATAAATTATTATGAGAAAACAAGAGAAACGCCAAAAGCAGCAGAAGCTGCTGAATTTTTCCATATGTTTGATTTTGGTCTTTATCCCTTTTGTAGTTTCATTGAAGTGTTATAAGGAAAGGCACACACATATTAAGCAATTTCCACAACAACTTGTTGCTCTTGCCCCCATCAAATGTCGGCAAAGCAGTGCGCAAGTCTTTTGCCTATGGTGCCTAGGTTTCTGGTGAGAGAGGATGGACAGGGCAGGGCCAAGGATGAGCACGAATCTGGCTGGCATTGTTGGGCCGACAGTCAGCCACTTGCCAACACGATGTTCGCCTGAACAGTCCACATAAACAAAACGAACGCGTCGCGGCAGCATCTTGGCCAGAACAACAGCCAAACAAACATTTCGTATTCCGGGTTCTTGTGTTACGCGATATAAATACCATAATCCGAATCAATAAGTATATACAATTTAGCAATAAATATATACAATAAATTGATTGGATATATCCATTAAGGCATCGAAAAGTGCTTCGATTAAGAGGAAACAAATTTCTCCATCTGTAAGTTAAAATTATTATTTATTTATTTAGTTAAATTCACTTGCTGAAAACTATGAAAATAAAACAAATGAAATCATTAACTTGCCATGAGTACTTCCAGTATAATCCGATTAAATTAAAAATTTAGTCTATATATCTCTGAGACTTTTGAACACAGCTCGTTCAATCATAAAAACTTTGCCAAAAAAAAACTCTTCACAAACTTACAAAAAGTTAACTTAACTTTAACTTGTACTCGAAAAAAAAAAAAAAAAATGTACCACAAAAAAGAAAACGAAAAACAAAAACCGACAAAAAAAAAACACATAAAACCATCAGCGAAGGGGAAAAATGACTGAATTAATTTGCAGCGGCAGCAAATTTCACATTGAAGCAACAAATTAACTAACTAAATAAATGAGCATAGTAATGAAGACCCACATAAAAGCATATGATTGTATGTACATCTAGATAATTGGGATAGGAAAATGAATATTCTGTTTATGCTCTCTGTGAGAAAATAAACGGGGTATATTTTGTTCTAAAACAATTATTGATGTCTTCCAGACGTTTTGGTTTGTAATCAATAGTATTATTAATGATTCTTTATTTTGAAATTCCTTTCAGTCAGTCAAGATTTGAATGACTTTATATTCTTATTGTTGAAGGTAATAAGAAAGTTTGACCAAACTGATGGTTCCTTCAATGCCAAAACTAGTTGAGAATTATAATGAAACTTTAACTGCATATAAATAAACAAAACTAACTTAATCTGTCTAATGTCATTTCTTATAAATGAACTACAAATTATTCTGTCTAAATTCATTATAGAAAATTTCAAAAGAAGATTTTGCTTTAGGAAAAGTAGAGCTTAAAAAAAAATTTATAAGAAAAAGAAAAATATATAAAAAACAAACAAAAAAGAAGTATTATGATACAATTTCGTCAAATATTAATAAAATTCATCTATGGTTTTTGTTTTATTATTCTAACTTGCAATTTGTGAGAATTTTTTCAACATTATGTTTTTTTTTTATGTTTTTGGGTATCTCCAAGTCGTTAGCATGAGAGAATCATATTCTCATTTTGTTTTGTTTTTGTCTGTGGTAATGGAATAATTCATTTACTATTATAATTGTTACAATAACTTGTTGTTGTTGTTTTTGTGTTTGTGAGCGTAATGATATTGAGGTTTTGACTCTGCAAATATTATCATAAACCACACTTTCAGTCTAGTCATTGCCATTTGGTGAAATGCAGAAAAGAAACCGAAACCGAAGCGAAAAAAAAAACAAATAAAAGTCATCAATATTCATCAAATATTTGGGTATATGCGAGGGTGATTTGATAAATTTATGGCAAACAAGAATTAATAACCCATGAAATATATATTTACTCTTTGTTTTGTTTTAAGATTTAAAGAAGGCTTTTTATTTAATTGTCTTTTGTAAGCTAAGTACTTACCGAATTGCCCTCGTATTTAAGTACAAAACAAGGAATTCGAACATCTGTCTATTACTTCAATTGGAGAAATTTAATGTCATCAATTTAATATTTATATTCCACCTACTGCTAATTAGCAAAAATGACATTTATTTTTTCCCATTTATTCCATTTTCTATTCCAAACACTTGCCAAAATGCGTAAAGAGGAAAACAAAACCTCCTCATTCGATTCAGCCATTGTAGGTCCTGAAGGACATACATCATTCGGCCAGGCCCAGTACTTTGTGTTTTTTGTTTTGTGTGAAATAAATTTCAATTTGCAACTAATTAATGCATGGCAAATGGCTGATTTTTAATTATAATTTACAATACACGAAAAACAACGCAAAAACACCAACAGAAAAAAACAAAACAGTAAAAAATGTTATCAATCATTGAGATAAACAATAACAACAACCAATTGGCTTTGTGTTACCACCCGCCAAGAGAGAGAAGATGACATAAAATTGCTATATTAATTTAGTAATTAGAAAAAAGTTTGCCCTGAAATTCAATTCAACCTCAGAGAATGCTTAATTTCCCAGAATTTATGGAATTTCATGAGAATTGCAGATCAAAGTGGATGAAATGTTGTAGAAGAACAAATGTTCTCAGCTCATTTGCATAAGCTTTGCATTTCCATCTGTTTCCACATAAGAAGTATGAAAACTCTCGTTTTCGATGATAATGCTTTTCCTTTTATAACTGTTGGGCATCTCTAAGTGTTTCTCTACTATTAAAGTGGAGCTTATTGTCAGCCTTTCGAGTGCCAAAGAAGGGTTGTGTGTGGGCGAGTAGATAAATACTGCATAAGCTCCCAAATGTATGCAATAATAATTCGAATTGTATTTTATTTATACACAGTCACGCCCATGTCCATGTCCATGTCCATGCCCATTCCCGAATACACTAAATACGCCCTACAACATTAACATCTTGGACACGTGGCGTATACGCAACATTGTTTTTTCTTCTTGTACATATATTGCATTGAATTGATTTTCACGAATTTCACACAAAGGAGACAATATCAACAAAAGCAACAACAACAAATGCAATTAATGCTCATTAATGATGCATGACATTGCCTTGGATCCTTGTCAACAGAACTTTCAAGTTTGCGATGTAACACCAGAAGGAGACAGTGAGAGAGGGGAAGGGAGACTGGAGCAGTCAGTCAGTTGTTCGTTCGTTCGCTTTGAATTGATGGGCAACAAAAGCTGCCAAGTGGCCAACGCTAATTGCCTTCTTCTTTTCCTCTTCGTCCTTCGTTGTTGATATTGCCTTTTTGCAGCTGGCAACTGGCGGACAGTTGCAAATAAATTACATGCAAAATGTGTCTCCTCTTTCACACCGCACCATATATAAACATATTATGTATATCTATCTATCCACATTTAAACGCATTAATATATAATATCTAGCAAAGTAAGTGGACTAATAGATCTATTGTGACTATGGGTACTTACTTAATCTGTTTACCAATTGAAATGTGAATCTATGGCAATCAAGTCGAGTGACTTCTCCATTATTATTCTTATTCCAAAGATAATAAAGAGATCATAGATCTAGTTGTAATATTTTCTTGTTCTTGGAATATGCTTAGTTCATTCAAAACTGTTTTACTGGCAAGAGATTAGGTTATTTTCCTTTGCTTTAGGCATTTATAATGTTTGAATTCAACTAACAATAGAAATGGTTCTCATGACTTGCCAGGCTAAGTGAAAACAATCATGAAACATTAAGTTTAAATTTAATGAAATTCCTTTTTGCAATTTACAATTTAAGCTCAAAACAAATTGATTTTCAACATGTAATAATTCGTAAAAAATTGAAAATTAATTTCAGGTTTTCAGAAGTGAGCTCAACCCTTTTTCCTGTTTGGTTACAATCAATCAATTCAAGTTTTCTACAAACATACACACACATTAAACCTAAAGGATAACACCCATGTAAGTATGTATGTATGTATGTTTGGCGAAAATAGGTATATTTAGGGCAAAGCTGGATGAGCCGTATATATATCGACAGTGAATGGTTGTTGTTAAAACTCAATCAAGTGGAATGAATTTTGATTAAAAATATAACAAAGTTAGGCAAGAAAACTTGCTCATCTCCAGCTCAGTGCATACATATTTGTATTGTATGTCTCTGTAACTACATATATACATACATACTATATATGTACATACACATACTTACTTAGTTTTATGCTTGGTGGATCGATACAAAGCGCATTTCATTTGAGTTTGCCCTATGGCATTTGCTTTGTGGCAAAATGCAATTAAGGTCCCCCCTTTTGACATGGACAACTAATATTTAAGCGTTGCAACTAATTAGACAATAAACTGATTTCTCATGCATATGTATGGGTTAGAGATAGAAGAAAGTTGTATAGATGATGGCAAATGAAATGAGTTGTGAGTTCAAGACAAAGCTTTGAAGAATTATCCAACTAGCATGCAAACACACATGAATGGGCATCATCTATCTGTTCTCTCTTGCAGAATGACAACCGTTGGCACTAGTGAGAGTCTGGAGCCATTGATGGCCACCACCACGGAATCAATGCCACCACAACCGCAGGATGATTTACGTCTATTCCTTAAACATTTGTATGTTCAATGTTTTAAGCGTTATGCAAAGGTTACCCAGAACGATGGCAATATCACATCTATATTAACAGACCAAGACAGAGGTTAGTTAGTTAGTTAGTTGGTTAGTTGAAATAGTTTTGTTCTTTCATCTTTGCTTGGCGCAGATTATGATGAAAGCGATTTGGAGGGCAACATTGATATGCAATACGTGGATCAATCGGCGGTTACCAATAATGAGCTTCATGCCACAATATTTACCACCCCGTTGGCTGCTGGCGGTGACAACCATACGGATGTCTTCTGTCCCTGGGACTTTGATGGCTATCGATGCTGGCCACCCACACCAGCTGGCACCGTTTTGAGTCAACATTGCCCGGATTTTATTGAAGGTTTCAACAGTAAATTTCTCGCTTATAAAACGTGAGTTCCATGATGAAATCATAACGCTACCTTAGGCTATATCTATGTATATACTTGGCTCACCAAATACATAATAGAGTAGCCACAAGATATACATACATACATACATACTTGCTCTTCAAGATTATGTTTGTTACTTTTCTTGCAGTTGCCTGGCAAACGGTTCTTGGTTTCGTCATCCAGAGAATAATAGAACCTGGTCTAATTACACAACATGCGTTGACCATGAAGACTATGAGGTAAGCAAAATAGTGCTGAAAACATTCTATTAATATTCCACTGAGAAAGTGCGAATGTTAGAACATAAATGAAAATCGGTCATAGATTTTTCAATTTTTTGTTTGACTATATTTTGGACAATTTCCAACCGATTTCGAAAAGTAATGTCTCTATGAAATCGCAATTCAGTATACTTAAAAATGGCATTAAAAATATTTAAATTTAAAACAAAAAATTTTTTGCCGATTTTTGAAAAAATCATGATGTATACATCAGGATTTTTTACGAAAATTGGCAAAAAATTTAGTTTGCAAAATTTAAATGCAGATTGATAGACATTATCCTAACTTGAAAATAAAGACATGAATTTTTTTAATACTTCAAAAATTGACCAAGTTAGAGCCTTTTGAATGTTGGGTATATTGGAATATTTGGCACTTTTTGTCTCACTTGATGAGAAATTCTGATAATAACCATGACTTACATTCTTATTCAAAGATATTAAAGAATTGTGGACTTATGAATAACATTCCCTTCTAGAAATTTAAGCTCAAACTAAATGCTTAAAGCAGTCGGTGGAAATAGTAAGGACATTGACCAAGTGCTAAATGGACAAGAGACTTCTTATTAGGCCCACTCAAAATGTCATCGTCCTACTACCAAATTTCAATGGTCCAATTGAATGTTTGTCTTATTCTTATAAGTTTATGATTAAAATTAAAGCTACGCATTAAATGTGGAAGTGGATGGTGAAAGTAAAGGTCCTTCTAGAGTATGAGTCTCATGTTTTAAAAAAAAAACTTTTTATATATTTTTATGCTACCACAAAATGATAGATGATATTTTAATTACATCTTTGATGCATTTGCTTTAATTACTTTGAAAAAAAATTCAAAACTTTGTTAACAATATTTTGGCTGCAGTTGGTCCTTGGTGTTATGATGTGGGTCGAGGTAGCCATTTTAATTAAGCAAATTGTGTTTTTCTTTTTGCAGTTCCGGAAGTTTGTTAACCAACTGTATGTGAAGGGCTATGCTCTCTCTCTTCTGGCCCTGCTCATATCAATTATCATATTTCTTGGCTTCAAGTAAGTGTTTTTCTGGTCACTTGGTCGACTCGGTATGTGGTTTGTGGCCTGATTGATGACTGACAAGCTGTCTGTCTCCCTGTCTGTCTGTTGTAGATCTTTGCGCTGTACCCGCATCCGCATTCATGTGCATTTATTTGCCTCACTTGCCTGCAGTTGCAATGCTTGGATATTATGGTATGTCTTTGTGGTGGAGCAACCAGAGTTGGTGGCCGAGAATCCGGTAAGTGAAAGGCCTCTTAAATTTAGTCAGATTTTCCACTCGACTAGCATCAAATTGCCCTTTTGCCTTTTTATAGCCCTGGTGCATAGCTCTACATTTGGTCATCCTTTACTTTATGCTCGTCAACTATTTTTGGATGTTCTGTGAGGGTTTACATCTGCACTTGGTTCTCGTTGTGGTATGTCCTTAAAATGACTACCTTACTATACTGTGTATATACTTTCTATTTTATGTATTTATAATCAATCCTTTTGTGTGTGAGGCAAAAGCTCTTGGCCTTAGCTCGAGTTTCATTCAAATGCAAATAACCATAATTGCTGTACAAGTTTGCTTTTAGCATTTTTGCATTGCTAATGTGATTTACAGGACCTGCTTGTGATTTTAACTCTTTTACTTGTGCTCCTTTTTAAGCGTTTGCTTAAAGTAAACTTGAATATAATCTCTTTGACAGGTCTTTGTCAAAGACACAATTGTAATGCGTTGGTTTAAGCTGCTTAGCTGGCTATCACCGATTCTCTTTGTCTGTGTCTATGGCCTGGCCCGCTATTTCAGTGGCATTGATAACAAACAGTAAGTGAAACCAAAACACAAATCGATGTACATGTATATTTAATCATATATTACAGCTGCTGGATGGATGAGAGCTTGTTCCTTTGGATATTCTCGGTGCCCATTACCCTATCGCTTTTAGCCAGTTTCAGTAAGTATGAAAGGAAAACGTTTATTCGCAATAACTAGAAATTTGTTACCCACTTTCAGTCTTTCTGATCAATGTTTTGCGTGTCATTGTCCACAAATTGCATCCGCAATCGGCCCAACCAGCCCCACTGGCCATACGGAAGGCAGTGCGAGCTACAATCATTTTGGTACCCCTGTTTGGACTTCAACACTTTTTACTACCCTATCGACCGGATGCTGGAGCCAATCTGGATCAGTTCTATCAGCTGCTCTCTGTCATTTTGGTCAGCCTGCAGGGCTTTGTGGTCTCGTTTCTATTCTGTTTTGCCAATCATGATGTTATATTTGCCATACGGACATTGCTTAACAAATTGTTGCCCAGTTTGGTATCCCCGCCACCAGTTGGGAGTAATACTGGACAATTGGCCACCACCACGCCCAGTCGCGAGTTGGGCGTCTAGACGATATGAAAGACGAACCCGTCGAACTCATGGTCATGTACGAGCTAATTCCGTACCGGCAGTGGCAGAGCAAAGATTTTAGTCAGATTTCTGAAAGCGAGAGAGAGAGAGAGTTTAAAATCTATATTTGCTTAAGTCTCTATGCCAAGCTTCTCAGCGAATCTAGAAGGACACTACTGTTTCTATGATAAAAGGATATCTGTTAGCATTTATATCTTTCAGGGCATTCCAATTAACTAACACTTGAAATCAGAATGGTACATATATAATTTTGGTTTAATGGATCATAGAACCGAAATTTTTTAACTAGCAGTGGACCAAAATAGAGCAAAGCTCTCTATGTTCCGTCTAAGTAAGAAATGAAATCAAAAGAAGGACAGATTACGATGAGATTGAAAAGACCATTTAAGTTCTTCAATTTTGTATTCTGAATTTAAAGAAATAAACTCTCAAAACCGAACTCACCAAATATCATACAAAATAATACGTAAATGTACCTACCTATCTAACTTTAAGATGAAAAACAAAATGATATTTGGCTTCTGATCACATATAGAGAAACTTATGAAAAATATATAGTACCATATAATGTTATATCATTGTAGCTTTCAAGTTGTTATGTGTATATATAATATTCATATATCTACTCAAAAATTAAACAACAAATAATAAAGTCAGTTAATACCAAAGGCAGAGCTTTCTTATGGCATTTTATAAACTTTCATTGGGTATTATAATATGGATTATAATATTTTTGATCAAATATATTCAATATCGTTTGTTTCAGTTCAGTATGTGACCATTCCAGCATCAAAAGAAATGAAACCAAAGGAGATTTTATATTTTTTATTTCATACTTTATTTTTATTTCTTGTTGTTCTTCTTAAGGTTTTCTTATTCGCATATTTAGTTCTATGTAAGTAGATCTTAACCAATTACTTTTTCAAAATTTAAAAAATACTGGAAAAAAAAGGTTTGCTAAAAGAATTGAAATGAAGAATGCACAGAACGTTTTTGAAATGTCGCCTAAATCTGTCTTTGAGCTTGAATTATTATCTATGAGAATTCATTTATTTGAAAGTTTGTTGTCTCTAATTTATAAGTATTTGGAATTATAATATATTTAAGCTTGTTGAAATTATAATTAATGATTTCCATTACATTCCGATCAAATATATTGCCAGTTTTTCATTTGAAGTGACTTTGAAGCAATAGGCCATATAGGCCATATATACATATATATAGTTTGAATAATCAGATATATGTTTGTTTGTCAGTTGGTTTTTGTATACAATTATAAAACTTATATGTTTATTCATCTGCCAATTGTGATCAAGTCCGGATATTGTTGGCTTAAATAATAAACAAAAAGTTTCTGAATGATAATTTAGCCATGTGGAAAATTGCAAATGGTCTTAGGTAATTAAGTAATTATGATACATAAACGTACGTATTGCATGTACATATGTATGGGTAAGTATATAGATTGATAACTAATTGATAAAATAGACAATGAATGGTTATACATAAATATGTATTATAAAAAGAGAGACACACAATAATATATGAATAAGTAATAAGAGAAATGTAAGTACATAGTAATTAGGCAATTTATTCTGTAATAATGAACTCTTTTATATCTATATAATGTATAGATATAGTATATATGTATATACATATGTATGTCTGTGTGTTTGTGTCATGTTTTTGTTTGTTGTTTTTGTCTTAACTTTTTTTGGGCGCGTTCCGTTGACTAAGCGGCTACATATAATTTTTGGTTGTTTGTTTTTATTTAAATTTTTTTGGTATATTTACTTAGCATTAATGTTTTATCTTGTTCTCTTAATTGTTGTTAACTTACTGTCATGTTCTTTGCATGGCACAAAAGAAATAACACAAAGAAGAGATTTCGATCTAGAATGTGATTAGACATATACATACATACATATATTGTAAAAGGGTTGCAAAGCAACCCCTATAAAAAGTTATCCCCCTTAGAACGATCATGATCTATAGTTATATACATTTTTGAGATGTATAAATTTAATTTATTTATATTAACCGTGTTGATTGCCATTTCAGATCAGGCCTCGCATCAAATTTATCCAATATTCATAACTATTTCAATTTTTTCACTTACTTGACTAATGAATATCTTTTTTCTTTTCTCATCGAATTTGTTTAGTTTTGTTTGAGTTTTCTTTTGGTATTTTTTTTTAAATTTTATATGGAAGTTGTTTTGAATTCGTTTAAAATCCTTTTCTAGTTAGTAATTTTATTAAATGCATTCAATGCTTTGTTTATAATGAATTTGTATCTTCAATTCATATTAATTATTGCAAATATTATTCTTTCTTCGCTTGGATTTTCTTGAGTTTTCAGTTGGGTTTAGTTTTGTTCTGGTTGTGCTTATCCTTTATCCTTTAGTTCAAAAACCTTCTAATGCTCATTTGAAAAATTAAAAGTCTGGCTGCCACCGAGGGTTCTTTTATAGTTTTAGCACTTTATTGACCTGTAATTCTCAACCAGTTTCAGTATGGACAACTTGCTCACCTTTTAGATTGAAAAAGTTATGATAACAAAAGTTGCCATCCAGACAATTGGATTACAATTTAGATGACAAAAATTAGTTCTTAGAAGGTCAAAAGGATATTTCAATGGCAAATCAAATAATTTCAGTAAGAAATTTCCAATATTTTGTTTCTTTGTATGTGTATTTGAGTATTTGTGTTTCATTTGCTCATTTATTCGATTGTATTTTAAATGTATTTCACATTTTCATTCATTTTTGCATCTCGGTTGCTTCTGTTCTTCTTCTTCTTTCATATATATTTAGACACATGTTTGTATATTGATAAATTTCCACTAAAAATTCTTTGGTTTCAAAAATTTTATAATATATATATATTTATTTGGTGTTTCATTTTGTTAAATTTGCATTTGCATTCGCCTTCCCATGGATTTGCTCTTAATTGTTATTAAATGTTTTAAATAAATGTATAATTATTTGATACATTGCAAGGTAAAGACTAAAATGGAGCAACTTTTCGTTTGGTTTAGCCCTCACAATGTTCAGATATACCTAATATATATGTATATACTATATATTGTATAACTTATCTGCTTGCCATGTAGATGTGGCAATTATTAATAAAAAAAAAAAAGATGCCTAATTAAACACACACATTACCAAAGCAAAAAAGAAATCTATTAGTTTCTAAATTTCTTTTGCTATTTTTTTTTTGTTTGTCTCTAAATATTTACTAATACTACATACTCACACACTGATTGTAATTAGCTCTACTGATAAAGGAAAAACAAAAACACAATCAAATTTAAGTTAAAAATCTATTTCTATCATTAAAATATCTAATAGAACTTTATTCTGGATTTTGGAGTTAAGATATATCCCGATTGTGGGAAACTTATGGAAAAACTGGTTGGATTGCGTATATATCAACAGAGGCGAAGCTAAAAGCGTAAAATTACGAAAATTTGCCCCTTAAAGTATGCAATAGTCAAAGTGTATGCTTTTTGAAATACGTTCTGTGGTTTAGCAACTTGCCCTTAAACATTGCCTGCAATGAAGACATTTCCAGTGAGTTTACTTTAGTTTCGCCTTTCTGTTGCATACTTTAGGGGATAAAATTTCATAAATTTCACTCATCTAGAACCGCCAGTGCTACGTGAACTATGTATAAATGCGAGTGCTGCTGTTTATCAAGTATTTTTTCAAGTAGCCAAGTAACTAATTAGTTAATGCATTAGCTAGTTAGTTAGTTCTTTGTAAACAAATATTCAAAATATAAAATAGATCAATTCTGAATTTGCTGAAACTTTCTACTGTAATGTTTTCAAGTTGCAATTAAAAAAAGAAAACGAACGTTGTTTTTTTGTGTTTTAGTTTTTGGTTTTTGCATAGTTTTTTTTTGTATTTTTTTTTTTTTTTTTGAATAAGTCACACATTTATTTAATAATAAATATATATTTTGAGTTCGGTTGTTTTTTTGGTTTTTATTATTTGGTTTTTTGGTTGCATTTTAATAAGTTGTAATTATAAAAATGGAATAATAAGTAGGCATAATAATATATAATGGTAATACAATATAATAAGTTATGTTTGTTTGTCTTTTTTGTTTTTTTTTTTTTGTTTTATTTTTTGCAAAAAGTTCTTGCATCGTTTTTTGACACACAAATATTGAATATATTTGGGTATGATGTTTTTTTTTTTTTTTTTGTTTGGTATTTGGTTTTGGTTTTTATTCCTCTTTTTAGTTAGACGACAAAAAAAAGATTACATATATAATAAGGTTTCTATATATGTATGTATGTAGGTGTATGTGTCGGTGTGTGTAGGTGTGTGTGTCTGTGTTGGTGTGTGTTGTATGTCATTGTTGTTGTTGCGTTTTTATTTTGTTCAAAAAACCCGATTCATGTTCTTGTTTTTTTTTTTTGATCGTTTAATGCGGCTTTGGTTGTTGTTGTTTGTTTGTTGTTTGTTTTTTTGTTTTTCTTGAATAAAATTAATGTAAAATACATAATTAATAATTAATTAATTAAATATAAGTTGATACAATATTATAACATTGGTTAAGTGAATGCAATTAATTAGGTAATTGATTTAAGTAGACATAAGTTAATGAAATTTGAAGTAAATTTATGCAAAACGAACACAAAATGCAATACACAATACAGTAAATACTGTGGTGACCTTTCCTCCCTTCCTCCATTCCCCTCCCACTTATGACCTTGCCTCTCTTGTCCACTTCTTCTCAAATGTTGCCACTCTTTAGGATTCTGATCTGATAATCATGTAAGAGTGTGAAAAAATTGAAAAAATTTTTGAAAATTTCTCAAACAAATTGGTGAACGGGGAGATGAGGATTGGTTTGGGTGGGGGGGCGGAGGGAGGAAGACCCCTGTAAAATACCTTTCGTTTGTTCGTCATTCATATGTGCTTTAAGTTTTTGTTCTTCTCTTCTTGATCTCTTCCTTTCTATCATATCAATATCAATATATATATATACATACATACATACATATATGTATATATATATATACATTTGTGTTTTTGTGTGTGTGTGTGTATTGACTCTTATGTATGTCTATGCTGAGAGATTTACTTTCTTCTTCTTTCATAAAATTAGCAATATGTTTTTTTTTTTTTAAATTGTGGTAATTATATTTTGGTTTTTTGTTTTTTTTTTGTTTTCTTTTTTTTGGTTTTCTTTTACTTTTATGCTTGCATTTAGTCAAATGAATAAACACATTAAATAATTTCGTTACGTAATATTAAATATTCTGTTTAATTAAATACATATTTGAATAAGGAAATTGAATTATATCTTAATCGAAGTGAAAAAAAATTATAATAATAATAATAATGAACAATATATGACTCTTTTTTTTATATTTATTTTTTCTCATTTTGTGGTTTTTTCTTCTTCATCCTCCATCTTCATCCTCTTCTATTTGTAGGTCCTTAGTCCTTTCGGTCGGTGGTGTTTGATTTTCACGCACCTTTTTGCAAATTTTCCCATTGCCTTTCAATAAATTAATTGTTTTTTTTTTTTTTCTTTTCTTTTCTTCTTTTTGTTTTGGTTTCTTATGTAGTTTGCTTAGTCAATTTATAGACATTTGTCTCTTGTTTTTTATTATTATTATTAATTTTGTTTTTGTTTTTGTTCTAAACTTGTTGGTTTTTTTTGTTTTGTTTTGCCTCTTTTAAGCTTTGTTTATATTTTTTTAACAAAAATGTTTGTTGTAGTTTTTTGAGAAAGCAAAAACAAGAAAATGAAATCCAAAATGAAAGGAAATCTTCACACTTAATTATAAGTAATTAATTTCGCTTGTAGTACATATGTAGGTATTAGAAAAAGTAGTTAATTTTTGCTAAGATTTTTTTAAGTGTAATCATAATTAAATTTGATTTAGCATACAAATCAAAATAGTTAATACAATCAAACGTATATATTAATTTAAGATTCAATTTCGACTAACGTGTCAACCCGCGTATTGCAAATACCAAGTCAAACATAAGTACTTACATACACATACATACATACATACACACGGACAGACCAATATACACATACACGTGGAGAAAACTTGGCCAATGCTCATTGGGTATGCAAACAAAGCAAACTTCAAATCAACTTGTAATTCTCAACTAGTTTTGGCGTTAAAATTTGTGAAAACTTGGAAGATGAATCTGCTTATCTTTTCAGTCGTTTTTCATAGACCCATTTTCTTCCTGTGTAGCTTTCTGGGCACAAGCTGGACTCATTTAACTTTTAACTGCTAGTTTATAGTTTCTCTCAGTGTATGCAGTAGGTAATGGTAGTTGCTATGTACTTTGTATGTAATATGATGCCTTTAGTTTCCTATCATGACCAAATCATAGAGTAGATATATTTATATATATATATATATACATATATGGTATATATATATTGAAACACAAACCGCATGCGTTAGATATAGAGATTTTAGATATAGCTTTCGCCATATCCATTTAGTTTAGATTTTAGAGTTTATGTTTTTTGTTTTTGGTTTAGTTTTGTTTTTGGTTTTTTTCTTTCTTTGCATTTTTGTTGTTGTCTTAAGTAGTTTTGGTTTTGTTAGTCTTAAAGCTAACCTGCAGCACCCGATTGCCCAGAGTATAGCCGTTGAGTGATTGTATGGCCACCACAGCCTCATCGTAGTTGGTCATGGTGACAAAGCCGAATCCCTTGCATTTGCTGGTCTGCAGATCCCGTATCACCTTAACCGACTGGACGGCTCCGAAGGGTCCGAATAGCTGCCATAGCACATTCTCTTCGGTCTCGGGGGCCAGATTATAGACGAATATACACCAACCGGATCCAGTCATGGCATTGCCGGGCAATATGGAATTGGCCAATAGATCACCAGCCAGCGGGGAGTATCTGTTAATTGGTTGTATGTAAATAAACATATGAGTATATATGAATAGATACATATGTATTACGATAATTCATCAGTTTTGTTTTTGTTTTTTTGGTTAAAGATTATTACATTTGGTACATTTGAGGATTTGGTTTCGGTTTCATTATGGTACATCGATAGGAAATTATATAAAAAGAATATAAATATTTTAAGTAGGTAATATTTGAAATAGTTTTTCTGTGTGTGTGTGTTGGTGTGGGTGAGTGTGTGTGTTTCCCTTCATGAATATTAAACACTTAGTTAACGAAAACTAAATTTAATTCTATGTTTTGAATATGTAATTCTTTTTTTTTTTGTTACATGCTCAAAATATATATATACGTATATGTATGTAGTTTGTGATTGTGTGAGGGAAAGAGATGGGTATGGACATGGGCGTGGTCAGCTGGCCACCATTACACTGTGCTGCCAATTTTCAATTTTCGATATAAATTTCAATCATTTCTCTGCCTAATTTTGTTTGCTATTAAGCACAAAAATGTAATCGTTCCTGCTCTTCCCAAAACGAAAAGGCAAAAAAGAAACACAAACAAAAAGAGAATAAACTAAATATTAAAAAATCAAGTGAAAAAAGTATTTTAAAATATTTTAAATATATATAAATTGGTAGTTGAATTTGATTTGAATTCAAATTTGGGATTGTAGTTTTGCCATCGATCAAATTGTCTTAACAATGCAAAGGCGAATCTACAGAAGTGCCCCTAAACTATGCAATAGGTAGACACTTTTTGACTCAGTGGATCAGCTATTTAGCAACGACTTTGGGATTCTCGAAATTATAGTGTAACAATGAGTTTTGATCACTTAAAGATTGATTCAATAGGTAAATTGACTAAAATTGAATTTGAAAAAACTCTCAAAATGTCTAAAATTTGCTAGTCAGTCAAATTTTCATGGTTTGATCTGTCACTGTGGTAAAGTCAAGTCAAATAATAAGTACTGCATACTTTAGGGAGCATGTTTTAAGCCAACTACTAAACAAATCTTAAGTTTTGTTTCAAATTAAACGAAATCAACGAAAATCTGAAATAAAATTTCAAATGAAAATCATAGATTTGAGTGAGAATAATGGAATAATGTGTGATAAAAGAATATGTTTAAGTTTATGTATGAAAATATATAACAGATACACACAGAAACATTAAGTCTAAACATTTATTATTGAAGTGTTCATTTAGTTTTAGTTAATGACATAAATATACCCGGAACTCAAGTTCAAAAACAACTTGGCATCAAATTTAATGACAAAAATGCAGTTTTGAGAGTTTTGATAAGGATAACAAACAGTTATCTATCGGAAGGACAGTCTTGTTTAAAAATCTATTGATCAATTATATCTGCCAGACTGAGCAACAGGTATATAATAGTCGAATTGTATCTTTACTTTTTGTAATGAATTTTGGCAATTTTTTGTTGTCATTTTATTAATTTTAATTGTGATTGTAACAAAAAGTAAAAGTAAAAGATTGAACGACTTAAAAATGAAATCACAAAATGACAATTGAGTATAGTAATTAGATGTGTAAGAAAATGAATAAATCGGAAAATTCACCTTTGTAAGCCCTTGTTAATCGCTAACATGGGACTTTTTCCAATGCTAAAAATGATGAGAGAATTTGTCAAAGAAAAAAAGAAAGAAAAGAAGAACCGAAATATATGGCCACATAAGAAGGTAGGAAATAGAAAATTAAGTGTTAAGTACATAATAATTCTTGAACCCAATATGAACATAAAACATAGAATTTATACGGCGAGACGAGGAAGTATATATATATATATATCTATCAGTGATATACATATATATGTATATATACATTCAAATTCATTTTTGAATGGTATTGAAATGAAATAAACAATTGAAACTACAATTGGAGTGTAAGAAATTGTGCCAAGGCGGATCTGGGATGATAAAATGAGGGAAATGGGTCCCCTAAAGTATGCAATAACTGTCAGCAACTGACCATTGCATACTTTAGGGAAGCATTTCACTCTCCATAGATCCACCGCTCACATTTGGCATGGTAGAAGAGGCGAAGACAGACCGAAACCCAACCAATTAACCAATGGACAATCAATTCGGACTCTTCCTATTGGTACTTAAACTGAAACAGACAAACCGCAAATGTGTGTATGTATGTGATATAGTCTTTGCATACAGAAGAGATAGACGGGGTCAGATTCAACAAATCGAATGGGGAAATCGGGTAACGATGAGATGAGGGGATGTGGGGAAGGCAGTACAAACCTAATACGTCCAGCGGATGGCAGAGCTCCGGCTAGACGACGTGTGGCCGCTGCCGCCTGTGGCGTCAGGTATGCGGTCAATGGTGGGGCTATCTGAGCTTTGGCGCTATTGCTTGGATTATTGGCAAATTTGACTGTTATCGGTTCGGCATAGCCCTTAGGAGTTTTTCCATTCAATTCTTGGATGGCGCGTTCAGCTTCGTTGCGTTGATCGAAACGTATAAAACCGACACCCTTCGATAGACCTACATAAACAAATCATTGACCAATTCTTATTTGGATAATTTACTTGAATCAGTTACGCATACTAACCAGAAATATTATCACAGAGTATACGAGATGTAATTATTTTGCCAAACGATGCAAACATTCCCTCCAAGTCTGGTTGTGATAGATTTTTCGGAAGACCCGATACATATAAATTAGCACCCTTTATAGATTCTGAACTTGGACGGGCGTATGATACTTTAATAACCTTATTCTGCAAACGCAATCCGTTCAGGGTGTTCACAGCCTTCTCAGCATCCTCGGCACGTACATAGTTGACAAAGCCATAGCCCAGACTTTGGCCTAAAAAAAAGGAAACGTACTTTTACTTAGACTTTTAAATGATTTTGATTATAATCTTAATTAGCATACCTTGCTGCAGAGCCGGATTGAGTGCAGTTAACGATGCTGGCAAGACTGTAAATGTATATAATAGACAAAAATTTTGACAAAAATTCTACGAAATTCAACTTAAAAGAAACATATAACATCAATACATATAGAGGATATGAAAGGATATATGAAATGTTCCCCAAAGTATGCAAAAATTCTTGTCAAGTTTAAGTTACTTGCCACTTCAAGAAGTTCTTTATGTTCATTGCATACTTCAAGGGATAATAGGTTAATAATAAGCATTTAGAATAGAAAATAATACATAGCAAAAGGCAAGAGGTGTCAGAGGTTGGAGAGGAAATCAAGAATCTTGAGAAGCCAAGTCGATATACCCAAGCCTGTTTGTTTCAATCAATCTTATAGCTTTTTGGAAACTAAGCTTTGTATTATCACAGGTTGGTCAACTTCTAGAGTTGGTCAAATCAGATCAGATTATATATTTGATTAAGCTTAAACTTAATGTGCCAAATCGGCTGTCCAGGATTCTAACTCCCAATGGAAAAGTAGTCCTAGATTGACTTACTTTTTCTGAATCTATAAAGAACAGACTACTATAACATGAGCCTTTCATACGAATAGCCAAATAACCAAAAAGAGGGAGAAGAAATTAATGTCAATCAAGGACTACAAGGGTATATAGACTTTGGCATAGTCAAAGATACTTTCTACTTTTGTTTACAATACATTTACATAGATATGTGCATTAATGGATAAGAAAATGTTAGATTTACTCATAGAATATTGGTCAATATTTACCCAAATTACCTGAGACTTTATCACGCACCAGTTTGCAACTCTCCAACTCACCAATGCTGGAGAAGAGCGATCGCATCTCCTCTTGCGTCATGGTTTGTGGCAGATAGTTGACTATCAAATTGGTGCGCGACTCATCATTGCTGCCATCCACAGAGCCATTGGCACTGCCGTTCTTAACGATATCCATGGCGTTGGTCATGTTCTTGGATTGTGTGTGTGTGTCTGTCTGTACGTGTGTGTGTGTGTGTGGGTAGATGGGTTTTGGTGGAGGATTTTACACTCGATTTTGCTTCTTTCGACTTGTTTTGTTTGTTTGTTTGTTTGTTGTTGTTGTGCTTAGTAATTAATCTCACTGCTTGTTTGGTTACGGTTACGCTTAATAGTTAGTTTCCTTTCTTTCCCGTTTCTTTACTTAGTTTAAGTTTTTGTTTTTTTTTTAACTATAATTATTATTATTATTATTATTATAGTTTTGGATTTTGTTTTGGTTTTGCGCTTTGCACACGTCCCGTTCAAAAATTTTGAAGTTTTTAATGCAAAAATCTTCGTTTCGTTACGGAGTTTCCTTGGAGTTGATTTTTTTATATCATGGGTTTTTAGATCAACTACGATCGCGAAAAAAAAAGTATTCTTGAGTATATATATATATATATATACCGTGTTCAGTTTCGGTTTCAGTTTTGGTATTTTGTTTTGCTAAAAGTTTAAAATTGAATTTATATTTGAATATTATGTTTGTTATTTTTTTATTTTCTTTTTCTTTTTGTTTTTAGATAAAAGAGTAAATTTTGCTAATGTTTTCGGGTTTGTTTTTAGTTTTGTTTTTTTTTCTTTTTGTTTTTCTTCCTGTTTGTGTAGTTAGAGTAAGGTGTAATTTTCTTTTTTGTATTTGTTTTTTATTTTTAGTTTTTTTTTTTTTGTTTGTTTTTATGTTTTTTTTTTATAAAATTGCAAAAATGCAAAAAGTTAGCAATGTTTTTTTTTTATTTTATATATATTATTACTAATTTGCGCTGTTTTTGTTTTTGTTGTTATAGTTTTTGGAACTTAGCTTGTCATATATATATATATATATATATATATAGATGGTCTTTAAATATACATATATATATATATATATTTATTTACCTTTTTGTATATATATTTTGTTGTTGTTGTTGTTTGTTGCTGTTGTTGGTTTTTAAATATGATTACTCTTTAAATATTTTTGTTAAATTAATAGTAGTTGGTTTTATTTGGTGGTGTTTGGTTTTATTTTGCTTAACTGCAGTTAAATATTTCTCATTTTATTTTTTAATGATCTCTATTTTGTTTAAATTTCATCTGATAAATGATAGCTGTTCGATTGCTCGCTCGTTTTGTTTAATCAATCTGCAATGACAAGAATACAAATTCAAAGGATTATTACCAACCATTGGCAAAGCAAATCAAATCAAATCAAAGAGTATTGAGTCTATATATTAATGCGGGAAAGCTCAAGATATGGACAAGATAATCGAAATGGGCCATCAAAGAGAAAACTGTGTGATAAGCGTGTTTCACACTCGAGTTCTCGATGTCACCCTCTTTTGCTGACGACCACCCCACACCACGCCACCCCCTAGAAACGAGACAGACAAACAATTTGGCTCAGTTCATATCAGTTCAGTGGAAAAAAATCCTCAACAAAAAATTTTTTGTCCATCAAGCAGCGTTCAATTTCAATTTCTTTTTGTCAGCAGAAAAACTTGGCTTAATGGCTTGGAATTTAATTAAATGTTTCCCTCTCTCTCTCTCTTCTTCTGTACATTTGGGCAAGGTAAAGTTTCCACTTTTTTCTTGTGTATGACAATGAGTATACATATTTAGTTACTTATGTGTAATATAATTTAAAGTCTATCTCATTATGCGGCTTAAGCGCCAGCAAATTTTGCTGACAATTCTTGTGTTGAAATCACTTGCATATAAATGGGTCGACTATTGAATACTCTTCATAGAACCTAAGATATTAAAATGATTACATATCTCAAATAAAGCCAGCAAAAAGTAAGGGTCAATATGTAGAACTAGTAATGGAACTGTCGAAGCTATGATCAGCATCCGATTGGCCATACTTCTAAAATCTAAAAATATATATATGGGCACCTATATCGGCAGTTAACGTTATATCCCAATGACCATAATATGGCAACATTTTTCTCTATCTCCTGTCCACAGGGTATTTACATTAGGAATTCAGTTTAGATCCAATTGGAAATGTTTCAGGGGTTGAAAGCAAGAGAGAGAGAGTGCGAGAGAGCGAGAGAACTTTTGTCTTCATAGATCCTGGACGCTGCATGCACGACTGTGTGTGTGTGTGTGTGTGTGTGTGTGTGTGTGTGTGGTGCAGCTTAGAAATTGAAAAGGGGCTGCATTTGAAAAATAGGGTAAAAACCTGACGCGAAAAATAAACAAACGAACCGGCATGTCCTGTTCCTGGTTTTCTATCCCTGTTCCCCATTCTCTCGCGGTCGCTCTCGGCCATGTCCTGTCCCGGCTAAGGTCATTGAACTTGCCGGCTTATGATTATGCGTATATGTGCGTGTGCGTATACACAAACACTCACACAGATACATGCTTACGTATTTATACTTCTATTCGTATATGTTTGCATGTGTGTGTGTGTGTGTATGTGTGTATGTCCTTTTCTTTTCTCGCTAGCTAGAGATCGTGTCCTTTTTGCAGTCTGTTTGTTGTTTGATACAAACAGCTGTTTGCTCAGTTCGTTGAACCCGTTCAATACAAAAACAAAGAGGAGAAAAAACCTAATAAAAAACACTCAAAAATCAACAATAAAAGTGACAAAAACACTTGACAGAAGCAGCAGACAGAACGGAGAGAGACAGAGAGAGAGAAAGAAACCGAGTGAACATCTGACAAAAGGCAGAGCAAAACAAAAGAAGCCTCAACACATTTGGATAGAAACAGAAGGCTAAGAAGATGGAGAAGAATAACAAGGATACGCGGGGGGAAAAGAGGTGGCACATGGCACACCGGCAACGCCTTTTAATTGCACAGCATGGCGTGTCAGTGCATAATACCACCTACCCCTCCTCCTCTCCTCCTTCTCATACACCTTCTCCTCCTCTTCCCTAGTTATCCTCCCCATGCATGCATAGGAACAAACATGCTTATGCAACTCGGAGAGTTTGTGTGTGTGTGTGTGAGTGTGTTTGTTGTGTGTTTGTGGTGTGTATGAAAAGAAAAAGTAAAAGAAGGAAAAAAAAACAACAAAACAACAACAAAAAGTCTGTGTAATTGACACTTCTATGCCAATATCTGGCTGTGTGACCTAATTTTGATATGTATGTCGTTGTCCTAAAGGCCTTGAGGTGGGTCAGGAAAACGCTTGAGAAAGCAAACACCACAAGATGCACTTGGGACAATTAAAACCAGGAAATTTGTAAAGAATTCTAAATAAAAGAAACAAACACCTGACAGTATCATTGAATTCTATAAGTGGTTGAAGAGTTGGGAGTGGGTGGGGGTTAGTGGAAATCGGTCCTACATATTGAAAGAGGTGAACTAATTTCATGTACTTCTATAGCTTTTTGTACATAGATTATCTTAGGAGCTTATGAGTTGTTAAGTTGTTAAAATGATCTCTCAATATCAACTCAGGATTAGGAGTCAATTCCACCTATTAGATCGAAAGTGAAACTAAGGAATTTTCCAAAAATTTCGACTTTAGCTCTCCTTACTCTCTATATTCACCTGTATCTCAATTGTTTATGCGTCTTCCAAGAAAGCTTACCGCAAAATCTTTCATTCGCCATCAATTGGCTATATCAGATTTGAAGTTTAAAAGTCATCAAAACTACATTTGTTACAAATGTTGTAAACTTGTTCTTTGTCCCTTTTGAAGCGTTGCTAAATATTATGTTTCAGAAGTTCGATTTGATTATTAGACTGTGAGATCCTGAAAGATCATTTGGTTAATCTTCGGAAGTAGCTACTACATAACCCATATTAAGAGGAATTCATAATCCCATTTCATTGAGCAGAATCTTTCCTGGAATCACCCCAAGACTTTAGAGTCCTTTGAAAGTTATCTTTTGAATTGCCAACGATAAAGATACTGACTAAACTCTAATCGAAAGATACTGACTTAACTCTATTCATTGAGAAGATGATGAATCTATTCGAGAGTAAAATATTTTACTAGCCAAATTGATAATGTTAATGTTTAGACAGTTGTTATGGCAATACATTAACAATTATTTTTTGCCAACTTCCTCAATTACCTAGAAATGTCTAATCAATGTATAAATTTAGATATAGTTTTTCGATCTGACTTATAACGTAAAGCCACGTGAGGAGAATAGCAAAAAAATTGTGTAAAAATGTTATCTTGTTTTCTGTTGGGAGGGGAAAGTGCTGAAAAACTGTCATGGGGGCGCTTAAATGGGGTCTATTGATTGCACAAACACGCACACACACACACAGATACACACACACATACAGGCACAGGATTTGTGAACTTCTCGACTACTCTCGCGCCGACTCGCTTGCTGCAGTCGTCTGCTGTCTCGCTTCCACGCCTTTGTCGAAAAGGCTTTTTCATTCTTCGGTTTTTTTTTTGTTTTTTGGATAGTGGGCTTAGTTTGTATATATGTATGAATGTATCTATCTGTATATAGACAGACATTATCCACAAGAAATATGGGAGAGCACAAGGATAATATACAATAAGTAAAAAAAAAGGAAAGGATATTCACGAGAAAAAAAAACATATTGATATACATATTTATGGGCTTACAGGCAGATCTATGTTGAATGTTGTGACTATAGTTGGATTCCATATAGACAATTGGAACAGGTGAACACAATAATAAAAAAAAGTATGTTTTACTGCACAGATTAAACAGTTCCAGTTTATATATATATATATATGTATATTGCAGTTTATTATTATTGCAGATCCCGAACTCAAATCACCAAACAAACGGAAAGCAAAAAGTAAAAAAAATTATTGATATATCCAAATGTATATATATGTAGGTATATATATATAAAATATCAAGTGCCTAAATTGAAGACGATGAAAAAAATTGCACAATTCTATATATAGAATGTATTATTATAATATGTTCCTAGTCTTGACAGTTGATGTTGTTACTGTAGTTGTTGTTGTTGTTGTTGCGGTTGGTATTTGTTGCAGTTGTTGGATTAAGTAGATTGTGTGTTGCGACGTTGTTGGTGTTTGTTTTGGTTGCTTGTTTGTTGTTTGTTGTTGTTGTTGTTGTTGGAAAAAACCGAGAGATTACAACAAATTCGTAACTGAATATACAACACAAAAACTGGTGCAGAGGAGTCAAAAAATTATAAATGAATGATTCTCGAATGAGAAACACAACCGAATGGAATCAAAACC
Organism: Drosophila tropicalis; assembly: GCF_018151085.1. Classification (NCBI taxonomy): domain Eukaryota; kingdom Metazoa; phylum Arthropoda; class Insecta; order Diptera; family Drosophilidae; genus Drosophila; species Drosophila tropicalis. The sequence continues at coordinate 4,365,549 of NW_027172602.1, read as the reverse complement.
GAACGAAAGCAACGAACGAACACGTACGACTAAAACAACAGGACCACAACTCGAAGGCAGAGGCAGAGAACAGCAGCAGCAGCAGCGGCAGCAGCGGCAGCAGCGGCAGCGGCAGCAGAGAGGACAACAGCAGCAGCAGCGGCAGCAGAAGGCGGGCGCCGGCCAGCGCCTAGCGTATCTCGAAAGAAGAAGAAACAAGAAAGAAAGAAAAAAAAACACACACAAAAATATCCTTTTATCCTTTTCAACGCCCCCCAAATATGACGTTAGAGACAGAGACAGAAAGTGAGAGAGTGCACACACACACTCACACATAGAGGGAGAGAATAGCCACCACCAAAAAAGGAGAGAAAAAAAAAAACATAACATAAACCTTTGGATAGTATCCTGTCGCTCCATCTCGTTTTATTTTGCCAGCCAGCCGGCCGGTACACACCCTTTTGAGAGACACCCAGAGAAAAGAGAGAGAGTCTGCATATATGTACACATTACGCTGCCTCTCTCGCTCTGCATGAGAGACAGAGAGAGAATGAGACAGAGTAAGGGGGAGAGTCCTTGCAAACTCTGACTAGAATCGTTGTAAAGCTTTCGCATATAATTTTGTTTCCTTTTTACAAAAATTAACATTATTTATATAGATATTTTTTGATCTTTTAATAAAAACTCTCTCTCTCTCTCTCTCTCATATATTATAATCAAATTGATAAATTTACTTTTATCCTTGTGGAAATTTTTATTAAATTTAAATTGCTTTTGACAAATTTTCGACTTTTCTTTTTGATTGATTTTGCATAAAAGTTTATTATATTAAATAGATTATATTAATATAATTTATTATTATATTTATATAACATTTAGTTCTATTTTAAGTCATTTATTTAAAAATAGAATTGTTGTTGTTGTTGTTTTTTTGGCAAAATGATAAAACTAGACAAAACTCTCGAGCAAAAAAAGTTGGCAACGATTTCTAGATACCCTGTAAGGACAAAGAATTAATAGGAAACTTAAAAGGATATTATTAATTAGCTTGAACAACACACTGGCGCCATCTACCAGCAAGCCGAAGTGTGCAGTCATCTGAAAGGATTATCTAAATCTTCATATATAGCTATTACAATATACTCGTCTATATATTAAAGTCTACAGGGTATTAATGAGTTATACGGAAAGGAGTACTTTCATTCTTTCTCTCTCGCTCTATGTGGCTAATGCTTTCTCGCTCTTTAAGGATAGAGAGCATTTCTCTCTGCACACACACACACACAGCGCATCTATATATGTGTGTGTTGGTGTGTGTGTGTATATAATATTGCCGGCAGCCGGTTGTCTGTTTTCAACTTGCTTTTGCGTGGTGAGGGCCAAAAGCGGCACACGAGCAATAGAGAGAGAGAGAGAGAGAGAGAGGCAGAGAGAAACAGAGCAGCAGCACCTTGCAGCAGCAGTCTATTAATCAACGCTCTCACACACATGCACATAGCCATTCACACACACACAGCTTCCGTGTTATAAATAATGTAATTTCTACGTTTCGCTTGACGACAGTGAGCGAAGTGAGTTAAAGGTACGTAATAGGGGCGAGGGGCTGGGGGGGCGGTTGGGAATTGCAAGCAGTTACGGTTAGCTAGAATGGGGGGAATTGGGGTTGAGTGGGCAAAGTGAGTGGGGATGCCGGCTTGGTCCTGCTCTTAGCTCTTCTTCTTCTTGAGTGGCAAAACGTTTACATTACGTTTTAAGAAGGATATTTTGTTCCCCCTCCCCTCCTTTCCACCTTTCTCTTTCTTTTGCCATTTTTTCGCATTTCTGTTTTTTTTTTTAACGGTTTCACCACAGTATTTCCTTTTTGCATAGGCTCTTGAAGATAATTCCATTTATCCTTTGACCCAATTCGTTTAATTTTATATGGAATATTCTTCTCCTTGTTACTCTTTTATTTTTCTGTATTATTCCCTCTTGATGTTATTTTCCATTCAAATTTTTTCATCTTCATCTTTTGTCAAAGATAAACGACTGTTCAATTTTGTTTTTAAGCAAAGGGCAATGATGATGATGATGATGCTGGTGGTGGTGGGAGATGATGGTTGAAGAGGGTTGGTGGGCAAGGGGGTTTCAAATGGCGTGTTTCTGCGGTTGGGGCCAAAATGTGAGTGAGAATTTTGTTAAGTGGCTGATGGATTGAAGCTTCAGAGATCATCTGTATTTATTTTAATGTTGAAAAATGGCAAATGAAGTATATGAAATAGATTACAAAACTTCTTAGACACACTCTACATACGATTTTTCATAATTTTACATCATTATTTTATCGTCGACAAACAAATAACACATTTTGGCTTTAAATTTTAATAATAAATAATATAAAAGATTCTTATTTTGACGGGATTTTGTTAACAAATTTGAAAGTTCCTAACAAAGAATTTCAATTTGATTTCCCATGAATTTTTAATTAATTTCCATTGATATTCCTGTTCCCTGTTCAAACACACCGCAACAAAAAGAAAAACCAAGCCTTTTTGAAAAAAAAAAACCAACTCTTTTTCAAGAATATAGCCATATGTCTTCATTTTCTCAACATGTGTCAGAATGTCAATTTTCGTTGTAAAGTTGTGACAGAAAAGAAAAACAAGTTTTTGGAAAGCTAACTGCAGAACTAGAACCAATTGAATTACATTTTCATCGTGAATCAAAAAATATATATATGCAAGGATCTTTCAACGAACAACCACCAGCAGGAGCATAGCCTTTCACCACCAAGGAAGGAGCAGGAGCAGGAGCAAAAGCAGCTGCTTTTCAGCGATGATCATTCAGCTGAACATGTGACTTTCTGACATATTTAACATTTTATTTTTTGGCGTGAAATGTTAAGAAGGGGTTCCAGTTAGGAATTGCCTCTTGAAGAGAGTTTCCTTAGTTTAAGATTAGATTCTGGATGCTGGTGACATAGTTTGAGATTGAAGCCATGTATGATTATGATCATTTTGTTCGAAAGGGTGGATCATCCACCCCCGAAGTTATGCATAATCTTGTTTATTATATCACAGCACATAAAACAATGGGAAATAATTTACACCCTGATGCCAGATTTGTTTCTCATATTTCGCGAATTGGCAACAAACGATCAATTGGCATTCAGTTTGGTTTTGTAGGGAGTTTTTGAGTTCATTGCACCCCATAAAGAAAAATTTGGATTGGGTTTCATTTCATAAAAGTCCCAAATCATTAGCACTTGCCATAGATACAGATGTATATCTGCAGATGTGTGCGTGTGTGTGTGTGTGTGAGTGTGTGTGTAGGGTTTTTGTCTTTTGTCCGCCTTAACGAGAGATTACAAATGGGTGTTGGTGTTTGGACTACAATAGCCGGACTGGTAGGTTAGGATTGGTTGGGCTCGGTTGCTCGGTTCGTTGGTTGCCTTGTAATTATATCTTAACTCACTCTCAACCCTGCAGAAGCGTGCCGTGCACACACACACACACATACACACATATGATCTAGGTGTGTTTGGGTTCTGAATTTGTATTTGTTGTATTCAAATCCTTTCATTGCCATACGCCCAAGGGTTGTCCTTAAATGAGTTGTTACACAGAGCATTCATAATTCCCTTAATTAGTTAGTTTATTCTAATTCTCAAATTGAGAAACTCGGCCAAGTTGGGGTTAAAAGAGAACAAAACAAAAAAAACTACATTCTGACTAATTGTTATAGTTACATTTTACATGTTCTCGATTGCTGGCTATAGATCATGCGATTAAGGGTGAAGTTCTCACAGGGGCGGAGAAGGGCGTTGGCGTTCTAGTGCTGCCTCAGATTGAAGCCGCGCCGGCTTCTAAGCTAAGTTTTCATATATTCACATGATGGACACGATGTGGCCATGACTTGATGTAGATTATTTCTCCTACATCTACGATGAATGAAGTATTTTTATTTTGTCACCTGATCCAAAGGCCAAAAAAGGGCTTTCACATAGGTAATGCATACATACATACATACACACCTACATATCGTATAGATGTATGTGTATCTGTGTAGGATATTGAACTCTGACACAATGCTACATACACACACAACAACAACACAGAGACTCATACTTTGAATTCATGCAAAATTGCTTTGACTCAAACCCACCCAAAAGCACTCAGCCAAGTTGCACAGCTGCCGGCCGGTGGCCAAGTTGGTAATGCGCTATATAGTTTCATCCATTGTATATGTATATATACATATATATCTGGCTGCTTGAGAGTGTATTAGTGGGGCGTTGTTTTGATTTTCATAGATTGCGCAATCTACGCGGCACACAATTTTTTATTTTGTATATTTTTTCTTCTCTGGTAGCAGGAAGCCACCGAATCATTGATAGAAAGGGACAACATGATACAAAGAGAGACAGCGAGAGACAAATCGTATACTGCGCATGTGTTGGTGGGTGGTTGGGTGGGTGGGTGTCTCTCTATGGGAGCACATTGATGTCCTAAAGGGGGGTCTGCGCACAATGCGCGGAAATTGAATTTGTGGCAGAAAGCAAAAACGAACAATAACACACAAAATGCAGAAAATGAATATGCCAACAATAGTGCATTACCAAACCGACTATAAAATACCCTTCCGTTGTCTCAAAACACAAACAAATAAGGAAATAAACCAAAAATATTTGTTAAAGCCCATGCAAACCCAAAAAAGTATGCTATACATTTTCATAGAGAAAGACTTGTCTTAATTTAATGGCATAAAAGTCTTATTTATTTTAGTTTTTAGCAACCTTTTTTGGAGCTGTCGAAAAGTTCCGTTAATGTGCCTAATGCATGAACATCTTGAATGAATCAAAGCAATATAAAAATCTTGTATATTCTCCTCGTGATGAGAGTAGAAAATGTTGCTTCACTGCGTTTTATGTGTTGCCGGGTTTCTGTGTATATGTATATACACGGATAGGGGTGTGTGTGTGTAATATACGTTTGCGTCTGTGTGTGTGTGTGTGTGGGTATTAGTGTGCAGAACAACTTTTGCCTTTGTTATTTCGTTAACATTTAAAATGTGTTTTTTTTTATGGTTTTTTTTCTTTCCTTTTTCTATCATTCTTTCTATTTTCTTTCTGCTTTCTGCACTTTGACACCCATACAATGTAATCAATATGCTGATGCATATGTTCAAAGCACTCCTCGAAATTACGTTAAATAAAGTCACAAGAAATCATTAAAAGCCATTAAATTAGAGAACTTGCCAAACTCTGATACTAGAAAATCACTCGATGGTATGTGTATAAGTTGGTTTTCCACATGCCCATTGCAAATGTATTTGTACCCCAACATATACATTTGTAGATCTACGTATGAATGTATCTGCCAGCAGGCAACATGACAAAAATAAGCGAAAATGGAAAAATACAAAGAAGTTAGATGGTAATTTGAAAACGCATTTCCCCCCTACACACACACACAAACACACACATAGACACCCACAACATTTCCCACCCAACAACACATAAAATGTCCTGGCATAACTTATAATGACACGGAAAACAAAAGGATAATGCGATAACATGGTAAAGGAAAAACAGGCAGGCAGAGTTGGATTAGGGAGACACACACACGCACACACACACAGATACAAACTCACAGAAGATAAAATATTATTAAAAAACAAAATAATACTAAAATAAAAATTAAATGGCTAAGAAATAAAACTCTTAATTAACATACCAAAAGTTATTTCAAATTCAGATTTTTCTCCTCCTTGAAGGGTAAACTAATGGACATTTTAAAACAATTGAAAAGGATACTTTTAAAGGATCATTCTTATAGATATACATTCCAGACGAATGCGTGATAAAAACTTCTAATGACCTAGACTAATCGAATTCAACTATATCTATCTATCCATGTCTTTATAACTTCTTGTTTTCCTTAATTAGAAAATCAGAGTACTAAGTATAAATATGTATGTATATGGACTTACATATATAGAGGTCTAACTGTTTGAGCCAAGTTTGAAATTGGTTTTTTTTTTTTTTTTTTTGGACTCGTGGCAGAAAAACTTTTCAAATTAATTGTTTAGCACTTCATTTACTTTGGAAACTTTCCTCACGAAATGAGAAAATTCAAATGAACTTAGAAAACGGTTTCACCGCCAACCGAATCCCGCCAACTCTCCAACCATCACCATCATCATCTCCGCCATCTCGTAAATTTTTTGGGACTTGCATATATTTTTTTTTTTTTTCAAGTTGGTTATGTAAAAAATTCTGAGCCCCCCGTCTGAATACACAGCGCGCGTCTGGATTGAATTGGATTGGATTGAATTGGATAGGGATTGCCAGGTACATGGCATACGTCACTCTGAGTCCGAGTCCACCACCACATCACCCTTAAATCTAAATGTAATCATCAGATGCGGACTTCAATTTGGAGGGTGAACTTTTGATATGGCCAAGTGAACTTTAATGAATTTAGCCAACTCTTTCTTAAGGATCATTCAACATAAAAGCGATCTCTAAGAACAAAATTCTACCACATACATGTACATACAAGGCCCAACATATTCCAGCCCTGCCCGCGACTATCCTATCTATATACTATATGTAACCCATTCCCAATTCCCACTCCAATTCTCATTCCATTTCACTTTGCAAATCCCGTAGTCAAGAGGGAGAAGCGGTCGTGGATGTTGAAGTGCAAATGAAAGGTGGAAGTGGACGGTCGACGGTCGAGTCGGTCGGTTGGTTGGTTGTTCGTCGGGTTGCCCCTTCCCAAATGTGTTGTTGTTGTTGTTGGCTGCTGCCATGACTGCAACCGGATGCTGTCCATTTCAATTATTGTACGCCTGGCGCTTTAGACGCTGCGGCTGCTCTTTGAATTTTGAATTTGAATTTGAATTTTTAGCCATTGTCGTTGTTGCTGTTGTCAGTTTGTAAATTTTTGATGTTTATAAAAAACAACAACAACAAAACATCGGCAGCAGCATCAGTGAAAAAAAACACACACACAAATCGTAAACATGTTTCTGGATACTCTTCATGAAATGTGTTTGGCTCTATGATAATATCCCCGAGATCTATTACAGATTGAATATCCTTTCAATTTCCCTTTCAATATCCCTTTTGGGAACGTAATCTCTCAGTTATTCGTCTTCTTCCTCTTGTCTTTCCAGTTTGTGCCTATACCCGTTCTCATCATAGAGAATCCCCAGCTAGCGCTCATCTCTGGCACTTGATTTCGGCCTCTAAGGCTAGTGAATATCCTTTATGTCTTTTATATGCAAAATTTTGCTGACTCAATTGTAGGGCGAATGTATAAAGCAACTGGCCAAGTCGGGGCAACACAAAAAAAAAAATATATATATTTATGCATTTCCATGTGGTCGGAGTGGTTTTTATTTCTCCTTCCAATTTCCATTTTTTTTTTTTTTTTATCGTCTTCTTTCTTTTTTTGGTGGTGGTGCTGCTGCTGCTGGTGGTGGTGGTGGTGGTGGTCGTGGTGGTGTTCCAATGGTCGTTGCACTGCACTTTGCCTAGCCTAGCCTAGCCAGCCGCCAGAGGTAGAGTTAGATCCGCTAGGTTGGTGGTTGATGGTTGGAGAATTCGGAATGGGTTTTGCAGTTTTGGTTTGAGTTATTTCTCTGTTTTTTTTTTTTTTTTTTTTTGGGCGGCATTATAATAAAGGGTGGAAACTTGCTTTTTGGTTGTCGAGTTAAAAGTGCACTTCAATTGCATTTAATTAAAGCAAAATAAAAATAGACGGCAACAAGAATCAAAACTGATTATATTTTCCATTCACTGAAAAGCACTCAAGGTTCGGACATCTCATCAGATATGAGAAACTTTCTCTGGGAATCGGGAGAGGGAAATTCTAATAAACAAAATCCTTAATCATTTCTAGAAGACAGCTCAGTGATTTTTTCCATCTATAGAATAAAGGATTCTTTTTTATGTTTTCCAACTTATCCTTCATTTTTCATCCTTAAGGACTTTGATGTTGAATCCGATCTTTATTATATGTAGAAATCTAACAGCAAAAGGACAAAACTGTCGAGTGACAATTGGAAAAGAGAAGATGCCTTCAAATATCTGAAATATGTTAGCCTGGCTTAGGAATTTGTTTATTGATATTTTGTCAAAAATAAAAGGAACATTTAAAAATGTTTTCAAAGCTTGGCGCATGCGTCATATTGATTTTGCAGCTTTAACAACAACAACAACCAAAAGGAAAACAAAAAGTAAAACCGATTGCCTATCAAATGCGGCGCAACATCAAAAGGAAACCTCAATTTGCCATAAGCGAAATGTGAAATGCAATATATACACACATCTTTATATAGATAATACATACACGTCCACATACATACGTGTATGTACATATGTATATGTATATCGAATATCCAATCTCGTAAGCCATGGCTCATTTCGTATTGACAATATTAAATAAGTATTAAATTGCTTTTCTTTTCTGTTTGATGGCAATGGACAAGGAAATGGACAAGGAAATGGTCCATGAAATGGTTGAAATCAAAGCAAATTACCTTTAACAACAAATATAACCAAACTGGGCAGCAAAAGAAGTTACTTTAAGTTAGGCAACAACAAAAAAACTTGGCTCGAATGCGAAATTAAAGTTTCCTTTTTGTGTTGCAACTACTTGAGAATGCGAGGACTCTTGAAATTGCAACTTTTTGATTAGAGAGACAGAAACTCATCAAAAATCTTGCAACTTGTGCCAACTGCGGGCATACAATGAATGCCGTGGCAGGGCACAAGAAATCCAAGCGAGAAGCGAAGTGAAAAATAAATAGGTCCTTGAGCTGAAGCTGAAGTGAAAAGAGAAGGCGCAAGAAGCGAGGAAGGACACACAATGGTGCTGCCCGTTCGAGCAAGAGAAGGAAAATAACTCTTTGAAATTCAATTTCTTATGGCCGGGCTTAATTTTGTTTGCTTGTCTCGTTTTGTTAACTTGCCAAATGCGTAGAAGAATGGTATACCAGGGTGCTACACGCAAACACACACACCAACACACACACACACACACACACATATACATACAAGGCAGAGAAGCAAGCGGAAAAAGTTCATAATAGCATTTCAGTTAAAACCAGCCAACCAACCAACCAATCATCACCGTCATCCTTTACCCATTCACTCCCCATCCCCCATATCTCTTTTTGTTGTTCACATCCCATAGAATACACACACACACACACACATCCACACAACATTTGGGCTTGGTTGTGGGTGGATGGATTTTGTGTGCAAGACTGTGATTTGGTTGCATTGGGTCCACAATACAACATGAAAAAAAGGAAGCAAAAAAAAATATATGTAAAAACATATTTAAGCTCTTACAACGAAAGGATAATGAAAAGGATTTTAATTAAACAAAAATTTATCCTTTATCAACATGACAATGAGGATAATCACATGACAATTATATATATAGCTAACATTCCTATCTATCCGATATTGGTCTGGCTAATAAACAAAAACAACTTGTTAATTTATTCTTTCTTTCAATCAATTCATGAAATTCAAAGTAATTCAAAGTATCGAATCTTAAATACTATTCGAAATTGGCATTAACCCTTTGGGAAAATTTTGTATAGCATACATCTGGGGTCAAAACTCTCGATAGACTCTGTTGTCTAGTCGATATTTCTTTTAGAATCACTAATGAGTCTGCAAGGAACTAAAGGAAAAAGTAAGGTAAATCCTATTTTTGTGTCATTTACTGTAATTTAACAAAATTCGTGTTATATTCTAGGGGATTTTGAAGGGTTAGTTTGTTGTCTTAACAGAAAATGCAAACACAAACAAAGTTGCCGGTGTAGCAATATTTACATAGTTACACAATTACAATTCCCACTACATATGTATATGGTAAATTAGTATGCAGTAACACACACACACACACATAGACAAAGTCTTGCTGTAATAGAATTACACAAACCAAAGACCAAAGTTAGACTGGCAAATTAAGGGAAATGTTTGTACGATATTCTGTAGGCTGTAGATTGTGGGGTCTTGACTCGTTGCAACTTGCATTTACAATATGTAAGAAGTTATGTGTGTGTGTGTGTGTGTATATAAATAGAAAATGTTATATACATATATGAGTATGTGTGAGTATGTTTTTGCATATAAATAATTGATTTTTGTTGATCTTAACTTACATATAGAACACTAAAACCTTTTAGCAAATGCTTTTCCATGTAAATTTTATTAAATTTGGAATACTATTGTCTACTTTTGGGTTCTTCTTACTTGTCACAAACAATTCCATAACTGATTGGTAGAGAAGTAAACGCAATTTGCCTGGCGTATGATTAATTTTGTGCCAATTCAAAAATCGATTGTAAATTATAGGAGGCAGAGTGCACACATTGCCTCCAATGGGCAAGAGAAACAAAGGACAAAGGATTCACAAATGGAAACAGTAAATGCAATCGGAGTGCAAGTGGGAGGGGCTGCATGGAAAAAGGGTAGATAAATGGGCAAATGGAGTTAAATATATATGTAGGTACATACATATATCTCTTTTTTTTGTTTGTTGCAGCCATCGACAATCGAACAATGCAATCAACATTTACAATTAATGTGCAAATTGCTTTTCTGGAAAGAGCTAAAATGCAAATATGTAGGTAGATTGCATCATATTGTAGGGATTTTGTTTTCCCCATGCTCTTTTAGATCAAAAGTGGAAAGAAGGAAAATGTACTCCCACCTCATCAGTGCCGGATTGGCCAGGCTTAGCAGGTTTTGTTTATGCTCTAATTTGGTCAATTTTTGAAGGATTTCAAAAATTCATGTCTTTATTTTCTAGTTAGGATAATGTCTATCAATCTGCATTTAAATCTTGCAAACTAAATTTTTTGCCAATTTTCGTAAAAAATCGTGATGTATACATCATGATTTTTTCAAAAATCGGCAAAAAATTTTTTGTTCTAAATTTCAATGTTTTTGATGCCGTTTTAATCTATACTAAATTGCGATTCAATTGAGATATAACTTTTTGAAATCGGCTGGAAATTGGCGAAAATATAGACAGAAAACTATAAAAAAAGGATTTTCATTGATATTCTCACTTTCAGATTGAATCCGGCACTGAATTCTATTACGTATGCAATAGAGAGTTGCAAATTTAGTTTTATAACAACTTTAACGACAACAAAAAGCATTCCTTTCGACAAGTAGGTACCACTTTTTTGTATGTACAGTTTCAAGAAGTGAGCTCATCGACTACGTATTGCATATCTTTGGGGGCCACACAACCCTGCAAACACCACTGTACAGATGTTTAGTTGCATAAGCTGAATTCCAGTAACTTTGAAAGAGTTTTTTGAGTATAATTTTTGTTTCCACATCATAATCATAATGAAATTGAATTGCCATCTTACCTTATAAGTCGTTGTCCTTAACTGATATTCTGGTTTATAAAATATCACTTTACAGCTGATCTCCCTGTCTTCCTGTCACCTTCCTGTCTCGTGTCCCTCGTGCGTTTTACTCTGCTCTGTATAACTGTCTGTTAGCTCGCCGTTTTGGTTTCGAATAATATTTTTAGATCTTTTTCTTTATAAATTTGGCAACTTTACACAATTATTTACTCTCCTTTTATTTTATTAACCGAAATCCTTTGGTGTTTCCTTACAAAATGTTTCGTCGTATTTCGAAATCGTTGGAAGTCCGCGTTTTTAAATTTAATCTTTAGTTATTTCTCATTGTGTTGTTACTCCATTTCGATTTCTCTTGTATAAATATTACGTTTCTTTTAGAAATTCAAGTCTTGTTTTTCAAAATACCATACAATAACTTGTAAATTTTTAAGTACATCTATATTTCCTTTTAATACCACGAACAATGGAAACTAACAACAAAAAAAAAAAAAACCCACAAAAAAATTGGATCCAACAGAATCCCTATTAAGTGACGAAAACACTTGATTCTTGATTTGTTGTTTAATTTGTTATTCTTTTCTTATTTTTGTTAGTAATATTATTGGTTTTTTTTTCTTGGTATTGGTGTTATGCCTTATGCCTGTAAATTCAGTACAAAAACCTTGTCTAAACTTATTGCTCAAATCTCAATCGAATCTTGATTTCGACTCCTTTTTTTGCAATATGTATAACTATATATATATATATATATTAATATTCTTTGATATTAATTTAATATTCTGTTTTTGGTTTAGGTTTTTATTGTTTTTATTAGAATTGGTTGGAATTGCTTTTCTTTTGTCGCTTTTATTCACAGTTTCTAAAGAGTTGAAGGGGAAAAAAATGGAAACCCAAAAGGAAAAACAAAGAAATACCGCTTGGAAATTGAATAAATATATATTTGTTGAAGTTTTAATTTTGTTTTTTATGTGTTTTTTGTTTTAAGTTTAGTTTGATTGCCGCCAGCAGATTTTCGTAACGTAGAATCAGCTTAAAAAGACAAAAGAGATGAAAATTGTTAAAGAAAATTTGCTTAAAACAAATGGTTTAACTCAGAATATATATACATACATATGTTAGAGAGCTAAACAAATAAATTTCAAACTTTACTTCTCTATCTTTAAACAATTGAAAGAGTTTCAGGATTTCATTCGATTCATTATGGAACTAAATATCAATTTGAATTCCATCTCTCTTGTATATGTATATATATTTTTACTCTTAAGCTTCAGCATTTAAGGTTTAATAATTATAAGTTATATATATTCTATTAAGGACATTTTCCGATGACTATAAAGATTCATTAGGTGCCTGAGAGGATCTTTTCGATCAAATTACTGAATGTAAGTTAATTTTAAAGAATTTTGATGATAATATTGTAAATTAGTAATCGATTTCCAACTAGATTATGCTCGCTGATGAAATCAGAGAACTTTAACCCTTTAAGTATGCAATAACAAGTGCAAGAAGTAAATTTTTGTTTCATGTGAAGATATTTTTGAATATAATAAAAATGAAAAAACGATTTGACAAGCAAACATTGCTTAAAGATCCTTTTTAAGTTAAAAAAAATCACGAAAAATTAAACATTTTTGTTAAGAAAGTTAACTTTTTGTAGCCTTTTGCATACTTTAAGGGAAAAACAGCCCTAGATTACTGTAATGATGTAACAAAGTGAAGCTACATTTGAGTGGTCAACAGATATGAAAGACCTAAGTCAAATGCCATGATAATACGAATTTCCAACCATATTTAAGTGAGCTCTGATTAGAAAATGAATTCGAAATAAATTCAATTTCCGACCACGCCCATGGCTAAATATTCTCTGTGTTGGTAACTAAGAGATCGATTGCCCTATGTGGGTCAAAGCAATTGAGCAATTAAAGAAAACAAATTACATTGGGATTAAATATGGACCCAATTTGCTTCCACCTAAAAGCCAGTCCCTCCCCCCTCCCCTATCATGGAGTATATATGTATGTGTATAGAGGAAATAACGTACAAACTACTGTCAAACAGCGACAACAACGTTGATAATGTCGATGACGATGACGATGACGACAACGACAATAATCTTAATGACGTTCTGACGTCCGAAAGCGATTTCGATTTCAAACAAACGAAAAAAAAGAGTAATGTTCAACAGATTTTTGATCTGATTTAAATCGGTTTTTCTTGGAGTTTGTTTTTTTTTTTTTTTTTTTACTTTTTTGTTGAGTTTAGTTAAGTAGTTGATTTGTTTTGTTGTTGTTGTTAGTTTTTTGTTTTGTTTTGTTTTGTTTGTACTACATAAAAACAAGGAGAAATTATATAGCGACGCAAATGATAAATTATATGAGTAGAATAATATAAAACGCGCTTAAAAAAGAACCGCGTTTGCTGGATACGCCGAAGACTGCTTGACTCGTACTAAAAAATTCGAAAATAGAGAGAAGAGTGCGAGCCCATGTTCTACCTATCATACGGCACGGCACGGCACCGCATGGCATACCATCTCCTACGATACACAACAACAAATATATGTACATACATACAGAAAGCCATCTATATCCTACCATTCACATCGGGAGCAGCAGGACCAGTGGCAGAGACGTCGACAGCGAAGCTAGCATCAACGTATCCTGTGTTAAGAACTCAACACACACACAAGCACAATGAAAGCGGCACCTAAAGGGACATGAATGAAGCTTTCGGGACAGCTTTCGGCTCCACATACATACATATATAAGTCTCCTATACACACACACACATACACATACATACATATATAGTGCGGACATGGTAAGTTGAGTTCAATTATTTCAAATGCATTTACAGAACTCGACTTTAATGTGGAGAGTAGGCGGCATAAGCAATGACAGGTGGAGAATGGAGGGGGAATGGTATGTGGGATGAAGGCGGGGTCTGAGCAAAAAGTATGCCACAAGCATATCCCCATGTAATCTGTGTAATTTTGTAGCTCACAATTTCTAATACATTCTAAAACACACACACACACACACACAAAAAGAGGGGCGTGTGCCGGAATAGGGAGGCAAAAGCAATAAGGATTTCAATTTGTACAAATATTTACACTGAGCTTTTGCATTCACATTTGAAATTAATTAACACACACACTTATACATACAAGCAATGTAATTTCAAATGCATCCTTTTTGTATCCTTTTCCTGGCCTCTTCCTTTTGTATGTGAACTAACTTAATTTATATTGAATGTATTTAACCACATATTCTTCATCCATTGACCTCCTTAGGTAATTATTAGAAAAGAAATTAGATATAGTCAAATTACATCCGATTTCTGCACTTGTCGGGATAAAGCTGTGACATTGAGTTCTTTCTGTCGTCGTAATCGAGTCAATTAAGTAACGAATTCAATGCACAAGCCAAAGTAAGAGACTTAATAAGAAAGGACTTGACTTTGACTTAACTAAACAATAACTAAATACCTATAAACATTAGAACCCTCAAGCCAAGTCGAATCGAAATCCACAATGAAATGAATTGCTCGTGATTCTGAACCTATTTTCAAGCATCCTAAATTTTGGGGATTTAGTAATCACATCGCTTTCCAAATGGCTTAAACTGATTGGGATTCAATTCCATCACATTTTTTCTAACCATAAAAGCGGAAAATATTATGAATATGAGTAGATTCAAAAAGAAGTACAAACGACTTGAGTGGAAAAATTATTGATTGCGGAACATTTTGCATTCACCGTACCCCACAAAGTATGCAAAGAAATTGTTCGAAAACACCTTAAAATACCCAGCTACCCTTTTAGACCTTATTCTTAACCTTTTAAATCCATAATTCAGTGTATATTGAGTTAAAAACAAATCATTGGTTAAGATTTCCAATATTATAGACTTTGAATTTGAATGCCATACCATTTGCCACTCAAATTGCAGTGTCCTTATTAAATTTATATGATGTGCATGAAGGCGTTTTTTGTTTTTGAATATTTGATTCACATTGCAGTCTATTGCAATTAGCGAGCATTACATTCGGGTCAGTGGCAATGGCAAGTGAGAGCTGCTTTTTAAACAATTTTAATTAATTTAAATAAATAATGAAATTATGTGAGCGTGCCGCCCTCATCCTGGCCCCTTCTATTAGACCTTTTCACCCAAAAGAAACGATGCAACGAATTCAATTGAAATGTGCCCGAAGCTGATGCGGATGCGGATTTGTTTGCATGTAGATTTTAGATGCTTTGCTATATCTAAGATTACATATGTATATCCTATTCTGGGTATATAAGTAGATACATATCCTAATATATATACATACATACATGTACACACATACATATATAGACATATCTATGTATTGTATGACTATGAGGATATTCCCATATCGAATGCAACTGCGCAAAGTTCAATAAGGGAAAAAGCTTCAGCGCAAAAGCTCAAGTAGGGGCGCTGGCCGCTGTTGATGATGTTGTTGGTGCTCCTTCGCCGGCTCCTTTTGCCGCTCTTTCTGCTGCCGCTGCTGCTGCTAACTGCTAACTGCAGCAATCGTTTGCCATTTGTAGACTTAAGTCGGACGTAACCCGAACCCGTGTAGACTTTTGCAAAAGTCGAAAATGGAGCAACCGCCTGTTTGTAGGCTACTGCAATATATCTACGCCCACGCACACATACACACACACACACACACACACACACGTACATACAAATACGTGGCATTCGAAATTGTGTCACGCTGGCTAAGGTATACGCCCTGACTGACCGACAGACCGGCCGGCCAGCCAGCGCCCATTTATCTTACAATCAAATGCTAGCCGAAAGAACTTTACATATCTACACATATGTACATAGATATATGTATACATATAAATGTATATGTTTATGAGATGTCAAATTGGCAAAATTAAAGCCGATAAGGTCCTTTGGCCTTGCATTAAAGACAATTGGCGGTCACTTGACTCCCTCTCACGTTCAACTCGTACGCAAAAGTCGTGTCAAGTTCTCAACTCAATAAGGGACCTCAGTCACTAAGACGCTGACACACACACACCCAACCACCCCCCCACCCCCCACCCCCACCACACACATACATGATTCCAATTTTGGGGGTGGAGCCGTTTCGGTCTTTGAACGTGTGCGAAACGATATATACGGAAATTTACTTAGGATTTTGACCAAGCTTAAATACAATTCTTGTTGAAATTTTGACCACTACTAAATACTAAATATTAAATAAGTATTAAATATTTAATCGGGACTACAAATAGTCTAAATAGTGTGGTTTAGTATAAGGTACTCATGTGACTTCCTTAATGAAATTATTCATTATTTTTAATGTACTTGAAATACTTGACTTGAAATACTTGACTGTTAAATGGATAAATCTTTGATATTTATGGGTTTGGATTGTATCAACAGGTGCTCACTGAACCGTTTGTCACTTGCCAATTAGCATCTCTTGGCACTTGTATCCTTCCCTCATCCCTCTTATGCATCTTAAGCACCCACTCCCTGTGTCCTTTACATTGCCATTGAGTGCCTCGATGCATATGCATATGCAAATGTGTGTACGTATGTATGTATGTACTTTCAGACAGCCCAAACAACCGCTCTCAAGTGGCATTTTAACGCTTCAAATGCATTACAAGAGCAACTCAAAGGGTTAGGGTGTACACACAGGATCTCAAGCTGCTGCATATAAGCTAATATCTTCAACTTTTAGCTCGACCACCCAAAAAAGGCGAAAAAAGGACCCATACATGTATGTACACCCAACCAGCTTCGTTGAGTGACTTCCGTTTCCGTAACGACAATGTCGAGGAGTGTGCTTCTCTTAGGCCATATTCATATACATATGTATGTGTGTATGTATGGGGAACTCTCCCCAAGTTCCTCCCCACTGACTGTGTTTATATACACTCAACACTTTGTCCTCTTTGCTGCTAATCAGTTGGAAAACAAATTCTTCTTAATTTATTTGCCAGGCATTTAAAATAATTGAAATTTTTCCATTGTAGGTCCGTAGCGTTGCAATTTATTTATTCATTATGTTTAATTTAAATGCAAATTAAATGCACCTAAAGGTTGTATACCTAGCTCACGAATCGATTGTCGCAGCGGCAAAATGAGTTCTTATTCCCACATTGCGTATACGTCCTGTGTACCACGTACACATGCTAGCATAATACTCTGTCTCTTTAAACTTATTGGATTAATCGTGGTTTCTCTGTGCCGTTATCCAATGCTAATAGACTCTAGGACTACAGGGTATAATCAACGAAAGCAAAATTATGCTGCGTTTCCGGTTCCATTCCTGCGCCATTTTCTACGATTATACAGAGTGCTAGAGGCTTGCTGGCATTTGTGTGTGTGAGTGTGGGTGTGGATGTGGGCGGGGCACACAATGGAGGGGGCAAATCATGACAAATCTAACGATGCGTTATGGGAATATTTGCATTCGAAATTGAGAAATGTTCTCTCTATAAATTTGCATGACTATATATACAAAAATACATAACAGCTGTATGTATACATATACATACATATACTGATGTATGTATGCGACTGTGCATATATGAATTTCTAACAGATGAAAACACAGGGTGTTCCCTACAGAGGGCATATACAATACATGTACGCCGGGCCAATCTCAAAAGCCAATAATAAGTCTTATCCTTAAAAATGGCATCAAAATTATTTTGGTAAATGAATTAACATTGAATCAACTTTTTGAAGCACCCTATATATGTAAATATATAGACAGGCTGTGTCCCATACAAATAACTTGCACATAGCTTGAATAAATAAAACGAGAGCACAGAAATTCACAAGCAGAACCCGGAGCCCTCGAGGCGGCCAAAATGTGCTCTCCATTGATAGGTACATATATATAAAACTGTAATGGTGAAGGTAATTCTATGGATGTCTGTGTGTGTGTGTGTGTGTGTGTGTGTGTGTGGACACTACCACCAAAATCATTGGCGAAACAAAACCTCATCCCAACTAGACCTTAACATAAACCACCACCCGCACACTCCGTGCAATTGAAAGCTACCCAATCTAACATAATAACAACCAAAACGAATTCGCTAACAGAATATTTTCTTGTTTTACCTGAAATACACACATGGAGTGCATAAAGGGCAAAGTTGTGTAATGAAACCACATATTTTTGAAAGATTCCACATACATTACATCCAAGACCACAATAATATCAATTACTACTGCTAGTTAAATGGTCATTTATGTCTAATATTTAGTTATACAGATAAACACATATAGATTACATCATACATATACTAAGATATACAATTTACTATCAATATACAGTCGCTAAGCTTCACCTGCTCTCTTCACACATGACCTCGATGAAAAGGTTTTGAAATTTTGTTTGGCTCACAATAGATTGGGAATCTGGAATGGTCTTAGCGTGTCTTATTGGCAGGCACAAGATTTTTAAGTGCATCCGAGGCAGCTTTAGCTGCTGCAGCAGCAACGGGCGCAGATGTGGGTTCAGGCTTTGCAGACAATGGGGCATCTGGACTATGAAAGAAGTACAAGAGGAATCCAGCAGCCAGCACAATATGTGCACCCAATATGCCAATGATAAGGAATAGCGAGTACTGTGAATTACGCAAAGCGGGCGTAAGTACAGCAATAAGAACAGTGCCGGAAAGGAGTGCAGCGGTTATGACCAATAGCCATTGCAGTAAAGAGATCTGAAAGAAAGCGAATATTAACACAATATCGCCCAAAACAAATGAAAAATAAGGAGTTTTACTTACATTTATAACCCAAAGAATGGAGACTGGTATATAAATGGCTAGACTGTAGCCATAAATGCACATAAGTGACAATAATGACGGTGTATAGGTGGCCTTTGAATATCAAATAGAAAGAGATAGCAATTAATTAAATTGAATCAGTTGATGAACGATTCTAAAGATATTTCTTTAGTTGATTTCAAATAAGATAGGGCCAATTACTGAAAATCTGTTTAAGAATTGTTTATGTATCCCAATTAAATACTAACACTATCAGTCTCAACGGCATCCGATTCGTCAACCGGCTTCAGGCTATACTTGAAAAGTGCCCACAGTATGGCTGGCAAGATGTTGGCATAAAGGAAAATGCAGGTGGCTGCATATGATACCAAATGGAAATTGTAATGCCACTGATAACCATCATTGGCCTGATGCAAATAGCTGGCAATATTGCCGCTTATGGCAATCGAGAAGATCTGCAAGGATTAAAATATGCATTACTGGTGACTAAGCCAAAGCTGTGTTTATACACGCATTTAACCCACCAAAGTGACAGTTATCCAGAATGGACCATAGAGATCGGGGTTCTCGCCAATATTCATGCGTAGATAGTTTCCAGCTGCACGTTTGGGTATCATTGAATTGACAATGCGCTCCAGCACCATATAAGTATCCACATTGAAGAATTGCTGATAATACTCAATGGTCAGAAATGATAGACGTCCTCCAGTTGCGACGCCTTCAGAACCATCTAAGCCCGAATTCTGATTGCCACCTCCGCCGCCTGATCCGCCACTAAATGTTTGTGCTGATTTGCTCATATCGTAGATAAGATCGGCCAGCGGATCTCCACGTTGACGTTGTGCGCTGTTGCCACCAAAGCTTGCGCTACTGCCACCAGAACCACTAGCTCCAAGAGAATGTGTTGGCGAATTCACATTGATTTGCGCTGGTTGACCGCTGCCACTGTTAGTTGCGCTTGTGGTGCTATAGTCGCGAAACTGTAGCAAATCATCGGCTGTTGGGGTCTCCATGTCGTTGGATGCACTACACTATATATTATCTTGTAATATCTAGGTTCTGCAAATACAACACCCTTACACGTATTTTGCCCCTTTAATATTTTTCATCGATTAAAATATTTGTCATCGATAATACCGATACTTTAAATACGATAGTATTTATTTCTGGTATTTTCCAGATGCCGCATTGATTGTTATTCAATTGCATTTGTTTTCTCTTTTGTTTTATAAAAATCTGACTAAAGTGTATTAATTATTACTTTTGATTAGGTTTATAACTAAAAATTGTAATTTTTAAAATATTAGAGTGGGTCAAAAACCCTAAAAATCAGTGCTTTCTGGCAACCCTATACCCCAACACAACTTCTGGCAACGCCACATATACATTGCTGAAGAAAATAAAAAAAAACATTCACATAGTTTAAGAAAAATTGAAGAGTGAAAAAAATTAAGTATAAAGTTCTGAAGAAGGTAAAACACATAGCAACGGGGTGCCCAAGTTGGTCATCGAAGCCAACACAAATTCCACAAAAAAAAAAAACAGATATGCCAGTGAAAAATGGGGAATCCGATGGCGACGTTTCTGGTGCGGAATCGGAGCGCTCGAATTCCAGCCAGGCCCACGACACCTCAGATGAGGAGGAGGAGGCCAATGAATGTGATTCAGATGACTCGTCCGAAATGGATGCCAGCGAAATAGAACGACGACGAGCAGAACACATTGAGGATTTGGGTAAGCCTTTGATGCTCAAAGAGCAGGAGTTCTTCTGGAATCCGGAGTAACTTTTGTTAAATATTACAGTGAGCCTGGAGCGACAGTTTAGTCAGCTACGCGAACAGTACTATTATGAGCGCATAAATCTCATCGAACGCCAGTTGTCTGAGGTGCGTTCAGGGCGTTCGGAGGAGTATGTTCAGCCACAAAAGGAATTGGATAAGGTCTATCGCACCCGAATCGAGGTAGCCGATGTCTTGCGTAAATTCCGCTTACAGAACATCGAGCATAAATATTTATCTGAAGAACAAGCGGCAGTACAACATTTTGAGGTAATAAGCAATTTGGCGCCAAAACTATGGAATGCCCCTCTAACACCCAGTATCCCCATTCTCACCATGTTGAATTATTGCAGAGTGAAAAGCAAATGGCAGTGGATAATTTACGTGAAGATCTGCATGATCGCATTCGTCGTCTGGAGGAGGATCGGCACAATGTGGACATCTCGTGGGCCGATTGGGGCACAGACAAACGGCAAAGCAAAGTTCGGGGTCCTGGACGCAAAAAGGCTGTCACTGTCACTGGCCCATATGTGGTCTATATGCTGCGAGAGGAGGATATTATGGAGGATTGGACCATCATACGCAAGGCTTTGAAACGATCCGCTTCCTCAACGACAACAACAACGACGTCTGTCGGTGGTGCACCCTCAACGGGGGGATTGGGAGTAGGTATGGGTCTGGGTTTAAGTGTAGCAGCTATGACCGGTGTTAACGGGTAACGTTGGGGCGTGGCTGCTTACGTCCCAATGTGTACCTGATGGCAGCAAAAGCAATTAGAATTCTCCTCCCACGCATGAAAACAAACACAAATCTTCATTTAGATGTAATCACACTGTGCTACACAATTTTCTTCTCCCCAAATGTGAATGTAGATAAATTTATCAAAGCTTATGCGATTTCTTTATCCTATATAAGAAATATTGGAGACACCCATATTTAATTTGGATATACTATTTAATTTCTCTCACCGAAGGCACTTCTTTATTAATGTAAAAATAAGTTGAACTAAACAATCGAAAAAGCCCATTGAATGAATCAAAAATGCTTATTAAGTCTATATGCTATCATATTCTAAAATCGTTGTCGGTTCCCAAGTAAACATTGAAATGTTAATATTTAATTTTTTTCTTTAGAAAAGTTGCATAGAAAACTAATGCTACTATTATAATTAGTCAGTATCCTATCGATTCTATATGAAGGTAGTGTAAAGAAATCCAAATTCAGATCCATCTTTATAAATGTACATACATATGAAATGTATACAATTTTGCTATTATTTGGTTTTAAGTACCATTTGGGGAAAAAGAAACTTGTTTCGCATTGTGTTATGTGCATAAGTTTAGTTCTCTTCCTTCCTACCCCTCCCTGATAGTTTGGCACCCTTCAAATGTGTAAATGTGAAAGCAATTTTAAGGCCAATTCCCTCAAGGATGTAATTTATAATAATCGCTTAAGAGATATGATTAATAAAAACAGAAAAAAACGACGCTACGTAAATCAAATTAAATATTTCTAAAATCCCTTGGCCTTAAGATGTTCTCGCAAAACATCCACATAGTCACCATGGATATATATTTGTCCACTTAGCTCATTGACACGCGTTGCGCACAGTTTGCCATTACGCGCCTGTTCCACAACCGAACGTAAATCCCGTTCCAGTGCCCAGATGTCGCCTTGGATCCGACGCACTACAGTTAATCGACGCTGACCACGAAAAGTGGTTTGGAGATAGACTGGTACCATGTGATTCTTGGTGCGGGCCACAAAATAGCCAAAATCCGTGCCATCAGCCTTCTGTGGCTGCCAGCCGGATGGATATTCATTTTTGGGCAACGGTTTCGGCACAGTTTTAGGTGGCAACAAACGTTCGACATATTTCCACTCAGGCGGATTTTGCACTACTTCAATTTCGGGATACTGTTCAATAGGTTGCACCGGCTGCGACGAGCGGAAACTGGACCAGAGGGCAGGTTGCCCATGGAATGAGCGCGCGGATGGCATCGCCTAGGAGAGAGAGCATTAAATATAGGATGTTCTTCTTGCACTAACTCAATAGACTATTAACCTGGGCTAACTTAGCGAATTGGCATAGGCCACGGCTGTGCCTTAGAATTGTGGTAGCTGCCATAATCTGGAAATATATTTATTTGGATAATCCTTGTGGAAAGCGGCTCCGACGGGTTCAGTTTGGTTACATATGCGACCAATGCTACCACTTAGACATTAAATTCATAGTTGCCATACATTTGGAAACATTTTAATTCTTTACGCTAAATCTTACTATCTACTAGATCTGGCAATATTGTATTAGTTTAGCTACTGGCAACGCCACAGCTATTTACCTTCAGTGCCTTATATATTAATATTAAATTTTTTTGTTTATTTATACAATTTGGCACATAAAATGTCCACCTTAAGTCGGCCGAAATCACCACACACGCCCACCACCATTAAGAAGGGCGAAAAGGAAGACAGTTTCTGGGATAAGTTTAGCACACTGGGACGAAAACGCGGCACTCGCGAAGGTAAGACAATTGGAGCAGTATTTAATGTTTGTGTTTTAATGAAACAAAAGGATATTAAATGCAATATAAAATTGTTTCTGCTAATTAGGACCATTTGTTATATCCTATATGTGTAGTTTCCATTAAAATAAAACTGCACAAAGCATTTAACAGCATTTCCTAAGCATAATGGGCAACAGATGTCTCTATAGCTCCAATGGCTATTATTAAGACCATTGCGTCATTTGTGACGCATACAAACAAACAAACAAACAGTCCAACTGTGATATGCTGGCCAGTGACGTCACCACTCATTGTTTTTCTTATTTTATTTGTTTTTCAGTTAAGAAAATCCAAGAAGAAGGCAAATATGCCATTGATTCACCTGGTTCACCCAACCAATATGATATACCCCCAGAGGATTATGCTCTCCGTAAGTTTATTTGCTGATTATCAGCTTCAGAAAGCATTTAATTATAACTTGCCCTACCCCACAGGTGAGCACGAACAGCGCGCTGTTATTGATCCACAATCCATCAATGATCCTGAAGTGGTAAAATTGCAAAGAATCCTGGTCGATTGGATTAACGATGAATTGGCTGAGCAGCGTATTATTGTCCAAAATTTGGAGGAGGATATGTATGATGGCCAGGTGTTGCACAAACTTTGGGAGAAACTTACGGGCAAGAAATTGGATGTGCCGGAGGTCACACAATCGGAGCAGGGCCAACATGAGAAACTCAACATTGTGCTAAAGGCTGTCAATCATGTGGGTAACAGTTTGATCTTACTGGGGCATTAATTAATTTGTACATTCCTCTTTTGTTTCCCCCAGACGCTTGGTTTCCATCAAAAAATACCCAAATGGTCGGTGGCCAGTGTCCATTCAAAGAATATTGTGGCTATATTGCACTTGCTTGTAGCTCTAGTGCGCCATTTTCGTGCTCCTGTTCGTCTGCCGGAGAATGTCTTTGTCACCGTGGTGATTGCGGAGAAGAATGCTGGAGTCTTGAATGCCCAGAAATTCCAAGAGCAAATTACATCCGAGTATGATGACTTGGGTATGCGTTGTGAGAAGGATGCCTTTGATACACTGATCGATTGTGCACCCGATAAGCTCGCCGTGGTCAAGAAATCACTGATCACGTTCGTCAACAAGCATTTGGCTAAATTGAACTTTGAGATTACTGATCTGAATACGGATTTCCGTGATGGTGTCTACTTGTGCCTGCTGATGGGACTATTGGGTGGTTTCTTTGTGCCCCTGCATGAGTTCCACTTAACGCCACAGGATGTCGATCAGATGGTGAACAATGTGGCGTTTGCCTTTGATTTGATGCAAGACGTGGGTCTGCCCAAACCAAAAGCCCGTCCCGAGGACATTGTGAACATGGATTTGAAATCAACGCTGCGAGTCCTTTACAGTTTGTTCACCATGTTCAGGGAATATGCTTGAAAGTAGCATATGTATCGGGAACAAATGAACGAAATTTTTATAACCCAATCAATTTTTTTCTCTTTTTCGTCGTTTTAAGTAATTTATGTTTTATGTTTATATTTTTCGATCAGTCAGTGTCTTAACTATACTTAGAGATACATATATTTGTGTGTAATAATGATTGTCTAACCAATTGTGTAACCCCCGCTGGCCAATTTGTTAACTCTTCTTTACCAAGCCAAGTTAGTTGTTACTAAATGAATTTATACAATTTTATTTTTTTATATATTAATAAAAGCTTATTGTATGAAATCAAAAACAGGTACAATTCTCCTGATAAATTCCCAAGAGAATCGAGAATTTAATTTGATCTTTATTAGAATCTTTGAATATTGTGTCACTGATGTCAAAACTAACAATTGTTAATACAAAGTGTTATAAGATAGACAAAAAAAAAAACAGTCAGCAAAAATTTATTCGTGCATCATATATTTAGGAAATATTTCGGTTCATTAGAAATCAGCAGATTAGAAACAAAGAACACGAACACACAGTGTATATTAGGATTGAGCGTTGCTTTTTTAAACAAAGTGGAAGTACTGAAATCGGGAGTTGCGGCATTCTGAAGCATCTCCCCGGAGTACCAAATACGTAAGTAAATACTTTCTTTAATTTATGGCCTCTATGCCGTGGATTGTATTTCAAATTAACCGCAAAATGTGTTTAGTTATCGTTATCGGCGTGTCTAGCAAAAATGACGTAAGACCGTGTTCAGAACCTACGTTTTGCATCAAGGTGGCAACGATGCGACTACTTTTTACGATTTTCACAACAGCTGAGCGAAGTTACAAAGTTTTAGGCTTGTCTAGAACGACAGCATTATCATTGCTCATACCCCGCCACAGTCATAACTACAATTTCAATCAGCAGCAACAGTATATTTCAGGAACACGTGAAGAAGCTCGTTTGATTATACGCCGATTGCAGAAGACTATTTTACGCATATTGCGGAATCCCGATTTCAATAATATGGCAACGCCGTCATTCCAGCAGGATCAACAGCAGCATGAGGACGAGTCTCAGTTTAATTCGCATGCCTCTAGGCAAACCGGTAAACAGGATAGCAATTGCCGCACATGCAATGACTTTAAATCATGGTCGAAGCAACAGCGTCTAATCTCGAATGCCCAAAATGCCAAGGTGAGCAGCGGATGAATTGCGTTATTTTGATCGGTAATTATATATTTTTGTTTGTCATTTTAGGAGAAACATTTGGCCGTCGCTGAGAAGCTAACCGTAAAGGCACAGGACGCTGATCAGCAGCGAGATGATTGCCCCTTGGATAAGGTTCGCTTAGGTATCTCAACATGGGGACTTCTGCACACTATGGCTGCGTTTTATTCCGACAATCCAACGGACAGGGAGAAACGGGATATGAAAACCTTTTTCGAAGTCCTATCTCGCCTTTATCCATGTGAATTTTGTGCCAAGGATTTCCGTACCGAGTAAATATGCATACATTGTGAAATTTGTTTCACTTTTACTCTATCTCCCTTCCTCTGACTCTAAATATTTCTGTCTCTATCTATTCCAGTTTGGATGTGAATCCAATCAATGTGAATTCTCAAAAGGATCTCACCCTGTGGCTTTGCAAATTCCATAACCGAGTAAATGATAAATTGGGCAAACCAATCTTCGACTGCAGTAAAGTTAATGAGAGATGGCGTGATGGCTGGTTAGATGGTTCCTGTGATTAGAATAAAAAGAATCCTACATAAACAGTAACCATCACCAGCTGCCCACCCACCTTAACATTATCCTCCCCTTATTATCAGCATTTCACAAAATTTGCTTTACCATGTTTTGGGCAAATACTTAACTCACTTATTGCTCAACATAGTCAGCTATTCCACAAAAGCAACTAGTCGGAAGAGGGGAATCAGCCCCCTAGGTCAAGCGCAAGACACGGATATAGAGGCCACATTGGTAGTAACAATCATCTGTTTAAACCTGATCAATATTTACATTCTGCCAGTTCATGTTTAAACAACCGATCAATTACAATACCCCATGAAGATGCCCTCAACGCCAACAACCGAAACGATATGAAAAGACAGAAGTAAAAGAAAAAATTAAAAATTGTTGTATTGTAGAGACAGACAAAAAAAAAAAAAAAAGCAAAAGCAACTTCTTGGCAGATGACCAAGCATTTAAAATGTACAAATTTTTGTTTGTTTTTATTACTAGAATTGCACAACTATTTTCTTATGACTGATAAGCTCCAGCAACATGGCCCAGTAAAGGGCCTTTTATTTTTGATGAGTCACCATGCTAAACGTAATGCTTCAGCTCATTTATGAAATGTTCTTGGAGATTGTCTATCCTCAATCTAGTGTAAACCAATCGTCTATTTAAATTTAGTCTGAGCTGCTATCTCCTTAAAATAGGCTAAACTTTTCAATGAATAGGAAATGTCATAAAGTTACGTACATATGTATATACATACATATTTAGTTTTCGTTTAAACAGCTCGTAAATTTTGTAAATCAAGTTGCTTTGACTTTGTCTGTCACTATTAAGTGAAACAACTTTGTGAAACATTCGATTTATTTCAGAGTAGATTCCAACAGATTCGGGCAAGCACAAATATGGAGCCAGCCGACAAATTGATTGAAGATCTTTTGGTCGATGATTTAAGTGAGGAGTACGAGAAGGTGATTTCAAATATGGACAAATTAGACGAGCGCTACGACAAATTCAGTCAGTATCGGCAAGAGATATCCGAAGAGGTAAGTATTATAGTGGTAAAACCTAAATTAAGAAATAAATATTAAAATGAAGCCCCACATAAATTTAAAGCTGAAGAAGTTAGCATCTGATATGAGTAAGTTAGCCGAAACTGTCCTTGAAACTCAAAAGAATGGAATACAGCAGGCAGATATAACGAAAAATTCACAAATTGAATCGACTCGGTTCTTGAAAGAACTTGAAGAAAAGGAAAATTTAAAGTAAATATACTAACTTTTTTTCTCCATTTTCTCGATTTTGAAAACAATGGAAATAATTTGCGCAATTTATAGGGAAATCTTGGAATCAAATGAAAAGTTCCTGGAAATTCCCAAAGAAGAAGATATGAATAAATAGGATGGGAAACAGTTGAAGCTTGTAATACTAAATTTATATTTTGAGATCCACTTCATAAATTAATCAGTCGAGTCAAGTTTGCTAAAGAATAAAGAATCGTATAATCTGCAAATCTTGGAATGTCTTTTAAAAAGCTGAGAAATATGAGGGTTTCTTGAAATCATTACGATCGTCCTAGAAACCCAACAAGTTTCGACCAGCGATAGAATTTATTCTGTAATTTAAGTCGTGTTTTTACTTCTTTTTTTTTGGAAATCTCTCAACTTATGGTGTTAGAAACCAGAAAAGCAGTCCTCGGTAGATGAGTTGTCTAAATGAACCAGTGGGGTAACGACATACATATCTCCGCCGTTAGAAAAACGCGGCATATCTTCGCCAGAAAAATGTACTGGGCGGAGATATGTCGTGGGAGATATGTCGCTATGCCGGGCCAGTAATTAGGCAACTGAACGACGAGGATCCGGGTTCGAATTTCAGGCTAGTGTATGAATGTACATAGTTTTCGTCTAAGCCGAAGACCCTAATCGCCAGTGCTTGTAAAATATGGTTAGGTTGATAGTTTACAACTATATCCTATACTTACATATAATAACAGAAACATAAAATAACTCAATTAACCAATAAATGAAATTAAAAAAAAAAAAAAAAAACAAGGAAAATGAAAAATATTTGACCAAGTAGGCCATGATATTTTCTGAAGCCTATTAAAGGCGAACGCTTGTAATGTCGCCTGTAATCAGTGTCAACTTGAAAGCAAACGAGGCAAACATATAAAAATAAAATTTAAAGAGTTCGGCAACAAAATCTTTGTAGATGTTTGATATTATTCACTTAGAAACACAACGGAAGACTTTTTAAATTTCGTGACGTTGCCAGATTTTTATTCAACCTCTTAGTCTGTTTGGAGAGCGCCAATTACTTGAAAATCAACAAAACGTTTCCAACAATTTTAAAATTAATAACAATTACATGCGAAACATAAGTACTTTTGTAAATGTGTACATAAAGAAGACATTAATATAAGCACACAAAACAAAATCAGCCGGCAATAAACAAATGCATTAACCGTTTAATAACACTGGCTCTGAAGGTAAGCTTTCTTTGCTCTTAATTTTTAAATAATTAATGTAATCGCAGATACTTATTGATAAAAAGGTGATAGGGCAAATTGGCTAAGCGAAAAGCTTTATTTTGCCCACATGGGAAGCAACAAATTCATCCGATTATTTTGCTCCTTTCGTCGATTGCTATTGCAGCAGCAGCAACAATCACAACGACAACAACTACAGCTGAGGGCAAAAGTTCTTAACGATCGTTCAACGCAGCGCAATTTCAGCATTGGCAACAATAAAATGCTGAAATATCTAAATCAGGCTGAAGCTATTAAGGTAGACCAAATACTATTTAATGAGTACAAATTTAGTGTGGATCAATTGATGGAGTTGGCCGGCCTAAGTTGTGCACATGCGGTGGCCAAATCTTTTCCCTCTCCCTGCCAAGGCGACGACAAGGCTGGTAAACTACGCATCTTGGTCTGCTGTGGTCCCGGCAATAATGGTGGCGATGGTCTTGTCTGTGCCCGTCATTTAGCCCTAATGGGCTATGAACCAACAATATATTATCCAAAACCAACTGCAAAACCATTGTACGAGAATTTGCATCATCAGTGCAACCTGATGGAGATATCTACAATATCTCAATGTCCCACTGTTGAGGAGGCTGCTCAGTCATATGATCTCATTGTGGATGCTTTGTTTGGCTTTAGTTTTAAGCCGCCAGTAAGATCTGATTTCTTGCCTGTGATGGAGTTGATGCAACAAACGAAAATACCCATAGCCAGGTAAACTTTGTCTGAGACCCTTTCTGTCCATTTAGTTTTCCTAATGCTTTATCGCTTTATTTGCAGTGTTGACATACCAAGTGGATGGGATGTAGAGAAGGGCAAACTGAATGATTGTGATCTGGAGCCCAAATTGCTGATCTCTCTTACTGCACCCAAGCTGTGTGCCAAACACTTTAAGGGCCAATATCATTATCTAGGCGGACGATTTGTCCCACCAGCCCTTCAACGTCAATTTGAGTTGAATTTACCAAATTATCCTGGTACAGAGTTGTGCGTAAAATTGTCATAAAAGAAAATTGATGAATCATATATAAAGTAGGATACAAGCGAATTCATTGATGAATTTTTGTTTGTTTTTATTTAACTGTACAAAATTGTATTCTCTAAGCTTTATTTATACAATCTATTATAATTCTTACGCCGGCGATCCTCTTCAAAGTTATTATTGCGAGCCCATTCTTTAAGATTACCTTTAGAGCGCAGCATGGCTGATTTGGAGTCCAAATCTCGCATGACGAATGGGGAGAAGCCAGCTATGTAGTCATCATCCATGGCATTTGTTTTCGTTTTGGCCACACGCGATGGCATTTGTCTGGGCATGGGTTGATCTTCGAAGAGAATGGGATTCCTTGAGTGTTTGCCACCCTGGAAGCGGGGCAAACTTTGATTCTTGTATTTAGTTGTCAGCGGTCGGCGTGTATTGATGTGAATAACTTGCTTGCCCGTCTCATCTAAACTGACGGAGACACGTTTAAGCGTTTTGTTACCACAATTGGGACAAAAGACTTTGGTCATAATGCTAGTGGTCTTGAAGCAGGCATAACAACGCAGTATATAGGTGCGCAATTGTTTGATAATGCGTCCATTAAGGGCGGCTAAATGAAGATTTAGCTGCTTCAGAACATTCTGGAGAGCATAATCAGTGGTCATGCATGCCACCGTGGGTAATAGATCCTCTTCTACCTTGCCTTCGAGCTGCTTTTTGGCCTTCTTAATGTTTGAATGGGTTATCCAACCATCGCTGCCGACCTCATCATCCTCATTGTAAGTAGCAGCAGAAGGAGCAGCCGTTGAGGGTTCTTCTACGTTATCTTCAACTGTTGTATCTGTTTTGGCATCAGCTACCACTAAAAGATCACAGGTCTCTCGACTTTCTTCTGCAGTTGCCTCGCACTTTAATTTATCAAAGAGTTTATCTAGCTCTTCTTGCGAAATATCATCATCGTTTTCAATTTCATTAGCATTATCCAATGGTAACTCTTTACCCTCAATTTGAGCCTCAATGCTGGCCTTTACCTTATCCAC
The DNA here is from genome assembly GCF_018151085.1 of Drosophila tropicalis. Classification (NCBI taxonomy): domain Eukaryota; kingdom Metazoa; phylum Arthropoda; class Insecta; order Diptera; family Drosophilidae; genus Drosophila; species Drosophila tropicalis. The sequence continues at coordinate 4,334,369 of NW_027172602.1, read as the reverse complement.
AACATCTTTTTCTTTCTCTTCTGGCTCTTCTTCATGTCCACTGTCATCTTCATCCTCACCTTCACTGCCTGTTGCCTCCTCATCGTCTTCCTCCTCTTCGCCTTCTGGCATATACCAACCAACTAAACGCTTATTATTCACATCCTGCATCACCTCTGGTTGCTCTTTGGAAGCAATTGTTTGTGGCATTACTGGCTCCGTACGCAAATGGGCAGTTCCAACTTCATCGGCTTCTAGCTCATAGCTGAGAGCTATCACCTTCAAATCGATGCCAGATAAACTGGCATAGTCGCCAGTCTTTTTGGCAAACTCCACACAATGCTTAATGCTTTCAGCACGCGGTTCGCGAATTTGCAAATCAAATGGCAATACACAAAGTCGACGAATTTGCCTTTTATTACGCACTTCAGCGACTACGTCTGGAACGGTCAGAACATTCTCAGCGTATTCCTGGAACATTGCAAGATAACAATTTGAACAATAAGTTACAATTCATTTCCACTTACATTCAATGGTACTGCATTGATAAATGCTGTGGTATCTGCTATGAGATATTTGATCTTCTCCTTTGTTGAACTCATTGTCTATTCATGTAAGCAATAATAAATAACAAAAACGAAAACAATTTCTGTTTTGCACGTGTTAACGTTGCAAGCAGAGTTACCACTGTATGTTTTAACTAATGTTATCGATTGTGGCAACCCTGATAGAAGTGACACCTCGTTCAGCACAGCTGTCTGTTCGTTCTATCTCTCTCCTTCTCTCTAGAAACTGGTATTATTTAATATTGAGGAATTTACGTTTAAATTTGTTACTTTCTTGGGAGAAACTTAAATAAAACCATATACATCAAGATGACTAAAGCACCGGAATCTGTTGCTCTCGACCAACTTGATAAGGAACAAATGAAAACCGTAAGTTAATTGTCATAGTTGCGACCGCATTAATGTTATCAAAATGTGATGCAATTTGCCGACAGGGCAAAACGTTCAAAAAATGTATTAATATTTATTTTAAATAGTTTTCGGATTTTCTGATGTCGTACAACAAACTGTCCGAAATGTGTTTCACTGACTGCGTGCGCGATTTCACCTCACGCGATGTTCAGGAAAAAGAGGTAACTAGGAAATCCTCGAAGTTTAGCAACGATTTTAATATTTTTTTTTTTTTGCTTTGCAGGAGAAATGCTCGCTGAACTGCATGGAAAAGTACCTGAAGATGAACCAACGTATATCACAAAGATTCCAGGAATTCCAAATGATTACAAATGAGAATGCCTTGGCAATGGCCAAAAAAACAGGTCAACTGTAAGATCACGTTAAGCATCAGCCGTTATTGGATCAGGAGTAGATGGAGGTGCGATAACTACAAATAGTTTAATATACGGTTTTTATAAACACTAGCAAACACACACACACAAACACCAAATTAACTTCAATTGTGCATTTTTGTTGCATTTTAAGAGTTGAGAGAAAACATAAATGAAAGGATTCGAATAATTTGTAGTTTATTATCATAATTATTAGAACTATTATTGTTGCTATGTAAGAGATTTCGACACGAAATTGTTGATCCAACCAGCCCAAAATCCAGCAAAATCGGAGTGGGAACTGGATCTAGTCAAGAGCGTCCTCATCTCATCATATTCATTTGTTTGTTCCCCTTTCCTCTTTCTTTTTTAAGCAGTTTCAGCCTCATGACATTTTGCCTGCCCTTAGTTGCTAATTGAAGCATAAAAAAAATGCCTTTAAAAACTACGTTTTAAGTAACGTTAAGACAAGAAGGGATAAATGCCCCCCATAATAATGGGTTAAGATATCCACGATTTTTACATTTAGTTAGGTGTATACGTGATCTCTATAGCATAGTCGAGTGTCAGCGACTCTGACTATAGTCAATACTACTACGATTTGTTGCAATTGCAGATTCTTCAATGACTGGTGCTAGGCGCTTCCGATGCAAAACCCTCGGCTTCAGTAATCAGGGCATATTCCAATATAACGCGTCCCTCTTTGTATCTATGTGAGACAATGACCATTAACTGATATCAGTAGTTTGAGATTACACTTACTTTTGTGTCTCGTCGGTGGCAAATTCATACATCCAACCCAACTTGGCTCCGCAATTTTTGCACATAACGTCCCGGACCATGTGACGACCGGTTAGCATTACACGTTCCTGTATGTTGCTGAAGGTCAGGTTCACCACTCGCTTGAACAGATAGGCACGACCTGGTTGTTGGTATTAAGGGATTCGTTTTGCATTGCATAAGCAAACATTAGGAAAGGGTGGAAGGGAGATGTCAACTTTCAACACTCACCAGTTGCTCCAGTAAACCGTGTGCTGATCAATTGGCTGCGATTTGTTAGATTCGTTTGGCACTGAGCGCAATTGAATAGCTTCACGCCACCCAAATGCTCCAGAAAGATGCGTCCCATTTCGCTTCTCTCGCACGCTCGCTCGCGTTCGTTCCCTCTCACACACTGTCTGTCTCGATGTCTCTTTTTCAGTCACTCACACGCAGTGCGTCAGCGTTCCTTTGTTTGACTTGATAGTCTGTCTCTGTAAATGCATAGTGCAAATAAAAATTAGTTTATTTTAAAGTTCCCGTTGGAATCGTTTAGTTATTAACTTGATACTCTGTTTCCTTTTGTTCCTGATTTGCGCAATGATATAAAACTGCCACAGAATATTTACATATATATATGTATATATATACATACATATACACATATATCTGTATATACACTTACACAGCTGATTTTTTTGGTAGTCCCCACTAATTTGTTATTATTGTTCTTATAACAATCAATACGAAAGCAAAGCAGGATTAGACCACAAAGTTATTAATTTAAGTATACTCTCAGGTGGTCGTTTTGCGTTTATATCTACGAACTGGTGAAGGTGAATGTGAATTATTGCGACGCTTCTAAAACGAAAACAATGCAATGCAAAAAGATTTCTAGGGTTGTCGCTGCAGTCAGGTGCATCTTCACTATCGATATATTTTGTTATCGGTATATATTATTTCAAAAATCCACAACAGCTTTAAAAGGTATTCATTTCGCAAATAATATTTTAGATTAATAAATATGGTGAAATTTCAGAAAAATTTCGGATTTTCTAAAATCCATTACATGTCAAAAATGAAATCATAGGTTGAAAAAAATAAGTTTCATTTGATAAAAATGTAAAAATACTTAATAGTACAAATGAATATTCAGACATTGCACAAAAATGTGAATAGATTTTACCGAAAAATGCAAGAAAATTAGGTATTTTAAGATTCAGTTATCTTTTCAAATTTTGCGTTCGAAAATATATCGATAAGCGTACATCAGCTCTGGGAAACAGCTGTTGCCTACACGTGATTCTTGCTGTTCCCAAGATTGTTGTTGTTGTTGTTGTTTTTGCTGCCCCCGTTGCGTGTACATTTGCCTTTTTTTCAAAGTCAAACAAATTTTGTTTGTTTTGTTCATTTGGATTTCCAACAAAACATTCATATCGTAGGACAACCATTCTGGAAACATGGCGGGATCCATATAAAAATTTTGTGTGGTCGACGGCAAGTGGAGAGAGAAAGACACGCACACACATACACACCTGGACTCACACCCACACCCACATCCAGACAATGCAATCCTTGCGCTGCCCTCTACGTACCTTTCTGCTGACAGCCACCCGTAACTGCCGCCACAATCTCAACCAGCCACAACAGAGATGTGGCTTAACGACAGGAACTGGAAATGGAGTCGGAGCTGGAGCTGGAGCCGGTGCCGGAGCATTGCAAAAGCTAAGAGAATGGCACACTGCCGCCTTTAGCAAAAAGTTTCTGCTCTTCACAAATGTTGGCATCTCGCTGTCCCTCAGCTGTGTTGGCGATGTACTCGAGCAGCATCTGGAGATTTATTGTGGTGAAATCGAGCGTTTCGATAAGACCCGGACGTTACATATGGCCACCAGTGGCGTTACTGTAGGCGTCATTTGCCATTACTGGTATCAAATGCTCGATAAACGTATGCCCGGACGTTCTATGCGTGTTGTGGCCAAAAAGATTGTACTCGATCAGTTGATCTGTTCGCCAGTATATATCTCTGTGTTTTTTGTCACTCTTGGCTTACTGGAGAACAAGGACAGGCATGAAGTGTGGGAGGAGATCAAGGACAAGGCCTGGAAGCTCTATGCAGCCGAGTGGACAGTATGGCCCTTGGCTCAGTTCATTAACTTCTATTGGATACCCACGCATTATCGGATATTCTACGATAACATCATCAGTCTGGGCTACGATGTGCTAACCTCGAAGGTGAAGCATAAAAAGCCTTAACGACCGATCAAAAACAAAAAAAATAAATTTAGAATTTTAAATCTTATTTTATAATTATTTATTTTATTATTTTTCAACGAACTTTGTAAATACAGAACGAACGATATTTGTATGTACACATCTACATAAGTATATAGCTAAATTTCTGTGAATACTTTGTATATACATATATAGATAAATGTACATTCAGTGTGGACCAAAAGAAAGAGAAAAAAAAATATATACCTCAATGAAAAAAAAACAAGAATTTGGAAAATTTTTGATTGATTTGGCCCCAAACTATGTGAATTAAGCAACCTGTTAATAACCATATATAGTAAGTACTTATTATGTGTGTGTGTGAGTGTGTGTGTGTGTGTGTTAGGTAATTAACTAAAAAGCTCCGTTCAGACTTGCAAGACTTGGACGGAGTAGGGAACTTGTATGGATGTAGAACCGGTTGGACACACCTCCTACCAAAAAAAAAAAAAAAAAACCAAAATGCAGCGGAAAATATTGAAGGATTTTCGAGTACAATGACCGTTGATGGCAAAAACCAAACAGCAAGACAAAAGATCAAACACAAAGCATTATGTAACTTATTTGGAAAAGAATTTTCCAAAATCCATTTGGGTAAACAGTTTTCTTTAGTTATGGCAACAAGAAACTATCTTTCGTCAGTCCCAAGGTAATAGTAGGAAGCCCGTGCACATGACGCACATCATCCAGTCAGCCAGATCAGATCAGATGAAGCGTATTCCGTTGATAACGAATTGCCGTAGTTGGCAACATGCGATGCCAAATATACGTACGTACACGAATTCACTGATAAGCCTCGTTAAAAATAAATTGTAAACTCATCATGGTAACTGAAACATTATTTCTAGATAGGAATCCTTTTGTAAATTGACTATAACTTTGCCCAAACACACATACATATGTATGTACATATGTATGTATATATATCCATTGAAACGGAATTGATCACAATTATCTTTTGAGTCTTATCGCTTTCGTTTTGAAGAGTGTTTAATTAGTTCGAGTTGTGTGCTTGACATTGATAATGAAAGTGAGCGAAAAGGAATTATAAAATATAAATCATCATCATCAACAAATATGACGACCTTGATAACCCAACCATAATACCTACATATGTCTGCTGCCATGACGGGGGGGCGGGATCAAGCACTCGGCAACAGCATTTATTCATCTCGTTTTTTAAAATCGCTTTTGATGTTCTATACCTTTTTGTGGCAAATAGCATATTAACTTTAGCTAGGCGTCCAAACACACAATTAACAAAGTATATATAGATTCCTGATTCTACTCCAAAGAACTTGGAGCTTGGTCTCCCAATCTTTACTTTCTAATGTTGTTTCTTTTTGGGTTCCGAATGAAATTAGGGCTAACTATCGTAAGGGTATTTATAATACGTCAATTTAAGCCAATTTCGTTCCCAGCACTGAGACAACAATTCTCGCATAATTAAACAGGGCCCAGAAGACTGGATAGGGTTAACATTTACTTTTTGCTTATGCCATTTCTAACCAGTTTTTGTTCAATCGAGAAGATTTAAGAAAAAGAAAAAACCGAAAACTTGATTATTTGCCCGTCTGTTTTTTGTTTTCTCTCTTTTATATTTTGTTTTTTTTTTTTGCACGTTTTTTTTTCGAAATTTTAAAAAAAGAGTCAATAGAGAGAATTTATGTGCCCCACACTTGACTACATAATTCTGCGTACACGCACAGGAAAAATCATCATTTATCATTATGAAAAGTAATTCGATGTCATATTCAAAACGTTTTAATACTGCCGATTGAAAAATGTTTGAGGAAATTGAATTTGAAAGCGAGTCAAATTCAATTGGAAACGATTGACAGAAAGGATTAGTTAAGGTAGACAAAACTCTTGGATTCGAAACTCTCTGTCTTCGTTCTGAAAACAATTTAACAACTTTTTATCCAATATCTTTCCGATTCAAAATTGAAGTTAAAAGTTCAAGTTCATTCGAAATCTCTACCAAGTTTAAAGTGCTTCGAATTGGAAGACATTTTCATTCTAAATCTGAAAGGATTATGGTTTAATATCGTTTTAGCATTGAAAGTCAAGTCAAGCGACAGAAATTTAGACTTAGAATTTAGATAAATTACCCCGACAATTATTTTCCATTCCATTTTTCAATACACTCAATCATAAGGATATTGATATTAATGTTAAATTTCATTTATCAGGACAGGGAAAAATTTCAAAAATCTAGAAATAAGTTTACTATAAATATTAATTAGTCAAAAGATTTCCATATACATATATTGCATCTTTGTGTCAGCTGTTCTGAGTATTTTTTTTGTTTGTTGTTTGTTTTTGTTGCGTATTTTGTATGAGATAATTTATGCTTGCGGCCGATTGGTCAGATTTCAGGGCTCGTCTGTTTGCAGTTACCGCAATCGTGATAAAAATCAAACTTATATAGTTATATGTATGTATGTACATATATGTACCTATAAAGCAAAGCCGATCTTTTGCGCTTCTGTATGTGTGTGAGTGTGTGGGCGAAAAGAGAGCGGCACACGCGCCAAAGAGTCCAATTGAGCGGGGGACACATACATGGGCAAAGAGTATGAATTATTTTACACAACTTGATCAGGTACATATGTTTGTAGATATGTAGTAGATATATATACCATATTGAGGTATATAGCATTCAAATTGGACACTTGTGTGTCGCTGTCACCGATTTACTTTGGCTCTTTCTCTCGCCGTCTTTGCCAACTGGGCAATTTGTTTTTTTTATTTTTGTATTGTTTTTCTCAATTTTTTAGGGCCACGAGCATTGAAATTGTATATGGGTGTGTGTGTGTGTGTGTGGAAAAGTGTGTATATACGACTAGTTGATGATGCCTATAATAAAAAACAAAATGAAACCATTTATGGCCCCTAAAAGTATGCTAGAGTTTGGCCAAAACATTCATAAGACCAAAAAGAAGTTTAAGTATCTAGAATTTGGCTAAGCATTAGTAGTTAATTATGTTTGATAGCCAAGATTTCCCAGTTTCTAGAATTTACTTTCAATTTAAGGACTCACTTGGTTAGAACAGAACTAAATAAATATCTGCTAAATAAAGAATGGAATGATTAAGCCAGATGCAGAAGAAACTTGGCCAAGTTTGATACACTTTAACAATTATTGGATAGCAATTGTGTCTACCCCACAAGAATCAAGATATCAATGAAGAGCAAAAACACAAAATATGTAAAAGCTAAGCAAAATAAAAAACGCAAACACATACTCTCTAGGTACACAAATATATATATGTATGTAGGTAGGTATGTATATACATACATAAGTAGATATATATTTATGTATAGGCCCCACTGAGTATAGTTCTTTCCAAATGTGCTTGAAAGTTGAGAGCCACACGTGTCGCTTTTTTTTTTGTTGGTTTTTGTGGGTTAACAGAAAATAAATCTGCCTAGCAAAGGAATTTCAAAGTCTGATCTTCAACAAGTCCACTGTTATACCCTGTCCAGGAAGATAGAGTAGTTGCCATTAACCTTGAAAATAACTTTTACTATATAGTCGCAGGGGGTCTATCTATCGTATCTCTTGAGTGTTTGTGTGAATATGTACATATATCTATTGGAATGATAGTCGGTAAAAAAAAAAAAACAAAAAAACCAAGAATTTCTATTTTTGAATGCCAAAGCTCGACAGTGAAAACAACAAGACCTTGAAGGAATCCATACACACACAAAAAGATCATTTCTTGAGCAAAAATGAATTCTACGTAAGCAAAATATAATAAATAAATCAAATTCTCCCACGTTTTTTTGTTTTTTTCGGTCTATCCATCCATTTAATGCCTTGTCTCCATAAATATTTCTATAAATAATCCTTAATGAGAGAAATTATATTTTATTAGAGTTGAAAAGTAAAGTAATGAGTAACGAGGCAGTAAAATGGATGAGAAATCCTCTCGTTAGGGGTAATTGGCATATAATTGTCCTAACGTTATATCCTTTTGGGATAATCCCATTGGCCATATACAAATTGAGCATTAAACCCTAATAAAAACCGAGAGTGACAGAGAGACAATGAAATGGAAAATACTTTACCAGAGACAAAGTCAACAAAATGAACACCTAAATTATGTTAATGGATCGTAAAAATTCCATTAGTGTCTGAAAAAAGTTTTTGCAAATGAAAAATGAACGGGTCCGCCTGTCTTTTCCGCTCCACCCCTCCCTCCCCGTCCTCAAAAATGACTTGCCCGAATTGCTAGAAACGGAAAAATCGCTTTAATGTTATCAATTTGTCGGTTCCTGTGTGACTATATAGAGTGAGAGTGAGAGAGAGAGAGAGAGAGAGGGGGGAGATAGCCATACAGAGTACAACTCCTACGACTCTAGGCTCTAGGCTGATAGCCATCACATGGGCCTGTCAAGACCAAAAAGTTGTTTGTCAACTCTGCGTTTAGTTGATTCTTTTTTCTTTTTGGGTTTTTGTTACTTTTTATTTTGGTATCTGTTTATCTGCTATCTGCACCTGATGACAGGTAGCGCATATTATGTATTTGCACAATAAATTTTTTTTGTCAGTTTCACATACAACGTTCCTTGATACCCATTAATTGTGTCTTTAGATGGGTATATACAGGCACACATACATTTGGTTAGGGCAAAGATCAAAATGGAAAATCTCTTCGTTATCTCTTCATGCAAATTGTGAAAACTGGCAACGTGAAGTGAATTTTTCACTGCTTTTTTGCTATAGGGTAGCACATAGTCTGTTTGATCTTCGTTCTATTCCTTGTTGTTACCTAACCAAACTACAAGCATGAGCCGGAAATATATTCGTATGTATCTGTTTACATGTATGAGTATATTTGTACAATTATCTTTTGATATTTTTGGGAGACTTGCTAAAAGAATGGACAAACAAAGAATGGAATCGAATCGAATCGAATCGAATCTCTTCAATTGAATTCAGGAATGAGGTACACACTCTGATAGTGGGAAAAGGGGGTGGCGGGTGCCTGGTATTTGGTGGGTGTGTACGGGTTATTCGCTCACATGGCCGGACATCGGCTGATGCCTGACGTCAATGAAAATTATATACATATATAGGATAGATAAAGCTCAGCAGAGCCTCCTTTCTATTATTATGATGAATCAATTCTAGCATACATATATCAACGATTCGCTGGCAAAGACATTGAAAATTTATGTGCGGAAGGAGATAAGAAGATATGCCAAATTGTATAAACATCTTGCACACACTTTAGTGGTTTTTGAAGGATCCAATTGTGACCTTATTTATGTCTAAGCCACACACAGTAAACATGAATTAGTTACTAGCCTTTGAAAAGCCTCATAGTACAGGATTAAAAAGTTGGACGTGCTTGGAAAATCACTTATGATTCGAAATTCCTAGAGATTGCATAACGTAAAATCGAACCATGTGCCTGGCCCCTGCCCTGTGAAATGTTTTGGATGAATGGAAATGGAAATGGTAATGCAGTGACTTAGTTTACAATCACCTCGACATAGTTGAATGACAATCAGTGTGGAATGTTTCGTACTATGCGTAGTCGATGGCCTTTAATGCGATCGATCGATCGATTCCCCCCCCCCACTTCGTTGACTACGTCACTTGAATGGAGGTTCCCAGTGGGGCAAAGGGGCGGGTTGGTCATTGCAATTTCACAAGAATACGTCATTAGACGCCACAGGAAAATGCTCGTAAGGGACTCGAACTTACAATCGAAAACAACAACAAGGTGATAAATTTCCAGTTATTTTTAGTGTGCATACATACGTTCGGGTTTTGGGGTTTTGTGTGTTGTGCGGGAGAGCAAGGGAATGTGTTTGCTTTTTACACAAAAATATTTACAAAAATAAAGTTAGTGCCCAGAGGATCAGATGATGTGCACCTCGCGTTCGGTTATCAAGGTAAAAAACAAAAACAAAACGTTTCTTTTTTCAAAAAAAAAAAAAAACAACAACAAAATTGTGAAAGATAAAGCTAAGGCAGCTGACTAACTAACTGACTGATCATGGGCGTAGTCACTGAACTGTTTTTCCCATTTAAAAGGGGACAGAGTGATTGATTTTCATTTAGATCGAAATTTCTTGGTAAACTTTTGGAAGATTTTCATTTAGAAGTTCATTAATTATCAAGAATGGCAACTAAATTCTCTGGATTAACGATAAAACTAACTTGTTTACGATAATATATTTTTCTTGGAGCACATTGATACGCCTCTTTCCAGATGACTGACTCCCCCTTTCCACCGTCCACCCAACACCATACATACATATATTGCGCATACGACGCGTGTGGTGATTGTTGAGAAAAAATGAAATTAAATAAAATGAAAAAAAAAAAACAAAAATATATGAAAAAAGTGGGCCCGTTTCTAACGAACGCGCCTCCAAACACACACACACACACCTCTTCTATATATCTATACTTTGTTATATATTATATGTATATATATATAAAGATATGTAGGCGTCCTTGATCGTGCTTCTCATATGGACTTGTTTACAATAAAACTATATTTATATATATGTAAGTCTATAATAGTATATGAATAACTATGTAAATAGTTTTATACCTCAGCTCGATTTACACTTTGCCGAGATAGCAACAACACAAAAACAAGCCATAACAATAACAATAATTTGTTGTTGATTTCTTAAATTTAACTAATAGAACTTGCGGTTTGCTGCCCCTCCATTGCCCCCCACACACACACCAACACACACACATATACTTGCACTGAGCAAAAAATAAATGATAAATATAATTGTTAAAGTCATTTGTCTTCGTCTGTGTAACCGAAAAACGTTTCACGGTTATGAAAAACTGAATCCAACGATTATGTAAAAGTTCTTGAAGATTTCAAGATGATATCCTTCTGCAAAGCTACATAAGTAAAGCATATCCTTTTACCATATTCTCCTTGATGGATAGATCTGGGAAGTAAATTTCGTTATATTGCTTTCAGTGTATTACTTTTTTTGCATTGTTTATCGACTTTGTGACGCAGTCAGATTTATCAGGTTGTTTTTTTGCACTTCTGGACAAGTGGCAGATTCAAAACAACAACAACAACAACAACGACAACACGTGCAATATGTTGACAATGGGACATGATCATCATCATCATTTGTTTATTTCTTGCATTGAGTTTTATAGAGAAATGGAAATTTATTTAGACCAATTTTGACCTTGGGACAAGAGTAGTCAAAACATTGACATCCCCGATTCCAGATACTCTTTCGATGCCTTATGATTCTTGTAAGGTATGGGGAAGTAAATTATCCTTGGCCTAGTAGAGGGAGCCAAGGTTGACATAGTGTCCACTGACCCACTCACTCACAATGCGAAAATCAACCTACAAATACACAAACATACAATATGAATGTTCATATGTGTGTGTGTGTGTGTGTTATCCACTAGTACATTGACATTGTAAATATATGCTCAAAACGATCGGACGATCAACAAGTTGTAGGAGAAGAAGAAGCAGTGAATGAAATAATAAAGAATGAAGAAGAAAACCCCCTCCAACCCATCTCCTGCTCAGCACCCCAACCAGTTTCATGAGATTTCCAGCTACCTCTACCCACTTGAAGAGCGAAAGAGAGACACCAAGTGTAAAAGAGTGTAATAAAGAAAGAGGGAGAGAGCATCGATAGTTCGACTGTAAGAGAAACCATGTAATTGTATATGTACTCTTAGCCTTTAAATCTCTTAAGTTACAACATAACAAGTTAAAATGCGAAATGGGGGCAATACCACAAAAAAGTACCAGGAAATCGGCTTTACATATTAACAATTTTTGGGAAATTACTTACTCTTATCTCTTATCATGGTGATGATGCCGATGATGATGTCAATTGCATCAGCTCTCTAAGGTTTTTCTTACAGATTGTCTTCAATACAATCTACAAATGGAATCTGATTTGGGTATTTGTAAAAAAAAGCACGTCATGTCCCACTAATACTAAGTAAAGCTTGCTACACATTTGTTTTGTTAATAAACATCATAATAAATTACTAATATCACCCAACTATCGAATGTCCCGAAAACTATAAAGTTTCAGGTTGAAAATTTTGAAATTTCCAAAACATTTTGATTATAATTAGTAATTAGGTGCAGTTAAGTCATTAATATTACAATCAGATTCTAAAACTAAGCAAAATGACTTTGAAAATGTAAATGATTACATCTGATAAGATTATTCAAGCATCCAAAACTGAATTCGAATCATTTAAACATATTTTGTATGGATAATCCTTCCATATTTTATTGCATACCAACATTATGTGGAATACCCTCTTTTTGAAGTGTTTTGTATGTAGAGGGAAACACATGTGCGTCACATCGTCTGACATATAACTGACACATGCTACACTTGGAATCATTGGTAAAAGATTTTATAGTAAGAAAAACACAAATTTGTAGTCGAACGACTTGAAAGAAGGATAATTGGGATTATTCGAGGCTGAATCAATGATTTCTTAATGTTTTAGTAGACCAGTTGGGAATTATAAGTGCAATATTTAGACCTAGACCTAAATCTATGTAGGTGTGTGTGTGTGTTTTGAAAAAGCACACAATTGTGGGTAAACAAAGCAAAAGAAGAAAACAAAAAACCAGAATCAGTCTTCCAAAAATCCCGCAATATGTCAAGACAAAAAAAAACCAGCCACAAAAAACAGTCCGAAAAAATTGAACCGAAAATAATTGTCGGAAATTGGTTGTGTTCTTTTTTTTTTGTCAGTTTTGGTTTCTTTTTCGTTTTTTTGCACAAATTTTGTATGTTTTTTGTTGTTATTTTGTTGTTATTTTGGCTGGCACCGGCATCCAAATAAGTACGCACTACACAACATAAAGATATATGTATTGATGTATGCTACACACACACACACACACACACACACACACACACACAAATACATACATATATGCTGTGTGTATTGCAGAAGGAGCTCTTGCTTGGGGGATCATGGCGCTCTTAAGCAAAATGGCCGACCAAACGAGCGGGAGTAACAGCAAACGGTAAATACGCTCTCGCTCTCGCTCTCTCTGTCTGTCTCTCTTTCGTTCTTTCGGTCGTTCGTCATTCGTATCGCCATCATCACGATCGTGCGACTGGGCAGCAGCTCCCTATACATAGAGGCTGGCATAGCGGGACAGGAATTCAGTTCTTGCAGAGACTCTGTGCCATCTGGACGTGCATGCGGGTTAAACATCAGAAATAGAAATCCAAGAAAATATATTGAACGCCAAATAAAAAGTATTCGAGCGACACCTTTGCTTCCACTTTTTTTTTTTACCGTTGTTGTACAAGAATTTAACATATACAAAATATAATATATAAACATAAACCAAAACAAAGTGCAAAACCTTTGTGAACGAAACGTAAAAGGTTTTTTTTATGAACTGTGTGTGAGTGTGTGTGTGTGTGTGAGTGTATGTGCTTGAAGGTGCTGCGTAAGTGTGTTTACTGTGCAGAAGAAACGCGTGCCGGAAAATTGTAGAAAGCACTTTTCCTCCTTCCTCCGAAAAAAAGAGAACATAAATATCCTAAACAAAATGACAACCAAAATGGCAATTAATGCTAAGGTTTGTATAAATCCAATACATACATAAGTTGGTATATAATAAATTATTTATAAATTTGCAAATTTCGTTGTCGCATATTAAGTTTTTTTTTTCTTTCTTTTTAATAATAAGCATAGCAACAAACGAACCAAATTTTTGTTTATCAATTAGGAAATCCAGACGAGTCGACCTGATATGTACACATACATATAAACACACATACATACATAAGTATATATAGTATGATTTTTGTAGAGACTGACAAAAACAATGACAAGTGATTTGAATTTTGTCTCGCCAGAAATAATTGATTAGAATATGTTAATAAATTATTGAAGATCAATAGGGAGGGCAACAGGGGAGGGGGGGCAGCAGAAAAGAAAAGTAAAAGAAGAATATAAAAATAAATATTTTGAATTCCAAAACCTAATTTAAGCATTCAAAATTTGTTGGAAAACTACAAAAATTATAAAAAAAAAACTAAATATTTTAGAGTACTCAAAACTTTAAACTTTACGCTAACAAAATAAAAGGCTAAATATTTTGAAAAAATTGTTATAAAATGTTAAAAAAAAAAAAACAAAAATTTATATATTTTATAAAGTTTGTTCTGTCCGTAGACTTATTAATATAAAAGTATTTAAAAATCCAAAACTTCACACAAAATTCAATTCAAAATTGCAAATAAAAAGAATAAGGGAGAATCTCAAATATTTATTTTAAAATTTTAAAATAAACTAGTCAAAAAATCTACAATTTAATAGACTAAATATTTTATGTATAGAATATTTCAAAGTTTTATGGAAATATTTTGGAAAAATTACTTTTTTTTTTTGTGGTCTCTTTATATATTATTGAAAATACCAATTAATAAATCATTTCAGTCGCAACGCCCACGAGTCTGTCTGTCTGTCTGTCTGCAAAAAAATATGTATATAAAAAAAATGAATCTAATCTTTGTTGGTTTTCGCTGTTGTGATAATTGCGATTAATAAGTAGGTATTAGATGAAAATAGCCCTGTCAATCCCATCCAAAAATAGCTGCCTTGATTTCGGTGTTCATTATTTTGAGAATTTATGAGCCAACTGTTGTGATAAGCGGCCCGAAAAACGTGAGTGAGTGGCGCATGCGTGGCCAGCAGAAGCAGTTTACTGATAAAGATAAAGCCCCGAGCAGACGAGGGCAGAGCAGACATGAGATCGTGTTGGCTTGGACTAGTTTTGTATATACATATGTACATATGTATACCCTTTAGCTATGCTTTACACTAGGCATATTCGGTCGTACACTTTATGGCAAATCACAATGATAACAAAATTCAATGCGATGTTGATGAGAACTAAGAAAATATGTCAAGTGATCTCTCTAGAGTACCAGGAATAATTCCAATATATAAACTGATCAAGTGGTAAACTCTAGTCGACTTCTTCAAGTTATTCTATAAGAAATAGTTTTAATTTTTGTTTTGTGTGTGTGTTTTTTTTGAGTTTTGTTTGTATCAGCTTTTATTTTGTGGCTGATGCAATTTGTTAGTCAATTAACAACAGATTTTCCGTTTTCATTTGGCTGACGAAAAGAAAACCTCAAGTTAGATCATATTCAGCATAAAATACTGAGGAAGATTATGTTTATTTTTGACCATCAAATTTGTCGGTCATTAATATGTATAAATTTGTTTTCTTTTTGTCTTTTGTGAGGAATGCCTAACAGGTTACTGAACGAGGTCCATTTTTTGGTTGGTGGGGGTCGAGAGGGCTAATTTAGGCTAAGGAATTGCAAATTTTTGCTTTTTACGCAGACAATTTAATTTTTTTTTTCGGGTCTAAGTCTACATTATGTTAATTTGACTTTTTTAATTTGTTTTTCTCTCTCTCTCTCTCTAGGATATATTCCGTAATCAGCATCGATTGATCCGTTTTATTGAACAATCGATACGTTTGTGTAGCAATCAATCGTTGAAGGCAGCCCAGCAGCAACAACAGCAACAGAAATCGAATGCCGATTTTGAGATAACCACATCGATTAATACACAATACGCAAATGCACCGGAACCGATTAAACATGATAAGAATTTGGGTGATCTATTCAAGGCCTCACAGCTGCAGGTGCGTTTGGCCTCACCACAGCAATTGCAACCGAAACCCGATAATGATGAGGAATTGGGCTTTGGTAAACTCTTCACCGATCACATGCTGAAGATCTACTACCACAAGAGTTTGGGTGGCTGGCAGAAGCCGGAGATAACACCCCTCGAGAATTTGGTTATGCATCCAGCTGCCAAGGTTCTTCACTATGCCGTCGAGGTGAGTCACAAAAGGGCGAGGTCCTTCTCATAGACGAAAGATAATAATTGGCGAATCGTTTCCTATAGCTTTTCGAGGGCATGAAGGCTTATCGAGGTGTTGATGGTAAAATTCGTATCTTCCGCCCAGACATGAACATGAGTCGCATGAATTTGGCTGCCCAACGTTCCGGGTTACCCACATTTGAGGGTAAAGAATTTATCAAATGTCTGTCCAGATTGCTGACAATTGATTCCGAATGGGTGCCACACACAGACACAGCCAGCTTATACATACGACCCACTTTGATAGGCATTGATGTGAGTGTTAACTATATTTGAATCGGAAAACAAACTAATCCTTTGCTGTATCTCTATATAGCCCACTTTGGGTGTAGCTTCATCAGATTCGGCATTACTGTATTCTATACTCAGCCCGGTGGGCAGTTACTTTAAGACTGGTTCAAATGGTGCTGTCTCCTTGCTGGCCGACCCCTCGTATGTTCGTGCCTGGCCAGGCGGTGTGGGCAATCGTAAAATGGGTTCGAACTATGCACCAACGATTAATGTACAAAAGGAGGCCGCCGCTAAGGGATTGCAGCAAGTACTATGGCTATACGGCGAAGATCATCAGCTAACAGAAGTCGGCACAATGAATATATTCATGTTCTATGTGAACGATCAAGGAGGTACGTTTATATACCATATATGTCCTTTTATGGAGAGTAATCCTGATTTCTCCATACAGAACAAGTACTGATTACTCCGCCATTGAATGGTCTCATCCTGCCGGGCATTACGCGTGACTCCATATTGGCCATGAGTCGGCAATGGGGTAAATACAAAGTACGCGAAGATATCATTACCATGCCCATGGTGTGTGATCTCTTGAACCAGGGACGAGTAAGTACCAACAACAAATCGAACGATAATAAACGATAACAATTTCCTTCAATGATCGATCATTTTGTTTGTTTCAGTTGCTGGAACTTTTCGGCGCTGGCACTGCCTGTGTGGTTAGTCCCATTAATCGGATCAATTATCTTGGACAGGATCTGTATATACCCACCATGGAGCAGGAGAAGCCAGTACATGAACTGATAAGGGAAACGCTCACCAATATTCAATACGGCAAAGTTGATCATCCCTGGGGTGTGGTTATCGATTAATCAGATCCAACAAATCGAACCAACCAACCTTCCCCTCCCCCCTTATTGTGTATTATTAGTAGGCTATATCTATATAGTTCAAACAGAGTTACTGGGTGTTTTGCCAATTTGCTCGAATTTTTCATTTGTCTTTGTCTATGTGTTTGCATTTACGTACCTACATACTATACTATAATTATACTAAACTACTCTATACTATATATATATATATATGTTATTTGTGGATCGGGTCTGGTCTATCTATGTATATATATACTTACATACATATTAGTTAGCTACAACTTGAGAGTTATTATCTAATTTATTTGCAAATTTTTCTTATAATCATTTTTTTTTTTTTAATCTCGATTTGAATATATATATCTATATCAATATATTTTAAATTCCGTTTCATGCGCTTTTACTTCCAAGCAGCATTCAAAATTATATATTATATATGTAAAAACAAGAAAAACAAACAAAAAAAAAAAACGAAACCAATTTGTAAGTAGGCTTAAAAAAAGGAAAAACCACCAATCTTAACTATGGAACAAGTTTTTTTGAAAAACGTACCGGAGGCAAGTGCATTTATTAGTCTTTAAGTTATTTGCGTTTTGTCAAAGTTGAACGAGTTGAATAGATAACTGAAGTTAATTTACCAATTGTTTGGAGGTAAGAGCAAGCTGTGACTAAAATTAAACTAAACTTAGTTATACAAGACAATCCACAATAACTACACAGAAATACGTAAAAGATATAATTTCAATTATATATGTATATAGACCTAAGAACATCATTTATAAATAAATTTTATATAGAAATCTAATAGCTAAACGAATAAAGAAGCAACCAAAAACCAAACCGAATAAAATGCTCTATCTTTTAACACTAAAAAACACACATTTAGACTTGGCCATAACCTTTTCTGTGGATATTGTTGAATAATTCGGCATATTTGTTTAAACTTTAGAGTTTGGTTGAATGATCAAACACTTTCATTTCGCTTGCGCCTAAAAGTAAACCACAAATTTTTATTTAGCTGACGGTGACTGATGGCAGGCACGAAACTCATTGCGAGTTCAATGGCGGATCTAGGGATGGAAAATGGCTGCAGTTTGCCCTGTAAAGTATGCTGTGGATTTTCAATTTTTGGAATGAATATCAGAAAACATCCATAACCAAGGACTCTCTTAATTGAATAGAGGGTGAATCTCTCCATTTGGAGAGATTATTTAATCGAACACTGGTTTATTCATCTAGTACTCTATTCCTAACATGCTTAGACATTTTTCAAACACTTTCCACACAATTTGTATCGTATTGTATTGTAGTTGCCTTTGAAAGCAACTTAACTTTCTACTAGTGAGAGTATTCAAAATTCTTTTTTATCTAAATAAAAAAAAGAAGAAAGAAATATGAATGCAGAACGTAAATGTGAGACATCTTATAAAAATGAATCGACTGCGGTTAGGATCATGACTGTTTCTAATCCCGAGCAAGCAACGACAAT
Organism: Drosophila tropicalis; assembly: GCF_018151085.1. Taxonomy (NCBI): domain Eukaryota; kingdom Metazoa; phylum Arthropoda; class Insecta; order Diptera; family Drosophilidae; genus Drosophila; species Drosophila tropicalis. Next base: position 4,315,509 of record NW_027172602.1, on the reverse strand, counting down.
GATGGGCAACACATTGCCGTTGGCTTGCTCAACGCCAGAGAAAAACAACAAAGAACGAAATTTGCGCTCAAAGGTGGCTTCGCCGATAAGGCGTCCTTTGTCGTATAGTTCTATCAAAGGAAGGCCGCCCATTGCTTCATATATTTCCCGCATGGCACAATTAAAGCCATCTGATGGCACTTATGTTATGCGAACGGAGGATGGACTTGAGGCGGCAATGAATTCTGATATCGATGATAAAAATACTGTACAAACCAAAGAATTTGCCACTCAAACCGAAGTAAGTCGTAAACCAGCGCAAAAAGATGCCAACACATCGACCACTGAGGATGATGTTTCATCACATCTTGGAACTGTGGCATCTTCCATTGCCATGCCACAAAAAGTTGATTCCACTACTCAAACCGAAACCGAAGCGGCAACCATCCCCGAGCAGCCGGCAAACACCTGCAAGATCTATGTTGAAAGTGATTTAACTTTACCGTTATTCGATGATTGCGAAATGTTAACATTTTCACAAAAATCAATGTGCCTTTTAGCCTAAGTTAGTTATTTTTTTTGCGAGTTTTCCATATTTTTTTTATCGTTCTCTATTCTGTTAAAAATTAAAACAAACGTTTGTGTTCAGTTTGAAAATTATTAATATTTCTCCCTTAATAATCCCTTAAAAGATCCGAAAAACAAAAAACATTTAACCACTCATTTTCATTGAATTTTACTTTTCTTTATAGATTTCACTTTTTATTTGTTATAATTATATCATTTTGCTTCAATTACAATTTAATGTAATTGCAATTCCCATTTTCATAATTATTTTGTTTTTATATTTTTTAAATTTTGCGTTGCATAAAAATTCATTTTCGAAATTGTTCGTTATTTGATTCGCCGTTTTCGAGTTTCCCTTGTTCTTACGTCTTTTGTATTATATTTATTTATTTTTTTTCTTGCCTTTAAAAGATGGAATTTAAAATGTAAAAAATAGTAAAAATTAAAATGAAATCAAATTAAAATGTGGATAAAACGGATAACAATTCTTTTGGTTTTTTTTTGTTTTTTAATTAGCTATTTGCTTGACTTAAAACGTGCCCATCTGTTTGATTTCAATTTAAAGTTTTTTGTTTTAATATTATTTTGTTTCATATATTAAACTTTAAATTGTTCTTTTAAACGCTGCTGTGCTGACTTTTGATGCTGTTTTGTTTTATTTAAATTTGAATAATAAAATTTTTGTTTCATTTATAGTTTTGTTTTTGTTTTAAATTCAAATCGAAAGGTACATTTTTCTCATATATATATAAATATATATATGTATAGGTTTATATTTGTATATATTTTTATTTTTGGTTGTTGTCATTTTAGGCATTGATTTAAAGACTTTGAATTGTTGTTGTTGTTGTTGTACATGCTCCTTCAGATCGAGATCAAATAAAATCAGCAGCAAATACATATATTATTTAGTTAATTTTTTTTTTTTGGTTTATACACATTTATGTTACATATTACTTAACAATAACGCCAATGCCATTTAACAATAAACTTAATAAGCGTTTATCATTGTTGTTTTTGTTTCTGTTTGTTCTTAATTTTGACTTAAAATGATAAAGATCACACAAAAAACCAGAGAGAATAATTCTTAAAATGAATTTTGATTTTAAAATCGTTTATCAAATCTGTGTTTAAGCACAAAAAAAAAAAAAATTAAAAATAAATAGTTATATACTATTAATATATTGTTGGTTTTTTTTTTTCCATAACAAGAATTTGTTTACTTTTTTTTTTGTTTTGTTTTCTTAGAAAGTTAATATTGTAAAAGTGTTTTGTATGAGTGAGATAGATAAATAGATAGATAGGGATAGCATGTGTTTTGTGTACGCGTGTGTGTGTGTGTGTGTGTGTGTGCGTGTGTGTGTGTGTGTGTGAAAGAGATAGAATGAGAAATTGCATTTCTATATATTATGTTTATATGAGCTTTAACAATTGCCATCGTTTGTTTCAATATTTTTTGCTTTTGCTTTTCCATACATAATTTTCATTTTCCTATTTTCCCTATTGTATTGTTGGCTTTTCCTTCATAGATTATATAAACAAATTTAACATTATATTCTGCCAGTTATTATTGATTTAATTATGCATAGTTTTATATAGTTTGTGTTTTAAATAATATCATCATCAATTGTTATGGTAGATTGTAATTAACATTTTGTTTGTTTTTGTTTTCTTTTTAGGTATATTTATGCTACATTTATCAATTTCTATATTCAAATAAAATGTAAATTTTATTTAATTTGTCTCTCTTTCTCTCTCTTTTACCCACACGATCACTGTCTTCCCCTCGTTTCCCAACTGAGAGTGAGAAAAGGAGAGAGGGCGCAAGAGAGTGGGTGAAGGTCAGGGAAAGAGAAAAAGAGGTGTATACAATAACTAATGTGAAATAAATGCCTGAAATTTGTAATAACAATTATTATTAATTGGTTTTCTTTGAAATTTTCACTCTCCTATAAGTATATATATATGTATATACCGAATATGACTAAAGTCTACCGACTATATAAGATTGCTGCCACTAGTACAATGATTCCGTTTCGTTACTATTCGACGCATTTTGTTTTTGGTTTTGGCTTTTCTGCTTAAAAACTATGTTCATAAGATACACATATATGTATGTATGTAGATAGATAGGAGGGGGTGGGGGAAAGGGGAGACTGGGAAGAGGTTAACAATATAGGTAAGAATGTAAATGAACAAAACGATAACAAATCAGGTCAACAATTGAATTTTGTTTTTCGTTTTTTCATTTCTTATAATTTTCATTTTTAGGATTGGCAGCTAATCTGGCGCCTCACTAGCAAATGCTTTACAAATTTTGGTTCCCGGGAAGGATTTTTTTTAAGGATTTCATTAACGTTAACATTTAGTTTCGTTTAGGCCTTAAACAATTGAGGAAATTCGTTGGCTATCTCGCGCACCAATTGCTGATCGGATGCACTGCATTCGGTCTCCTCACAGAAGATGCGTGTGAATATTTTCATGAGATCATGCTTACGATGCTGATGCTCCTGATAGTTGGTATTACGTAAAATGCGTCGACATAGCTCCAAGTAGCAAGGGCGTGTCTACGGGATGGGTAAAATAGTTAACTCTTTCTTCACTGGGCATAGTTGTTAGTCTCGCTTACCGCACTACCTGCATCCAGATCTGATAGTTGACGCACCACAATATCAATAAGAACCTTTATGTCATTCGTATAGAACATTCCAGCCGTATCCGAGTGACTAAATATATCGATAAACATGCGCAGCACCGTATTCATTTGATCATTGGCATGCTTGAGCACACGTGTAGGATCATCTGAGGGAAGCAAACGTATATAAATTCTAGATCTTGGCTGTTTGTCATCTTGTCACTCACCCTCACGATTGAGCAGGAGCAGTAGCTTCTCCGTAAACACCTTGGCTGTGGGCAAGTTCTGCATTGCCTCAATGATCACATTGTAGGTATGTTCACCGAATTGTTGATTAAATGCCAATATCAAGGCAATTACCATATCGACAAGCACTTCCGGATTATTGCCCTCGACTATTTCTAGCAGAAAGCTGGCAAAATGTACACCTAAATAGTCTGCAAGGAAATAAGGAATACAGGTACTCAATATTTGTTTATTGAAAGGAGAGATTGTGGGGCAACTTCACCTTGATGATTCACTGGCATGGGTTGACCCAAGGAAAAGATAATGGTTAACATTTTTACCAATTGCTTGAAACGCTCCAAATTGGCAAAATGGGTTTTCATGTCCTCCACCTGGTCAGAGAATGATTTCAATTAAGATTTTGTTCTACACATTAAATTTCTTTGCACATACAATCTCCAGAGGCAGCACTGAGGTTAGCAATATGTCCACAATTATGTGATCCAGATGACAGGCAGCTGTGAATGTCTTGAGCAGGAGTCGTTTGATGGACCAGCGCGTCTCCATCTGATAGTACTGCACCAAATTGATAAACATTTGATATTGATCGCAGGACATCTCATAGCAGCTGATGCTCTCATCGGCATTGTTCTGAAATTAAAGGAGAATTAATCGGAATCTTCATTGGATTGAAATCCATTGCTTACCAGTATTTCGACCAACTCTTCAAGAAATTGTATAATATCCTCCTCATCCTCGTAGAGCATCCAGGTGCGTTGCTCGGTGTCATTCTTGCAGTCAGCCAATTGGGCGAAAAGATATTGTAGGCGCTTGGAATCATGTGTAATGCCCAGCAGCTCTTTGGGTGTGGCCACTTTGCCAGTGACATGAACAGCCACTGCCTCCAGATAGGGATTGATGGCACCATTGTACAATTGCTCCAGACTGGTCAGTACCACACGCAATGCCTCACAGGATAGATCGAAACTGAGATTCGTGTTGCGTCGCAGGGCATCAACAATCTGATAGACATCCGATGATTCCACTTTTAGTTGACCACTTACGCCAGCACCACCATCGACGCCATCGCCATCGTGGGTCTCGCCCACGCCCAGACTGCCGGCTCCATTCCGTTCAGATCTCTTCATTTGACAATGCGAGAGCGATGGACTATCAATACTATCCAGAGCCTGACTGTTATCGGCACTATCCTGACCGTTAAGGGGACAACAGCCTATGCCATCGTCATCATTCCTATCATCATCATCATCGCTGGCATCGCCTGAACGTGGCTCTGCTGGAATCGAATCATCACCGATCTGTCTCTGTTGCAAGGCAGATGCTTTGCCATTGCCAGTGCTGCTGCTTCTCACAGCCGAAACGGATGCAGATGCCGATACGGAACCGGATGCAGAGGCTGTACTTCCATTATTTGGAGGCTTGTGCTGGCTAGTGCTTAGTTGGCTGGTCTCCTTATATGTGGTGACCACATCCTCGCTAGTGGTTGTCGTTGTCGTTGTTGTCTCCGATGGCTCCGATGTGATGCTATTGTCTTGGGCAACGTCTGAGACGGCTGCGGCTGCAGCTGTTGCTGCCGCCGCTGCTGCTGCCGCTGCAGCTGCCTTTGATGAGTTAGATGCCGACACTGGCGGAGGAGCGGGCAGTGGTTGCTGTTGTTGCTGCTGCTGTTGTTGTGGCGTTTGTATAGTGCATGTTGAGCTCTGTAGTTGCATATTACCCATGCTGGGTGACTCTGTTAGGATCTGCGATGGCGGCATACTGGAAGCCGTTCCCACTGCCGGACTGGACATGCTCTTTTTACTCATATCCAAACGTTGGGCGGCAGGTGGACTATGCTGTCGATGATGACCATGACCATGACCATGCCCTCCCTGTTGTTGTTGCTGCTGCTGCTGATGGTGATGCGCATGGGGATGGGAATGACGATGACTGCTGGCCTTGTCACTATAGCTATGCGAATATGATAGAGATGAGTCGCCATCTCGCTCCGAATTGTCCGCATATAATCGCTCCATTGTATGCTTCTTTTCGCGCAATCTATCCAAGAGTTCATCCTTAGACATAATGCCATTTATCTCATGATCTGTACACTTCTCCAGCGATTCAATGGATGAGTTAAGGAAACTGATAAGGAAATCATGCTCTACCTGCAAACATAATATGGAAAACAGAGATGATGATGAGAAAAGCAGTGCGGGGTGGGAAAAACTATGTGAAAAATTTGTCTTACTACTTACCTTAATCTTCATTACGTAATTGGAGGGCACAAATCCAATGTTGCCCTTCATGCTAACCACTTGCCACCAGTTTCGCTGGCGCGCCGAGGTCTGATATAGTATAAAATATTCACCCTCATCGAAGCTAATGGTTTTGGGATAAACCGCTTGAAAATCATACAGGGCCTTGAGCATCTCGATGCCGCTGATGCCTTCGGTATCTGCTGCTGCTGCTGCTGCCGCTCCTGCTGCTGGCGCTGCTTCAGCTGCACTCGCTCCAGTCTCCGATTCAATTCGAGCTCCAGTTGAGGACGAAGTAGGTGCTGCTGCTGCTGTCGTTGCTACGAATTCAGAAAAAATGTTGATTAAATCTGTGAATTAAAACGTTGAGAAAAGATGAAGGTGGAGGGAACTCAAGCTCATGCATGGGATGGGCGTCGGCACACACACACACACACGCACTCACACGAAGAACGGAAAATGCAGGCACTAAAAAGTTCACTGCCGAGGGGCCAATTGCCGACTGACGATGGACTTGGAGCTGGAGGGTCTCAGACTGAGGCACATGCCAGCACGCTCACACCAAGACACCAACACACGCATACAAGCACAGCACAGTGCATAAGCTAACGGAAAAAGGAAAATGCAATTTTCGTATTGTTTTACATTTTTTGTCCTGTCTTTCTTACACTTTCTCTCTCTCGCTCTCTCTCTCTCTCTGGCTTTTACCCCTTCTCTCTCTCACGGTGGTCGCGTTGCTTCTAGTTCGTTTTGTATCCTGCAACGCCTTGCGCTTTTGATTCTTTACAGTTTACATTGTATTTATACACACACACACTCACACATTCACTGACATGAAAAAGCTCGACTCTGCAAGCAAGAAAAAATCTCAACACAACACAGACAAAAATATCCGTTTCAAAACATAACGACGCCCACTCTCTCTTGTTCTCTCTCTCTCTGTCGCTCTGTGTGTCAGCCTCTTAATCAGGAACGCGCGCGCGCGACTTGTATTTCTAACTCACTCTCTTTCTGTTTTTAACAGAAATCCAGGGCTACAACCGAAAACGAAGGCATAGACGATTCTGTTAAACAGTTTTTGTTTACTTAATAAACTATAAATTTTGCTTTAAACTGATTCATAACTCAATAAAAATTTCCAAAAAGGGAGTAGTAGTAATTTTGTGATACTAAATTTGCTATTAAACAAATTAAACATTGAAAAGAAAATTGTAAAGTCAACATTCAATAATAAAAAACATCACGTATACGTAACGGTATAACGTATACGTAGATTGGGTTATGAAAATAGCTTGAAGATAAGTTTTTTGTTTTATTTGGTTAATTTTAAGTAGCAGTTGATCAATATTGAGGAACCCATCCCTTAATAACAAATGAATCCCGATGGATTTAACAAATAAATTACTCATACGTAACGGTATAATGATAAACTAATGATTTGGTTCCCATTTTGGAACCAGTGCATCAATGCGAATTTAACCGAGTTTATCTCTTACCAAAGGAGCAAAAATATGATTATATTATATTGGGGGATGGTTGCAAATGCGAATAACAGAGAGAAAGAGAGAGAGCGCGAGAGAGTTTGTTAGTGTTGAAGAAGGGAACAGGGAAGGCGGAGGTGATAGGTTGCTACCCACTTACCCATATTTTGAGCGCACCTTTTACACTACTTTTGTTTTGTTTTGTTGTCTGTCGTTTCCCTTCGTTTGTTATTGGTGTCCTTCTTTTCCTGATTTGACGGCAGCCACTCAAGGACGTTATGGCGTGTTGTTCTAGTTCCTGTTCTGTTGTTGTTGCTTATGGGCGTGTTTCCTTTTACGTTTGCCACTGATTTTCTTCTTTTGTTATGGTTTCCTTTAGATGTCTTAATGATTTATCATATTTAAAATAAAAATTGCACTGTCAAATGCAATCGACATTTGGCTTTTCCCCCTTTTTTCCTTTGTGTGCTTTGTCCTGCCTTTTTTGGCAGTGTCCTTCTCTCCTGCCTATTTATCTATCTGTCTGTCTGGCAGGAACGTTGGGGACGACAGGATATTTAGCCTCGCCTCTTGTGTATCGTGTTTCGGCTTATGCAGCTTCTCTCGTTGTTTTCACATCGCGTACAGTGGATTCGTCTGGAATTGTGTACATATTTATATTGAAATCTTTAAAACATTAAATCAATGTAATTTTCCGAAATTATCTTGAAATTATCTAAATTATTATGGGAAATTGAAAATTCGCGGGGAACTGCATTAAACATGTTTAATTAACTGATTAGATAAGATGAATGATTCACTTTATGGCCATCGCACTGAATTACTTAAATAAATTCACATTCCAAATGCAAAGCATATAAATTCTATTTTTAAAACTCGTAATTGGTGACCAAGAAACTTCCATGTGGAATCTTTCCAAAAGGTCAGACTTATACAAGTTCACAGACAATTTATTTATAAATCTGGCCCACTGTGCTATGTATGTAGACACAGCCAGACATACTTGAATGAATAAATGCGGTAAACTTCTCTTGCCTTTTGGGTGCGACCTGCCCTACAGAGATGTTAGTGAGAGCATTATTGATATTTTGGAGCCAACTCTAGAGTGCAATTGAATCCGAATTCAATTACATACACCATCCATTCACATTCACATATGTATGTATATATGTATATACAAAAGATTGCACCGTGTACTAGAAGATTGCTTCCTTGTTGTTGTTATTACAAAAACATTTATGTATATGTGCTATACAATATACATTGTTGTTATTCTTGTTGCGGTTTACGGTATATTACAGGCCCCTTGTTGTTGATTGTTGTATTTCATATTTGATTTTGTATTTGTTTTTTGTCGTTTTGTCAATTCACAGTGCGGAAATAGACAAAAATACAGGGCGTGCCACTCTTTACGTATACTTAATTTTCCATTAACTTGAAAAACAAAACCAAAACAAACCAAAATACACTGCATAAACACCACATACCATAATAAATACTCTCCACATAAATTTACTCAGCTGCCACCCGATTTAACGTTAGCTAGCACTGGAAGCATTGGGGAGCCGATAGTGGGGAAATAACAGAGTTGCCAGAAATTTGTGATTTAAAATATAAAATAGTGGCCAAAAATGTTGCCACTATCTAAGCACAATAATTTGAAAAATCATTTGTTTGGTTTTATTTTTATTTTTGCATTTGTTAATAATAAGAATTAGTTATTCACAGTGATTATAATTATAAAGCTAAATAAACAGAATGAAATGAAAAGAAGTCACATAAATGCTACACAAAATTGTAATCGGGTATATGTTTTAGACTTTCAAAATATATATGTTAATTTCCCTAACTAGATAACAGTACTCAATTTATCCCGTATATTCTCGGTTTTTCATTTTCTTTTTTCTCTAGTTTTTCCTATCTCATTCAGAAGGCATTTAGTGTGTGTTTCTGTGTGTATATGTGGTGTGTATTTTGATATTTTTGTTTTCTTTATTGTGCTACAATTAAGATTCAACAATTGGTTTTTTGTTTATTTTTTGTTTGCTTTGTGGTCACAATACAATAATTGCAGTTAAAATGATGATAATAATAATAATAGTAATAGTGGTGTATGTGTGTGTGTGTGTGTGTGTGTGTGTGTGTGTGTAATACATAATAAATAATAATAGCACAAGTTTCTACAATTTTGTTTTACTTATTACACTTTTAAATTCTTATGATATAAAAACAGCAGGCCACATTTAGTTACAAAATATATATAGAAATTGTAATAATAATTAAAAAAAAAAAACATTTCTTTTGCACTACATTTGTTGTTTGTTGATGTTGTTGTTTTCTTGTAGGTCAGATGGTACGGCACTTGATTGAGATTTGATTTTCAATATAGTACATGTATATATATATAAAAAAAAAAAATTGGGAAACAAACAAAAACCAAAACAATCATCCAATCGACCGATTAACTATCGGCCGATAAATAGCCTAATCTCTCTTTTTCTTTAGAACTGTCCTCTTCCTCTCTTTCCATTGACTTTCGCGCTTCATTACCATTTTCTTTATCCCTTTTTCAACTTTTGTTTCTTGCCTCGCTTGCTTGGCTTTGCCCCTATATATTAATTTTTAGCCGCTGACTTCGTCTCATCGGGCGGTATGACAGGGGAAATTTGCATAATATTGTTGCTGCTGCTGTTGTTGTTGTTGTTGATGATGATAATGATAATTTATGCTATAAGAATATTGATAAATGTCCATTGAGAGGGAGAGATGCCGCAACATTTAGAAGATTGATGGGGGCCAACGACAGAGAGCATTCGCAAAAGGATTATAGTAAAACAAATTAACAATTCAATCCAAAACGACAATCACATGCTGCGCGCGGCTCCAATGCCCTTGCCCTTGCCCTTGACCTCGTCCTTGCTTTTGCTTTTGTTGCTCTTGCGGTGATCTTTTCCATATGTTTTCTATCCCCTGTCCCACAAGCCCTTAGTATTAGCCCCATAGTCCTAGCCCTTGCCATTGCCGTAGCGCTAGCTTTAGTCTAGCTATTGGCTCTCTGCAGCCGGATCATTTCTCCTCACAGCAGCCATTCTTAGCCAACTGCTTCTGCAGTGCTGGTGGAATGAAATCTTTCGTCTTTGTTTTGGAATGGTTCAATTGGCCAAGCAGAGCCGGCTCAATATGCTTGCCCTCCTGTATGCGTTGAATACGTTTAAGCAGATCGTAATTAATCTGATCACTAACCACCGAATCTTGCCTAGAAGAGCGAGGAGAAACATGAAATTAGCTTACTTCACATCAGTAAATATTTAAACCTTCGACTCACTTGTAATCGGGATGATTGAGCACCTGTTCACGCATCCAGGTGGCTGTCGTGATTAATTCACCGGCAGCTCGCTTCTGTATAAAACGTAGATACTGTTCAATGGTGCAATGGGTATCTGTATCCACCTCCATGGACTGCAGATAGCTGCGTATTAACGGAACTAAACCAGGAAAAACATTTGGCTAGGGGGAAAAGATTGTTTTGGTTAAAATTGACATACGAAAAAGGGTTTAAATAAAGGAAACTTACTTTGCCATTGAAAATTTCATTGATGGTCAGCAATTGGAACAGTTCGTTCTCCTCATCATCCGTATCGGTATGCTCATCGCTATCGGCACCACTGCCATTCATTGAGGCTTGACCATTTATGCCATGACCATTCATGGGTTTCGATGTGCCATTTGTCATTACTGGTGTCTTGGCATGACCATTTTCCTCCTTGAGGATGCCATTACCATTGGCAGTGGCATTGCCATTGGTGCCATTGATTCCATTGGTGGTAATGCCATTACCATTTCTGGTACCATTAGCCGCTTGAGCCGCCCGCTGTTCAGTGGACTTGGATGATTTGCGGAACCAGAATTTCTCCGAGCGACAGGCATCACGCTTCTGTGCGGTTTGCATATTCTCATCCACCTTGCTGATGGGCGTAAGGAAATTCAATTGATACGACAAAATCACCCTGGTGAGTAGGACGACAAAGCAAACAATTGCCGCATTCTCGAAATCACTTATCTGCGCCTCACATGGCCGGAATTCCACACGCCAGCCAATGGAGCTATTCGGTGGCGGTGGCTTGAAACGCATCGTTTGCCAATTTGTCGATTGTATATTCTCGAAATGATCGGTATCCTCTTCATCGTTCTGATGTACTTTCTCGCTAAACAGCGATACAGTGTCACGGATGAACAAATGCGCCACATGCTGGGCCAGTAGATGATCAATGCCGCCTTCAATTAAACGTTGGTAGACATCCTCATCATAAGTTAGTGGTACATCATTATATTTGGCTGCCTCCGGTGACAGATACGAATCAATTGAATCGTAACGTGATTTTGCAATACGGAATTTTTGCTCCTTCAATGGGGTTAAACCACGTTCCTCCTCGGTGCGACAATCGACCGAAGAGCTTATAACATTCCAACGGCAATCCGATTCGGTTAAATAGCCACGATAAATGGGCGAGGCAGCTGTCAGGGCCAACATGATGGGGCAAAGGGGTGCCAACTGGTCATATAGACGTCTCGCTTCGGTTATATTACAGGCCTGGAAGGTCAATTGCAAACAGCAACAGCCCATGCCAAAGCCCATGGCATCAAGTAGAACCACATCGGGTTCACCCGGTGGTGCGCCCTCCACTGGTAATTTTGTCTTTACATCCTTGAATACTGTAAAACAAAACAATAAAAACGGTTAATTCCATCGAATCTCTCCCTCTCTCTCTCTGGTTAGTAACCACACACTTACCCTTCAATTTAATGGATACTTTCTCGCCGCGACGTTTGCGTATGTTACGGGTCAGAGTCTTAAAACGTGGATGACCCGGGAAAATTGCCTCATCGGGAAAGTATAGCGAACGGGCTGAGCTCAAAGGATCCTCAGGATGCGGTTGTGCCAGCGGATACGTGAAATTTGGTGAACCCAATCGCGGGAAATTCGTAATGGACATGACGCACTCATCACTGCCCAAGAGCTCGGTGACCTCTTCACGACGATAACGCATATTAGCCTCCACCAGATTGAAGTGGGCCATCAGACCACCGAATGGTTTGCCTGGTGTACCCTCAATCATATATGCACCATATTCTGGGCGCCACAACGATTTCACATTCTTTGGGTCGGCCAACTCTTTCTCGTTTAGCTTCTCTAATAGATCCTTTGCCTTGAGGGCCACACGGGCCACCTTCTGCTCATCATCGAATTTCACAATTATATATTCAACCTCATCGCCCCATTTCAAGATGTCTCCCTGGCGATCCTTTAATCTGTGATAGAGATTGATGAACTGATTGATCCCATGTTCCCGTACATGATCGGCCAGTTTTTTGGTCTCCTCCCAGGATAGTGGACTGCCCTCGCTCAATAGACCCATTGCTGTAATCACAATAGAAAAAAAAGGGATACCAATAATTAGCAAAGACGAAAAAGGATACAAAGTGTAGAGAAAGAGCCCCTGCCCCAAGATCACTAATTCCACTCATTTATATATACATATATATCTCTTTCATCAGACAGATATTTACTATATACATGCAGTACAGTTGCAAATTGCGCAATCGACAAAATCGCATAAAAAAAATGCATTGCATGAAATTTGTTCTTTGGTTGTGTTTTGGTTTTTTTTTTTTTTGTTTTCTTGTTTCTTTTTTTCGCTCGACTGCACAAAATGCAAGATCAAGAAACTTTAGACGATATTTCTTGGTTTTAATTTATTAAATATATTTTTGATTTTAGCATTTTGTTGAAATTCATTGGGCTCAATTATATAGATAACCTTGCTATGGATGGATAAATGTTTAGCTTAAATTTTGAATTCTTTAAATAATGAATTAACTAATAAAAGGCCGAAAAATTAAATTGTAAAAAAACACACACAAAAACAGAAAACATTTCAAAATGTTTTGCAACTAAATGAATAAAACAAAATCAAGTGACATTTGAAGAATGGAACACTAAAATTATTGACAACTTTATGAAACAATTCATTTCTAATTAAAATCTTGAAGTTATAGAAACAGTTGAGAAAATAGTTTACTTTAGATGGAATTTAAATTTAATTAAAATGAAAATTCAATTAATGTTTGATCAACCCACATAATCATTATGAAAATTCAAAATTTGATAGTTACAAAAATATGTTAAACAATACTTGATGTCCCTGATATTTATCCATTAGATGTATTTAAGTTTGAAATAATGGTAAGTATAACCGATATTCTTAATGAACGTTGGAATAGATATCTATAACGGTACATTTGGTGATGTGTGTTAACTTTTATTTATTCAATGCTCACTCACACACAATTTACAACGTTTCGCTCAATTAATTGATAAGCGCACTTTTCTATATACACATACATATATATAGACCGAGACAGAAGTCGGTCCAACCAAATATTAATCAAATAATTGATAAAAGGGATTCAGGCATTTATTTATACTCTATATATGTGTACATATGTATGTACATATATACGATGTATTATATATATAATAAATGTATATTTATACAATATATTGAGAGATTGGTTGCTGACGGCCACTTGAAATGATTGAATCATACTTTTGGCCAGCCAAAATAAAATTCTTGTGAGCTTTTCATTATTGTTGTTGAGCCGTTTTTGGTGCGGCGTAGATTTACGACCACTTAAAAGACTTTGACAATTGTTATTAAATCAAATCTAAACAAACAATCAATAAATTTAGTGAATGTGAGCAAAAGATTTAATGAGCCTTAAGTCGATCAAACAGATCACCTCTGTCATTCAATCAATCGCACATTGAAGAGGCCCGAAAATGAAGTATTTAATTCTTGACACAGTTAACGCTCCAATGGAACTTGAAGTTGACTAGTAAGTTAAAAAAATTAAAGAATGGTCTGCCCTTGTATTGAATAATATAGAAGACTTGAAGGCAATAAGATCATATTACTCTACTGTCTACTTGTATCTTTGATATTTCCTACTGAATACATAGAAGGAAGGATTTTGGTAAAGAAATGAATTTACTTTCATTAAATTTCCAATTAGTTTGTATTCAACACTCACAGGATATAATATCTACGAGATATGGCTTTGTTTCGTAAAGGAAGTGTTTTCTGTATTAATATTATTCTATCAATAACTTTGATAGACTTTCAATTAAATTTGTATTCAATACTCTTACACACAGACACACACACAAATATGTATATACAAAGGATCAGCAATACCGTATAGTAATACCATCAGGGATAATAGAAAATAAGGCTATTTGAAGTATTTTTCACTCTCACATTTAAAAGGATCAAAAGGTTTAAAAAAAAAAAAAAAAATCCATACCTGTTTTTGTTTTTTGTGATTACTCAAGGATATGAATAATGCACTAGGAATTTGCACGTTTTCAAAATAATTTTCTTTACGAAATTCTTTTCTCTTCAATTTGAGTTTAGAGTAAATACAAATAATACTAACTAAAAGTAAAGGGAATGCTCTATTTGGCTTATTCTGGTTTGCTTCACGGCAAAATGCCAACTAAATATACCCACGATCAGATTCCAGCTTATTATGCCCAACGACTCCGGCTCTGGCTCCGATCGTTCGGCAGACTGTATGACGATCGGCAAATGTGATCGTATCGACGACATTAGGCGGGAGGGCACGGCCAAAAAGGTTTTGGCCATATCTTTGGAATCAGAGTCCCATAAATGTCGCGATCGAATAACTGAATGAATTCCGAACGCAAAACCCTAACTAAAGCACTTGAAATTTTCAAATTGATTGAGTGCCATTATAATTATTTGTGCTCATGTAATTTATTATACACATTTTTTTCGTTTTATAGAAAACAAAAAAAAAAAAAAAAACAAACGTATTTGCACAAATCTGTCAATAAGAAAAAGCACCAAAAAACACATAAGAAACAAAAAGCAAAACCAAAAATTCTTGATTTACCGTCGACAACAATTTTTGTGAACTCATAAAGATTATGGAAAACAAATAATATAATAATATAAGCAGAAGGTGTAGAACAACTAAGTAAATTAAATACAGACGAAAGTCTAATTCTTGGTATGTACATACATACATATATAAATGTATTGCTCATATAAATATATATATATATATATTTATAAATAAAGAATTTCTTGACGCATTTGCTGCATTGTAAATAATGATCAAGTGGTTTTTGGTTTTTGTATATAAATATTTAAAGCAAAAAGGAAACGCATAGATCGAACTCTCGAACTCAATTGTATATTAGCCACTTTAGTTTACTTTAATCAAGTTAACCAATTTCATCAGTTGACAACACTTAAAGGAAAAGAAAACAGAAATATTTTAGAGCTTATAAACCTCTTGCTTCAAATTAATCACATCAACTGATAAGATATAGACACAGAAAGGGAGAGATACCATCATTAGTAAAAGGGTGTTCATCTGGTCGAAGTAGTCTTATCGAAGGGGTCATCGTTCCCCCGAAATTGTTACAACGCTCGAACGGTTCTTCTTCACACTGTCATCGCCTCCTCCTCCTCCCCCATGCGTCACATCGATTCGACTATTACTTGGGACACATGTGAAACGTTGTTATTTACCCATAAATTCCATAGGACTCATACTATCGCACTAATCAGGGTACTCTACATACACTTATTGTCCTGTCCATTAATAGTGGACAAATTTTTGTTTTCGGCCTTGGTTAGTAATATGGATCAATCAATCGATTGAGCAATACGTGTTAATAGCAAATACTAAGACAATATTGACTCTGATTCTTAATAAATGTCATTAATGCGTTATTAGCTTATCTTGTGCGTGCTCTTTTGCAGCAACTGTACCTACAATGTGTTTTTTTTTCGTTTTTAAAAATTTGATTGACTTATCGTCGTGTTTGTGATTTGTATGATAAAAGGGCAAACTCTGGGCATTTCCCTCCACGTTTTTGTTACTAATCTCTCTCTGACATCTTCTATATATATATATATATATATGTATATGTATTTGTTGTTTTCTTTTTTGGCTTCTTATCATAGATAGAAAAGTATTTTCAATAGCCACAATTGAAATGCTCGACGATCAACAAGTTAAGCGTGGAACGATGGGACCATTATGAGTGGCCCCAACAAAAAAGAAAAGAAAAAAAAAAAACAAAACAAATTTATTTAGACAAATGTAAAAACTAATATATGAATATGTGTAATAGATACGAGAAATTCCAATGAGAAGCGCAACTGACAAGCATTGTGGGTGGATGGTTGGCTGATTGACTGGTTGGTTGGTTGGTTGGTTGGTTGGATTAGCTTGCCTTGGCTTTAGTTTCCCAACTAGAACAATGTAAATGCGCTTAGATAAGCTTTAATTGCACAAGCAAGCTTTACAAGTAGATAAATATATGTATGTGTGTGTGTATGTGTGTGTAATATATACGGTACTACTATACCTATAATACTACTATATCTATAATATATATGTATGTACTTATAAGCTTTGGTTAGATAAGACAAATGCCTAAGTGCTTTGCACTATTGTAAGGAACTAACTTAATCTATTTTTATGACTATTTAAGCATTAAATTTGAGTTTTTAGTAGCAAAATTTACATAATTTTCAATTTAAACAATAGCTATTATTTAGATTATAAAATATATCTGTCTAGATCTATATTTATTGACTATTTTACACTTGACTAAAGATAAAATGTCATAATAACTAACAATAATAACTATAAAAATCTCAAAATTGAATTCTAATATACTCAATGGAAACTTGGTATCTAACTATACAAGAAGAATAACTTTCTCAAGAAGTTATGGGCTAAAGTTTAGCTAGATCTTCAAACTTCGTAACCTCTCAGACTTATTCTCAATGTGATGAACTAGTTCACTAAAACAACTTCAATTACTCACTAGCTCACTTACTAACTCGCTTATTGGAATCAAATTAGAAAAAAATCAACAGGTCAATCACTGAGTTCATGAACAGAAGAGTTAATAATGAAATGAATGAGTAAAAAGAGAACAATTTTAGCTTAATCACTCGAAGTTTCCCCAATGGATAAGACATAATATACAACTTATCTATCATATTTCCCTATATATTCCAAAATTTACATATGAATCATGTTTCTAATCATATCAATTGATACAAATTAAAGCAAATTGTTAGCCATGATCAATGATATCAATGAATTGTCACGATTAGTGTATATGATTTATATAGATTTCTTTTCGTAGTTCTTTTAGTTGCTGCATCATCATCAGGCACCACCGGCCTCTCCCTCCCTTTTGTCGTCATACTGCTTATTCATTCATCGACTCACGACTGGGGCTCCTTGACCAACGCAATTGAAAATGCCGCAGGGCAGCTTGTCGGGCAGTTAGTTGGCACTTTTTTTCGTTCTCATTTTCGTGTTCAACTTGATGAAGTTTGTGCCATGTCATTTGAAAACAATAATAACAATAATAATAATACCAAGTGATATTGTGTATACGCCTAGCTTGCCGGCCTGCCTACCAAAATGTACACATAATAACAATAATAATAATAAAAACGAAACTCATGTGCAAAAAACCAAAAGATGGTGAGTCATTTGTGGAATGGATTTCATTGGAATGATAAAAGTTTTGATGAAATACTTCGGGAGATAAGTGTTTTTTTGGGGAAATATCGAGAAATGGAATAGAATAGAATGTTTTCAAAGCCCTCTACATCGTCTCCTGAAATAGAATTTGAATTTCTTGAAAATCGCCAACTGATTTTGGGCATGCGCCGGCAATCATTTTTCTTCTCTTTTCTTTTTTTGTATTGAATTTGCTTTCAGGGTCATTCTTTTTGAGAATAATGAAACAGAAAATACAATAACAACAATTGAAACAAACAAAAAATATCTATTGATGGTTTAAAAAGAAAACAAGAATAAAGTAAACTGCAAAATATACAAGGCAAATACATATATTTGCATTTATTGTATAATATTTGCACAATTTTTCTCAAGTACATATGACGCGTCCGAATGGTCGGAAAAGTACATGGCGCAATCAAGGCAAATCGTTAGAATCAATAGTTGTTGCACTTTGATTACGATCACACAGACAGAGAGAAGAGAGAGAGAGAGAGAGAGAAAAGGAGGAAGTAATATACACTTACATAGATAGGGGCTAGAGAGTAAATTAAATTACGTATACGCCTCATAAAACGAAAAGAAAAACTATTCAATTCAATTTGAATTTGATTTCATGTCATGTTTAGCCTTCTCTCCCCCTTCCTCGCGTTCTTTCTCTCTTTCTTACTCTCTCTCTCTCTCTATCTCTGTCTCTGTGTGTATGTTTTTTATGCCTTTTTTTGAGGGGCATATTAGACCGTATTAAAAACCCAAAAGATCGTAATTCTTTTCATTGAAATAAAAGTTTGCAAAACCTAAAAGCACACGCACAAATGTTTATTGGGACCATAAAGAAATCTACACACACACACACATACATACACACACGCGATTTCTGGTTGAGCGGCCTTCAGAGAACTCGGTTACTGCAAATATTTCATTTTATTTTGGCATATGACAGCTTTTTGTTCAATTGAAACTTGACACAGAACAACAATTAAAGACAACAACATGATCTTATATTTAATTAGCAAAAATTTAATATCTGCTATGAAATATAAACAGACAAATATTAATAACTATACAGCGGAGGAAGCCCCCTTTCTCCCCTCTCAGTCACCATCAGTCTCTTCCATTCTCTAAGTAAATGACGCAGTGTGTGTTTAAACAATTGGTGCAACCACAACAAAAGCAACATGTGTGTGTCTGTAATTGTGTGTGTGTGTGTGTGAGTGTGTGAGTGTGTGGGGGGGATAAAGAAAAGAAGATGACGCATTTAGCTGCTTAGTAGAGGAAGAAAAACAAAGTTGATATGGTGTAAGTTACCATTAACGCAAATTGTTTTTCATTTCTCTCTCTAAAATTGTTTTAAAAACTCTTCTGACGCACCGCAGCAACAAATACAATATCTACACACGTTTTTCCAACAGATCTACAGACGTTAATTAAATCAAATAAGCAGACTTTATTATATACATTCAATACAATGTGTCTGAGACGTATACCGGTTTCCTTTTTTTTCTGTTTTTGTTTATGTATCGATAGCAATTGATAAATATTTGACAATACCGCGTAAAACACATTTTGTCAAGGGTTCCCCCTTTAGGGGAAAAATATAAACAAAAGACGAAAACAAAACAAAACTAAAATATTTGTTACTTTTGAAATGGCAAAATAAATTATGATTTAATTTATTTGCAAACGGAAGCAAGAAACAGATCCAAATTCCAAGAATTAAAACCACATCAAAATGACGTTTCGGTTTCTAATAGTAAACCGGTTTCAGTTTCATTTGCGATCATTCATTTCGTTGGTGTTTTTAGTCCTCAAAAACTTCAAATTCCAACCAGATGTATGGTAAAACAGATGTATTCTGTATCAAAGAGTCGTCAGATATGGAGTTCTTTGGAGTAAATTCCTTTTATGAGTAAAATATGTATTAGATTTCCCATGTGCTCTTGGGCATTCCATATGAAATCAACAAAATGGAATGCTTATTATACACATGTGATCTTGTCTGTACTACATATACATATGTACATATAGTCTGTGACCTTGAGCAACTATTTTTCTTGTATTTGATTTCGTTAACTTTAAATTCTCTGGCTCTGTCTTTGTGCTAAATAAAGGGTAAGAAAAAAGAGGTAAACATATTATTGTTCTCAAGCTTTGTAAAGTTAAAGAAGGATTCTACAAGATAACCAAGTCTACCCCAAAAGTATGCCACAAAAAGTTTTGACCATAACTCAACTCTTTTAAGGTCTATCCACATGTTTTTTTTTTTTGTCTTAAAGGTATTTGCAACACATGCGAAACTATTTAAAGATCTTTAGACTTAAAAACAATTCTCTTAATGACTCTTAAGTTTCTGATTTGCAATTAATTTATTTCTATGAATATTAGGTAAAATATAAGTAAATATTTCAATTTTTTACATATTATTTAGACAAAAATAATAATTTCTTGATTTTTATTTATAATTTTAGCGGTTTGATTTGGTCGAACAAACTTATTTTGAATGCGTTTAACAGGGTATCATTGCGAATTTTTGATATGCCAGCAAAATTTGCTTGGCCATACATTGTCTTATTTAGCACTATTTTTTTTTATTGTTGTTGTTGTTTTTGTGTATTTACAAAGTTTGTATGGTGCAATGAAATTTCAGTACCGAGTTGAAACATTTAACGGGTTTCAGTTACAAGCAAACAAACAAACATTTGTATGTACACAATAAGTATGTATGCGAATTTGCCACAATGTCAGGCTAAAAATGTGTCATATTAGACTGTTGGGACAACATTTTGGTGCACACACATTTCCTGTATAGTGAGGGACAGAGACCAAGAGAGAGAGAGAGAGAGAGAGAGACGTCTAATTTGTAACATTCCAATTAACAAGGGCAACTTATACATACATACATACATGAGGCTACATATATGAGGCTTATATTGGCTATGAATTATTTTATATTTTATGGGCTATAAATTTTGAAAAAGAATCTATATTGCACTTTTTATGATGTGTTTTTTGCGTTGTTGTTGTTGTTGTCTTCTGTAGGCTCTTATAAGAAACAAACAAGAAAACATCAAGAATTTGAATCACATCCTCATGATATGTATATGACAAATGCATAAAATATATGCAAATAATTGCATAATCGTCTCTGGGAATTCCTTTTGCGATAGAGAGAGGAAGAGAGAGAGCAAAAGATTATATAACTAATGCGTTGTCGTTTATGGAAAATTCCAAAATGGTTTTCTTTTGGCCCCCAAACGTTCTTATCTTTTGGGGAAATAAAAGCTAAAATAATAATAATAGAAAGGCGACGAAAGGGTTGCACGGTGCGGTGAGAGAGGCGGCAACAGTCCGCTGCTGTCAATTGTAAAATGTGCAAACAAAATAAAACGCAAAACGTAATAACAACATTCAGAGTTAATTGGCTTTTAATGCGTTTTAAGTGGGATAGAAAAAGAACAAAAACTCTGCACACTTAATCGGAGTTTGTCGATTTTGAAATAACAAATATGTACATACATATACACACATACACATACGTATAACCCTTGTTCTTAACTGTCTTTAACTGAACTATAAATTTGTATGAGTTTTACACCAGAAGAGCTTAAGCCTTTAGTGAGGGGGTCAAAATGATCGGATACGGGTTGGATGACATTGAAACTTTTCTAACTTTAAGGAGTTTATATGATCCTGAATATCTCTTGAATAAAGGGAACAGATCCGCAAATAAATTCTTAGAAAAGTACTTTCAAATTACTCTTAAAGTACTGCTTGTATTTCTAATCAATATCAAATGCACAAAATTTTCCAACATTAAGAACTTGATGTATTTAAATATTCAAGAAAGAATTAAAATGCAATAAAATAGAGACTTAGCCTTTAACATGGGAAATGGATTCGAAATGGATTGATTGATCTACTTGAATTAGATAATTGGTGTATTAAATGTTAATGTAGATGAATTCTTTTATTAAAAAACAATTTGAAGGAAGAAAATAACTATCATTAAATATAGATAATATATTAATGTGTAGGTAGGCGGCAATAGATGATGTTTAATAATTTCGAGAAGGCTCTGCTATTAGCGGAACCTAGCAAGGTCATCATAAAGAATTCCTAGTCATGATGTGTGTGATAATTGTAAAGTGTCACCAATGCAGAAAAAAAAAAAACAACAAAAAAATATATATTGTTTGTTGATTGCTTTCACACACACACACACACGCACATACCTACATATATATGTATGTATATATATATATACAAATATATATATGAACATATGCTCGATAATTGATCGTGTGTTTAATGTGGCTCGTGCGTGAGTCATGTGAATGATTCGTGCGAATTTTTTAGTGCACGTTCATGCTGATAAAGGCAAATGATATGCAAATTGACCTATGTATCTCTTGGTTTGTTTTCTCTCTGCTCTCTCTCTCTCGGAGTTTCTCATTTTCTCTGTTATGTTTGGTGTTGCATTGTATGGTGAAATAGTAAGTGCCTTGAACTTCAAAAAAGCGTGGGAGTGTACCGGGGTGGTAGAGGGGGAGATGAATGAGAGGGTGGTAAGTAAACCCGTTTCGGGCCAAGCCACACGCGTCGTATGAGTAATGTCCATAATTAAGAGGACGCTGTGACGTCACAACTTATACTTCTCTGTTTGAAATTAATGTTGTTGGTCTTTTTTGTTGTTGTTTTTTAATCACTTTTATCGCATGTGTGAGCTGCGAGTGAATGACTTAACAGAAATGTGATTTTTTTTATTCTGTTTTTTTTTTTTTTTGAACTTTTGAATTAGACCCAGAAGTTTCCATCGTTTCCAAAATGGAAACTAATGTCAAGGCTATTATCGAGCCATGTGTAATTACAGACAATCAATAAATAAATTAGTTTTTGTAATTACGCATTAGACCTTCCTCCCTTATTGCCCTCCCACGGCCCCCCTGAAACACCTACATTCTCTTTGAGTTGGCTTTCTCAAGGTCTAAATACTTAAACTATAATTTGTGTCCAGTCACTCAACGTTACTTAAACTTACTAAAGTTACTTACCGGCAAAAACTGAAGGTAAAAAAGGTTGATTCCTGTTGTTGTTATTGTTGTGTGTTGGTTGGTTGGTCTCTCAGCTGTTGCTCTGGACGACGTGAATGTTGGTGTCTCTGATTCCAATTGGAAAAACTAGCGGCACAAACAAAAATGACCTGCTTAGCTTCCTCTCTCTCTCTCTCTCTCACGCTCTGTTTCTATATGTATTGGTCCTAGCACTCTTTCTCTTTCAGAGATTTGTTGTTGCAATTTAGTTAGTTGTGTAACTTTTTAATTTCCCGCTTTTATTTCACAATTTTTCCAAAACAAAAACAAAAAGAAAACCAACAAAAGCAAAAACAAAAAAAAAACACAACAACGTGAAATAATAATAGATTTCTAGAATCCGCTTCCTTTTTGGATGCTCTCCCTCGCTCTCTGTTCGGTATTGCTCTACTGTCTGGCTGCCACTGCTTGATGTCTGGCTTGCGATTGCAGCAAATTAATATGTATAATTTTTGTTTTTGTTCGTTTTTAATTTTTTAATAATAGACACGCCGCTTTGCACTGAAAAAAAACGTGCTCTAGCAATTTTAGGTGGTTCTCTCTTTCTCGCTCTCACTTTCGCGCTCTTGCAGTGAGTGTGTGTGTGGGGGGGCTATCTCTGCTCTGCTCTGCTCTTGCTCTCTTTCCGCATGAAATTGATGTATTTTGCTGCTGCTCTTTTGCCCAAGTATTTCACAATAGATTTACAATTTGTTTAAACTGTATTTTGATTTAGTTAACAATATTTACACGATTTGATGCCAGCTCAAAAATAAATATGATTATTCTTTGTTGGTTTATTCTTTATATTTGGTTGGGGGGCTCTTATTTTTGGATATTGTTATAAACAAATAAAACACTCCGACAACGATATTAACACAAACGAATTGAAAGTTCCACTTCAACTGCGCGGCTATTTATGTAAAAAAAAAACAGCGACGAACAACAACAAAAAAAACAACAGAATAATACAAAAAAAAAAATTCCGCTTAAACACAGCTGTGAAATACTGTTGTAGAATAGTGGGTGGTAGTTATTGCTCCCCGCTATTTGAAGCTTGCTCATATACTGTTTTAATCACTGGAGGAGCAGTCCACCCGCTATTTAGATTTCAAATTTGTCGAATAAAATTGATTTGCTTCTTTTTTTTTTTCTAGACCTGAAGATACATTAGACCGTTTTGGGTTAGTATTGTGATCACATTCGTTGCCGTGGTCATTCCCAGGACTTCGCCTGCATTGTCATCGAGTGTTATTAGACTTTGTTTGCCAATGGTCACCTGAGGTCCATTCCTTTTGCGCAATCCGCCAGCGGAATCGTAACGAGACTTGTACACAAAGACATGACGATGCGTTTCGCATATAACCGCATAGTCCAGATCTGGACAACAGTCGATGAATTTTCGTTGCTCCTTGGAGGCCTGGACATACGCAAAGGCATGAAGATTGCCCTCATGCCGCACCCGCCACTCATCCGGCTTAGATGGCTGATACATTTGCAGCCACATGGAGGCGTCTACACCCTGCCGAGTGGCAAATGCTGCTGGATATCCAGGACGCAATGATGTACTAAATAATGGTGGCGTGGGTCCCAGAAATATTGTGTGAGTGATGCCACCAGTAGGAAGATTAAAACGCACTGAGCAAACGATAGAGAGACAGGATAATTAGAGAACTATTTTGTGTGACCTTTTGAGAGATGACTTACCCATTTTGATGTCCTCGTTTGTGGACTCTAGGGGAAAATCACATTCTTCAATTGGATCCTCTAGATTGGGTATGGGCAAGGGACGTTCGGGTAATCCATTGTCCTCTCCATCCGCTTCCGCCACAGTCTCTTCGCGCGCCAGCAATCGGGTCCAACTTTCAGCGTTTTGTTTCACCAATGTTAAATGCAATTCATCCCGTTCCACTGTCCATGTGGTCAAATCATGATCTACACGAGCAAAAAGTTCACCCTGCAGAAGCATTAGCTTTTCGAGACACTTTACTTCAATATGATCAGCTTTGGACTGTATATCAAAGTCATTCCTTGTGGCATTGTTGGGCAATGGGAATCGCAAAAGAACGTCTTCAGCTGTTTGGGTCCAGGTATAGGGAGCTGCAGTAGCAGCGGCAGCATCAGCTTCTGCATTATGAAGCTGCGGGCGTGTATCTTCACTGTCCTCCTGCCCACTATCTGCCTTTCCTACAGCTTCCCTCTGCGCTTTTGTTTGTATCTCACGATTTGAGCAAATAATCAAGGACTCGGCTTTTGGTTCAAATGCAGCATAAAATATGGAACCAGTGGTCTCCAATTTCTCGCAAATCTTGTATATCCATTCGCCAGTAGTGGCCTGTTCCCAATGGGACCAAGTGAGATCCATGAAATAGACAGTGCTGACGCTTCCATCATTTCTGCTGCTCCGACTCTCTCTACGTGCCACTTGACCAGCCAATAGTGAAATACGTTTACGTTCTTGCACTACATCCAAACGGGCATCATATAGAACATAGCCACGTTGATCGTTCGAAGGATTTACCAAAGTCTTGGTAATCAGTTGCCACGTTGGTGCCCGTGCACGATCTCCTGTGTCCAATAGATGGAATGTGCTCATGCCATCGCAGAGTATGCAATATTTCTCCGATATGAAATGCAAACTGTAGTTGTAGTCACCAACCTCTTGAGTCCCCGAGTCCAATGTGTATACAACGCTCTGTTCACGTGGTCTGCCTGACTGCGTATCATAGGAGCACATTACTATCTCTCGACCGACATTTACATAGTAGCTATTGGTTCGCAGCCAGGGATCAGCATGGAGGCCATTGTGCTTGGCAAACGCTTCGACGTGGAGCAATGAGTACTGATTATGGTGCGGTTCCAGCTTCAACGGTTGGCGGCTACAATCCTGGCGCAGCACGGGAACCGCATCAAATGACAGCTTGTAGCCATCGAAGCTGGGACAGAGCAGATTCCTATCTACGGTCAAATCCACAACAGGCATGTTAGTTTGTGTTCCTTGGCGCGGTGTTTGTTTTTTGCTTCTGTCAGGTAACCGGGTTCGATTTGCAACTTGTTTGAGTAATTTGCTATTAAAAAGTTGCCAGATTTAGTTACAAAATAGCTGAGTTGGCAACACTACAGCTGATATGTTACATTGACAATCGATATATTTATCGCACAGTTTGAGTCGTTATCGATAATTAATCGACTTTACTTAGTAAACAAATCGATTTTAATTTTTGTTGGCGCCACTTAAAGAACCGCCAAATTGAAATTGTCTTTAAAATTTTCTTCAGTTCATAAATCAGAACATTTCAATTAAAAGCAAAATTGTGTGTTAGTTCATGACTAAGTTCGAAAACGAAATGAGTTACGCTTAAGATGAGCTCATTGCTTAATTTTTTTTTTTTGTATATGATGTTGCAATTTTGACGTCTTTTATATTATTGCTCGCTATGCTCCTTTTTCTTTCGCTTCTTGGGAAGGCGTGTTTTATAGGCGGCTGCTGTCTTTGACATTTGAAATTTGTTTGCCTTAGCTGTTGTTGTTATTTTTGGGTTCATTTCTGGCCAGTGTCCGTTTTATGGCTGCCAACGGCTTGTTGCCTTTTTCAGTTTGCTTCTGCACAATTTCCATTATATTCGTTTTGTTGTTGGCCTCCCTCTGCTGGGTCTGCTTCAGCTTCACCACGCACACCACTCATTATCGTTCTTTTTATTTTATACGCATTGTTCCAAAATCCCCATTCCCACCACCATCCCCAATCCTCGCAGGCTATTGTTTGTGGGAGGCTAGAACAAAATTTGATGAGGCTGCATGTCTTTTGATTATGCCATAGAATCTCCCCCAACCACTTTCCAGCTCCTCCCATTCTGGCTCAGCCATGTTGTCATAATGAGAGCTCGTAAACATTGATGACAGTTGAGCGGCTGCTGCAATTGCCACGCCTCCCTTTGGGGCCAAGACCATTGATTGATTCTGGTTTCTGTTTCGGTTTCTGTTTATTTTCTTTTTTTCGGGTGTTGGAGACGGAGATTATGTTTAAAATGGCTTCTCTGTCTCTCCCTCGTTGAGCAGAAGGCGAAGAAACTATAATAAAGTGACATCCCATGACCATGAAAGTGGCTCGTCGGGTCACTGTCAAAAGCCCAGCTCATCACTCAAGCGACCGGCAATGGTTATCATTAATCAAATTCACATCCATATCCCAATCCTCTGCTCATACCAAACCATCCGACAGAGCCCACAACAATGGGTATAAATGGTGGCGTCGCTTTTGCCTTTTTATTGCATTTGTCACCCTCAATTTGGCCATGGAGTTAGGAATTTCTTTCTTTTTTTTTTTTTTTTTTTTTGGTGGGTGGGTGGTGTTTGGTTTGTGGTGTGGAATGGGTAAGGGGAGATTTGAAAGGGAGTTGTGTGAGAATGGAAACACATTGCCTCAGTTGGAGGGTGACAAGCAAGAGCAAGGACACTGACAAAGGGGGCTAAGGGCAAGGTCTCAATCTTGGCTGTGAACAAATTAACTTCTCATTTATACAAATACATATAGATATACTCTCGATGGCTTCAAATTTGCTAAATTTGTCTGAATCAATAAAAACCACTTGACACTTTATGATTTTTCGATGTGCATGGCTTCAATTCAATTCATCTTTAAATGTATTCGAAATGTTTCGAATGTATTTAAAATTTCTCTCGTTTCATGTGTGAGCTTACCGAAATTATCCTAGCCCCATGGCTCATCCATTTTGGTGGCACCAAAGTTTCCACTACATATATCAATTACATTCGCATTCGATTAGTAAGCCAACATGCATTCTACTCCATCATCTTCTCCTAAGATTGATGGTGCCTGAATGTGAACAAGTCCATTTGTTCGTGGTTAACTGATTTACTGCATTTGGCTTCAAAAATATTGCAATTTAATTTGCTTGCATTGGCAAAAACAACAAGCAAATGGGAGGGGTGGAGGGGAAGAGAATGGCACGAAGCAAACCTCCCAAGTTTTTATTTCGTTTGTTTTATCTCATGTGTTTGCACTTGAAACAACACGCGCTGTTTGCCTCCAAAGTTCATAGTAAAGTTGCCTTCATTACCATTACCTAAACCAACCTAACGCCTCCTCCTTCTCCTACACCACATTTGGTCATCATTCACCCGGGAACCAGACCAACGCCAGTGTCCGCAAGTAGGGGCCATCAATCAGCTGGGCAAACTACTATTAGAAACAGAGAGAATCTGAGAGAAATGGAGAAACTCTAGAGATTGTGAGATATTGCAGTCGATTTGCATGGTTAGAATAAATTTGCATGAAACATTTTTGGCAGACCTTAAAGGAATTTTTTTATTTTTCCAAGTTTTCGAAACGATTTCCTCCAATCCCAACCTTCAATTTTAAGTTATATAAAAAGGATTCCAAAGGTTAGAGTATTCAGTCTTCCGACATTCTTCCTTGTACATTTAGAATCAAATCAAGTTCTGCATTTGAAAACACGGAAAATTGTGTGTTCATCATATAAAAAGCTTAAGAATTCCTGCTCCACTTGATTATTGCCTTGCTGGGCAAATATTAAGTGGTCATAAAAACACGAGCAAGAAAAAGTAGTATACTAAAATTATTTGGCCATCTAAAATTCTGAATTACGTTTATGTTGAAACGAGAAGTGAGAAAGAAGGAAAACCGAGCGAAAAAAAAAAGGAAAGGAAAAATCCAAAACAAACGAAATGCAGCAATTAAATTGATCGCTCATGTGGGAACTGAGAGCTGATGCTGGAATTTCAGGATGAAGGCGAAATGTTTGGTGCATTGAAAATTTTATATGCCAGTCAACTTGACAATAATGTGGGCGGAGAGAAAGGCGGAGGGTTGGTGGGCGATGGGTTGGTTGGAAGCAGTTGCTATATGTTTGTCCTTGTACGTGGGACCCGAACCAGAAGGCTTCCGGCGTTTGCCCAAAGCGGAATAACAACAACAACAACAGCAACATCAATGTGTGTGTGTGTGTCTCTGTGTGTGTTTGCCAGCAAGCTAAAAAAAAAAGAAAACAAAAATTTCATTTGAATGTCTCTCAGTGGACAAATCAAAGATAACGAAACGAAAGCAACAAAAAATAAAGAAAACATCAACAAAAAAAACATTAGCCAAAATAAAATAGACCGTTTCCACCTTGAAGAAAATAAAATTGAAAAAAGCAAAAACGGATTTATCTCTACAATTGCTTATTGAATTAAACTTGAAGTGAACAACAACAAAAAAGAAACACAGGAGAAACTAATGCCGACTTGGCTTAATGCCCTGTAATATTTTAACAAATTTTTCAAATAAGTTTATCTAGTCATCGAGTCTTATTGTTAGTTACTTCAATTAAATCTAGCTTCTATTGATTAAGGCATTCTACATCCTTTAATCTATTAGAATATTTGATGTTAAAATTGATATTCCAAAAAGGAAATGAAAACTTTCGAATACTCTCAAATGAGTCAAAGTTCGTTGCATCAAACATTGATTACACAGGCCGACATATTTGAGGTCATTAAAAAGTGTTTGAGGTCAATAGGACTGCTTTAGTAATTGGGAGGTGCTGATCACGGCCCTGTACTTAGTTTTTCTCCATCACGTCAGGATATTATTCCATGATATAAGCATAGTATTGTACTAAACACTTGAATATTTTATCCCATTAATATATTAGGCTTGATTTAAAGGAAATTTACAAAATATCAAAGAGTTATTTCTTTGTTATAATAGATAATATCTTACAATCTGGATATGGTTCTATAATGAGTAAGATTTGAACCAAAAAAAATCAAAGAAGCTAACATCGGCTATGCTGAATTTTGTATACCCTTGCAGTCCTTGGTAATAATAATTTTACATGTTCAAAATTTGTTTTCTGCAACTCAATTCATCAATATACAAACAAAACAATTTTACTCTCATATTATCACATATGTAAATTTCATAGCATACTCGATTTTTATGAAAATGTTTCTTCTAGTTCTTCTAGAGCTATATTATATAGTGGTCCGATCCTTATGGTTTTCATACTTTATTTTTGCCGGGTAATAAAAACCCCCGAAAAAAAATTTCAGCCCGATAGCTGAGTAAAACGCGTACGCACAGACGGACATGGCTATATCAACTCAGCTTCTCACTCTGATCAAGAATATACATATATACTTTATGGGGTCGGAAACGTGTTCTTCTGTGCGTTACAAACATCTGATCAATTTTATAATACCCTCTGCAAGGGTATAAAAAGTTGAAAAAATTGTTTTAAACTTTCTATATTATACTTTTGAGTGCCTATTTCCAACCCACGATATCCAGATTTCACTAAGTATGCAGTTAGAATCAGCGTACCCGAATTAGTTAAGAACACCTCCCAAATTAACGTCACCCCAAATCATGTCGACCTGTCTTATTGATTTTGGAATTCAAATGAGAAAAATTTGTTAAACTTTTCAAGTAAACCCGTTTAAATCACTTTAAATAAAAGTCATCGAACATCTGTGAGGTTTAACTCCTGTCTAAGCAGTTGAATTACTCAAAAGATGAATAAATAACTCAAGTTTTTCTAAGACTCTTCTTGCCACATACTCAAGTGGGAAATAAATGAATAGAAAATTGTCAGTTATAGCTCAAGATATCAAGTTGAATTGGCATAAGTGAATTCCAATCTAAGGACTTTCTACGGCCAAAGAATGATTGACGATTGTTTTTTAATGCCATTTTGATTTAATACTTTTCGTTAATGTCTCTGGAAAAATGTATTTGGCAGCGAAAATGAAGCATATTTTCAACATGAAACTATTTTGGCTTACTTGGCATGAAAATGAAAAATTTTAGGGCGGTCAGGCCAAAAAAGGCAATTAACTTTTGCTTAACTGTCGGACATAAATTTTTCGGTAAATCCACTGCGTGACATTTCACAACCCCCCACCCCCTCACACACACCAGACACATCAGTCCACTTGTAGGCATTTTCTTTGTGATGCTTAAAAGCTAGGCAATTTTCCCGGACAGATGTGGTTCCTGCATTTTTATGCAAATTCTATGTACAGTCAGCTCAGCTGGCATGTCAATCAATCAGTGTACCCGGCTCCACTTCGCCCCACCCTCACCCTCACCCTCACGAAAGTAAGTAGGGTGACCCCCTTGTCATTTTGTTTTTAGATGAGACTGTGACAATGTCCAGAGATTTACATATTCTCGTATATCCATGCACGCAAGTGTTGTAGGAGCATTATCCATGCGTTATCCTTGTGAATAAATTAATTTTTGCATAGTTATGCAGATTGCCTGAGGGTCAGGCGACTTGTAATGATAAAATGCTGGCAAATTTTATGGTGTAGACGGTTTTTTTTTTTGGCTTTTTTTTCTTCATTGTTCCATTGTTGTGGTTAATTTAAGCAACAATTTATTTTGCATGCCCCAAAAAGTAGGCAATGTATGCGAAACGGTTTCAGCTTTATTTTCATAGCATACTTATTTGGGTGAAATTTGAGCGAGAATTTACGAGCAGTTAGAAATTCAATTGCCAGCACGAAGTTCACTCTTGATTTGTAGCGAGTGGGAGTGGGAGGTTTGCCACCAGGCAGTCAAGTCGTCTGAAGGTCATGCCACCTCGGTGGCATGCAACTTGAATGCCTGTCGACTGACTGGCCGCTGCACTTGCCACATAAATCCCTCATGCACTTGAAATCGTTAAGATGCCATCAGCGAAACGGAATGACGAATTTTATGGTTTGCCTCTCAATTGAGAGCGATTCGTTAGCTTTTGTTGGTTTTTCTGGTTTTCTCAGTTGCTTGGTTTCTTGGTTCGCAAGCATTTCCTTCTCGCCTCTCTCTCTCTCCCGCCTTGTTGGAGTCTGCTGTGAGCAATTTACGCGGCGGCATTTTGGCTATTTTGTCAAAATGGTTTATGATCCGCGCATTCAGCGAGATGGGAATTTCGTGTTTAAGTGTATGTGTGCGTGTGTGTGTGCATATACATGTGAGGATGATTCAACAACACCTTCATTCCTCGGATATTGTAACATTTCATCTTTAAGTTGAGCTTCTTTCATTCGTATTTATCCTGCAGGCATAACAATTGACCAAGTTAACAGTCAAACTACTTACCTCAATTGCTTTGAAGGCCTAAAAATAAACTCATTCATTAAAAAAAACCATTGACAAATTCCATTCACTGTCTCATTTAGGAATCGAATGCAGAATGATGCAGAATTGATATATGTATAATCCAATTGACAGAAAACAGGCGGAAGTAATGTTTGCTTTTCAAAACGAATGCTTGCATACTTTCGGGATCAAAATTTTTCTCACTTTAAGTCCCTTGGGAATATGGAAAGATGGTAGATGAATATCCAGCTAGACGCAGTTTCCCGTTTCCAGTTTTTCAGCGGGAATCTTGTGACGCTAAATGTCATAAATGTGTGGCAACCTTTCTTTTCCCGCTTCCCAGTTGCTTTTGACAGATTTATGAGCCTGTAAAGTGACTTGAATTACTGCATGTTCTCTTGGAAATATAAACCACATTGGTTGAGGGACACGAATTTCCCCCAAGTCCAAAAGTAGAAAAAAACAACAACACATCTTTTCATTTAAATGATCAAAATTGAAATGTATATATGTATATATAATTGTTTCATAATGTTGCCATTTTGATATAGTATATACATATACATTTATATATATTGTTTGTTTCATTAATTGTATGTATATATATAATTTGTTTCGTTTGCTTATCGCTAGGCATGTGTGTGTGTTTTTTTTTTTTTTTTTTTTTTTATAAATAGGGGGAAAGCATTGAAAGCCGAGGTGTGGGACTTGGTATCGACCTTGGTTAGTGGTCACCGCACCGCACTAAAACCTACCCTATGCTCCGTATCCCTCTCGCGGAACCAACGCTGAAGTACTACTTCACGAGGGGGAGATGGCACGTATGCCTCGTCTAGAGTTTACCTAGAACTGAAGTTTTGGTTACGCTGGCGTTCAGCGCGACGCAGGGATTGCATGATGACTGCTGCCATGTGGCTAACAGCTAGCCAATTGTTTTGCGAGCTAAGTAGGATATCCATAAAGTCGTTGACTATAAATGGCCTCCCAATGCCTAGGCTTAGCTCTTCCCGTTCAGCAGAATATCTAGGACAGACAAACAGGACGTGTTCTGCGTCTTCTATATTCCCCGCACAGTGTGTGCAAAAGGGATCCGTCTCATGTTTAAACCTATGCAAGTAGGATTTAAAGCATCCATGTCCCGTCAGTAACTGTGTCAGATAGAAGTCAGTCTGACCATGTTTGCGATTAAGCCATGGCCGAATGTCGGGGAGAAGGCGCCTTGTCCAGCTCCCATGGTTTGAGTCACGCCATCTGCGTTGCCAGTTAGTCAGAGTCGTCTCTCTTCTAACTGGCGGCGGATCTCTATTTCTAGCCTCGTTAGCCAAGAGGTCTAGTGGGGCCATATCAGACAGCACCAAGGCGGCATCTTCGGAGACTGTCCTAAACGCGCATATGGTCCTGAGCGCGCATGTTCGGTACGACGATCTGCAGTCCCGGCTGTAGGTGGGGGATGACATCGCTGGTGCCCATATGGCGGCGGCATATAGGATGATGGACCTTACCACTGTCGAGATGAGCCATCTGCTCCGTTGCTTGGGGCCGCCGACGTTAGCCATGAGGCGAGTTATAGCTGACGTGGCCTTCGCAGCTTTATCTGCGGTATACTGCAGGTGGGCTTTGAATGTTAGCCTATGGTCCATCATGACTCCAAGATATTTAATGGCAGGCTTTGATGTTATTGAGCATCCGGCGACTTCGATCCTGGCTGTTTCCACTTTTTTCCTGCTGCTTATGAGCACGGCCTCGGTTTTGTGTGCGGCTATGGATAGTGAGTTTGCCTCCATCCATTCCAGAATCCTGAACACTGCTGCATTGGTGTTTTCTTCCGCTTGCTGTATATCCTTGGCCACAGTGACGATGGCGATGTCGTCCGCGAATCCCACTATGCGAGTGTCAGTTGGCATGTCCAATCGCAGGACAGTGTCGTACATAACATTCCACAATGTTGGCCCGATCACTGATCCTTGGGGTACTCCACCTGTGATGGTGTGTTTCCGTGGACCAGCTGCTGTGTCGTAGAGTAGCACCCGATCCCGGAAATAGCTGCATATCAGGTTAATTATGTACTCAGATATGTTTAATCGCTCTAGGGACGCGATAATGGAGTCCCAGCTGGCCGAATTAAAAGCATTCCGTACATCCAACGTTGATATAAGGCAGTATTTTTTGTTGCCGCCTTTCCAGCGTTGCCCTTCGATGGCTTTAGCGGCTATCTCTACCACCGAACTGATGGCGTTGATAGTGCTGCGTTTCCTCCTGAATCCGAACTGCCAGTCCGACAGTCCATGACGTTGCTCCAGTTCCTTCTCCAGTCTGTTGCAAATGATGCGCTCAAAAAGTTTCCCAATCACATCAAGCATACACAGGGGTCTGTATGCAGATGGGTCATCTGTTTTATCACCTTTGGGAAGTAGGACCAACCTTTGTAGCTTCCACCTCGTAGGGAACTCCCGTTGCAGCATGCATGTGTTGAAAAGTTCCACAAACGTCGACGCGTGTTTGCAAACTAGCAGTTTGATTACAAGAGCCGGGACCCCGTCCGGGCCCGGGGCCTTATGTACGTTTATCCTCTTCCCTGCTTCCACGACTTCACCAACATCTGTGAATATCGGTGCACATGGTGTTCCGCTCGCTGCTAAGTTCCTCGTCGGCCTTGAAGGGAATAGCGTTGCTACAATGTGACCCAACTTGGTTGGATCCGTTGGCATTATGCGCCTGGCGAGTTTGCCCATAACTAGTTTATAGGCAGTCCCATGTGGCTGCGCATCTGCATCTGCGCACAGCTTGCCATTGTTGCGGTCTGTGTACCGCTGTACGCTTTCCGCATCTTTGGGTGACATTCTGCCGGCAAGTCCTCGTCGATCAGTTCCAGGACGGCGAGCAGAAGATCATCTGCAGTGTGGAATTCTGCGAGATCCTTTATTTCTACCATGGCCTTATCGCTGATCGCCTTTACATCAGCGGTGTCTCCAAGTGCCTGTTTCACTGCCTGCTGCAGTTTAACAGTTGCGTCGTCCGCTGGCTTGGTCAACTGTAGGAGTAGTTCCCCAGCTGCTGTGCGTCGAACCGCACATACATTCTCCTTGAACTGCTGGATTCCGGCGTCTGTGTGGACTGACTTCAGTACCATCGCGTAATTGGCTGGGTCTTTACACTTCACCATGATGACGTCTGGCCTCTTCTTTTTAATGGGTCTGGGCCTGCTTTTCACTATGTGCCATTTCCCTCCAACGATGTTCGTTGCGTGAGTTGTTTCAGCTACTACTGGTCCTGATGATACTGCTGTTGCTGCGGGGCTTCGGGTCCTTGGAGTCCGCTCCTGGATTGGCGACTTCTTTTTCCTCCTCCTGTCATTCTTATTGACTGTCGGTGGGTCTTCCGTCCTGGTATCCTTCCTTTTGGTAACCTCTTTGTTGGTTTTGGCGGCAGCATTGCGCGTTGCGCATGCAAGGCATGGTCCAGCCTTCACCGGATATTCCTGCATCTGTTCCATTACCTGTAGGTGAATGGATTTCATCTTAAGATGTGCCTCCTTCATCCATTGGGTTGTGTTGCGCGTCGGGGGGAGCCTTTTTTATTAACCGAGCCATCTATGATCTCGTCTAAGATCTTGCCCAGTTCGGCCATCAAAATGTTTGGTGCCTGCGGCGGTCCTTTTAGCTTCTTCGGTGTGATTCCACTTTCGGTGTTGCAAGGGCTTGCTTCCCTTGCCCGTTTGGGTGTCTCTTCTTCGCATCCAGCTGAGACAAGTAGTCCTCGAATGGCCGGCGGGGCCGAGTGAAGAGCCTGCGGTGGTGTCCTGGCGATCTTGCTTCCTTTGGCGAAAGGATTGCCTCCGTTTGTGCACAGTCCGTGCTTTTTGCTGCTGCTGTTGCTTGTAGCTATGTCCGCTGCATCGGCCAAGTTTGCCACCGGTGCAGTAGTGGTGGTGATGACGGTTGTTGGGGCCTCCAGAATCCGTGCCCCTGCCATGGCTTGTACCATGGGTGGATTTCCACAACTGTGGCTGCCACCTGGAGTAGTCGACGTTTTCCCAACCATTTTTCCAAGTATTTTTTGCATTTTATACCTGCTGCCAGGTTTTATACGCTGTGGCCGCTGGCACAAGCGCAGACCACAGTCCTCTTCGTGCCTCAGAGGCCCTGTGGGTTTGTTGGTCCTCTTCTTGTAACCTGAAAAGATTGCTAGTCGGTAACTTAAGACTTACTCAGTCTATAGGGGATTTTTAAAAATCGCGCCTAAGCGAGCGCCCAAAAAGCACGCAGCACTTTGTGTGTGTGTGTGTGTGTGTATGTGTGTGTGTGTGTGTGTGTGTATGTGTGTATAGGTAAATTTTAAATTTTTTACTCAACTTTATTTTGTTGTTCATTTTGCGTACAAAGTACAATAATTGAATTGAATTTATAATAGTTTAATTTTTTTTTTTTTGGTTTTCTCTTTTCTTGTCGGAACACATCTAAAATGAATATATGTATATCACGTATACACTATATCAAGTATACGACATATAGTACAATATATAGCTCAACATTAGTTACGAAAAAAAGTTAGAATTTTTGTTTTTTTTTCCTTTTTTTTTTGTTTATTAATTTCATATTGTTATTCAAGTTAACATTGTTCCACAGATTTTTGCACTAGACTTTAGTAGTTGTTGTTGCTGTTTTTGTTGTTGTTGTAATAAATTCTTCTTAAAATACATTAGGTTTACTTAGTTGGATGGGTTTTGGTTTTTGTTTTGTTTTTTTTTTTTTTTTGTATTTAGTTACATTAAATATTAATATTCCTCTCCTAATAACATCTGAGTGTACATATACATATATATGTATTCAAGGAATTCATTTAAAGCTTTCGTTTAGTTTGTTTTCTTCAGTTAAATTAGTAAATTTAAAGAAAATACATCAAACCAATATAAAGAAATTTCATGAAGAATCTTTTTAATTACATTAATTACTGATCAAATATGTTGTTTGTTTTTTTTGTCTTTAACATTCTAGAATCTAGTTAGATAGACAAATAGATTGATAGATTGATAGATTGATAGATAGATAGATAGATCGATATACTCGTATATGTGGGATATATAAATATTAAAACTTTATAGTTAATGTTTCTTTATAGTTTGGCATAGTCATTTGAAAACAATTCATTCGTTTCATGTAAAGCTAATTAGTTAATAATTGTGAAAGTGCTTTTGTTTAATAGTTTTGAAATAGTTTTTTGTGGTATAACATTTCTAGAATTTATAATACTTTGTGTAGGTATATGATATAGTATTGGTACATATTTGGTAATATTCCGAGTAAAAGAATGGACATGTGTTTGTGTGAGTAAGTGTACAGTACAGTGCTGGTCACAATTATATGTCATTTGACTAAAGGGCTGCAGTTTTTTGGCGTTTGAACTAGAGAACTTTCAAAAATGTTTTTTCTGTCGAGCTGTCGAGACTTGGAAGTTCCACCAAAATATGTACTTGAAATTTCATCATTAAAACTGTGATATTTGAAAATACTATGTTTATTTTTAAAATTTATCAACCATTGATTGGAGTTTCAGTATCCCAAATATATATAGAGTGCAGAAATGTGCCGTTTAGCATTAGCATCACTTTTTTGAAAAATTATCGTTTAGCATTTCATTAGCATTATAATTAAAAATTTTAAAATTAAAAAAAATTAGCAAAAATTAAAAAATGTTGAAAAAAATGAAAAAAATTAACAAAAATTAAGAAAAATTTAAGCAGTTTTTTAAATTATTCCCATTTTTTTAATTATTCAAAATTTTTCTAAATTTTTTTTTAAATTTTTCAAATTTTTGTTTATTTTTTTAATTTTTTCCAAATTTTTGTTAATTTTTCGCAATTTTTCTTAATTTATTCTTATTTTTCAAATTTTTTCTAATTTTTTCTGAATTTTTCTGTTTTCTTCTAATTTTTTTAAAATTTTTTCCCAATTTTTGTTAATTTTTTTGTTAATTTTTCGAAATTTTTTAATTTTTCTTAATTGATTCTTATTTTTTTCTAATTTTTTCTAAATATTTTCAATATTTTAAACAAATAAATTTTAATTTTTCTTAATTTGAAAATTTAATGCTAATGAAATTGTGTCACAATAATAATTGGACTAATATTAAAAATAATAATGCCATCACTTAACAGTAAAAAAAAAAAATGTACTCACCTGATGACCTCCAACAGTTTGATCTCACGGAGCAATGCAACTCCGACAACTGATGCGCACCCCCTCGGTTGCAGCTTTTTTTATAGGCCCAGCAATGGCAAAGCGGGAGAGAAGTGCTCTCCCACTAAACTGCACTGTCACTCCCACACTCAGTTGCTGATCGGGAGAACTGCACTCGCTCACTTACATACATATGAAGTCGCTAAGCGTGCGTGCATATGAGTGGGCAAAGCGTGAGCGGTTCTGGTGTATGTGTGTGTGTGAGTTGAGCTTCTTTCATACTCCCAACGAAAGCCAAGCTTTGAGAGAATCGATCACTTGCTGAGCACCTCTCACGCTCACTCACACACATACACCAGAATCGCTCACGCTTTGCCCGCTCATATATATATGTATATTATTGTCGCACAATTTCATTAGCATTATAATTAAAAAATTTCAAATCAAGAAATATTAAAATTTATTTGTTTAAAATATTGAAACTATTTAGAAAAAATTAGAAAAAAACAAGAATCAATTAAGAAAAATTAAAAAAATTTCGAAAAATTAACAAAAAATTAAGAAAAATTGGGAAAAAAAATTTTAAAAATTAGAAAAAAAATCAGAAAAATTCAGAAAAAATTAGAAAAAATAAGATTAAATTAAGAAAAATTACTAAAATTAACAAAAATTTGGAAGAAATTTTAAAAAAATAAGAAAAATTTTTAAAAATTAACAAAAAATAAAAGACTTTAGGAAAAAATTTTAAAAAAAATAGAAAAAAAAAGAATAATTTAAAAAAATTAAGAATAATTAAAAAAATTAAGAAAAAATGGGAATATTTAACAAAATTTCAAAAATTGTGTTTTTGTTTAATTTTTCTTAATTTTTTTTAAACTTTTTGTTCCTTTTTTTTTATTAATTTATCGTAGTTGTTCTTTAATTTTAGTTGTTTTTTTTTTCAATGCTAATGGAAAAGTAATGCTAATGCTCAACGGTACAACTCTGATGGAGAGAAATGTGTTCACTAACAATAAGATGACTGACATATACATACATAAATATTACCCGATTTGTAGCTGTTTTGTGTGTGTGTGTGTGTGCGTGTGAGTGGAAAATTGGGTATTTTCATGGAATAGGATAACTGAAATCCAAATTTATATGTCACTTTGATAATATTGCTGAAATTTGGTGTGTGTGTGTGTGTGTGTGTGTGCAATGAGATTAATTTGGGACTCGAACAAATTGACTTGCTGGTGAAGATAAATAGATTAACTGAGTGAAAGACAGCTAGATGGTCAGACAGACAGACAGACGGACACCAAAACAGTTGATGAGTCCACAATCAAGCAAACTAATTAAGCCATTTATCCATCGGTTAGACACATTTTAGATAGCGGCAAGCAAAGAGTGAAAAGAGTGAGACTAAAAGATAGATGACATTTGTAAATAGTTGCATATACGAGTATAAATTGGACAGTATTAGTTTGGTTTCTCTTTTACAAGTTACATACAACATTGTACAATGTACATACATACATATGTAAGTATATGTATATCTAGATGTAGGTACATATATATTCCTATATAAATGTGCCAACCACTTCTGGTACAAAAGAATAAACTCTCTTACTTATGTACTTACTTACTTACTGACTGACTGAGTGACTGACTAACACACATAAACAGAATAAAAAGAAAAACAAAAGCCATATTGTATATGTATATATACATATACATATGTGTGTGTGTGTGTGTGTTGATGTGGGTGTGTGTATGTATCCCAGGACGAGCTTCTCTATACTTGTTCGGCCGACTCATCCAATACCATTGAATGCAAATCCATGGCTGAGCGTGTCTTACGCGGCGGCTTTGGCATCAAACAATGACTGGTACTTGCCCCAACGAATACCGAATTCTGTCGGGGTCGGGACACGTGTGATACATGCGAGGCATAACCTGTAAAGTACAAAGAGGAAGCAGAAGACAAAAAACACCAAAAGAACACATAATCATTAGTTAATGCTTGCTCATAGTATTTGAGTGGGGGTATTCAGGAAACGCACTCATTAAAACGTCTCTAGACCATTATAACTAAGTGTGCGTAAATGTCAACACATTCAAGAGTCGCGAGAACAGAAATCAACTCTAAATATCGAGTCGGTTGGGGGGTCGAGAGAGAAAGCTTTCATCGTTGGCCAGAGATGTGCCCCAAAAAGGTTTGAAAACAATTTCATTTGAAACAAAACAGTTTGGTCCTTGGGCATTGAGGCATTGGGCTTGGGCCCCCTAAAGCATGCAATATTAGTTTACCGATTGTCCTATATACAAGTAAAATATTCATAGATTAATCAATCGACTAGTCTCAATAATCAGTTTTCAATATTCATGTCTTTGCTTGAAAGCGGTTTTAATTCGCCTTTCCGAAAAATGGTGATAAGAAGAAAACGATAGTTTATTATATATGTATGTACAAAGTAGTTGAAATTCTTGAGCATCTCTAAGTAAATGTTTATGACATGGAACGCCTTTCAAGTTCTAGGTCATGCCAAGCAAGACTTAATAGAACTTTTAGCATTGAAAGCGGCATTATTCTTCTCTTTGGCTCTTCTTTTCTTTCTGCTTTTTTTACACTCTGTATGTTTTATGTGCGTATGTTTTATATCTACTTCTCGTTTCGTCCTTCCGTTGGTCTCTATCAGTATGTGTGAGTGTGTGTGTGTGTGTGTGTGTTTCCGCAAGATTTAATTGCACAGCAGTCAACGTGATGCCTCGCTCAAAGAGACAGTGAAAAAGTAGATGCCCCAAAGACGCAAGGCATGGAGCATCATCCCAGGGAATGGCATTAAAATTGTATTGTTATTTGTATTTCACTTGCGCTCCGCTGCCTTTGCCCGACAACCGACTTAATTGTCTGGCAACTCATTAAGAAAAAAAGAACGACAGACAGCTAAATGAGAGAGCAGCTTCAGCTAAACTAAATGCTGTATTTACAAAACGGTGGGCGTGACAATGAGCCAGTCATTGGCATTATGCTCCAACTATCTCATACAGTATTTATAATGTTTTCTTTTACATTTGTTTTTTGTTAAGCGGCTTTTAACTCACTGGAGACCAACAGTGGGCAATCTCTCTAAGATGGTCTTAAACATCATAATAATAAATGGAAATTAAGTCTATACTAGTTGACTAGAGATTGTAGCAATTCGTTACTGAATTGTAAAACCCAATTCAATTGCCACTTTTCAACACTTGTCACATTGGCCACAGTGCAC
This sequence comes from Drosophila tropicalis, assembly GCF_018151085.1. Lineage (NCBI taxonomy): Eukaryota > Metazoa > Arthropoda > Insecta > Diptera > Drosophilidae > Drosophila > Drosophila tropicalis. The sequence continues at coordinate 4,274,112 of NW_027172602.1, read as the reverse complement.
ATGCAGAAAAGTATGCAATAATTTATTTCGAACGCAGAACATGTATTCTACAAACCGAATGGCACGTTGTTCGATTTTAATTGCATTTACATGGCAAAGGAAAAGAGTGAGAGAGAGTGAGAGAGAGCGAGAGAGAGCCAGACTGTATGATACACACCAGAAATGGGTGGCATGGGCAATAGGCAGAAAGTAAATGAATGAAAACAAATGAAAGAATGAGACAACATACCCTTCGCATAGATACTGGGATTATAGGCTGTAAATTGACACGTTGGCATATTCAGATTGTGCACCATGCCCATCGACATACGCGATACGGAGGAGCGCTGCAAAAGAAATAGAGAGAATGAGAGAGAAGACAAAGATTACTAACAGAAGGTTGATTTCTTGCTTTTGGCTTTAAAGCCTTCAACTTTAACTCTTTGAACTTTAACTTGGCCAACAGTTTGTGACTTTCATAGCTTACCTGATGCGTTTGAACAGCTTCCAAATCGACCAGAGGACAGGAGCTGCGATGTTGTTGCTGAAATTTGGGCTGATAGGGTTCCAGCATACGAATTTTGCCCCAACGATTGAAAAACAGCATTATGGCCCCTACCCAAAGGACGAGAACGAGGCCAACAATTAGCACCTCTTCGGTGCGTACAATAATCTTGGGACCTGGGACAGCAAGGAATAGAGAAAGGAAAATGGAAAATTCTTTTATCTTGAGTAAAGGATTTGAGTGTTTTTTCTTGTTCTTGGATTATTTAAAGTCATTCTAAATCCAATTTGGGTTTTAAAAATTGACAGCACGTTCTGAGACACACGTAACCAGCACGCAAACTCACACACACACACATAAATCAACAGCTTAAGAGTCAGATTCGAATTCAATTATCAGAGAGACGCAGACACAAACGAAGTAAACATAAATAAACGTAATGGCAAATGTAATTGCCTGATGCCACGGATATTACAGGATATCCACAGAAAACCCGAAACGATAAGTCCGTTTTATTTATGATTTTTCAAACAGATGTGGCAAGGATTCGTAAAGGATTCAAGCTCATTCCGAAACCCGTATAACATTTATGTGTACACACATCTGAGAATTGAATAAAATCTTGATAAGAATTCAACTCACCCGTCTCCACATTTGTGCTATTTGTGGACATGGCAATGCCTGTGGCCAGTCCTGCATCGGAGTCCACTGCTCCACTGCTATCATCTCCGGGCTCCAACTCTTGGCTCCCAATATAATCCTCCGATGTACTTGAACTCGTACCGGGTGCTAATGACCCGGATGAGGATGATGATGACGGGGACATTGCAGCCGTTTCCTCAACTTCAACCAGAAAGTTTGTACCCTTCCATCCAGAGCCCCATTCTGCATGAATATCAAATTATGAAAAGTTTTTCTTTTTCTTTTTTCTTTTGAATACTCTTGATATGCATTTACCTTCTGAAATGCCTGTTGAAGTGCTGACCTCCTCGGCAAATGCGGCCAATTTGACAACTGCAAAGAAAATGGCAAAGAAATGCAAGTTGAAAGAAGAAGAAAAAAAAACGATTGACTTTGGCCAAAGGACACAAGTTTTTGCAGAAAGCATAACGACAACTTTTCAGTCAAATTGTGTGGCATGTGGCAAGCATTTTATATGTGTGTGTGTGTGAGTTGGTGGTTGTATACAGTCCAGTTGAAGAGAATAATATGCAAATCACATTTCAAAAATGTGTTTAATAAACAAATCTGAATAATATATTAAAAAAATTAATACCTAATCGATGTGAAAAGTTGAATACTTTCTAGAGGGCATAAAGATGGAAAACGTTTCGGATACATTCAAGTCATTGCGACAGCGCCGAATTGCAGGATGCTGTCAGCCATTTTCACCGGACACTGCCTTACGGCACTACATGTCTTCAAGCTGAGACTGGTGGAACTGCATGGAGCCGGAAATCCTGGAGATAGCTCAGATACTCGAGAGTCTGGCAATTGAAAAGGCTAGAGAAGGCTTTAAAATCAACGAAAAACGAATGGAAAAACATTGAAAATTAGCAAACTAAATGAACAGCCCTCGTCCCTGAGTTGAGCTCGTATTTAAGTTATTTAATACATGTCTTAGTTTTTCTTTTGTGTGTTTGCGAAAGTGGCAAGAAGAAAAGGGCATACTAGAATGCAGAAGAGTTAAGAGGGAAGCAGAAAAGGACGAACGGACAGGATGTTGATGTGCCTTGCCATGGGTGAGAAATTTTGCAGACGTTTGCAAAACTTCCAACTAAAGTGCTTCAAATGCATACACACTTGGGGTGTGAGTGTGTGTGGGTGTGTGGGTGTGTGTAATAAACTCATACTCGTATGCAAGTTAAAACTTAATGCGGCACTTTTCGCACTTCTGCATCTACATACATACACACGAACATTCAGACACTGAACAACTTGACTAAAGGTTGTCGAGTGCATTAAAAGTTTTCCCTCTTTTGATGATGAAAATGAAATTGGATGAAACAAAAAAACGAGAGAGAAAACGAAAAGGAAAGGAGACGGCTGATTTATTGCCACAGAAATGGCCTTCATCATTTATAAGTATCATCTACTCCCCGTCTTGAACTGTGAGCATTAAAAGGACCTTGAAAACGACACCAAACGAAACCATTAACATTATGTGGTTTCTTGTTGTTGTTTCATTTCATTTACTCCTTCCCTTCCAACCCCTCCCCACCCCCACGCCTTGTCTTCAATCAGAAACTATTTACTAATTCACTCGTTTAGTTGCTTGCTTAATTTCGCTTAATTTGGTTAATTACACATGTTCGACACGCTTTCTCCTATGCTAATCTATGCCAAAGTGAACTAATTAACATAAACAAATTGTGGCCCAATTCCCATACCAAATCACAAATAAAGGACCAAGGGCACACACACACACACACACAACCAGAAAGGAAGAGAGCAACATAACTTCCTGGAAGATGAGCAGGAAAAAGACAAAATTTCCCCTAATTTATGAATGAACGGAAAATGCTTGAAACCAAAAAGAAAAAACAAACAAAAATAAAAAGAAAAACAAGTAAAAACATGAGTGAGTGAGAGAGACAGAGACATTGAGACAGGAAAGTGTAATAAAATTGAAATTAGCCATGAGGGCCCCTCAAATATGGGCAAAGGGTGATAAAAACCGGAAAGGAAATGCAGGTAACTAATCGTAGGTGAGTCTATGTGTGTGTGTGTGTGTGTGTGAGACTTGTGTCACAAGGCCATTAAATAATCATTAAAGACAAAAATAATAAAGAAATCATCAACAAGTACTTCATATACATATATGTCCATGTAAGAGTAAGCACCAAAAATTTTACGCAATTTTCCAGGGTTAACCACAAACCCAACAGACACACAAATTTCCAGGAAATCAATAATAATAATAATAATAGTAACAACAACAAGTGATAAACAAAAGAAACTATTCAAATTTCGAAATTATAGCAGACTTTGCCTCATTAGCACAAAACCTTTCAACATTACATTAAGTATGTCCCATCGAAAGAATACTCAAAGGATAATCACCTAAATTGGTAGATCATTTAGACAGAGTCAATATAATCATGTGTCTAAACTAAGAAAGCTTTAATAAAAATGCTTTTAGAACTATTCGAACCACAAAAATCTCATAGATAGGACAAATTTCCAATTATTTGCTTGAGAATTTGATAAATGTTTCCTGAGGACATTTGATGTAATTTGACATATTAGTCATATGATTAACGGTAAACATTCATACTGACTTACATTTCTTGATTTGGCATTTAAGTTTCATTAATATAAGGGCATTCTTAGTTCATTCCACTCTTTCCCAGACCAAATTCAAACGAAAAGAAAAGAATTACATATTCTAGAAAAGTTCTAGAAACTTTTGTCCGAAAAAAAATTTGTCACATTATGAATAATTACAAGTCCAGGAACAAAAGATAACCAACAGAAATTCCTTTGTTCCCTTGACCTCACCTGCCTGGAAGCCACAAAATTCAACTACGAATTATAAAGACAAAAGCTATTGATTTTGTATAGTTGTGTGTGAGGTAAGGATTGTTAATTTTGCATTTTTCTCTGACGCTTGGTTGTCCTTTCTCTCCTCATTATTTGCTCTTTTTTGGGGGCATTACATATCAGATTCAAGTAAAAAGCAAGTAAATAATGAACATACAAGAGAAAACGAAGAAAATGCTCGCAAAGCTGCTTACTTACATATATATATTTGACATGTACGTGAATGAAACCCAGCAGACATTTTACTCTTACTCCTTTCTAAAGGACCCAAAGAGATATGGAAGAGAAGGAGTAAGAAAATGGGGAAAAGCACTTTAAGTTACTTTAACTAGAATTTAATATATAAAACACTTAAGCTTAGATGAGGCAGGCCATTTAGGGATTTTTCTGTTAATTAGTTGGAATTTTCATAAAAAACATTCTGTTCTTGAATAATCCTTGTAATATTTTTGGCACCCTTTTGACCAAAAAGATATCGAGACTCATAAACTGGGTCATGTAACATATTCAAGGCCTAGAATGCATCAACTTTCATTTATTTGTCAGTATTTTATATTGATTGTGAAATCTTTCTTTATCCCTTGATAGTTATATATGTTATGTATGTGTATGTTATGTATGTATGTGTGTGTGTTGTGTGTATATATATATACGTATATTCATACATAACTAAGTAAGTTAAAGTTCGCTTGAGGGGGCACAGTTGCGCACAACTGTACCGAAAATCCATTTTGATTTTTGACAGCATTCGGATAAATGGACTGCTGTGATTTTAGGTCATGGTCATTCCAGACAAGCCTAAGCACCTGGTCATGTGGGCAAATCCCTGACAAGTCGCCCACTTGTTGTTTGATTCGCGGATTCGTGTGACTTGCTCCTTCTCCCTCTCTCTCGCTCTCTCTCTCTGTGTGTAAGTGAGTGCATCAAGCTGTGCCCCGTGATGAGGCCAGCCCATTGCCAAATTAAGGACTAAGTAGTTTCGCCTTGGCCAAAAGAAAACGAAAATATCTCGTCAGGTGTGTGTGTGTGTGTGTGTGTGTCTATGTGGCACATGTGGCTGCCACATAGATGGCATTTCCCAGCACTAAGGCAGTGAATTTCCATATCCATCCAATTTCTCATTTCCAGGACAGGGGAACTTTTGGATTTTTGCATTTGATGCGGAAATACCAAGAGATGGGCATTTCCGAGCGCCTATGCCAACAGTCATGGATCAACAAGTGGTGTGTGTGTGTGTGTGTGTGTGTCACCAGGGTGACCAGGTTTCTTTACACTCTATTATTTACCTGAGACCTCTGTGTGTGTGTGTGTGTGTGTTTGCCACGCGGTTTGATGGTTTATGACCAACATTTATGGGCCAAGGAGTTGCCAAATACACGGAAAATGCATTTCGTAAACAAAAACGCAAAAATGCATTTGACATATTGGTTGCCTCCTATTTGCACCTCCCATTCCAACACCCACACACACCCTACCTACTGGCTATCTCTCTCTCTCTCTCTCTCTACCCACTTTTTGTTACGTTTTTTGTTGTGTAGTTGAAAAAAAACAGAGAAAATAGAGAAAAGACAAAGTAAAGTGAAGGAAATGCTTCTCTCTCAATGTCCTGTGCCTTGATCACAGATGTTCGATGTGCTATGATGTCTCTGTGGCTTGTCCTTGTCCTCGTCCTTGCCATTGTTTTTTTTCCTTCGTTTTCAGGACCAGATGGCTCAAAACAAATAAAAAAAAAACACGCAAAAATATTCAAGACTCGACAAGAATTAAAGAAAGAAAGTTGCATGGAATTGCCAATGGAAATTTACATTCCCTTTTTGCCCGTTCGGAAACATCACATCACTGACTTGTTTTCAGTTACAGTTTTCTATCCGTTTGTTTGTTTTTTTTTAGTGATAGTTTTCTTTGGGTTTTTTTCAATTTTTGCAGCTCTCCCCTTCTCTCATTCCCTGCTTACGCTTGAATGAATCATTTGTACACACTTGACTTCATTTAGAGATTCGCTTCCATTCCCCAAACCTTTTGCACAAGGATAAGGACTCTGGTCATTCGGTTGCTTATTCTCACTCACATCGCCCCCCACACGTCCAGAAAACGAATTGAAATTAAAAGTAACTTCAAGTAACAAACGATAACTATCGAAAAACTTGGGAAATATATATTTCAGAGAGAGAATTTTCCCATCGTCTATGCCATTTTGGGATTTACCAGCAAATTATTCTTGGGAAAAACTGCAATTGCGTGTGAAAAACTCAACCAGATAGGGGCAAGACAATCGTATGGAAATTCTATTAACTTTCTTCCACCCAAAATCATAATCATAAACGAGTAAAAATCTACACATTATCTCAAAAGCTAGTGGGTGGATCCTAAAAGGATCTCAGCAGGAGCTCACACACAAATATCTTAAATATGAGGTTTCACACACACTCTTTATGGTGGGTTAAGTCCATTATGTTTTCAACAGAAGAAATATATTCAGAATATCGAATTTTTTATCCTCTTCCAATAAGTTTTCTTAACTCTTGTCATTTATTCACTTGATTTTGAGTCTTCCTTGGTTAAAACATTGCCATTGCCCCCATTAAATTTTATATGTAGAAGATTATAAACTTTTCAAAACATCGTGAGAAAGAAGTTAACTAAGCCTAACTAACATATATCTGGATCTGAATCTTTTAGAGAGTGAATCAAATATAATCTTTGTCTAATGCCTAGTATTAATATATTTATCTAACATTTTAAATAAATAAAAACAACTAAGGATAATTCCTAAAGATTCCTATTCTTTTTAAATCTTTAAAGTTTTGTTTTTTCTTCATCTTTATTTCATTATTTGACTAAAGATACGAGAACATGAAATAGAGAAGAGAGAAACAATTTATCTTAAGAAAATATTATTCTTGATCAGAATTAAAAATTAGCTGATAGTGTATATATATAACTTTTGGATAATGATAATGCTAAAGAGATAAAGACTTTACTTCTTGGACATTAATCTGCTTGAGATTAATTTTTGAAAGCATTTATTTCATTTTGGTTTTTAAGAACCAAATTATATTAAGATGACTAAATTTTCCCTTTGACTTTAAACGTTAACTATTCATAAACTCAGCTTAAATGCAAGATTTGCTTTATCGATAATTGCTCTATTATAAAAATTATAGATATTTTTGTATATTTGCATAAATTTATAGTAGATAAAATACTTTTTTGAAAGTTATATTAAAAGATGACTTTTGAAACTTTTGTTGTGTGATGACAAAACTAATGAAGAAAGACGCCAAAGACTTAAGGATCATGCCGAATAGATATATAACAAGATAAAGAATTTTCCTGGAGATTTTAACAACAAACTAGAAGAGATGAATGCGATTTCTAAATGTTTTCTAAAATGCAATTTGATTTCATTGAATCCCAACATGCTCATCATCTAAAAGTTCTAAAACTTTTCACAAACTTTTCAAATGATTAGCTAAATATAAGATTTTATTATTTAATTTATGAAAATTGAAAACTAAATTAGATAATATTGAGTTTGTATTTATAAACAATGGCAACAAATGGTTGACTTGTTTGTTGTTTGTTTGTTTGTTTGTTGGGCCTTGGGTTGTGATTGTGAATTCAACTGCATTGATTTAATTGAGTTTGAATTCGCAAATAGCCACACTATGGCCTTTTGCACTTCATTTCATTTATCAATTGAGAAAAATTGAAAACCACCAACAACATTAATTTGTTGGTGCATGTTGCAGTGGCAGTTGCAGCTGCTGCTGCTGCTGCCGTTGCAATTTGCATTTGAATTTGAATTTGCATGACGATTTAAATTTCATTTTAGCATTTTCAATTTGCATTTGCCATTAACCTTGAGCCACGAGAGACCAGAAATGTCCAATAATGAATGCCAGCCAATATGAGGAACTCAACTCGACTCGACTCAACTGAAGTGAAAGACTTCCTTTCCTTCCTATTTCATTCAGCTATAGAAATTTTCATGTGAAATGCTGAACCCAAGACCCAATCAATAGAATGGTAATGGTAACAATGCAACAGATAGAAAAGCATCAGCAGCGGCAGCAGCAGCATCAGCAGCAGATGTCCAAAATGATGATGGTGTTTCTATGATATTTCTCCAGATAGCCATGAGATGATGGCCAAGTTGCACTTGTGGCCCGGCGTTAACGGCGTTTCGTTTGGCTGCGCCACGGCGTTTGCCTAACAATTGCCACAAAAACTAGCCACAATGGAATGGACCAAGGCCGAAACACACACACACACACAGACACACAGCAAGAGACACACAAAGACAATCGCACACAAGTTGTTGTTTGGTGAGAAAGCGAGAGAAAGTTTTATAAGAAAACCATAGAATTTGAAAACGAAATCAATGCCAATAATAATAAAAGAAACTGAATACTAAAACAGAGAGAGAGAGAGAGAGAGAGGGGGATGGACAAATTGTAGAATGCAAAGAAAGGGTTATTCTAACCAAAATTTTAAAGCCAAACAAAGAGATAAAGAGAGAGAGAGAGAGAGATACGTTTCTTGCCCTTATTCCTGAAAACCTCAACCCTTACACATTTTTGTCTTACCAATATTTCAATATGCTCATACGTACATACATATATAGTAAATATCAAATCAAGGCCAAATCTTTACATTTTAGCCAGGTAGTAGTGGTCTTTGATCTTAAGCCATGCACACGTGCGTTTTAGCGGAAAAAAAATGTAGATAGAAGAAAGTAAAATTACCTCTGAGCTGAGGTAATAAAAATTGTTCACTATCTGGCTAAGCGGATTAGCGGATTCAGGTAAAGAGAGAGAGAGCAAGAGAGATAGAGAGAGTGGGAAATTCTTAGAAAATTCGCGATAGATGTAAATCACCCCCAAAAACCTAAACGAGTGGACTACCTGACCAAAGAAACTCCGATCACTCGCATACCTCTCTCTGTCTGTATAAAAGCTGGCTGTCCATCATAAAGGACAAACAGTTATTGACCAAACGTTCGAGTGACAAGAACTCTCAAGACGAAAAACAGAAAGTAAACGTATATAACAATTATCATGGGTTGCTGTACGAGCACTTTGAATCTAAAGACATCCAAACTGGACTCCCTGGACGATAGTGTCTATATGGATCATCAGCGTGGCTCATCGAAACGTTCATATAGCAGTCGCCAGACCATCAGTAGTGGACTGGGCAGTGCCTGTAGTACACCGTCCAGTAGTCGTGATCGCAGCATCTGGAGTAGAAGGAGCAGCAGTCCGGCAGTTACCAGCAATCATTCGGTATTGATCAACAATGGTCAGCCGAATGTTAGACCCATTTGTGATGACTTTGCCGAACAACCGCTGGAATTGCAGGAACGATCACAGGGCTATTATACATGCAGTAGTTCGGCCTCGACACCAACCAAAAGTCAATTGATACGTACCCAGGATATGAATTCATCGACATCGTGTGCCTCAGAGGCGGCATCTGAATCCTCATCGGCATCCCAAACGGATTCATCGCCTTCTTCGCCTGTCATTGGCAATCTCGAATGGGAAATGTATATGATGCAGCATGCCCAACGCATTATGCCCAAGACATCATCACCGATCTGCCAGAGACGCTGCGACAACGACAAGACCTTCGAATTGCCCACCCGATCCAAGTCGTATCACAAGTGGCGGAACTATCTGCAAACGACACCAGCACACATGCTGCACAATGTCACCAATATACCCGAGGCCATTGCTGGGCACTTTTGTCCCACCGACTTTCCAGCCTTCAGCGATCTCGAGGACATGGAGAGTGCAGCAAAGCGTTACAAAGTGGATGCAACCGCATTGTATACCACCTCCCAGTTGCTGGCAGGACATACCCAGACCATAACCACGGATCTCTAAACCTCATCGTTCGAACATTTGAGCATTTTTTTTCTCTATATATTTTGTATATGTATCTTCGCTTTGTGCCACAGGCAACAGGTGTGCCCAAAATGGCAAGGAAATGGAGGGATAGGGAAGGGAGGCCAATTAATTTGTTGGCAAACTTTTGTTAAAAGTTTGTTATAACAAACAAAAAAAAAACTGAAACAGGAACTAAATCGATTGCCAAGCAATGCTAAAATTTCTAGATTTAAGCAAATTGCTTGTATAAATTGTATAAAATTATATGTAATAACTTTTTTTTTTTTTTTTCTCATCGTTTAAAACAAGGACAATAATTTATGGAATATAAATTAATAAAAACTTAAATTAACAAATTTTTAAAAACTATAATTTTTACTCTACCTTTCTTTAAACAATTTATTCATAATCAATGTGAAAACCGTTTTGGTTGACTGTGATAAACATTTAAGTGAATGTTTTTGAATACAGTGAACAAAGTTTTATAGTCTACTCCTGTGGGTCCTTTTTCAATCTGTAAAGTCCCAGGAGGAAGAACTCGACATTGCCCCTTTTAAGTCTTTATTAGAGACCTCAGCGAATGAATATCAATTCAAGTTTACAATATTCAAAACGAAATGAATGAATTGAATGACTTTAACACAACATTCAAACGAAACGAAACGAATTGAATGGAAGACAATAATTTGCTATGATTCGAATGCATTCGAATGATTGCCCTATCATTGAACTAGTCTGGTCCTTGGCTTAGTGCCTTATTAATGTTTCCTGGGTTTGTGGCATCATAGGAAATCCTTCCTTCCAATTAGATTCATAGCCTTCAAAATGCAATTATTAATTGTTCTAATCAAAATAGGACAATACGAATAATATGAATGATTCGTGTGACTTAGAACATTTCAATGCTTTGATACTCAATTCATTGTCTGTCATTCGACTTTGATGTTTCCATGATTCAAACAGTTCTCTCTCTCTCAAGTATTTGCAACTTAAATCGTTATATTTTGTTCATATAGCAAAAATAATGAGTCAACTCTTTAACTAATTAAATGCCAGCTTACCACAAATTGATTGCAAATGCGTTAAATGGACTGCACATACATATGAATATAAAACAGTAATTTAGTGATTCCCTTTTACACTTTTATTTGGTGGAATAATAAATTTACAAATTTACAAAAAACCAGAGGTCCGGGGCTAACTTCGACCGCGTCAAAGTTTGTATACCCTTGCAACTTTTTGGTAACTCTTTCCTTACCTATTAGCCATCAATGTGGAAGAACGTTTTATCCAAAAAGGCTTGAGAAAGAAAGGCCTACAATCATAGGAAATAACGAAGATATTGATCAAAGTCACTGTTTTTCACCTCTAGCTTCCTATGGGAGCTGTATGATATAGTCACCCGATCTTTATCAAATTCGACACAGTCGTTAACAGATATATTAAATTAAGAAATGTTTAATTTGAAAACAATCACGTTAAAAGTAACGAAGTTATTAACAAAAGTCACTGTTTTCAACCGATCGTTCCTATGGCAGCTATATGATATAGTCACCCGATCTTGATCAAACGTGGCACAGTTATTTATAGGTGTAATAAACTCTCTAATATTAAGTTTCACAATAATAGCGCAGAAAGTAACGAAGTTGTTGAGAAAAGTCACTGTTCATGACTTTGGGGTTTGTATGGGAGCTATACGATATAGTGGTCCGATCTAGCTGAATCCGAGATATACAACGCCTGCAGTATATACAAGCCTACGGTCTAGGAGGAGTTTGCTTTGATCCAGACGGACGGACGGACGGATGGACATGGCTAGTTGAACTCGTCTCGTCGTGCTGATTAAGAATATATATACTTTGTATGGTCGGAGATGCTTCGTTCTATGCGTTGCACACTTCTGACCAAAATTAATATACCCTTTTTGCAAGTGTATAAAAATGCCAGTATAAATGGATAATAATTAATGACACCGAAACGAATGCAAACCCATCAGACATAAATACATACATACATATGTATGTAACTATGTATGTATGTTTGTGTATGTATACAAATGTGTCTACAATTTTGCAATTAGCCGAATTCAAATAGACAAAAGACACCATAAACCGCCCTCTGGGCTTACAATCTAAATGAAATGTAACTACATTCCACAGTATTTCTATGTATGTATGTATGATTACCCACACATGTACCTCTAATTATAACTTTATACATTTTTGATCATAACGCTGATTGTGTATATATGTATGTAGCGTATACATTTAGCTTATGGCCATTGGCCAATCCAAATGGACATACGTACGTACCTTTTACATATACTTTTTGGTGGCTAACTGTTGATAATTTAAAAGTTATCAACCAAATTGTAAGAGAAACAGGATCGACTTTAATAATACCCTGTCAGAAGTATTTCCTGGCAAGCCTTTTTGATCATCTTCTATATCCTAAAGAAACTCAAAACTCGAGTTTAGATATTCGCTGCAATAAAGAAATCCTTTTATCTCAGTTTTTTTGCAGAACATTCCAGAATTTCGTAATGTGAGTCGATGACAGTCAACAAGAATTTCAATCTGGCATAAAGTCTATCGAAATAGATATATTTCTGATCTTTTTCTTTTCAGGACATCCAGAAGATCTTAAGCTGGGTTTAAGCTTGATTCTCATATTGAAAAGTCTTTTAACTACTCCTTTATGCAAAATAATAAAAGAATTCTGAATAAAATGGCATATTAAAGACGCCAAAATGTATAAAACAGACAAAAGAAACCATTTTCCTATAAATAGTTTTGGGAATGAGCTAAAAAACAAAGAACTGAAACCGAAAAATGAGAAGAAACTGCCTGAAAATTGCATTATTGACTCTACTCTGTTTCGTACCTTTACCTTTGAAAACAGAGAGGATAAAAGTATAAACTCTTTAAAATTAGATATGCCCCACTTTAAAGTGTATTTTACTGTAATAATATTGATTTTGGTTCACCTTTTAGTGCTTGCAATTGCTGCCAGGGCTTGGTCAACGTCTGGGGGCTTGAATCCAAGGGATTGGCAATGGGATGGCCATAACCAACTATGTCAAGTGTCAGTACCTTAAGGTACTCTTGTCCCAACCTTGCTGACAAGCTTCTTTTGGGCTAACTGATGGGAGGGGCTTTCAAATTGACGTTGCCAAGCGAAAGAGAGAGCAAGAGAGGGGGAGACAAAGGGAGACAGTTTGCATTTTTGAGTTACCACAATTCTGGGGGACTCAATAGTTCAATTCGCCATCAGTCAATCAATCTATCCAATCCAATCAATCAATCAATGAACTAAACACTAAACTGTATAATTATAATGTCGTGCTAGACCACATGCACACACACACACCACATACGCATACATATGTATAACAAAATGTGGCCATTTCTAAAAATATGCGAGGTCTATTGAAATGCAATTCGAGCTAAACCAAAAAATAATAATAAAGGCCAATAAATTCAATGAATGAACACACAAATATAAAGGGAATGTATAAATCAATTTCAACAATTTAATGTCCACTCAAACACATACACACGCACACACACACACACACAGATAAAACGGCTATGAAATTATTAAACTTTTGTTCTCCTCCTCCCTTTCCCTTGAGGCATTTCTTCTATTGTTAAGTCTCTCTCTCTCTCTCTCTCTCTCTGGTAATAAATAGTAAATCGAATGCCAAAGAAAAAAAAAAACCTCATATTTTGGTATTTTATGCGAAAAATATTTCATGATGGGCATCTATGGGCGTGGTCTATATACCATCTATGTATGTATGTAAGGAAGGAACAGCAGTTGAGTAAATATTTCCGATCCTTTAAATAAGTATGCTACAAATTTCCCATTCCTTATCCATTCTCAATGATTGTGAATTTCAAGTTTTCTTGCAGATATAGAGAGTGAGAGGTGCTCCACTGATAATGTTTATCAAAAAACTATATATCCAAATTTTACACCATAACTAACCTATGCGAAATCATTTGGAAAAGTATTGCAAATATTGATTAAATTAAGCAACAAAAATGTTGCCAAATTGTTTGTAAATATGTACATATATTCTTTTTTTGTTTGTTCTGCATAGATAGCATAAGGTGAACGTGACTTGGTAAGTTGTTGTTGTTGTTGTTGTTGTTGTTGTTGTTGTTGTTGTTGTAGTAGATTGGCACATCAAGGAAAAAGTTGAAGCAATTTGCAATGGACGAGTTACTGCTGCTAGTTGACCCTAGAGTTAAATGAAATATGCATGCTCTTTGGCTTTTCATATTCTGACTCTTGGGCTGTGACTTGCTGACTGGCTGACTAACTTTAAAGTGCTGGGGATGCCTGTGCCAAAAACTATCTATTACCCAACCAGTATATGCATAATTCAAGGACTCTAATGGCAGACACACACACACACACAGAGAAAGAGAGAGAGAGGCAAAAGAATGAAATAGAATTTGTATGTATGTATGTATAGAAAAGACACTTGACTAGCCCAAGGTGTTGCTCTGACTCCTAAAAGTGCGACACTTGTTTCCAACCAGGAACAAAGGCAGCAACAGAAAATAATAGGAAATAGCAAAAGATAAGGAGGAGAAAAAGAAAGGGAAAGAAAGCAAGAGAAAGACATTGTTATGCCCAACTGGGACAATCAATTGTTGAAAACAACCAACCTAGCAATGCAATGTGAAGAGGTATACACATCTAAGTGTGTGTGCTTTAAGGCAAAATTGGAACAGGAGCAAAATGAAACTGAAATAAATCCTGTTTGCCCATCCATACATACATACATACCTACACAATGTATGTATGTAGCCGAGAAATGCTTGTAAGCCGCTCTAATTACAATTTCGGCAATTTAAGTAAAACGATCCGAGGGATTTAGATTTATATTTAAGTATATCTATGCGTATGTGTGTGTGTGTGTTTATGTGAGTCCGCGCCCGCAAAATCCCACTTGAGTGTCGCGTGCTTTGCGGTGTCAAATCTGGCCAAGATTAAGCAAAAGAATGAACCAAAGCCACAGATTAAATGGTTTTTATGATGAAAAATCTCACCCACTTTCTTGCGGTCTAACGAGTATCTGCATACATACATAGGTACATATATCCATACGATTCCATTTATCTATCTACGTATGTATATATGAATCTGTTACGGTTTTCGAAGGCGTTTAGCGTGAAATTTTCTCTGCTGGATTAGCTCATGTTGCGGTTTAATGCAGCTGTATGAATATGTTGTCCCTCTCTCCTCTCTCTTTCACTCTGTCTCTTATATTTTGTGTGTAGGGCATAAGCCATTTAGCCCCCTGATGAATTTATGGCTATCCCAAAGGCCAACTGAGCCCGCATCTCTATTGATTTTTCTCCTAGAAGAAAGTTAAAAGAGTCCAGAAATTGATGGATAGTTTGCCTGATTGAAGTTGATGGGCTGAGAGCTCCATCGCCCCCCTTTCTGTTCCCCCATTACTCAAACATGGTCCCACTCTGTTAAATTGTAATCGAAAACCAACAAAATTACAAAAGAGGGTAGACACAAACACACACACAGAGAGAGAGAGAGAGAAAGAGGTGGAGGATGACCGAACACACACATTTTAGTATACTTATATGTATATAAACTTTGTGTTTAATCAAATTCAATTATGAAAATAATCAAACAAAAACGTTTCGAATTTTCTTATACCTATTACAGCTTCTTTTCAGACATTCAGAAGCTAATTTATACAGGGTATAATATTAGAGGGAATAGATCTAGATTTCCATATACATATTGTCCACAATCCACAGTGGTGGCCACAAATTTATGACTATTAGATTTTCAGACTTTAGTTTTGATTTTCTCGACTTCCAAGTAACTCAAACAGAGTTGTCTTGCCATTAATCGATAATCGGAAAGTAGCTCTTTTTTCATTTTTCATTCATTACAAGTAATACCCTACAAATTTGTATCCATGTCCAATATTCTTTTCGTTTTTTTGCGAAAGGGTATCGGAAAATATGTGCCAAAAGCAACAAAGGGAGTCAGTGGTTAGATAGTGGTTAGGGTTGCCAAAGAGGGGTAAGGCTAACGCATAACTGTAAACAAAAGGCTGTCAAGTCGACATATGAGTATGTGTCTGTGTTCACATGGGCGTAGTAAAGCAATCTAAAGGATCTAGCCAACATTTAACAAGCCAATTGACATTTATTTCTAAGCTAGAAGTATTTAAGTGACAATTTTATAAAAATCATATTAAATCTGAGATAATATAACATTTGAAAGATATTTCACTGACATTTCACTTATATTTCAGTCTAAAAATTAACTAACTTAAACTCTTCCCTTAAGTAAAGATCTACGCTTCTGTATGTAAAGATGTATGTGTGTGTTTGACTTGGTGTGTGTGTGTTTTGGGGAGTGTGTCAAAATCACATTAGATGCTGTTAACTTTTGTTAGTGACTTTTTTTTGTTGAATTTCCTTTTTTTTTTTTGGTCAATTTGTTTGTTTGCGCACAAATTGATTGATTGCTATTGATGCGTGATTTGTCCTTAACCCTGTCACAGTCACACAGACACAGACACACACACATGAGTTATCTTTTGCCTTTTGTCGTCATCGAACTGATTGTGAGATTTGTGGTCATTATTTCTTAAAAACTTTTTGATTTTGAGTGTGTTAAGTTTTGCTTACACTTGACTTTTGTTTAACTTTCAGATAAATCAAATCAATCTAAGATAACAGAGCCAACAAACAGACAGAGCATTAAGTTGCTTAAGACTTGAAACTTTAAAAGTTAATAAAATCCAAAAAACACATTTAAGATAAGTCAGCACTTTTTGCAAACACAGAACACTGAAAATTGGCCATCTCAGCAGCCGATTGTTGGCCATCATAAAATTGAATTTGCATGTGGGAATACCTGCTAAAGAGAAAGTGATGGAGAGAGAGAGAGAGAGATGACATGATGATGGACCCATGGGCGATGCACGAGAATGAAATATTCTCAGAAACGAAAGGACATACGGACATGCATACGAACAAGGTGGCAAAGGGTTAAATAAAAAACATATTAAAATAAGAAAAGAAAAAAACGAAAGAGAAGAAAAAGATTTTCACCCCTTTTTTTATGACAGGCCAAACAACTCGATATTCTGCTTCTGTTTGCATGTGTGTGTAATACACATGTTGGCCAGGTCATAAAACTGGCTTAAATGCTCCTCTAGCTGCTGCTGTAGTAAAAATGTAAAATTTTCATTTTGCATTCCACTTTCGGTAGGTCAGGTAAAAAAAAAAAGGGGGACCAAATGGGCAGAAGAAATCCATGCCATCGGAGTCGACTGCAAAGTACACTACCATCAAGTAAACTAGTATTTTCAAGAGATCGATAGGCTTATATTTTCATTTACCTACCTCTCTTTAGATTCCAATATACCCTAACAACATACCACCATAGCCAGCCGCAGGATACAAAAGCCCGAATTGCGTGAGCAGAGACAAATTGAAGAGTGAAACAGAACCACACACAAAATAGAAAGGGCGAGGAAAATGTGGGGAAATAAAACCAACAACAACAGCAAGATGAGAAGAAAATAAGGAAAATTGGAAATGGTTTCCATTACAATTTCACATTTGGCATTTGAATTTCAATAACAATTCGTTAGCCCATTGCCCATTGCAAATTGCTAGGCTAGTCGATGATATTTGAACTCATTGAAATAAACTAGTCTTGACCACAATTTTCAATTTAATTAGACACAATTTCAAATGAAATACTAATATTTTCATTTTCATTTAAATGCCAATTAATTAATTATATTTTCTTTCGATGGCCCTCAATTAAATGCATTGCACAACAAATTCATTGCATTTGCATTGAAGTAACAAACATCAAATTAACTATCTTAAATTAGTAATTGACTGAGTAAGTCCAGTTTAGTCTCTGTAATCGAGTTATAGAGCTATTTTAGGCTTTCTTTTGAATGTAAAGTAAGTCATCGTAACGACTTTGGTATACCATGCATCAGATGGGACAACCATTGCCAAGTCATAGGTCTAAATTTATGTAAGAGACTGCTTTAACTTTAGTCAGTAGTTGCAGTTGAGTTGAGTTGCTAGTTGAGTTGACCTTCAAAGAAATAGGCGTATCTATGACCAATTTTCCTAAGACTTTTATGAAATTTTGTAAACTTATAGACTCAAATGGCTTCTATTGGAGTACAAATTTTAAATGAAATACTTTAAATATTGGGCTCAAGTTCTGAAAAGTCCCCAAAATGTAATGACTAAGTAGATTGATCTTGGAAATGTACTACATTTTAGCATAGAATCATGTTAAACAGCCCTATTAAAGTCATCTACTAAGAATAATAAGTGCATATAAAATTGTATGCATATTTGTTCAACTTAATTAACTTGATATCAAATATTAAATAGTACATTCTATTTGTGTTGTAGTCGAGAAGTTTCTGAACTGTTGGCAACATACGTTTTGCTGTTTTTGTTATGGCCATAGTTAGTTTAAGTTAGTTGGAATAGTTGGCCCTGGGGCTATGTAGGTGTAGGCAACAACTAATCGACATTCAGCAAGCATATAACCACATTTAAAAACAAACTTCTTTTACATTGTTTTTTATAATATAATTACCAAGCTCTGAGTGAAGTCAACTAAATGTGTGGAGGGTTCAAAAGGGTTGTAAGAGATCTATTTGAAATCTACACAATGGAAATAAAGAGTAATGGTTGAGTTGTTTAGTTTTCTAATGTCGATGGAGCATGTAACATTTAACAATTTAATGAACAGGCAAATCAGTTTAAGCCTGAGAGGGGCCAAGAGTAACATCGATGAGGTTGTTTGCTGACATGCAAAAGCCACTGTCACGTGGCCTGATTGGCATACAAACCATGGCGAACATATTTTGCCCAGGATGCCACCCATCAACCCATCCAACCCCTTACAAAGCTACGTGTCGACAGGGTTGTCATTGTTGTCTCCTGTCCTCGATCTTCTGCCTTTTAATAGCTGCAGTTGCAATTCATTAACAATTTCCTTCATGTAGTTTAGTTAGCTAGCCAAGTCTTAAGTGGCAATGGCGCCAATGTTGCCAATGTTAGTTAGCTGTGTGTGTGTGTGTGTGGAAGGTCACAAAGTGCACGTGCAAAACATCATAAAGTAAACCCGTTGGAAACCCAAAAACGCCAAATGCTACATGCCAGCATACATTTATTATGACAGGGATCAGGGATTATCATAAAACCGATCTGCACAATCTGTATGCATATATGTCGTAAGTAAGTAGGTAGTTTAACCTTTAAAGGCAATAAGACCCAAAACCCCAAACGCTAGGCTAACGCTAAGCCCTTCGAGGGTTAACCAAAAAAAGGGAAATTCTACCTATTAGGCAGCAATCAATCCAAAACCAATAAGCAGGTAACTCTACGACTTATAAATACTTTGCCTAGTTGATGCAATCATCACAGTCGACAAGCAAACAGAGACCAGAGAACATCATCATCATCAGCAGAAAAAGCAAAATGGGAGCCAGCAGTTCTACATCAACAACAAATCATTGCACTAACGATTCATCGGTGCCGCCTGCCACATGCCTATGCTGCATACCACGTCCACGTTGGCCCAATATGTTGCACAAACTTCGTCGCACATTGCAGCAACGTTTGAATTTTCAATCACAGAAACGTCGTCGAGCTTCCTCTCGACGCTCCATTGGTGGCCCACTGTTGCGTCCCATGCCCAGATGCTCATCTTATGGCTCCTCGGGCACATTGCTGGCAGCCAGCAAATCCAACAAGTCCAACAGGGATACGCATTATGCCCAATGGAAATGCATGTTTGAGGGCGGCAAAAAGCACACCAGAGACGAGGCTTGCCTTCACGACATCAGTGAGGCCCTGTCGGGTCAGACAACACCCAAGGGTTTTCCCTCACACACGGATCCGCAACGCTGTCAATTGCCCGAAGTCCAGAAACTACTCCAACAGCCAGTCTATGATCTTGTCGAGGAGTTTAAAGTGCGGCGTCGTCTTAGCTTCCGTTTGCCCAAACTGATGAAGCAACCAGAGGATACCCCACCAAAGCTTCGTCGCCGTCCAAGTGCCCGTCAGAAGGCAGCGGAGGCGAAACATGATAAACAATTGCAAAAGGATTTGCATGATCTGGAGGATTACTATGGCGGATTTCATTATGCCCAGCGAAATGAACGCTTTGTTCGCATTTAAAATCCTTAACTTAAGACTTAGCCAATATTGTGATAGCTTGTAAGCCCCATTAATATACCTATCATTTGAACCACCATTTGAATAAAATTCACTCATACCCAACATTAATTCACTTTCTTCTTATCTACTAAAGCCAATAACAAAATAAGAAACTTTAACTTTAAATTGGAAAAGAAAACTTCTTTGGAATATTTAAGAGAAAGAGCAGTTTCTTTAAGGCTCTAGAGTCCTTGGAGAGACCTTTGTAGTCCCAGACAACTTTCTCCAATCAATTTGTAAGACTAATTTCATTTCGGAGGCTTCTTCTAACAAAAGTTTCTTTCCAAAATGAATATTTTCTTTGAATATATAAAAAAATATGAATTCCTAAAAAGTATTTGGAATTTGTTATATTTGTCAAGTAAAGTTCAAAGAGTGATTACATCCTTTGGAAACTTAGTCGACATCCTTTTGAAACCTAAAATTCTCGTGTAAGACTGAAAATCTCAAGCATTTACATTTAGAAACTGCATTCATTTGGCATCCAAACATATTGAAACTGTGTCTTTGGTTTTTGGTTGGGTTTTTCTGTTGTGAAAGTTCAAAGTGCCAAGGCGAACATTAAACAGCATCCATTATCATTACCACAGACACAAAAGTGCCAACAAACAGATGCATAATTGTGCGCATAAAATTATATGTATAGAAGGAGGAGAAACGGACCATTTGGTACTGGCCATTAATCAGACCCAAAACTAGAAGGGGCCCCAAGCCAATTTTAGTAGAAACAAAACAAAAATTGCAATTGTGCATAGTAAAAGATACAGAAAGAAATATAGAGGGAGAGAGTGTGTGTGTGTGTGTGTGTGTGTGTGTGAGGGACGTCTGATTTAAGACCTTGCTCTGATTTTATGCTCGAAATTTTTTTCAATCAGCTAATTTTTCATCTTTTTCATATACAAAATATAATTTGCAGCCAAAATGTGCAATATACAAACGAACAGACTTAGATACATTTCATTCATTCAGCAGGAGGTTTATTTTTTTCTTTTTTTTTCTCACATATACAAAATAAGCAACGAACAACGAAAAAAAAAACAACAACAACATGTCTGGTGTCTGCCATGCCAAAGATTTATGGGACTGCCAAGTGGCAAGAGATATGCGAAATGCTTCATAATAATGCAAATGTCTCAATGAAATATTTGTGGCTCGGTTGTCGCCATTTGAAGAGACTTTCGAGTCATCGCCGCAGCCGCAGCCGCCGCCGGCGACAAGTTGAACGTACTCAGGCCAACAAAATTTTTTTTGAACTAAATGACAAGGGCCAAGAGCAAGATAAGTAAAGACATTCGATAACAAGTTAATGAATTCACTTTGGCCAGAATTATGATTATGTTGATAAGCAAGCATAAGCCAGTCAATTGAGTGGATAGTTATTACCACAATCAATTACCAATTTTACCCCATCAAAAGTATAAGTAGAATGAAGCCAAGAAGAAACGTTTGGAAAAGAGGTTAATTCCAATGGCTTAACCCCTGTAAGGATTAGCAGGACACAGCACTTGCTCAAATAATCAAATTGTCACGACTAAGACGACTTAAGCTCAATAGAAATGGACTCAAGAGTTTTCGGTTAAGTCAGAATCAAATGCGGTTTTTACACAAATTGTAATCACTTGGAATTTTCTGTAAAAGAAAAAAACCTCCTTTTTCCATATGGTGAAGACAATTCCAACGTATGCATAGTAAATGGATGTGTGGCTTAATTGATTAAGGGTGAAACTTCTTTCTTTCGTCTTGAGCTGTAATTCTCAACCAGTTTTAAACAGTTTTTGTTTAGAATAGAACTTAAAGGTTCTTGAAATAGTTACGGAGAAAATCTACTCAACTTATAAGATTAAATCACAAAGCAATCCGAACCCCTTAAAAATATCCTTGAGAGATGGAAAGATCTCAGAAAATATCTTAAATGGAAGTAAAGTTTACCTTAGAAAGCCAAAAGATGCCTAAGATAGACCAAAAACAACAAATCAGCAATTGCTAAAGACGAAGAGGACGATGCCCTGACAAAAACAAGACAAAAGGTCTTTAAATAATGACTTAACAAGTGATTTTCTTCTCTACTAACATTTCTATCATAATTTTAGTTATTATTACTTGCTCTTTCAGTCAGCCTATTAACATTTTACCTCTCTCATCTCTAAGCTCTAATTGCATTGATTAGAATTATTTATATCCAAAAATGGTTCATTATCTGCATCGATTCAACTTAATTCATACACTCACCCACACACACACACACACACACACACACACACACACACTTAAACACACTTACTCATAATCGAATGTCTATTCCAATGGCCTAGACGGATTTAATAAACGACCCCAAACAAAAGCACGAAACGAAACAAAAAAATTAACGAAAAAGGCAACACACATTGGCCTAAAGGCCAGACCAGACCCAGTCAAAACAAATGGCAATTGAATCGATAGAAGAAACCAAAGCCAAAACCGAAACCAAACCAAAACCAAATATGGAAACCAAAACTACGTCACGTGCCAAAAGTGGGTGGCAAAATGAATAAGTAAGAAGAGAAGGGAATGAAAGGAAAGGTAGTCGTAGTCGTTCAACAAATGAAAACTAATAGGCAATTATAGGCAAATGCCGGCAGACAAAAACAAAACGTCAGCCTTTGACTGAAAAAGGGGGCCAAAGCTGGGCGTGTGTTTGAATTTTGTATGCCAAATCAGACATTTGACATGCCAAGATGATGATGATGATGGCCGAATGACTATGGTCCTCTCTATACATATATTGATTCAATTGAAAATTCTCTCGACAATATCAATATCATCTAACTTGTAGCCAGATTAATTTTTACATGCCTTAAGATATGGCTTACGTGCTCGGCTAATCATATAAATTTGTCAATTTATGTCTTATTGTGTAGCGAGCCTTCCATGCATATTAAGTGGCTAAGCAATGGCGAGGTGCGGGTAAGTGGAGGCTGCAAAGGAATTCTCGTTTCTTTCTCGTTATTCTCCTCCAGCTTTGGAACGAGGGGGAGAGCTTACCATCAAATTTCAATCACATTTGCTTAAGGTTGACTATTTTTAGAGAGTCTCATAACACTTAATCACTATGCCCAGTGAGAGTGATTTGATTTCGACAGTGTTCAAATTGTTTGAGTTGGGTAGACTGAAAACAAAATACCACAGGATATCAATGGCCATAATGGGTGTTCCATCATGAGGACATCCTATGGTGTAGGTACCTACCATCAGCCACCATGACCATCTTTTAAGTGGATCTTAGGACAAGGAATTCCCTAAAAGAACTTCAAATTACTAGCTATTTGATGTGAATAATAGTCCACGACAAACACCCTGTATTTACACACAGGGTATCCCTGTTTATCCTGCTGCTTACTCCCTCGCCTCGCCGTCATGCTATGTAATCAGTTTTGTCTGTCAAGAGTTTGACTTCCACTTTCGACTTTGTCATTGCTTCGGTCTTTAATGCTCCTCCTTAGAGGAATGCCACTCGAATTGTGTTTTCTTGCAACAACAGTAACAACAAACAACAAGAAACGGCAACAAACATATGGCTGAAGACTATAGGTTTTTATGTTGTATGTTTTTTTCTCTAGGAAATTTGATTTTGTCCTATTTATTTAAATTTATTTTCACTTTATCTGCAATTTGGTTCCGGCTTCCTTTTTCCCTTCATCATCGTTGCGTGAGCATCGGCGTTGGCGTCGGCATCGGCATCGACGTCAGCGTTAACGTCAACGCCAACGACGCGTCGTTGGGTTGTCGAATGCTTTTATTTCCTTTTGACGCTTCCGTCGAAAGCAGACAGACCCAAACGGGAGATGAAGAAGAGCAAAAGAGAGTGACAGGACGAGAGAGAGGTGTGTCTGTGTGTCAGAGAGCAAGAGGAAGAGAGACTCTTGGTTTGAGATTGAGCCTTATGCATATATTACTGTTACATCGACGTCACGTTATTTCATTTTTCCTTTCGCCTTATTATACTCTTCAGGCGAATCGTAAAAAAAGGGTATATCAAGATTGGTACAATGTGCGTAATAACCAGAAGGAAGCACTTGCAAAAGCTCACACATAAACATGCGTGTATGTATGTATGTATGTGTGTATATATTCCTGATCAACATCAGTAGGTTAGTAGAGAGGTTTACATTTATGAAATACCCTTTCATTTATGATCAAAATTCCATTAACATTAGGAAGATTTCTATTTCCAAAGTAAGCTTCAATGCTACAATCGGCTACACAGATAAAAGCCGAACGTTTGCCGAAGTTATATCGGCTTGGCCTTTGCTCGCTTTTGCTCAAAGTCGTACGGGTTCGGGAAACTGTCCAAACCGTTGACACATGTAGAAACTAAATTAGTCTCTCCTCTCTTATGGTAAAATGCACTTGAAAAAATGGATTTTAGTTTTGTCGTGGGGTATTTTTTGTCGGGTATTCGTTAGTCGTTACCCTATACATATCTTGCCAGATGGAATTTGTCCTTCTCTCTGTCTGTGCCCTTTCTCCTTCTCCTTTTTCTTATTTGCTCTTCTGCCTCCCGCGGCGGAGATTGACGTTCGCGTTGACGCTGACGCTGATTGTGTGCAAATGATAGCAATATGGCAACAATCTTTATGTAAACACCCTCGGCCTTCTCGGCCCTTTGGCCCCCTTCTTCACCACATGCCAAGCCCCTTTTGCCACCACATAAGCAACTACCTATAAATATATGTATACAATTTCGCGTTGCGCTTGTTTGCCATTGTTATCATTATGATGATAATAATAACAATAATGACGATGATGATGATGATAATGATGATGGTTTCATTCTTTTTTCCTCTTCACGCTTGTTAGACAACTGCATAATCCCAATCGAAGACTTTGACGCGTTAGACACGATCTGACAGTGAGTTCCACAAACAAATTACATTAGGGGATAACATCAGCCTTTTCTAGTATGATGATATCATGGGTTTAGTTCTTCCTATTAGTTTGCCATTGGAAATCTCGGCAATTGCGAATACTTGGCAAAAACTCAAAGATCCTTAAACTGGTTTACTTTAGGACTCTCTTATCAAATGTAAGTAGGACCTAAAAGAGGACTCAAGTGGCCAACAATCCTCTTACACCAAGTTCGATCCGCTTATTATATCTCATGTCTATCGCATTATACATAATTGAAATGCTCGCTCACATAAACAAATTTAATTTCGTGTTGAGGTGTTTTGCCTTCTCCTTTTTTTTTTTTTGCAAAGTTGATGAGAATGAAAGCGAGAATGAAGAATGAGAATGAGAATGTTGGGTGAAGTTGCAGGTGTATGTGTCATGGCATTTTCTCACAATGTCCTGCTGAGAGAAGTCTCATGTGAATTTTTGCGCTTAATTAAATTTTAATGATACACTTCAAACACCCACACACGCACACGCAGTGCGAGAGAGAGTGAGAGAGAGAGAGAAGAGAGGTGGGCATACACTACTAAATCATGCCCACAAATCCCCAAAGGATTTTGGCAAACAAACGGAAACAAGGGCAACAAAATTGCAATAATAAAAGTGTCTAGCAAAACAGGCGTAATACTCCATACATTTTGTTCCCAACATGTCCCTCACGCCACGCCTCCTCCTTTACCAAAAAAAAGGAACAAAATGAGAAACCCAACATTCATATACATATGTATATATCATCTAAGATCCGCTCTAAGACCCACAAAAAGCCGCTGCTGTCCCTGTGTAGCTGTAGCTGCTCATGCAAAGCCTCCACTTAAGGCACACGCGGCGTATACGCAATTAGTTTGAGTTTAATTTATGTCGCGAAGCGTGCAAACGAAATGACAAAAGGATAAAAAGCGTTACCCCAAAAATAAAACAAATAAAAAAAAAACGAAAAGAAAAGACCCAAAAAGAAAAAAAAAAAAAGTAAATTAGGCAGCTACCCAAGGACAGCAATTTAACTGTGGCTCTAAGCCAAATTCTGTAAGTGGCAATTAAAAAGCTAAATCAAAAAACAACAAAAATGAAAAGGAAGGATAAGGGATCCAGCAAGAAAAGGCAAGGAAACTGCTAATGAAAGACAAGCAAGCTAAATATGCTTGAACAAGACAAACGAACAAAACAAAAAGAAGATAATTATAAGCCATCAAATAATTGGTAAATCATATTATGAATATTTCAAAAACATTTTGATCCTTGCAACAGTTCAAGCCTGAATAGAAAAGATGAAGAAAATTAAGCCCTTTATGTTCGACATTATTGATATTGCTACGATACGATTAAATTCCTAATAGATTACAATAACAATTTGCTTTTAGTCTCTCCTCGGTGGTTTAATGGAAACCTTTCACGTACGTAACTAGGTGGCTTTTTTTCCCCCCTCTGCTTCGTTCAGCCCTTGAGAGATAAGATGAGATGAAGGAGATGTGCAGGATTTTCTTTTGCAATTGTTTTTCTCTACCTCTCTCTCTCTCTCTCTCTCTCTCTCTCTCTCTCTCCTCTCTGTCTTTGGCACATTATTCTGTAATATATATGTATCACTTAAAAAGTAGCATCTTTGTATCATTAGCACTCTGACACTCTTGCCCTTCCACTAAGCTTGCTGTGGTCTGCTCTTTTTTAGTGGCATTGGCCATTTTTATTTTTTTTTTTATTTTGGCAAGACAAAGGCAAATTGAATGAAAATGTGTAGCATACTTAGCGGAGCCCTCTCCATCCGCTGACAAGTGACATTGAAATAACAATAACAAAAATGTATACAAAAAGACAAAAAAAGAAGAAAGAAAATGCTTAGAAAAATGGCATGCCAAGTAGTAAGAGATGAAATGGGAAACCCTTGGTTAGCCAAAGTGGAAGATGGTCGGGTGGTGGATGCCATATTGGCCATTTGATTCAAGGCAAAATGTAAATGACGCCATAATTGCAGGAGCATCATCATCATCATCAAATGGAGCAACAACAAATTCAGTGCGGCATCAAATGCGTGCAACAAAGCGTTGCAAATCGAATACAAGGCTACAAAAGACCCACCGAGTTTTTGACCCACCACAAGCAAACCAACCAACCAACCAACCCTCATTAACAGCCCCTGGAAAGAGAGGAGTCTCAGCCGTCAGAGGTCCACCGAAAACCAAAAAAAAACACTCAAAAACGAAACGAAATACGTTTAGAGGTATCAGCATTTATGTTCGTAACTCAGATTCTAAAGCCAGGAAACGAGATTTTCCCTCTTTTTGGTTTCTTTTGTTGCGCCCCCGCTTTATTTTATAGCCACTTGTTTGCCCCAATAGCCAACTTCCCACCAAACTCCAGCCTCTCACCCTTTTTCAGAACATTCGGCTGAGGCATCATTTGCTTGGTTAGTTTGCCTGTTGTTTGATTGTTTGCCCAAAGGATATTAAGTCAATTGCAGCCCAGAACAGTGTGAGGTAGAGCAAGGTATCTTCCCTTTCTCTCTCTCTCTCCCCACACCCTGTCTCAAAAAAAAGGGGGCAAACAAAACGAGCAAGATAATCTTGTGCATATTTAATTTTATGATTTTTGGCAGAAAATTGAGGTAGGCTTTTGGGATTATTTCAAATCGACTTGAAGATACTCTTACACACACAGAAGCTAACTTGGCTTATGTGAATGTCATGTATGAATAATAAGTTGAATTTCCTTCTGTCTCCTTTACACAAACTTTCTTTTCGATTAGCTGCCTCTTACTTATAGCCTACTCTTTCTATTCTTAAGCAATTGTTACGCAAAATACTAGCTATCTCTCTTCCGCATAGAGCACCCAAAGGGGTTTGTTGGATGTCAGTCAATTTCTAAATCGACTCGTTTGCTAATCAGATTTATCTATTGAGTGGCTTTCTATGTGAAAATTGAATAAAAGAAAAGGTTTGGTAAAGTTGAACATATGCATTTGATAATTCTATTAATCTTTTCTTTCACTTTTCTTATTTTTTGCCTGTTTTTTTTTTTTTTAGTTTGACGCAAAAGTTTTTCACTTTTTATCAGTTAAACCATTTTGGTTTTCATCTTTCATTCCTTCTCCATTCCCATCATCATTAGCATCATCATCATTATGGTCATGATTCGAAACTTCTGGCCTTAAGCTTGACCCGATTGGTTGGATTGGGTTGATGGTTTTTTTTTTTTCTTCTTTTTTTGTTTGTTTGTTTCTTTGCCAGGGTCTATATCCTTTATCTGTTATCCTTTACTGCGGTTGCTTGACTTGGTTGACTCAACACACAACTGGCCACAACTTGACTTGCTTTTGGTTGCTTTTGTCTCTTTTGTTTTCTTTATTCTACTCTGTTTGTTTATCACTTATGTAGATCTATTTCAAGGCACACACACACTGGTAAATGGTCCTTTTTTCTCTCTCGTATTTATAATTACGTATGTATTTGTTTCTTCCATTTTGACTGATTCTGGGAATTAAAGGGAAAGCTAAGGCAATGATTTTTTTTCTCGATAGGTTTTCATATTTAGACTGTTTAGTCCGATCAACTTGATAACTTGAGTAAATAAACAAAGAAGAAAAAGAAAATCTGCCCACACTTTTAAATTTTCAAGTTTACTCACACACAAAAATGATTGGCAATGAACAAAAAGAAAGAAGAAAAAAAAATGGGCCAAAACACTGCATAACGATTGTGTGTGTACCCCCTAATGGATGGATTTATCATCAACATTGGGTTCACATACTTTTCTCTAGCACTATACTCATTATGCCCCGTAAATTTTCACATTTCACCTAAAAATTCATTTCATTTTGCAGTCAGTTAGTTAGACATTAAAGCAAATAAACAAATTTTTGAAATATAAACCAAATGCAAACAGAAAAAATTTAAAATTTAAATTCAAATAGTTTAATTAAGGTATCATAAAGATTTCTGTTTATCTTTCATGATTTTTTGCCAGTTTTGAAAACTTTCATTTATGAAAATTTCATAGAAGTAGATAAGTCATCGAGTGGCTAATTCTTAAAATGTCCCAAACTGACGTTTATGTCGTAGCAGATGGGGGTCAGAGGTCAGAACGAGGTTCGGTTCATGATTTTCGACCTAGCCACATGAATAAACACTTTTAAAGTTCATATTTTGTTTACATAAACATAAACAAAAGTTGAAAAATTCTGAATACAATTCAATTTAATGTGGAAATATTCCTAAAGGCAGTGGCGAATCATGAGGGAAAGAACCCCCCCCGCTCCCAGTAAATTCTCAATTTTGAGATAATAAATTATCAAGTTTGCATTTTCCTTAATATTTTACTTTTAACCACTGAACTTTGCCTATGTTTTTGATTCCAAAGGTAATTTTGAATTCCATTTCTTATAGTTTCCATAAATAAAGATACTTATAATCTAATTTTAAATATGAACTAGCAAATAGAACAATCTAATCTTTAATTTTAAGTATTTTCTACTTAATGCTTTCATTACTTTGAGTTTTCTTAATGGTTACAATCATAAGTACTCCAAATCAAATACCCATTCAAACGATTTGAATACTCTTTAAGTTCGACTTTACATATAAACTAGGTATTATTAGAACTTATTAAACAACCCTCGAACTCAAATGTGACTACATGGAGGGTACGTGCCTCTCCTACTCGTTTTCGTATGCATCTCTTAGTTAGCAACACATTTTGTATCTGAATTTGCATTTTTTGCATCTGCATCTTTTGCTAGTTTCTTTGTGGTGATGTCTGTTTTTGTTGTCCTTGCTGTCCTTGCTGTCCGTGTTGATGTTGTTGTTTCCCTTCTGTTGCAGGCTTTGGGTCATTAAATTAGAAAAATTCCAAAAAAAAACTTGCAAACATTTTCTTTGGTCGAAATATTGAAACTAATTGTAAGATTCCCAAAAATGTATTTAAACGTTTTGAAATCATCAATTCATAGTAAGGACCTTTGTTTAGTTCGAATGTTGTTAGCCTTCCCAACCCTACACCCCCCCCCATAGTTGAGATGCCCATTCAATTGATAGGCATTTGCAATGACATTTCGGTATAAAAGACAATGCATTTTGTGTGGATGGAAGGTAAACACAGTCCAAAAACCAATTTCGGGTGTGGGGGGGGACGGTATCAGTTAGTCATGCTCCTTTGAGCCTAGTTCTAGTTCGACAGCAAACACTCATCAGCACACAATAGAACTGTGTGTTGATATGGCCAGCATGTTTGGCAGTTGACAGGGAACATTTGGGCCCAAACATACATACATAAATTAGGCTTGGTCAGTTAGTAATTTTTCTTTTACTTTCTGTTGTTTTTGTTCATTTGGCTAATTATACATAAATTGAGCCGCTTTTGCACAACAACAAGAACAACAACAATCATAAGCCCCTTTGCAACAACCGAAAATGTAACTCCCCAGAGTTGAGCCAATTTCAATTTTCATTTCCATCTCCATCTCTCATTTCCATAGGCATTTCCATTTGAAAATGTAAATGAAAATGCTTCTTCTTTTCCCTTTTTTTTTTTGGTTACTTTTGGCAAAAATGATATTGAATTAAGTTAAAGCCTTTTGTGTTGGCCTGCTGGCCGCACAGAAGCCATCATTAAGACTACCTGTTTAGAGGCTTCAATGCTCAAGACAACAACTACTTCAACTACTGTGCGGTGTTTCAGGTTGGCTACCTGTTGGGTCATTAAAGAGTGTCGCCGTTGGTCTAATGTCTTGTTTTGGGTCGAGGCGTGTCTTGTTTTTGCCCTGCCATGCCCTGCCCTGCCCTGCCTTGCTTTGCCTTGTCTGAAAACTTGTCATAAAACTTATCAGCGGGTGATAGAAAAGGGGGAGAATCGGCCAAGAACTATGCATATATAGAGGGAGATAGAGATAGAGAGAGAGAGAGAGAGAGAGAGAGTGAGAGTGGAGGAGGGGCCGGGTTAAGCCCTTCTCTCACACTTGTATTGCAATGCGTTTTTAATTAACTTTTATTGCCAAGGCACGGGTGCTGTCTTCACTTTTCACTTTCCACTTGACTTTTCATATAATTGAATTTACAAAAACTTTCAACTCTCTCTCTCTATGACCTTATCCATAGAATGTATGAGATTCATGTGTCATGTTCTCTGTTGCTCTCTTTCTCTCTCTCTCTGTGTTCTATTTGGCTCCTACCATGCATGTCATTTTGAATTTAAATTCAATTTGCATGAAGGTGGAAAATTTTCTTGGCAACATCTTGACAACATTCTGATTAGGATTTCTAGAAACAAGCAACCTCCGACCGTTGCTCCTTGGGATGGGTGGGGAGAATCTACTTAACATTAATGAAATTAAAAAGCGTGAACAGATTTTCTTCACCAAGAGAAAGACCCCGAACGAGAAGGACACAGGAAATAATGTCAGAGAGGCAGAAAGAAATTGTAGCTGGACCCCAGAAACCATTTCAACTGTGACACATTTAATAATTAAACAACATTTTTTTGTGCCAAAAAAGAAAAAATATAATAAATTCGAAAAAATTATCAAAGCTAAATTAGGGAAATGTGCCAGACATCTGTCTGTCTCCTAATAAGCTTGATAATGAATATATTTAAAATGATTTGAATCACAATTTATGACAAAAACCACAACGAGGCCCATAATATTCGATAAAACTCGTTTATAATACAATCATTCAAACTAAAATTTCATTCATTTTTAGATAAAAACTTATTCAAGCTTAATTGGCAAACTAAACTAAAAAAAACTACTCTTGATCTCATACTCATTCATTTGAACTTGTTGTAGAATTCATTTTCAATATTCATATACATATATTCGAACTGACTTCACCCTTTCTGGGGTAAGAAATTATTTCACAATCAATTGATTGTATTTTTAAAGCTAAAAATTTTAAAACTTTAAATATATACTCATTAGGAAATAAATTATTAGACAAATACATATTTCAATGCACTTTTTTGAAAGTTTTGAATATATATCAATATATTCGTATATACTCATAGAAGGAGTGGGGGTTTGTAAGAGTTTTGCCCTCATTCCATGCTTGTTACAGATCTGTTCCTGATATAGATCGATTTTAAAGCAAATTTGAATCGAAATGAAAGAATCAATAAAGTTATTATAAATAATCATATTTCAATAGAAAATTTGTTTGTCTCTTTTTAACTTGCTCGTATTTTTTAGCACTCGGTATTACTTTATATTACTATTTCCACTTTTGAAGACTTTTGTGACAAAACTCATAGAGATTTTAATGATAAGTTTGTTTAATTGTTTATTATAATTGATCAATTTACTGCAAATACTTTCCACTTCAAAGGTTTATAGGCTTAGACAAATCCACTCGGGGTTTCGCATTTGTGACCACTTCTATTTGCATAGACTGTACTCGCATGTAGTCGCATGTATACAAACAAAAGGTGTGTATGTATGTATGTGTGTATGCGTGTTACCTTTAATACAAAGGGTGTTAATGTTTGTTCAAGTGCCCAACACGAGACCTTTTCACTACAGTGTTTATTCGTTAATAGTAAAAATGCAACTGCTGGCCAAATATGCCCTCTAATGTATGCAATAAAAAACAAGTATGGCAAATTTCAACCCATTGCATACTTTACGGAGTAGATTTCTGTATATACTATCCATATGTAATAATAATAACTTTTCTTTAATATAGAAATTTTCGATTTGATGTTCACTTGGGCAATTTTCGGGTTTAGTTCTCTTGCAATTAAAGTTTAATGCCGTTGCGGCAATTAAGTGTAAATCAGTTTGACATTTATGATGAGTTGCACTTAAGCAATATAAACTGTGAATTGCATGTTGCATGTGGCATGTGGCAGGCAATGGTGGGTCGGTGGTTCGATGGGTCGATGGGTCGATTGGTTGCAGTTCGGTGGCAACATCAATTCGAAAAAGGATTGCGTGACATCCATCATGTGTGTGTGTGGGGGCGGCTGTGCCCTTTAACAAAAAGGATTCAACTTGAATGGTTTCCCCCCCAGCCGCAGTCCCCGCTCTCCCTCCCACACAATGCCCTACTCTATGGTCACATAAAATAAATGAAATTTGAAAATAATAATAATACTTCAAAAGCGAAACTCACGCAATCGGTGGGAAAGTAATGGAAAATTCTTGGTTTGAGGTTTCTCTCTCTCTCTCGCCCTCTCTCTCTCTCTCTCTCTCTCTCTCTCTATTTTTTTGTATGTGGTTTTGTTTTTCTCTGGTTTCTGGTTTTATTCGTTTGCAAAAATAAATGCAGACTGATGTTTCTGCCTCTCAATGTGTGTTGCAATGTAAATGTGGGCGTGGCTGAACATAACACAACACCAAACAACATTTACAAAAATGTTTCGCTTGCTTTTAACATTAATAAAACAAAAACAAAAGAAAACCAAAAAACCGAGGCAAAAATATTGTGGAAAAAGTACCTAAAAAAAAAAAAAGGGAAACAGATGAGGACAACATGCCAAGAGGAAGGAAGGAGTTGGACGAGAATGGGGGGAGGCATGGACAGGGCAGAGCCATAACCGTTGAAGTTGCTTTTAAACCAAATTTCATTCGCTTCTCTTCTTTGTTTTCGGTCATGATCCAGTCACTAAAAGCGATAAAAGACAAAGATACATACATACATATGCACTCACACATACATGTGTATATTTTTTTTATAAGAAGTTTCCTATTAAATATCAATTTTTGCTACTTTTCCTTCTAAAATCAATTAAAAGTTTGCACAAATTTCTAAATAAATGGCTTAAAAATACCAATAAAAAGTTTATAATTAAAAAAAAACCATTCAAATTTCATTGAATTTTTTGTGTGGATTATGTGGAGTTAGAATATTATTTCTTTACTTTAGTTTTATTACTTGAAGTCTTCTTTTAATTCTAGTCCCAATTTTCTTTTCTGTATTTCAAATATTTTACTCGATCTTTCAATTTCTAGTTTTCTATTTGCGGCTCAATTTTCTTTATAAACTATTTCCGTTTTATGTCAATTTCATTACAATTGACTTGAATGTGTTTCAATTCCACTATTTATTGTTTCATTCCATTTGAAATTTAAATGTTTAGTAGTTCAACTACGTATTACTTTAAAAAGGTTTCCATATCAATACTTTGCCATTTTAACTACTTTTTTGTTCTATTCAATTTATAACTAATTCAATTCCATATTTATGATTCTAGGTATAGCATTCCATTTTCAATTTCAATTACTTTGTAGTTATTTACACCCAATTCAATTTTATTCATTTTATTTCACTTGTAAGTAATTGTATTTAGATATTGCTATATTTTATAGTCATAAGTAAATCCATTTCATATTCTATATAACTTTTTTTACTCCATTCCATAGCCATTTTCACTGATTCCATTCCGTTTCCCAAATAACTAATTTCATTCCATTTCATTGTCATTACAGTTCTAATCCCATTTCAATTCCACTTCCATTCACTTAAAACTGATGACAATGCTTAGTATAAACTTTAGTAGCAGCTTTGAGAGTTACAAAGCAATGAAAACGTTTTCCAATGTCCGAGATAAACTTTGGAAAACGTTTTTCATTCACAATTTAATGCCCGTAAGGGTATCCCGCATGTCCATTATAATGAAGAAACACTTTCTGTCATTCTTGTTCTTGTTGTGAAACAAAATAAAGTCGACATATTTCATATGCATGTGCGTCCTTGGTTAAGTTCCAGGGGTATCGAAGGGCCAAGAGCAGGTTATTTAGGGGGAGGGAGGGGCTTCTGCGATTGAGTGAAGCATAACATTGGGGGCTTGTTGCTGGCCGGGTTAGCGGGGGGCCTGATGGCTATGTTGTCGTCATCCTCGTCGTCGACAACCACAACAGTTGACAAATTTGGAAAAATTGCAACAGCGACAGCAGCCAGATGCTACCCGAGGGCAAAGAGGCAGTCACCAAAAAAGAATATTCCAACACGAGGAGGACACAATCTGCTCTCCATACCAAAGAAAGAAAGTAACAAAAAAAAAGACACGAGATTCCACAATTGAATATTTCGTTCGAAGAGTGTGGGCAATGCTCGGTGTATGTGTGTGTGTGTGTGTGTGTGTGTAAGTAATAATGTGCCAAATTGTTGACGACGAGGCTGAAGCTGATGAAGATGCCTCCAGTCTGCCTTCTGTTGGTCTGTAAGCGTTGCCCCTCGTTGTTGTTTTTTGCTTCTTTATTGTTTATTATTTATTATTTCAGTTAATAGAGAGAGAGAGAAGAGCAACACAGCTCTCTCGTTTTAAATGTTTATGAAACACAACAAAAATGCCCCTCTCCCCCTCTTCCACCTCGTTCGATTTAAAACTTTTAATGCCTTTTTGCCGCCGTTTTTGAGTTTGATTGATTTCGATGTTCTTGATTATGGCGAATATTTCAAACATACAAAATTAATCCATCAAGATTCTTATTTGCTATTATTTAATCAATATAAACAATAAGCCAACAACAATTTGTTTCAATAATTAGTTCAATATTTGGGATCTTCTCAAGTGAAAGTGATAATGAGAAAACTGAAAATGTGAACAATTTTTGTCCGCCTACGAGAATGAAATTATGATGTCCGCTTACGTAATCCGTTCGTCACTAGGGTTTTCACTGTAGTTGGTTTGCAAGGACAATGCTTTAAGCTAAGGATACCTCACAGTCTTTTATACGTTTTCTATGCTAAATAAATTTAAAATCTATTATTCACCTGGCGAATCTTGAAAAAAGGCAAATAAAGCTCCCTAAGGTATGCAATAGGTGAATTTTTTTTGCAAACTTTAACGTAATTACAACTATAATATGGTTTATAGACATTTCCTTATAGCCGCCAAGCATTGCAAACATTCTCTACTGCGTATTGCATACTTTAGGGGGGCAAAAAAGTTTAAATTGATAATATTCTGCAACAATTTTGCATCTCTCTGGGTATATAGTATGGTAGATATGCATTTTTGCTTTTTTTTTATGTTGTCATAGTTGATTTTTAGTATTTGAACGTAGCAAAAAAAGCAGTAAAATTTTAATGTACGTGACTCTGACGAAGAGAAGAAAAAAGTAAGAGGAAAAATTGCATATCTCGTCTTCACCTGAATATTAAATACGTTTTTATGCCCCATTTCTTGTGTGTGTGTGTTGGTGTGTGTGTTTGTGTGTGTTGTTAAGGCCTTGATTCGTTATTTTCATCTTTAAGCATCTTCAGTGGGATTACGTTTCAATATTCAATAGGCACTCTCTGCAGACACCCCCCCCCCTCCGCCCTTTCCACCAACTCCCCTCATGTGACATGCTGTGCCCCCCCTGTTATACCCATCAGTTGAATGTATGTATGTATGTGTGTATATAAGCCACATCAACAAAAGTTTGGCAAAAAGATGCCAAAAGTTATTGTTTGGTATATACATAAATTCATATTGGTTTACTTATATACAAAATATGTATACAGTTTTTTTTTTTTTTTCTTCTCTTCTTGTTCGTTTGACACTTTTCATTAGCTGCAAAAAGATGGCAAATAGCCTGAAGAAGCCTGAAAATTGAGAAGTTTTTCCTGAGAATGAAGAAGAACGTTCTGCTTAGATGTAGAAAAAGTTTTGGTTTTTTGAAGGTCTTCCACGATATCAGGATTTTGACTTGTGTAAGTGTAGAAATGTATGTGTGTGTGTCCCTCTAATATCCCTTAGTTGCCCTTAGAACTTATGTAATTAGAGAGTGAGACAGGCAAAATTATTGTGCAAGGTCTGACGTTGATGAAGACGTAAGCACTTGCCCTGTCACCCCCATCTGCACCCTGCATTAGCTTCAGCTTTAGCAGCTCCATCTCCATTATACTGAAAATGCGTAGTTGTAATCGTCTTAGTTGCAGCAGCAGCTACTTAACCACAAAACAGTTACGGCGGAAAGCGGAAACCAAGACCACTTCACTCTCATCAGTTACTTGTGGCAGTTGTTCGCCTGCCATTGGCCTGCAAATGACAGTTAAATGGAGTGGCATCTAATCAGCTGCAAAAGCACCTGAAGTAACTGGCGGAAAGATAAAACTGTATGGTCCATGGACTCTGTTGGTTTGGTTGGTCTATCTGAGATTTGTCTGTCGCAAATAACGCGAGGCCGCATATTGCTCATGGGGATCTTGTTTTTTTTCTCGCTTTTTCTATCCTTCGTTATGACAGTTTGCTGATGCTCCTGCTCCTACTCCTGCTGCTGCTAGATACATACAGAGAAGCCAGTTAACACAGGTTCAACCAGACAAAAGGTGCCAAAAGAAAACAAACAAACAAACCCAAAACAAAACAACACAAAAAAATGAAATGACGCAAAACAAACAGAAAATAAAAGAAACGAAAGAATTTCTGTGTCTACTATAAAGTTTAATTTCCATGACGGACACTGCAAAATTTGCAAAGTTTCGTCTAACCAATGTCTGCATGAAACTTTAATTTAGACCAGAAAGTCCTTTCTTGCCAGAAAATTACAATTTTCATATAGAAGGAAGAGATTTTTAAAGCAGATCTTCAAAATCTCAGCCAACAGACTGTACTTTTAAAGCTTAAATCAAATAGAAATTCTCAAGGTTGCCGGACAATTTCAATTTCTATGATGTTCCAGTTTCCAATTCTTTGTTAAACTTGGCATTTTGAAAAGACATAAAACGAATAAAGAGTATAATTCTTTTCAGTGTATTCTAACATCTGTAGATAGCCTAGTTTTAGAAGGCTTGGCTTTGATTTGAGCGGTTTTCTTTATTCTCTCCCCTTTTTACGCTGTCTCACATAGTCTCTCTCTCTCTCTGTCTCTGTCTCTTTCTCTCTTTCAATTTTTATTTTATTTCGCTATTCTTCGCCATGGTTTTAGGTCTATTTTTGGCCTTTGTTTGATGCCTTTGTATTTGGCACAAAAGGTAAAATTCCCTACACTTACATAGCACAAAAAGATAATCCACAAAGTGCATAGACCCAAACAGCGATAGAATAAAAATAATCAATTTATTTACATTCATCTGCAGCAGCAAAACAAACAACACAAAAAAAGTATTTAAATTCACTTTAAATCATAAAATCTGAAGAGATTATTTCTAAGCATATTTCTTTAGCACAAAGTTAAGCGATGGAAAATGTTTTTCTTGCTCAGTTTCATTTATGAAAATGATATAAGATTCAATTTTAAAATTTTTCCAAAATTCTTTGAAAAAGAAGAATTCCATTTGGGAAATTTAATATTTTGAGTGCATAAATTTAAAGTTTCTAGTTGTTGAAAGATTCCAGATCCAGACCGTAACGAATTTTGATTTTCCTCAATAAGTAGTACAGTCGAATCTAGAAATAGTGAACCAAGATTTTTTTTTAACAGAATAACCTTGATGAGCCCCTGAATCAAAAATATAACTCTTAGATGAGTTGCTTATGATACAAAATATGATTCTAAAACAAGTCTTGGATGATTAATCGGTTAAAATATGACCCAAAAAGGAGTC
Source organism: Drosophila tropicalis (assembly GCF_018151085.1). Classification (NCBI taxonomy): domain Eukaryota; kingdom Metazoa; phylum Arthropoda; class Insecta; order Diptera; family Drosophilidae; genus Drosophila; species Drosophila tropicalis. The sequence goes on along the minus strand of NW_027172602.1, from coordinate 4,235,546 downwards.
GAAACTGATTAAAAGATGGGAATCATTTAAAACTATTCAATTAGAGGTTAATTAATCTGCCGTTTTCTTAAAATTTTCATAATTTGTAATCCAAGTCACTTGGATTTTGGAAAAATATAAGCATTAAAAAGAAGTATCCCTTTCAGATTCGCAAAGTTAAGAGTTCTTAAGAATTGTTAGAACTTTTCAAAATTAAATTGGCAGTAGAATCAGGCTATAACGACACTCAAGGGACCAACGATTTTCATCCGGATTACAATCGGAAGACGTACTAAACGGGAGGCCCTTTCTTTCTTATCACTCATCGCACTTTAGTCGGACTGACGTTATAAGCAGAGTCGTTATAACCAGATTCTACGGTATTTTGCTCGTTCTAATGGCGCGACTCACCCTTTTTTTTTTGGTTAAATACCAAGAATCAGTAATTCAGGTAATCAGAATTCAGGAATAGATGCTCGATCGACTTTTCGATTTCATTGTCTCAAAACTCCGTTTTATATAACATGTGTTCACTGTACACATTCAACTCTAACTAAAGTTTTTCTCTTTTCATTCCCATTAAAATTCTCCTTAGTTTGAGTTTGAATACTTTTGGTATAAAATTCAAATTACTAAAACGTTAAATTTTTCGAGTATTCTAATTTTGATGTTTAACTGAATACTTTTCTCGAAGAAAATTTTCATTTCTCCAACCTCAAATAAGGTCCAAAAGTGTCTTGAAAATAAAGTAAAAGAAAAAGATTGATAATTTGAAAAATTGGTTGTAGTTTCCTTTTACGTATACGTTTACTTCAAGGGGAAAATGTGGAAATGGAAATCTGGAAATCAATGTTTAGCATTCTTCTCGCTCTTCTGATTTCATTTTGATCAATCATAGGTCAGCTTTGGACACTTTGGCCTTCTGCAATGTCGTCTCGTCTTGGAAAGTTTTGGTCAACTTAAGTGCTTAACACTTTTTTTTTTGGCTTTCTACGCTCTGCCGCGCATTGGCCGGACAAAGTTTATACGTTTTCTTTGCACTTTCGCTTGGATTATAATCTTTCCATACACACCTACATATACATATGAATGTACATATATGTATATATATTCTTTTCCCTCGTTTTCCCCACATACATTTTCTGTCTGTGTGTACTTTCATATTAATAACATTTCCTTATGACCTGGTGCCGTCGCTTGGTACCGCCTGCTGCCAGCTGCTGCTGTCCACTTGCCACATTAGCACCGGTAAGTTAGCCAAGGTAAGAGGGCAGCGGGTGGTGGCAGAGGGCGGGAAAAAACTCTTGCAGTATTTTAATTTCTGTGAGTACCGTTATGTCTGCAAAATGCAAGTGGCAAATACCACGTCAGACCAAATTACGTATACGCCGAGTGGCAAAAGTTAAAAAGAAAATAATAATCGTCGAGCGGGTCGAAAAGGGGCGAAGGCAGGAAAGGGCTGGCTCACTCACCTCTGGTAAACAGACACAGCTGTATAAGACAAACGTCCAGCCAGCGGAGTTGCGTGCCGGCAGCGCTATGGGATTTATATTTGGGCTTGTTGCTCAATGCCATTGCAGCCAATGGGGAGAACTTTACATTCTGTTTGTGTGGCATAAAACAGAGTTCTTTTTTTTTTTTTTTTTTGTTGTTCCCCCCCCTTTTGCTCAATTATTGGTCTCTTCTGCCAGGGTGCTGCTGTTGCTGTTGCTGTTTCTGGCGCTTCTGTTCCATAAATAATTCAAATGCGCCTTGCAATTAAACTCACACACCCGTACACACACCGTACGCCCCTTAAACACACACACACACACTTGAGAGGGGAACAAACACAAAACAAAAAAAAAACAAAGAAATGTATGAAGTTCAAATAGTTCACAAGACTGCAAAAGTTCGCGCCAAAATATTGTTAAACACAAATCGCGCAGAGAATGAGAGAAACTCTAACGCGTTTCGTTTTTGATGGAGGTTTCGCTGCTGTCGAGTGCCAGCAAACAACTGAGGCGCCAAATGCAAGCGCAGCTGGCTTTATGCTAAAACACCAAACCGAAAAGGAGGCCAAAACGAAACCAAAACAAAAACAAACAAATCTCAGCATGTCGACAATCAAAAGCGCGTGCGTTGAAAATGTTGCATGTTTTGCGGGAAACTTTTAAAAAGTGGCGCCCTCTTCATATCAGTGTTGCCAGACGAGGTGAAAAGGTTCGCGTTAACAAAATTCAGGATTTATGTTAATTAACAGGCGCTGTTAAATTATTCCCTTTAAATTGTTCTCGCATTGAATTTTGGCCAAGTATAAACAAAGTGTGTTTATTTTGGCATCGTTTGAGGTGCAGAGACATTATGAGTTTCCATTAAACGTAAGGCACCTGGAAAGATGAGCACCGGAAGTAGCCTATGCAAAGCCACGGCCCGGCTACATTGTCTCACCTGTTTGGTTAAACTGGACACGGAGGAGGAGTGTAACGAAATTAGATCGCAGTTAAGGACTTCACTGGGCCAATTGCTTAATTGGCAATTGGAGGAGCTGAATCAGTTGGAAAATGAGTCCTGGTTGCCCCAGCAAATGTGCACGAAATGCCAACAGTTGGTGGAAAATGTGATGAAGTTTCAAGAAATGGCCCAGAAATGTTGGCAACAACTTATGGCCCTGCTAACAGATGACATCAAGGAAAGGGAGCTGGAGCCCGAGCCCCAAGATACGGAACAGCAGCCCACTTTTGAAGTGGTCTATGAGCAAACAGTTAGCAAGCCAATCCATGACGACGAGGACGACGATGCTGATGATAATGGTAATGGAAATCACCTACCTACTGAGCGAGATCCTGATCCCTTTCACTCCGAACCAGAAGATGCCAGTGCGGAAAGGGAAAATAAATCCTCCAAAGGCATAATGCGCTTCAAGTGCATGTTGTGTCGTCGCAGTTTTGCCCACAAGTTAACCCTATCGGCTCATATACGCAAGGTTCACGAGGGTAGCAAACGGCCATTCGAGTGTGATAAATGCGATAAATCCTACAGCTTTATGGGCGGCCTCTATACCCACATCAAGGAGGTGCATGAGCCGACCGAGCGTCGCCATATCTGTGATCAGCCCGGCTGTGCCCGCATCTATACCAGTTCCATAGCCATGCAAAGGCACAAACGTCTCAAGCATAGTCCACCGACAAGACGCGGTGGCGGGAACGGCGACGCCACCGGCAGCAGCCAGCGCAAATTTATGTGTGAGCAGTGCGGAGCTAATTTCAATCAATCGGCCAATTTAAAATATCACAGACGCACCAAACATCCCACCGATCAGGAGGCAGCAGCAAATGAGGAATCCAGCCAACAGCATTATTGTGAACTCTGTCAGAAATCATTCCATTCTCGTTACACTTTACGCTATCACACGATGCAACAACATGGCAATGGTCAGAAGGAACTGCTGCCACATGAATGTGAGATATGTGGCCGTCGTATGGCCAAGAAATTCATGCTACTCCAGCACATGTTGATGCATTCTCGGGATAAATTACCCTGCGAGCATTGCGGTCGTCTCTTTGCACGCAAATTCGAACTGGAGGCCCACATACGGGCAGTGCATCTCAAGCTGAAGCCATTTACCTGTAAATACTGCACGGAGAGCTTTGCCTCACGCAAAACCCTGCGCCATCACGAGTATATCCATACGGGCGAGAAGCCCTACGTGTGTGACACCTGTGGCCAGGCGTTCAGGCAACAGACCTGCCTCAAGAATCATCGCAAGGTGCACGATAAGTAGGTAAGGCTCTATCTCACAGCCACAGAAACAGATTATTAGTGTTAGTCAATAACTGAGACTTGTTTCTCTCCAGGAGGTGAAATCTTTAATGTTTAATTTAAACTCAACTAGCATTGGCTTCGTCCTTACTGCTGACCGACTGTTTCTGCTCTCGCTCTATATATGCTGGTAGATCATCCAATGGCTTAAAATACAAATGGACAGACTGTGAGCCAGCCATCATGGCAAGCAGGGCACAGCCCATGAATTTCATATATTGACCCCAAGATACGCCAGCGGGCATGATGATGATTAGTTTATTCTGTGTTACTCTGTGGATGGTCCTCTACGTAGTTTTTAGCCTGACGGCGCTTAAATGTGCGATCTGTAAAAGAGACCGAAAGACGATTAGACCAAAAAAGAAAGGCAAAACAAATTCAAAACTTACAGAAATTAGTTTCGCCCACCGTCCAATTGATCATGGAGAATTCTAGGGCAGCGCCCAAGACAAAGAATATCGGCAAGAACCTATAGATGCCAAAACGTTGTTTACCCGGCCAACTGTCGAGGAAACGTCGCACGTAGCTGCTATGGAGATTCATGTGGCGCCGGCGGGTTATATAATGTATTTTCGATTCCTTTGTCTTGAAATAAGTCTCAAACCAGCTGCCAATCACCTTATCAATTAATCAAACCATCAACTGTTATCGTTAAGAACTCTATATAGATGAGCCAAAAGCACTTTATGGCTTATATATTTTTAACAATAAACCAGAATTCCTATACTCTACAGTTTGACAGTCGTTGGGTTGCAGGTAAACAGCTGTTTTTTTCTTTTTAGTTTCTTTGGTAACACTAAAACTCAACTCTGCCTAAGATGAGCATCACAGCGCTAGTGATGGTTCACAGTCACAATGTGAATAATTTAATGATTTCTTTAAGTTACTGCTAAATGTATTTAAAGATAATTTTTAAAGAACATGACTTAGAAAACTTTTATTTTTATTTGCTAATACAATTTTCTTTTTGGGCTGTGACTTTTGTATTTGTTTATGAAATATTTGTAACTCTCTCACATAGTCACAGCTGCTTAGCTATGGCTCATCTCTAGCATACCTGCTGCATCTCTGTCTAACCCCCTATGGCCAGCTAAGCAAATTTAATTCATAAACAAAGGCTCGAATATTTATTGTATTAAGTATGATACACAGCCTGTTCATTGTAAACAGCAGCGGGTAAGTTGAAATTACAATTGAACCTTTAAGCAATGCTAAGACATATGTCTTTCAAATCCAAACAGCGAGGTATTCCTAGAGAAACACTGGCGATCTGTTGTGTCGCGTTCCGTTTGCGAATACTTTCTCGATGCCCAGCGTGCGGCTCCATATGTAAGTGTTTTTTATTCGCAATGAATATATTTATATGTATGTATGTATATTGATTTTCCTTTTTCCAGGATGTACCACCAGTGATAGCTACTCCACACTATTATCTGATCACTGTGCAGCGTGATAATGTCTCATTGGTGGCCGCCTGTAAACAGGAGGTACCGCCTCTATTTGTCATTGAGTTCCTGCATCGTGTCGTTGATACATTCCAAGACTATTTCGGTGATTGTTCAGAGACTGTGATTAAAGATAATTATGTTGTGGTCTATGAACTGCTGGACGAGATGCTTGACAACGGCTTCCCCCTGGCCACAGAGAGTAACATATTGAAGGAGTTGATTAAGCCGCCGAATATATTGCGAACCATTGCCAATACGGTGACGGGCAAAAGCAAGTAAATATCAGATGAGATTTCCCCCTCAAAACTCCCACACAGTTTGCTAATTTGTTTCGTTCATTTTGCAGTGTTAGCACCACATTGCCATCGGGTCAATTATCAGCCATTCCCTGGCGTCGTAGCGGTGTACGATATACCAATAATGAAGCCTATTTCGATGTTATCGAGGAGGTGGATGCAATTATTGACAAGTCTGGTTCAACAGTATTTGCTGAGATTCAAGGGCATGTAAGTGGAATACCATGGGAAAGAACTTGCGGGAAGGAGTTTTTAGTTTCGTTTCGAGGTGATCCAATTGTCAGTACAAGAACTGTATCTGTATCTATTCCACTCATGTGTATATAGAAAACTGAGATAGTTCTACAGGAAACTGAAATATCATAGATTTTGAAGTGAAGTTTAGAACCTCATTTGCTCTATTTATTATCCAATTACCTTAAAATTCTTTAAGGAGAACACTTAACGGTGCCGACTTGCTACTAGATATTGATAATCCAGTCCAAGAAAATACTTTTTTAAACTCTAATAAACTTTTATGATTAGCCGTTTGATATCTTTCTAAACAGAGAGTTGTGTTAATGTGAAATGAACTAAGCTTCTGACTTGACTTAAGTTAATCTCTCACGGTATCTTTTGCCTCGCTATACTAGTAATTATAGTTTCCATGAAAAACCAATTAAATCTGATCGAAGTTCTATTTATTTCGAATATCAAAAAATTTGCTATATATATTTGTTTTTCTCTCAGATCGATTGCTGCATCAAACTATCTGGTATGCCCGATTTGACGCTATCCTTTATGAATCCACGACTCTTCGATGATGTCTCATTCCATCCGTGTGTGCGATTCAAGCGATGGGAGGCCGAACGTCTGCTCTCTTTTATACCGCCTGATGGCAATTTTCGTTTAATGTCCTATCACATTAGTTCGCAATCTGTTGTGGCTATACCCATTTACATACGTCATAATTTCTCAATTAAAACGGGTGAACAGGGACGTTTGGATTTAACAATTGGTCCAAGAAACACATTGGGTCGCAGCGTGGATAAAGTGAAATTGGAATTGACAATGCCAAGATGTGTATTGAATTGCCTGCTTACACCGAATCAGGGTAAATATACGTTCGATTCGGTGACCAAAACACTATCCTGGGATGTGGGACGCATTGATGTATCCAAATTGCCAAATATTCGTGGTTCGGTAAGTTTCATCGCGGAGATTCATTATCTTTTATTAACCGTTTGTTGTTTTTCTATTGCTGACAGGTCTCCATAACGCCTGGCACAACGAATATAGATGCCAATCCGTCGGTTAATGTGCAATTCCAAATCTCACAGCTTGCCGTATCGGGTCTAAAGGTCAATCGTCTTGATATGTATGGCGAGAAATATAAACCCTTCAAGGGTGTCAAATATTTAACCAGAGCAGGCAAATTCCAAGTGCGCATGTAAAATCGAACTTTAGCGTCAATCTCTTGCCTCTTGTAATTGATTTAACTGTTTGTGTAAAACTTTCTATCAGCTTTAATTAATTGTACGAAAAAAGAAAAAAGAGTCATTGTCATTTCATCATTTAAACTTTTCTCTACTCCAACTCCATTCCCTCTCTAGAGAGAGAGAGAGAGAGATGGAGAGTCTCTTTCTCGTCTGTCACATATTTAACTTCACAAGTTCAGTTGTCTGTTTGTCTTCGTCGCCATATTTGAAACGAGCATCGGTGTCGTCGAGACTTGGCCAGAAGAAGAATCTTGGCCTGGTCGTTTGACTGGAAACATGAAATTGCACACAGAGAGTTGAAAACCCGTGGGCAGAGTCAGATTCAGAGCCAACAGAGCGGCCTAGCAACAACGCAGCAACACAAAACAAAAACAAAATATATCAAAAAAGTAAAATATAAAGAAAGAAAAAAAGCCAATAAATTTAAATGAAAATGCAAAACTTGATTTTACTCCCAAGTAGATACAGACATATGTATCTATGCATACCCCCGTACAGTGTGTAATGGCTAAAAGAGATACAAGTTGAAACAATGTCCATAGTCTTTGAAGAGTTTAAAACACAAAATTCTTCTAGATTTCAAAGAATAAGGCATAAAAATGATTTATTGTGCAGATGGATGTAATTTTCGATGTTTTCTGAAACTATTTGCGTTTAACTTTTGTAGAATGCTACTAAAGTTAGTTGAAAAAGGATGTCATTAAACTAAATATTTCATTTTAGAGCTGTTACTTCTTATCTTAAAAGGGGATTTCACTGTAAAACGACTGGGAGACAAGCTTGCAGTTTTTTTTTTTTTTTTGCCTTGCCTGCTTTCTGACCAAGAAGAAACCGGTTACTTGCCTTTCGGTCTCTGATCAAGCCATTCCCTGCACTCCCGTTCGGTGCCCCGCATTTTTTCTGTTACCTCCTTCTCCTTTTTTGGGTGCGGCGTGCAACGGTAGCCATAGCCAACAAGCGCCACCAAGGCGAGAGGATAATATGGCTAGACATGTTATACACACCGAGAGGAAGAGTCTCTCTCCTTCTCCCTCTCTCTATCTCTCTCTCTGGGGGGGACTTGGGGAAGACGTCGAAACACCAATTGTTGGCGTGGGAAACATTTTTTTTTTTAATTGCTTCAACAATTTTATACGTTCTATTTATCAATTTGTTGCACAGCATGACATTTGCCTCATGAGGTGCCTCATTAACAGCTTCAAGTATGTTGCCTAAGTCTTTCGTTACCGCTGCCCCTCGATTGGCCCCCATCACCCGTTTCGGCTTTAGCCGCCAGCCCTGCTTATAATTTTTATGGCATTCCAATTACTAAACTATGTCTGAGATTTTCCTATTGTAATTGATGCTCAGTCTCAGCTTGTATCGATCGTTCGCCATGCCAAGCGAAGCTAGTATTAAACCTATTTGCATACATATATTGCATGGCATGAATAATGCTTACATTTTATCTGACAGATCGAGGCAATAAATCATAAAAATATAAACATTTAATAAAAAGTTTTGTTAACTTAACTGCAGTTACATCAAAATAGCATACAAAAAGCTATCAACTTTCCATCGTTGTTTTATGCAATTCACACTATACTTAATAATTATTAGATACCAATTAAATTGTTCATGCATTCATCAGACAACCACAAAATGTTTGTATCAATTTCGAATCATATAATATATATATCCCTGATTGATTTTTTACCCTTGGCCGTATAATAAAAAGCTTCAAGTTGTTCACAGAGATTAAAGAAAACTTTCGAAAGGTCAGCAGACGTTTCCTACAAGTTCTTTCCAAGAGTCAGCCCTTTATAGACTTGGTTTGACGGTACCAGGAAGCCTTTTCAAAGAGCTCTCCACCTTCCATTCGACCGCCTGAGGGGCGTAGCCGTAAATAGCACCACAAATATTCATGGAATATAGAAACTAAAGCTATCCATGAGCTAACTAGGAAGGAATAGATGTTTTTTGGTAGAGAAAGAAAAGTCTCTAAGCGGTTTACAGGGTACATGAATCATCTCAGAGGACACTTTAATTGATTAAAGTTTTTGCCTTCATCATGTAATTCATTTGTTCTTATGTCAGTTGATTTCAGTAATCTATTGCACTTACTTTTTCTTGCAATATTAAATTACTAGCATTTGCTATAAAGCAAAGTCGGCCAAACAAAGTGTTTGTATGCCTGCAAGAGTGAGCAAGATAGCCTCTATTTGGCTTAAGAATTGTAATAATTTCGTTTCCAAATTTTCTTCAATTTGATGTAATATGAAATTGTCATTGACCAATTTACAAATGGTTATGGTTATATAAAATCCTAGCCAGTTAGCTAGTTATACATATATGTTATGTACTTGTCAGTTACAATTTAAACACTTTACCCAATACATTGGCACGCTCTAATTTTCTTGTAATAAAAACTTGTGCAAACAAATTTTTGAGCTGGGGAAACTATGTTAAACGAATGTGCTAAATGGTTTTCTTTCCTCACCAAATGCATATTGCATGCTATGTGAATTGGTTGGGAAGAAGAAGAAACGATCTACTTGGTCTAAATGTTGGTCTAACTTTAACCAAATTGAATTTACCTTTGAAATTAACCTCCTTGACTTGACTCATGCAAATGGAGACGGGGCAACACTTCGATCACAAGTCTTCCATAGAGATATCCTAAGTTCAATGGTTTAACATTTTACCTTCACCAAAGACATTACAACTTTTGGCCCACTGTGCAATATTTACTCAACTAAAAGTGTTCAAATAGTTTAAGTCTAAGAGAAAAAGGCCAAACTTTTGTTAAAACAAGCAAACATAGATAAAACATAAATGAATTGTCATTAGGCATAGGCGTAGTCAAATTCTACTTCAAACTGATTGTGAAATGAATGGAAATTCAGAGTCAAAAGGGTGAAAAGAAATATGCTACTTAATGCTTTTTAAATTAACATCTCTTGACTTGTGGTCTTTCCATTGGAAAAGTTGTTAGTCCCGCCAATGAATGGACTTGTCATGGATATGTCATTAGCAACAATGTTTCTTTACCCTCTAACACTTAGGGCTAAAAGGGTATATCTCAGTGGTCAAACTGATGACCAAAACTGATAACATTCGATGGACAAGATCTTCTTGTTTGACTGAGATGAATGAAAATGGTAAAGAAGTTATCTGAGAATATGATTTAGATTAGCTAATACATACATACATACTAATACATACAAACCTTTTATACCAAATGATAAAAAGATCTATAGATAGATAGATCCTAAGTAAATTTCCTAAAACTTAAAGTGTTTACTTTTAACCTCGCCCTGAATAGACAATATTATATATTCATAAATTATAGAAACTAAACTTAATTAACTTACAATTATATAGAAAATAATTGAGAAATTGATTGCCATAGTTTTCTTAAGAAAATGCCAAATGTCAAGCAATAATCACGCATACGCAGTGTATTCCTGTAAATATAGGTACAAATATATTCATATAGATTATTAAGAAATGAATAATGAACGAAAGTTCCGATAAGCCAACAAAGTGTAAGACAAAGCAAAAACTATTAGACCATAAATTAAAAAAACAAAATTAATAATAAAGCAAATAGATTGCAAAGTTCAATGTATTTATTGTTTCTAACCTTGAATCATAGACTAAGTATCCTGAAATATAAATGATATAAAACCATTCGATTTACCATCTTTATTATCAAAAATGACTAGAAAATGTTTAAAAGTTTTAAATTTGAACAAATAAATGCTTTAAGATCGACAATAACATTATAAAGTTTGCTTTGATTTGGTTTCATAATGTTTCATCCATGAAAGTGATATATGATTAGTCCTTGAACTACATACATGGATATTGTTTCTTAGGGGTATGGCTATAGTCGACTTCGATCTTGAAATCAATGCAAATGCAAATGCAAATGCAATATGATTTGATGCAACTTGTTCGTATTGCACTGGGTAAATGTTTAAACTGTTGTCACTTTTTTGCCTGCTTGTTTGTTTGTTTGTTTGGTGGGTTTGTTTGCCTGTTTACTCGCTTACAACAACAACAACAACACAAAGCAATAAAGGTGCGAGAATGGCAAATTGTAGCGTCATTGTCATTAAAAAAACAAAAACAAAAACAAAAAAAAGAAATCATAAAAAAAAAATTGCAATGTCTGGCCAGCTAATTAGAAACACTGATTGTGTCCAAACAGAGCAACAACAAAACAAAAACTACAACAACAACAACAACAACAACAAGAAAACATTACAACACACACAAAAAGTGACGCTTCTTGTAAATGGATATTTTGTGTTTATTAAAAACGATTGAAACTTCCGCAAACCGTGAAGGAGAACGAAGGGTGGAAGAGGCAAACGAAGTCGTTGTACAAATGCCTGGGTAAATTTAAACATGCGAGGGTCACTTGATAGGTTGTGTCTTCTTTTAAATAAAATCTACCCCCAAAAGTATGCAAAGGGCAGTCTAAAAAGATCATTTGACACATTTCGAAAGCTGAATTGGTTATTTTGAAGCGTAAATTGTTTTTTGATTTGTTAATTTTAGCTCAGTTTTTCTTCATTTCATTTGCTTATTGCATACTTTAAGGGGCAAAATGCTGTTTGATTGTATGTACTTACATATTTCTTGTTTAAAAACATATAATTTTATTGCTGAGTCATTTGGTTTACTTCATTTTTTTGATTCATCGTTATAACTAATTTCATTGAGAACATCTGTTAGTGGCGACAACTTATACGGCAGCCCTCGTTATGCACTTTATAAGTCAACTCCCGTCTGCTCTGATCGTCCGACTTGTCATCAGAAGTATGTTTATAGAACAAAGTCTGATAAAACTAACAAAATTCTCTTCTCTCTTCTCTCTTTTGTTCATTTCATTAGTTTTTCTCCTACTTTTAGGTTTTTTGTTGGGTTACTCATTGTGACTTAATTAGAAGCATTTTGGGACAACAACAATGTTGATTTTCAATAAACAAAGACCCCAAAAAACCGAACAAAAAGAAGGAAAAGAATGCTAAAAATTGAAGCTAGAGGAAAAATATGCCATGCCCGGGTTTAAAATGAGGATTTGCATACAAAGTCGCCTCAAGTCTCTTTTTTTCCTGATAAATTGGTTGTCGGCAGGGTGAGGAATGGTCTAGAGACAAGGGGTGGCATTACGGCAGGCGGGGTAGGTTAGTTTAGTAATGATAATTGTACTATGCTAATGCAATTAGATTTAAAAAAGAATCATTCAAATGATAAATGGACAAATATTTTTGTTTTTAAGGTTTTTCTCTTCGATAAGTAGTCTATGGAGAAGGGTGGGAAGGGGGGTAGAGAGAATTTGTAGACTCCCAAATACCCTGTAATAACTCCTCTACAATAAATGAATTCTCATTTTTTATTTAAAAAATATATATTAAAAAATGGGGTAAATTTTAAATTAAATTTACATTATCTAGAATTTATTTGGTAAATTCTATTAAATATATTTTCTATGGCAAAAGAACGAAAGGTGACCCCTACAAACTAAATTAAAAAATTGTCATTTATTCTTCTTTTTTTATTTTTTGTTTAATTTAAATTTAAACAAATTCAAACAATAATCGTAATCTATATGGCTGACATATACAATTGGGGGGATTCGTTGGCGACCTCTAACGATGGGTGGCCACACCTTACGTAATGCAACCCCCAAAATGCTCCACCCATTTTATCATCCATTCGTGGCAAAATTCACTGTAAAGGAGGGTGAAGATCAAGGTTAATTTGGGGGCATTGCAAAAGGCGAACCGCCAGATCGCCAGAGATCAGTGTGGATTATATACATATACATATGTATGTATGTACATATGTATGTCAGTATATATATAGTACATTCATTTTATTTTAAACACAATTTATTTATTTAAAACCCGCAATGAATTCTAACTACTTGCCTGTGGTTTGGCAGCTTTTTTTTTTTTTGTTTTTTTGTTTTTGGTGGGGGTCTTTTATGTCAGATTTATCGTTATTGTTTTCTGTTTTTGTTGTTTTGTTTTGTTTGATTATTTTCTTTGTTTGCTACAGTCCAATACTGGCTAAACAACAAATTGCTGTGAAAGTTAAACATTCTGTTTGAAGCCGAAAAAAGGGAGACGATTCTCTGGGAATCAAGTTGGAGACGTTTTTTTTTTCCAGAGTGTTCCATTCAGACAGTGGGGGGAAATGTGGCAAGGCAAAGAGTTTATCCGAAAACCTTTCGATTATAACGTTTGTTCTCCTCTATAAATGTTTTTTGGGTCAAACGTTCCTATAGAAACCTATAGAATATAGTCAGAAGTCGTTGTCGAATTCGGCACTGTCCCTAATAGGAGGTTGTTGCTGAAAGTCTTTGTTTTAGCCCGATCTTTCCTTAGAGAACTATCCCATATAGTGATCCCATCTAGCTGAATCCAAGATGTACAATGCTTGTAGTATATAGAAGCACACGTGGAGACATCAAACAGTTTAGAGAATAGTTTGCATTGATCCAAGACCAACAGATGGATGAAAGGACATGGCTATGTGAAGTTGTGTCCTTGTTGTGCTTTCTGTGCTTAAATTATTAGAATGGTATAATGAATAGGCTCATAACTAGCTATAAGGGAAAACCCTTAATCCAAAAGTTTTCGACTTTTAGGAAGCAGGAAAAGGAAGAAGCTACATACATATGCCTATCTCTTTAATGCCCTCTCTGTTTCTCTGTCTCCCTATATAAAATAATCCCTAACAAAGAACCAATTTCAATATTTTTGGGTAAATATTTGTTCATTGCTTAGTTGAATTTGTCTTTTAAGGATGAATGAATAGATACAAACATAAGTTAGTGGTTAATTCGAGACTGAGACTTAGTTGCCAACTCATATCCATGTTGGCCAGTGAATTCCGAGTTCGTTGAGAAAATTACAAAATGAAATTGTTCAATTCAATAAATTGTCATTCACACAATTAACATTAGTTTTCGATGACGATTCAGATGCACACACACACACACACACACACACACAAACTTTGGGTGACACTTTTATTTGTATTCCCCGCCATTCATTCATTTATTTAGAATGAATTCCATTCCAATTACCCCCCTACGCCCCTCTCATACTTGGTCCCTGCTGCATACTTACACTTGACTTGGTCTCGTCATCAGTGTAAGTCATTGTTTGATTCAATCTTTGCTATGCTGTAATAATGTTTATTATTTTATATGTGCATACACATATGTATATTTTATTGGGGGCATTGCCTGAGACCCATTGCAGCGACGTTTAATTCAATTTGATATGCTAATTTGCTCAACACTTGGATATTTACACTGCCACTGCCCACTCCCCATGCCTTGCTCCACATCTTACCACCTGATTCTCACTTAAAGTAGATACTAAGTAATCTAAGGCAAAGCTATGTCTCAAGATATTTGTTATGTTGTTTTCTTTGCCTTTTTTTGGAATTGCCACACTTTCTACATAAATTGCAATTGGAGTGCAGCAGCTAAATAGTTGATAAACGGGGAAGGGTGGGGTTAAGAGGGTTAGGAGGGTTAGGGCGGTTGGCTAAGGGATTTTCTATTGAAAATTGTTTAAATTGTTATTGTATTTCGATTACAACATTTTCCTTATTTTAATTTATTTATTATTGATTCCAACTATGTATATGCATCGATCTGTGGTAATTGTTTAATCTAAATGAATGTTACATGAAGATATATGTACTTAATCTGTAGCATGAAATGAAATGCAATAGAGAGAAAATCTATGTATAATTCCTTCGATAAATTTCAGTAAAAGTATTGAGAGAAACTCTTATTTAGACATTTATATTGCACCACAGGGCGTATGAGTGATCAATTTGAAGTTTTGATGAATGAGAGCTCACTTGGTCCAAATGAGAAATGATTTGTTTCTAACAAATGATTGTATACCACTCAGAATTGACAGTCCTACGATGCTCTTCCGTAAAAGTGCCCACACGATCCTTCCAAAGTGCTTCGTCCTGAACAATCTTTGTTGGATTTAGCTCATTATGGAGCACCCAAACGGTCAATTGGTGTTTAATTTTCAAATTTATCAAACTTTTAAAGCATTTCGACGAGATCGTTGGTAAATTATGGGATGCCACCATGTGTTTGTAGTGTTCTGTCTGTTTCTGTACAAACTAATCTTCCAGTGTTTAAGCTATTCTTATAAAACTTTGTATTTAAGCATCTCTCTTATGCAGGCATGCAATTTATTTAAATCGAACAGATCGTACAACTATAACATATAGAAATCGGTAATTGGAGACAGCTAATGTCACTACTTGCGCTTGTTCTCTCAGATGTTCAGAGTGGGCTATATACATATGTTTAAGGAGCTACAATATAAAAAAGACTTCAATTTGCTCTTCTCGTAATATTTTCGATTAATACCATTTACCAACAAAACAAATCGAAATTATTTTAGCAAGATCTGCGTTTTCTAAACTGAAACTTAAAGTTTGCAAAATGTTGTCAAGTCAATTGTAATTAGACTCTTTGTTCTGAACATTTTAGAACCTAGACGGAATCGAATAACAGAGAGAGAGAGAGAGAGAAGGAGAAACAAAACAAATGAATCAAGAAAAAATTCAACAATTTGGCACGAGTTTTACGCTACAATAAGCAATTGGCCCTCGACACTTGGGCACTTGTAATGCAATATGACGATTGGGGGATAAGAAGGGTCTTGAGGCAAAAATTCGGATGCAGTTGCCGTTCCGCCTAAGTAACGAAAAACACAACGATAAACGACAGAGAGAGAGACGGAATCACAATTTTTTTTTCTAAATTGAGTCAGCCAAACAAAAGAAAGTATAAAAGAAAACAAAAAACGTAGTAACTACCTACAATTATTTGAAACAAAGTTTACTGATAATGCAAGTGGCGGGGTAAATTAGGCCAAAATAGTTAGTCTGACGGTGACGCAACAGCAGATGGAACTAGAAATTAGTGACTCCCATGAATAATAAGTCGTTTTTTCACCCAAGAATCGATTAGACTTTTAAAGGAGACCATTTTCAGATCATTCCAAAGAAATCCCACTGAGAGGGTACTTTAAGTAGTGCTCTCTCTCTCTCTTGCTCTCGCACTCTCTTTGTCTTTTGCCAATTACCTGTTTTTAGATTTAGTTAGTTCTTGTTTTTGTTTTTTTTTTATGAAATTAAGTTGTTCTTTATTCAGTGTTTAAAAAGTACAAAAAAAAAAAATTTGTTGGAATTTAAAATCTTCTTAAAAATTATTGCTTCGTCTTTTGATGCTTTTGTTTCGTTTTTTTTTTTTTTTTTTTGTTTTAGGTTTTATAATTTACTTTTACAAAATAAGTAGATACAATTTAATGGTTTTTGTACAGCAAATGTGAAAAACAAAATGGCTGCCTTTATTCATTAATTATAAAATGTCTTTCACGTTTTTTTTTTTGTTTCTTGTTTTTCTTTTCTTTTATTAAATATTGCTTTTGAGTCTTTCATTTTTTGTTTGAATTTTATGTTTTTAACTTACAAAATTGATAAAATTAAAAAAAAAAATTGCGCTAAACTAAAATGCCTAAAAACTAGAAATAAATGATGAAAAATCGAGGGGAAAAAATTGCTGGCGAAAATTGCTAAATAAAATTAATTCTATTTCTAGTAATAAAATATAATAATATAGGCAATGTGTGTGTGTGTGTGTGTATGTGTGTTAAAATTGAAATAAAATATTTAAATTATTTGTAGTTTTCTTTCATTTTTGTTGGAGTAAATTATTGTTTGTTTTTTTTGCTTTTCTTTTTTTAGTTTTCTCTTAATCAATGATCACAACTCTTAGCATAAATATATGTGTATATATATATATATGTATGTATTATGTAAGCACATAATTGTATATATATACATATATATATATATATGTACGTAGAAAAATATTTCATGTTGTTATTGTATATTTGAAAAAAATAAAAATGCATGCACTTCTGTTGTCTTTTAGAGGCTTTCTTTCGATCCTTTGTTAATATATGTTTGTATGATTGTCGTCTTGGCATACGGAGCTCCTTCTCCGTCTTCACTCTCACTTCATTTATATACTATACACAAAATGTATATAGTTCTATATGTTTTCTTTTCTCTTATGTATTTTACATTCATTCTGAAACACAAAACGTTTTACATTGGAATTCGTTGATATGTGCTCTATGTGTATATATATTCCCTCCAAAAGGCTCATCATTCTATACCTAAATAACAGTTGCAACCATTATTTTTGTTTTTTTAGTTTTGTAATCGTCATCATTATCATCATCATCTTCATCATCGCGATTCTGTGCGCAACTGTAGAAAAGAAATAAAAATGGAAAATATATGTTTTATATTAGTATGGCTATTAAATGTATAGAGATTAGTGGGTTGATTAGTTATTTGTTAACCTTCAAGTATATGCATCTCTTACTAGAATCAATGTTAGTTTAAAAGTACAAGAATAAAGATCAAGATCAAGATTAGAACTCATGGGCAATAAATTTCATAGTAAAGTGCCTAATAACTTCATTTTCAAGTCCAAATTGAAATGAAATGTTCCTTAAAATTTATACAATCCCACAATTTAGAGAGTTTTTCCTAAATTATTGCATACTTTTGGGATGAATATAAGCTAAACTCTAACCAAACTATCTAATATAGAGTTTTTACTATAAGTTGGAATCATAAAACTAAGTTACTTATGATAGATTTGCCCTTTGACTTATTTATGGTCTCTATGCCAAAAAAAAAAAAAAAATGTCTATTGAGAAGTATCTTTGCTCTGTATCTAATTGAAACGAATTAATGCAATTAAAAACTATAGAAATGATATAAGTGTGGGATGTACAAACATACACAAGAGAAAGAGAGAGAGAGAGAGACAGAGAGAGAGAGAGAGAGACATTTAATAGATATCAAACAACAAAAAATTCGGTGCGTTTGTGGATTCTGGGAAAACAAAAACAAAAATTTCATTTACGTTTTCGCTTTTTTCGCGTGCCTTTTCGAGAAGGTTGGGGCAAGATGGGGGCGTTAGATTTTTAGCCTCCCATTTTGTTGTGTCTCTGTGCCCATTCATTTCATTGATACCTTCACAATTGGCGGTCATATACATTATCATCATCATCATCATCATGATGTCTGTTTTATTAATTGAAACTGAAGACTGAGAATGTGATCTTACTGTGGTTGGATAAGTGGAGAGATCATTTCATCTGCCGATATATATACATATGTACATACTTTGATGATCATCATTTAAATTAACTTCTGGCAGATTCTCTTTCTATATTTCTTTCTATATATGTACATACATATGTATGTATGACTATCTATGTATGTATATTGTTATGCCGTCTTTGAGTGTGTTTTACTCACTGATTAGATAAGGAGAAGCAACTCAAGACTGTCACGTATGTTAGTTTGGCCTCTAACCATGTTGTTGCCTAACTTCTAATTGGCATTGTATGTACGACAACTAGAAACTAAAACAAGAAACAGAAACTATACACATTGAGCAACTCAGCATTGAGTTGATTAGAATCAAAGACGGCATGATGTTGATGATGAAGAAACTTATGATTTGGAATCATGTGAAGAAGGGATATACCCAACTATGTACATATATGGTAATTTGGTCCATCGGAAGCCTTTTTAATGACCGACATTCATAGCCCCTGAAATCATATGCAATTTTTGTGTAGCCAATCAGTGATAAGTGATACGAGGCTTATCAAGAAATTTTGAAACTTCTGACTAACTAAATAATTTCCTGAATATCGTAAATGAGCAAGAGCCAAGCGAATGCTTACGATATTGCTATCAAGGGCTGCCTGAAAAGTATCTACAAAAAAAAACAAAAACTGGAAGCCTTATGTAAATACCATTAAGGCCATTTTGAAAGTCTCTTCGATGCAAAACGTGTATGTTGTCTATATATATTCTGGTATTTCTTTTCATTTCTGATTTACATATGTCGATATATTTCTATGGCTTTTCGAAAGTTATTGTCTCATTTTATTAACATAAACTAAAAAGAAAAGAAGATGAAGAAGAAAAAAGGAAAGAAAGCCTTTTTGAATAGGCCCGGACCAGCAAAAGAATTGAGTAGAGAATCGAAAGAGGTAAAACAGAACAGAACCAGAACCATTCTGCCTTGTTGGCAAGAGGTTTTTTTCTTTGATGAAGCTGGTCAAACTGGTTCCTCAAGTGGAATCACTACACTAGCAAAATAAAGAGGCAAAGCCAAGCCAAGGTACATACATACCTACCTACAACATGCATATGTATGTATGTATGTATGAATGTATGTATGTGGGATGTACTTGATGAGTGTGAGTGGGATGGAGATGGTAGATGATGATGGGCCCTGCACGCATGCGCAATGTGCATCTCGCTTACACCCAAAGTTATGGCCGGTGGCTGCTTGCGTTACGCTTAAATGAGCCAATGGTCAGTAGCGGATTCACCACCAGTGCGGGTGGGGGGAGGCTTTAAAACCAATACCGTACCGTGACTGTAAATCCGCCACTGCAGAGGCGTAAGACCAGTAGAAGTTTTTCTCTCTCCCTCTCGATCACTTTTTGGTTTCTCTCCCAAACTCTCTCGCTCGCTCGCTCTCTCTCTCTCTCTCTCTCTCTCTCTCTCTCTCTCTCTCTCTCTCTAGTGTGGTTTTGATTTAAAAGCATAATTTTTATTTGTTTCTCTTTCTCGTAAGCAGTTCGTTTGTTCGTTTAATATTAGAGACAGGGCAATGGGGTCGCTTTTGTGGTGAGGGGAAGTGCGGAGGTCAATAATTGATAAACATAGTATTACAATAAAGGAAGAAAAATTAATTATACATACATACGCACATGTATTCAAAGTTTTACATAATAAGCATGACAAAAAAAAAAAAAAATTAATGCATAAAATTGGTTTTTACAACTAAAAAAAACTACAAACTAGTGTCTTTTCATCTACGATTCTTATGTGTATATATGTATATATGTATATTCTGTATCTCACATCTGCTAAGATCAATTATTATGTTGTGGGTGAGTTGAAGGTTGAGGGCTGAAGGGTGTGGGAAAGTAAGAGAAGAGTTGGCTCAACTTACTGGCAACACTTGCACACTGCCACGCCCCCCAAAATGGAACAAACTTCCAGCGGTTGTGTTATTTGTAGGCTGTTGTTGTTTGCTTAGGCATCGAATGGCTGCTTATGGGCACTTTGTGCATCACCTCCAAATTCACGGAACAGATCGCCTATCACCTCCTTGTAGATCAATGGATCGATGTTCTTGCCCAACTGATAGAGCAGAAACCAGTCACCGATATTACACTTGTTGGCCACCAATTCAACTTCATCGCTTTCGGCCAAACGGGAGCGGGCACGCAGCAACAGGTGACGCAGTTTGGGTCCAACGACAACGGCAATGCGATAGATTAGCGATATGCCCGACAATATGCTCAGAATGATGAACCAGAACCATAGGAACACATAGATTTTCTCATTGACAATGTTCAGGGGCAGCACACACAATCCATCGAACTTCTGCACACTACCAGATGGACCATATTTGTGGAATGTACATTTGGTGACCTTCGGAAAGACCCGTGCCATGGGATCGATACGTTCATCCGGCTCCATTTCGGTGAATTTCAATACATCACTGCCATAAGTGCTGAATTCGCCGTCCAGAAAGAAATCCACAAAATAGATCTGTCCAATCACATTGACAAAATTCAATGCCTCACAGACAAAGAAACGGAATGCATAGAAGTTATGACGATTCAGATTGCCAACAAAATAATTGACCAAAATCTTTTTACGATCGTTTTTACACTCATCATTCACAATCGGGCTATTGAGATCCATAACAAGCATCTTGAGGCGTCCACCTTCCCATGATTTCCATAGATAGCGCGGCACATAGAACAATATGGCCTGGAAGAAGAGCACGAAGCATACCCATTGATAATATTTATGGTATTTCACTTCATCCTGCCCTTCCACATGCGAACCGACGCCTGGTTGCACCACATCCCGTCCCGTCACTCCGGTCAAACGTTCCGGTACCGTGAATGTTGAATAAATCCAGCAATATGTGTCCATCACACCCAATGGTATCTCATCGACAATACAATCAATTGGATCTCCAATGTATTGACGTGATGTTACCAGAAGCGAGAATGCAATCAATATGATTACCGTTGCCTTATAATGCATACGAAAGACATTATTATCGATGCAGACCTGATCGATCTTCAGTAGCCCCTTAACGGAGCCGAATACATCAAACATTTTGGCACCTCAACTGAGAAAATTTGGCGGTGATATGAATATATATGTATGGACAGAGGTATCTTCTCGTAGTTCGTTGATTTTTAATTCCTTTAATTAGAATCTTTCGTTGAGTAATTGTTTTTTTTTTTTTTTTTTTTTTTTTTTTGTTTTGTGCAGCGGCTTTTGAATAGTGATCTTCTTCTTCACAGGTTGCAATCGATATTATTCACTTGTCCAACATAACTCTTCAGTTTCGGGCTCAAGAATGCAAGCACTATTAAAACAACAAAAAATTACGCACACATACACACACCGCCCGCGCGCAACACACAGATGCAATTGTTGTTGTCGTTGTCGTTGTTGTTGGTGTGTGTCTAGGCTTGGATTTGGCAGAGCACTCTTGGGATCTGGATCTGATCCCCCAGTGAGCTAGGGATCGTCTGCCTGTGTACGCGTCTGCGTTAGGTCTTCGGGGTGCGCTCTGGCTCTTTTTGGATGGCTCTCAATCGACCGACAACAACAAAAACGACACAAAAAAAATAAGAAACGACGACGCGACGTTGCGACGAACCAACGACCAAAAAAAAAGACTCAAGCGAAGCGGCAAAACGATGGCGGGTTTGATTTTGGTTCTCCAGGTATTAAATGTTGGTGTTGCTGTTGTTGTTGTTGTTGTTGCTGCCTTACACTAAAACGCCCGTAACAGCAGCGGGCACTAAGCGCACTCTTCGGATAGAAAATACAAACTGTTCGGCTTTCGGCTGAGCCCAAAGTTTGGCCTCACAAATGTATCTGTATCTCTGTTGTATCTCGCGCTCCCTTTTTGTCTCTCTCTCTCTCGCTCTCACTCTCTCTCTGTGAGCGCTTGTGAGTTCTTTGCTTGAGTCGTTTAGCTGATTGAGTGAGAGGGGTGAAGTGTTGCAGTGCTAAGAGAGCAAATGAGTGACAGAGAGAGAGAGAGAGAGAGAGCGGCTCTCATTTGGGTTGTCAGGTAAACTGCTATGGGGTGGATCTTGTTTGAGTTTTGAGTGTTTTACTCTCTCTCACACTCACACACACACTCACACACACACACGCAGATGGCAGCCTTTGTGTCTCTGCAGACCCAGACCTGTTTTTCTTTTTTATGCTTGGCGAGAGTGTGCTAAAACATGATTTAAGTTAAACGCATCCATTGTGCATGGTTAGGGGAAAGGGGCGGCGGTGTATTGGGGCTGGGTATTGGTTTGGTGACTCAGAGATGGATGCAACTGACGGCAGAAGAAACTTATAGTGTTTGTGTGTGTAAATCCTTTAGCTTATGTGGTAATGTCCTTTTTGGTTTGGTATAATAACTAGTTTCATTTCCAGGTTTCTCTCTAGCACAAGCTAACCAAACTAAAGCATAGATTTATAAATAAGTTTTAATTGACAAAGATCTAAGCTAAGTTCTGAGATAAGTTGCACAATCTGGCAACTTTATGGAACGTATGTATGTATGTATGTGGGAGCCACCTACATATGCTATGCATGCTATGCTTATCAAAAGTCTGGCAACACAATTTGGCTTATAAAACTGGCATGGTGGTAATCCCCCACTGCCTACTTCCCTCTTACCCTTCATCATGACCTAGCAAGTGCATACGCTCCATGTCTCCCCCAATATTTATTATGGCGGTACTTTTGCTCTTCTCCTTCGCTCTTTTTCTCTGTGTTATGCGTACTCTACCCCCGCCCTCCACTAATATGTCTCTCTCTTTCTTTTGCCATCTCCCTCTAACCCTCTTGGGTGACGACGACTTCTTGGAACTCGTTGCGCTTATGTCAATTGAATGTTGGCTGAAGATGAAAGATGTTTGTTGAGCTCCAAAGGGGATAGAGGATAGGGTGGTGGGGATAAGGATTGCAATGGTTAGTGGTGGGGGGAAGGGAGGGGGAAGGGGCCAGAGACTGAGACTGCACAATGCACATAGCATCAACAAAGAAACAAGTACTTCTTCTCCACACCTCCCCCGCCCCCGCTTCCGAAAGACACTGGCACCGATGCAGATACAGAGATACAAAAACCAACAAACCAACGCACACACACACACACTCACTCCAATGTCTGTACATACATTACGTTTGTGTGTGTGTGAGTGTGTGTATATAATTTATGGCTTCAAGAAGTTGCATTTTTATCGCTGCTTTTACTGAATTTTTGGGTAAAGACCATTTTGGTTATACCACCAATACATGCAACTACTCACACACATGCATATAACTGATAATTTTCCACAATTACAAAATACCAGAGACCAAAGGCAGACCAGACCATATACACGTACCTGACCAATTTCGGGTTTACCTGTTCAGCAATACATATGTGTATAACTCAGTCTCTCTGTGTGTGTGTGAGAGTGTGAGTGTGCAAGGAAGAAAAGGGTCGCTTACCTAGAGTCAATCTATGCCATCGATACATTTAGCGCTCAATCAACGATGCTTTTCCTGCCACAATTTAGGCTCCGTTTTAGCTGCTGCCCTCGTATATTATCGCTAAGGGTAAAGGTACAACACACACACACACACACATGCAAATGTATATAGATAGGTGAGTGTGTGTGTGTGTGTGTATATAGGCATAAGATCGTAATGGTACCTATATAACAGCCAGGCACAATCAACGATGACTACCTGTTACACTCGTTCTTGATACCCTTCAAAGGTGACTCTATGATTCAAGAAGTATATCAGCTATCATTACGATTTAAAGTTCTCGTTTACGTTATTCATCTTAAATACGATATACGACGAATATATGGTAAGTATTTCAAGTAATTTAAGGATTTAAAGAAGCTAACACAATATTGTCGTACAATTGTAAGCCTAAAGAGGCTAAAGTTGGGTAGACTTTCAAGAGGAATTTGGTTCAAAATAAAGATATATACGATCTAATAATTTGATCTTAAATCGTATTGATCATCTAGACTTTGACTTAAAATCTTGAATTACTAAAAACTTGAGACGTTTTATGTAATATTTTTATACCTTACTGCGATATAGTAGTTTATAGTAGTATAGTTATATAGATTTCGAGTTTAAACCTAACAACAATTTTGAATACTAAAAGTGTTTTAAAGAATATGTAAAAGGATATTGCAATTTTAAGGAACAATAATTTTGACATTAAATATGAACATATAGAACTTATAGAACTTTCATTTAAAACTTAGACTCAAAGATATCAGCATATAGAAAAGTTTTTCAACTTAAATACATATATACCAATATATATTTACTATATTTTAAGAATGAATCTTTACAATTTCATCTACTGTTACCCATAACCCATCTAAGTTTCGACAAGGACCATGTCAAGCTCATAAAAAGTGAGGGTATCTACAAGTCGTTACCGTCTGCAACTTTTAGACCTCTTTTGCCTGTTGCCTGGCATTGTCCCTGCTGTTGCTGCCGCTGCTCTGCTGCTTTTGACTAATCTCTTTTAGCCAGTTTACTGGTGTCTACACACCATCCGTTTTTAGCCTGGTCAATTGTTGGTGTGTGACACCATTGGAACCATAAATAAAGCCTTGGCTTAAATCTTAACTATTGCCAACAATCTGAACTGTAAACCATATACATATGTACTTGTATTTGTAGCACTTCAATTGCTTATCTCGTCCAACTAACTATGAACAATTTTATTTAATTTTCATGCCTATTCTTAAGTGCTTTCGCTTATACAATATAATTATAAATATACTCGTAACTAAGAGACAAGGTAACACAAGAGAAAAGACCAAATCATGTAATTGAAATGATTATACATTGATTTCAGCATTACTCGGATTGAATGGACACAGATCTTTAAAATTATCCCTAACCTATATTCGGTTCAGATTGAGATCTATTAATATAACTGATCAAAATTTCTAACCAGTATTGGTTTTCATATCTTATCCAAAGTTACTTTAGTTTAGCAATTTATATTATCATCATCCATCATCCCATCATCTTTTATGTTATTCAAAGAGTAGGTCAAAGGAACTTGAATGGATTTTAACTCATGAAGATATATTGGATATATCTACGTACATATTCGTAGTCATATAACAATTAAAAACCAATCAAGCCATTCATTACCTGTCGAACAAGAGTAATAAAGAATAGGTTATAAAACCATTAACGAAATCATATATACATATATATATACATTTTACAGACTAGACGATTTTTGAATACGTCTGAGAGTCAGTCCATTAACCGATTGCTATAAATAACCGCACATCATAATTGACAATCATCGTGTATCTATAAGATTTATATACATATGTATATGTATGTACATATATGATGGGTATAAATCAAATCAACGCCCCGCAAAACGTCTCAATTTTTTTTTTTTTTTTTGATTTTGATCCCCGCCTTCTCCATCTCAATCTCAGTATCTCTCAAATTTCGCACAAGTTTACAAATTTGTTGTTTAAACAAATCGGGGCCGCAGCCACATAATGAAATCTCTTAACATGATAAGACCGACAGATAGACGGCAAGACAGAAAGACAGACAGACAAAGCCCCCCTTTTGCCAAAAGTAAATATTTATCATGCAAAAGCAGTTAGACAATAGCGGGAAGAGGCCAATTTTGTCGCACTTGAAATACTCTTTCAATGAATATACAGTTCTCGCCAACATATTAGAAACACAAACAACATTAAACAGACCAAAAATATATATAAGAAATCATTAATTAAATAAAATGAATTAAAGGACATAAAAGAAACCTAAAAGAAAATGAAGCCAAACTAAAATACTAACAGATCATTATTAAGTGAAGTGAATTTCTACAAGTGCCTGGACCTAATAAGTTGACAATGACTGTAAGGAACATGTTTTATAAGATCACTAACATAAATTTACATTTATATATACATAGGGTATACATATATAAACATTGAATTCGGCAAAAAGGGTATTAAAAGATGTTATAAATATTATTCATGGCAATTCCGTTTGAGGAAATACTCGTGAAGTGATTCGGTTTTTTTTTGGAAAGGTTTTATTTGTTGTTGTTGTTGTTGTTTTGTTCTTTTGTTATTGTTTAACGCCCGGCAATTGTGGCTTTTACTGTGCGATTTTCGTTCATCAGTTCATCAGTTAGTCATCCCGAAGATCGTTTCAATGAAAACAGAAATTCCTTGAATTTTAGCTGCGTCACAAAAAAGCACGTAGCACATGCTCACAAGGCACGAAGACGTGGGATCTTCATTCCTAAATAGTTATCTCTCCCTACCCCTCTCTCTTTCTATGTCACTTAAATAACCATTGGCATGATTCATTTTATATAGATTTGAACAAATCCAACAGACAGATGGTCCTAAAAGGGCACAAATCTATAGATAACTATAATAACCCTTAACAAAACCTGAGGAATCCATCAGTTGTTCAACTTTCTCCTTAATATAAGATCATTTAATAAGTAAGCATATGAGAATTTGAAGGAAATCTCTTGTGTTTTAAGCTTTGCTTCTTTTTGGAATAATTCTCAACTAGTTTAAGCGTTGCAAATAACTCTGGAGTCATTTAACTTGGTAATATTTTCAGATATATTTCAAAAAGCATTCAAGTCAAATTGCAATTATCAATTTTTCATATCATTTCACAATGATAAATCAAAAGTTTTTGTCGTTTTTTTAAAACGTTTGCAATTCATAAAATTTGGCGCAAAGTGTTTGATTCGCACATTGATTACTTTCACTTTTTGTTTTTCTATTTGGTTTTGTATCGAGTATCGTATCGAATGGCTTGGGCCACTTACTATTCTTGTATCTTGCTTAGATTGTATAGTTATTTGGCTTTTTTTTTCTTTTTTGCGTTTTGCTTTTTTTGCGCGCCTTGCATGAGTGGTTCGAATTTCGATTTCATGGCGGTTTGCAGTATTTAAATTTCAGATGTAATTCAATGCGATTTGGCAAAATACGAATGTATAGATATTGCTTATTGAGGCATTCTGTTGATGAAGCAATCAACATCATCATCATCATCATCATCATCGTCATTATCATCAATCAATGAACTTTGTCGCAATATCATTGAAAGACAATTTGTTGTTTTTATTTTCGTTGAATCGGAAGTCCAAGGAAAATCCCAAATGTTAAT
Source organism: Drosophila tropicalis (assembly GCF_018151085.1). Taxonomy (NCBI): domain Eukaryota; kingdom Metazoa; phylum Arthropoda; class Insecta; order Diptera; family Drosophilidae; genus Drosophila; species Drosophila tropicalis. Next base: position 4,208,150 of record NW_027172602.1, on the reverse strand, counting down.
AAAATTTTTACTATAGCTTATCATTATTTGTTATTACATTTTTTTTTGGGTCTGGTTTTTCTAAAGTTGTGGTATTGCTTACGGTTTGTCAACCAACTAAAATTGTACAAATTACTAATGCAAAAACAACGTTTTAACATAGAAAACCTTACGCACATGGTCGTATCTAAAGCAAGAGCCAGAATGCAATCTTATCCGTCAAGCGCTTTAGTAATAAGCCCCAAATAAGAATACCTCAAACACCTTGCCTTACCATACCTTACCTTACTCTCACCTCGCCCTAGCTGTTTAGATAAGCATATGAGAGATACAGTTGACGATAGCAGGCCAATCAGTGCCCATAGCTCCACACACACACACACACACACAATTCATGACGACGACTAAGAATTTACCTGGGCATCCACTAGACCAAATATTGACGTATAGCATAATATAGTGCTTCGTGTAGAAATATTATAAATGTTTGTATGTACCCCCCCCCTCCCCATCCCTCTCTAGAGATAAGATTCGGCTAAGAAAAATGAAAGACAAATGTCACACTTCACTCATAATGACTTTACAACTTTGTTAGAGAAAAGCAAACATTTTTCAAAGAGTTTATAGTACATTTCCTTAATACCCCCTAGAAAATTACTTCATATTCATATATATATACTTTATAATGTCGATAGAGCTTCGTTATAGCAACATTTTGGCAACTTATATATATAATTTTAAAAGTTGCTCACTTTCAATTTCAATCAAATCTATTGAAAATCTTGTTAAAGTAAGCAGGACTGCGAAATGAGGGAACTGGCTCCTTAAAGTATGCAATATGTTGGGCTTTTACAGTCCTAGATGTGCCACAGATTCATGATGGATGAATTGAAATAAAATTCAAATTCCAATTGAATCTAATTCTTCTTAAAGTTAAAAATATAAACAAAATTTTTGGAAAAATAATGAATTTTTAAAGATTTCCCTAAGATGGTGTTTCTTTTTCAATAGATAGTCATACATGCACCTACTTAAGTAGTTCAGTGTCTACGTTAAACAGATACAAGTAGTAAAAAGAATGACAAAGTAAAAATAACAAACCTTTATCACTAAAATGATGCAGACAATTTAAGAATTCACAAATATTGCTTGGCATTACGTGTGGACTCTTGGTAAATGTCATGATAAAAGTTAACCAGCAAAGTGTATCAGTCATAAGACTCAAAAATATCTTTAGCCAGTCAACAGGAATACACAAAACACACAAAACAATAACAAGTACAAGTACAATAATTGATATCGTCTCAAACACATACATACATACATATAGAGTCGATTGACTAAGCCTAACCAGACCATATCTGTTCTGTCAGTGTCAGTTATACACTGATCTAGGTCAATATCCATGGAGAGAAAAACTGTGATACCAATATAAATACATATAAACAAGCAATGTAGTGAAAGTAATTATGACTTGACCATGTTGATTACTCATTTAAACTAACGGAACTTATTGGGAAGAATAACGCTTACTTATATGATGATGGCTTTTCTAAAAGGTTCTTAAGTTGGTGCTGATAGTTTTCATATGTACATACATACATATATTTGAATATATATTCCTAAAACTTGAATGTCAATTGGTGCATAATTTTGTGGAAATATAAGTGAATCCACTTCAAAAGCTTTAAAAAGCATCCTTGACCTCGAAATTGATCATAAATTGTTTCAAAACTGTGTAAAATATATTCATCAAGTGCTGGATATAGAAATAACTTAGATACAAATGTATTACTATATCCTTTTTCTAATATTTAAGATTTTAAGATTTATTAATATTCCCAAGAAGAACTCCTCAAAACTAAAAAAACATAATTTTTTAAAGCTTCTTGTTAAAAATCCAAGTTTTCATTGTTGAATACCTTTAATAAAATATTCTTTAAAAACAAATTCATCATAAAATTCGTTTGATTTAGAATAGTTCCAAACATGTGGCTGCCCCTTTGCCACTTAAGTTGAGTCCTGCCAAAGACCTTGTCCATCATTTACTCTGATTCAATAATTGTTCATATAGAGAAGGGGGAATGAATCCTTCATTTCAAAGTTCTAGCCATTCCTTTTCGAGTTGATTTTGGTGTCTTTTGAGTCTCTATCTCTTGCATTCCTTTTAGTATAATCATTTCCCCTTGTCGCAATACTAAATTGACCTCTTTTGGATTACTTAGGCTCAAAATATTGATAGTGTTCAATAAGTTCTCACTCTCTCCCTATCTCTCTCCCTCTTTCCTTTTGGTGTATGTATAAAACTCAATTTAATTATGAGTTTTAGTTGCTTTTTTTTTTTGGTTTTTGGTTGGTAGTGCTTACATTCTCATTGTACATTTTCCATTATCTTATCGTCAGCACTTTATAAGTATATATATATGTATATATATATTTCTTCTTCGTTCTCCGTTATTATTATTATGAATTTTTTTTTTTTTTTTTTTGGTCTCGAGTTACGTTCAAAAAAGAGTGATATAGAGAGATAGGGAGAGAGAGAGAGAGAGCGAGAGAGAGAGAGAAAGAGTGTGGAGTAAAGCGATCAAAACACTGCGGCCCATTTGGCTATAATTGTGAACCCTGCAGTGCGCGGACAACAGCAACGTTATGAGGAGCTACGGGACCAGTTAATACGCGTGTTAAAAAAAGAAAAAAGAAAACGAAAAAGAAACAAGAGATAGTTATAAAATTCATAAAAATACGAACATTTACGAATAGGATTACGATCACGAAATAAAAATGCTGAACACATTCAGTTCGGTGAGGCAATACCTCAAATTTGATATAACTCGTGTGATCATTGACAATTTTGTATTCAAATTGCATTATCGCTGGACCTTTGTCATATTGCTGGTGGCCACTTTATTGATAACATCGCGTCAATATATCGGTGAGCATATACAATGCATATCGGACGGTGTTGTGGCTCCGGTGATCAATACATTTTGCTTTTTCACGCCCACATTTACGGTGGTAAGATCTTGCCTTGCTTTCGAGCTATGATTATTGTTGGATCTCACTTTTGTTGTCCCTTTGCAGGTACGTCATATGAATAATACGGCTCTGGAAACGGGAGCGATCTTTCAGCCGGGCATTGGTCCATATAATCCACGAGAGGATTCGATTAAGCGGCATGCATATTATCAATGGGTACCATTTGTATTATTCGCTCAGGCTCTGTGCTTCTATATACCCCATTTCCTGTGGAAGAAATGGGAGGGTGGCCGGATCAAGGCTTTGGTCTTTGGTCTGCGTATGGTCGGTTTGACGAAATATCTGAAACATGATAGCCTGAGAATTGGCAAACTGAATATACCCTCGATGGCCGAGGCCGAGGAGCGGGTTGGTGTCATTAGGCGGACAATGATCGATCGCATGCGTTTGAATCAGTCGTGGGGTGCGCATTTGGTATTTGCCGAATTGCTGAATTTGGTCAATTTATGTTTACAAATAATGTGGACTCAACGCTTTTTGGGCGGTGAATTCCTAACGCTGGGTATTAAGGTTCTACGCGAACGTTGGGTGGATAAAATGGATGCTCTTGATATTGTTTTCCCGAAGGTTACCAAATGTACCTTCTATAAATATGGTGCGGCCGGGTCATTGCAAGAGCATGACACTTTGTGTGTGATGGCATTGAATATCATGAATGAGAAGATCTATACAATCTTATGGTTTTGGTATGCATTCGTATTGACCATCACGGTTCTGGGTCTATTTTGGCGCCTGTTGACGCTCTTCTTTTACAAAAAGTAAGTGTGACCAGTCGTTTATGCAAAGCAACGAAAATTGCAGCCACACTTTTTGCATCTACATTTCAGTTTAACATTCTCAAAGTGGTCTTTGTATTGGGCTAAACCAGGCAAATTGGATGAAAGCGATTTGGGTGCCGTCATTGATAAATGCAATTTCTCGAATTGGATGTTTCTATTCTTTTTGCGTACCAATCTATCGGAATTCCTATTCCTGAAAGTCATCTATCATTTGGCCAGTGAATTTCCCGATCCCATGAATGATAACGACATCAATGCCTATCGTGATCGTAGCCATGAAGGTGCCGCCGGTCCAAGTGATCCCACATCAGTCAAATATCCTGATATCAGTAAACTGGATACAGTGGATGCTCCCCTCCTGCATCATCGTGCAGCAGCAACTTCAGCACCACCTCCAGAAGCCAGCAGATTGCCGGTTTGACAACTTCTAGCTAACCATCAAAAAAAACAAAAAAAAAAACCAAAAAACAACCAAAAACATTTTGTAATTTATGTATTTTAATTAACTTTAGCTAATTAATGATGTGTTTTTTTTCTATTTTTTTTTTTTTAATTTTCTGCTGTGTGTGTGTGTGTTGTTTTTTATTTGTCCAGCACTTTTACTTTAAAAAAAAAATATATTTAAGTTGACTTTTTTTGCAAGTATTTTGCTTGGGGCAATTTGTTGTCTTCTTTCAGATAAACGAGGTAAGCTTCAAAAGTATTTATCAATTGCAACAAACATATATTTCTCACGTTTCAGAAAAAGAATGTGACTAAATGGTTTAGTATCTGTATCAGGTCAAGTGAAAAATAGATAATATGAAAATATCTACTAAAGAGATTAATAATAAATTCTCCATTGCGGAAGTCTTTAAAGACCTTTTTAAAAGATTAAAAAAAAAAAAAACCCAAGATGGTGAAAAAATTCGAAAATTTAATTAAAATACAATTTTAAGTTATCTAAAAAGCCAACGATTTGAAAACCAAATGACAAATTCTATATCAATTTCAAAAAATTCATGATCCTTGACTATGATATTTATATTTAGATTCAATTCAAAAAAAACCAGAGGGCCGGGGCTAACTTCGACCGCGTCAAAGTTTGTATACCCTTGCAACTTTTTTGGTAACTCTATCCTTACGTATTAGCCATCAATGTGGAAGAACGTTTTATCTAAAAAGGCTTAAGCTTGAGAAAGAAAGCTACAATCATAGGAAATAACGAAGATATTGATCAAAGTCACTGTTTTCCACCGATCGTTCCTATGGGAGCTATATGATATAGTCACCCGATCTTTATCAAATTCGGCACAGTCATTAACATTTATATTAAATTAAGAAATGTTTAATTTAAAAGCAATCGCGTTAAAAGTAACGAAGTTATTTACAAAAGTCACTGTTTTCGACCAATCGTTCCTATGGGAGCTATATGATATAGTCACCTGATCTTGATCAAATTTGGCATAGTCGCTTATAGGCGTAGTAAACTCTCTAATATTAAGTTTCACGACAATAGCATAGAAAATAACGAAGTTATTGAGAAAGTCACTGTTTGTGACTTGGCCGTTTGTATGGGAGCTATATGATATAGTCACCCGATCTTGATCAAATTTGGCATAGTCGCTTATAGGCGTAGTAAACTCGCTAATATTAAGTTTCACGATAATAGCATAGAAAATAACAAAGTTATTGAGAAAAGTCACTGTTCGTGACTTTGGGGTTTGTATGGGAGCTATATGATATAGTATTCCGATCCGGCTGAATCCGAGATATACAACGCCTGCAGTATATACAAGCCTACGTGCAAAATTTCAGCTCTGTAGCTCTTACGGTCTAGGAGGAGTTTGCGTTGATCCAGACGGACGGACGGACGGACGGACGGACGGACGGACGGACGGACGGACGGACGGACGGACGGACATGGCTAGTTGAACTCGTCTCGTCGTGCTGATCAAGAATATATATACTTTGTATGGTCGGAGATGCTTCGTTCTATGCGTTGCACACTTCTGACCAAAATTAATATACCCTTTTTGCAAGGGTATAAATATATATAATTTCAACTGATTCTTTAAACTACAAGAATCTTAGATTATTTTGTTGGGTCATTTAGCTGTAATTCCCAACTAGTTTTAGCCTTGATGGTGTGATTGTTCTTAAATTCTTTAGCCAAGTCTGCTGGTGATTCTTGAAATAGCCATACAAACAAACTGCTCACCTTTCTGTGCCAGGCTTAGATTAATTCTAGAAAATCTGTAGTTTACAGCTATTCAACACCGATTTATCCCTACTAACATACCTGCCTTGCCGCCTTCTCGCCTTCTCATTTGCATGCATGTAGAAGACACCTGAAGCCGCCTCTGCTGATTTTGATTATTATTAGTTATTTAATTTTTAAAGTCACCCTCTCTGTTAACTGGTTTTTATTTTTAACGCCTTTTCATGTGTGTTTTTGTGGGAGTGGCACACAAAGTTGTTTCCAAAAATGTTTCTTTTGGAGGCAGTTAACCCATTTGTGTCATGTCTTGAGCTTTTGACTTGGCCTTTTCTTTTTTTTTTTTGCTTTTAGATTTAATTTAACTGTTTGATTGGCAAGCAACTGTTTGGCTGTTGGTTAGTTGACCCAGTTTATAATTAAGTATTGCTGTTGCGGTTGTGGTTAGCTAAAAACACAACAAAAACAAAAATATCATTGAAATGTGCACTATATGGATATGTATGTACATAGAACCTACAAATATATATAACATTTAAGTGAGCAGAGTCAACGTTATGCAAACAAAGTGTCTCAACTACTTGGGAATTATAACTATGTGCGGGGAAAACAGAAAAGCATAGCCTCCAATCCAATGAGGCATGATTTTGACAGCTCAGATTAGTTTGGTTTTTGAATTGGCAATCTTTTTTTTAAATTTTCAACCAATTTTCTTCAAATAGGAGAGAAAAGAAAGTTCTCATAGGTTAGACCTTGTCAATAGAGATCATTACTTGAACAAATGCCAAACAAAACCAAGTATTTTGACCTTAGATTGTTTCTCTTTGTCTTGGATCTATCTGAAGTTTAAGTTAGATTGACTAAATGTTCAATATACAAACATGGACAACAGAGGAAAGGAGAGCATCTGTCATTTGGCACATTCGAAGTTAGCCGTTAAAATATTTCAAGTCTAATTAGAACATATCATAGTTCTCTACATGAAATGCCAAAACCAAATAGAGAAGTGCCATCTAGATTTGATTTGAGACAAAACAGATTGGCAATTTATCAATTACATAGTTGCAGACACTTGTTGACACTGTTTGATTTGTATTGTCTCTTGTATTACCAAATTTGTAAATATTTTGTCATGTCATATTGAGTGGAGTAAAGGCCATGTAGTTATGACACCTGCTTGCCATCACTCCGACTGCATCCAAATAGTAGATACATAGAACCGATAGAATCGTAAAAAGTAAGTTCAAGTATGTAAGTTGGCAATCTTTTTTCTTGATTTTGCGGTCATTGCCAACGTGTTTGCCAAGACATTTGAAAGGCGGTTTCTATAAGTAGCTAGCTGGCTAGCTGTGCTGACCGATCTGTCACGCCTTTTTGTTATTGTAAACTGGCTTCTGACTCCAATCCCCCAAAATCCATAACCAAAAACAAATCCATAGACGAGCTAATCAGGTTTTTTTCCAATCCAAATCAACCCTCGCACTCGCATAAATCTGTCACATAAGCAAAATTGAGTGTTTGCATATCAAGTGATTTCTTCTTACATATTCATTATGAGTTCTGACTTGTTAGATACCCTTCAGGCTACATGCCCTGCAATCAACTCCAACGATCTGTTTTCTTACCTTTAAAGCCAAGCCCAAATGGAAAGTGAAACAATTCAGTTAGTGGACTTTGAGTTACTCTATCTTCTGAGTTATTATTACAAGTCTATTAATCTCTTAAAGTCATGCCTTATATGCCGCACCCTTTTACAGATTTTCAGTTGCAGGGTATACAAGAAACTCGAATCGCCATCACAGAAAACGACTCTTTTGAAATACATTCAATAAATAATGTGTTTAGCTCACGTTTTTTTTCTTCCCCCTTTTGATTTTCTTCTGTTTTATTTTGGGGTTTTTTTTTTCTTTGGTGAATGACCGTTAACATTTTAGAGATCGTTTTAAAAGATCAAAGTCGATATAACTAGTTATACGGTTTCTCTTTCTCGCCTTATCTACAGCTCTATCTCACTCTCTCCCTTGTCCATTTTCATGTCAGTTTTCGGTCTATTGAGTTGTCGGTTCTTTTTTTTTTCTTGATTGTTAGACTTGAGAAGCCTAGACACGGCAAATTACTTAAAGAGTTAAGATCTATGTAAGAGTCATGTATATCGTTAGATAGTTGAATATTCAGTATCGTAATGAGAAACGAATAAAGTTTTTGATTGGAGTTTTTACAATGCGAAGGTTGATAATCTTATTATATCGAACTTTTTTTCAAGGAATAAAGTTTTCTCTCTCTCTCTCATTTCTTAAAATAGACATTGTCCTTAGAATTTTGAAGCCTAACTTCAACTTCAGTTGATTGGTGTGGATCTAGGTGGGTGGTTTAAAAGGATCCTGACTCTTTCTTTCTTACAAACTCTTAAAGCCGTTGCAGGACAGAAATAACTAAGAAGTTTTGACAGTTTCTTGTGAAGCTATGGACCATAACCTATCATATTATGGATCATGTATCGATATTGTACGATCTCTAATGCAAAAAGCCTTTAAATTGGACAACTATTATAACGATCTATCCCAATTCAAAACGATATTTGCTGAATCAAAGAGTTTTTCACAGATCGTGATCAGAAAGAGAATTCGGAAACAATATTTTATTTAATAAACTACTACAATACCGTTATAAAGACCAATTTTCTTTTCAAAAGTCACAAATTTGAAACTCTAAACTCAAAAAACTTTATAAAAATGGAAATGGAGTTTAGCTCTGCTTTAAAATGATTTATCTTCTTTTTTGTTATCTAAATTTGAATAAAAAACTTAGCAGAATCAGAAATAGGAAATTACTAAACAATACTAGCTACTTATTGTTAGTCTGTTGTTAGTCAATGTGACCTCCTATAAATTTAATTTTCTCACATATTTTTTTTTTGTACTTAATTGCATGGTCACTTTTGCCCGTCTTGTCCCACCCTCCCTCTCCAATGGGAGGGTGGAGAGCATATCATGCAAAATACCTTCAATTATCAAAATTTATGCGACAATTAACACTTTGAACTCTTGTGTGTGTGTGTGTGTGTGAATGTCTTGAGGCTGGGCATGATTGGGTGTCCCGAGTCCGAGTCTCTGTCGCGGGCACAGTTCAATTGGAATTGTCTGTCTGGATGGCATGTTGCTTCATTGGAGGTTAGAACATTGTCTGGATGTAGGTAACTTTGGAATTCTGTTTTCAATAAAAAAAAAAAAAAACAAAAAGAAGAAAGAAAATATATATGCAATTGGAACACTTGTTGCATGTTTTCGGTCTGCCAATTTCTTGGCATGCAAATTTATTTCAATTGCATTTAATTTGTGCGGATTAGCAAATGTTTTTTTTTTTCCGTGATATGTCGGGAGGAGTGGGGGAGGAAGTAGAAAAGATGGAGCTAAGTTTATGTATGTATGTCATTTGTTTTTTAGGGCCAAGTGGGCGTCTGCATTTATTATTACAATTTATTTTATTGCCAATTGCCGAGTCGTTTTCAATTTGGTCACGTGATTTTGTGGCTTGAGAATAATTATAATTTGTGATAATTCTTGGGTACAAATATATGATATAGCTACATATAACTTAGAGAGAGAGTTCTGGTTCTGGCTCTGATAAAGGGGAGACTTTGCCCCATAAAGTATGCAAAACAAATTTACCTTCTTATAACATAAAAATGATATGTTCCAAAGATTATATCACAAGGTTGAGGAAAAGGTGAGTAATTGATTGAAAACAATAAATACTTTTTCAGCATATTGCATACTTCAAGGGGCAAAGTTCTATTGATCCGCCAATGCATTTATTGGGCTTTTTTTTTTTTTTTTTGATACATTTCAGTTACATATATGTAAATAAAACTTGCTTTGCTCTAGCTCTTACAGACATCAAAGTGTTCCGAACAGAAAGACAAATGGGCCGACTTGGGCTATATGTATCAACGAGGATCACCTATCGAGGATATTCATTAACATCTCGTATACTTCATGAGATTAGAAAAGCTTTCTTTAGCCTGTTATCGTAACTTTCCTTAACTTTCTTTCAATTAATAGCTTTTAATTCAGAGCTTTCCATACTTTTCCCTGTGATTGCGTATACGCCATGTTGCCATAAACTTTTGATCAATTAGGCTAGACGTGGCGTTAATTAACTGCAAATGCTTCTTAAACAAATGGTTTATTCAAATTGATAACTGTAATTAAGAAATTTACTTTTTGGCAACTTTTAGTGAAAGAAATTCTCAAAATTAATTAACAAAAATCTGCATACAGAAACCGCTAAAAAACCAATGAAAATTAGTAATATATTGCTCAAATTTTCATTGTGAAATTGATTTCCCCCAAAAAGAAAATACTTTACTCAATTTTTTCTTTGTTTTCATCCCAAATCTAGTTCCCTTACCATCGCCTCGCATCGTTCTTTGTTCTTTGTTCTATGGCATTACAGCAATAATGTGGGTGGCATTCGGTTCCTGGTTCCTGGTGCTTCCTGCTTCCGCAATACAACAAACAAACACACAATTTCATCCACAAAATCCACAACTCGTAGGTCAGGTTCAAGTTCATGTCGCAAGAGAGTTTAATCAAAATGAGTTGAATGTGTCCCAAGTCGCATTAGAAATACCCTTTCGAGCCCTTATGGCCCTATTGGCCAGCAGCATTAAGACCGCTCTTCTTGTTGGCCTTTATGAACATATTAGATATCAAGTTATTCATTATTTTTAGGATTTGTATTAGTCTGAAGTAAACATAGACAAAATGGAATCCTGTTGAAAGTTTCTTGGGATTAAATGTACTCTTCCTTTTGGTAAGTGTATGAGAAGTTCACTCAAAAATCTCTTTGTCTCGCATTCTGACTCTCAAACTCTCACACACACACACACACACAAACTTTGAGTGTGAGCAGGGACTCTCTTGCTTTTGCTCTCAATCTCATTCGCTCTTTCCCTCTCTTGCTCGTCAGGATCAACCCTCTGGTTTTCCCATCGTTTTTGGTCGACGCTTCGCAGCAGCCAGGAACCAAATGTCTCTTCTTCTTCTCTCCTTCCTCCTCTCTGCTTCTTCGCACACCAACTTCGAACCCCTCATAAAATGCGTTTTATTTTTATGTATTTTGAGCAGAAAAAAGATATAAGCAAAAATGTTTCCTAGGAAGTTTCAAAATGCATTCTGTATGGGATTCAGATTCAGATTGAGGGTTGAGCACACCCAAACAGTGAGGGTTGTTTATTTGGTAGATGTGTGCGTGTGTGCGAGCGAGTGTGTAACATGTGGCACGTTGAAAATGTTGGAAATTTTTGTTTGGTTTCGAAAATTTCTTCTTCTTTTTCTAGAACGTCTGGCTTTTGCCTATTTTCAGCATACGGTCTGCCGTTTTTCCCCATTTCCACATTGTTTCCATTTATACACACACACACAGACACACACACAGACAGACATAAATACAAATGTAAGCATTTGAGTTTTTGAAAATTCTCATGCGACTCATGACACTGACCTTGAAGCAGCTGCTTCAATTCGATTTTCAGTGTTTAACACCTTTGACTAAAAAGAAGAAGAAGAAAAAAAACTGAAAAAAATAAACATTAATTGTTAAACACAATAAACATTTTTCTATCTGTTCCCCTTAGAATCTATCAGCAAAATGTTAATGACCTTTCGCTTCAAAATACTCAGAAACTAAATATAATATATATGTATATGTAGATTCATTTACATAATACCCACGTAATTCTGATTATCAGCAAATAACAAATTTCCTCATTGTAACTAAGTGTTGCAACAGATAATGAACTAGGCAGACGCCTATACTATACCAAAATTTAAAAATTTGTTGAGTTTCTTTTATGAAAACTAATGTAAACCCTCTCGATCTCAAAAAGTTATATGTGGTTCTTGATTAATATGTTTGAAATGAAATTTTAAAGGGTATAACCAATTCGTTGCGACTAAAAGGGCTAACGTCAGTCCCTCTGGTTATTAGTTTTGTTTGCTCAAAACTTGTCAATAAATTTGCTCAAACACTTAAAACACTACTCAACAGTTGTATTAACCCTAAGTACAAAGCAAAACGAGTTGCTAAGCTTTTAAGTGTTTTTTTTTTTTCTAATAATGGTGATTGATGATGTATTTATCATTAAAGATCTTGTAGAAATCTGTTAATATAATAAAACAAAAAAGTAGAGAGTAAAAAGGGCAGATTTTAAAGATATGGCAACTCTGAATTTATCGAAAAATAATTATCGAAATTTTCCCATTCTTAGATCTACATGCAAAAGAAGAAGACGATGAGAAAAAAAAGGGGGAGGCCATTGACATTGCCAATTAACCAGAGGACTTTATATACCAATCATACATACTATTTTTGCCGACAACAACGACATCGACGACGATGACAATGTCATAAAAGTCAATTGAAAGTGTGTGTGTGTGTGTGTGAGTGTGTGTGTGAGAGTTAAGAGAGATCAGAAAAAATTTGAAAAGATTGCCCGAATTGGAATGTGACACCCGTAAAATGATAATGATAAGAGGTCCAAGCCATCATCTCTAGTCATGATTAGAATTGAGTCGCTGTTTACGAAGGGTACTTACATACGTACGTATGTATGTATGTATAAGTGATCTCGATTTCTGTGGTTTTGTCTCTTCTAGATTTTGTTTGCGTCTCGCAACTCGTCTCGCTTCATTTCATCTCAAATTAGTGCCGCATGTGGCAAATGATAGCGCCTCAAGGCGTTTTCAATTGAGACAATTACGCAATCGCAATAGTTTTTGGACTCTCTGTAGGCGATGTGTGGTGGTCCATAATTGTACAAGCCTAAATTTACCGACATCCATATGAACATATGTACATATATAGTAGATATGTACATGGCACAGGTTGATCATCATTGACGTTTAATCAAGAGCTTGGAGGATTAAGAGCTTTGCCAATTATAAATGACAAAATCAATTTCAATTGATCGATGCCGTCCATACGCCCCGTTGGCCGTCCCCTTCCCCATTATAGAAATATCTGGGTCACAGATTGTAAGAGAAACTGTTTGGTTTTGTTTTTGAGGCACTTTACTATTAAACTTTAAGATCAACTTATTAAGGTATACGAAAAAAAAAAAAAGTAAAATATATAATTATTTATAGAGATTTATATGTATTTGTTTAATCATAGAGAAACAAAGCATCTTCTTTGTTTACTTTACAAAGCTATGTTGTGTGTGTGTGTGTGTGTGTGTGTGTGTTGCTCTGGCTAACACGCTCTCTCTCTCTCTCTGTCTTTGCTGTCGATGTCATGTTTATGCTCAGCGTTGCCAGATAGTTGCCATAAGTAACGCCACACCCCAACTTAAGCTTGTGTAGAGTGTTGTCGCTGTCAGCTGATTTGTGCCATTGCAGCCATCTGTATCGCATGTATAGATACAACTGCGATATTCCATGCGATCGCCCTTGTTTTTCACATAATCACAATAATTGCCCAAATCCTTGGAGCTGCAGAAACGTTTTGCCCCAATCCCGCCCTCAAAGCGTCCCACATGCTTCACACAAAATGTGGCACCATGCACACTGGAACAATTCTGCGGCACTATATCCGGCTGATCGAAACGTTCGAACCATTCGCCACACTGGAATGGGTTAACAGTATCGCTGGCATCGCACACATAACACTCGATGGCATTGCAGGTATTAATAAATAATAATAGACAAATCAATGAGCCAATATAAAATGTGAACTGTGTGGATGACATTTTGGACGGACTGGATTGGATTGGATGGATTGGTTGATTGATTGCACAACACACAATGTTGTTATTGTTTGTTTTCGGTTGCCCTGTCTATCTATCTATCTATGTCGATTGAGCGTAACAACAAAAACAACAACAACAATAAAACGTGGGCTCAAAGAGAGAGTAGTAAATTTAGTCTCGGCGTCGTCAGCCAAATGCCAAGTGTATACTGAAATGCTCTGTGTTTTTTTCACCTTCATTTCTGTTTCATTTCCACACAAGCCACAAGTGCTGCTGAGCAATGTGTAGGGAGAGCGAGACGGAGAGAGAGAGAGAGACCCAGTCCGCAGAGCCGCTAAGCAAGCTGAATGAGAGAGAAAAAGGCCTAGGCCTAGCTTCCAAAAAAAAAAAAAAACAAAAACTTCAGTTAACTCTCTCGTGCTCTGACTCGCTCTCTCTCTCTCTCTGTCTTTGGCTAGTTGCTAGGTAACATTTAGCCTCTAGAAAATTTCATCCTTGATGCCTGCTAGATGTTTATCGTTATCGTTAGCCGATTAATGACTATCGTATATCGGTTATTAACTGGATGTTGTTGTTGTTGTTGTTGGTTGTGTTGGCAGCAGCAGCAACAGGTCCACCAAAGTCTAACGTGACTCAAAATATAAAAAAGAAAAGAAGACCAAAACCATTCTGTCTGAGTGTTTTTTGATTGGAATTTCATTTGAAGTGGGCAAAGGGGAACGAGTAGGGAGGTCTAAAGCCAAACATCTTGCCTTTTGTATGTGTAGGTACATACATATCCACCTTTACTGACTTACCAACACACATACCAAACGAGGGCATTCAACTTCAACGGGCAACGAAACAAAGCGAAAGCCACTTTTTCTTCAGTTTTCAGTTGTTTTTGTTGGCCAGAACCAGCTAACAACCAACCAGACGTTAAACGAGAACCCAGGCCATTAGAGAGCAACTGAAGACACCCAAGCTTGGCATTGTCAACCGATCCATAGCCATCCAAAAGCCCAGCCTGGTATTAAACCACAAGTTTTTCTTTATATGTACATACATACAAATCGACAATATGGTGTTTTTTTTCCTCCTCTTCTTCTACAACTTTGCTTTTTATGCTTCATTACCAACTTGGTAAGTTGGTAACTTGGTTCGAGCCATGAAATGAAACAACAACCAAAGAGAATTTCACAATCTTTGCCTATATACATATGTATGTCTATACATACTTGTGAATCAGACACAGTCTTCTCTCGAAGTGTCTAAAGCACTTATATGTGCTCCTCTTCTATTACCTACCCCCCTCACCATTCCTTTACCTATTCACGACAATGATCTTTATTAGATTTTTAACAACCAGAGACACAATGTCTTGTTCATAGTTCATGAAATGAATTCTAAATACAAATGTCAACGAAATGTATGTATGTGTGTATTTCATTTGATGTTTGTTTTCGAACATCATTTATTTGAGTGTTTCGGGTTCTTTACCCTGTTTTTAGTTTAGGCTATTAGCATGCTTAACTAACTTCACATTAGTCATGTATGTATATTGCGTTTAATTTGGAGCTCATTTCGTCACACATTCCTGAAGGTTCTCCGAAAAAGCCCCGGAACGTGTTTAGGATCGTTTTCGGAGCATTCGAGATACTTTCCAACACCTTTGCCTTAGACAAGATGAATCTTTCTTGTTAACCCAGATTCATTTCCTCTCTTCAAGCGTTTCTTGGGCGGTCACAACACAGAAGAAGAAGACGAAAAAGATGAATGTCCTGTGCTGACTACGTGACGAAGGCAACGATCTTCCCATAGTATGTTTGTGTTTGGCTTGGGTTTATTTAAAGAACCGTTTACCTAATTACACATACATATGTATGTACATATGTACATATATAAGGTATGTACAGTAAAATCTAGATATAATTGTCAAAGGGATGTTTGACCATTGCAAGAGTTTTTACTGTATGTTGTGTTTTTAACCCACCCCTCATTGTCCCCTTTGTACTTTTTTCAGTGTTCTTGTTGTTGATCTTTTGCATTTGCTGGACTGCAAGCGAGCCATGTTGCACTCAAATGAGAAAGATTTTGTCGCTCTCTCGCTCTCTCTCTCTCCATCTGTCAGCGTCTCATTTAAGGAAGCTGCATACACATTTACGTCCCTCTCCCATAAACTGCACACATACCAAAATAGGAAACAGACAACCAAAAGGAAGTTGCAAAAACAGCAGCAGCTGCTGTTTAGCGAGAGAGACAGCAAGAGAGAGGGTGAGCCTTGAGTGAAATTTGTATGCGTTTTATATACAATATATATGTATGTACATATGTATGTATGTATGTACTTTTTTTTTTTTTTTGGTTGTAAATGTCCCAAATTAAGGAATGCAATCCCGAAAAACGAACACGCACACGCGCGCGCACGCACACATAAATCAATGTCCCAGTCATGTTGCATGCACCCGCGCACGTAGCACACACACACACACACACACACAAACACTCTGAGAGGAGAGATATCGATATCTTCACATCACTTCTACCTGTGAGAAAGAGGAAGATAGAGAATACTGAGAGTATCAAGACAAACGTGACACGTTCCAAGTGAAAGGAACACACAAACACACGAAATAAACTTAAGATCTTGTTTCTCATGTCTTTGCGTGAGTTTTTTTTAACTTTTTGGTAATGACAACGCACTTAACTTTATTTTGTAGTTTCCCCATCCTCCTCCGCGCTTCCATCTTCCTTCGTTATATAAAAATGCGCAGTTGGTTATGGCCACCATAAAAAACTGAACCAGTCTAAAAAGAAGAAAAACACGAGCTCACCACATGACATTTACCTTGGCTCTACATAGGGGCCAAGACGGATCGGACCAAATATCCAAGTTAAGGGCCAAATTGGTAAGGCAAAACCTTATAAATTGTGGCCAGAAATGCGGTTACCCCCACACACACACATACATACATACATACATATACATAACTGTAATTTGAGATTTTGCTTGATTAACTGATACAATGGCTAAATGACTAAATGTACGAGAATGGGGAGAGATTCAATAGTCTTTTTTGCAGTTATTAAAATCTACAGTTGAGCTTACCTATAAGCAAAAAGTTCCTTCTTACAAAAGAGTAATTAAAAAAAATGAGAGCATAGTTTTGGGGGGCAAAGTCAGAACAGAAAGGACGTCATCTTAGAGAACTTTAGTGGCAAATGTGTTAAAGATTTTGCTCTCAATTTTAAGAGCCTTTTTTTCAATCAACCCTCGTGTTTCTTGACGAAAGATACTTTCATTTGTGGTATGCATTAATACCTCATGTCATGGTTAATTGTGGTGTTCAATGCAATACAGAATGTTATCATTTAACCAAGCAAGCTCAAGGAGGGCTCAGCCCATTACAGCCCAGAAAAGAGAATAATATTATGTATGTACACATGTATGTAGATTTTCCTTTGATCATTATGTATTCACTACACGAAAAGTCACTCGACCATGTTGCGGCTTTCTTGTAGGTCATTAATTGGGCGACTCCCAGAGAATATAATGAAAAGAAACTTTGAAAAATTGAACAAAAGCCAAAAGAAAGAAACACAAAAAAAAAACCAACACCATTTAAATTTTTTTAACTTGAGGCGGAATGGTGTGAGATTGTTGGGCGTTGGTGAAGAGAGAGGGTGGTAGAGGTGGGAGAGAGGGGGCAGGTCAAAAAAAGGCTTACCTTTCAAAATTGTTTTTTGTTTTCACTCTTACCAACAAAAAAAAGAGCTTATGCATTTTGGCCACTAAGTGGTAACATAGATGGGGCCCATTCACGTATTATATTACGTAATTTGTGGGGGAGTTACGTTACAGAAGACAAAGAGTGGCTTGGTCAGGGCGTTATGTAGAAACTGTCCTCAGAATCGTTCTTTTACGTCACAGTCCAGAGCGGAAGAAGAAGAGGAAAATGTTTTAATCGCTTTCTACTTACTTCATTTAATCTTAATAATATTCGAAAGATCTCTCTTCTGTCAAATGGGTAAGGGTATAGACAGGGTCTAAGAAGAAACGAGCACACAAGAACTGAAATTCGAAACATTAAAAAAGAATCAGTTAACCTCCTCCTACTCCCCCTTCTCCTCCTCCTCGAGCAACAGCTCCAAAAAACAAAAGCCCACACGAAGTAAAAGAAAAAGTCAAGTAATCAAAAAAAAACAAAAACCCTTGAAAATTATGCCTCAACTCTGGCTGAAGCAAGCTCTAACAAGAACCAAAAATCAACAATTCACACGCAGACATTTGTGCGATCATTTTAATTTAAGCTTTAATTTAATTTAAATAAACTAAATATTTGCTGGCTTGGCAATTTCATCTTAAAACCCGCTCAAAGCTGCCAACTCAAACCAAATCAAAACCAACTCAAAGTCAAAGACACTCAACTCTCTCAGTGCCAGTCGCAGTCTCTCTCTCACTATCTCTCTCTTTGTGTGTTGGCGGTGGCTGCATTTGAGAGCAACAGCGGGCATACAAATTGGAGTGAAATATCGCCAGGCACCAACAAGTAAAGAGAGCGAGCGAGCGAGCGAGCGCGAGTTAGGTTAGAAAAAAAAAAGCAAGGCTTGACTGAACCTGAGCGCTTTTTACACCACTTTCTGCCTCTGCCTCTGTCTCTGAGGTATCTGAGTATCTGAGTTTGAGTCTGACTAAAACGAAACAAAATTTAAGCGACAGTCCGAGCAGCGTCTCCACGCCGTCGAACAACGGCGCTCGAACTCGAAAATAATTCAACTTCTGTGCGTTTCGCATTTGTATTTCAAAAAAAATATATATAGTTTGTTTTTTTTTTTTTTTGTTTGGATTATAGTTTTTTGTTTTTCGTACGTTATTTCTTGTGACAGATAGAGAGATACAATCATCAGCTGCTGCTGCCGCTGCTGCTGCTCTTACCGCTGCTGCTGTTGCTGCTGCTGTAGCTGTAGGCTGCGGTTGCTGTTACTGTGTTTCTCCATTCTTATTTTTAGTTGTATGTGGAGAGCGCGCGGCAAATTCTAAGTTTATTTGAATTTTCTGATTTTAGTTGCGCGTGTTTGGCTGCAGCGACTGCAACGACGCGCGCGCTTACAAACCCCCCACACACACACTACAACAACAACAATAATAACAATAACAACAAAAGAGACAAAAAGAACATAAAGCGGCATACCTATTTCTATTAGTTTATTTTTGGTTTTGGTTTGGTTTGAAGTTTTTTTTTTTTTTTTTGTTCTTTTGAGCTGCAACTAAAAAAACATTTAAGAACCTGTTCTAGCAGAACTTACAGCCTCTTGGACTGTGTCTCGGTCTCTCTACGTGTGTGTGTGTGTGTCGGTGAGACGGAGTGTGGGTGTGTGTGTTTGAGTGTTTGCATGTGCCTATGCAAATTCATCAACAACAACGACGAAGACGCCGCACTGCAGCACCTCCTGGCAGCTGATTTTTCGGCAAAACAACAACAACAACAGTAAGGCGCTCATCCCTAATCATCAAGAAGCAGAAAGAAGAGCAAGAAGAAAGGCAAAAAGCAGCTAACGGATTTCGAGTAAGTCAAAAATCATAAACAACCAAAAAAAAATTAACACCTGATCAAAAAAAAAAAAAAAAAATATAGCTCAAGAGCTAGAAAGAGAGTGAAAGAGAGAGAGAGAGAGACATCTCGATCATCATAGTGAGATGAGCTGAGAACATTTTTTTTGTCATTTTAATCCATCAAATTAAAAGATTCAATATGATTTGCTTTTATGTTTATAACCTTGAGATTAAATTTGATTAGCTACGATCAAATTCTAGAAAATTGAAATTCCAAATTGCTGTCAATTGCTTTTGCAACTAAAATTAACAACAACAAGACAAAGATTTGAATAACATTTTAACTTTCAAACGACGACAAGAGATAAATAATTTCAAAAAATCTTTCATCTTTTTAACTTCTTAGTAAACATATCTTGATCTTAGATATATCAAGAAAAAGTATAAAATTTATCTATGGGTCACCACATGGCACCATGGCAACTCTATATCTGTCTATCTAATTAGCATATCTCTCTCTGTCTCACTCTCTCTCTCTCTCTCGGCATTCCTATGCTTTCTCTTTAAGCCTTTTTTTTGAGGGGGATAGGGAAAAGAAGGTTTCTGTTACCAAAGAATACTTTTTGGTAAGTTTCTTCCTTCTCTCATATTTCCATGTTTCTTATCTGTCTATAAATATCAAGTAATTTATGAATCGCTTAAAACTAAACCTAAACCTCTTTCGATGTCTCCTTTCTCCTTCCATATTCTCTCTACCTTTCATTCTTATCTGAATGTATTTCCCATTCTTTCTGACTCAAAAACAGAAGGACAACTAGATCTTGGCACAAAGTGTTGAGATTAAGCTCAAGGGGAGAGAATATCCAATGAAGGTGCCTTTCATCACATTTATGTCGCGTCGAGTCCCTTACAAGTCCCCCCACTGTCTCTCCCCCTATGCCACTGCTCATTGGACTAGGAGAAGAACTATTTATCTTACTATTTTCCATCTTCAACGTTGTATTGTTTTATGTTTTTCCATTTAATAGTTCTCTAATTACAAACCATTTTGTTTTCATCTACTTTAATGTTTTTTTTTTCTTTCTAATGTTTATTTTTTAATATTTTTCATGATCTCTCAAGATTTCATCATCCACTGCCCACCTTCCTCCTTGCGTCCCATAAACTTTTTGTTTTTAAGCCTTTCCGTTTTGGAAACTTGAGCTTTTGATTATCTTTAGAAGTTACCGCATTTGGGGAGATCTCGCCCCCATTGTAGGTGGCGAAGGTGGAACCCCCTTTGTATTTTTCCCATCCATCAATTTTTTGCCCTCAAAACGGAAATGGTCAATTTAAACAAGGCGCATTGTTCGAAAGAACCGGGGAGAAGGAGAGAGACATAGAGAAAAAGGTTTATGTTTAAAGAAAAAGTTTATAGAACTTCAATTACTGTATCCCAAGAACATTGTCTACACATCAAACTGGAAAAAGACTTATTCGAAGAAAGATGAATAAATACAGAGAGAGAGAGAGAGGAAAATGGAGAGGGAGAGACGGAGGAAACATGTATAGAGAGAACAATCTCATAGCTACAAACATAGTTAGAATAGTTAGTAGTATGACTATATTCTTGTTTCTCTCTCTCTCTCTTTTAACAAGAACCGATTACACACACACACACACTTACACACTCGAACAGACAATGCAAGGGCAATTTCCGCTTGAAAGTGCAGCTGCTTAACAACCAAAAAAAATATATATAAAACAAAACCAACTAACAAAACCACAAGGTACTCCAGAACTTAAACCAGACCGAGACCGTAATTAAGTACAATTTGTTTTACCATGCACCCAAGAGGGTGAAATGGTATATTAAAGTTGTCAAAATGTATGTAACAGGCCAGAGGAATTGCTTTCACTTTCATAAGGATCAGCGAGAACACTCGAGTCCATTCGCCTATGTTCGCCTGTCTGTCCGTCTGTGTAAACATTTAAAACTTGAAGACTACATGAGCTAGAGCCATCAAATTTGTTATGATGACTCTAAACATATGTAAGCTGATCGAGATTGTTTTAAAACTAAACTACCTAATGTTTCTGACGTCATACAAATATTGAAACATTTGTGTTCTCGAAAGATTTATGTTAAGGTTAAAGCTCAAATTGCCAATGGCCAAGTTTAGTGCACTATTTTGTCCCGCTCACGTAAATGGCATTAACACGAACAGCAAAATAAGTGACATTTGTTTGTCAAACAAACAATCTAAAACAAAATATATGAAAATGCATAGCAATTGCAATTTGCACAACAACAAAATTACACTTGATACCCTATATAGATATGGGGTATATAACTGATTGATATGTTCTTTGTTAAGCTAGGCAAAATACTTAAACCTAAACTCAAACCGAATTGTTTCTCTCCCTCTCTAGCTCCATTCATTCAAGAGAGTATTTTAGGTTTAGGGTATCTCGTCGAGTCGCTCAATCGAATTGTATATTTGGTTTCATGTTCCCTGTTCCATGGCCTTGGCAATGAAAAAATTTGCCAGCATTTTATGGCGCATTTATGCACAAGTTCAGTGGGCGGTAGACGAGAAGGGTTAAAGGGGGCGGAAAGACAGAAAGGTTTTTGGTGGAGCAGAATGAAGTGGCAGCCATTGTTGTTGTTGTTGTTGTTGCCAGTGGCCAACGAAGCGTGGGGCAAGATGACGAGAAGAGTGAGAGAGAGGAAGCAAGTGACAGGGGGGTAGACGGATGGTGGAAGGTTGGCAATGGCATAAACTACGCATTAACTCAATGTCCTTTTTGTTTGTTTGTGTCTTATTACGTCTTCTAAATGAAAATTTGAAATGTAGATCCAAAGGGCTGACTGTACTTTTTAGTTTTCGATAATAAAATAGTTATCGATTGGAAAAGAATTTCAGAGATATTTACTCATACAGTCGATTACAGACTCTTAAGTAGACTACAAAGAGTTTGTTGCAGAAAGAGATTAATCACATGAAGAATCTATATAGTAGAAACGCTAAAATCGCTCTAAATTCGTTTTCGCAACGTTTTCAAACATTAAATGAAATAACTTTAAGTAGATTACGATAAGAAAATCGCCTAAATTGCAATTAAAAGCCTAGTAAACTAATTTTCCATTAAAAAACATCGTAATTTTTTTGAATATCGTAAAAGTTTTGAATATCGTAAGTCTTTTGAATGTCGAAAAATGACTAGCAATTCAAATGGCATTAGCAAACAAGCAAACCAGCTAACTACAATAGACTAATTTTCGAATATCGTAAGAATAGAACGCTTTTAAGTGGCGCTAGAGTCAACCCAAGACACCCAATCGTTAGTAATTGCAGACGAGTGCATTGCACTCCAAGACCCCAAAGATCAGAGACACAAAGATGACGACAACTGAACAACATTTCAGCTCGATTCCGTTTCGTGGAGAAAAGCTTCAGTTTGATATTTAAATGGCGCATCAATTCGCTCCTGCATGTCTCTATGTGTGTGAGAGTGTGTGTGTGGCTTTAATTGAAATTGAAACTGTCTGCAGATTCTATTAGTTGATGTTGATTTATGAGGCAAAGAAAAACGTGGAAACGAACCTCCAACAGCTCCCAAGCTACTATTGAATGGAAAAATTGAACTTTGTACACATTTTTACACAAATTCTTCGGTAAACTTCAATTGAGGGCAAAACGACCGACATTCGATACGACATTTTTTTTCATCTTTTCTACTTTTCAATCACCGAAATGTGTACATTATTGGTACCTGAACCCTGAGAGGCAATTACCGATACCATATGAAATATGTCGTCCACTTAACTAGCATTTTATTTGCCATTTGTCTCTCTATTTTTAAACTTTATCTTATTGTTGTTTGTTTGTTGTCTATTTCCAGTTGATATGCATCGGCGGCTGCGTTGTGTCATTGGGAACAAGAATAAGAACAAGAAGAAATTAAAAGAATACGCCACGTAGAATTCAAAAATTTGAATTGAATTTACCACTGCCCGGAATTAAAGCATCCGCAGCAAAGCAACGCGTGAGATAAGTGAGAGAAAGAAACGAGAAATAAACTCTCCATATAGAGATATATACATATACATACATATACTTTGTGACGATTGTAATTGAGTAGTGTGCCAACAAGATGTATAAGCTATTGGGCAGCCTGAAGAGCTACCTTAAGTGGCAGGACATACAAACGGATAATGCCGTCTTTCGCTTGCATAATTCATTCACCACGGTCCTGTTGCTTACATGCAGTCTAATCATAACTGCCACACAGTATGTGGGCCAACCGATTAGCTGCATTGTCAGCGGAGTGCCGCCGCATGTGGTGAATACCTTTTGCTGGATTCATAGTACATTTACCATGCCGGATGCATTCCGTCGACAGGTAAGTTTGAAAACAACAGAAAACCCACACACACACAAGGGATAAAACCCAGCATCAAGAGTATTTCCGTTTTGATTCTGATCCCTCTCTTTCTGTCTGCATAATAGAGACGATCAAGACTCTATATCGCATGTCAGTCAGAGTCAGTTGGTAGGTAAAGGTAGGTAGGTAGGTAGGTAGTTATGCTGGGCACGTCCGGCCCTTTTTTTCCATCGTCTTCCAGATGCGTAATTTATGCTCAAGGGCCATAAAGCAATTATAAACTGGGCGTTGTCCCTGTCCATGCACCGATTTAACTACATATATATATATATGTACATATATATTGCGAAATGAAGTTTCGACAACATAAAATTGAATTCCCCGCGGGAAGTGAGTAAAGCTCAGCAGTTTATTGAGAGGGTGGCAGAGGGGGGATACGATGTGTTGTTTACCTCCTCCACTTACCCCTGCACCCCTTCTACTTGCTCCTCATCATCCATCATGTCTCACATTTCAGATGAGGGCAAACCAAACAGAACAGACCACAAAGAAAAATATAAATCGAATCAAACAAAACATTATAATAAACAATAGTTTGTTTTTTTTTTTTGCTGAATTCTCTGAAAAGTTTTGATTTCTTTTCAAGATCGCAATGGGGGGGGGAGAGGAACACAATACAAACATAAAGATTATTAGTTATTGATCAACAAGAAATCTAATAGATTGAATGATTATTGTTAGTGACTTGTTTTAAATAGATTCAGTGATTCGATCTCAAGCTTTAATCAACCAAATTTGTCACTATAATCGAGATAATCTTCAAACTGGAACTCATAGAGTGTCCCTTTGGGGGTAAAGACTGTACCTGCTCTTTTGTTAGTAACTGTAGTAGCTTTACTTAAGCAAAAGTTCAACGAAAATTTCACATATGAATACAAATTCAAAGCACTTTAAACTTAGTTATAGTTCATTTGACTAGATCAAAAATTAAGTCTTTGAATTCCAATTTAATGTTGGAAACTAAAATAAGTAGCTCTACTTGGCCAAACATTTTAGTTCAATCCTAAATTTAGGTAAATTAAATTAGCAAAAAGTTCGAAAACGAACTTCTAGAGTGACCCTTTGGTGGTGGTGACTGTACTTGAAACAGATAAGTGAAACAGAAACCCAAACTCATTATCAAAACACACAAACTTGAATCCAAAGTGATTGTTGGATTTGTTATTTGCTTGAAAATTCGACATGAAAATCAATTCATTATTATTTTTATTGACTTTTTGCAGGTTGGACGCGAAGTCGCCCATCCCGGTGTGGCCAATGATTTTGATGACGAAGATGCCAAGAAATATTATACTTACTATCAATGGGTTTGCTTTGTGCTCTTCTTTCAGGTAAGTGTCAGAGAAGAGAACAGGCTGAAGAAATTGGACACAATTGGATGGATGGGAGAAAGCGATAGAGAGAGAATATTTCAGTGGGAATCCGCTCCAATTAAGCTTAATTGAATGATGCGTAGATCTGAGGGAGAAGTGAAGTTTTGTTTGAGGTTCATTGTGGGTTGGGGGAATATAGAAACAGATATACATATGTACATATGTACGTATAGTTATGGGTCAATGTATTTTACTCAATCTAGCATATGATTGTGTGTTTGTTGCGCCACTGAAACGGGGGGACAAGCCGTAAACAAACCCA
Organism: Drosophila tropicalis; assembly: GCF_018151085.1. Classification (NCBI taxonomy): domain Eukaryota; kingdom Metazoa; phylum Arthropoda; class Insecta; order Diptera; family Drosophilidae; genus Drosophila; species Drosophila tropicalis. Next base: position 4,182,813 of record NW_027172602.1, on the reverse strand, counting down.
CAACTTGTGAAATACCAAATATTATTAATTATATGCTAAAAGCCAACAACAAATATGTATATACGTCACACAAGTGTCAATAGTTATAAACAATTGTTGCCACACACGGGGGCATTCTGTAACTAACTAAGTAATCAATTGATGAGGCAAATCAAGATCGTAAGACAACAAGGAAACTCGCATAGGAGCTTAACTTTCGAATTGATTTGATAAGTTTTTCGAATATAACTCACATCTTTCTAACTATAAAGAAATGAATAGGAAAAGATTCTTATTTAGGTCTGTATTCACTTCTGAACAGATCTATAATTTCATTCAATTTATAATCCAAGAACAGATCTCATATCCGAATCCGACAAGAATGGCCCTAATACTCTTTATAAGGTTCTGATGCTCACATTCCAATAATTGTTTTCTTTTCTTTTGTTCTTGTTCTTATCTAGGCCATGGCCTGTTATACACCCAAATTCTTATGGAACAAATTTGAGGGAGGACTCATGCGTATGATTGTTATGGGACTGAATATAACAATTTGCACACGCGAAGAAAAGGAAGCGAAACGCGATGCCCTACTTGATTATCTGATCAAGCATGTAAAGGTAACATACATACATATAACATTTAACTTTCTCTATATCTATTACTAATTCATTTTGATTGATGCAGCGTCATAAACTATATGCCATACGATATTGGGCATGCGAGGTATTGTGCTTTGTCAATATTATCGTACAAATGTATTTGATGAATCGTTTCTTTGATGGCGAATTCTTGTCGTATGGCACGAACATTATGAAATTATCGGATGTACCGCAAGAGCAGCGTGTCGATCCCATGGTGTATGTCTTTCCACGTGTCACCAAATGCATATTCCATAAATATGGTGCATCCGGCTCGCTCCAGAAGCATGACTCCCTATGCATTCTCCCCTTGAATATTGTCAATGAGAAGACCTATGTGTTTATATGGTTTTGGTATTGGATATTGCTTGTTCTACTCATCGGATTGATGGTATTCCGGTAAGTAATTGATTTTTGGAACCGGAGCCTTTTTATTTTTAATTGAATTTCCATTTGTTTTCTAGTGCCTGCATCATTTTCATGCCCAAGTTTAGACCTCGCCTATTGAATGCCCGCAATCGCATGATTTCGATTGATATTTGTCGCACTCTGTCACGACGATTAGATATTGGCGATTGGTGGCTTATCTATATGCTTGGACGTAACTTGGATCCGGCCATTTACAAAGATGTGATGGGTGAATTTGTCAAACAACTGGAGCCCTCCAAATTCGATCGGACCAAGTAGAAAGTAAAACAGAACGAGTAAAAAGAGAAAAACAAGCTGTATGTCCATCTAAACGAATGGCAGCTACCCTTTCGATGTCTCCAATTCTCCCCAATTCTTCATATATTATTTAGCGAAAATCATGACAATTCTCTACATCTCCCTCAGCCCTTTACTACCCATCCGCTCCTTACCCTAGTTCCCATAACAATTTCCATCACTTGAAATTTTAATATTTCAATTTTAATTTTTAATCAATGATCACAACTCGAATCGCTTGGCAGAATATAATATATACATATATACAATTTTTTTTTCACTACAAAATGGAAAATTAAAAATCGTATGGTTTTTTATATTTTCTTCTTAATTTTATAAAATGTAATTTAATTTCGTAGTATATATTTTATCACATATAAACAAACAACAAAAAAAAAAAAGGAAAAAAAAACGAAAGAAAAATAAACAAAAAATCAACTTTTTTTTATGAAATTAAGCTGAACCTATAAAGATGATGAAAATGTGCAAAGCTTCGTACATGCAAATATTATAAACAAAACAAACAAATATTGCTTTTGAGTCTTTCATACAAATATAATACAAATATCAATAAAAAAAAAAAGAAAGTAAAAAAAAGACAACAACAAAAAACTAGAAAATGGTTATATTAATTAAAAAATATATAACCATTTAACAGCTGAAAATGCTCTATGTTAAGTTTATTGTGTAGTTTTAGGCAAACAACAGAAAATTTACAAAAAAGTTTTCAGAACTTTTTTTGGATTTTGATAAAAATACAAAACAACTGGCGAAAAATCACTTGTTTCATTTCACAACAAAATATAAGAAAAAAAAAGCAATGGATTGTTAGAGGTTTTACCACTCACATAACATTTAACATGTATAAGACTTTACTCGATTCAAATAATAGATGAAGCGCGCCTTTTTATCGATTGGTTTACTTTCAAGTTATCGATAAGACGCGATCAAACTATCGATATATTTCATTTGATAAACCGATAACTCATGCATGCTTATCCAGAAACACGGCGTGATTTATCCGACAATACTGGTATGATTTATCCGAAATTTAAACACAATAGTGTTGCTAGAGTATAAAAAGCTAGATCAACCGAAAAAGAGCCAAAACGCAAAAAAAAAATGCTGTTTTTAAGTAAGAGTCAAAGAATCTTTTGTTCATATGAGCTAAATTTGACTTTGACTCGGTGCAATACGTATGTAATATTTGGAATTAATAAATTTGTATTTTTTCAAACTACTAAAAACGAAAATTTAGCTATCAAAGCGACTTGGTACAAATAAAGTCGGTTTTCACCAAAAAACCCAGTATTTTAGCACCACATCTGACGGGGAAAAAGCTAAAATGACATCACTGCACAACACAATCAAATGGAATAAATAACACACACACTCATAAATAAGGCAAAAGGCAAAACAATTAAAAATTATTAGTGTTAATTTTTTTTGCATTAAACAAACACAGCAGCAACAAAAATGTGATGTTAAGTGTAAGTTATAGAAAACGGGCGTGTGCGAAAAAGTGCAAAAAAAAATATAAAGGAAAAACCAAACAAGAACGCAATGTTTGTTGTAGTTGCGCGTGTGTGTGAGTGTGAAGCAAATATAAAAAGAAAATAACAGGCAAAAGGAAAATGCCGAGAAGCAGGCACAAAGTGTTGCCAAATTAATTAAACCGGAATTTCTGAAAAATATAGTAGAAGGATGCAAAGCAAAACATTTCGCGACATGAAACCAAATAAAACAAATAAACACATAATAATTGTCTTCAGGTTTTAGTTTTTCGTCTTGCTTATTCCGTTTTGAACCTTGTTTCGGCAGCCTCCTTTGGATTATTTCCCAGTTCTCCCAACCCTTGTTTCTTTTATCCCTTTTCAAGCATTTGTCGTCGTCCTCGTCGTCCCCAAAATATAAGTCCAAGGCAGTTGCGGAAGCGGTTGGAGAACAAAATATATTCCAACCCCCAAAAAATCACTGAGCAATAACCAACACCCCACCACCCGGCCGTTGCTCTGCCCTCCCACACACACAAACACACTTACGTATATATGTATATATATATATGTATATACCCCACCCCAAGCGCTCATCCAGCAGCACCCTTCTCACCCGCTCACCGCCCGCCACACCATCCTTTTGCCCCACAAGTGTCGACATTTTGCACCAAAAATTCTTTGGACATCGAGGCCCGAAGGTGATGAAGGCTAAAAGAAGAAGAGGCAAGAGAAGAAAACGAAGCAGCAAAAGCAGAGAAGGAGCAGAAAAGCAGCCGCAGCAGTAATTCAAAAACTGTCGAAATAAAACGACTTTTCTCTCCCTCTTGCTTATACAAAGCAGCAGGCTCTCTTTTACACTCTCGCTCTGTTCTGTACTTCTCTCTCTCTCGCTTTTGGGCTCATTTTCGCTGCCGCTTGTTAGGCTCCCCCTCCCACTACACAAAACTTTTTGGGCTCCTTTGGTTATTTTTTTTATAAGTGTGTGTGTGTGTGTGTTTGTGTGTGTGCATGTGTGTTAGTTCGAAATGCGCAAAGGCAAACAAAAGGCAAAGCATAAAACATAAATTAGGGCTGCAACAAATCAGAAAGCCAACCGAAGGCAAAACAAATAAAATATATAGCAAAAAACCCAAAGCGAATTGTTTAAACAATTTCCAAGTTCTATGCATTAACGGAATTGCGCAAGTTTTTATTTGTTTTTGTTCGTTTCCGTGAAAACGCTATTCGCCAGCCCTGGCCAGCGCCATCTAGCGGTCAGAAGGGCGCCACTCTGCCAAGAGCCCAACACAGTTTTTTTTGTTGTTTTATTTTGTTATTGTTGAACAGGCGAAAAGCATAGCTTGATAAAAAAAAAATGCATTTAATATAAAACAAATACAAATACGAAACGTAAGATGTGAATTAATTGTGACTACTGTAAAAAAGAACAAAATGCGGGGGAGCAATATTCAGCACGGGCAGCAGCAGCAAAAGGAAGAAGAAGCAGTAGAGAATCGGCAGCAGCGCAGCCGCCGCTAAACATCGCGTCGCAAAAGCGAAGCCCCGAAAAAATTTTCCATTTTCCAAACCAACGAAAAAAAAAAAAGAACCCAAGAGAGAGAAAAAAAAAACATTTGGTGTGTTTTTTTTTCTTCTCCTTTTCTGAAACGAAACAGGGGCAAAGTGGTAAAAGAAGTGTGTAGAATGAAGCAGTAGCAAAGAACAAGAAAGAAGAAGCTGAAAAGGAAAACTATTAAAAAAAAAAAACAACGGGCCCCAAAAAGGTCAAAATCGGAACGAACCAAAGAAAATGGAGCAAAAAAGTGGAAAACTTAGATGTGTGTGTGTGTGTGACGGGGTAAAGGCAAGGCGGAAAAAAGCTAAAATTAATTTTTTGTTTTTGTTTCGTTAGTGTGCGACTGAGAGTGAGAGAGAAAGAGTGAGAACATGTGTGAGTGTGTGTGTGAGTGTTTGTGTGAAAGAGAGAAAAATTATTTCGTAAAACGCATTTATTAATAAAAATAAATCAAATAAAAACAAAACACATGCAATGAAAAGACAACTAAACAAAATCATATTTAACTATTTCACAAAATATTTGATTTAATTTTGGTTTCTTTTATTTTTTACATTTATTTGCAGTAGAACAAAAATTTTGCACAAATTCAAAAAAGGAAGAGAAGAACGTGAAGAGAAGCAGAAGAGAAGAAGTGCGTGCAGATGAATAGAAGGCTAAAAAAGGCAAATCAATAAATCATAATAACAATAATAACAACAACAACAACAACAATAAAACGAAAAATATAAACAGCGAATGAGAAGCAGCAGACGACGACGAAGAACAAGAAGAAGAAGATTGAAATAAAAGAAAAACAAAAAAAGGAGGAGAGCAACAAATAAAATGCAATGAAATGAAATGAAGCGGAATCAAAACATTTAATAATGTGGCAGGCAAATGCAGTTAGTAGGCCCAATGTCGTTAACGTTGACGTCGACGTTGCAGTTGCAGTCGCAGTCGCTGTCGTTAAAGCGGCAGCAGCACAAAATGCCGCATGACAAGGCATAGCAAAGCAACAACAATAACAACAATAATAATAATAACAACAACAAGAAAAACCTACACAAGTGCAACAAATTACACATGAACAAAAAACGAAAGAAGAAAAAAAAGAAGTAAACAAAATTAACAAAAACAAAACAAAAAAGAAGCAACAAAAACAAAACGAAGAGAAGAAGAAACAAAACACAACAACAACAACAAAAACGGAAAGAGAGAAATAGTAAAAAAAAAGAAAATACAAGAGAAACGCAAAAAAAATTTATAAATAATAATTTCTCATCATCTCTGCCTCTGCCATGGCCACAAATGCAGCATCTGCAGCAGCAAGCAGCGGCGGCAGCAGCAGCAACAGCAGCGGCTCTGCAACATTGCCATCATTATTTACTGTTAGCGCCACCGCTGCTGCCACTGCTGCAGCTGCAGCTGTTAGCAAGGATATGGATGGACTGATTGCCATTAATGATAGCGCATTATCGCAACAAATCGAATTTATCTTACAAGATGCTCCCATGGAGCAAGATGATCATCCTCATCATCATCATCATCAACAACAACACCATCATCATCATCAACAACAACAACAACAGCATCATCATCATCAGCAACAACATCATCGTCGACAGACGACGTCCCAAATTGAAAGCAACAACCACCCACCGACAACAGCAACAACAACAACAACTAGCGCTTCCTCCTACCAGCAACAACATAACAACAACAATAACAATCAGCACAAGCAGCAACAAATTGACGAACAACAACAGTTGCTGATGCAACACCAACAACAGCAACACCATTTGCTCAATGGACGTCGCATCATAATACAATCGACAGGCTCGGCGAATCATCATCATCATCTCCAGCAGCATCATCAGCAACATCTTCACCAGCAGCAGCAACAACAACACATCAAAGAAGAAGAACAGGACGATGATCCGGAATTGAATGATGAGAATCTGCAGGATATTGAAGAAGAGGCCCAAGCAGCTGAAGCCGATGAAGAGCCGGATGATGGAAATACCACAGGAAGCACTGCATCGGCTCAAGTTAAGCTAGAGCTTGAAGATAACGACGAGCCCGATGAAGATGAAGAAGATGAGGAAGAGGATGAAGAAGAAGATGAGGAGGAAGAAGACGATGATGATGAAGATGTTGGTGTTAGTAGCATGGATATGGGTGACGAGGATGAACAACAGCAATTGGACTATACAGAAACAGCACAATCAACTGCAGCAGCAGCACCACCACCACCACAACCACCGCAACAACAACAACAACAACTAGTGCAATTACCTGCTGGCAGTATAGTTAGTACAACAACAACACGAACATTAGCCGTACCCGTAACGGATAATGCTTTAGTCCATTTGCAAAGACGTCCGGTATATATTAGCAATGCGATGGGTGGTACAACCACATATGTACGTATGCCAGCAGCTGCGGTCATAAGTCGCAGTCCAATGACTGTTTTAAATGTGGTACAACAAGCAATGCCAAATGCAACCACACAATTGATATTGCAAACAACCCAACCAGCAGCAGCAGCTACAGCAGCCGCACCGACTGCAACAAATCCTTCGGTTTTACCTGTACAACCCACCAATAATGATCAGCAGCAACAGCAGCAGCAGCTGACCATTAATGCTCCTCCACCCCCAGCTCCAGCTGTTTCAGTAACTAAACAACATGCATCATCCACCACATCGTCGAATTCATCGCAATCGAGCAACAATGTGTCCACATGTACCGCAAGTTATCAGTGTGTTGAATGCGTTGAGAAATTCGATTCGAAAGAACTATTCGATATACATCGCAGTGGACATGCAAATAATATGAAATGTGCCATCTGTAATATGGTATTGAAATCATTGAAAAACTATGAGAAACATTGTCTACGCTGTAAACCGTATGAATGTCAGATTTGTGGTCGCGTTGTACGCTTTCGTCCCAATTTTATAAAGCATATGCGTGTCCACACGGGTCAGCAATCGGAGAGGCATAAATACAAATGTGAAGTATGCCACAAGGAGTTTATGAGTTTCGAATACTTTAAGGTCCATAAAAAGATCCACAATGAGAATGTGAATTTGACATGTGAGATATGTGGCAAGGTATTCAGTGCATTGGCATCGCTTAGAGGTCACTCCAAATTGCATTCGGGTGTTAAATTGCACAAGTGAGTAGAAATATTGCAAATATTTGAACAAAAATAATCCTTTTGACCTTTTCCTTCCCCAAACTCTTTTGCTCTCTTTTATCCTTTCTTAGGTGTGATGTGTGTGGCAAGGGTTTTGGTCAGCGTTATAATTTAAAAATTCATGCACGCACCCATACGGGCGATTTTCCGTTTGAGTGTAAAATCTGTAAAAAGAAATTGCATACACAATCGTCGCTGCAAACGCATATGCAGGTGCATTTAAGGGATCAGCCGGCGTCTAGTAAAACACAACAAACAACGGCAACAACCACATCAACGGCAACAGGGACGGGAGCAACACGTGGCAGTCAAAGCAGCAGCCCAGCCACAAGCAGCAGCAGCAGCAGTGCCAGTGGCAGTGGTCCAGCAAGTATTGTGAAATTGGAACCATCCAATGAATTGGATAGACCTGGTACCAGTAATCAGCAGCAACATCATCATCAACAAATGGACCTCGATGATCATTCGGCGGGACTAAGTGATGAAGATGAGAGTGGTGTTGGTGTCAATTCCTCGCATATTGTAACAGCAGCAGCAGCAACAACAACACCATCAACAGTAACAACAACAACAACCACCAATAATAATCTAAATAATAATCGTTTAATAACCACCGGTGAGGATTCTTCCAATGAGGATTCCTCAAATGCCTCGCTACATCATCAGCCACACTCTTCAGCCAGCTCTTCATCGCAATCTCAGCCAGCTGTGGCAACTCATGCGCAGCAGCCACAACAGCAACAACAACAATATCTCGTATCTGCACCCACACGAACAATTGTCATTAAGAATTACATGCAACAACAACAACAACAACAGTCCAACAACGCACAGCATCAAACCGTATCTGTTGTAACCTCAGATCAAACACCTGTGCTGCATACGCAGGTCATTCAGAGCGGTGCAGGCACCACCAGTAGTGGCAGCAATAGCAGCAGCAGCAACAACAGTAATGGCCATCACATAACCAGCAGCAGTAGCAACCACCACCAACACCATCACCATCCACAGCACCAGCAGCAACATCACCACCATAATAGCAGCAGCAATAGCAGCAGTAATAGCAATTGCAGCACTCAGGCTAATAACAATCTTGCCCAGCAATTGCTACGCAAGACGCCCATAATACATCATTCAACAACAACAAGTGGTGCTGGAACTCTCAGCTCAGCTTTGGCCAGTGTGGTGCAACAGACAACGGCAGGAGGAGGTAAGTTGAACTGAAAGAAGAATTTTGCAGCCCATTTCTGATTTGTTTACTGTTTCTTTTGTTTGTTTTTAGTTGGCTCACCGGCTCAGTCACCGTCGTCATCATCGCAATCCTGTTCCTCCTCCACGGTACTTGTGTCAAAGGCTACTGGTGTGCCGCTATCAATTGCCTCATCGGCAGCAGCAGCTGCCATGGGTGGTTCAACAATCATAAGGAGTACACGCAATCATCATTTGCAGCAGCAGCAGCAGAGCAACTGCAGCGGGAATGGAACGGGAACGGGTCAACAGCAGCGCTTGGCTGGCAGCGGAACGCAGCGTAATAACCACCGAAATCACCACCGACGTCGTCATCTGGCCGATATGGATGATGACGAGGATGATGATGATCACAATGATCAAAATCATATTGATGGTGTATCTAGTAACGGCCAGATAAATAATACTTGTCCAACGGCAGCAACTGCAACAACAACAACGCACAATCATCACCAGCAGCAGCAGCAGCAGCATCACCACAATCATCATAACCATCATCATCATCATCATCATAATCATCACAATCATCATTTCGATGACGATGATGATGATGAGAAATCATCCCCGTCCCTGGCAACAGCTGCCATTATTAAAGTCGAACCGAATCTATATTCATCCGGCTCCGGTGACAATTCCAATGATATGTTCATCAAGGAGGAGGTCATGTTTGAAGATTCAGCTGCACCGCATTCACCACAATCGCCGCCAAGTTCGAAATTTCGTATATCGAATTTCGATACAGATCTTGTGGATCATCATGTGGATTTGAATCATTCATTACCGCCATATGGCAATCTATTTGAGCCCCATACAATACCCGATAGCATACCCGTACAACTCTATCCGGATGATGATGATGATTTCCGTTTGGATCACAGTTCATTGGGTGGCTTACACAATACATCATCGTCGACGACCGATGGTGATTTCATTAAAAAGGAATGGGTATACGGCAGCGGGACAACAAGTAGCTATGCCATGAATGGCAAATTCGATGATGATAGTGATGCATTATGCGATGCGGCCAATTTTATCTACAATTGAGAGCCGGCGGCGACCAATGACCAGGATCCCGAAAAGGAAAACGGTCGTCCAGAACGAACTACTAGCAGAGAATGTGTTGGTGGCAATGTCCTCAGACGTGTACACGATGCGGCCATGTGGACTAGTGAGTGTGATGGATGTTGAATGATAATAAGAGGTAGAACAAGCAGAAGAAGAAGAAGAAGGAGATGAATGTTGAAATGGAAGATGTGAATTGGAGGAGAAATAAGTGTTTTTGTAGTTTATATCTATATATGTGTATATATATAGAAATCATACTTATCTTTATGTGTGTGTGCATATATATATATATATACATATATATGTATATAATTATATTGCTATCTCTGTCGCGCTCGTGATCTTAACGTGATCTTAAACTAAATCAATGTGTAAAATTTTTGTATTTGTATTTTCCTAGTTGTTTGTATAATTCTCTTTTTTCCCCCTGTCTCTGTCTCTCTGTCTCTCACTCTCTTTCTGTCTGTCTCTCTGTCTATTCCTTAAGTCTCTGTACCGTTCATGAGAAGCCGCAACAAAAAGAAAATTCTCTATTTAGATGATATATGTATCTATCTTCTGTCTTTGTCTTGTTGTCTCTTTCTTATCCTTTTTGGTGTGTAAAAATTGTCCAAATTATTCTAATTTACCATCCCTCCCAACGCAACCTAAGAACCACAACGATAGCAACAACAATAATAAGTGCAACAAATGTGCAAAATTCTTTTTTTTTTTTTTTGTAATTTTAATATTTTATTATGTATAATTAATGCTTTCGCGCTCTCTTCCTGTCACTCACTTAATCACTCATTCAAACATTAATATTTGTTTACATACATATATATTTGTATAAGGACAGCGCATAGTAGATATATATATATAAATAGTTTTTATTATTTATTAACAAAATCCTAAAAAAAAAATAATATTTTTAACTATTCTTGTTTGTGGGCATAACTAAAAGCGCCGCCCACTAACGAAAATCGTTGCAAATCGAATATATATAAGTAAGAAGAAAGATAACAGATCAATTTTAGCTTTTAGTTCGTCCTTTTGAGTATTTTATGTGATCGTCATTTCGCCAGTCAATCAGTCAGTCATTCATTTATGTTACTCATTATTCTTAAATTATATATTATATATATATTTGTGTGTGTGATTAGGTTAATGTTTTATTTTCTGATCTCTGTTTATTTAATTTTGTTTTTTTTTTTTTTTTGTCTTTATTTCATTCAATTTTACATATATGTGAATCCGCTGCGTTTTATTTGACTAAAATGATTAAATGTTCCTCTTGAATTTTGCAATTTATAAGTGTAATTTGTAAATATTATTATATATGTATGTATTATGTGCTGTCTTAAATATGTATCTTTTATCTATATATATATATATATATATATAGTTATCGAAAACAGTTTAACTAAAAATGATGATGAAACCTAAAAATCTCTCTCAGAATTCAGTATTTCAAAGTTGACACAACTCAAATCAATATTCAATTTTCATTGCAACAGCAGGGCAGAGTTTCCCAAAAAACAAACATCAAACAAAGAGTTATATTCAGTATTTTTTGTTTCTATATATATATATATGTATATCATTTACTCGTTACTCGAAAAATGATTATGAGAATTATATGTAATGAATATGTATATATATATATTCCTATTGTATATGTCTGTGTTTGTATGATCGATCTCTAGATAAAAGCCAAATTTTGAGCAAAAATCAACAAATTTGAGATGCAAATGCATTTTTTTTTAATGTTAACTAACGAGTAGCGAGTAGCCAAAACGAGTAACGAGTAGTTTAAGAGCCGGAAATAGTTTGGTTTTGTTTTTTCCCCTTTTAATTAATACTATTTGTGCAATTTATTTTCCCTTACCTTTAGTCTCTCTCTTTCTCCCTCTCTCTGTCTTTCTTCCTCTTTTCATTCTTATCAATCAATTCGCCCCACCATTTAACGAAATTATATATATAAATTTAAATATATATATTGTGGTTTCCTTAATTAGTCTATAAGTTTTATCATTTACAATATATATATATAAAGAAGAAGAAAAAAAGAAAAAACAAAAAAAAAAAAAAACGACAACAAACCAACACACATCATCATGCTTTTAGCTTTTAGCTTTATCACTAATTGTATATTAACTATATAAAGAACAAATTCGATATATATATATATATATATATATATGTTTTAACAAATCTTTAAACATTTATTTTTTATTTGGCTTTACTTAAGTTACTTTCTCTTTTTTTTTTTTTTTGTTCATAATTTTTTTTTTTTTTTTAAAGCATGTAAATTGATAAAAAAAACCAACTAAAACGTAACAACAAAAAATAAGAGAAAAAAAAAAACGAAATTATAAATAAAAGAAAAACTCAAAAGCAACAACAAGTTGGCAATTAGCATAAACAATATAAAATTTATCAAGCATTTAATGTTACATATATATATATGTATATACTATATATATATATATATATATGTATATAAATCAATCAATATTATTACTTATATTATAATTAATATAAAATAAACAAAACAATTTAGCCAACAATTAATTAATGTAGCTGAAAATTTTAGCTTAGCCAAAAACAGAAGTGTAGGGAAAACAAAAACAAAAACAAAAGCAAATCAAGTGAATCAAAAAACAAAAACAAAAAAAGTAAGAGAATATATATTTTCTGTTTTTCATTTTAGTGTTTGTTGTTGCTGCCTTTAATTTTGTTTGTTAACAAATCTATAGCAGATTGTTAAATCATAATAACACACACACTCACAACACACACACACACACACACATGCACAAACGCTCATAGAACGCTCAAAATATTTAGCTGAAAAACGCGCAAAAAACCCAAATTTTTGTTGTTTTCTTTCAATTTAGATAAATAGGTTTTTTGTTGTTTGTTTCTTTGCTTCCATAAACAAAAAAGAACAACAAAAACCAGTGAATTTAATGAAATCGAAAGCTTCTTTAATATATATATGTATGTATCTACATATATATACTTAGGTTCTAATCAGCGTGACATTAAAGGCTCTAGAATTGAAATTGTCCTTGCCATTTTTTTATATTTGGGTTAGAAAATTCAATTTTCTTTACTATTCCACTTGATATTCGATAATTTTTGAAATTTTCTTATTGGCTTGTTTTTTTTATCTATTCTACCTGTTTGATCTCAATTGTATATTTCGAATCTGGATGGGAAAATCTAATAATCTAATCTAATAAGCGGTGACTAGCTTATTCAGCTCTGAAATATATATTCAAAGTAAAGCGTTTATAATTTTGATTTTGGAAAAACTAACAGATTCGAATCCCTATAGCCATATAGAATACAGATTTTCACATACATATGTATATAGTTAGTTCTCAAACTGAATTTCATTATGGGTTGCCTTTATGTCGCGTCTGATCCAACAAGAATTATAAAGATTCATAGTCTTCCGCATCCGATATCATTGTCATTATCATCTCTCTCTGTCTCTCTCCCTCCCTCTGTTACTTGCTGTCGCTCTCATAGTTTTGGTTTCTGTTTGATAGAGTGTTCCTTTTTTTTTTTTTAGTCCTTAAAGTTTCATTAAATTGTGAAGAAGGTGAAGGAGGAATAGCAATTAGTAAGATAAGAAAGAAAGGAGAAAGATTTTGAGGAGAAGGCGTTGGTTCGATTCTGTCATTAACTTGACCAATTCGATAAGAGTGTTAAATATAAATATATATATATACAAAATAAAAAAAAAAAAAAAAAAAAACAACCAAATGTACAAAGCTAACAACAAACAACAAGAACAACAACAACAACAAAAAAGAAGTTAAAATCGAATGAGCAATAATTACAAAATGTTAACAATTCTATTTTCTAATAACTTTTTCGTTTCCATTTTAAATCCAGCACTGCCCTCCCCCCTTTCCCCCAAACCCAAAAACAAAAATGAAAAACTAAGAAAACGAAATCTACGATAATTAAACATATGTACATACATATGTATAAGGGAGAGCAAAAGCAACAAAGCAACAAAGAAAAAAACAAAACAGAGGGAAAGAAGAAAACTTTTTTTTTTTTATTTGTTTGTTTGTTGGTTATTCGTATGAAATGAAAAGCCGCCGCCCCCCCAGGAACAGGCAAACAAAACCAGAAAGAGAAACAGAAACAGAAACAACAAAAAACACCATTACAGTAAAAAGAAAATCTCAACGACTGCGCACACAACAACAACAAAAAAAAAAAAAAAAAACAAAAAATAATAATAATGAATAGCAACAAAAAAATCTAAGAAATCTTTTTTTTTTATATTTTTAAATAAGAAGAAAATAATATATATGTACATCTAAAAAAAAAAAACAAAAAAGAATGAAGGGATATTTTTTAAGTGTAAACCAAGAGCCAAATTTTCGCAATAATACACACTAAAACACACGCACTCACACACACACACAGAAACAAAGGAACAGCTAAAGATGTAAATTGTAGGAAATATGCCCCCTAAAGTATGCAATAAACAGTCAAAGTGCTCGTATTTTGCAAGAAATGAAGACACTGTTAATGTTAAGAAATAAATTTCTAGCATACTTTAGGGGGGCGAATAGTCTCACATTTTCGCTTCCAAAGCTACGTCCTGACAACAAAAAAGTAGACAAAAAGAGAGAGGATTAACAGAAATTCCCAAAGTCCACATTTTTTAAAACCTATATATACATGTATATATATGTATATGTATATGTATATGTATGTATCTGGTTGTATCGATCAATTCTATATAGTGAAAATTTCCGAAACGAAATGCACAAAATGAATTTTTGGCGTTTTGCTACATATCAAATCATTCGGAACCAGTTGAAAATTCTAAGAGGCAATAAGAATAAAATTAAATCGAAAACTTTCTATTTGTTAACGTTAATACACACACACACGCACACAACACAAAACTTTCTATATACATATTGGCAAAATTTTCGACTGATTTCGAAGTGAATCATATAGATAAATGACTGCAATCATTCCAGATTTGAATGAATTTGATTGTGTCAACTGGTCGAGTGAGGGAGAAAAGATATAAACAAGAGAAGGGAAGAGAGAGAGAGAGAGAGAGTTATACTTCTTTCACACATTTGTGTGTCGCACTTTCCTTTGAAATACTTGCACAACTTATATATCGTATGGTTCAACCGATTTCACACTTATTCCTAAAGCTTTATAAAGTATAATAGACTTTGTATCAATATCTTCCAATTCAATCGATACTAAAAGCAACAACAACAACATGAACAAAAACAATTGTAATTTTCATATTGCCTAAATAGTTACAGCCTCATATACATATACATATATATAGATATATATACATATATAGCTAGTGATTTGGTCGTCGTATATACATACTTAATATATAATCTATATATATATATAAAAGAAAGAGAAGCCCTTTTTTTGTATTGTTTTTAAGTAAATGTACCTAAACATACATACAATGAAAGAAATCTTATTTAGAAATGATGGGAACTTTGATTTGTTTGTAGACGAACAGCAAAAACATATATACATATGTATGTATATATGAATTGAGATATCTATATATATATATATATACATATTGAATGACTAAATGTGTAGTTTGAACTAAATGTATAACACATAATTATATATAGTAGATAAATGTAAGCCAACAACAACAACAAAATGATAAATAAAAACTTTGTTATGCACAAATCTATATATATACATACATACATTATGATGTATGATGTATGTATATGAATGAAACAAAAGCAGAAAAGGAAACAAACCCCTCTAAAAAAAAAACAAAAAACAAATCCCTAAAGCCCTCCCAAGATGAAAACAAAAAGAAAGAAACACAACATGTTATATATATTTATTTGTAACTTTATTTAATTTTTAACAACTTTTTGCTAATAAAACAAAAAAAAAAAAAAACCACAAAAAAAAAAAAAAACAACACAAATGAACCGAAAACCTAAATGTATGGAACGTTTTTTAAAGCATTTTCGAGAAATATTACAATAAAAACCCAAAAAAAAAAAAAATAATAACAAAAAAAAAAACAAAGATGAAATTATGAAGAAAAAAAAAAATAAACCAGATAAGCCCACGAAAATTGATATATTTAAATTAACAAATATATATATATATATATATATATATATATATATATATATATGAGAAGCCTATTTATATACTATGAATGTCTAGTCGTATTTTCAGTATTATATAAAAACAAAAACAAACAAGCAAATTTTTGAAAATGCAAAAAAACAAAACAAAAAAACAAAACAAAAAAAGAAGAGATGAACCGAAACGGTAAACGATATGAATTATAAAAAATTATGTGTGTAGCATAAAAATAAATTGGTCAACAATTTTTAGAAGCATTTTTAAAATACATATATATATATATATATAAAAACAAAAGAAAACCATCTATATACATACATAAATACATACATGCATGCCTACATACATACATATATATATATATATATACATCAAGATAAAAAAATATTGATTCTACAAAAAACAACAATACAAAACATTTAATATACACATATTTATATATGTATGTATATACATCCATATGTACATCCCATGTACATCCATATATGTACATATGTACATATATGTACATATGTATGAATCAAAAACAAAAAGCAAAATATACGAAACAAAAAATGTGTCTGTTTTTAGTGTTAGTTAAGTAAGTCGATCAGTTTGTGAATGTGTGTGTAAACAAGTAACAAGAAAATGTGCAAAATTAACTACAACTTACATATATATATATATATATATATATATATACACATACATACATACATCTATCTATATAGAATATATATAGAAATTATACGATTTAATTTGATTGATTTTTTTTTTTTACATTTCTCGTTTATTGTCTAAGCTAACAAAACACAAATAAAAATTATAAATTTATGGCATAATTTTTTTTATTTTAACACGTTTTATTTCCTATATTTACAAAACATATAATATATATGTATATGTATATTCTTATTTTCAAATGTATAAAAAAAAAAAGAAAAGAAAAGAAAAGATTTCCTTTGTAGTTTTCATTTCATTTGTTGTTGTTTCTCTTTTTTGTTCGTTTTCCCTTGAGTTTCCCAAAATGCAGAAAGATAATGTTGCCAACTCCGATTTCACAGGAATTCAGTTAAAAATATATTTAATGTATATTGAACAGAACAAGAGATCGTGTGTGATTAGAAGATTCTGACTCCAAAATTAAATATTATTTATAATTTCGGCTTGGAATGCATTGGAAAAGTTGGTTTAATTTTTTAATTATTGGCTATCTCTTTTTCTCTCTCTCTCTCTCTCTTCGTGTGTGTGTGTATATGGTTCATATCAGTATAGTAAATTAATATATACATATATATATATATATATGTGTGTATATGCAATATTTCACTCTATATAAATGTATAATATTTGTATAGAAAATCAAAAAAAAAAAAAAAGAAATTATAAACAAAATTGACACAAAAATTGGCACAATTTGCTCAACATATTAAACAAATTAAAACAAAAAAAAAAAAACAAGAAAAAGAACAAAAAAAAAACAACAATATTTTGGTTAAAGTTTTATTTTTGCCTTTTTTTGTTTTCAAATTGTTCTAAAATTTTTTGTCAATTTTTTTTTTTTTTTTTTTCATCATCTATTTCATAGTGGAAATTTGTAATTTTTAGTTTAACTGATGAAAAGAAAAAATAAAAGAAAACTAAATACTAAATAAAAATATATTAAAAACAAATTACATATATTCAAGCAGATAATAAAAAGAAAACCAAACAAAATTACATAATTAATTAATGTGAAAAAGAACAAAAACAAAAAACAAAAAAAAAGGAGTAAAAGAAATTCTAGTTTTTATTGTAATTCCGTGTCTGTGTGTGTATTTCAGCAATTAATGTAAAAAAAAAAAAAAACAAATGAAAAAGAAAATAACAAAAAAAAAAAAACAACAAAAAAATGGAACAAAAACAAAAAAAAAAACAAAAAAACAAATCAAAGTGGAAAACAATCCACTGAACATAAAACATAAAAAAAACTAGCGAAATAAATAATAATAAAAAATATTTGAAAAAAACAAAATCGAAAGTTTTTATTACTTACAAAAAAAGGGAATAAAAACTTGAATGGAAAGATAAAGTTAAAACTATTTTAGTCTTTATTTAGTGGCAAATCCACGGGAGGGAAAATTAAGGAACGGAGCAAGTCAAAATCCAAGAACAATTTTCCCTTTAAAATGATTTTCCATAGATTTTCTCCACCATTGCCTTAATTATGTAAATCCCTTTCCTAACCCTTTGGTAATCCCTTTAAGCCACCTGGGGGTCATGATCCTTCGATGTGTCTTATAGCCACGAGATAGTTCCATGATTGTTCCCGAAGTGCAATTGTCTTGATGGTGCGACCCTTTTTTAAATTTCTTCACTCTTTGAATTTTTCTATATTATGAAACGTTTTTCACTAAGCCTACTAAGAAATATGCCAAACATTCAATTTAATTTAGATTCATTATTATTATTATTTAATTGTAAAAAAGAATTAATTCTAGGTTACAATGAGTTTTGAGCCAGAGCGACAAAGGCCTTCAGGCTTTTAATTTAGATAATAATCGACAATGTTTGTTATCGGAGGCGTTCGATAACCGACAGTTGACTGTACTTGAGTTGACATTTCCCTCTGTTGAAATAGTCCCGAAAGTTACCTTTTGCTTTTTAGTCACTTTTGGTCGAATCAAACTAGTTGGCCTTGACATTGGAATTTTTCGACAAAAAATCAAGGTAGTCTCGGAAGCCCCATAGCAAATCATTCTCATCTCAACTTCGATTCGGAGCGGTCCAGTTTTCCTAAAGTCTAGTCAATAAAATATTATACAAATAGTAAAGTAAAAACAATTCAGAAAAAAGGTTATCCTTTTTGGTTCAACATGTCGATAAAAAATGTTTCGGCAACCAGCGGCGAGCGTTATTTGTCCCGGACAGAACTCCTGGATTGGGTGAATAGTACTTTGGACTCAAAGTATACTCGGCTGAATGATTTGCGTTCCGGAGCGGCCTATTGTCAGCTGTTCCATATCCTGAAACCTGATGCAATCAACTTGAGGAAGGTGAAATGGGTCACCCCGACAGAATTCGACCAAATCCAGAATTTTCGACTGCTGCAGATGAGTTTCCACCGGACGCATGTGCAGAAAGATGTCAATATGAATTTGCTCACAAAGGACTCTCTACAGGACCATTTGCAGTTTGTGCGTTGGTTCTACAAACTCCTTGTTACAAATCAGGCGTTTGACTCAGACAACTACGATGCCGCTGCTGAAAGGAAATACGCCTCAACGGGAGATCCTAAGTTGTCTCGCAAACCGAAGCAGACGACCACGCAGTTGTCCCCCACCCTGACAAAACCAAAGACCTTCAACCGGGCAGCCACCATGGAACTTGGTGTAGAGAGACGTTCAGGTTGGGGCACGGCCCGTCCAGCCCTACCTAAACGTCAGCAGACCTCCACAAGTTTGCGGGAGCCGCAACGCAACCAGATCAATGTCAAGCAGATGCCACCGAAGCAACTCATTAATGGATCAGACCAGATTTTGTCTGAAGTCTGGAATAAATCGTACAACGCTGATTCTATCAATGTTTCATTGCGGTCGTCTAGAAAATCGGATAATGATATAGAACAATTAATTAAATCCATAGACACCGCAGTGATACAACACATGGAATCCCAAGAGGCGGCTTCAGCGACATTAAAAACCAAAACAACATCGACTCCAGCTGAAAATCCTAAAACCGAACCACCTGGTGGCGCTGCTGGTGTTTTCGATTCAATATTCTCCACGGATAGTCGTAATCAACCACAACTGTCCGATGATGAAACTTCCTTGTACAAGTATAAGCAGCTGCCCACTGATGATGAGGAGGACGATGACGAGGAGGACGATGACGATGAGAAGGTTGACATGGCTGCGATGGCTGAGAAGGCTGCGAAGGCTGCGATAGCTGACAAGGCTGCGATGGCTGAGAAGGCTGCGAAGGCTGAGAAGGCTGCGCAGGCTGCGATAGCTGACAAGGCTGCGATGGCTGCGATGGCTGAGAAGGCTGCGCAGGCTGCGCAAGCTGCGAAGGCTGAGAAGGCTGAGAAGGCTGCGATGGCTGACAAGGCTGCGATGGCTGACAAGGCTGCGAAGGCTGAGAAGGCTGCGAAGGCTGAGAAGGAGCCAATCGAAGGCCAGACTACAAACCGCCCGGAAGTCAGCAATGAACAGGAGGAAGCTGAATTAATAGAAGCAATGGACGAACTGGCCAAGGCTGAGAAGGCTGAGAAGGAGCCAATCGAAGGCCAGACTACAAACCGCCCGGAAGTCAGCAATGAACAGGAGGAAGCTGAATTAATAGAAGCAATGGACGAACTGGCCAAGGCTGAGAAGGAGCCAATCGAAGGCCAGACTACAAACCGCCCGGAAGTCAGCAATGAACAGGAGGAAGCTGAATTAATAGAAGCAATGGACGAACTGGCCAAGGCTGAGAAGGCTGAGAAGGCTGCGAAGGCTGAGAAGGAGCCAATCGAAGGCCAGACTACAAACCGCCCGGAAGTCAGCAATGAACAGGAGGAAGCTGAATTAATAGAAGCAATGGACGAACTGGCCAAGGCTGAGAAGGCTGAGAAGGAGCCAATCGAAGGCCAGACTACAAACCGCCCGGAAGTCAGCAATGAACAGGAGGAAGCTGAATTAATAGAAGCAATGGACGAACTGGCCAATTTGAAATCCGCATGTCGCATTGTAGCCGGAGAGGTCAACTTTTATTCTGATAAGATACACAGACTTTACGCAGATTGCGATAACGGGGACGTTTTGAACCGGGTTGAGATTCTCACTATGCTACGCGCAGAGGGATCTGTAGATTCCAATGATTGTTAGCATAGCTTTATTTTGTTATTTTCAATTTTTCCAAATTTTTTCAATGTTAATTAATTATGTTTCAACTGTTTTGTGTAAGTCGAACATTTCATAAAAGTAAAAAAAAAGGAAAAAGAGTATTAAAAAAATCATGTCAACCAAGTCAAAATCCAAGAACGATTTTCCCTTTAAAATGATTTTCCATAGATTTTCTCCACCATTGCCTTAATTATGTAAATCCCTTTCCTAACCCTTTGGTAATCCCTTTAAGCCACCTGGGGGTCATGATCCTTTGATGTGTCTTATAGCCACGAGATAGTTCCATTCTGCGGTTGTCTTGATGGTGCGACCCTTTTTTAAATTTCTTCACTCTTTGAATTTTTCTATATTATGAAACGTTTTTCACTAAGCCTACTAAGAAATATGCCAAACATTCAATTTAATTTAGATTCATTATTATTATTATTTAATTGTAAAAAAGAATTAATTCTAGGTTACAATGAGTTTTGAGCCAGAGCGACAAAGGCCTTCAGGCTTTTAATTTAGATAATAATCGACAATGTTTGTTATCGGAGGCGTTCGATAACCGACAGTTGACTGTACTTGAGTTGACATTTCCCTCTGTTGAAATAGTCCCGAAAGTTACCTTTTGCTTTTTAGTCACTTTTGGTCGAATCAAACTAGTTGGCCTTGACATTGGAATTTTTCGACAAAAAATCAAGGTAGTCTCGGAAGCCCCATAGCAAATCATTCTCATCTCAACTTCGATTCGGAGCGGTCCAGTTTTCCTAAAGTCTAGTCAATAAAATATTATACAAATAGTAAAGTAAAAACAATTCAGAAAAAAGGTTATCCTTTTTGGTTCAACATGTCGATAAAAAATGTTTCGGCAACCAGCGGCGAGCGTTATTTGTCCCGGACAGAACTCCTGGATTGGGTGAATAGTACTTTGGACTCAAAGTATACTCGGTTGAATGATTTGCGTTCCGGAGCGGCCTATTGTCAGCTGTTCCATATCCTGAAACCTGATGCAATCAACTTGAGGAAGGTGAAATGGGTCACCCAGACAGAATTCGACCAAATCCAGAATTTTCGACTGCTGCAGATGAGTTTCCACCGGACGCGTGTGGAGAAAGATATCAATATGAATTTGCTCACAAAGGACTCTCTACAGGACCATTTGCAGTTTGTGCGTTGGTTCTACAAACTCCTTGTTACAAATCAGGCGTTTGACTCAGACAACTACGATGCCGCTGCTGAAAGGAAATACGCCTCAACGGGAGATCCTAAGTTGTCTCGCAAACCGAAGCAGACGACCACGCAGTTGTCCCCCACCCTGACAAAACCAAAGACCTTCAACCGGGCAGCCACCATGGAACTTGGTGTAGAGAGACGTTCAGGTTGGGGCACGGCCCGTCCAGCCCTACCTAAACGTCAGCAGACCTCCACAAGTTTGCGGGAGCCGCAACGCAACCTGATCAATGTCAAGCAGATGCCACCGAAGCAACTCATTAATGGATCAGACCAGATTTTGTCTGAAGTCTGGAATAAATCGTACAACGCTGATTCTATCAATGTTTCATTGCGGTCGTCTAGAAAATCGGATAATGATATAGAACAATTAATTAAATCCATAGACACCGCAGTGATACAACACATGGAATCCCAAGAGGCGGCTTCAGCGACATTAAAAACCAAAACAACATCGACTCCAGCTGAAAATCCTAAAACCGAACCACCTGGTGGCGCTGCTGGTGTTTTCGATTCAATATTCTCCACGGATAGTCGTAATCAACCACAACTGTCCGATGATGAAACTTCCTTGTACAAGTATAAGCAGCTGCCCACTGATGATGAGGAGGACGATGACGATGAGAAGGTTGACATGGCTGCGATGGCTGAGAAGGCTGCGAAGGCTGCGCAGGCTGCGATAGCTGACAAGGCTGCGATGGCTGACAAGGCTGCGATGGCTGCGAAGGCTGAGAAGGCTGCGCAGGCTGCGCAAGCTGCGAAGGCTGAGAAGGCTGAGAAGGAGCCAATCGAAGGCCAGACTACAAACCGCCCGGAAGTCAGCAATGAACAGGAGGAAGCTGAATTAATAGAAGCAATGGACGAACTGGCCAAGGCTGAGAAGGAGCCAATCGAAGGCCAGACTACAAACCGCCCGGAAGTCAGCAATGAACAGGAGGAAGCTGAATTAATAGAAGCAATGGACGAACTGGCCAAGGCTGAGAAGGCTGCGAAGGCTGAGAAGGCTGAGAAGGAGCCAATCGAAGGCCAGACTACAAACCGCCCGGAAGTCAGCAATGAACAGGAGGAAGCTGAATTAATAGAAGCAATGGACGAACTGGCCAAGGCTGAGAAGGCTGAGAAGGAGCCAATCGAAGGCCAGACTACAAACCGCCCGGAAGTCAGCAATGAACAGGAGGAAGCTGAATTAATAGAAGCAATGGACGAACTGGCCAAGGGTGAGAAGGCTGAGAAGGAGCCAATCGAAGGCCAGACTACAAACCGCCCGGAAGTCAGCAATGAACAGGAGGAAGCTGAATTAATAGAAGCAATGGACGAACTGGCCAATGCTGAGAAGGCTGAGAAGGAGCCAATCGAAGGCCAGACTACAAACCGCCCGGAAGTCAGCAATGAACAGGAGGAAGCTGAATTAATAGAAGCAATGGACGAACTGGCCAATTTGAAATCCGCATGTCGCATTGTAGCCGGAGAGGTCAACTTTTATTCTGATAAGATACACAGACTTTACGCAGATTGCTATAACGGGGACGTTTTGAACCGGGTTGAGATTCTCACTATGCTACGCGCAGAGGGATCTGTAGATTCCAATGATTGTTAGCATAGCTTTATTTTGTTATTTTAAATTTTTCCAAATTTTTTCAATGTTAATTAATTATGTTTCAACTGTTTTGTGTAAGTTGAACATTTCATAAAAGTAAAAAAAAAGAAAGAGTATTAAAAAAATCATGTCAACCAAGTCAAAATCCAAGAACGATTTTCCCTTTAAAATGATTTTCCATAGATTTTCTCCACCATTGCCTTAATTATGTAAATCCCTTTCCTAACCCTTTGGTAATCCCTTTAAGCCACCTGGGGGTCATGATCCTTTGATGTGTCTTATAGCCACGAGATAGTTCCATTCTGCGGTTGTCTTGATGGTGCGACCCTTTTTTAAATTTCTTCACTCTTTGAATTTTTCTATATTATGAAACGTTTTTCACTAAGCCTACTAAGAAATATGCCAAACATTCAATTTAATTTAGATTCATTATTATTATTATTTATTTGTAAAAAAGAATTAATTCTAGGTTACAATGAGTTTTGAGCCAGAGCGACAAAGGCCTTCAGGCTTTTAATTTAGATAATAATCGACAATGTTTGTTATCGGAGGCGTTCGATAACCGACAGTTGACTGTACTTGAGTTGACATTTCCCTCTGTTGAAATAGTCCCGAAAGTTACCTTTTGCTTTTTAGTCACTTTTGGTCGAATCAAACTAGTTGGCCTTGACATTGGAATTTTTCGACAAAAAATCAAGGTAGTCTCGGAAGCCCCATAGCAAATCATTCTCATCTCAACTTCGATTCGGAGCGGTCCAGTTTTCCTAAAGTCTAGTCAATAAAATATTATACAAATAGTAAAGTAAAAACAATTCAGAAAAAAGGTTATCCTTTTTGGTTCAACATGTCGATAAAAAATGTTTCGGCAACCAGCGGCGAGCGTTATTTGTCCCGGACAGAACTCCTGGATTGGGTGAATAGTACTTTGGACTCAAAGTATACTCGGTTGAATGATTTGCGTTCCGGAGCGGCCTATTGTCAGCTGTTCCATATCCTGAAACCTGATGCAATCAACTTGAGGAAGGTGAAATGGGTCACCCAGACAGAATTCGACCAAATCCAGAATTTTCGACTGCTGCAGATGAGTTTCCACCGGACGCGTGTGGAGAAAGATATCAATATGAATTTGCTCACAAAGGACTCTCTACAGGACCATTTGCAGTTTGTGCGTTGGTTCTACAAACTCCTTGTTACAAATCAGGCGTTTGACTCAGACAACTACGATGCCGCTGCTGAAAGGAAATACGCCTCAACGGGAGATCCTAAGTTGTCTCGCAAACCGAAGCAGACGACCACGCAGTTGTCCCCCACCCTGACAAAACCAAAGACCTTCAACCGGGCAGCCACCATGGAACTTGGTGTAGAGAGACGTTCAGGTTGGGGCACGGCCCGTCCAGCCCTACCTAAACGTCAGCAGACCTCCACAAGTTTGCGGGAGCCGCAACGCAACCAGATCAATGTCAAGCAGATGCCACCGAAGCAACTCATTAATGGATCAGACCAGATTTTGTCTGAAGTCTGGAATAAATCGTACAACGCTGATTCTATCAATGTTTCATTGCGGTCGTCTAGAAAATCGGATAATGATATAGAACAATTAATTAAATCCATAGACACCGCAGTGATACAACACATGGAATCCCAAGAGGCGGCTTCAGCGACATTAAAAACCAAAACAACATCGACTCCAGCTGAAAATCCTAAAACCGAACCACCTGGTGGCGCTGCTGGTGTTTTCGATTCAATATTCTCCACGGATAGTCGTAATCAACCACAACTGTCCGACGATGAAACTTCCTTGTACAAGTATAAGCAGCTGCCCACTGATGATGAGGAGGACGATGACGATGAGAAGGTTGACATGGCTGCGATGGCTGAGAAGGCTGCGATAGCTGACAAGGCTGCGATGGCTGACAAGGCTGCGATGGCTGCGAAGGCTGAGAAGGCTGCGCAGGCTGCGCAAGCTGCGAAGGCTGAGAAGGCTGAGAAGGAGCCAATCGAAGGCCAGACTACAAACCGCCCGGAAGTCAGCAATGAACAGGAGGAAGCTGAATTAATAGAAGCAATGGACGAACTGGCCAAGGCTGAGAAGGCTGCGAAGGCTGAGAAGGCTGAGAAGGAGCCAATCGAAGGCCAGACTACAAACCGCCCGGAAGTCAGCAATGAACAGGAGGAAGCTGAATTAATAGAAGCAATGGACGAACTGGCCAAGGCTGAGAAGGCTGCGAAGGCTGAGAAGGCTGAGAAGGAGCCAATCGAAGGCCAGACTACAAACCGCCCGGAAGTCAGCAATGAACAGGAGGAAGCTGAATTAATAGAAGCAATGGACGAACTGGCCAAGGCTGAGAAGGCTGCGAAGGCTGAGAAGGCTGAGAAGGAGCCAATCGAAGGCCAGACTACAAACCGCCCGGAAGTCAGCAATGAACAGGAGGAAGCTGAATTATTAGAAGCAATGGACGAACTGGCCAATGCTGAGAAGGCTGAGAAGGAGCCAATCGAAGGCCAGACTACAAACCGCCCGGAAGTCAGCAATGAACAGGAGGAAGCTGAATTAATAGAAGCAATGGACGAACTGGCCAATTTGAAATCCGCATGTCGCATTGTAGCCGGAGAGGTCAACTTTTATTCTGATAAGATACACAGACTTTACGCAGATTGCGATAACGGGGACGTTTTGAACCGGGTTGAGATTCTCACTATGCTACGCGCAGAGGGATCTGTAGATTCCAATGATTGTTAGCATAGCTTTATTTTGTTATTTTCAATTTTTCCAAATTTTTTCAATGTTAATTAATTATGTTTCAACTGTTTTGTGTAAATCGAACATTTCATAAAAGTAAAAAAAAAAAAAAAAAAGTATTAAAAAATCATGTCAAACCAATCAAATGCGTTTCATTTTTTTCTATATATATTTTTTGTTGTATTTAATATTTCATATTTAATATTTATTCTCTCGTTTTATAGTATACATTTTTTTTTTTTTTTAAATAATTTCACACACAAAAAAAAAAATAATAATAATAAACTACAATTAAGTCTAAGTCAAAAATTTGAAACAGAAAAAAAAATTCGTTAAACATAAAATTCAAATTTTGTTTGATTTTTTTCGTATTCAATTGAGAGAGAAAATACAGAAATGAGAATTAAAAGCTATATATCCTAGATTATACTCAATCGAGTGGGAGAATGGAAGAATAGTGAATGAGTGTGTGTGTGTGATAGAGAGAGGGGTGGGTTGGGTTTTATGTAAAGTTTTTACTAAGCCAAAAATTTATATCAACTTGGCCAACAAGTGTGTATAACCTTTTGGCTTAGGGCTGTAACCAGGGCAGATACATCCATACATATATCTGGTGGGGGGGGGAGGACAGCCATATAGAACTTACATATATTTCAACTTAAAGATATATCTTTCGCTTAGATTTCAAACTAAACATTTATAATTGATTTATGTGTGTGTGTGTGTGTGTTCTGTTACTCTTTCCTCTGTACTTTTTTGTTTGTTTCATTTATCATTGTTTTTTTTTTTTTTTACTTTTGTTTTGTTTTGTTTTATAATACCAACACCAAGCGATTGCACAAAAAACCCGTTGTTGCTTACAGAACTAGACAAAAAAAAAAAAAAAAGATTTAGGCATATCTTTTATTTGATATCTTTTATATGCATATGCGTAAATATGTATGTATATATATGTATATTCATTCATTATGTTTCGTTTTTGACAATAAATCGGCTACAAAATCAAATGGATAAGTCCTACTATATGCTCAAAGTTTGTTAAATATGTAAATTTAACTTTCGATTCATTCGAAATCTTATGACTCTACAAACAAAATTATATATAAGAACTAACAACTTAAAGAATTCTGTTTTCATTTCTTGTTTCTTTTCAGTACAATAGGTGGTCATATTTTAAGAACTAAATTTTACTTATTAAACACCTGTGTGTGTGTGTGTATATATATGTGTGTGTTAAGTAGTCTGTTTTGATTAGAAAAGACATTATATAGGTTTTTGCATGTTTTTGAACTTATATTCTAAAGCCTTAAGTAAATTAGTTTCATCATTGTGTTTTTTTCCTTCTTGTTTTTGTTTTAATGCCTCTTTACAATGTTTGTTTTTGTGTGTATGTGTGTGTGATATTTAATAGATTTATATATAAATAAAATGATGTATATATATTTATATACATACATATATATGTTTGTGCTTATTAATGCTTTCATATAAATGCCAACGTTTTTTGTTCATGATGATATTTCTTTTTCTATTTTTGAAAGATATATATATATATATATATATATATATATATATATAGGTATATATTCCATAATTTGTTGCTTAAAGCCTTATATATATATATATATATATATATTATGTTATATATATATATATATATATGTTAAACAGAAAAAAAAACTTTTGACTAATAAAGCAAAATTCATGGATTTGCTGAAGAGTAAAAAAAAAAAAAAAATCATACATAATTCAATTCAATTCAATTAACTAAACATAATGCGCATTTCTATGATCTGTATTAGAATGTTTTGGAATGTGTTTTTTTTTTTTTTTTGTTTTGCTTATATGTATATATAACTATTCAACTACAACCTATGCAAAATATACATGTACAAAACATAATCTCTCCAAATAAATTTCCCTTGGGCAGTTTTCAAAAAACTTCAAAGTCACTAATGAGTTGTTATTGATTAATGGGTGTGTTTGTGTGTGCGTAAACTTAATATAGGATGATTTGATTTACTTATTTTAACAAAAACTAAATCGATTATATGATTATACATATATTTATATATATATTGAGAAAGAGAGAGATTGTGTTGTATGCAAAATTTTAATTATGCACAGGCATGGGCAGCTGACCAAGCAGATTATTGGCAAACTGCGAATTGGTAAATTTGAAATGTCGCTTATCATAGAACTTCAGCAGCGCCGGTGAGAAAGGATGATTGTCCTTGAGATGCAGATAATGGACTTCCGGTTCACAGGTGGTATGACCACATTCCTCGCAAACATACATCTATAGAAAGGAAAGAGAGCAAAGAAGTTAAGTTTTAGTTTTGTGTTTAAAAATCTAAGTTAAAAGTTTTACTCTTTACTCGAAGAGTCTGGTTATATTTTGTTGTTGCTAATGAAAACTAATTAAACAATTGTTTTCGATTACTGATATGGCTTGGAAAGCATTTAATTGGAAACTTGTTTCAAACCCCTGGTTGACTAGAAGTTTAGTTTTCCTCATTACTACACTCACCTTGGCTCGCCGCTCCTTATATGCATACTGATGCTGCACACTGTGCACCTTCTGGCAATGGGATTCCAGTGAGCAGCGCTGCGTGAAGCTTTTCTCGCACAGATTACACTTATATGGACGGACGCCGGTATGGGTACGTGTATGCCGCTTCAAATCGAAGGTATCGTTGAAACCCTTGCCGCAGAATGTGCACAAATAACGTTTGATGTCCGAATGGCATTTCATGTGACGATTGAGCAGACGTTGCAATGAAAATGTTTTCATGCAGACGCGACAAACAAATTTATTGTTGGGATCATCGCTGCTAACAGAGCTGGCATTGCCGCCACCCGCACCGCAAAGTGCATCGGCTGAGCCATGAATGCTGCCATTGCTGCTGGCACTGCTGCTGCTATTGCTGCCACTGCCACCATTATGTTGCTGTTGTTGTTGTTGTTGCTGCTGCTGTTGCTGTTGTTGTTGGACGGCAAGTGAGGATTGTTGTTGTTGTTGTGGTGGCTGTTGTATGGAGTGCTGATGCTGCGGCGACAATTGTTGTTGCTGTTGCTGTTGTTGCTGCTGGTGATGTTGCGATGACTGGTGTCCATGTTTGAGATCATCAATACAATCAATATTGCGTATACGGTGATGGGCACCATGGGCATTCTCAACGGCCAAAGGATTCTTAATGCCATGTCCACCATTCACAAATTCCAATTGTAAATCGGGTGGTAGACCCAACTAAGATTTTAGAAAAACACAAAAAAAAATTAGTTAGTTTACAGTTAACTAAATTATTAAATACAAAAGGTAAGACAATTAACAAACACAAGAGCACAAAACAAACACAAGAACTATAAGAAAGCTAAACAAACAGCAAAAACTACAAAAGAAAAAACAACATATAGATTGTCGATCGTTGACAGAGATTGTAAAGGGAATTAATAGCCCAATGAACTAAAATACGTTTGCAATTACATTTCATTTCGAATAACTTTGAGAAATGCGAAACGATATTTACATATTAATCATTCCTTTACTCATGGACAAGGGCATAGCCAGGGTTAAGAATTCATTGAATTAAAGATGAAAATCAGTTAGTTTGAATTTCTTAACAAAAAAGCATTCAAATGAGAAGGCTATGCTTTTGTCCGTGCAAACATTATAAAAATAGTTGTTGTTCTATAAATCAATGTCAGGATCAAACAATCGAACAATAAGGACAATGGACTCTGATTGGAAAACAATCAACATTTTCTTTCTCTCTCATTTTTAGTTCTTACACGCCGCTGCAATACTTTGCTCTCATTGAGCACTGAAACTGTTGGCGATGGCGGACAGAGACCTGCCGCTGTGGCAGCCGCTGCTGTGGCTAATGAACGTAATGTGGTGCAATGGACAGTCCGTGTGGTTGGCACCTCAGCTGATGGCATCAGAGTGGATATAATTGTTACCGTTGTGGAACCATATGCCACAGCTTTGGCACGACGACTCAGTTTTGTGCCATGCGAAGTCGAAGATGATGTTGCCGATGACGATGATGATGAAGAAGAAGATGCTGTTGCTGTTAGTGTTGATGTTGTTGTTGATATCGTTGTAGTTGTTGTTACTTCACTAGTAGTTTCCTGTATAATCTCTGATTTGGGTGTAACAATTATAGAATCTAAGGGAACTATTTCAATAAAATCCTTCTTCTCTTTCTTAATTTTGACATCTTTGTGCTGCTGTTGAAATTGTTGCTGCTGTTGAATTTCTTGTTGCTGTTGAGCAACTTCTCGAGTAAATGTAACACTTACGCTTTGAATGAGCGGTTTGGTATCCAGAAGAGCGGCTGCTGCAGCAGCTGCTGCATTGGCATCCAATAGACCCGAATTGCTGCTGCTGCTGTTAGTGCCCGAACTGCTGCTGCTACTCATGGGACGCGTTAAATGCGCAGCGGCGGCAGCAGCAGCTGCTGCAGCGGCAGCCGCGGCATGTGCCGTTGGTGAGGGCAGTGAGAGATTGCTATTGTCATGATGGGAATGATGTGAGTGTTGCTGCTGTTGCTGCTGCTGCTGATGGAAGTGATGATGTTGTTGCTGCTGTTGATGGTGATGTTGTTGATGTTGCTGCTGCTGTTGTTGATAGAGATTATGTTGCTGGTAGGCGGCAGCATGTTGCTGTTGATGATGTTGCTGTTGTTGCTGGGAAAGCAGTTGCTGTTGTTGTTGTGTGATCAAAGATGATTGCTGCTGCTGATGCTGCGGGTAATTCGAGTGATGCTGTTGCTGCTGCTGTTGCATCATCAATCCTCTGGTTGCATGTTGATATGAAGGTGGTGGCTGCTGATTGACATGTTGCTGCTGCTGCTGTTGTTGTTGCTGGCTAACATGTTGCTGATGTACGCTATGCTGCTGCTGTGGGCCCATATGTTGTTGTTGCTGCTGTTGAGACACATGTTGCTGCTGCGAGTTACTACCGCCGCGTGTCATATTATGGGTTAACTGCGTCAACAGATTCTCATGCAGAGCATCCAATTGGGCGGAATTCACAGAATGTTGCTCCACCGGTGTCACCGAAACCGAATCCGGTGTCAGCGATGGCGTCGAGACCAGCTCAAAGTCCTGCCTGGGACTCGTTGTGGCCGATTCCTCGTCATCCACGCAGCTACGCTGCAGGAATGAACTCAAATCGACGGCATCGGATAATTGTTCCAGCAAATGATCCGTCTGCGAGCTGAGCATCAATGTGGCAGTAAACTGCAATGGATCCACTGTACCATTGGGGCACTGCGAACTGGCCAAATCTGACATAATGGCATCCTCATAGGCGGAGGCATTAAATTGACCCGAACTACCCATTGTGGCTTGTATGATATTCTGGGCAAAGGTACCAATATCGATTTTCGCCTCATCATACTCAATATCGGGCTCATCCTTCAATATGATGCCATAGGCTGATGGATTGCCACCATAAAATGGATGACCACCGATGCCATTGCCATTACCAAGCATATTTGGACCAGTTGCAGAACCAGGACCGGAACCCATCATGGAATGCGTTGAATGTATATTATGGAATTTGGAGGAATTGGAGGAGGAGTCATTATAGTTAGAATTATTACTGCTGTTGAGGCCAGAGGCGAAGTTCAAAATATTATTACCATCAAGATTTGAATTGGAGCCGTTACCACCACCGGTACCAGCACCACCAACTGACCCACCACCAGAGCCATTACCACTTCCGCAATTGATGTAACCATTATGGCCACCAGCACCACCTGCACCAGCTCCTCCGCCTCCACCGCCAGCTGACATTATGTAGGCAGCCGCTGCGGCGTTCTGTATGAGAAAATTGGGATTGCCTTGAAAGTGCGACGGATGATGATTGCCACCGGATCCGTGCTGATTATTGCTGTTTGCCGTGCTGCTACTCTGCTGCTGTTGCCCGCTCTTGAGGCTCTCGTAAAATGGTGGCAATGCCCCTGTGGGCGGTGAATTAGGACCGTAATTACTGCGTCCGTCGCGACCGCCGCCCATGCCCCCGCCGCCGGCACCGCTGCCGCCCAATGCGCCGCCAAAACCACCGCTTGGCGATCCAGCACCGCCGTTGGCTTGTCCACTACCGGAACCGTTGGAACCGCTTCCACTACCAAAGCCCGACGATTGAAAACCCTGACCGGCTGCACCCGAACTGCTGCTCCGACCGTGACCAGCAGCAGCTGCCAAAATGCCAGGTAAACTGCGCACCAGGCGCGGATTCAAGCGCTGCTGCGACTGGGCTAAAAGCACACGGGCAGCAAATATTGTACTGCGACGCCGCGCTTCACGTACACGATGGGCACGCTCCAAACGACGGGCGTTCAGTTCCTCGTCACTGTCGTAGGTGGAACTGCGACGCTTGGGTACGTGATAATCGATGGGCTCCTGTTGCTCTGGTCCCAGCTGATCAAGATCAAGTGAGCTCAATGGCAGCTGTACGCCACCGCCTCTACGTAGAGGCGGCAAGTCTAGTGGCGGTTCGACTACGGCCAAAGACGACGCGGCAGAGGAGGATGCAACAGCCTGTGGAGCCCGCTGTATTACACTGCAACGGACGGGTGGGGCAGCTTGAATGGGGGTGGGTTCGCGTGGAGGTGGCGGACTTGGACGTGTTTCGGCAGGAGGTGGTGTGCTGCGCATGCGCAGGGACAATGGTTTATCTACAGGAAGCAATGGCTTCTCGTCCACAATTAATTTGCAGCCATCATCGGAATCATCATCCGAATCAGAGTCGCTATCGGTATCCTTGTAGGCTGAGAGATTCTGTGGCTGCTGTTGATCTTGTGGATATTCTTTACGTTGCGCTTGGGTCAGCACATAACGTGGACGCACAGTTGTTGTCGTCGTCTCAATACCTACATCAACTTCAGTATCGTCTTCTTCTTCTTCTTCGTTGTGGTGTTCCTTTACTCTCGGTGATTCTGTTGTTCGCTTCTTTTCGTGCTCGTCTTCATCTACGCTTCGTGTTGCTGTCGCTGCTGTGGCTTCGTTGCCGCTTTCGTCGAGGGGCTGAGGCTGCGGCGTTGACGCTGGCGTTGGCTTTAACGTCGGCTCCTTTGGTATTGCTGTTGTTGTTGCTGTTGGTATGGGCGAATTTTGTTCGCAGTCTTTTAAGGCTAATGCGGGGGAAGTGGTGGTTGTGGTGGGTGTTGTTGTTGTTGTTGTAGCTGTTAATGGTGGTGTTGTGGCTCTGATGGTGTTTGTATTGGTGGGGTTGTGATTTGGATTGGTTGTGGTGCTACAGCTTAAACGCTGCAATAACTCTACCGGTCTCAGGCAATCGAGATTTTCTGCAAAAAAGAGAAAAAACCAAAAATTAGAAATTTATGAATTAAATATCACAAGACAAATAAGCCATTCAAAATACAATCTTTTTCTAATCCGTTTAAATAAATTTTTTTTTCCTTTTTTACATTCTGCAACGGAACTTTCGAGAAATTTTTGGGAAATCGAAAATAAGAATTAGATGCGTTCGCCACGACAATTGA
Organism: Drosophila tropicalis; assembly: GCF_018151085.1. Classification (NCBI taxonomy): domain Eukaryota; kingdom Metazoa; phylum Arthropoda; class Insecta; order Diptera; family Drosophilidae; genus Drosophila; species Drosophila tropicalis. The sequence goes on along the minus strand of NW_027172602.1, from coordinate 4,148,907 downwards.
ATCCTAACTGTAAAGCGGCAACGCAAAAAGGAAGATCGAAATAGATCTCTTTCGTCTTTGCTTTCATCTCGATTTCGTTTTAGACTTTTTTTGTGCAAGTGCATGTAGGTAGACATACACACATATAACACACCAAATATACATACATACATATGTAACTATGCATGTGTGAGTAATATCTTCACGTATTTATGTATGAATATTTATCTCATCTCTTCAACGTAATTGAAAAGGGTTGCCACTTAGTTCTAATCCATACTCATACATAAGCATGCACAAAGGTACAGCGTACATGCAAATGTAATGTATGTATGTATGTACATATGTAGATAGCTTCCACACCCATACGTACCACTTTTTTTTTGGCATATTTCTCGTAAACTTTTAAAAGTTACGCGTTCTTATGGTTTTAGTGTTTAGTGTTTTAATTTTGGTGTTTATTTCTTGTCCAACTGAGGCGAATTAAATTGTAAATTTGCTGGACATAAATTTGCTATGTACACTCATTAAAATTGCTCGGTTTTTTTTTTTCAAATAAGCAAATCGCTTGGAATAGTTAAAAAAAAAAAACCAAAAAAGAATCAAACAAACCAAACAATCGCTAATTATAGTTAAAGAAGAAGAAATACATATGTACATATGTATGTATGTATGTGCAATTTACTTGGTTTATTATTGCAAATTGTAAATTGCAAGTGCAAGTGCGAGGTGGGCCAAAGACAAAACGGGCAAAGACAAGGTGAGTATTAACAGCAGCAGCAGCAACAACAACAATTCACAAACATAAACAATTCTTTGATTGAAGGGGGTATCAACCTTTAGGTACCCTGTAGTAGGCGTGTACAATTAATAAGAGTGAAATAAAATAAATTCCATTAACATTTCCTTAGTTCAAGATACTCTTATTTACTTTTATTGTAGTATTTAACGCAATGATCATGTTTATGCATGCTTGTAGTGTGAAGATTGTCATCTGATTAACTTTAGCTAATATGGCCTTTTACGTTATGATTGTAGGGTATGTAAAACAAGCTTGGCAACAACAAAGTTGTCTTGGCTTTAAATCAAATCAAGTGCAGTAAATAATAGCAACAACCACAACAGTAACAACAATTGTAATCAATGTTAGTTTGTACATGTGTGTGTGTTTGTGTGTGTAGCTCAATGTGTTTTTGTTGTTTGCTACGTTCATTTTGATCAAGATCAAGGTTTTTAGCCAACCATGTGTTTCTTTCTCAACGTGTTTATGTATGTGTGAGTGGGTGAAGCGAACATTTGCTAAGCCCTTCTTATTTATTAGTTAATGCTTTTAATGCATTGTAATTACAGATGCCAAACACGCACAAAGCTTCGCAACCCTGTTCCAGCCTCAGCCACATATGGTGTGGGTGGCAACTCTAAGCCAGCTGCAAATGCGCAACTTACAATTTTAGACTTGATTTGTCATTAATTCTAACTGTCACTGTTAAACCAGCCTTGGCTTATGTACAGCTTTTAACATTTTATTATTTAACTGTTCTAATAATGTAAAGCAGCTTGCATTTGCTATTGTATGTACATATGTATGTATGTACATACATACATATGTAATTGTAATTTATTTTATTGTGTTAAGGTCAAGGCGAAAATGCCTTATAATTACAAGCATACATACATACATATGTATGTACATGCATACATACATACTTAAATATTAAATGGGAAATGAATTTCAATTGAAACCACAACCATCATTGACCTCGAGAGTTAGCAGCAATTAAAACATTTTATATTCGGCTTAATGTGGCTATACTAATACAGGTTAAAGAGACCAATTCTTATTTGTTCTCTCTCTCCCTTTCTCACTCTTTTTCTTCTGCTAAGTTTAATGTACATACGTATGTACGTACGTACATGCATACATACATATGTACATCCTTAGCATAAACATCGATGTAAAACCAATGTGTACCCTGCATAAGAAGGTTAACGAGTTCAATTGAGAACTTACAAATGTTATCTAAGATAAAAAATCCTTTTTTGGAATTTTAGCAATTGGTTTAGTAAGAAGTTATTTTACCATATCCAAATCTCAAATTTTTCTGATACAAAAATATGTATGTTTATCCCATGAGTAGTGTTAATTTGTAATTATAAATTAAACAAAGGGCATATGCCGTGTCGGTTAGTTAGTTTTAGTTTCCGGTACTTTTTGTTTTATTTTGCAAAACATTTCATTGGATTTTCTTTGCTAGTGTTAATGCTGTTGTTGTTGTTATTGTTTTTGCTGCCCGCTGTGTGCGTTGAACTTTTAAAATATGCCAACCTGAGTTTTATCATCATGTAGAGAAGGGAAGAGGGGAGAAATGGGGAAACCATGACTGCTCCCTCTATTTCGTCTAGCGCGAAATGCGTCGCAAAATTGACAACAAATATCAAAAACAAAAAACCAAACCAACCCAAGATTGCCTGTCTCTATATGTACATATGTATGTATATGTATGTATGTACGTAAATACATACATACATACATACATAGGTGTAGTATGTAAATGTGACTGACAGAACTATCGAACGTTGTATAGAAGTTTCTTGTCTAGAATTTGTAATACATTTTTTACGCCTTCTCTTCGGATGGGTATGTACATATGTACATATGTATGTATACAGTTTGTCAAGAATGATTTCAAACACGTATAGAGTGAAAATGTATCTCAATTTAAAAGGATTACACGTATGTACATCAAAAGCCTTATCAAACTTATGTGGATGTAAAAAGTATTCTAATTTTTTTTTCCCATGTACAAATACATTTTTGTCTAACTGTATGTACGGTATGTATATCGTAAAACGATTCTGTTTCTAATAAAATTTCATATTTGCTCAATTTGAATAGATCTAAAACCAGTGAGACACGAGTCGTTCCCTTATAATATGCCTAAATGATTTAAGTTCTACAGTAATTACCTTATCTAAGCCGGAAAAATAGTTTGTAGAATATATAGTTCGATCTAATGTGCTACTAAATTATCTATTTTGTATTAATTGAGTGAAATTTTAAGCAATATAAAAAGCTGTGGGTTTTTATTATTGTTTCTATTTTTTCAACAATGTGTGTGTTAATGCGGGAGTGTGTGATTGTGTAATTTACACGACGCCTTCCCCAAACAGCTGTTGATGTATCCACCAAAAAACCTCTGTGTGGGCGTTGTAGTTGTCACTTGTCGATACTTTCTGTCAAATCATGGAAAACTACTCAAAAGATACTACAAGGCAGTCTAAACTTTTTTTTTTACAGTACATTTGACTAGATTAAGGGGCAGGCAGGCCAGTGATAGATGTAGGAGTATTTGGGGCGGGGTGTGGTCGAGGGGAAGATGCATGAAACAACGCAAAATTCCAAACGCATTCTCAGCTTATCGTATGTTAAATTCCTGGCATGCACGACTACAACAATCATGATGATGATGATGATGATGACGGCACACCAAGCTAACTCCCACTCCCCCGTTTCCTAGGCCCCCTCTAACCCCACAATCCCCTCTTAACTTCCCTTAGACCACATACATACATACATACATAGATACCTTCTTCTGTTCTGTCTAATTGCGAATGCCAAACACGTCGCCGCTTGTAGTAACGACAGAGGCAGAGTCGTCAAGCGGTTAGCTTTGCCCATATACATACATATCGGTTTATTCACATATACAAATAAAGTCTATACCCATACAGACAACTAACAATGAATGGTGGTGGGAGGAAAGACCAGGCCAAAATACTTCGTGCTTGGTTAGCTTCTTTACATTATCATATGATACCAAAGTATTAGTTGGTAGATTCCTCTCCCCCTCCACACACACACAAACAGTGAGATCCATAGCCATCGATATGATTGCATTTTGTTTGATATTGTTTATTGAAATTGTTCAGATCGTGATAATAATGATGATGGTTAAGCATATTAACCTCAATATCAATTTTATAATTAAACGAAAAAAAAACAACAACAACTAAACAATGCAACTCAATATTCAACAGGTATCTGAGTTATTATAAATGATATAAATTCATAGAGAGTATATTGCTTAAACATGAAACTAGATTAAATGAAATAGAAAGAAGAGCTCCCAAAAGTATGCAAGGAAACTGAAGTTAGGTCCCTATCTAATGGATATATCTCTCGTAAAGATACAAATTAAACTAATATTCATGTAAAAGCAATAAGAAAGCAGACCCAAAAAATAAAAGAGTATACAAAAATTAACAATTTAAAAATAAGAGCAATGAGTAAAGTACACGTTTTACCCCCTCCTCTAGACACTTGTTCAGATTCCCAAAGACAAGTAATTAAGTTACGCGAAATTATTAAGTTACGTAGCCAAAAAAAGGGCAAAAAACGAAAAAGCCATGTCGGCATTTATAATTTATAATTTATCAAAAACAACAACAGAGCAGAGGCAGCGGCAGAAGTAGAAGTAGAAGCGAATCATTTATCAAGATTGAAAGATTTGAGCATCGATAAACTTAATTGCAGAGCACTTAATGCATTTTTAAAGTTTGCGCCCGAGAAACCCGAGAATCGAGGCTAATAAAGACCTTGGGATCCAGGCCCTTAGAAATCGAACTATCATCAGTATATGTATAAGAGCAACAGCAGCAACAAAAACAGCAACGGCAGCTGCCAAAAAAAAAAAAAAAAAACAAAAAAACCAAAAAGTGTTCAAACCCTTTTTGTTATTTTTTTTTTTGTGTGGTTTTTCCCCCAAAATGTATTGGGCGTTAGAGACAAATTCATTTAAACGCAGACGCTTAGGCAATAAATTTATAGACTGCCCTTGGGCAGTTAGAGGAAACAGAATGGTGATCAAGATGATGATTATAAGGATCTTTCAAGGATCGTGTTGCAAATGGGTTTGGCACAACACTTGGCCAACAGCAGCAGCAGCAACAGCGTAGAATTAGAATTGCAAAAAAGGGAGTGGAAAGAAAAAGAGGGAACCCTTTTTTGTCTGTTTTAAGCTTTTACACTATACTACATAATTTGTATGGCGGCGCATTAGGTCATTTGGTCAACAAATGAAATGAAATGAAATTATGTGGCATGCAGGAAGAGACTGAAGCTAGAGAGAGAGAGGAGAGGGCAAAAAGCACCTGTTAGGAGTCAACTTCCTTCCTTTCATTCAAACGGATGCATTCATCAAATTGGCGGCGGCAGAACAACAGGAAGCCCAAGCCTTTCTTTCATTTTTTTTTGTTTTATCAACTATGTATCCTTCTTTCTATCCTGGCCAAAATCATGCAAACACAAAGAAACAAAAACTTTGACAAGGGTTCTCTCTCTCACTCACTCTGTCTGGTTGGGTTAAAAAGCATCTGGTTCATATGAACAAGGTGTATCTGTCTGTCGGTCTGTCTGTCTGTTTGCGTGTGTGTATCCGTTCTTCTTTGATAGAAGGAAGGACATTTGCACATTTGAAAGAAAGAACAACAGACACACACACACACACACACTTGTCATGAAGCAGTAGAAGAAACTGCTAACATAACAATTGATTAGCTGTCAGCTAATCGCTGACACTTTGCTCTCTGGCATATATTACCATATCATTTAATTTTATTATGTACTCTCTCCATCTCTCTCTTTCTCTCTTTTTCTCTCTATCTCTGTCTATATGTGTTTTGTCTCATTCAACTGAGTCTGTGTCATTTTGTAAGCTTGCTTGTTGTTTTTTTTTTGCTGTTTCAGTTCATGCTCTATTAAATTTTAGTTTTTATTTAACATTGCAATCATTTTTTGCGAAAGCAAAAGTCTGATGGGCTTTATAGATAGGTGGATGAATGGATGGATAGATAGATAGATAGTTAGTTAGTTAAATGGATGGGTGGGTGGGTGTGTGTGTGTGTGTGTAGTTAAGGCCTAGTTAATAGTTTAAACATAGACTTCTTTTTCCTTTATTATGACTTGGCTCATATTGAGAAATCTCTTTTGCCCTTACGTTTCATCAAAAAAATGAAAGTCCAAATTTTAAAAGCAATCACAATTGACGATTCGAGACGTTCTTCGTTAATTGACTTTTAATATCATCTAAGGCTTGTTAGTGATATTAAAAATTGAATTTATATTAAGAATAAACATTAAGATGGTTAGTTTTAATGATTAAATAAGATGTATTCACAGAAAAAGAATTATCTCTAAGCAAATTGACTCTTTATACTCTGCGAGTGATGAAAGTATTATATTTTTCTTGCAAATTTAATCTAAATATAATTATTAACTTTTTATACGAATACGTACAAATCTAGACTTCTTTTCAATGTCAATTTAATAGGCAAGGGGAGTGATAGAAGCTGTGGGGGAAGGCGGGTGTATATCTATACCTATATATATATATTCATAAACAATGTAAGCGTATTAAACGTTGTCTATTGAAACAGAGCAAGGTTAACATTGACATTAATACCAAATACAACAGCAAAAAAAAAAAAAAATGAAATAAAAAATAAACTTGCACAAATTGAAACACATAGAACAGCAACAACAACAGAAACAGCAACAAACAACTGTAATTAGCAGCTGCACAACACAACGCATAGCTTCAGCCAGCCACATGGCAGTCCACCAGTCCATAGATACATTTAGATGTAGATGGATGCCATGTGTTTGCTGTTGTTGTGTTGTTGTTGTTGTTGTTAGTTATGGTAGTGTTGCTGGTGGCATGTGGTTTGCAATTTAAGACGCTCTGCCGCCATTTGGCTTTGGCTGATGATGATAATGATGACGATGACGAACCGAGTACAAATATATCTCACATCTCACATAAGCTAACACACACACACACACACATTTGTACACTTGTTCATCAAATGCTTTAAGACCAAACAAAACAACAACTAGTCGCTGCAATTTTGACCTTGAAAATAAATAAAAAAATAAGAAAAAAACATTTAACAGCAATAGCAACAGTTAAAAACAAAAAAATTGTTGCCGCAGTGCAGGACAAGTGAGGGTAAGTGGGTGGTAGGGGAGGGGAACGGGGCTATTCGACTGATGGTGCAAGGTAAACCAGGCAAGTGGACTCATGTATGTATGTGTCAACTAAGCTTTACTAGGTTAATGTTAAATATTTGCCACAAAATACTTAAACGACAAAAAATAATATTTATATATTTCAAATGTCGATACTTTTTACCTATCAAAACAAAACATGCTTAACAGAAATAGATGAATTGAAAAACATAGAAATAATTGATGTGGCAAAAGCTTTTCTTATAAAAATTAAGTGTAAACTTGTGTAATTAGGCCTGTTTAAAAGAGAACAAAAAGCTTTTCTAATAGTAAATATTTCAATTTTTAAACTACTCAAAAATAGTTCGCATAAAATAAATACTAAAAGTATAGAAAATTATTGTCTAAACTGACATTGAGTATAAATCATATTTTCCAGCATGGATGGATCTTTTCAATCATTTTTTTGTGCCACTTGGTAATACGTTTTTAAGATTGACACGTTTGTCTCTATAAATTTTTAGTGTCAAGTTTTTTTTTTCTTTCTATTTATCATTATTAAAAATGTGTTTGTGTGTGTGTGAGTGTGATATTTTGTCATTTGCAATATGCAATCACACTTTTTTTGTTTTTTGTATTGTTTAAGCTCATAGATTTCCGTTAGCTAAAAACAAAACAAAACTAAAGCAAAGTCAAAAACAAAAAACAAAACAAAAAAAGTCAAAAGTATGTAAATTTTGTAGGTACAACGAAGTGTTTATACACTTCCAAAACTCCAACTTATTTTGATTTCAATTATTTTGGCCTAAGTTTAGGTATAAATATGTATTTTTTTCAGTTTTTCGTTGTGGTTGTTATTGTCTATAAAAACGTAAATGCGTTTGTCAACATTTTGTGTAGAATCCGCATTGACCACTAGCTAAAACTTTTTTTTTTTTTTTTGCTGTCGTTTTTTAGAATGAATATATTATATGCGTTTGACCTAAATTTGTTTGCCGTTGTTGTTGTTGTCGTTGTTGCTGTTTGCCATTTAGTTGCAAAATACAATAATAACCAACAACAATTGCATGTGTGTGAGTGTATGAGTTGCACAAAGAAGCATGCTAAATAGCTACTAAAATACAATGCAACTTTGCAAAAGGCAAACAAAAATAAATGACTGACTGATTGACTGACTGACAAACCATTGAAGGCTGTCCAGGGTTTACAATATCTGTTTCCATATACACACATCTTGTGTATAGCTGTATGTGAGAGTGTTAATTATTATAGCCAATAAGCTATTTGGCTAGGTGGAGGGGATGGCCATGCTGGTTGTAACAACAAAAATTGAAATCCTAAAGAATTGTGTTATGCCCATGCCCATGCCCATTACCATTACCATGCCTACCTCAATACCATAGAACGTATATCTATATACATATATAGTGTATACTTTACATTGGTAAACCGATTTGCTCACAAATCGTGCATAACTCATTAACATTTTACAACGGGCCTTCTACTCATCCCCTTACCACAACCCCTCGTGCCTTTGGCCACTTCTATATGCCATAGAAATCATTTAACGCAATTGCGTTAAAACTTTGCCCATATTGTAACTAGATTTCGTTTCGGCATTTTTGTTTTTCATCTTTTTGTTAAACAGTTTGTTGCACTTTTGTTTAGTGTCGGCCTCGCCATCTACATACAAATGTATATTGTACATCAGTATAATTGTTGTTGCTAACAAATTGAGCAATGCAAGTCTCAAAATCTGTCGTCATATTGATTACAAATTAAGGCAATTCGATTTTTGTCTACTCCCCCCAAAAAGTTATTCCCCTTCTAATTTTTCATCTATCCCAATTGATTTTGCATTTATGAGGCATTTGTCAGATGATTTGTTAACCCTGTTGCTGCCAGCTTATGGATGTAAATTAAAAACCGCATCTGGTTGACCTTCTCAACCGTTACCCAAAAAGCCAGACAGGGAGAGAGAGAGAGAGTGATAAAATGATTACAACATGCGAAAAAAAATCAATAATGATGAGCAAACTTGCTCTCATTTTTGTTGCCAAATGTGTGGATTTTTGTATATACATATTTTTAACTGTAAAACCAAACAAATATTGATGAATGAAGCTTAAACCAAAAATCGAAGAAATATGATTACCACACACATATATTTTACATATTACAGATTATTACAATAGCAACGACAACAACATCAACAAAGACGATAACAAGAAACACCCACTTACAACATACATACATACATATACATATATATATGTATATATGACTCTGTATGTTGTTGCTGTCTTTGGTGTTTGTGTCATCTTCGTTACAAATATGAAATTAGGCGGAAAATTGTTATAACTTAATGTTGTTGCTGTGTTTTTATCAGTTATTCAAAAAAAAAAAAAAAAATGAAATGAGCCAAAACCGCAAGAAGAGTGAGTGACTGACTGACTGCCTGTTGTTGTTGTTGTTGTAGTTGGGCTGCTGCTGCTGCTGCTGTGTATGACGTAACTTTTTGTTGCTGCTGCTGCTGTGATTGCGGGCCCGGTGTTAATACAGTTAAAGCAGCCTAACCTTGAAAACCGGTAGATTTTTTTTTTTTTTTTTTTACTCAATTTCATGTGTGTCCCACTGTCGGTCTGTCTGTCTGTCTGTCATTTTTTCTCTGCGGGTGTGTGTGTGTGTGTATGTGTTTATTACTCGGCTCTTATTTATAGTTGTTATTGCTGTTATCTCCACCCTCTTTTAGCTCCAACAATTTAAACGTTTCTTGCTATTGGCAATTTCACTTGACAAACAAAAGACTTAGGCAACGAACTTGATATTGATATTGAAAGAAATGAATGTGGTGACAAATCAAATAAACACAAACAGCGAGAGACTAATAGAGGGAGACAATAACAGTTAAAATGTTGAAAATCTCTTGCAGATGCTCCATGGATGAACTAGTTCAGTTTGCCATTTCCCCCTCTTCTTTTTTCAACTCTTTCTACACATCAAAATATATACATTTCAAATAAACATTTTATGCAAATGAATTTCATAGGTCAAACTATAATGGGAATTGATCAATAGTGATTAAAAAAAAAATTGCACAATTTTCAAATGCTATCGACCACACAAAAAAATTTCGTTTTTTTTGGGTATTGGTCAAGAGCAGAAAAATGGAAGCGACAAGAGAAGAAAAGTTGCCAAAAAAATGTTAATAAAAACAACAACAAAAAACCCTAATAAAGACAATGCCAGCCTAACGAAGTTGCCCGTTGGCTCAGACCACAAAACCCAAAAAAAAAAAAAAAAAAAAAACCAGTTCAGAGGTGCAGCAGCAGCAACATCAGCAATGTGCAATGTTTAACGCATTTTTGAGATGCTGGGTAAGGCGACTGGGTCGTCGTCGTTGTCGTCGTCATCGTCATCGCATGCATTGTGATTATATAGTACAAGTTGTCAATGTTTTAGTTAGTCGTGCACACACACACACACAGATACACATACTTATGCACAGAAACAGTTGGCGGCAGCGCATTCATGCAGTCATTCATTCATTTAGTCAGTCACAAGTCAACCCTGACCTGAAAAGCATATGTATATACATATAGTATATATGTAAGTATATATATATAGGCATACATATACATAAGTATGTAGTAGGCATGTCTCTGATATATGCAACTGTGCCTCACGGTCTCTATCTTTCTCTGTCTCTTGCTCTCTCTCTCTCTGTTACTCTCGCTCTGTGTAATATTGTCATTAAATTTTTGTTCACTATTTGCTGTTGTTTGGGGGTCATCATGCATTTAGTCAGGTGGGACGACGAAGGGTAAAGTGTCTATTGGGTGGGGCTAAAGCTAAAGCAAATTATTTTAGTTAAATCACATGTTTTGTTGTTGTTGTTCTTGCCTCCTTCTACTCTTATTTCTAATGAAGATTTGCAAAAAAAAAAAAAAACAAATCCTTTGTCAAGAATTCTAATTCATTTCTAAATCAATTCAGTTTACAGAATTTTAATTTTTAATTAAATTTAATTAAATTTTAAAGCTTTTCTTAAATCAGTTTTACGGGAAGATTCTATTGCCAATTAAATGTGATTTAAGCCCAAACATGTGCCTATATTAATGTTAATACAGGATATCATTACAAAACACTTGTTGTTCTTGATAGCTTTACTGAAATATTTTGTAATTGTAAGTAATTTTTTTTTTTTTTGATTTGTTCATTGGGTGTGTAACCGGAAACTGTTTAACATACAATAAATAAACATTAACATGTTAAAAACGTAAGAGGAGCTTATAAATTGTTAACTCAAAAACTTAATTCATTTAAATGGCCATTTAAACAAAATAATTTGCATTTTGAATAACAAACAAACAAACAAAACAACAACAAACATTTCGCACACTTGAAAAAAGAAAAGCAAAACTAAACCTTGCATGCTAAAAACAATGTAACTAATTTAATAACTGACTATGTACGTTTGTGCAACTAAGCTAACTAGAATAAATATTTAGTTAATAATAATGTAAAATGAGGCCATAAATCAAGGAGAGGATTTCATACTATTTATTTGGTTAGTTAGTTAGACAAAGTTTTAATAAGAACTTTTACTTTGAAATCGAAAAATCGTTTCAAAATTTTGTTTTTGTATTAACTAGAGATTACAAAACATAGACTAAAGTCACAATTGCTTTCACTTAGTATGTAAATAGTAGTTTCGAATTATTTCGAATTTGTGCGTTGTAAAAAAATGTTTAAACTTGAGATTGCAATGCATAAATCGCCATTTCAGAATTTTACACACCTTAAAATTCACACACACACACACACACACACACACACACACACACTGACATATACAACAGACATTCTCAAAAAGTTGATGTTTATTTTTGGGCAAAGAAAACAAAAACAAGAAATCAAATCGAAACTTGTTCGTCTTCAAATCAAAAGCAATATATACACAAATACATACCTACATACATATATATTTATATGTTTATAAAAAAAACAGTTAACTGTTTTTATTTTTGTTTTTGCGTACAAAAACAAGTTCTATGCCGTTAAAACAGCTGCTAATTGTTGTTGTTATTGTTGTTATTGGCGATCATGATGATGACAAATGTTGAAACGTGTTTGAAACGCAACAAATACAATGCAAATTGAAACAAGTTTCCTTTAAATATATGTATATATATTTATATATATAATATTATTAATAATATGAGAAATACTCATGCTGATGCTGTTGCGGCAGCTTGTGCCCAGTCAAAACCATTTACAAGTTATTGACACTGAAAATTCTTGCCAAAAAACACAACCAAAAAATGCCCGTTGAAAATATGAAATACAAAGTGAATGATGTTTAACAACTAAAAGATTTAATTATTAAATCGAAAAGAATCCGATTTGTTATCTATTGAAATACTTCTCAGCACAGATGATTTTGTAATTAGTTTATATGTAATGTGATGAATGGACTTTATTGATATTAAGTTTCAAAATCGTTATTTTTTCTAATTCAAAAGGAATAGGATAATTGTAATTTGCCAGTTTTATCCCAATTGAGAAGGCTAGCAAGAGAAAAAGGCAAAGGAGAGATAGAAAGAGATACACATACACACCTTACGCATCATCATCATCATCATCATCTTCATGATCATCATTATAATGCAGGGCTGGGCCAAAGACGGTGTCTCTCCCGATTCCAAAGTCAGGCAATGAGGCCCCTGGCCAGGTATTTTGCCCCAACTGCATACCAAAAAGGCAAAACAAAAAAAAAAAACAACAACAGAGAAGGAGAGACCGAGAGAGAGAGAGAGAAAGAGAAAAGAAAACCCGAACCCGCTTCCTTTTTTTTTGTTCTTTTCAAATACACATAAAATGTATTCTTTATTCTTATAGTATACGTTCCATCGGGGTTCCTATACGGTTCGATGTTGAAGCGCGGGCGCAGTCGACCGAAGCAGAAGCAGAGAAACACAAGAGGCAGATATAGAGGAAGATGTGTAGGAGAAGGAGAAGGTGGATGGAGGTGGTAGGAGACGACGTCGACGGCGAGGTAGAAGAAGCACTTGAGACCTGTTTCTTATTATTTTTGTTCTGTTGCTGCTTCTTCTTCTTCTTTTTATTTTTGCCTTAACGTCTTTTTGTTGTCGATTCACTGCACAAATAAATCTCGGCTTTGAATTTTATCATTCTCTCTTTCCCTTTCTCTTTTTCTTCTCTTTTCTCTCTCTCACTCTTCCAGGCAATCTGCGTATTTGCAGGATTCTCTTATTATGATTTTTGCCCTTTTTTCGTTTCCACTTTTCTGATTGTCAAATATCTTTCCATTTTGTTGTTGTTGCTGTAGTTGTTGCCTTTTTTGTTTGAATTCTTTTATTGCTTAGATAGGAGAGAGCAAGGGAGAAAGAGGAAGAGAGTTTATAGTTGGAAAGCGAGAGCGAGAAGGCATGGTCCTTGGGCTACAGGTAGACCATTAAATGTTCAACTGCATTGTTCAGTTATCAGTTGTTATTTTATTCCCCCTCTTCCTTCATTTCCCCTGTCTGCAGGTAAAAACTAATGCCAACAGAAAGACAGCCTTAGAGAAAGAGAGGGATCGAGAAGGACATAGTAAAATACTTGCGATTCGACAGAAAAAAACTTCCAAATTCAAATCATGTGCAACTTAACCAATAGATTGAACCAAAGTTTTAGTATTAAGTATAAGGAACTCAAAACATCGATCGAGAATTGATCAATTCTTACCCTTAGTTTATCAAAATGCTTCCAAATTCTTTGACCTATAATTTGGTGAAAATTCTATTTGACATTGTCTTAAGGGTGTCTGTGAGGTGTCACGTTTTGGGAAAATCATTTGACCTACGAATTTGGGTGCTTACTTCACCTGTTTCTTGTCTTCTTATGAGGAAAATACTAAATACATTTTTCTGAATGAGGTTAATGTAAATATTTCTAGAATGTTTTTTTCGAGTTTTTGGCGTCTTAATGATGTGTGTAAATGGAACAAAAGAGGGCCGACTGAAAGATGGGTGGTAAGATATCTGCAAGTCGATTATCTTCAATGCTGTAAATTCAACTTAAGTAAACCTTGCATCATTTACCCCATCATTTAAGTCAATTGTTGTTGGACTTTTATTGACCATTTACTTTTGCTTTTGCCAAGATCAACATCAGCAACATCAACAACAACAAAAACAACTGACTATATGCAGGTCGCTGAACTCAACCGCATAAGTAGAGAAGAAATATGTAACTACAAGACAAGAAGAAAAAAAAAAAAAAGAAACAACAACAACAAATGAAGACGAGGGGCCAAAACCTTTCGCTAACTTCCGGTTAACGAAACACAAAGTGTTTCGCTGTTTGTTTGTTTTTTAAATGTTGTAACATCTGCGTAAACTGCCCGAGCAATTGCAAAACTTGCACAACTTGCAGAATTTAGCAGAATTTTTCTTTCATTTAGTTCTAACAGCTGCACAATTTGCATGACGTTCACATTGAAGACGATGACGATGATGGTTTATCAATGGGTTTCCTTTTTCTTTTCCAAATTTATGAACTTTTACTTAAAAAGAAAGAACTTCAGGGGATGAAAGAAATGGCCCAAGAAAATAACAGAAGATAACTGATCAACAGGAAGTTGGCCAAAAACATATAAAAAATAATAATAATACGGGTATCAATAAACATACAAATATTGCCATAGAGCAGATGTTTTTTATTATGTATTCTAGGAATAGTTTCTATCAGACTTGCTAGAATTTTCTTAGCTTGTAAGTGCTTGATTTCCTTTGCTTACTTTTATTTTATATCCACTTTATCCTCATTTTCATCCTCAATATATAATATCATGCCCTTGCCCACCATTATCATCATCGTTTTCCTCTCGGTGTATTTTTTTCTTTTTGTACTGGTTCTACAACTTTTTTTTTTTCTCAGTTGTTGCCTTGACTTTGCTTAGGCCAAATGCCAGCCCAGCCAGGCCAAGACAGGCCATGCCATGCCAGCCCCAAAGTTCCAAGTTCCCAACAACGCCCAAAGTCAACTTCTCTTCTGTTGCTTCTTCTACTTCTACTACTTCCCCTTCTACTTCTTGTGGTCTTATGTACTTCTTTTTTCTCTTCCATTCAATGGTTGGAGTCTGCAAGTTCTTTTGCCTAGCTAGAGCCAACCTACCTTCCTGACTATCGTCTCTCATCATCATCATCATCATCATCATCATCATCATTATCATGATCGTCGTCATCGTCAGTTTCTACCACTTCTTGTTGTTGTTTGGCTGGTGTACTTTTGCTTTAGCCAAGAACCTATGTCTAGTGGCTTGTGGCTTTTAGTACATGTTACTTGTACTTGGTTTTAGTTATATAATTCTCCTTTTTTTCTTTTTTGTTTTGCGCCATTGCTAGCCAAGCTCAAAAAAGAGTTAACTTGGTAAGCAACTCCGCTTTGCTTGTATCTGTAAGTCTCTCCGTCTATGTCGCTGTCGCTGTCTCTGTCTGTGTGTGTGCGCTCAAGTGTGCAGTAAAGTGAAGTTCTTGGCCATGGGCAGGCTTTGACGCCAGCCACAAACCGTAAGCCTTAAAAAAGACCTCTAAAAGTGAAGCAAAAAAAAAATTAAATAACTATTTCGAATAGTTTTCTGCCAATGAAGAATTAACAGCCAAAGCAAAACTCTAGCAGCATATTTTTAATTGCCAAAATAATGAAGGATCATATAGGCTATATACTTATTAACTACTCGAGAATATGTACTTACTATTACTAAAAACATATGTGTGCTAGCATCATTTAATAACCAGTTAATAAAGAAACCGACCATAAAACAAAAACACCAATAAACGTTTCCCTACCAGTCATATTTATATATACTAAGTTAGTTAGAACATCAACTAAAAGAATATTCTGAGGACTATACAATTTTCAATGAGATATGCAAAACGGATATTCAATTTGTGCCCAACTATGGTTAATATTTCCTCTTGACGACCCTTTGTGGCCCTCCAAAGTATATTAATCAATTCCCTTGCCTTAATATCCGTGAATATATGTATTAGCGGAAGTGTTTTTAATAGATCATTCAAATGGCTATTGCTTAGATATATAGCGAAAAGTTACGACGAGACAATTTAAAGGCATACCATAACTATAATTATTTCGCAGCCATGACAGAAAATGGAGATGGATTCTATAGCCGCCGACCCCCCTTGACACAGTATTGTGCCCCTCACCGGATCTCATGCTTATGAGTCTTTCTTTTGCTCTGTCTCCATATAATTATAATGCGAAAAGACAAAGGGCAGTTAAAGACAGACGCTATGTAAAAACAAAAGACTTAGGCAACAAACTTGTGCTAGAGAATTCTAAACAAAAAAAAAAACAAACCAGAAGCTAAAAATGACCCAAAGATTGACTCAAAAAATAAGGAAAAAATTCACTTTCAACTCTTTCGAAAGAAAGTTCTCAATATATAATTTATTGAAAATTAATTAATATGCTTAAGACTGCCGCCTGCCCTTCCACCAGCTCCCTCTCCCGCTCCCCTTCTCATACAACTTATACTGATCAGTGAAATCTGATCAGACGGACTGCCGCCTAAATCAAAAAAAAAAAAAAAAGCTAAAAAAAACAAAAAATGACTTAATAAGCATGCTGAGCGATTATATAAGACAGCGAGGAAAAGAAACGAGAACTGAAAACTAAAATAGAATCGAGGAGGAGTTGTTCGTTGTTCTTGTTGTTACTGTTGCTTGTTGGTGTTGCTTTTGGTTTTGGCAACGCTTACGAAATTCAATGAAAGTGATTGATGTTTTTAATGAAATAAAAAAAAAAAACAAACAAAATAGGTTTCGCTTCGAAATAGAACTAACTTTGTTTTTTTTTTTTAACAGGGAGAGGTTAAATAGAAACAAAAAAATACAGAATAATATAAGTACCAAGTGGGGATTTTTATAATGTTTTAGTTCGTTTTTTTATGGCAAAAAGGAAGTGTCAAAACAAAGACATAATAGAAAATTGAATAACGAATCTTTCAAATTACGAAATTCTAACCAAATACAAACCAAATTGAATGATTTTCTTAATTAAAATTGAAATTAAAGTCTTTGTAATTAGATAGTCAAAGTTAAGAATCGCAAAATGAAATAAACCAAACTGTTTGGGGGAGGGGGGAGAAGAAAAGCTATTTTGATGACAAGAAGGTAAACCTATTTCCATTTCTAAACAATAGGATTTAAAAGGCCTCAAAGTGTCAACAAAGTCATGATATATCAACTTACCATTTTGAACTTCGCTTGTTTTGGTTTCGACTCCAATTCCAACTCCAACTCCAACTCCAACTCCGACTCCCAATTCCAATTCGGATGAGTTTTGATTTGAAATTTGTCCATGCTCGAAATTATGCCGCGATTGACCAAAATAATGTCGACGATGATGAAAACGTTTGCGTGTTAAACTCAAAGGTTGTTGTTGTTGTGGTGGTGGCTGCTGATGCTGCTCATCATCTTTATGATGAATCTGTCCCAATGGTTCGGGCGAAGGTTGACTTGGTGCCGACGGTGGTGGTGGTGTTGGCGGTGTTGTAGATCCACCGCTGCCACTGCCACCACTACTATGCGGACTCAATGGTGGCACCAGGCAACGTTCATCATCCTGACTCTTGTGTTGCAGCAAATTCTGTGATTCCAGCAATCGTTGCTGCTGCTGATGCAGACGATTCTTGATGAGAAAGATTTTCGGCATTTTGGTATGTAGTTTGTGTCCGTTCTACGCGTTTCTATTGCCCGCCACACACAGGTCACAGGTCAGTTGTTATTCTTATTCTGTGTGTTTTCTGTAATCTGTTTCTTTTTTTCTCGTTTTTCGTTTTTTGTTTCAACAAAACACTAATCCAAATGTGTGTATATGTTTTAACAACTATCTGCCTGAAGTGTGGATATGTCCGAGTGTGTGTGTGTCGTTTCAAATAGTTTATGCACAACACCATACAATAAAAAAAAAAAAATCAAACACTTGTCGAGATAAGGTAACTATTATATTATTTGAAATTTTTTTCTTCTTTCGTTTTTGAGCTGAGGCTCAATGCATCTTTTTATGTTTCTTCATAGTAATCCTTGGCGTTTTTTTTTGGACTCTTGCAAAAAAAATGATATTATATAGGTATATATATATTTGTTTGGGAAGTATACGGTTATTTGCTGAAGTCGTTATTTTATGCACAAATTTGAAATTTTCAAAACTTGAAAAAAAAAATAACCAAAATTTGGTAATAATATACACACACTACACATACACACACACACACACAGTTCATTCGTTTATGTTTTATTGCTATTGTTGTTGCTCTTTTTTTGGTTTTCTTTCTTTTTGATTAGAACGCGGATCTTGAATTAAGTTTTGTCTGTGTTTTTTTTCTTGTTTCTTTTTTTTGTATTGAATTGAACTCTCGGTTGTGTGTCAAGCGAAAACACGTGCATTCACAACGCCGGCTCGCTTCTTACTGTATTCAAGCGGTCCCAGACGCTGATCAGTTAGGCCAAAGTCAGGCCCGGGACCGATCGTACAACAAACTCAGTTAGATGGCAGCAGCAACAACGGCGAAATCACCGTAAGTCTGGCTATCTGAGAGCGAGAGCAGGAGAAAACGACAGAGAGACACTCACACACAGAGAGATAGAGAGAGAGAGAGCCTCCAAAAAGAGAGCCAAGTTCGCTTTCGTCAGGTGAGTCAGAGACTTCGGGTTTACGGTTGTTCACCGTCGTCGTAGTCGTCGAGCGTCGTGTACATGAGCAAGTTGGAGCACCTGTGGCGACTCTGTGTGTGCCGCTGCTGTTGCTTCTGCTGCTGCTGTTGCTGTTACCTTCGCCGTGAGAGAGTGAGAGTGTTTTACTAGTGCGCCTGTATGTGTATGCGCTTGTGTGTTGCTTAATTTCGCTCACATAACGTTTCTCATGCAGTTTCTCGCTCTCTGTCTCTCTCTCACTTGCTCTGTCTGTTTCTCTGGCAACTTGTTGGTTCAGAGTCAAGGTAGAGGTAATGTTTTATCGTCATCATCATCATTAAAAACATCATGATGATCATCATTTGCCGGTTGGTATGCTTTAGACGGTATTTTTTTTCTCTGCCGCTTCTTCTTCTTCTTCGTCATTCGGTGGTGTGTACGTCTGTTTGTGTTTGCTTTGGCTCTTGTACTTGTTGTACTTAGAGTTGGTTGTTTTTTGTTTTCCTCCTTCTTCTTCCTCCTCAACTTCTTCTTCTATAAAATTGCTGACTGCTTTTGACTGTGAAAAATCAGCGTTTTTGTATTCTTTTTTGTTTTTTGTTGTTAGCTGGACTAGCTGGGCAAGGGTTTTCTTTGGTATCTAGTTTTGTATCTGGCTATTGTCAAATAATTGAGTTTTATGTAATTTGATGATAGATAAGTTTCTTTTTATGAACTTGGAAATTGAACTCGAACTGGTAAACCTTTGCAACTTAATCAAAACTAAAACAAACTAAATTCAATCGTCTGCATGGCTAGACGAGAAGGATGAAAGGCATTTGCTCTTAAAACCTATTTACCAACATGATATACCTAAAACGCATAGCATTAGTTTATAAGATAAGATATAACATACTCATATATATGAGAAACCTTTCTAAAGTACTACAAAAACCAACAAAATATTCTTATTGTGAAATGATCTCAAGGTAGACTTAAATTGTTACCTGTTAAGAGTGAAATCCCTTTGAACAACATTAGATGGCTATTGATGATTGAATGGATCAATTGCAGACGATTGATTTTGATCTCAATTAAATATTACGTGCATAACTAATGTTTGAATGATATTCGACCAATTAACAATTGGCCAGCATTTTGTGGCTCATCTAAAGTTAGTTAAATATGTCTTAAATGTAAAACAAAATTTTAATGCAACATTTCCATATGAGAATTTTCATTTGAAGTTTGTGTTCTAAGTCTTTTGATTTTTAGGCGTCATTGGTTGTTGTTGTTTTTAGACTGTCAATTTTGTTACGCCTTCGCTTTCAATGCAAGAATTGTGGATTCAAATTGTTCAAGTTTAGGGTCTTAACCAACAAGATTTTTCCAATAGCCCTTTAAGAATTTCATCATCATCATAGTCATGTGTGTGTGTGTGTGTGTATCTACGAAAGAGGCATAGAAGAAACAAGTAAGTACAGCGAGAGAAAAGAAAAAAGTACCATATAAGCGAAATTAAACGGCAAAATAGTTGGCAACGCAGGCGCGCAGGTATTTCTGCTCAGGTGTGCGTGTGTATGCAGTAATGCGTGTGTGTGTGTGTGTGTGCATGTGTGTGTGGAAACGAAGAAGCCACAGAACGAAGAGATGATGAAGACGCGAAACCACTACGAATCAACAGCGGCAACGACTTAGAACGCGCTTAGAATGGCAAATAAGATTGGGAGAGCGAGAGAGAAAGAGAGAGAGAGACTCAGAGAACAAGAACGCGAGAGAGTAAGACAGATCGATGGGTCTATTAACGCCATCTCCTTCTAGCCCATACAGCTAAATCTTGGCAACGGATAACTAACGTTATTTCACACACACACAGTAGAACATTTGAGGCAGTGATGTAAGCGCGGCGAATTGAACGCGTCAAACGCACCTGTGGCTGCACACACACACACACATTGAGAGTGTTTTTTTTGCGGCGACGTAACAAATTTACAGCTAACTTTGTACCTGTATGCGGCGAATCAAACAACGAGAGAACGAAGGTGAGCAAAGGTGAGAGAGCGTGAGAGGGCCCAGTAAAAATACTAGAGAGAGAGAGAGAGAGCAAAAGAACTCGAGCGAACCACACACACATAGAGAGAGAGATCGAGAGAGAGTAAGAAGGAGAGTAAACCTGTTGTTGACTGTGGCTTTGACTGTGACTTTGGCGTAGTTGCCGTTGCCTTTGCCGTGGTCGTTAGCGCTGGCAGAGCTATTGCTGTTGCTGTTGCTGCTGCTGCCGCTGTTGGCTGCTGGTTGCCACCACCACCTCCTCCTTTTGGTGATGATTTTGGTTTGTGTTCTTCTTCTGTTGCGCTCCTGCGCCAACTTCACTCTCACTCAAATGCCGCTCGTTTTGGCCAAAATGCAAGTGTTCTCCTTCTCCAAAGACCAACGCCAACTCCATTTCCATCTACCTTTCATTCCTCTTCTTCCTCTTGTTCTTCGTCTACTTATCGTTGCATTGGGCACTGTTTTGCCATTCTGATTGGGCGGGGGCCCTTTTTGCAGATTACTCTAAGAAATTTTATCTAAACGTAAATGCCTGCTCTAAGTACCTAATTAGTATTGAAAGTATTTATTTCATTCTATTAATGTTATAAAAACACATAAAATATGTGTAAAATTAAATTAGTAAATTTAATTAGTATATTTAAAAATAAAAACACATTAATACTGATTATCATGTATAGATTATAATTAACTGTTCTAATTTATAAAATACGTTTACTTCATTTTTGCCTTAGGACTTCGAATTTCAAATCACAAAATTACACAAAATGTAAATAATATTTGTAATAGGAGATGTAAGAAATAAACTGTATTATATTTTGTATTAGACACAAACAAATCTCTCTTTTCTCAGATTCCTCAGCTAGAATTCTTATTAAGATTAATTTGGTGCCAAAAGAGATTTGCTTCAATTGAATTCGAAATTGAAAAGAATTGACCTTGAAATGAAGTTCAGTTAAGGCTTCGATTAATAAAAAGACATTTCTTCAAAATGATTTGTCATTGAAGAAACTTAAAGTACTGTATTGAAATTTATTGCAATTATAGTGTTTCCTATTTCGATTTCAGTTGGATTAATCCTAGGCCACTCATATGATGCATGTGTATATATATGTACATAGGTACATATCTATATACATATGTATGTAAGTATATGCTCGTTATATGTGTAGTTAGTTGGCTTGAAATTGCGCATGAGTGCACACTGGGACGGTCTTTGGCTTTGACTTTGGCTTTGCTGGCTTGATTATGGTTGGTAATTCTCTTTCTGATGGGATGGTATAGTAGGGTGGGGTAGGGTAGGGTCGGTATAGATGGTCTTGCGTGCTCCAAAGAGTTAGCACAAGGAGCTGCACGAAGAAGAAGTGTCTGTCTGCTTCTGCAACTTCTTCTTCGGCTTCGTAGTCATCGTCGTCGTCGACGTAGTCGTCGTCTCCATCTCTCGTGTAATTGCAGTGTTTAAGAATGTGTTCCTTTGGGCTGACTCTTGTCTCTGTGTGTGTGTGTGCGCATGAGTCTTCTTTCTCTTTTACTCTACCTTATCTTTATTTGCTCAATTGTCGTCATCGATGTTGTTGTTGTTTTTTCGCTAAAATAATGCTTAAGTAAAGTGAAGTAAGAAGAGAACAACAACTACAACAACAGCAATAAGAACAGCAAAAAGCAAAAAAAAAAAGGTAAATGAAGAGCGGTTGGAATACCTGTTTTACCTGTTTGTATACCTACTAACGTACTAACACTGTTATAGCGGATTCAATGCGCACAGCACACGCCTGGCAACAACAACAACAGCAGCAAAAAAAAAAGACGAAACCAAGGCAACTCGTTGGCGTCCCAGCCCATTGCTAAAATCCTGCCCCCTCCCACTCCCACTTCATCCCATCTCGTCCCATCCCATCCCAACTCATGCCATCCCATCCCATCCCATGCCATCCCATGCCATGCTATCCTACCAACATCACATCGTCATACCCTGTCGTACGTTCTTGGATCCTCTTCGTTGTCTTCTCTTTTGTTCGCTTCTTTTGTGCAGATTCTTTGCATCATCATCATGTTTGCTTGGACTTTGGTTTTTTTTCTTTTTGCTGTACAGCCTGCGAAGTCTCCTCTTTCCTCCTCCTACTCTGCGTTTCATTTTCTTACCATTTCTTAACTCTTTGGTTGGAGTTTTGCCGTTGCTTCGCTTCCTTTTTGGTTCCGTTTTATTTACGCTTCACTTTTTTTTCCTCCGCCCTGCCGTCTGTCGCCTTTCTTCTTCCCGCTCGAACGATGTTTTGCAGGAATTCTCTTTCATCTTTGCCTATTTTTTGTTGTTGTTTGACTTACATAAAGGGCTAGAAAATACAAAATTTTATAAACGAAAAATTAACATAAACGTAGTATATACCAACTTATGTTTTGCTTGTCCATTTTGAACTTGACTCTCGACAAAATTGTTTCTCACTTTTGACACAATTAAAACGGTTCAAGAAAAGAAACATAACAGAGGCAATAGCAAACACAACGACAATAACTTACAACAAATTTGGCTGTTAACACCTTCAAAATTAAAAAACAAAACGACTACGAGAAAAAAAAAATGGGTATGAACAAAAAAACTTAATTAAAAATTATATGCAAGGTCAAAATTAGCTGACCATCAAGTCAACGATCATACAGAAACTACAACAACAACAACAACCACCTTATATTCGCATTGAACTGGGCGCCCAGTTGACAAAAATGTCCAAGTGTTGCTCTTCCCCCTTCCTTTGAGCCAACAAAACGTCTCTTTAGCCCAGCCCTAACCCAAAAAAAATGTATTGTCATGAGCTATGCGATGCGAGTTGAGCACGATTTTTCAACTAATTTCAAAAAGAAACAAAAAATATTTTATAATATTATACATAGTATATGTGCAATAAAAAAAAAAATAAATAAATAAAAACAGAAAACGTAAACTGTTTGTCATATTAATGAGATTGTGTTCAGAATATGCTGATGGCGAGGGATACATTAAATCTATGTAAATCTATGTACAATAACAAGACAAGTAGAGAGAATTGGTTAGACAACTATTTTAACAGTTATTTTCCTATACTATCGGATAGGCAAAGTAATAGAATTAAAAGGTGGTTTTGTATTTACTCGAAAATAGTTGAAGAAAAATTGGGTCAAACATGCAAAATACATTTGAAGTGGAAGCAGCTTGACAGGGGAGGAAAATAAGGTGAAAGTTCTCCCCAACCCCACACACACTCCGACCACACCCCCCTCCACCCAAAATCGATCACTGGTGGCTTGGTTTGTTCATTCAGTAATTCTATAATTCCTCAATTGTGTTTGTTATTTTTGCAAATATTACACAATGCCATGGTCAATTTCTAGGTAAATGAAACAAAAGACTTAGGCAACAAACTTGCCTCTTTTTTTTGTTGTTCCATTTCTTAGGCAGGTCAGCTAGGTAAACCAAAAATATCTAACAAAACGTTAAATGAAAAGAAAAAAAGAGGCGTGGCACCTGCATCTAAGCCTAAGCTCTTGCCTTTTCTGTCAGCAGATTATGTAGGCCATTGTTGGCTCTGTGTTTTCTGTGGACAAGTGCAAGTGAGAATGAAAAAATGTTGAATAAGAGCTAAATATGTTATTTGGAATCGTTTTGATTTACCTCTTTTTCTTTTTTGGTTTCTTCTCTCAAACACCATCAAGTGGTTGCAAATTGCTGCCAGCAATAGAAACAACAGCAACAGCTACAACTACAACAACAATAACAATGGCTTTGCTTATTTACCATTAAACTTTAAATTCAAATTCAAGTTCATGATGAATGTATCACGTGCAGGCCGGGCGGTAGTCAGTCGTCGTCAAGTCAGTCGCCAGCCACAGCCACTGCCACTGCCGTCTCCAGCATTTGGCGGTTTGTTTTGTTGTTGTTGCTGCTCTGTGGTAGTTGTAGTTGTTTTTGTTGTTGTTGCTGTTCGTTGCCGAACACGACAAGAGCAGACAACAACTATGTGGTTTTCTGTTGCTATTGTTGTTGTTGTTATTGTTATTGCTGTTTTGTACCTTGTGGTAATAAGTGGCTGGATTTTTAGCTGATTTTTTTTTCTTTACTTTTTTTTTTGGTTTTTTATTTTTCCAACTGCGCTACTTGGGGCATATTGATTACTTAAAGAAAATACATATAATTGAATCGGTTTGTTATGAAAGATTTGTCAAACCATAATACAAAATCAATGACAAAACAAAATCTTTATAATAATCTTAAAAATTCATGATTTCTTCTACTGTTCTTTGACGTAATGACATAACCAATGGGTTAGTTAAATGATTTTACACAAATTTCACTTGTTTAACAATAGAAAAGAACTCTCACTTACTTTTAAGTAAACACTTTCTTAACAAAGAATTTTGTTAAATTCAAGAGATTCGTTCAATATATAGTTTTGCCTCAGTGTATTTTGTATAGATGATTGCAAAGTTGATGTGGCTGAAGATTTTTGATTGCTGCTTTGTTGGTTGTCTTGTTTTTTGAAGCATGAGTCGGGTACTAGCCGGTATGGGGCGGGTTTTTGGGTGTCTGCACGTACACACGCACACAGACAATGAAACATTAAGACCTGGCGCGTAAATTTTTAGTGTGTGTGTGTGTTTTTTGCGCTTAGTTTCTGGGCTACTTTGGGTTATAATTCATGTTGTTGTTATTTTTATATTGTTGCTGTTGTTGTCATTACTGTTTACTTTTTCTTTGGAACTTTGGTTTTGTTGTTGGCTTCTTTTTGCTTCTAATTTTTACATCATACTTCATTTCCCATTGCCTTTTTCTTTGTCTTTCTCTCTTTCACTCAACATGTTTCTTATGTAATTTTTGTTGGCTCGTTTCCATCTAATTTTGCTTGAGCAATAATTATGCAATGATCCAGAATATATACACAAGCAGACATACATATGTACATAAATGTGTACATATGTATATATTGACATGCCTATACGATGTGTGTAAGTGTGTATGTAGATATTTATTGATTGGCCCTAGGCGGCGGTTCCTTTCTTTCTTGTTTTGTGGCCTTTTCTGGTGGCTACTGCCGCTGCCCAGTACTCAAGGTAAATTGAAATTGAAATCATTAAGTTTGACTTTGAGATTACAAGAGAATTATTTTGTTACAATTACTTATCTATGTGGGTTTTAATTGAAACACTTCAATTCCGATCTTTAATCGTGTCATGTACGCCATGAACTGCGGGAACAGCGAGGGGGCACCTCCATCCCCCTAATTGGTCTAATCGTTCATTTCCTGTTGGCTTCCTGTTTTGAATAAATGTATCTTGG
This sequence comes from Drosophila tropicalis, assembly GCF_018151085.1. Classification (NCBI taxonomy): domain Eukaryota; kingdom Metazoa; phylum Arthropoda; class Insecta; order Diptera; family Drosophilidae; genus Drosophila; species Drosophila tropicalis. Next base: position 4,122,860 of record NW_027172602.1, on the reverse strand, counting down.
CAGTTTCTTTTAGTAATCCCAAAGATTATAGAAGTACTTACTGTTGATCATTCAAATTAATTATAATCAGTAAACGAGAGTGTCAATGCCAATGGAACTTTAATTCTTATATTCTATTCAAAGAACCTCGACCTTAAAGTAAATCTAGGACAATTTAAAGGCTTTTTTAAATATGATCTTTCATATTAAGATATGGTATGGATTGCAGTTGAATTGACATACTCATTCACCATGCATAATCTACATAGAATAAGTAACACACCTTAAACCAAAAAAAAAAAAAAAAAAACATATACATACATATAAATAAAAGAGTATGGGAAGAAACAAATCTAACACCCAGTGTCATAGTCAATATCCATATCCACTAAATAGGTCTAATGCGCCATAATAATGCTGTTTGTAATATAAGAGAGACATCAACACGCTGCACCACAGGGCGCTTGATTGATAAAATGAAAAAAAAAAAGAGAAAAAGAAAGAATATAAAGGGCCACAACCGCCTCCAGCCTCCCGATTCCCGCCTTAACTCTCTTTCGAGATGCTTGCACTACTCAATGAAAAGTAAACCGATATATGTACATATACCCACTTATATATGTATGTATGTATTGACGTGTATGTGTATGCAGATGACATACCAGGAAAATATCAAAACTGCAGTTTAGCATATCAAAGCCCAATGGTATACATGATAAATGCGTTCGTCTTTCGTTCTTAAATTTTCAGCTTTAAGTTTAAGTTGAACTTTTTAACTTGATCATGCATCAGGCTAAGCTAAGCGCACACAAACAAACAAATAACCAAACCAACGAACGAACGAACCAAACAAAAAACACAAAATAGAGACGATGGACGATACCAATTCCGATTTAAACCCAATACTATAGTAATGCTAATGCTTATTTACTGGACAAGTTCGTGTCGATGAATCGAAAGGTTTTTGAAAGAAAGAAGGCAAAGTCTTCTATTCTTCTTCCATGAATGACGGAGGGCGGCATTTGTTGTAGGAATGTAAGGAATAAATAGAAATGTCGAACAAACTATCGATCGAACGATTGATCCCATTGGTGGGTGACTGGAGTGTGAATCAAAGGTTTTCCATTGTTGCTAAGTTGTTGAAATGTTCTTAGCTAAGGGCATAGACGACAAGCTAAGTTCGCTACAATTTCACATTTATGTGTCTTAAGTTAAAGGAAAAGAAAAGAAAACCAATTTGGATGCAACTCATTTGTAGGTAACAAGAACTCAAAGATGATCAATGATCAATGCTCTTACTAACTAATATAGCCGAAGCAAAGTCGTGTAGTTCAGTTCATCATCATCTTATGTTCCCTTGTCCACACAATCGAAAGTACCGTTTCGGACTCGAAAAAGCAGAAGCACCCGCCCCTTTCTCTCTCCTTCTGTGTCTCTCTGTTACATTAACTACTTACACTAGTAGATATCGTCAAATCTATCTATACTCGACACATACACCAAAATGCCGCCTGATCAAGTCAAGGCAAAGAAAAACAAAACAAAACAAAAATAAAGGCAGCCATATAAATTTATGCTAAAATTTAAATTTTCTTTTAAGTAGTCGCGTGAGTTGGCGATGACGACAATCAAGAGACCAAAATGCTGACCAAGAGGTCATTTCCAAATGGTTTCTCTGTCTCCTTCGTCGGTGACAAAATGTCACATAAATATTACACGAAAAGAAGCTGATAAGCAAATGTCACTCTTATTAAAAAGGAAATTGGTAACAAAGCGACCAATATAAAATGGAAATGACAAACCAAAAACGAAGAAAGAAAAAACTTCCGAAAAAGTTAGTTAAATGAAAAGCCACAAAGAGACACAATCAGCTTGGGCAAATGGAAAGTGCTTGTGGTGGGATAATTCCTGGAATGCCAAAGATAAAGATACATAAATGGAATTAATGATGAACAATTAGCATTGCGAAAAGACCATCGAATGGGTCAACGAATGAGTGTAACTCTAAGACAAACTTCTTCACATAGTTTGTGGTTAAAATCCAAACTTATTAATCCTTTACTAAAGTCAAAATCTAGCAACAAATTTTAAGTTCTTTGTTGCTGCAATTATGTGCTGTATTTTCTTTCCTATTCCTTTTTATATAAACATCATAGTAAACGATTAATTGAAAATGAAGAACTAACTTGGCCTTCGGATATAAAGCAACATATATTATTATTGTTTTATAATTATAGAATCATTCAGTACATTATTAATATTCAAAGTTTTGTTTAGGATGTTGTCTGTTAATTTGTTTTATCCTATATTTGTTTTATCTAATTCATTATTGAAGCCATTTTACTGTTTATGAGAAATTAATTCAACAAAAAAAAAGAAAAGTTAGAACTTAAAGCCAGCTGAAACTTTCGAATTTCATAAAAAATGGTTAATACTCTATTAATTTTATGGTTAATGCAAAACAAAATTTAGAACATGGGAAACCCTAAGGTTACATTTCGTGGGTATACCATTTTCCATTTTCAAATGTTTTCTCATTGCCTATCTCAAATCAATCAAAAAGAGCTTAAAAGCTGATTTTGGTTTATTTAAGTTCACTTTGGATTCGACTGTACAGGAAGTGAAAAGAGGTGAATGAAAAAACTTTGAATTAGCCATTATATCTATGTATTTTCCCTATTTATATCGTTTAAAGATCTTTAAACATATATCTTTTAGCAGCTTAGTGCCTCTGATTGTGGTTTAATGAACGAAGACGACACCTTGGGAACATGGTTAGTATTTAATACACTTTTCACACACACACACACACACACACACACACACACACACATATATATTAACGAAAACGATTCCAAAACAAAATCTACATAAATCAATAAAACTCAAACAATCAAAATGACATTGGAAACCGCTAGAGTAACGACAACAACAACAAAAAAGTGTTAACGCGCTAAAAAATAATAATAAGAAGAAGATACGAATGGAAATGCCATAAAAAAAGAAGCTTCATCCAACCCATCATCAACCTAAAGTACTTACAAGCATTATCTACACTCGGAGAATATATATGAGCTATATTCTATATTCTTTTGCTTGATTCATCGAAGTTAATAACAAATACAAAGATATCTCTCCAACTCTGACTAAGTTTTGCTTAGTGTATTCAGCTTTTTTTGGCACTATCAACTAACGTTAATCAGAAAACCATTTAAATGATAATGAAAAGTGTTGGAAAATCTTAAAATTAGAAATCTAATATAATAAAATTTTATTACGTATACGCTCTGTGTGTTAAGAAGCTGATAATGAAAACTCAACGACCAGAGAAAGAGAGACAAAGAGAGAGAGAGAGAGAGCGAGAGAAAAAAATCACAGGGGAAGTAAGAGAAAGAAAAGAAATACATTTGTCTATACCCCACAACGGAAGTCATTTGTCTGACCAACCAAAAAAACACACAAACAAACCATTCTAGACGTATTTACTGTACTTAAGGTTGAGGATTACGTCACTGTCAGTGTTATTGCAACAACAACAACAACAACAACAATAAGAACTTTTGTCACATGGCCACTGATGATGATGATGATGATGATGATGGAAATAGAGATGGAGATGAAGATGAATCTAAAGCTGGAAAATCTCAGTAGTTCCCATGGTCAAACGTATATATATGTATATATATGTATATAAGTACAGCTAGTCCGATCTGCTGAGGCATGCTGGGGCAGGGCAACAAGAACAACTCAATCAAGCGAATTGCAAAATGCGAAACTTAGTTGGTTCGTTTTGCTGCTTGATGGGAACCAAGTTACTATGAGTTTTTGTTTTTTTTTTGTTCTTGCTCCAATGACAAGGCGTTAAGTACTACCAAATAGCCACAAATGTCTAAAGCTTAAGAACTCAAAGTGACAATATATAATAATGGCAAAACATAATAATAGAAAATGTCTTTAAACAAACATTAAAAAAACACACTTACACACTCACAAAATGAATGAGAAAAATGGCAAAAAGAAGGAAGGAAAAAAAAGGCGATTAGTTGTTTTCGACCGTTTTAGCAGATGTTCATGGCCATGGACAGCTAATGGGATGTAACAGCAACAGCCACCAAAATGTTATCATTCAGTTTAACTGAGATATATACATATATATGTACATACATAGGTTATAAAAATGGGAAAGCGAAAATCAATAAAGATATTTAAATACATATTTCTTGTGATTGCCCTTTGATTGAAAATTATCAAAATATTTTGAACAAATTTCTTAAGAAATAATATTAAATGCATTTACATTTATTTCTAATCAGTCTCTTTCGATCACATTTAAAAATTTCGGAACCTTTTTTTTTGTTATTTTCAATTTGAATTAAATGTTTCGTTCTAGTTTTTAAGATAAACCTGATCAACCTGCTGGCCTAGTTCCCAAAACCACAGAAAACCAAAAACAAATCCTCACAGAAATTCAACTAACTTGAACTTGGATTTGTCATAAAACTGTCGAAACTCATCAATGTCAATGAATATTATGGAAATGGCATTTACGAAAATTTCTTGTGGAAACTCACACACAGACACTGGAAAACACAAAAAGCAATTAAAAAAAATAAAAAGAAATTAAGTTTATGTTTTTAAAAACAAAAAAACCCTTTTTTTTGTTGTTGTTGTGAATATTTAACAGTTTATTATAATGAAGAGAACTGTTGGTTGTTGGTGAGGATGGAGGTAGAAGAGGGATCTAGAGTTAGAGATAGAGCTAGTTGCTGCAGTAGTTGTTGTTGTTGGTGGTGGTGGTGGTGCAACTAATTTGCATAGAGTCTCGTCCAAGTTGGACTTGTTAAGCCAATTAGTGTGCGTATTTCGGACGTAGATGTTGGAAGCGACCAAAAGTTACGCCCCAGCTTGCCTTTTACTGTGTGGCATAGATATTCTTCCATTTTCAATGTTGCTGCTGCTTGTGGTTGGTGCTGGTTGGTGCTGCACTGATAAACGAGCAGAGATTAGTCTTTCTTTAGAGTCGCATTAAAACCTACTTGTTGACGGGCTATAAATGTCTAGAGAAATGAAGCATGCTTAATGAATGGGAGGCCCCCCCTAGGGGCTTTACGTTTTGTGACTATGCGTCAGCGCAGGTGCATTATGTGGCATTGCTGCTGCTGCTTCTGCTGATGGACTGATAAAAGTTCGTTGGTTCGCTGCATTCTCTGTTACATTGCAGTTTGAAGTAAGCCAGTCAGTTCTTTGTCCATCAAACGGCACCGTCAGCCGCCTGCAATTAGAAGAATTGCAATCAAAGTAAAGCAATAGCGAAAAGTCAGCTAAAGTTAAGTATTATTGCTTTGGCCTCTACACACATAAAAGGCCATAAATTAGTCACTTAAAGCGGGACAACCGCTCCTGTTTTCGTCTGTATATACATACGTATATACCCCTAATATATATAGATTGTTTTAGATCAAACTATATATGGCAAATGGTTCCACTTACGTACGTATGTATGTAGCGTTTGGATGTGTAAAAATGCATCTTTAACAATTCACAACAATCGATCAATGCCACTCAAAATGCTTTTGTACAATCCGCCACTCTAATTGACTCTCTCTCTGTATCTGTGTGTTGGGAGTGGTATGGGTGGTATGGGGCAGAATAGAACCCCGAGTAGAAGATAATATATAGTGTACTAATGGCCATTAGTTTCAATCGTCACTACCAAATGATCATAACACTTGTCTTCTATTTAGCATAAAAAATACTTTTCACTTTACTTTTTAGTCTATTTATAACTTTTCAACAACTTAAAAAGTCTGGAGGCCAGTCTATATATGATTTGGTCCAATCAACAGATACGAATTAAGCAAAATCTAACAACTGTTATTAAAGTCAGGCAGGCAGCAGGCGGCAGGCAGGCAGGCAGCAGCGTCAAGTTTAGATACAACTAAAGATACTACCTATAATTTTGTCTGTTGGGGCTAAAAATCTGAAATAATTATTGTTATTTGATGTCTGCATTCATTCACTAAAAGACCAGCACCACCAATAGCACCACCAACAACACCAACAAGGCAAATGATTGCGTTTAAATATGCGCAAGGGTACAAAAATGTTCGTTTTGGTCAAAAAACAAAAAATACTTATGTCAGATAAATATATACTTGTGTATGTGTGTGTGTTTGTGTGTGTCTGTGTGTAGCCTAGGTATTCAGTTCATTGACTGAAACCAACTTAATAAAACTGTTTTCGAATCTCTTACTCTGCCGTTTTTTTTTTCTCTTCTACCTCCCTTCCCTGTTTCCTTCCTTCCTTCCTTTCTTCCTCACAATCTCTGTCTTTGGCTGAGTCAGTAAGTTTTGGTGGCATCTTAAGATCTCTTTGTGGTTTTTTTTTTTTGCTTACTACAAATTACATGGACCTGGCAAAAGGGGGAACTATTAAGATTAGTGATTGTTTTGGAACCAAGTTCTAATCATTAGATTTACTGTAGAACTCTTTCCCTTTTGTGATTCATTTTCGTTCCGGAAAATATTAAGCAAATTTCACGTAACTAAGGTGATGGGGTTTAATTTGTGTGGGCTACGCCCATGTATATGTATACAATAAATTAGCGCGATTTTTGAGACGCACGCAACGCAGCAACAAGTTGAAAATCAGATGAGGTTAAGGAGATGAAGGAGATGCTGGGGGGATGGAGGAATGGAAGCAAAAAAAAAAAAAAAAAAAAAAAAAAATGACTAATGATTTGAATGTAGTCAGAAATTGTTAAGACTTTTGAGCGAGTATCAATTTAAGGGGGCATTTATTTTAATTCGATTTTGATTACCGCACAAGCAACCAAATCTCAATTAAACGCTAATCAAATAAACATATTTCTATATACATACTTACCGTTTCATGTTGCTCTGTTGTTGTTGGTTTAATGGCGATAAATAGTTAATTGGGTTTTGCATTTCTTTTTTTTTTTTTTTGCAGTTAATGTAAATACATACTCTTATTGGCATTGAGCCTCAACTATTTGGTAATTTATTGAGCCAAGTTTGATTCAAAAAATGCAGTTGAGTTATTCCTTTCACAGACTTTAAAGAGACAAAATCTATAAATTAAAGGTCTTCAAAATGGATATCTAATAAAACATTTGAAAAATCTTTGAAAATAAACGAAAAATTTGAAAGTAAACAAAATGCATATGAAAAGCAAACAAATTGCTGCAGTTTGGGGCTAAAATGATTTGATTTTCAGTTGGAATATATCACATTTAATCATATCAGATAGTAGACATTGAGTTAGGATACTCACAAAGTCATGTAGTGCTAGGAAAGAGTATCAAAATATCGCATAGGAATCCAGTTTAATTGGGTTTCCGTTTCTTTGGCGCAATTGTGTGCATTGTTAATGTTGATTTCCTTATTCGCATTCGCACTTGATGTTACTTTGTTTCATTTATTTAATTAACTAAAAAAAAAAAAAAATTAAAAGAGGCAGACAGAAATTATGCATAAACTTGGTCTGAGGTTAAATTAATTAGTTAATTATAACAAAAAACAATTATTAAACTATGTTTTGTGATCACTTCTGGAACGACTTGAAATAATTCACAATAAAACTACTAAGGGGAAACAAAAGCTAACTTTAACTTGGATTAGAATTAGGCCTAGAGTTTAACTAAATCATAAAGTATATTTGTATGATGATGATCTAAGCAGATTGAATTCCTTTTTGTTCATTGCCCTTTTAAAGCTTTAATTCTTTTCGATAACTTTATTTATTTGTTTTAATTGCCTTGACAATTGGCTGATATATATATATTACCGCTATTCTATTATCTATGACAAATTGGCTTGGCAAAAAGAAAACAACACAATAAAGATGTCAAAGAAACAAAATTACAAACAATTATTTGAAGACGACTTAAAAAATACCCTAAAGACTTGGGTTATGAGGGTTATGAGTTTTGAAGAATTTGTCTGACTACAATGGCTAACGAAACTTTCTATATGTTATAACTTTTCATTCTTCTTGTAGTAGAGTATGTGTAGAGTATGAAAATGTATCTCATCAAAGCTGCTTATCAGGCTTCTTTTTTTGCTTTGCCTTTTGACAGCCTCTTAAGTTAATTTTACAGTTGAAATCAGTTTATTATTGAACTTCATACTTTTTGCGCAATGAGATTCGACAGAGGATGATAAACTTCCGTTAGATATATAGATTATATATGTACATTTCTCATTTTTCATTTCTATGCCTAGCAATACATATACATATACATATATACCAAATATAGTAGTTTTCGGGTTAAAGTAATATTGAATTTTTGATTATTATGTGTCGCATTAATAAAACAATTCACGTGTGAATTTCCTGCCAGCAAACCACCAAACAGGTACACACACACACACATGTAGATACATCCGCCCCGAAAAGCTGGTTTAAAATATTTAGTAGTAGTTAATAATTTTGTTTCTTTCACCTACCCATTTTTTTTTTTTTTTGTTGATGATTCTTCATTTTGGCTTGATTTATGCAAGATGTTCGACTATCTATACATAATTACAATTTTCATGCAGAGCCTCATTTTTCTCACTCGTTTCTTTTGTAGTTGGCGGGGGAGGGAGGCAGGCTTTGAATAGAGGGAGGCAATTAAACAAAAAGAAAAAAAATTGTACTCTTTACGCAATTTGCGAGCCACAAAAAAAACGTTTCGCTTAATTTTAGTTTATGGCTGCCAATAACCGACGTCAAGGCCAAGGCCAACTACATTTGTTCCATTATATGCCATGTCTCTCTATATATATTTCTAAAGCAACTCTAACTACCTCCGACATGCATAGAGACGGCATGAAACAAATTTTGAGTTGTGAGCCTACCAAAAGTCAGACAGAAGTGAGCCGATTTTTTTTTAAATGCCTTTGTGCGTGCCATTTTAGCTGATTTTTGGTTTAAGTTAACAAAAATTGAAAATCATGTTTCACAAAACCGCACAACATCATATCAGCATCAATCAAGTCCAGCAATGACTTTGTGGCAAATGTTCTAATTGAAGGCAATCATAAAAAAAGTGAAGAAACAAAAAAAAAAAAAAAAAAACGTAAAAAGCCTAAACAAAAACTAAATGTTTCTTGAACAAAGCTGAATAGGAGAGGGAGAAGGGGCGGTGGCAAACAGAGAGGGGAAGTCATCCACAGGAAATGGGAAGTGAAGATTTTCAAAATAGACTGCCACATAAAATCAATTTATTGAGGAAAGACAAAGCATGAGTTAAATGAAAACAAAGAAAACCAGGCAAAACATTTTCATGAGATTGATATTTATCATGAATAAATATCAAATGTTTATCCAATCAGCTTACATGAATTAAAATTAATCATATTAATAAATGTACCTTCTAATATAGTTCATTCTATTTCTAATCTAAAATACTAAAGACCAACAAAAACTAAAAAGAGTTTACATGTCAGTCATCAATCATTATTTATTGATAGTTTCCGATTGCAAATAAAATTTGGCAATCATAATGAAGATGATTGGAATCGAATCAAGTCAGTTGGAAAATTTCACAATTTTGTTTAGTAAACCAATTATTTTTTCTCATAATGACACTTTCAAACGATAAGAAGATGATGAGGATGTAGGAGATATATATCCTTGCAGTATATAATCCATAAGAATAGTCGGTTTAAAGCGCTTAATGAAAAGTTAGATAAAATAGAGATCCAGGGCTGATCCAGCCATTTGCTTTTAGTTAAATGGATTCTTCTTTTTAGTTGTTTCCATTGGGAAATCTGTTTGACTCATACAAACTTAACCACATTCTCGGCCTGGAACCGTGACATGTCACGGCCAATTAATGCATTAATACATATTCATATATGTAAGTATGTTTTAACTTATAGTATTCCATATCTTAATGTGTCTCACTCATGATGTTAGATGCTGCTGCTGCTGCTGCTGCTGGGTTCAAAACTGATTCGAAAATTTACACATCGCGATAGGACAAGTATTTGCCTCATTAGTTTAAAAGAAAAAAGAGGTAAAAACAAAAGCCGTTAGCCAAGTTAAATGAAGCGCCGCCAACCAATTCAAATTTTGGAGTTTTTTTTTTGTGTTTTCTTTTTGTTTGGTGTTATCAAAACTTTTAAAAGCGCATTTGTCCATCGAGAAAATTTCAGTGTATGCTTTGGAAGCTATCTAGAGAATGAGTTGGCTACCGAAAATTAAGGCAATTTTTTCTCTTTTCTTTTATTTATTTATTTATTTTATTGTATATAGAAAGAAAATGATCAAACGTTTGCGGCATAAATATTTACATTAATTTTCAATTAAGTTAATTTGCATTACATATGTCGATATGTTGCCAGACAAGGCCAAGCGAGAGCCAAAAGATAAGTGTATAACTTGTTGTTACCAATTTTAAGAGTCTCCACAAAAGAAAAACCAAAAAAAAAAAAAAAAAAAGATTCAATACCAGAATGTACCGTAATCTATTGGGGGCAGCAACATCTTACACTAAGTATAATTATAAACTTATCTAAGACAAAAACTGGCTTGACTTCCATGGCCTTGCCATTTCAGATTGTTCCTCTGGCTCTAGTGACTAGGTAAGCTAAGGGATCAGCTAACTGATATCCTAAAACCATAACTAGGACACCAAACCAACAACAACAAAAATCAATTTCATCGTCATTAAGAGCTTCTTTATTGCTGTTGCAGGAGAAGCTGCTGTTGCCCATCTAAAAGAACGGGCGACAACTTTAACACACAAGAGGCAATTAATCAATGAAATGAGTTTGATGCATTTTAAATGAGTTTTTTTTTTCTTCTTATTTTTGTGGCCAGGAGGAAGATAGAGTGAGAGACTCCACACAGACTCCAATAGCTAGACCCGTTACTTGTCGCGCTTGTCTTGACAAGATTGGTAGTTAACTCCATCGATATGTCATGGGATCGAATGGAACCTGGCTTAGCAAACGAAAGGCAGTTGATTTATTAAAACATTCAGTAGTTCATAGTGGCAAAGAAGTTGCGTCTAATCTTCATTAACTAATGATATTGCAGTCAATTTTAAATTGATTTCAACACAAGCGAAGTAATTAAGAAGAGATAACTTCAAATATATTCATTCCTTTTTTTGGGAAATTAGTTTATATAAATGAATGCAATTAATTAGACAAAACTAAGTATGATATGAAGACAGAAGTTCTATACCTTAAGTGCTTCTTAGTAAAGAAACTTCTTTTAGTTTCAAAGGACTTTTAAATTGTTTTTTAAACTGTATTTGCATTTGCTTCATTTTATAATGTTTATTAATTTTCTTTCAGGTTGGTCTGGTTCGTTTTTGGTTGTCTTTCTTTCGGGACCAGTCAATCAAAGTAGAACACTTTGCGTTGCGTTGCAATCTGTTTGGAGCCAGCAATTTGGTTTGGTACGACAAAAAAAAACACAAATTTCGCTTTCATGCCATTTGGTTGGTATATAAATTTGTGCGGCCATGCACATAAATTTAATAAAAGGCTGTTAAGCCAAATGGATATGGCCAAAAGCTGCCTTAATGCTTTAAGTATCGAACTATCTAAGTTGCATGATGAACCAAGTGAGTACCCATTGTCCACCATTAGTCACAGTAAGATAGAACTAAAAAGTCAGCCATTGTAGGAAGGAAGGACTTAAAATTAAGTTATAATGAGTTGGCATCAAACAACGTAGATTCGATATTGAGGATCTACTGTTGGCTCCATATTCTATTATCGATTTGGAGTATGATTAAGATATCTTAGTCTGGTATACAAAATGCATTTCTGTTGCATCTACCTTCGTAATAATATATCTAGGGTAACGTTAAAACCAACAATCTGTGCCTAAGTGGGTGTGGCACATTGGTCAGTGTGCAAATAAATTAAAGAACCGCGAAAACACTCTCAAACACACACTCACACACACACACACACAGTCTCACATCCAAAGACACACACACACACACATGATGATCATCAAGAAGATCTGTAAAAAGCAAGTCGAAAATGGAGATGGAGTTGGAGCTGAAGTTGAAGTCGGGCGGCATTTTGATTGCATTTCATTTTGGGGCCTACTCACAGTGATTTAGCGAGATTTGACTTTATTTTTTTATTCTTCTTTTTTGTGGGCTTTATTTGCTTTGGCAAATTGTGTCTTCCTTCCTTCCGTCCTCCCTTTCGTTTTCTTGCCTCCTTCTTGTAGCTCCTTTTTTTTAGTGGCTTATGAATTTTCTTATCGCTGAATGGCGAATCAGAGCAGCTGCATCTCAGCTATATGAGTACGTGTGTGTGTGTGTGTGTGTGTGTGTGTGTGTGTGTCATTCTTTGAGCAAATAATGGCAACAATTACGACAAAAGCCTTCTGGATGGGTATCGTGTATGGTGGGATGAGACTGCATTGCACTGAACTGGACTGGACTGAAGTCTGCATCTTGCTGCGGTCTGCTTGGATGGCCGTTGATTCCTTTTTGGGGTGATTATGCAATTTAGCAGCTTGTAAGTGATTGTTTGTGGGGCGTTCACTGCCGCCTGTGTACCTCCAACTCCAGCTCCAACTTCAACTTGAACCAACTGCAAGGTGCAACATGAACATCATTGGAGGCAAGCAGGCAAACAGGCAACTTAGGCAGCTGTGCCACAAATTGTTGTCTGCACATTTGTGCTTTTAACATTTTTTTATTTTTTTTGGTTTTTGCGCTCTTTGCGCTGATTGTTACAATTTTTGTGTGCACCAGTTGCATTTTTGAGAGAATGAGAATTAAAACTCCAAATATTTGCTTCAAGAAAAAGCATTTAACAAAAATACAAAAAAAGAAACCAATAAAATGTTTCACTTGATAGTTGATTATAGCCGAATTTGGAGTGCACTTACAGAAGATCAGCAACTTAACTTAACGAAGTAAATTCAAATGTTATGGGTTTCCGAAAAGCTTAGAGTAAACATATTTAACTAAAGGATGCGGATCATGATAATTGCGTTGATGATGATGATGACGATGACGACGATAATTTGATGGCAATTGAGCAACATTTTGTGCTTTATAACCATCTGCCATGTACACATAAGAATAAGCAATTCAAGGTCAATTCAGCAAACGATACTTCTTCTACCAGAATGAGTTTTTCTCTCTCAATGATGAGTTGACTCTGACAAATGCCTTGTGACAACGCCCATGTCACGTCTCTGACGATGCAACAGGCTGAGATACCGTTTCGTACATTTTTATATGACCGCAAAATTAATTTTTGCTTAATTGAGTGGGCAGGCGCTACCCGAACTCAGTTTCCCTCGCCCATGTCCCATGTCCTCCCTTTGCGGTTATTTGAACAAAATAAAAAAATCTGGACACACTTGCGGTTGGCCAAAGGATATACACCTCGCCAAGGGGAATAAACGAAAAAAAAAAGAATACAAAATCCAAACCGTAGCTGTAGATGAGCAATAAAGAAGAAGAAGAAACTAAAGACAATGGTGGGTGCGGGTGAAGGGGGAATCCCTATTCCCCCTGCCACTGCAGTAGGAAGAGGCTGAGGCAGAGGCTTCACTCTCATTAATCATATGACAAACGTTTTTCTTTGTTCCATCCAACGTTGTGTGTTTGGGTATTTGGTCAGGCTTTTATGATATTTATGCGACTTGCAAGGCGATTTTGACAACGGTCCAACAGGCGTACACATACACACACACACACACACACAAATACACACATTCACTCACAACAAGATGCATTAAGCTGGCAGAAAGAAAGATTTTCGAGTGCCCAGTCAACCCAACACCATTCAACCAATGATTCATTGGAGTCGGGCAAAATCGAAAACAACACAGAACAAGCCAATTATAAAGAAAGAAAAAACAACTTGCCATGGCCAAAATGCATTTGCGAAAATTTTAACAAATGAGCCAAGAGAAGGGTGAGGAGAAGCAACATGGGGCAGAAGTTTTTCCAATACTTACTTGGTAAAGAATCTACTTTAAAGAAATGTTATTTAAATAGTTTTAAATATTAAATTCATTTACTTGGCTTTGATAGGTGATACTTTCATACATAGATCAACGATAATAAGCATTGGGTGATGATATATTTATGCATAATTTTGGGGGAAAAACTCATAACGTCTGTGGCAAGAAGAAGATTGTGTGCTGCTGCATTTTATCTTCATCGTCATCATCGTGATTGGCCATGATCATGATTTTTATACACCAACCACATGAATCCATCGTTAGGCCTTATAGAATTTGTGATTAGTTTTTTGGTTTCTTTCATTCCTGGTTTGTTGTTTTTGGTTTTTGTTTTTTTTTTTTTTTTGCTCTTCTCATTGCTGTTTAAATTTGTTGTTCGTTTTGATCACTTGCAGCTACTTTCTATGCAACATATTGGAACTGAAAGAGCATGCAAGAATAATAATTGAATAAATCTATCTATAGATGTATGTATTAGATATTTCATCATTTTCATGTTCCCGAACTTGAACTCAAAGCAGCACAAGGGAGACACAACAGAAACAGAAAGAGGGATAGAGAGAGGATGAAAGAAAAACCCAGACAAGTTTGGCTTACATCAGGCTTGGGAAAGGCTTTTAGACTTGAAAATGTTACACATAATTTTGCATAGTTTTATTGCAAAAGAATGTTGCTGCTGTTTAATGTGGTTGTTGTTGCTGTTGCTAAAGCTGCTTCTGCTGTCTGGCAAGGGACCAAAGGCAAGTCACTTCGACTGGATTGGCCGACATTTATATGCGCATCACTTACAAACTTACAATAGAAGCTTGCCTCTGAGCAAAGCCTAAACAAGGCAGACGAAACTAAAATTCCCAACCCTCAAAACAGCTGAGTGGAATTCATAAATGCATCTGCTACAATACACTGCTCTAACCCCTTGCCGGCACCTCGCCCCCTTCGCGATCCCTTAACGCCGCCCACACAACTCATGGGAAACGAAAAATAATAAAGGGCCCAAGTCTAAATTAGTTAAGTTGGCTGGCTTATTCATTCTTTTCCTCTATGACATAAGAAAATGCCTTCTAAATGCAACATTTTCATGGCATAATTGCAAAGAATAGACAAGGGGTGGCAAGTGGAAAGAGATGGGAAGCTAGCCTAACCGCAAAACAAGTAAAATTAAGTTTAGAGAAAAAAATAAAAACAAAAAGCAAGCGAGGCAGTGGGAGAGGGTGAGGGAGAACAAAAAAAAAAAAAAAAAAAAACTAAAAGCGGAAGCTTTGGCAATGATCATGCAAACTGCTCATTCATTGGATAATTATTCCATGCGTTGAGGTGGCGGCAACAAAAAACAACAACAACAGCAACTACAACTAAAAGCAATTGTTGTTGCTTTGGCAATTCTTATACCCTTCTTAAAACTCAATGTCGTGGGAGCCATCAGCCATTCGATTTACTCTTTTACCAGAACTTTGTGTAAAGTTACGAAAGTTAACTTTATGATGACTTATAGGCCTAGCTCAATCAGAGCTAGGGCTGAGGTGATCTATTGGACAAAGGTTCACATAAAATCGAACTAATTGTTAGGGGATGGTCAATAGACTTCTTAAAGACGCTCTTGCTGTTGCCCAGTATATACGTTAAGATTAAGTGGCAAGGTTTTATTATAACTTCTTTTAAGATCTTAACCGTGATGCTGTGTAAATCTTGTGTCAAATCACTTAAATATATGGCTGTACATATGTATTTCATCATTTCGTGACACAGTTTTTCTTGCTTTTTGCGAATCGGGAATTGAACAGCGAATTGTCTTTGTCTTTCTTCAATCACTCCCTCTTCTCCCTGATTTGTTGTATTCTCCACTGTGTGATGTACATACATATATATGTATATACTGACAACGGCCTTGCCCTGTAGCGTAGGCAACTTACTCACCCTGTTTAAACACACGCCTACATTTGGCATGATTAACCAGTTTATACACAGTTTATAAACAGATATATAGATATACATATATATATGTATGTATGTTTATATATCCTAAAGCAAAATATGCCAAAAAAAAAAAAAAAAACAAAAAAATCAAATTCTTTCACAATGACAATGACTGAGTGGTCCATATACTCCTTATACTCACACACACACACACACACGCGCAGAGATGTATATGTATGTACTTATTTATTTAACAAATTATTTAGCATTAACAAAAAGTCAAACAAGTTCACATATGTACATACATACATACATATATATAGTATATATATACAAATATTTCGACAATTCTCTGTGTATCTTCCTTTCGCTTAAAACGGTAAAAAAGTAAATTTGATTCAACAAAAAGCTTTTTTTTTTTCGTCGTCGTCTTCGATGTTTTTGTTGTTGTTGTGTGTGTGCTTTTTTTGCTTTGGCTGTTTTGTATACATATGTGCTTACGTGTGTGTATATTTTTATGAGTTTTGTTGCTTTTGTTGTATGAAATTCTGCGAATTTTTATTGACAAATTTCATTAGAACTTTTACGCGGCCAACAACAACTACAACAACAACGACGACGGGGCGCTGGCGGCAAATGAATGAAGAAACATCGAGGTGTAAGGATTGGGCACGGGTATTGTGGAGCGGAAGGGGGGGGTTCGCCTAACTGTAGTCAAGTGAAATGAACTGAAGTGAACCGAACTACTACGCGTGTGTGTGTGTGTGTGTGAGAGTTTGTTTTTGTGTTTGAATGGAAAAAGTACCGAAAAAACAAAAGACTTAGGCAACGAACTTGAAATAGTTTTTTTGTTTTTCATGCACTTTTTGGTAGATTTAGATCGATAATCTATACATTCTAAATATACAAAGAGGAAAAACTCTTATGATCTCTTATGATCGATTAGATTTTTCCTTAGTATAAATCCTCAAATCCTGAATCCTGAAATCTCAATCTTCTACCCCTTTTTTGTAACTTTTTGCCTATATAAAAAGTGGATTGCATATTTCTTTTATTAACAATCAGTAAATTTCGAAATGGTTCCAAGTAAAAATTATTAGATCAATTTTTAATTTTTAAATTCAATTTAATGTTTACCGCTAGCGAGAAAATTAAATATTTCATAATAATTATCAATCAAGTAGCCAAATTACATACACACACATACGGGTACTCCAAAACAAAACCAAAAAAAAGCCACAACAACAACAAAAATAAAATTAACAAACCCAACAATTAGTCAGAAAATATGTGTGCATTATTCAGAGATTTAAAGCAACAAGAAAAAGAAGCAGAAAATGATGAATAAAATGATCTTGGAACACAAACTTTTGCCAGCTGGCTGAGCTTCTTTAATTACCAGAACATTGTATACAATGGAAACAAAAAAAAGTATGCACACATCCAAGCAACATATACAATGAAAAGTATATATATATATATGTGTGTGTGTGTGTGTGGTGTGTGGTGTGGTTGTGTGTGTATTTAAAAACTGCGGCACAACATGCGAAATTCTCACGCAACGGAGCAAAACAAGCAGGCAAGACAATAAAATAAGTAAGTATAACTAGAGTTAAGCAAAGTCAGAGCCAAAGTCAAAACCCATGGCAAAAAATGTTAAAGTCCCACCCAGACTTTATGTATACATATGCATATAAATTTTGAATGTCACTTACACTTGATTTATACACACACACACATACGTACATTCAATGTAAGTTGCTTACTTGTCTCAAATTTGAACTTTATGCTGATGGTAGCTGATTTCAATCTAAACTAATCTAATCTAATCAAATCGAATCCAATTTAATCTAGACTAATTACTTCCTCATTGATTTCAGTGCATTTGAGCGTGATTTGTTTTTTTTTTTTTTTTTTTTGCTCGAGTTCTATTCTTTATTCTATTATGCCATTCCATTCCGTTCTATTCTATTCCATTCTATTCTGTGTATGCCTCTTCACCCAAAAGGCAATGAAAGAAAAAGTGCAAAATAACAACTTAAAGAGAACAATAACCAACCAACAAGAAAGCAAAAACAACAACAAACAAAAGGCAAAACAGAAACCATAAAGCGTTAAACTAACTAAAGTTCAATTTAACCCATTGCAGACCAAATATTTAAGATTTCAAAACCATATTGGTACACAGTAATTTCAAAACAAAAAACAAAAGGAGAAATATTTGATAAAATCTTTATGCTTGTCGAAGCAAAAGTAAATCCAAATAGTTAACCTTTTTGGCCTTTAATGGGTTAAAGGCAAGAAATTACAATGTAAACTTTAAATGGAGCGCAATTTTGTGGCTAAAAATGGGCAATTTTTTTTCTTAAGCTTAAGTTCAAGTTTATACAGCAGCAAGCCAAAAAAAAAAAAACAAACTAGAAGAAAAAACACTTGTTGCCGTTGCCGTTTAAGTCGCTTTGCGTACATATGTATGTATGTTTGTATGTAGATGGTTGCTTCTACAAAGAGCTTTCATTGTAATAATAAAAGGCAAAACAATGGGCAAAAGCATTTTGTTGCCTGCCAGTGGCGGCGGCGGCAGTGGCAACGGGGGGTGTGCTGATGATAATGATGTTTGCTAACCGACGCCATCGCCTGTTAGTCGTTTCTCAGCCTAGGCCACATCTACAACAGCAACAGTATAGCAGCAATGGCAACAACATTCACACGAACTTCAACACTTAGTGTTTGTTCTTGCAAATCATACAATAGGCAATAGAGCAACAACAGCAACAACAGCAATAACAACAACATAAGCAACAAAATCTATTTCCATTTCAATACAAAACCGAAAAAATGTTGCTCATTGTTTTTTTTTTTTTTTTTTTTTTTTTTGTTGTTACTTGTCACGCTGCCCTGCACAACAAATTTTTGTTCATAGCCCAAAAACTCCGCCTCCTCCTTTCATTCCTTTTGTTTGTTTTTGTTTTTACTTAGAATTTGGATTTTTAAATTCTGTTTTTTTTTGCAAATCACACAATGAACATTGATTATTTAGCAGGCATATAATTTCATATTTAGATTTATTTATTTATTTTTTCTTTTTAACTTTATTGCATAATGTATAATGGTAATATAGCAGAGAATTTTCACATGTTGCATGTGTTCTGTTTATTGCGGAATTTGAAAGAGAATTTTCATGGACCTGGAATATATTTTGTTATTTGTCTGCCTTTTTTTTTTTTTTTGCTGGATATATTAGTTTTCTGAAAATCTTGGAAATTTAGCTTTGAGAATTGTGCGTTATTCCATGACGAATGAGACTTGGTCGTTTCTTATAAATTTGAAAACAAAAGTTAAAGGTTAGCTCAGACATTTTCTTAGTAATTTAAAAGTTCTATGAGTTAGATTAATTGCCAATTACTTTGACTTAAATATGGAAAATTTTCTTCCACATAAATCATATTTTACTTAAGCTATATCTGCCTATACTATGGTAGCTTTATGACATGTTATATGCAGATGGTTCCAGTGCCATACAAAATTAGTCATATGGATCAAATAAAGTCACATAAAGGTATATCCTCAGGGAGACTATAAACATACAAGTTTGAAAGATTAGAAAATAAACTTACTGAAAATTCTTCAACACCTTCTGAGCTTATCATTGATACTCAGGGGAAATCATTTTCTAAGGGTAATCATTGTTATATCCCAAAAGTGATGGGATTTTTTGCTCTCATCCCATTTGCTTCCCACGACAATGTCTAGTTAAGTCCATATACAGCATACCTACATATATTAATTTAATTCTTAGTCTCAAAGCTGTTGACATTGTTCGCCCTTAGGGCTGGCAGCCCACAATCATTTGGATACTCAATGATGGTCGAGGCATGAATGAAAGCAACTTGAATAAAAATTCCAAGTTGCTTTAAATCCTTGGGCGTGCCAAGTCGAGAATATAATACAAATTTAATACAATATCAATAAAATAAAAAAACTCTCAGACGACTCACTGTCTATCTAGGGGGCCTACGCAAAAGATAAAAACCAAAAGGAAGCAGACCGATAGAGAGACAGAGAAAGACAAAGAGGAGGAAGCTATTGCTGCTGCTTTTTTTCATCAATTTTTACGAGCAAACTTCCATTGATTGGTTAAGGCTAAGCCAAAACGGCAGGCACATAATTTGTAGTTTTAGTTCACAACAACCAAAAAAAAAAAAAAAAAAAAAAAAACAGATGACAAAACAAACAAATGACATATGAGAAATAAGTTGAAATGAATAAACGCGCGGGGTCTCCAAAAAGAAAAAAAGAAAAAAAAAGTTGTCGAAAGTTCGGAAGTTGCCAGTTTTTACGAGTTGTCGTTAGTTGCTTATGAACTAAGCCAACCAAACAACCAACTAAGCCAGCCATCCATTCATCTATATATCTAACCAACCAAACCGAACCAACAACAGGTTGTTCTTTCTTTTAGTCTCTCTCTCTCTCTCTGTGTGTGTGTGTCGCCTATGCTGCTTCCGTCTTCTTCCGCCTGGCTTATTCCCACAACAACAACAACAACAACAGCAACAAAATTCGATATAAAACTTTTTGTTCTTGCTGCTGATGTTACGATGAGCGCTTTAACGGTTGTATCATAGTCCCTGGGCCTCTGTAATTTTATGCGAAATTCTCGTGCTTCTCATGAGGCATATTAATATATATCTATATACCTATACCTATATATATTGCCAGTAAGTCGGATGGTCGGATGGTCGGATGGTCGGTCGACCTTAGTGCGCTTTGTTTAATTTTAGTTTTTAATGTTAGTTAGGGAAAGAGTTTTAAAATTAGTACTTACAAATTAAACGAGTAATTTTATAGACTATCGCATTTATTTTTCAACTTTTAATTTGATTCCTTTTAACAAAAACTAAGATGCCAATCAAGATGTGCTGTACAATAATTTTGTTTTAGCCATCTATTGAATCTCTTGGCCCACGCATTATTTCCTCTCTGGCTCCGTCGTAAAATTTAAGACCAGCAAAATGCTCAATATCTCGTATATCGGACATGAATGAATTTAAATCCATTTCCTTATCAATATCGGCATTGGGCACCACATAGCCCTCCATACGTGGCAATGCGTCTCGCTCCTCGCTGATAATGACCTTGAAAAAGTGTGTGGGCACAGCGATTGTATTCATACCCATAACATGGTGTCGTATGGCCCAATTGCGGAATGTTATCCGTTGTGGCATAAACAATGGACCCGTATAAACATAAACCGAACCCGTTTCCATGGCCAAGTCGCGTACATAATGCTCCAAACGTAGCCACACATTGTTCTTTAGCCCACGACTGATTGGCACAATATTGGGAAATATATAGGATTCGATAAATTTATCCATATCGCATTTATAATTTAATGGCGATGCCATATGTCCGCCAACCCAATCACTATTCCGAAAATCTTTCATACTTGGACTGAACATGTCAGCGATATTGGGATCAATGGCATATTCATTTGGTTTTTGAAGTGTCTTTGGATCACGATAGGCCAGACAATCGCTATTGAGATGCTCACAGACCCAGTGGGCAATACGATTACGGCGATCATAAGAGAGAACGAAATTTTTATAGACATGAATTTCATCCATGCCAGGGAAACCATATTTCATAAGATCGGCCACATGACTTAATTTCGTAGTTGGCGGCTCATCTCGACCAATTGAATAGGTCATGAACATAATCTGTGGCAAAATTATTCAGAATTATTGGTTTTTGCGTATTGTTTTATTATATTACCACTTTGTGCAATTGCGCTCTGCACCATAAAATGAATAGCTCAAAAATGGACGAACTGTTACTCTCCTCGAGCTTACGGAGTGCTGCTGCCGTTGATGATGAACTCCGACGTTCCTTGACCTCCTCATTGTCATTGGACTCAATTGACAGTATTGTTGATCTGCGTGAGTCCGCCAACATGGCCGCCGCCACTGTCTCTGCCTGCTGCTCTGCTGTCATCTGTGTTAGATCCTCTGTAGTCCTTGGTGGATCTCTTATCGTTGTCGTCACATCCGCATCTGCCGCCGATGATCTTCTCTGTGGTGTTGCTGGTGGTTTTGGTGTTTCCATTGGCATTTTTAACCCAGTTTTGTGCCTTGGTTCTGTTTGTGTCGACCGACCCAATAGTGACAGCTATGGAAAACATATCCATAGATTAGATTAGATTAGATGTCGATTTAGCTGCTAGCTATACTTCATTATCTTCAATTCATACCGCACTAAATATTCGACCACGACATTGATATACATACGGATCCCTAACCATTGTACGCTTTATTCTACGATATGAGATATCCTGCTGTGTCAATGCCCCCATCATGAATGCAGTGGCCCCAGTTAAAGCACACAATGGTATTGTCACATACATAGGCATCCTTCTAATGCTGCCGAACTGAGCGAGAAATGCCGAGGGAATTGAGCGAGGTGGTCAGTTGGCCAGCCGAATGCTGTGCAGTTCTTCAATTAACATTTCAAGCAGCTGGTTTTAGTTTCAACAAAACAATCAAAGAAATAAACATAAAAATATACAAAAATATTACAAAATTTAATTCAAAAACAAATTTATTTTATATACTTACATATTTTTAAGGCTTGCTTTGAGTCAACAATGGGAATGTGTTTGCTTGGTAATGTATAACAGTTGTGGTTAACAGATTCGTTATCAATACATCATAGTTATAAGTTTATAGAAACAAAATCTTTCAATATAACAGTGATGTATAACAGAATTGATATAAACGCATCTTGATTGTAACTTTAATATAACAGTAGACAGTAGTTCGCTAGTTGGTCGTCTATAAACAGATAAATGTCTTGTCTTTATTGACGTATACGCAATTCTTTTTCAAAAAATTGCTCAAAATATAAGTTTTTGAAGTTGTAATGCAAATTTAAAGTCAACTTTTCAATAAGAAAGTCAAGACTTTAATTCTGTGAATCAAAGTTAAGGGGTTTAAAGAATTTTAACATAGTTTTTGTATTTATTTGAGCTATAAGTATTAACTGGAAAGCTAGCTACTTAAAAGAACTTGTATGATTTAAGATATGTATGTATGTATATGTACATATATATTTCTTTGCATCTTTAAACAATTGTTAAATTACGTTGTTCAAACTTGATTTATATCTTAAACTATTGTTTCTCGGTGTTTGTTTCGTTGTTTTGGTGCGTTGTTTAGCGCTTCGTGCAATTAAAGTATCATTCACACCGTGTGTTCGCACACAGACTAACGGTATTTTGCTAAAATAATAATACAAATGAACAGACACACACACACACATACATACAGAGAGACACGCGTGTTGCTTCCGTTGAATGTGAGGTAAAAAACAAAAGGAGAAGAGGAAAGAGAAAGAAGAGACACAGTCCCTACCAAATGAATCACAGAACTTGGCCTCCGGTTGAGTCCATGAGTACATGGTTGACAATTCTGTTAGTCTTTGACCTTTTCGAAAAGTCTTCTCTCTGTCTCTCTCTCTCTCTCTCTCTGTCTGTCTGTATGTCTCTCTTGCTCTTACTTTGTGAGGTTTTTGTTTTGTGTTGGTTTGGTGGACAATTAACATGAACTTTTAGCTTTGCTTAATTACTCAACGTTGATGTCGGTGTTCTAAAAGTGACGCAAAGCAACAAAATCCCAAAAAAAAAAAAAAGACAGACACACACACACACACTAACTCATATACACCACAACAACGACAACTTGGGGTTAATTACATTTTGAAGAGCAACTAAGGTAAAAGGCAAATTGAAATGTTGTTCCTAATGGCATGGACAAAAGACATAACCACTAAAGCAACAACAACAACAACAACAGCAATAACAACAAATCAGTGTGACAATTATGTAAATGGAGGCACTTGACATTGTCTGTATGTGAACTTTGTTGATAAAGTAAATTCACTCTACGACCTTCAGCACTCATGAGAGAACCGTTAACAGTGCTGCGTCAAGTTTGGGTCTTAAGTCATTCGTTCTCTCATGCAATAAAAATAACAACAATAATATGCCAAATAAGAGAGTAGGTAGATACTTAATCTAACGACCCGCATTTAGTTTTATTTAGTTCTTGATCACAGAGTTTTGCAATTTGTTTTTTTTTTCTTTTTTTTCTCTTTTAAATTGATATGATTTTCTTCACAGATCTTTATCAATTTAGCAATTTAGTGAACTCTTTCTTACAGTCTCTCTCTCTCTAAAACGATCCTGAGGCTATTAAAAAGTATTCAGTCCACATATTCTTCTCTCTACAACTCAAGCAAATGAATTTGCCAAAAAAAAAGAGAATTTTTCGAATACGAAACGAAATAAAATGCATCTTGTCGGGCCTTTGGGCCATACCATCTGTGGCTCTCAGTACTCTGTTTTGGCAAAACTATTTAGCATGGTAAATGTTGCATTTATAAATTTAAAAACCTATAATAAAGTCATTTGCTCTGGTCAGTGCCTGCCAATGGCCAAGGGGCAAGAAAAGCAGCAAGCAACGTAGAAGAGAATCGAATATACATATGTATATGCATATATATTTTTGCTCCTTTTCTTGTTTTTTTTTTTTTTTTTTTATATGTTGTGCAGGTCGTTACGCATGCCTCCACATTCAAGTGTGTAGCAAGAGGAGTCGAGCCGAGCTAAACAAGCGACAGTCCAGACAAGCGGCAATCGACAGGCGACAAGCGACAAGTACTACTACTACTACTATCAATGCGCCTATGAAACTGAGTGCAAACTAGGATTCTCAATATCGACCATGAAAACACCGTGTCATAGCTAGATTTCATAGTTTAATCTTGTGTCTGATGCGGCAAAGCAAATTCTCTTTACTTTTATAGTCTTTATTTCAATCTTTGAAATGTTTTAAACTAAGCCTTGAACTTGAACTAGAATCTAGTTATTCTTAATGTTAAAAGGATCTCACGTATGTTTGATTAGCATAGGCGTGAAAAAGTAAATGTCTCAGATACCCTAATATGTATATCCTGTTAATGTTAAAGCACAGCAAAAACATGTCACACTGATTATTGTGTTCAATTTTAATTTGTGCAACATTTTATGTGTTGTGTTCGTTCGCTCGTTTTATTTTATGACCCCAAAAATGTGTTCAGTTTGCTGTTGACAATTGCACAGAGAGAAAGAGAGAGGTAGAGATCAAATCTGGTTCGATTTGAACTAAACTGATCTGATCTGTTTGCTTTAGCGATTGGAGTCTCAGTTTAAGCAATTGCGCTACTTTCTTTTAACCGTTTGAACAATTTATCAAAGAACTTTTGGCAAAAGCAATATTGTCAAGTCTTTTGTTTTTGTTGTTGTTGTTGTTTATTTGTATTGTCTTTACTTTTTCATCATATTAAATACCACCCACAATATAATTATTATTGTTTTTTTTTTTTTTAAATGCAAAATACACAAAAGCGTCAAACTGCGCTTTAGAAATCGATTTTAATTCATTTAAGATCGGTGGGAAACATATGGTATACATGCAAAATGATATATATATATTTTTTTCTCTTGTTTTCTCACAATTAAGCAGACAATTTGTTAAGCTTTTTGTTGTTGTTGTTGCTGGTTGTTGCCTTTTTTGTTGTATTATATCGTTTTTATCTGCTATGCGCAGGCGAACCAGCAATCAACGGACAGTGGGACAAAATCGAATACTTTTGCTGGGACAAAGTTGTATGGGCGTAACACACAAACACACACACACTCACACACCTGCATATCCACATAGACACACGCAAAACACAGATGGCTGTTTGGCTGGCAAAACAAAAGTGGCAATCGCAACTCAAGTCCAAGTCAAGTCCAAGTCAAGTCGGAGACAGAGACAAAAGTGCTTTTTAATTGTCAGCCTCAAGTGCTTTTCGAATGTGTGAACTTAATAAATCTCTTTTGATATATATCGCATTTTTTCTTATTCATCGTCTTTGTCTTCTTCCTCGTTTACCTCTCCTCCTTAAGATTTTTGGAGATTTCTCAGTATATGATTATTATTATTATTATTGTTATTATTACTATTATGATATATTGTACTTTGTTTGATTTGAAATCATTTTTTACGCCTTAATTGAATCGCCAAATAGTTTATGCATATCAATTATTGATTATTTTTAAGATGGTGGGGGAGGGGTAGGAGGTAGGCAGCACAGTGGAGCATGCTTACCGCCCTCGGCAATTATTTGTCTATAAATTTTTTTGATAGCTAGCAAACAGTACTCGAAATTGCAAAAAAAAAAAAAAAAAAAAAAAAGAAATACATACATTCAACATCTTTCTGAACTCATTAATTACCCATGCATGCCCACATCGTATCGGTTTATCTAACAATAACTATATAGTACATATAGACACAATACAGGTGTCGCAATTATATAGTCTAGATCTGCATCATTAGTTGAGACATTTCGAAATCAATTAATCTGCCCCATTTATGCTATAAAAGAAATTTGCCGCCACACTTTATTTGGTTTGTGTCAGTTTATAATATTTCAAATATTTTTATAGCTGGTATAGACAATTTACTTTTGAAATTATTATGCATGCAGAGAGTGTATGTTTGTTTATCTTAGTCTTAGTCTTAGTGGTTGAAAATTTCGTTTTTTAAATCGGACAATTATAAGTTCTAGAAATCAATTCATGGGCCGAGCCATGAATTTTGAAGGATTTGGTTTAAAATATTGGTTAAATTATGTACCCAGATTCCTGTTTGTCATAAAAAACTATGTATTTGGTAATAAACAAGCATTTATTTTGCACAAATTGTGATCTAAATGCAAGCTACTAAACTAAACTAGTTGAATCAAGAAAAAAAAAAAAAGAATATTGCTTTTTAGATTTAAGAGAATTAAAAATGAGATTCTCCAACTAAAACTGACTAATAATTTGTCGTTTTGATGTTAATTGTGGCTTTAGTATGTGGCATGGGTATTGCGACTTATGTCAATTGTCAAAAATACCGTTAGAGTATGCAACATTTTGCCACAAAATTGGAGCAACTTGCCACTTGCTACATTTACCTAAGCTTCTGATTCTATTTATGTGTATGTTGTATGTGTGTATGTATGTAAGGCATATAAACAATTGTGCAAATTGGCATTTTTTGGCATAAATTGTTGAATATTATAAGCGAACGATATTGGTCTCTTATCTATGGCAGATGGCGGGATGACTGCTCGAAAATTTAGTGCGTGCAAATGGACTTTATTTTTTATTTATTCTTTTTGTTTTTTTTTTGGCCATGCCAGGCTAGGCCAAGTTTTTGAAGTGGCCTGTGTTGGTTGGCCAACTGTCTGGCTCTCTAATAGAATCATTTGGCCAAGTTGCTAGCCCGGTTATGCAGCATTTTGACTAATTAACTGCAAAGTTTTATTTGCTAAAAGGAAAAAAGAAAAGAAAAGAAAAAAAAAAAAATGAAATATCGAGAAGATATATAGAGATGTGAGCAGTCGAACGGCACTTGAGGACTTTAAGTTAGAGCTGACCATGGCCATGGTCATGTGTTGGCTTGCATTTCCTGTCCATAATATTGGTTGGTTGCCTGGCTGGCTGGCTGTTTGGCGGGGCGACGACAATCATAATCGGCTGTGACAAACAACGCACATGCGTTAGATAAATATACATATGTGAATGTGAATGTGTGCTGAAACTATGGCTATGGGCCATATGCACAGTCTTTTTCCTAGTGTTCTTACAGTCTCCTCCTTGTTGCCTCCAGCAACTGGTATTACATGCATCTGCCATATTCAAACGTAGCTAACGCCAACTGTTTTGCCTTCCTATTACCTGCAGGTCTTCAGTCTCCATTTCCATCTCTGATACCAGCTGCAAGTTCAACTCCTTGGTCAAGACCAAGTCCGCAAGTCAAGACAACTAGCAAACACACACACACATACACCGATTACTTATGTATATGGCATTCAAATGTGCCACGATTATATACATAAATAAACAGATTTGCCAATATTGACACCTATATACATAGATAATTGATTTTAACCTCAAGTACAGTACATAAAATACCATTAATATTAAATTTGTAATAGTTGGTGGGAAATATTTGGAATTTATGAAAATTAATTGAACATAAAGTATAAAAAGGCAATATTCTGCAACATTTTAAGCCTTTATATCCCAACCTCCACCATCAGATAAGTAAGTATCCAGCGAGAAATTTAATTATCATAAAGTATGAGAGAATGTAATAATTTTTTGGTCTTTAATTAAATGTCCTTGCTTTTAGTTGGTAAAAACTTCTCAAAGGAGTTTTACCATCTAATTGGGTTTTTATCTCTCTGTTTTTGATTACTCGCAGAGTTTAAGTTATGGATTATCATTTATTCACTATTTAACTACATACATGTCCTGTCTACTTAAGTTAGTCACTATCTTTGGTGATGGTATATTTTCGATTCATTAGAAATAAATGGATATTGCATTGTATGGGATCAAAGCCAAAGATATTTGAAATTAACATAGGTCGTAGGTCAAAATTGTTGGCTTATTTCTATATCTATCCAATTGTTGACTAATTTCTATATCTATCCAATTAAAATTTGAATTTTTTGAGTTATTAAAAGTGTTGGCATACCCTGCGTATACGCTATAAAAATAGCTGACAAACCTCTAGCCGTTAGTCAGTGTTTTTTCTTTATTACGTTTCATTTAAATCAATCTACTTTAGTTTAGATAATTTGTTAATATTTTAAAAGGGATTTAAAAAGGATATTTAAAACACTTTGCATTACAATTGAAATGCCAAACATTTTGACCTTGACAAGGTAATCTACAAAGAACTTTATAAGCAAAACTACATTTGAGTTTGTATCACAACTGGGCTAAGACGTTTAATTGGATGAAAAATAAAGTTTGTTGTTTTTTTTGTTTTTGTGTTTGTTGGCTTTAATCGTAGCTTGTTAGAGTGGCTAATTTAATTTGATGTTTGTGTCATGTTGTTGTTGTTGTTGTTGCTCTAGTTGTTGTAGCGCAAATTTAAACATCAAATTGATATTGAACATGACCGAAATCTATAACAGGCAACATGAAAAAATAACAGGCAACAATTGGCAATTGTCTGCGGCACGTTATCAGGTAACAGCAACAACAACAACAAATGAAAGAACTTCCAGGCGATAAAGCCAAAGTGTTTACGAGCTGTTTAGTGTTTTTTTGTTCTATAGATCGACTCGAAGGCGGTTAGAGGTTGCAACAACTCAGCTGAACTTCAAACAACAAATCCAAAACGACTCGTTGCATAGTCAAAGTCATAGTCACTGGAGCTCTGTGTGGTTGTTGTTGTTGTTCTGCTGTTGCTGCTGTTGCAATTCTTAGGCAGTTGTTGTGTGTATATGTTGGTTGCTCGGCCTCTGCCTGGCCTCTAAGCGATCTGGAAAAACTTGTAACCTTGCAGCCTTGTCATCATCATCAAGCCAGAGGTTGCTTGGCAGGCGGATCGCGCAAATCTTGTTAGCATTTTTCAGCCATTTCCTTTTTACAAACAAACATACGTCTATGTCTGCTTGTTTGTGTGTGTGTGTGTGTGTGTGTGTGTGTATTTGGCTTTTGCTAAAATTATGTTCGATATCAATTTCGCGTGGACACATGCCAAGAGACACGCAACGCCACCAAACACGCGCACCACATTTTGCTTTTTGTTGAGTTCTTTGGTTTTTTTTTTGCGGATCAAGTAATTGAAAATAGCAACAACAAAAAACTATATAAAAAACGAAAGAGGGAAACGATAGCAACCAACAACAGCAACAATTCATGTTCATGTGCGGTTGCCTCTACTGCCCTCCATTTTATTGGCCAACCAAGTCCAAGTCCAGTCGATGGACTGGCCGATCAGACAATGTCAGCAGCAGTAGTTGTAGAAGAAGTTGTTGTAGGAAGTAATCACGTTCAAAAATTGTGCGTGTGTGTGTGGTTTTTTGTGTGTGCTTTTTTTATATTTATTTTCTTTGTTGTTCAAGTGTGGGCGTGTTACAGTTTATTTATCTCTTTAAACATTTTGTCTCCATGTCTAGAAGTTGTAGGTAGGCTAAATGAATCCAACGATCGCCTTCAATGAAACTGTCATACATGTTCGTTTTAGTGGCCATCAATGAATAAACTTGTTCACAGAGGATCAAAGTAAAAGCGATTTTTATGGATTATTATGTTTCCCTATATACAAATGTCGAAAAAGGATGCCATAGTTAGTAGATATAGTTAGTTCTAACTAACTTTAGTCACTAATAACTTGAGCTTTAATGTGGCATCAGACATGAAAATGTTGACGTCTAAATTGTCTAACAGTAAATACATACAATGTTATATAGTATATAGGTCATATATTATTGGGATGGGGACACGCCCCCAACTCGGAATGAGTTCTAGATTTATATGGCTCTATCACAAAGCCAAATTGCACGAAGCATACAAAGTTGAAGACCATTTTTTTGCGGGGGAGCATAAAGTTAGAAAGAGATAGAAAGACTCAGGGTTTGAGACGAAGACGAAGAACATAACTTTGCCGGTACTAATAAAGTGTTCAATGCAATGTGAGTGCTCTATCTCTCTCTCTCTCTCTACATGTTCTCAGGTCTCTCAGGTATCCCCAGGTGTCCAAAGTGTGCGTGCAACATATGCATAAACATTGTCCATAATGCTTTGGTTCTTGGCAATGAAATGATGAGTGTGCGGCAAGTTGAACATTTTTGCTTTTATCTCAGGCTCTCCTTTTCTTTTTCTCTTTCTGTCTGTAGTTGTCTCATTCTATCTACAGTCTGCTGATATCTGTGGCTAATGCATAAAATCTTATAATTTGCGCACGTGTTAATCAGACATTATGATGCACAACTCTGTATTGGATTAAAGCATTGAAGCAACAGCAGCAGCATCCAAAACTGTTGCAGCTGCATCAGCATCAGCAAACCAAACTACGAATCCGTGTAAGAAACAACAGCAACTCTGCAGGGTGTGTGTGTGTGTGTGAGTTGGTGAGGAGGTGAAGAGGAATTGAACAAACTAACAATTTTAGGCTAATGATGTGCTCATATTTAAGTTAGTTGAAACGCTTTTAGTCCAAGGCATAATTCAAAGTGGAGAGCAAATGCCGAGAGCAAAAGCGTACTTTGGATGTGAGCAGATTTGGTTTATGCTTTTGGTTTGTCGTTGTCCAGGTGCCTGGAACTGAACTGAACTCAACTGAAGACCGCATGCTGTTGCATTTAATGATTGCACGCCTTGACTTTGGCAATAAAACAAATTTGTGGCCATAATTTTCGAAATTCAAATAACAAATGCTGCTGCTGCTGATGTTGCTGCTGGAGTTTTGGGAGAGGAGACAGTAGACCCCAGACCGGCGACCGGAGACAACAACAACAACGTCGACGACGACGACGACGATTCCAACTTGTTTGCATTGAAAATTTATTGTTACGCAGAGCTAAAGCTAAGTTGAACCGGGGTATTTGGTATTGGGTTTGGAGCTGCTCTTGGTTAACGATTTATGGCATTGCTGCAATTGTTGCCAACTGTAAATGCTGCGGCAAACAAGTCAATTGAATTTATTTCGTTTATAAATTGCCACAAGCCATGACCAACAGTCAAACAGCTGCTGCTGTTGAAATCTTTCTTTCCTTCGTCTCTAATCTTTCTCTCTCTATCTCTCTCTCTCTCTCTATCGCTCTTAGTCTGGCCAACGCCTCAAGTGTCAATTGGCTAGCGGCTCTTCTCCATTTACCAAGTCAAATCTTTCAACTAGCCAATTGAAAGACAAATCGTTTGCCCCAAGTTTTATCCATATGAGAAGATCCATTCTCGATGGATTGAGGATGTGATTGGGGATGTTGTTGTTGTTGTTGTACAACAGAAACATCAATATTAACAACAACGACAGCATCAGCAGCACCAGCAGCAACAACAATAACAACAACAACAGCTCTCCCTCTTACCGACTATACAAAAATGTAATTTGCATATGACTTCAGATTCCTTTCACAAAATTGCTTATGAAAATCATCAAACACACATTTAAAGACTTTCAAAATGCGAGCACAACGCACAGAGAAAAAGATGAAAAAGAAGAAGAAGCAGAAAAAAAAAATATCAAAGATGATTTATTGTCAAAATGTTGCCATTGAATTTCCTTCAAACAAAAGACTTAGGCAACAAACTTGCTTTCACAAGAGCAAAAAAGCGACAATCTAGCGCCTTTTAACAAATTATTGATTTATTGCTTACCACAAAAAAAAAAAATAAATAAAATAAAACACAGGCAGACAAAAATAAACCACACACACGCACACACACAGTGAAAGACACTGAACTTGTGTGAAAGAGAGAACTATAGGAAGGTCAAAAAAACATCATAAAATAATATTGAAACTTTTGATGCCAACCATTTTGATAAGAAATCATAAACAAAATTGTTGAGTGACTCACAATTAGACTAATTAGTCTCATTTGCCATAAAATCTCTATCGTTAATCGCATTGAATGTTCGTGCTGGACAATTTTCCACTTTAATTCTAGGCATTTTTATGACAAGTCAAAGATTAACAGAGTGGATTCTATTAAAAAATTTACAACTTTTGATGGACCACTTTAGATTGATATGTGAATATTATTGAACATATTAGATTAGATTTGGTTTTAATACTGATTAGACTAGGTCAAAGATATGATAACAAGCCTCATGAAGAGATCTCCTGTGAGTTTACTCTTTGGTTGGACAATTCTAACAGTTTCCATTTGAATCAAGTATCAAAAAAATGAAAAAGGTAAGATTAAATTTATATTTTGTATCCAATATATTGTCCATAGGCTTATAGATATACAATTCTAGGTAGAGAAAAGTAATCAAATTTTTCTTTAATAAACTAGTTAACCACTCATAACTGGAACTTCGGGAAATTTCCTTTAGTTTTCTAATAAAGTCTTGAAAACTTTTGTCCTTTATGTAATATCTGTCTTACTTTTAAACTTTCCTTTATTAAAAAATATGTGAGGTATTCTGTGATTACTTTGAAAATATTTATAGCAAGTTCAATAGGTTAAATGATTTTGTATGATTTCTGTTTTTGCCGCCTTTGTTGTTGCCACACACAAAGAACAACAAACAGACAGACAGAAATAGAGAGAAGAAAAGAGAGAAGATTATGCGATTTGTTTAAGTGAATTATGTTGAATTCCGTATGGCTTGGTAATGTGAAAAGTTCCTTGACCCAAACGGTCTACAAAATGCATGCAGTCACTGCTAGTCAGTCAGTCAGTCAGTCACTCAGTGTGTCGGTTCGGCTAGTTATGTAATGACACCATCCAACCAGATCAAAAGACAGAACACTTTAAGCTGCTTTATGATGTGTTAAAATTGTTTCAGCAAAAGCAATAACAACAATAATAACAACAACTGTCACAATGACAAGTGGCAGCAACGGCAACAACAACACCAACAACAACATCAATAAAAACAATGACGAAGACGAAGACACAGACGATGATGCTGACGATGACGATGAGAAGGATGATGATGACTGGTCTTCATTATCATCACAGTCATCATGATCATCATAGACATGTTGGCTTTAACTTTGTATCAAGTGTGGTTGTTGCAGCAGCATGACTTGCTGCAGCAGTGTCTTCTACTGATGTTGCTGCTGCTGCTGCTTCATCTTTGCCGATAATTGATCATCATCAGTCGTTTTAATTGATCGCCTTTTGCCTTGCATTGCATTTCGATTGTAATCAATCACTTTCGTGGAATTGGAATTGTCTCAGCCAGAGCCTGAATGAATCTATGGACCTGCCTTGCCTTGCCTAGCTTTGCCTTGGCTTGCTCCTCTATGTCTCGCCTTTATTTAACTCGTGCATTGTCAATGTCGTCTTTGGTATTTTGCTCTTCTGCCATTTTATCTCCATTTTTCTTTAGTTTTATTCTATTTCAATTCTTAACAATCATCAACGACAATTGCGTACGTGAGCTGCAGTCACAAGTTTCTTTTGTATCCATGTTTTTAAGCTGAACTTTTAGTAGCAAAACTGAACTTGATCTAATATCAATAAGTCACTCATCATGTCATTGGCATTTCTGAAATACCTTTACAGGATCAAACCACAATAAAACATACAAAAAAATAGATTCATTCCACTTTGCTGAGGTTAGAAAGAGAATTATGCATTTAGATACATGAAAATATATTAAATGGCATATGAGAAATTGCTGATTTTCAAGACATTTATAGATAGAGCTAGACAAAATATCCCATTAGGTTAAATAATTGATCCCATAACAATATTTTAAACAATAGGAAATATTTAGAGTTGATTTTGCATATTATTCTTGAGTTCATGGGCTTAAATGAAATTAGATTCTGAAATAAACATTTCTATTAATTCTGATCAATTCAAATAGAAAGATGAGACGAATTATGATTCAGTGTCTGCACCGAACGACGATG
Source organism: Drosophila tropicalis (assembly GCF_018151085.1). Lineage (NCBI taxonomy): Eukaryota > Metazoa > Arthropoda > Insecta > Diptera > Drosophilidae > Drosophila > Drosophila tropicalis. Next base: position 4,088,540 of record NW_027172602.1, on the reverse strand, counting down.
CTGTTGACGATGTCGGTAGTCGTTGTGCATTAATTGCATTGCATATTGCCAATTAATCTGTATGATAATCGTATTAATTGCCATAGCTATAGATGGTAATAAATTTATTTTGAGACCTGCCTGGCCGCCAGTCTGCCTGTTTGCCTGGGATGTTGTCTTTTGGTTCTTCCTGGCATCAAATCAGAAACATAAGGCAGCAGTCGGCAGATGCAACTAGAATTTTGCAAATAAAAAATGCGAAAAGCAATCAAAATCAGCAGCAAACTGGCAACCAGGAGCAACAGCTGTGTGGCTATCAAATCGAGTAGAACTATCCAAGCAATGCGCAAGCCAAAAAAACACATATATGTATATATATACATACATATATGTATGTATAAAAAAGGGGCAGGAGTCGTCCCAAAGCCACGTCCAAGACCAAAACTAAAACCAAACTTAATTCAAACCCAATGCCTTACATAGGAAATGGGAGTTGGAGCCGAAGATGACCACGATCACGATGCCGATGACGACGACGATGACGACGAGAAGAACCGATAAACATCTGCGCCGACTATGGCGAACGGACTTTAAGGAATCAAAGTTGGTGGGGACGACCACAACGACGACAACGGCGACGAAGACGAAGACGCCAGACCACAGACAACAGACAACAGGATCAGGAAATTCCGGTTTACTATTATTTTTATTATAATAATTTTTCTTTTTCACCTCCTTCTTGTTGCACCCCACCAATCTCGCTGGCTGTGGCAGATTCTTCTTTGGGTTCTGTTTCTTTTTTATACCCTTGCAGAGGGTATTATAAAATTGGTCAGATGTTTGTAACGCACAGAAGGAGACGTTTCCGACCCCATAAAGTATATATATTCTTGATCAGCATGAGAAGCTAAGTCGATATAGCCATGTCCGTCTGTCCGTCTGTCCGTCTGTCCGTCGGTGCGTACGCGTTTTACTCAGCCATCTTAAGAGCTATCGGGATGAAATTTTTTTTTGGAGCTTTTTTTTTACCCGGGTGAGATAAAGTATGAAAATCTTTGGGATCGGACTACTATATCATATAACTCTGGAACAAAAATTTTTGCAAAAATTGGAGTATCCCCATGAAATTTACCAATATAATAGAATTAGATATAAAATCTCAGATCCCAAAATTTGACCCTGATCGGATAAATAGAACACAAGTTACAGTCTATATAAATCGGTTCAATCGCTGCCGGCAGCTCTGCTTGCTGCCTACTACGTCATCATCAAATCAACAGAGCACATGCATACACACACAGACGCAACGCTACATAAACTGTATGTGTATGCGTGCGTTGCTTTGCTTAGGGAATGAGGGAAGAAGAAGAACAAATTGTACATAGTATGAAGAGTAAAATTGTTTTGTTTGTATATTAATGAATTGAGTTGCAGAAAACAAATTTTGAACATGTGAAATTATTATTGTCAAGGACTGCAAGGGTATATAAACTTCGGCATAGCCGAATTTAACTTCTTTGATATTTTTTTTTTTTCAATCAAAGTCAAGCAAAGCCAAGAAGAAACACTTCTAATGCAGAGGGAGAGCAAACTAAGAAGAGAGAAAGAGAGAGAGGGAGAGAGTGATAGAGAAAGAGATATACAAACAGGAATTTCTTAGCTTCTATAGGAGCATTGAAAGCCGATACCTATACCTACCTACCTACCTACCTACCGATATATGTATGTATATATCTACACACATTCCTCTATATAGTATGTGTGTGTTTCGTCTTCGTGTCTCCTTGAACTGGCGCTGCTATACTGGCCCTGACTTGTTTGCTATTTTTATACCCAAAAGAATATAGTTGTGTGTATGTATGTATATACTCTACTATATAGGGTAGCCTTTGCATATTCAAAGGGTATATAAGGACTTTTCCCCCTTTTTTGTTGTGCAAAGGAAGTTTGATAAGAGTTGGAAAATTCAAGGAAAAGTTTTCAATATTAAACACATACAATGCATATGACAATTAGTTTAGTTTAATCACAATCTAATGATTTGTTGTTGGTTACTTTTGTTTCAAATCTTCAGATCCACCAAGTTGTATTACTCCAACTTTAGATTCCAACTTCCCTATCATATATTTAAAGCTAAAACTAGTTGAGAATTACCAAAACTTAACCGAAAGCATTTTCTTGTACAGGGTAAGGCAACTGCAGTTTGCATTTATTCTGTTCTAACTATTCTATTTGAGCCCAAAGGATGACCAGTGCTTTAGCTCCAAACTCCAGTTTTTAGCAGTTCCAACTCCTAATGTTGGCCGTTTGGCTGAACAGGTTTTTATTTTATTTATTTCTTATTTTGCGTGTTTTTTTTTTTTTTGTTGTTTGTTTATTTATTGGCTACTGCTATATGTGGATTTCTGGATTATTGATTGCTCTGGGTTTCTGGGCAAATGTGCGGCACGCCACCTCCATCTGGCTGGATGGTTGTCCTGTTGCCTCTTTGCCCACCCCGCTGTTAGGCATTTGTCGCTATGGCAAGTATTTGCTTTTCCACTTTGCATTTGCCATCGAATTATTATTTATGGGCCTGCATCTAATTTACAAAGGCCGCAAATGGCCTACGGGCCATCGATGTCTTTGTTTATTGCTCCGGTTCTTCTTCAGTTTCGGGATAACTACTTGGCCTTGTCTCGAGCGGCAGCAACTATGCTAATTAGAGATTTGGCCAGCCTAATTGACAGCTCTCTGTGCGCTCTCTAATGGATGCGGCGAATAGTTGAAATAAATTGTAGCAAATGTCTTGAATGCCAATCGGCGAACAAAAATGAAAGAAAACCGCATTAAAAAACTAGCAAGAAAATCTAATTAAAATCAATAAGAGAAATTATTCAAATAAACCATTTGCTTTGAATTTTCCATAATAGATTTGGGGAAGCAAATGAATTTGCATAGATAAGACAACTTCATGCCATATCCTTTATAATGTATCTGCTTAAATTATGAAAAACAACCCATTTTTTTTTCTTAATTGTATTTGAAGCAAATTGGAGTAATTAATGTCAAGAAATACCAATAAAATTTCCAATTTAATTGTGGCAACTAATTGAAAGAAAGCAAAGCCAATCAAGTGTCGCAAAATCAAATTAGACATCTAAAACACATGAAAAAAACAGAAGCTATCAGAGCAACTTTATTAGAAGGAATTGTGAAAAAGGAAAAAAAGCTACATACATCAAAAAGGTAGTTAATAAAAAGTCATTAAGATAAGTTCAGGCAGGTCATGGGACTTGGACTCGAACTCGAACTGAGACTCAAAATTCATACTCGAAATAATGATGCTTAAATTCGGACAAGCATCTTCTGCCTTTAATGGTCAGTCTTATACATAATATCGGCGGTTCAGTTCACTGATCGTAAATCATTGAAATTAGAAAAGGCGAAGCCAGGAACCAGGAACCAGCACCGACCGCAGAAACCAAAGGAAAATACACATACATAAAGTAAAAACAGCAAAACTGAAATGCAATTTTCAAATATTTTTGAACACGCCTACATAACAATAACGTACACAAGAACAAGAAATGGGTAGAGAGAAAGAGAAAAATGTAGAGGATAGAAAGATAGAGAGAGAGAGAGAGAGAGAGGCGGGAGAAGAATCAATCTCTGTCTATGCCCTTTTTTTATGGTTCTCCAGACATTCCATGCCGAATTTGTTGTTGTTTTTTTTATCTTTGCCTCTTTTGGCAAACCTCCATACCTTGTCCTCACCTTATGGTCCGCTCCCCCTCGGCCAACCTCCCCAAAAGCCCACACCCCTGCCAGAATCAAGTTCTTGCCTTCGTCGTTTCGCTGGAAAGCAACTGTATTTGAAAAGGAAAAGGGAGAAACCAGTTTTCAGTTTTGCTCAACTTCCATTTTCCTTTTTAGAATGTTTTTGTTTTTTTCTCTTTGCCTTTCTTTTGGGTTCTTCTTTGTTTGATGCTGCCAGCCTTGATACCTTGCTTTATGTTAGTGGGGATACCTCTCCCCCCGCCCCATAATACCTGTAGATTGTATGCTATGCAAAAGGATTTCATTTCAATAACTTAACAACAAGTTAGAATTTCACATATTCACCCAAGAATTTGGGTCAAAATGAATTTAAATAAATTTGATAATATTTTGTGAATATGCTAATCGAATATGCGTGTCCATATGAATGAAATAAATAACAAATGAAAACTGTAAATGTTGTACATTAATCGAACATTATAGTTTTGGATCCCAAATGCTCGACAGTGGAAAGAAAGAAAGAGAGAGAAACGAAAAAAAGTAACAAATACTATACACACAATGCACAATTGCCTATTAGCATAATGATGCCGTAAAGCACAGACCAAGACTCAGACTCAAGCTCAGACCAAAGAGCCATACTGGCCAAAACTAGAAAGAGAGAGAGTGAGAGACCGATAGAGATAGGGAGTGAGAGGTGAAGAACATTTGCCAAAGCATGTTGTAATGCATTCAAATTGAACAACATGCCAAACATGTGCCAAGTGGCATGCCTTCCCCCGCATCAATGCTCAACTCCTTTCTTCTCTTCATTCATTTCAATTCCCATTGCTACTATATACATATATATAAATAGGTATACATATTCGTATGGATCGTTTCGTTTTATGACAATTAACACCGCCGCCTCAAAAGAAAAGCAAACAAGTCGGCAACAGCAACGACCAACAACCAACAACTTATGGTCGGTTGTTTGGTGGGCAATGGACAGGGGTGAAAGCGGGGGGAATCTCCAATCCCCTCCCATATACATAAGCCTAATGCTTGGGCAATGTCATTGTCATTGCCCAAAAACATGATTGTACTCATAGTACAGCTATACAAGCCAAACATCTATAAAAGTGTGTGTGTGTGTGTGAGTGAGTGTGTGTGCGTTTGGTTGCGGAATGTCCATAAAGTTGTCTTTGTTTATCTTGTTCAAGTCCAAACTTATATACTATCTAACTTCGATTTGAGTGTAGACAGATTCTATATACAGAAAAAACATTAAATTCTAAAAGCAATTCTACCCTAAAATTTGCCACACAATTATAAAAGACGTAATTGATAGATAGATAGTCAGTTTTTATTAAATTTCTCCATAAATTTGCATATGTTATTGCAGTCAATTCTCACTAAGCATACATGTCGTATGAGTAATATTTCTTGGTATCGATAATGGAACTTTATTGCCTTTGGTAACGCATTTTTTTTTTTTTGTTTTTAATAGCAGTTCTAAAAATCTGTGAAGACTTTTCAATTGAAATTACGATATGAAGTGATTTGTGATGATTTTTATTGGTACTTTTCGATCAGTTTCCATTGTCAGAACATTGAAACAAAGAATTGCATAACTTTATTTGGTCATGGCAAAAAAGAAATGGCTAAAAAAAACCGCTAAAAAATCAATTTCTAATTATTTGGCAACATGTTGCTAAGATTAGCCTGGCAACATGTTGCTAGCAGCAGCGGCACCTGTCAATATATGGATGAAATGATGGTTGGCGCGTGTCGTGGCTGAACTGGTTAACTCTCCACTGGATTCAAGTCTCTCAATTCGTCATTTAAATGATGTCTGGGAGATGCCAGGCCGGTGGCAATGGCAGCACTTAGCAGCAACATCAACTCAAATTGCAGTAAAAATGGTTGAGGAGGTGCCAGCTAGACAGAGAGAGAGAGCCAACAAGCGAGAAAAGGAGTGCACGAGCCGGCAGAAGGCGGAAGGTAGAGGCCGGGGAACGTGCCATGCCAAATTAATTGCTTCGTTAGATCGGTTACCAATGTGTGGCTCGAGAACCGCTTTTTTTGTGCAATTTTTTTTTACACTTCCGCCAACAAAACATTGGCAACTCCCCGGTACGGCCCAAGAACGATTGACAAATTTCCAAATGCCATTAAGAAGGCGTTGCATGCCACATGCAGTAGTATACAGCATGCAGCTTGTCCGGGGCGCAACCAAAGCTAATGGATGCCAAAAACAGGTGGCCAACAAATCGGGGCTACCCGGTGCCTACCTGGCAGCTGCCAGCCAGCCTGCCTGATCTTCTTCTAACTGCTATTGCTGCCATTGCTGATGCTGCCTTTATCCGACCCGCCGGCGTTTGTAATTATCAAGAGCTACCAAGGCTAGCTAGTCCACGGCCGGCATTGGCCATGGCAATGGCAATGGCGCTAGAGCTTGCTCCGCCGGGCTCCATTAAATCACATTGCTGAAATATTTCATTTGTTTGCAAATTTTCGACAATCAACTTAATCGGAAATGCTCCGTTTTATAACTTTATCATCGTATCTACGTTATGCAATCTACAAGTTGTTTTCTGGATTTAGTTTTTAGATGTCAGTCGTGGCTTTTACCTCTTAATTAATGCAGCTGGCTAAAGCTGTCTGATGCTTGTGTTGCTGCTAACAAGAAGATCGAAACGATAAATCTTGATAGATGCAGATATAACCGAACAGATTAGCCATTCACACCATCAAGCCAAGCCAAGCCAAGCCAAGTCAAGCCAATTGAAGCCAGTCCAATTATATGCAAGAAATATGCTATTTGTTTAAATAAATTAGTTAACTTTTGCAATTGTTTATAAGTGAATTATATCTACAAATGACTAAAGCAATTAAAGAACAATCTATACAGGTGAAAACTTTCTATTCATCTCTGGTGATTTATTTCTTTATTATCATTTTAAAATCCTTTCTTTGAAAAAGGAGAAATAATATTCAATAAGAGACAAAAAGAGTTATGCAACCAATTTTGGCATAATTTAAAGAACTTTCCTCATTGAAAAGAAAGTTAATGGCTCTCTCCATTATCCGTTCCTTGGCCTCTCTAGATATTTTGTCTGTCTGTCTGACCGATATTATAGATCCACACGGGCCAGTCACCTTGTTTAGGCTGTTTGCATACAAAAAAGATTGTTGACAATACAAAAAAAAAAAAAAAAAAAAAAATCCAAAAATAGATTTGTCTTTTTCGCAAATGAAAGCAATTTCCAAATCCCCCCGGATTAGACATAGTTGTCGGTATTCATAAGTCCGTTCAAATCGATGATATAATTTAAAAAAATAGACACACAAAAGACATGGTTAAAAATAAAATGTTGGCAAAAACGAGAGAGGCTTACGAGACAGACACAATACAGAAATAAAGAGATGAGTTTCAAAAATATTGTAAGTAATGCAGCAAAATAAAAAACTCCACACACACACACCCAAATAAATATGTATATATTTTTGTTGGGTATAGAAAATGTCAACGAACAGATTGCCGCCCCAAAGAAAACAACAGAAAAAGACAAAAAAAAAAAACCAAAAAGATCAAATAAAACAAAAAGACAAAACACAAAGTGAACAAAAGGTCCGAGAGCAGCACATTCGAAATATATGTTTGTATATAGATATACCACAACTTACACGAGTATATATATCTTTTACGTTTTGGTGACAAAAGGCAGAAGCTAAACACTCAGACGACAGGTGAATCAAGCAGACAGGAAGGGAAGAAGGGGTCACAGATACGAGACTTGGTTTTTATCTCTCCCAAAAAAGACGTCCCAACGGTACTTTAAGTTCATACAAACTTAACTCTGCCCCCAACGATTGTTGATCGACTACGATTGCCGATCGCCGACGATCAGTAGTAGTAGTAGTGGTAGTAGTAGTGGTAGTAGTAGCCGGCCGGAGTTCATGTGTCATGTTGAAAAACGAAATCGATTGGCCCGAATGCCATGCCAGATGATAGGTAAGGGGCGGACCCGGTCTCTTGAAGTCCATTGGAGCGATCTAAACTACTACTACACGCATATGTGGATGGGGAGGTTGAGGCCAAAGCTTCTTCTTCTTCTTGTGGCAACTTGTTTCCAAAAACAAAAATCTTTCTATTTTGTTTTTTCTTTCTGGTTGATACTTTATTTATGTTTTTCTTCACGCTTCACCGTTAAGTTAACTGCACATTTGCTTTGTCTGCTTATTGGCGCTTATTGTTTTTAGTTGATCTCTGACATGATTTGTTTTTCTTCATCAACACAAGGCGACAGAAAAAGTCTCTAGAGAGTGAGAGACAGAGACACTGAAACAATGAAAAGAATTCAAATGTTTTAATTATAGACAGAAATTTGTTTTGCTTGCCAGCTGAAGAGCTCTTAACCTATTGTCTTTTATTAATAATTATTATTATTATGTTTTTTTTTTTTTTCTTTTTTGATGTCGCCTCAATACTAAATATATACATATTCCGATTTGACATGCTTATCGGCAAATATTTCACCTTATGGCTAGGCACAATGGGAGCCAATGCCTTTAAATGTTGGGTTGAATGGCGGCCATAATGAGACGATTATCCCTAACCAAATAGAATTATATATTTTCTGGGAAATACAATAAAAAAAAAAACAATTTTTCCATTAAGGTGATCAAATTCGTTATGGAACTTTAAGTGACATAAAAAGAGATTCTTTTGCAATTGATTGTCCATTTGATTGCTAGACATGGATGTCTTTATGTCTAGCAAATCAAAGATGGAACCTTGGTGTCTAGTGTGCTTTATACTTGAGAATAAATAAAATACATTTGTCCTTTAGTTCATGATATAAACATAATTAGCTAGTGCGATATGAAAAGGCTTAAACCCTCCTTTTGCTCCTCTAAAAATTAAAAAAAGAAATGCAATTTAATGCTTCTTGTGTATGGTATTAAACTAAAAACTAAATACTCTCTGGCAATGTCTAATGCAAGTGTCTACTATTGGACCATTAAGAAAATAAATGAAGCAGATTTATAATAGTATTTATTTACCAAAAAAAAAAAAAAAAAACTTTATTGGTTTTGGAGAGTAAAAATTGAAATCAAATAAATTGTACATACATAAAATTGTTTTAGGCTTAAAGACTATACCTCATTTGATATAAATTAACTTCCATTTTTAAGCTTTTCATCGAACTAATACAGTGGCAGTCATTTACTTTGATCATTGAATTGATTATTAAGCTTCTTCTCACTGACTTTATAGATACTCTTTGCTTACTGAGTGTGCTAAACTGGCAAGTACAGTTGTGAGCCACTTTTGCCATACTTGTCTAATTAATTTATAATGCAATTTCAATTAAGTGGCCAACAGCAGCAGCAACATCGGATCAGGATGATCATGGTCATCATTATCATCATCTGGCAGTAGGCAGCATCAGGCAGCATTGAGTCAAGGCAAACATGGAAACCGTTTTAATACACCACAAACACCACCAGAAGCAGAGCCTAATCATTGTTTATGACATGAAAGCTCACCAGCTAACTGCAAGAACATCAGCAATATCAGGCAACAGCCAACAGTCAGTGCCAAGTGCCAAGTGCCAAGTCTAAATCTAACTCTAGGGGGGCATTACGCATTTTGGCATCTGCATGTATGTACATATATACATACATACATAGTATGTCTTGAATTTGTGTGTGGTGGTGCCTGGTGGGTCCATGCAAGTGAAATTTATGCAAATGGCTTAAATCGAAGCATTTGCCTGCAGTTGAGGCTGCTGCTGCTTCTGATGGTTGGTTGGTTGGGTTAATTTTTGCTTCTGCTTTGCGCAATTTCAATTGATAGCAACGTCACCTGCTATGGCATTTGATTGAACTCAAGTGTGCCAGTTACTTCAACAACAATCGACAGCGTCAGGGCAAAGAAGAGGGCGTTGATATTGCTGATTGGGACAGACGGAAGAGATCCATGCGTCACAGACACGTGACGTTGTTGTGGTCAACTGAAAATCTAATTGAATTTAGAATTTGCAATTGAAAACAGTTTAAGGCACAGGCAACTGTGGTGTGCAAATTATAAGAAAATTCCACACAACAAATCTAAACCTTATCATTTGAGGAGTGTTTACCTTTCTTGTATAGACAAAACTTGCCTAATCCTTAACCTCTTCTCTCAATAGAGAGTCTCAAATGTGAAAGAGATTGTGTGAATTTTAACAATTTTCTATAGACATGCCGTTAAATTAAACATTTTCAAATGTTCCTCTCTTTTTTCGGATGATAAGTAATCAGATATGTTGTATATCTCTTGTTCCCTTTACTTTGCTGTCCACTGTATGTATCTCTCTTTCGCTCTCAGGATGAGTATTTATTTCTTGTAAAACTTGCTTGCTTATTGAATTACCAATTAATTTGGATTTATGGTCACAGTGTTTGGAATGCGAATTAATTTTAATTTATCCTTTATTTTTTGTGTTCGGTTTGGTTTTTTGTTTTTAATGACCAATTTGCCCCACAGTGCAACGCGATGCAACGGCATTTGCCTCTTTTTCGCTTTGTGCACTGTGAAAATGTAAATTGCCCATCGAACTGGAGTATCAATAAGTACTTACTATGCATATCTATTTCGGTTTTTCATTTCAGCATTTAGAATTTTCAATTAGAAAAAAGCAGCACAATCCACTGGAGGGAGCTCCACCCCAGATTTGACTCAACAAAAAAGAGAGAAAAAAAAAAAGAATTCGCCTAAATTGTAAGCACATTGACAATTTGTTTTTTTAGGTTTATCGATGGCGATGCACGCGCCAAGGCTTTTCCTTGCCTCATACCGCTAGACCGGATGAATGGGCAATTTGGTTTTAGTTGTGGATTGTCAGGGCGTATGGAGGTGTATATGTAAAGAATCTGAAGGAATGGTTAAACTGATGTGGTTATTATAGATACTTGTAAGCACGCCAGTGCAGTGCAGGTGACCGCTCTACAATTCAGAATGCAACGTGATATGGCTTTTGGGTTGGTGTTCGCGTATAACATGAATAACAATGTGAGACAGCAGACCGACAGGCAGCCAGACAGACACAGAATCCATTTTAATCTGCTTCCTTTCATAAAAGAAACGAAAATAAGTAAATATTAAAATATGTATGCCCAATTGCCCCAAGAACCCTGAGAAGCTGATCAATCTTTATGGGCAAAAGCATAAATGTTTATGGCTTTCAAGTTATCGTTAACAGAATACCTCCCTTCCCACCAATCATTAAACCATTAAAGACAGTTGAGAGATGAGATGAAATGAGATGCGATGCATTATATGGCTAAATGACATCGTGTTGGGTCCTGTGTTTATACGAAAACCCAGAGCAATCCGCAGCCCATTTTAGACCCTTAATCATCAGCCAAGGGCTTTAGCCTTTCACTGCCTCCTTTAAACAATAAATATAGCATTTTCTTTAGAGATTTGCTTAAATACTTGTCTAAAATAGGTTTCTTCAAGCACTTGAATAAGTATAATTAGAATCTATTCTCCAGTTGATTGATTCGTTTGTAGGATAACATCAATAATATAACAAGTTTGTCTAACTACCAAACAGTTCTATCAGTTAACATGTTGTCATTTATGACTCAAAATGTTGAAAGGGGCAAAAAAAATAGTATTAACAAGAAAGGTTAACCCATGAATAAGTTTATATACATATTTAATGTGGGTGTGGGTGTGGCAATGCTGAAAATTTATGCATAGTTCACACTTTTCTTTCGGTTCGGAGATTGACTTTGTTGTCTGTGAGTCACAAATTAATCGTGACTTGAGTTTGAAATTCTTGTCATTCATTGATATTGATTCATTGAGCTTATTTGCCGATTTAATACTTTAATTATAGAAAATTATTTAAATTGATTGCAGTTGTTTCTGCTGTTGCTGTTGCTATTGCTATTGCCGCTGCTAATGATGTTGTTGCTGTGGATGATGCATTTGCCCAGACCAATCAAATGAGTGGCGACACCTTTGCAATTTTTAATATAATTGCTCATTCGATTCCAGCATAATTCTATCATTATGATTAATTTAACGGCAAAGAGTTTCATTATATCAATGCATCTTTCCACTTTATTTAAATTGAAGTTTTCCGGACTAAGAAAAACTGAGAAATTGCATAATCCGTTCGATAACCTCATATATCTATTATGACTTCACAACTTACCTAATCACATTAAATATGTATTAGAAATCGTGATTAGATCGAGCTACTTAAATCGTTTTGTGCAAACAATCGTTAGAACAATGGGATATCTAGGAATTCCAGCCATAAATATTAGTAGATTCGCTTAAGATTGACTAGGATAAATGAATGTCTGTCCAGAACTAGGGCATAACTCAATTGTATGACTCATTTTTTTTTAGCAATCTCTTATAGCCAGAAACACTTTTGCTATCACTGCTTTGCTGTGTCGCGTTATAATTCCCAACTGGTTGTAGCATTGAAGTTTCCGAAGTTTCTCTAGTATGGTTTTTAAGTTAAGTAATTCTAGTTTAAAATCTTAAAAGTTTTTTAATCATGCAGAACAATTTACAGCAAATTCAATAATCAAATTAAGTTTCTTTTTATTATAAAATCTCTTATCTCTTCTCTTTCAAAAAAGAAAAATTATTACGATTGTTTTTGTTTTTATTTCTTTCGGTTCAATAAAGTTGCATTTGGTTTAGAAATATTTGATTTATGTGGCAAATCAATTTCTTACACGCTCCGACAAATTGGAGAATGGAATTCAAAGATCAGAAATCAATATCCAAATCTCACTCTCCTTAACTCTCTTCTCTTTTCTTTTTGGCCCAATAGAAAATTTGATAGCCACCCGTTGAGTTTGTTTTGTGAGCATTTTATTAAGCAATTTATTAAGTTATTGTTTATGTTTGGTAGAATTGGATGGACTTTAATTGATATTGTCTTGAGAAACTGATGACAACAACAACAACAACAACAATAACAAGACACACTTAACTTAACGGCACTTTGTGTGGTTTATTTACATATTATTTATGCATTTTGTATAACCAAAAAGCAAAACAAAAAACCACAAAAATTGAGTTTATATTTATTGATTTTGTCATTAATGGGATTTCCTTCAAAATGTTTTGTCTTTGGGCCGCCACAGGTGGCAATTGTCATGCTGCTCATCCAAGTTGCTTGTCAAGTCAGAGAACTGAACTTACCCCATACACCCAATGGGCCTCATTTCATACCGCGACTCCCCCTTCTGTTGTTGTTGTTGTTGCTCCACTCTTTATTCTTTAGAGTTCCCATAATTGATTTATTATTATTGTTGTTGTTGTTGTTGCTGTTGCCGTCTGCCAAATTCATACGGCTACTTACTAATCGGAAGTTAACACACCATTTATGACAAGTGCCTGTTGATGGGTTCTCCATATTAATGTATAGACAGCCAACAGACTAAAGCCCACCACCAGACTAGACCGGACAGTCAGTCAATACCAATAGTCAGTCAATACCAATGCATACATATATGTATGTAGTGTATATATATACATTTTGTTGGTCACTTCCGTTCCTATCCCCTCTATTCTCCGAATTTTTCAACCCGCCCCTTTTGCCTTTTTCTGGAAAATTATGTCAAGCCGACAATGAGTCAAAGCCGAACTTTGAGCGCAGTTGAATCTTCTTGAATATTTCTTTGCTTTGCTGGGTTTTATCAATAACAGGAACTTAGTTTGTTAGCCTTTTAAATATATGATATTTAACGGGCATTATGTTTTTAAGGCAATTCAATTTTTAAACTTCGTTTGTTTGTTATTAATATCATTTCATTTATCATCTGTTCATCTGTTTGTTTTAAAGGCAGTTGAAAATATATCTTTTAGAATAAAGGATTTCTATTATTATTCAATTAAATATTAACTTAATTTCGCATAGTATTAGTTCCATTAACCTATTTTTATTCGTTTGCCTAAAGTAGCTTTGCCTAGTCGATTGAATCGTACCAATTTGTTGGATTACACTTTAAAGAGTATCTTGTAGTCGTTGGATTTGTATTTAAACATAATGCAATTCGAGTTTATCTAAAGAGAAAATCATTTAATTTACAGAGACTTTAAATGCACTTGACTTCTGGTTGTTGTTTTATAATTTTTAATTTTTGGTGCTTCTTTGTTGTTGCTGTTGTTGTTCTTGCTGGGGTTGTTATTAATATTGTTGTTGCGATTTTTCAGCGACCTTCCAATTGCCCATGAAGTTTATTGAGTTCGTTGGCCACTTGGCCGGCGGCATTTTTAAGTTTCGTTTTTTTTTTTTTTTTTTTTTTGGTTTTCCTTTAGCTTTTTCTTTTTTGAATTTTTCGGTTTGTTTCTTTTTTTTGTGAAACTAGCGAAACCGTTAAACTTTTGCCTTTTGATTTGACATTTGACACATGACACTTGACACCTGCCCGATTTGAACAACACACACACACACACACACCAGTAGCAACGCGGCATTCCCTTGGGGGCATCTCTCTTCATCGATTTGTTAAAATTCTTGCCTCATTAATCGGTCGCAATTAAGCGCCACTTTATCTTTAACACTTTACACACTTTGCCCATTCGTCCGTAAGTCTGTCTGTCTCTTCGTCAGTTTTGTGTGTCTCTCTTTCTGTTTGTTTGTTTGTCCGTATGCCTGTCTTTGTCAGCGATTTATTCACATTGATTGTTCACTTTCAATTCAATCAAGGCAATCAATTGTCGAATATCTTTCTCTCAGTGGCACGTGTTTGTTCCTCTCTCCCCTCACCATCCACCCTCCTTTTTACCATGAAGAGTCAAAGAAATGGTGAAGATAAAGATTGAACATTTTGAAGATAGAGATCGAAATGATACAGATGAATTGGATATGGCCGTGTTTCAATTGTTTAAAGAAATAACTGTAATCGATAAATAATATTAGGTAAACAGGAAGTTTTTCTGGTCAAATGTTTATCCCAAAAAGTTTTGAGGATAAAAACGTATGGGAATACTGAAAAATTGAATATTCATGGAACTGAATATATGCCTTATTTATTGAAGAGTTACAACTGAACTTTCAAGTTTTAAATAAATGTATAAAATATTAAACTTAAATGTCTTAAGGTCTTTTTACTTATTTTTAACATTATTCATTGTAATAAGTTCTTGAATGCTGTTCGAATACTTACAAGGCGCTGCTTGAATGAATTCAAAACATCGGTTACACTTAGTTATCAATGATTAGGTTGGGTTAGGCTCAGCCGTTTGAATATATTCGAAGTACACTCATATGAATGAGACTTCAAACATACATATGTTCTTTGGAGAATGAATGACTGAGAAAAAGGTTTCGAGTCGAATGTCGATTGTCTAATCATAGAATGGATGAATTAGTACTAGATAAGCACTAAATAATGCATAATTGTTATTAGTTTTATTCGATGGATGTTCAATTCAAACAATTGAAATATTTAATGAATGTTTTAAGACACTTTTATCCTTCCTTCGAGACCTTTGTATCATTGAGATACTAAAATTCTAGAAGACGAAATGTATAACAATTGGCTTTGTGTGTGGCTTGTGTGGGTTCTTGTCTTTGAGGTGGATGAATGGATAAATGGATGGATGGATGACTTGGCACGCCAAGAATAAGTAGCACTAACATGACCATGTGTACCCCCAAATACACCTCGGAAAGAAGCACCTGAAGCATCTGGCACCTCCGCGCCTTGCCTGGTCGCACTTTAATCTGGTTCTGCGCACTGAGCGCATTAATTATGCGTTTCCAAGCGGCGACGGCCACGACGACGGCGGCAACGGCGTCAACGTGAGCGTCAGCGTCGGCAGCTATTCAACAAAATTTTTTTGGCGTGCAGCAAGCAGCAGCAGCAGCAGCCAGCCAGCCCAAGTTGAGGTTGTCTTAAAGGTGGGTTGATAGAGACTAGTATTGTTATTGTTGTTGTATGAAAATTCTTGGCACGAGTTGGTTAATTAATTTAATTAATGTTTTCCAAAGCGAGCTTCGCCGCTGCTGCTGTTGGTTGACGCCGCCACCGCCGGCTGCGCTGATGAGTTCGTTTTTCCTAACGGTAGCTTCTATATTGAAACAAAAAGCAAAGGAAAAAACAAAAAAAGAAGAAGGAAAGCCACACAAACACACATAAACACACACACAAGAGAGAAAGGGAGAAAAAGTATCTTCAAGACTTCCACATAATTATTTAAATTTTTTTTCTCTTGCGTTTTTTTTTTTTTTTTTGTTTTCAATAATTTGATAAGATTTGTTTTTTTATCATTGCATTTCTTTTTTTTTTATTTTATTTCATTTCATTTCGTTTGCTTTGATTTTGCTTTTTGTTTTGTTAATTAAAATTTATGGAATTCGTAGCGAGCAAAGAAAAGATCTTTGTGAGAAATTCTTTTTTAATCAGATTAAACCGAAAATGTCCAAATGCATTTTATTTGATTAAATTAACCAAACAGTTTATGTTGGTCGCCTTTCAATCTAATCAAAACATCAGAGACATGGATTAAGCAAATCCCTTAATGTATTAACTTATTCAATAATAAAACTTGAGGGCGTGAATATCAGCTGTGTGCCTTATATAGTTTGGTTTATGGTTTCATATACAAAGGGATTACAATTGTTTGAAGTAAAAGAAAATGGTTAAGCTTAGCAAAACCCTAAACTCAAAGGGTAAACTGCCCTTTAATATTTAATATTTTAAACAATGTTTTAGGGCATACAGGTTTGCAGAAGAAAGACAATAGAATTGAGACCATCATTGGCAGAGTTCATATCGATAAGACTTAGGGATAGTCAAAAAAACAAGCTTAAGTTGATAAATAGTTTTATTTCATGTTAATTATGATAATTATTCTCTAAATAAGTTTTACTTACATTTTGAGAAGTAAATTTCTTCTGCGTTGTTGCTGCGTCGTATTGTTGTTGCGTCTCGGCCGCCAGCTTCAGTTGACTTCGCTTGCAGTTGTGTATTGATTTATGCGAAATGTCGGCGAGCATCAAAGCGAAAACTGAAAGCAACTGAAAGAAAATGCAATGCAATATCTACGTACAAAATGAACTTGGTCTTTGGGAACTTAAAAACTTGGGAAGTTGGCGTCTGGGGTCTGGAGTCTGGAGTCTGGGCACTGCATACAATCAGTTCTTCATGGATTGGAGTGTTGCCCCCTTTTTGGCTCCTCTCTCTCTGCTCTGACATTCTATGAAATTATAGCCAAAAACACAAAAATAAGAAGAAGCAACCAGAGAGAAGATGATGAACAAGAAATGCCTTTTGGGCAACATTTTTTTTGTGTTTTTTCTTGCTGATTTGAGGGCACACAGAGCGTATGCGTAATGTGCAAGCAAAATTGACAACTATAAAGGCAAAAAACAAAAAAAAAAAAGATAAAAGAATTAAGGCAAAAATTCACCGCTACAGAGCATTGACACCAAAGGTAGACAAATCATAATTATGATCATGACAATGATCATAATGATGATCGTGATGCTCATAATGGTGATAATGATAATGATGAGGATGAGTTGTGGCACGACAGACAACTTTTAGTTGCTATTGACAGCCGCAGTTAACAACAGCTTTAGGAACTTTATCTTTCAAGCATCATAAATCATAAAAGAAAATAAAACTTAAATTATATAACATTTTTCTTTATTTTAGTTTCAGTTTTTTTTTTTGCCACCTTCCAGCCCACCAGCAGCAGCACCCTACCAGTACCTTACCCTGCTCTTCTGGTCTCTGCTGATGATTTGGATTCGGATTCTGATTTTGTTTCGTCTAAAGTTGAGCACTTGCCATGCTCATTGCTTTGACTTACTTAATTACTCAAAGACAGACGGACAGCCACATAGGCTCCGCCAAAAGTCTATCCACTATCCATCCCATGGCAGGTAAGCAGGTAATAATAATTACTCCTCAAGAACTTTGTCTAAAAACAGAACTAGAAAATGGAAAGAGAATGCAGCCAAGCGTCGAAAATGTGGCTGATAAAAGCCAAGAATTGTGTGTGCAGTCGATAAAAACCGAGTGATTCTATTTATAATGTTTATATACTATATTTTTCCTATATTCTAAATTAAGTAGAATAATTAGATAAATCTCAATTCTGAAAATCAAAAATTCTTACATTACAGAATTGACTTCTTCAAAAATGTTTTGTTAACATCAAGAGAGAACATATTGTATTAGAAAGTACTTTTTCTATATTACAGATTATATATATATTATATATTGTCCTATGTACAAATGATAAAATTTAGAGAGACTTTATCAAAAGTATATAATGGTTAATAAGGGTAAAATGAATTTATCCTTTCAATATGGTCAGAAAAAGTTTTTTGAACTTTTCAATTTGCTTTGTTAGTGAGCAATTTATGTATCTTTCTTGTATCTTGTTGTTTATTGGCTATTTTCATATTTTTGTGTAATTAGTTATTATTTGAATAAGTTTTTCACTAGTCCATCAAATCGAACTGCTTTGTGGTCTCTTCTTAGAGTTCTTCTCCAACTTCCAATGCCTTATGTAGTGTATATATGACGATCATCTAATCATAATTCACAAGGCTTATCGCAATTCTGTTCATCTACAGTTTCGTTTGGTTGTACATGGAAAATGTTGGGTTTGGGTTTTGGGTTTTGCTTAGTTTGTTGCAGAAACTCCCATAGAGTCAGTCGGCTGGTCGGCTGGTTGGATGGTTGGCTGTTGGCTGGCTGCTCCAGCCATCTCCATTGACCGTAAACTTGCTATAAAATGTCGCGTGCTCTAAACTGCAGTTATGCAACTTTACTATGCCTGACAACTGACTGCCAAGGTGGTCATAAAATCTAAAGCTTTATAACAATAACCCAAAACGACGAGGATTTGCTGCCCCGTGGTGATGGAGAAGAGGACCAAAAGACGGCGATAGGAGCAGGGAGAAGCCTTGGCATTGCAATAATTTGTAGTACGTTTTTTTCTTCCTCTCTCTCTCTCTCTCTAGGTTATATGTGTTTGTGTTTTTTTTTTTTTTTTGTAGGTTTCATGCCTGATTGACAAATTATTGGGCAAATTGTTGTTGCGGTAAGCTTTCTTTCCGCTTGGCAATTAAAACAATTTTCCTTACAAAATGATTGAAAAGCGACGACACCTGATAATAAACGTAGGCAAAATGCAAAATTCAGGCCAGGCGGGCCGAGTGAGGCCAGGCTAGGCCAGGCCAAGCCAAGCTAGGCCAGGCGAGATCGGGCCAGGCTAAATTCCAAGAGTTGGCGTGGGTGTTAAATTACAGCCGCAGGTCTGACAGCTTCAACTGTTGCTGCTGTTTTGTGTTGTTGTTGTTGTTATTGTTGTTGCAACTCTCTTGTGGCAAGTTCAGGATCAGCCTCTTTTCAGTTCTCAGATTTGTAGATGGATGGATGGATGGATGGATGGATGGATGGCAGGCAGTTCGCTCGCGTCAATGTCATCCACTTTTGGCCGTAGGCTTTATGTTGCTGCTGCTGCTGCCGCTGCTGATGCTATTGCTGTTGTTGGTTATATACCCTAACGTGGTTTTTTCTATCAGGCTGCTGCTGCTGTTAAAGTTAATAATTGTATTTTGCTGTTGTTGTCTATGGCTGATGGCTGATGTTTACTGGCTGCTGATGTGGGCGTTACGTTGTGCCTTTTCAGTTAAGGCCTGCACTTGGCGTATACGTAATACCTGCAATGTGTTGCCTATCTACCAACGTACCAACTACCTATCTACCTACCGCCTACCTATCTACCTCCATGGAGACAATCATTAAGCCCAGCCACATAATTTGACCAAAAGTGGACACCAGCAGCAGTCGGCAATCGGCAATCGGCAAACTGCAACAACCAATACAAAGCAAATGTTTAAGTCAATAAAAATCGATGTTTTGTGTGTGCGGCAAAGATGAGAAAGCTGAAGAAGAAATACATAAATGCAGACACTTCTTGATCACCGCCAGCTAAATTAGTTGTCATGGGAATTTATTGTGCTCAAGTGTTCTGACAAAGAGAGAACGAGAATTCAGCAAAATCGAAAAGTTAAAGCCCATCTTATTCCTAAATTCAGAGAATCACAATACTAGTTATTGCAAGAAGGCATAGGAAATAAGTTTAGATTCATGTCATGGTCTCGCAGAACATAAAATATGAAAGATGAATACAAATTGTTGGTAAGAAACTTAAGCTAAGATCAAAGCAAAAGCTATAACTAAATTTGAGATACATACTTTCCAATATGTATATTTGGACTTTTTCACCCAATCTTAATCTCAACTTTTGATTCAATTGAACCCTGATCTTCATCATCATCATCATAATCATAATCATCACCTGTTTGCGTAAGAGATTTGATGAGTTGATGGTCATGACTCTCGTGTCTCTTGTCTTCATCAACTTTGTTTTGGCCCCCTAACTGTCAACTGTCAACATGCTGAAGATCGACTCTCTTTGGTTGTTTTTCTTTTTCATTAGCTGAACTCTGGGCGCCCAGCCAGTCGGCCTCTCGTCCGTAGCTTCGTTTTTGTTGGTAATCTATTATTAAAATGCCATTAGAGCGGTGCAGTAGAAAAAAATATCCCAAAATCATCCATATATCCAATTTAGCAGAAGCAGCAACATATTACCAATAGATTGGCAGCCAACGGCAAACATAATTATTGAAAAACATATTTCAATATTTTCCTTCATATACATATTTGGCTTTCTCGAAAGAAAAAACCAACACATAAAACGTTGTCAAATTTGGCGCGAGCAAATCTTGTGTTAGCCCGGAGGCTAAAATATATATTATAGTTACTTCCATATACATACTTATATGCCTTCCATTTGTAGGGTACATGGAGGGTATACTTGGCATTTGGTTTAATCTTAATCTTACAATTTGCTTTTCTTATAAGAAGACCTCTACAGGGTATCTCATATATTTATCAATGGGTATTTGTATTTCTTTTTGTGTTTGCTTGGTGTGGAAATTAATTGTTTAGTTTCTAGTTTGGTTTAGCATTTTCGTCAAATTAAGACTTTGCATAATCAAGTGCCAAAAATAGGCGAACACCAAAGAGCGAGAAAGAAGAGGGATAAAGAGAGAAAGATGATGGTGGCCCATTAAACACAATTAACTTGTGGCAAATTAACAGTTCATTAGGCAAATATTTTGAGTCTTTTCGTACCTTCTTTTTTTTTTTTTTTGTTGCTTCTTTTTGACAGACCCTCAAGCCAAAGTCATCCATCTATTCCATCTCTACTCCTCCAGATGATAAACTACAAGTCTAAGCAGAAAGGTATGGAAAAGCCGTTATAAAGAATTTCAAAATTGATTTACAAATTTATGAAATTTATGTTCTAAGTCATTTTCAACAGGTTTATTCATCAGTCATTATTGATATTTATTCCATAATCTATTGAACTAATTGTAAGATGTAAGTAAATAGATTTTTCAAATGTTCTTCCTTTTTATGAAAAAAAGGACCTATGCAATTTTATTGTGAATTTATCCTGGCCAATTTACATTTCATCAAAGACACAACAAAAAACAATGACTAAAGTTTAGTGTCCAGTGACCTGTTCTTAAGCTAAATAAGGCATTTTTAAATATGGCTGTCAGTTTTTTTTTTTTTTCTTACATTCATGTCCTGTTGTCCTCGACTCTGAGGTAGATTCAATTCTTCTGTCTTTGTATTTTGTTTTAATTTCCTTTTTTATGGGATTGGGGGGCGCCAAGTATTTGGAATTCTCTGATCTGTCTCCCTCCCTCTCTCTATCTCTCTCTCTCCTTCTCAATGCATTCATTCATTTCAAGATGACTTATTTTGCAAACAATAAAACAATAAATCAATCAATTATAAGTTCAACTTCAACTTGCTCATCCTTTTTTGGGTATGCAACAACGTATTATAATTTGTCAGGCAAGGCATCAAAAATACGAAATGCGAAAGAAAACCCCAAGAAAGACCCCATTTAACTGCAATTTGCTGAGCATGTTTTTTTTTTTTTTGTTGGCTTGCTGTTGGTTTTTTTGTTTTGTTTTGTTTTTTTTGGAGTTTAGCCAAAAGCTCAGAGCGAATGGCACAAAGTAGGTCAACAACAGCAACAGTCAAGCAACAATAGCTGCCAATTTGGGCTCACAAATTCCTGGACCTGACAGGCGACGACTACGACGACGACGGCGACGAGTCTCCGTTTCCATTATTGGCTGCCTTACGCATGCCAATTAGCTAAATGTGTCCAAGCTGGGGCAAAAGTCCATTCTGGCTCCTGTTTTATCGTCTCTAGTCTTGATCAAGCTGAGATCAGCTAGAAATTCCAATTTCGTAATCCCAACTACACCTTTGCTCTGCATTAAAGTTATATTCTTCATGTTATATACCCTTTGAGCAACTTGGAAATGGACAAATCGAACTGGTCATCAAGAAAAATGAAATAAAAATTGATTTTATTTAAATTTCCCTTGCCTTATCCACACAGATCTGATTCATTGTTTAAGGGTATACAGACTTCCGCGTCCATTTACATAGTTTTCTTTTGTTTTATTTTATTTGAATTTTGTCAGCTTTTTTTTTTTTTGGGAATTTTTTCCACTTTATTAGCCCCAATTTGCTTAGTGTTCCCGATTTTTATGCAAAATTAATGCTTTTTTAATAGCTTATCCGTTTAACAATTTAGTTTTGATGAATTTTCTACTCTAGATTGCTAAATATATCGATGAAGCTTATCGCCTGTATTGTTTCCCATGCATTTCATTATGAAACCCACAAAAAAGAAAAGAATTGCCAAAGGGGAAAGAGTTAGGGGGTACCAAATTTTGCACATTTTAAAGTAGGACTCTTAGAATTGTAAGGAAAAAGCAGAAGATCTTGTAGAGTTCCTGTCAAAGTTTCTTAATACAGGTATTCAGGACACAGGATAGGGTGATAAGTTAACTAAATCTCAACGATCTTTTGTCGAAGTTTTGTATTTATCCAGGATCATTGACTTGATGAGACAGTTCTGCCATACAGATATAGAAGTAAAGTATATATCTTAGGAAAACCAGAAACTTTACAACTTTTTCAAATGCTTGATAATTATTATAAATTTGAATTTTATAACAAATAAATTACATTTGATTAATGTATATACATACATATGTACATATTTCATTTAGCATTGAATCTTGGAGGTTGTTAAGCAGTTACCATAAAAGTTATATGGTTTCAGGTATTTTCAATAAATAATTACACAAATATGTAAATGGGAGGTGTGGGGAGGGGTAACTTGTGCTACAATTTTTGCAGTTGATTTGTTTAGATTTAATTTGACTTAATTTGATTTTGATATTGGCTCTTTGCATAACTAAGCAACTTCATGGCCGGAACAGTGATCATAATCATGCAAATGTGTCGCGACGGTATCAAATGAGATGCGGCGGATGCCTTCTCCTCCTCCCCGCTTCTCCTCTCTCTCACCATTGGACCCACTCCTTTGTCAATGACAATTTTATTTTATGTAATGCATGTTGAGATGAAATGAAAGAAAAATGGTTTTTGCATTACATTTAAACTTGGTTAATGTTAATTTGCCAACTAATTTCTAATCAATTTATTGCTCTGGGCCTACATCCTCTGCTGCTGCTGTTGTTGCAGTTGTTGTCGCTGTTGGCTCCTCTGATGAGGCGGAAGCTGGCAAACGGAAGTGCGGAAATGCAAAATCAAATTAAAATACAATTATAAAACAACAACGACAACAATAATAACAGCTGTAAATTATATATCCATAAATGATAAATATAAGTATGAACAACTGAACGAGTGAAAGGGCGTGGTGTAGGGAGAGGGCAAACAAGCCAAAGGAAGTGAATAAAGGAGAACTGCATATTTGGACTGCTTTTGCATATACTTTATCAATCGGTAGCTCTTTCTCTCTCTCTCCTCTGGTTTCTTCTTAATTGATTATTTTGTGTAAACAAGAAATTTTTTAATAACTCAATTAAGGAGCAAACGATATGGATGGGGGGGGCAGGGGGAGTGGAACAGTCAGACAATTTATAGCCAATGTTTCTGGTGTTAGCTGTTGTGCAATGGCCAAGGCCAATTTGATGGCCACCACTTCAACTTCTTTAGCTTCTTCCCTGTCCAAGATAGTGGACCTTCTCTCTCTCTCTTTCTGTGTCTATAGTTGACTGACTGTCAAACGCATGCCAACAACAGTTTAGTACAACAATTAGCAACACATTTTGCCAAAGTGTCCACCAGAGAAGAGACTCTGTCCGTGACTCGTCTGATGCTGATCCAGCTGGGCCAAGCCTGAAGAGTCATTCAGGTTCCCGTCTACCAGCTTTCAGGCTAAAATATCTTTCCCTCCCCACACACATGCATACATACATCCATAAGTCTGATTACTTAGACCTGACTTAATGTCTCGCTTATGCAGGGGAAACAATTTTCTTTTCTTTCTTTATTTTCTTTTTTTTGGAGTTCGTTTCTGCAACTGGTTGCAAATGTTGCTTTAAACCAAAGTTAAGATAATGTAAATATGTGTTAAGAGAACACGACAGGGGCCAAAACTAAATTGAATTTAACACTCATTAGTTTATTTAAATAGTGAATGAGCCACAAAAGTAGAAGTAGAACTTTAAACAGAATACTATAAAGTAAAGAGAAGAATTATTAAAATCTTCTTTTGTTGTCTGAAGGACCAAAGTTCATTCAGAGTAGTTTCTAATGGGCATAGGCCCGCTAGTTTAGTTAATAATTGCATCCACAATATAAAGATGAGTTTAAAAATTCGTTTTGGTTGTATTCTCAAGATGCACATGACATTTGGTAGGTATGTTTAACCAGTTTCACTTGACTGCTCTGACCATCTGTGACAGAAGGCATCAGTTACACGTGCTTTCAGCACTTGTCGCCCGTCTGTCTGTCTGTCTATCTGTCTATCTGTCTGTGTATATGTAAGTTAAATCTCTTTAACATATTATGTATGTATATGACTGCATCATCCTGACTTATTTGTTTTGTATTTTATACATTTTTTTTGATTGCATTATCACAATCTTTATGTATTTTGCGTCACTGTGCGTTTAAATTAGTGATCAATAAAATTAAAAGCCCTTGTTAACTTTCAATCAAATTGATTAACAATTCAACAAAATGATTTGCCCAAAGAGCAGGTTATATGCAGCAACTTCTCGATCTCCAATGGCTCCAATAAGTGTGTGTGCGTGAGGTTCAATAACCTAATCAGCTACCAATTCTTAGCTTTCATCATATCAAAAAACAAAAATATAAATAAAACCAAACAATAAACCAAAAATTTGTGTATGCAACATTCGCATTTTGAAATGTATCTGCTTCTTTTTTCTTCGTTATTTTTGTTGTTGTTGTTGCTGAATTTAGAATAAACGAGATGGATAGCTGGCAATAGACTAAAGACAAATCTATCGGTAAAATATAATAAATTTTATGACAAGCTTTTGTTCAATTTTATTGTTATTATTATTTTGTTTCTATTTTCTGCACACACACACACACACACACACACACATCGAATCTTGGTTGGTTTTCGTTTGCTTCTGCCAAAAAGCAGAACAATAAAAATCAATATCAATAGCAACAACAAAATAAAGCTTATCAGGACTATTGTCTAATCGATGTCGATATAACAATGGAACATCAACATGTGCATATCTGTGTGAAGGTTTCGTTTTTGTTTTTTTTTTTTTTTTTTGCTGCTGCCAAAGTTGAACAATTAAAACCGTTAACAGAAATAGTTGACTCGTTTTGAGAGAGCATAACTAAAAATGCAAAACCAAAAAACAAAACCATATCAATATAGGAAAATAAAGCAAACTTTATGTTGAGGGTGTTTTGTTGTTACAATCTGCCAAATGATTTGCATTTTTGAAAGTGGCCATTTCTAATAATCATTTATAGAATATAATTGATCGATCTGTCTATGGACAATAGTAAAAGGAATTTCAAAGGAAAACGATTTCTTTTGGCTAATTTTCTTTTTAGTTTTAAGACTTGACTATGATTTAGTAATTATTTGAGGTTTTGGGAAACTAATTTAGGTCAAAGTTTAAAGTTCAAAAGTCTATTAAACATAAATACAAATTATTGTTTGCCGGAAGTTGTTTTTGGTTTTCCTACGTACTTTGTAAGACGATGTCTTGTTAGTTTTTAATACGAATGGGAAGCCTCTAAATTATATATCATAAAATCAAAAGAGACAAAACGATTTTAAAGCCGGTCTATTAACTTTGCATAGTTCCAATAAAAAATTTGGCCAAAAAGAATTTTAATTTATTAAACAAATGAAGAACTATAGCATCATCATTATGATTCTCATTTTGATTGTGTTTGATTTTCGTTTTTGATTCTGATGCCGACATTCTGTATCTTGTATTCACATTCACATCATTTTGATCATTTGATTTAAACAATCTCTTTGAAACTAAACTGAAGCGTGAAATTCATATACATACATATGTATGTATGTGTGTATGTACATATGTATAGATGAAAGCAAATTCAAATCATTTCGCCAACATACATACATATATACTTATACTAAGCAGCCAAGAAATAGAAGTTTCAAATATTCATCAATAGACGAGGCGAAAGAGATTAAGCCAAGAAGAATAAAAGAAGATTGAAAAGTGTCTGTGACACTTCACGTCATCGATGTTGTTGTCATCTTAAGTCTGAAATATGCCACAAACGATGCCAATAAAAATGTTAACAAGATGGTCCAACAGCACAGTCTATTGCCATCACAAGACAAGATACACAGACAGATACACCGCATGATAAAGCCAGAATTGTTAAGAACACAGAAAAGATTAGCATTATGCTGGGACACACTTTAAGATTGCTTTAAGATTGAAGATTGGGACTTGAGGATTGCGAATAGCGAATTGGCATGGAGTAGTCTTAAGCCATGTGCACATTAACGACATTTTCGTCATTTCTACTTAACACTTAAAAGACAATTAACAACATATTATTACATACATTAGCTGCTTGGTTTCATATCCTCCACATACAATGTAATAAGAAACAAATTTTGGTGGACCATCGACAATTACACACTAGTAGTCAAAAGTCTATGAACTTGAGGTAAGTTTAGCTGTAGATTCTTTATAGAGGTTAAATTGATCCTTGATCAGCATGAGAAGACAAGTGGATGTTAGCCATGTCCGTCCGTTTCTATAGATCACACGCCCTCATATTAAAAGCCATTAGGATGATTAAAGATTTTTATTTCTACAGGTAGCTTTAATCCTTAATGTAGCCGGATTTGGCCAATATAACATAGGTACACACCTGCCTTAGGAACTATGTCAAGGAAAGGATTTATATGTTACTCTTAGTCTACTCTATATTAACTTAATTTAAATGGATTTTGAATTTCAAATTATTAATAAGATAAATTTCATTTAGATTTAATCTATTTAATTGATGAACTGTTCATAAATCAAGAAAACTAAATACGAAATATAATCAAAGACCATAAAGGAAAGGTTAACATAATTTTTTGATTTGAATTTCCCATGCGACAAACTTTCGTCTCCGCCTTTCACTTTGAACCAAATACAAAATAAAAAGCTCATATAAACTGAAATTATCAGTCATAAATATCAATAAGAGACTAAAAAGTGGTTCGTGAGAAATACAACAAAACAATAACAAGAGGAAGAAGAAGAAAAAAAGATAACTAAAAGCTAAGAGTAAATTTTGTTGGCTATTTAAAAGCCAAAAAAAAAAAAAAAATGTCATTTAGTTGACAATCAAACTGCAGTTAAACGAATTGTAACGATTCAAATTGAATTTGATCAACATGAAAATGGAAAAAGACGAGAACTATTTCAGTTTCATTCATTGATTTAGTATACATAAATTGATACGATAAATGTACAAAGAGAGGCAGCAACATAGAAGGAAGAAAGGAAAAAAACATTATGGACATACTCTTTTCAAAAGAACAAACGAATATATTTATGATCAAATAAGTATTCATCTTTTAGTCAGTTTCTTAGTCAATTTGATATCTGAATGATAGGAGTATATAGACCACAGCTAGTTTAGAGTATTGAGTCGACTAAAAACTAAACTCATTCCTTTCAGTTTTGTTCCATGCAACTTTGATTAAGTTGTGCACATCAATTCTCTCATTCTCTATGACTATCTCCAATTCTTGCCGCCCCTTTTTTTTTTTTTGGAAGTGTGAAATAAAGAACAACGAAATGTTTCCAATAACTTCAGCTTCTTTCTTCTTCCATTTGGAAGTTTGTTCGAGTTCAAGTTTGTTCAAAAGTTAGAGAGAAATGTTTTGATTTTAAACAAAACAAACGCCACAGGAGCCTTAGCGAGTGGAAGATGAAGATGTCCAAGTATATGAAGGGAAAACAAGAAGAAGAAGTTGTTCACCGTCCAACAAAAAAAACAAAAAAAACCCTTTCAAAAATATTTAAATTTTCTGTTTTGCTATTTTGTTTTTTGTTTGTCACTTTTTTTTGAAATACGAGAGTGTATTTATTAGTGATTAAGATAAAAAGACAGAGACAGAGACAGAGTCTAGCAGAGCGAGAGAGGGGCATAGATTAAAATTAGAAATTTACTGTGAAATTATGCAAATCATTGCTAACAAATTTTCGAAAGTGTCAAAAGTTGCCCTAAGAACTTTTTTTTTCTCCGATAAGAAATGGGCGGTCTTAGAGCAGGTGTCGTCGTTTATTTAACTTGAAAACTGATATCTTTATCTACCATAGAGCACACAGCACACCACACCACACCAGCAGCTTGGACTCCTCTTGGACTCACAGTCAGTTGCTTCTCACTCCCTTGAGAGAGCTGCCTTGTTAGCCAGTAGAAGGTGTGAAAAGCCACCAGAATAACCAGAAACCAGGCAACATCTAACAGACATCTGAGACATCGGACACACGCTAAAGTTCAATACTCGTCCCCCAAAACCGTCGGACAAATCAATTGGAATGCAAATGTTGTCAAAAAAAAAAACAAAATAATAACAACAACAACAATATTTAAATACAAAATGACAAATCGTTGAATTATGAACGAATCGACGTCGCAATGTTACGAGTATGAATAATGAAACATTTTTTTTTTTTTTTTTTTTGTTTTGTTTTGTATTGTTGCTTTTGTTTATTGTATGGCTGAAGTGGTCGCTTCACATAAATGTTCTAGACATATAGGCATAGAATATTATATGATGAAGGGAATGTGTAAAATATAATAGTAGGATTAGTGAAATAGTTGCACACACACACAGAAAAAAAAGCTATACAGTTGAAAAAACAGGAAGAAGGAAAAGGATGGGAAAGGAAAGGAAACCAATTATGTAAAATATATCTCTAACATCTTCGAAAATCTTGGTACAACAAAAAATTTGAGCTGATTTATATGTATACATAAATAGTTAAAAAAGGTTTAGCTAAATACTTTGGCAATGCGGTCTTGTCAACGCTAAAACTAATTGAGAATTATAATGAAATGCAGCAAAATGTTAAGCCCAAGGTTTAATATTAAGCGAAAAAAGTAAAAATTCAATAAAAATCTTTTTTAAATATTGTCATTAATGAACTTCTCATAATTTGTTAGGCAAATTTGCCTAAAATTGTGATTCATATTATTGAGATTAAAAGTTGTTGGTGTTACTTTTCTCACAGTGTACGTATTTAAAGGCAACAACTATAAAATATTGATCCAAATGTTATTTATATTGATGAACATGTATCTGATAATATTTTAGAACACTTCTGTAAAATGATCTTGAGAACCTTTTGAAGATCCAACTTAACACAAACTTAAACTTAACTGTTACCCAACTAGCTAATAACCATTAGTTTGAATACCAAGCAAATAAACTAACTAATATGCTAATACTTCATCATTAGCTACAATTGACATTTTGACTCTTAGTTATTCAAATATTCAAATCGTTATAACAAATTGTAATAATTATTATATTGTTCAACTGTGACTTACATAGTTGCTAATTCATTGATTTAAGTATTTTAATTATATTCGTTGACTAAAATTTGCCTGTCACCAAATTCATTTTAACTGTCAGGCTAAGCATCCAATATAGACTAACTAATCTAATTTTGTCGATGGCCAAAATATTAAAAATT
This sequence comes from Drosophila tropicalis, assembly GCF_018151085.1. Taxonomy (NCBI): domain Eukaryota; kingdom Metazoa; phylum Arthropoda; class Insecta; order Diptera; family Drosophilidae; genus Drosophila; species Drosophila tropicalis. Next base: position 4,058,664 of record NW_027172602.1, on the reverse strand, counting down.
CTAACGTTAACAAACAACAAAACACACACATACACACACACATAAATACATATTTAAGTGTAAATTAATATGTCACATTAAGTATTGGAATGCCTTCGCTTTTGTTCTCTATGTTCTTCTCACTTTGCATTGGCATTTTCAATAGGCTCGTGACAGCAAACAAAAAGAGAAAGGTGACCCGAAAGAAGTTCAGTTTATTACAATATTGAATGACTATGTTATGTATGGGATACACACACACATATATATGTATGTATGTATGTACATGTATGTACATATTTTGTTAATATTTATAATTTTTCAATAAGCATTGATGCCGACACATGACTGAAAGTGTCACGACGGCAACAAGTGCAAAATGTGGCACGTTGACAGCAGCCGTGCGGCAAATAATAATAATATTAAATATGATCATGAAAAATTTAACATCTTAAGACCGTTGGTCAATCGTCCAGAAAGCCAGAGAGGAGTTTAGATAGTCTAAAAAGAAAATTATGCCAAATTAAGTGTTTCTCGCAATAAGATACGATAAGATAAGGTACACTCTTGTTCTTCCCATTTTCGACTATAAGCATATGTGTGTGTGTTCTTGATCAGCCCGACTAACTGAGTATTAGTCTAACATTGAAGTTTATACAACTTTTGGATCACTTTATCAATGAATATTCAGGGAAATCAAAGGGACTTGTTGGCAAATTGAAATGTGACCAATATATGAACAAAAAGTTGTATGTGATTGAATAATTTGAATGAAACAAAAGTAATAGAATTTGCATGGGTCAAAGTTCTGGAGGTGGCTCTTCATCTATGGGTTATATAGTCACAGATGTGCATTCAAATAAGATATCAGTTGAAAGAAGAGATTTTCGTTTGGTTCTTAATGTAAAGTTTTCGGCACTCAGTTGGAAATAGATTATCTTGAATTTTTTCTTTCTTCTTTCATTTCTTTCTTCACAAATGCTTTTGTTGTTGTTGTTATTGTTGCCGTTGTCAGCCTGTTTGCTGATAATCTATCGCCATCTATCAGCGCGCATCATGTTGCATATGTATGTTGCAACTGTTGGGAAATGTTGCAAATGTTTTTGGCGAATGCTGCCATTGCCGGTTGTTGTGCGTTATAGTTCTATCTGTGGCTGTGACTCTCACTGTGGCTGTGGCCATGTCTGCCAGCCCAGCTGCAATTCCTCTCAACACCCCGTGTCACTCTTCCGCCTCCTCGTCCTCCTGCTGCTTGTTGCCGCACTTATATATACATACGCGGCAATCATTCACTTTTAGCCAAAGCATAATAACAATATTTCAACTGGTCGCAGTTGCCTGGCACGCGATCCATCTTGCCTTTTTGCCCGGGAGATGAAGACGAAGTGGAAGTGTAAGATGGCTGAGAGTGAGTGGAGAGTCGAGAAAGAGTTAAATCTTGGCAGGGGGAGGGGGATACGGGGGAAAACTGTGGGCGGGGGGGCGCATAGAATTTCGATTTAATCGCGTTCGCCGCTGCTGCTGATGCTGCTGCTGCTGCTGCTGTGTCTGTTGCTTCTGATGTTGCTGCTCCTGCTGTTGCTGTTGATCTGATCTAAGTTGCATTTAATAATCATCGTTGTTGTTGTTGTTGTCTGCTGTTGCCTCAACAAGTTTACCTGCAACAACAGGCAAAACAGGCTAAAAAGGCACAACAATAACAACAACAACATCAACCAGAACATTGCAGACATTTGCTGTTGCCTGCTATTGCTGCTGTTGCTGTTGCTGATGTTGCCGCTGTCAACGTCAAAGTGGTTGTGGTTGTTGCTGTAGCGCCTACATTCATATTTTAGCAATTAAAAATCTAATTGACAAATACTTGAAAGACACTGTGAAGGCAGCCGAGACGAGATCGAGTTTAAGTTCAAGATGTTGCTCAAGTTGCATCCTATCTATCTATCCTTTGTGTGTGTGTGTGTGTGTATGTTTGTGTACATAGTTGCAGCTGCTCCACATGCAACATTCTCCTTGTGGCAATTGCATTTCTTTTTTGGAATTCAATTTTCTTTTTTTTTTTCCTATTTTAATCATTTAAAAACTTACATATTTTAAATAGAAAACCAGACACTAAAAATTGCTCAATAGTTCTTAAAAGTCTTATTAATTTATGTTGTAAGAAAATCTTTCTCCTATTGACTTTGTTCAAAGTGTATTAACAATAAATAGTTCTCTTTAGCTTGTTTTCTCATATTCATCTGCAGCCATGTCTAGATGCATCTTCTCCTGTTTATATTGGTTTTAAGTAGTTAGCTTTATAATTCTTGTTTTAATTTTTTGCATAAACTTAGTAAACAATGGGTTAAATAAAGTTGTTACATTACAAACATTTTGCATTACTCCAGACAGTAGAAATAAATGAATAGACAAGACAACAAAGCATAGACAAGAGAACCAAGATCTTTGCCACATGCTTAACGGCCTGCTGGTTGCAATGATGATTGACCATTGAAGACCAACCACAACAGACACACACACACACACATACACAGCGGGAGGAGCCACATAGGCGGGGAAAGTGGAGATGGAAGGGTGAGCCAAAGAAAAGACACGACGCTTGGCCTAACAAGCAGGGCACGTGCCCTATTAAACTTTTGTGGTTGATGAATAATGCTAACTTGCTGCTGGCCCCCCCTCCTTTAAGTCGTTATCTCTTATGCTTAAGTACATTAATTATGAGTGACCACCAACCTCCCCACACTCCCTCCTCGGATATGTATATGTATACATCAAACAAACAGAACAGAAAACTTGTCATTAGTATTAGACAGGAGTGAGTGTGTAAGAGTGGAAATGGAAATAGGAGTGGAAGTAACAACTTCCCCCCCCCCACACACGCCACCAGCGTTTAGAAAAAGACTCTTTAGATTCTATTCGTGGAAAAATCAACAGCTTAATTAAAGAAAATGAAAATCATTTCAATATTCTTGGAATTAACAGCTATAGCTACTGACCATGGAGCCAGGCCAGGCCGGGCCGGGCCAGGCAGATGGCAGTAAGCGGATTTACTCGGCCATGTAAATGTTGCGTTAAAAAAACCTTTTCATTTTTAACATTTTCACAAACTTATAATCTGTGAACTAAGCCAAAGTCGAATATACTAATTACATTATCTTTATGCTGATGATCGAAGATGCTTTTATGTATACAAATGTTGAGAAAAAGGAAAAAAAAGGTTGAAACTTAGACGCTTTAGAAGGATCTTTTAGGGGAATTTACTCTCCAAATAGGACACTTCAATGCTGTCAATTATTATGAGATTAGAGAGGAAAAAGTGAAAGTAACAATGACAATGAACCTATACATAGTTAAGAGAGAGAGATAGGTTCAAGGACAAGAAAAATAAATGGCAAATGAGAATAAAATGTCACAGGATAAGAGCACAAAATCTAGGAGACAAAAGGTCCTTTCGGCACAAGAGCAAAAAGAAAAAGGTGGATGATATGGAACTGATAATAAATGATTCGTGGCTGGCACATGGATATCCTGCTGCTGCTGCTGCTCCTTCAAATGGCCAAACTATATTCACATAGAGCTAGACTACCTGACATTTTGTTACCTGCCTGAGCAAGGTGTTGTTGTTCCTTTTAAGCAAAATAGAGGCGTGAGAAAATATGGCAGGATGTAAGCAGCTGAACGAATATGCAATTTCTTTTCTACGTTATGTAGAATTGATTGGTAACTAACCTATGTATGTATGTATGTATATATAGTTAGTATCATATCATATATCATCATAAGTACAACGATGTTAGACTATCTCTCTCCCTCTCTTTCTCTCTATCCCTCGGTTTTTTCTTTGATTCGCTTGAGACGCATGTAACCGTGAAAACCCATTTTTCCTGTTCATTGACCAAAAACTAAAAAACCAAAAAGAAAAAAGAATAAAAACAAAATTCAAAAACCAAATCCAATAGACAACAACATGGCCAATAAGACGGACTTGCACTTGACTTCGGCTTTGGCTTTGGTTTTGGCTTTGGCTTTTGAATTTGTCTTTGGGTTGGTTAGAGTTGGGCTCTTGCTTCTTTCACTGCCATCGTCACAAATGCTGAATTTTGTTCATGATTAACATTGCCTTGGCCTAACTCTCCCCACCTTAACTTGCCTCCAACGTGTCGTCTATGTATCTATCTATCTATCTATCTGTGTAGCTATCTAGCTCTATGTGTGGAGTCAGTCACGAGTTGTGACCAACTTTTTGTTGTTGTTGCTGTTGCTGCTAATGTTGTATCTGTTGTGCTGCTGTCGTTGTCGTTGTCTGTTGTCTGTACGCGTGCTGTTGGAGCTTTATGACAATGCCAGATCTCCAGTAAACTTTAAGAAAAGCAAAATGTTTGCAAACGAAAATCTCAGACCATATCATAAGATACTCTAACTTAACTTAATACCTATCATAAGACCATCTTAATACATTTAGTTAGAAGCTTAAAATGGGTATTCCTGTTTCCGAAACTTTAAAAACACAAAAATCATTACCAATATGAAATAAATACAAAAATTGTTCTCTTGGATAATATTAACTACTTTTAAGCATCAAATTATAAAAGTATTAACCTATATACTATGGATATATATATTATATCAATTCTGCAACTAATTCCATTTGTATTTCTTTATTTTTGGTTCATAGTGATTGTAAAAATCAAAAGATAATAGATATAGAGTTAGGGTATAAGTAAATAGCAAACGGTAATCATAGTTTAGTTGGTAAAGAGACAGGTTGCCCTAATGTCAATAATGTTGCTGTTGTTGCTATTGTTGTTATTGTTGTTGGTTGTCATAACATATTGACAAATTGCTTACACATTTTGGCCACATTGTCGTTCAGAGGATGGCCAAAAGAGACTTGTTAGCTACTGAAGCATGAGCCATGATCAAATGTTGACAACTACTGTGAACTAAACAAAAGGAATGGAGAAGGAATCGAAGGCCAGAGACAATAGGTGGACAGCAAGAGAGAAAGAGAGAGAGAGAGAAAGAAAGGGAATAATAGTTGAAAGAAAGAAGGTCTTGTCGGAACTTGTGACTGGGCGCTGGTCATTCATGCAGGCGGACTGACAGACAGACAGACATACAGACAAACAGAGAGACGGACAGACAAACATGTATGTTGTGTGCCTTTTAGCTACTGTTTTCTGCTTACTACTTTGGTTCTTAGTTGACATGAAATCGTGATTTTCTATATTGATCGTGATTTGTTGATTTGTGTGTGTGTGCGATGATGACGAGACGTCGACGACAGCAGTCATTATTGCGGTTATTCTTCTATCGAATCATTTTTGTTAATTGTCTCAGGTCTTCATTTTTATCGCATTTTCCACACACACACAGAGAGGGACACACACAAATACAATCGGAAAATTCTTACACACAAAACAAAAAGAACAAAAAAACCAAAATCGGATTAAACAAATATTTGCAACAAATGTTGGTAAATGGTAAAGCCAGAAAACTGGGAAGCATGGTGGAGAAAGGGAGGGTAAAGGCTGGAAAAAAATATTAAATTTCATATGCGAATCTATTTGGAAACATCACCTGTAAACGTTTCCCACGAGATGTTTCACAGACAGAAGATGGAGTTGGGCGTTTCTCTTTCTCCCTTTGGAAATGCGAATCAAATTGTTGATCGATACGAATATGTGAACAGCTTTAAATTTCTCTCTCTCTCTCTCTGTGTCTGATTTTGCATGAGGACGGAAATGCACAGGTAACAATCACCTGCCCTAGTCGCCTATTCTCCCTTTCCACTCATGTCTATGACAGATTTTTGATAGACAAACAAAACAGTTGAGATCAGTTCCCATCATACGATAAGGGTGCAGCCGAAAAAAAGGGTTGTTTTCTGGCTCCCTCGTGGATTTCCCTTGAAAAAACCTCTCATGGGGGCGTGGTCTCATATTATTCCTATGGCTTTTGAGTTAGAAAATATCCCAAAAAAAAAAAAACAAACAAAATGTACGCTTCTTTAGTAAACTTCCGCAAAGTAAACGATTTCAGTTCAACAAACTCTCTGAGAAGAAGAAAAAAATCCCATTCTAAATAGAAACGGAAGCTAGAACAGGATGAAAGGATAATATATAGTGGATACTAGGATACTTTTCATAACAGAGCATTAAATAATTGCTCTTTCTCTTCAAACACAAACATCCTTTGTGGTAATATCCTTTTCAAAGTGGTTTTTCTTCATTTAACGTTCTCTTTTCCTTTAGTCTCTAATAACTCTTTCTAGTCATGTGTTCTGCTTTGCGTAATTTCTCTATTGCCTTGATTTTTGTGGGTTTACATTCTTTTCTTCGTACATTTCTCTTTCCTTTTATCGACTTTGAACAGACTTGAAAGAAATAAATTTCTGGTTTTGTTGTAGCCCTTATTTTCTAATCTATAACTAGTCACATTTGCATAGATTTAGATAGACACGATTATCAATCAATAGCTAATCGTACGAAAAAAATAAAACGAAAATTTCAAATAAATTTATGCGAAAACGACAGCAACAAACAAAGCATTTTAGCAATGATTAAGAAGAATTAGAACCCAAAAACAAATAACGAAAGGGCTTAAAGACATAAAAACCTTCAAAGTTGGGTTTATATGAATCTTTAAAGTGTCTCATAAAAGTGACACCTTACTAAGGTAGTAGATGTTAGTAGCCAAAAGAATCGACATGGGCGTAGAGCTAAAAGGAAAGGCGCAGCTTTGATTATTAAATTTAAATGATTTCAGAGTTTAGTGAGATAAATTTTTGAATAGAGGAAACAATATGATATATTTCCTGTCTACACAAAGTATGTATGTACCTACACCCATGTAAACAATACTAAATGAAAGGGGGCGTGGCGACCTTGCTTACCGTTGTCTACATGTGGAACTGGATCTAAAAACCCTAAAACCTAAACTTGACTTCACTCATCGCTCTTTCACAATAACTAAAATATTTCTTTTATATTTAAAAATCAATAAAAAAAATTCTCAAAACACACACACGCACACACACACACAGACAGAGAATACACAATGGCCAAATACAAAAGAAAAATTTTTTTAGGGGCAATGTCTTTGGAATGACATTTGGAGAATCGTCTGCGGCTTCATTTGCCGATTGTCTCTATATATGTATATGGCAACTGCATTCATTAAAAGTCGATAAAATAAAATAAACCCATTGACTTTCTATAGAAAATCCTAATTGGGGAACAAAAAAAAAAAAAAAAAAATACAATTAAAAAATGAATTCAATTAAGTAAAGGAAAAAAATAATGAAAAGCAGATATAAAGAGACACAGAGAGAGAGAGAGAGAGAGAGAGCGACTACATTGCCAGAAAAAAAAGGAAAAACAAGTTTTCAATATCAAAAGAATTGAATTGATTTGATTAACCGAAAGCCCAAGAAAACTTTCTCAAATGCCGACGCTTTAAATACTCTTGCAAAACTCATTGAAATTGCTGGAGAATTTAAAGCAAACAGATATAGAGAGAGAGAGAGAGAGAGAGAGAAAGAGAGATAGATAGAGAGTAATTTAAAGATAACTTATCCCTAATATACTCTATAATTTTATGAGGAGCGTTGCAAAGCTTGAAGTGAAACAAATGTACCTTCACGCAGGGGCAAATGTATTTTTGAGTGACGCCAGCAACATGTTGCATGTATATGGAAAGGAAGAATAAGAAAAAACAAAATACATCTACAATAAAGAAAACTCATAAAATAGACAGACAGAAATTATCTATCAATTTACATCTTTAAAACAACAAAAAACACTTTTCGAAACGAAAATTGATAGAAACTGAAAACTTGAAAAGCTGGAAACAGAAAACCAAAAAGAAAACCATTTCGAAAAGAAAAGAAGCATGAACTTGAAACATAAAAATCGAATGAAAAATAAAGTGAAACGAATTTAATTCCATATAATGAAAGTTCATTCAAATTGGCAACTAATTAGAAAACTATAAAATCATTTCATTTACTTTCAAGATTTCCCCTACTCTTTTGTCTTCTTCTTTTGATAATTGTTTCTACAATACGGCTTCTTCATTGAATGGCCTGAATGTCCCTTAAATTCGAAATGCCAAAATTCCTGTCTGTATGTTCTGCTTAAAATTTCCTTGTAGACTTTTAACCAAAAAAAATTATCAAAATATTATTTTTCTGACAAATAGATTATAACTTATTGTCATACATAGAAAAGATGACTTGATATCCTATTTTGAGAATATTTGCCTAAGTAACTAAGTAATACAATACATAAAAGAAAATATCTGATCTAATTGTTAAGATGATAAATTGTTAGCTTAGGGGAAAGTTGTTACAATTAATGATTTACTTTTGGCTTGCCAAAAGAGTTTAGATGTCCATAAGGACTCAGTAAAACACATTAGACTGTCTAGAAAATATCCTGGACCACTTCACTTAGCCATCTCTTTTTCAATACTAACAACTGTACTTAGTTCGATTAATTTAACCTTAGATATATGCAAAATCAATGCTTAATAACTGCTTCTAATGCATTGTCTATAAATGCCTGTCAGAGGTTTCCTTTTCGAATTTGTGGGTCAAATCATTTTACGGTAAATTACAAAAAAATAAATTAAAAAAAAGGAGAAAAACTATTGTAAAGTTGCTAATATGATAAACTAATAAATAAAGCAAGAGAGATGGAAAAAGAAAAAACCCTCCAGGCCAGAAAAATGAGAAACAACTTTTACGCAAGTTTCTGTTGTTGTTTCCCCCTTACCTATACCCTCGCACTCACTCACTCACTCTCTCTCTCTCTCTTCTCAATGGTCAATGGTTAGAAAGATGCACATATTTAAGCAAAAATACGACAGTTATTATTGTTGTTGTTATTGTTGTTATTGCTATATGCAGTTCATAGAGAATGCAATCAATTAATTGACAAAAAGAACAATAATTGGACCCAATGTGGAATAGCCAAGACACGATCAACTTTTTATTGGCTCCGCAAGCTCTGAGCTCCAAGCTCCATCTCAGGCTAGACAAGCCAAGCCAAGCCAAGCAACCGAACGATCGATCGATCGATCGAGCCAAACGAACAATTCTTTTACTCTAACTCTCCCCCCGCCACCCCATGGCTTGTGTTGGCCACGTCGTAATTGAAAAATAAAAGAAAATGCGCGAAAATCCCAAACGCATTAGCCGCCATCCATGCATGGGACCGAAGCGTGCGAACAATTTGCCGTCCATTCGATGCGGCTGGAGACGAAGAAATGCTTCAAGAGGGAGGAGGTGCAGGCGGTGCTGGAGGATGAGCCCGCCGGTCTGAAAGGGAGGCAAGGAACGAGGGACCGTACGCTGCTAATCTTTTACTTGGCATAGAACAAAAACAAAAAGTATAGACTATAGAATATATGCTAAGCTGCAATTGGGGATGGCTGCGAGATGGAGTTTATTTTCGCATTTGCATTTGCATTTTGCAATTTGTATGCGTGCGGCGTGCAGCACGAAATGAAATACGCGCTGACCAACCGAGCAACCATAGTAACCAAAGAACCAACCATTTGGCGCCTGCCCAGACACCCAAACCCATAGACACACCGTGGACATCGCTTGCGACACCTGAGACGGGCCTTAAACGCTTATATACAAAGTTCGTCTCAGCCCCTCCAGCTCCATCAGCAGCTCACGACGATGACCAACTAAAAAAAATGAAAATTTAAAACTTAAACATTTTCTTATTAAATAACGGTCAGAATCGACAAGACGCAACGACTTGCCCACCTATCCCACCCCATATTCTATTCTGTGCTCCAAGTCTTAGTTGTGTGTGTTATCTAGATTTTTTTTTAGCATATAATTCGAAACTAATTGATTTAAGCTAAATCTTATTCAAAGAATTTTTGTTACAAGTTTACAACTTTACAAACCACAATCTACCACAATTCATTTCAAGCGTGTTGCATATGTTAAGGGGCAAAGTTCCTCTGCATTTCACAAACCTAGATTAGCCCACGAATGTGGTGTAAGTTGTTTTTTTTTTTAAGATTTTAAACTAAATAATGCAACGGCATTTCCCACACTTCATTCACTTCATTCGAGACATGATCAGGCATTTGGCCTAATCAGAGAATATGATAAGTGGTTACCCAATAACTGGCTAGATCGGTACCGCAAATTAACCTGCATATCACAGAGATATGTATGTGATGCAAATATAAAGTGACTTCCGGTAAAATTTTTGTTTTTAATTACATGTTGTGTCAACTTTGGGATGCTTTGCGCTTCTTTCATTCTGAAGTGTTTTCCGGGAGAAGAGACAACTTAATCTACGTACACAGCACAATTCTGTTGGACATAACTCTCTGGCGCCTTAATCAATATTTGCATGAGAAATGTGTCGTGGATGTGGAAGATGTTAGGCAGCACCCCATGATCATCTGTTGACCGATTGAATTGATGTTCTACTGATAGATGGAGTAATACTCACAGAGAGGGAGACAAACAGAGTGGGACTAGAAGGATTTGGAGGGATGACAAGGAGGGGCAAGTCAAGCGCATCAGCTCATCGATCACGATGTTAGACACAACGTTAGATGTTTGCCAATGCCATGGCAAATGGCCTGCAGCCAAAAAGCATTTTAACCATTCCCTTACCTTACCCTTCCTTGCCGTTCCCCTCTATCGACAGACACAGCGCTCACCTGAGTTAGTTGGGGACGACCACCCGCCCGTCTAGTAACAGTAATTTGGTGTTTTACTTGTTCTTGCGCGCCAGCAATCACACCTATGGGAATGTTTCTTACACATGTCCAAACGCTGGCGACGACGACGACGACTTCAGCTAAATTCCAAGTTGGCCAAGTTGGCATCATTAAAAATTTATCAGTTGATTGGAAAATTATAATTCTTTGCCTTTATGCTGTGATTTTTCTTCACCTCTCGTTGTCTCTCTCTCTCTCACACGTTGGCTTTTCTAAACGTTTTTCTTCTTTTTTCTTTTTTCTACTGCTCTCAGTTATGTAATAACTGGAGTTCCCCTGATTCTTCTTCATGGAGGCTTCTCACACCCCCCATCACCCAAAGCCCCCTTACCTGATGCAAGCACTGATGGTCACATTTAATAACCGACTGACTGACTATCCAACCGTCTGTTTGTCAGTCTGTCTGTCTGTCCATCTGTCTATCGACGTCGGAGTTGAAGCTGGAGATGGAGTCGAAGCTGGAGATAGAGTCTGATGGATGCACTAGGTGGACGACTTGCTTTTGATTGTCATCCTCCTCTCATTTCTCTCTTTCTCCCTCTCTCTTTCTCTGTCTTTCTTGATGATGATTTTGATTTTCTTTTTAGTTCCAGATGCGGAAATAAATGTAGTTTGAATTCTTCAACTTGTTACATAAATCGTAATTTTCTATAGACTTGTTCTATATACACATATATATACATATATATAGAATAGAGTGATTCCATTACCAATCGAACTAATGTATATTGCATTATTTTTGCTACTCGTTTTTGTTGTTTTGTTTTGTGTTCTTCACCTTCAACACGTTACCATTTGGACTCCTCTTGAATTGAACCACTTGAACTTCCTGCATGACCAGCCGACCACTCGACTAGACCAGACACAAACAGCTACAACTGATGGGCGAGAGGGAGAGAGAGAGACAGACCACCTTAGCTGAACTTATGGCCTGATGTAGCATGTATGTTCCAGAGTCTGGTCATCACCATATCTATTCGCTTAATGTGATTAGACATCTGTTAGCGGTACACAGTCGTCATCATGTTCATCTTCATCTTCATCTTCATGAAAATGCAAAAACAAAATTGCATAAAATTTTTCTCACACTATGTCCAGAGTAGAGAACCTTTAGATGAAACAAAAGAAAAAAAAGTAATTCACAAACATCAAACACCATTTGGAGTCCCAAGGGAAAGCCCGTTCGATGGGCAAAACTTCGCTTTGTAGTCTTCTATGGTTATTCATTAATTTCAAATTCCTTTGGTTTCTGAAAATCATAAAAATATAATTATTGTTTTTTGAAACTTTGACCTCATTTAATAATTTATTGCCATATTTAAAACTTTCTGATGATCCTTGCGAAGTTTGCTTTGATCAATTGGAATAGCTAAAGCAGACTCTTGAAGTTTTTGCCAACAATTTTAAATTATGAAATTCTCTTAGTCTCAACATAGACAAAGAATTGAGTTTCCTTCTAGAGAAGATATTTTGGACTCTTGAGGAAAATGTCAATGGTTAATAAATGTAATTCTCAACTAGTTTTAGCTCTAGAAAACATATTAGGACCATTGTGCTTAACAAAATCTAGTGAGAAATAGATATGAAATCGTTTTAAGACCATGAGCTTACTTGGAGAGTCTATAAAATCAACCATATGATATTTGGAATATTTCTAGAATGGGTATTGTAAAGTCGAATAGTTCAATCTGATTTTAAATATTCATTTAAGTCATTTCATCACATGTCAACCGTTTGGCTTTTGCCAGAGATTTTCATAGCGTCTTGTGAAATTCCACACACGACATGTGGACACAAAATTGAGGGGCTTAAAAGCCTGTCAAAGACTCTTGAAGTCCAAAAAAAAATGTAGTTGATGTTGCTGCTAAGAGAGGGAGCCAATTGACAGTGTCAATCGCCTTCAAGGAACCCGAACTGAAACCCTCTAAGTAGCCCAAATCTGGCAAGCAATTAGCAAGGCAAAATAGTTGCCTTGCCACCCTCCCTCTCTCCTTCTCCACCACGCTGTGTGTTAAGTCAGCAGCAATTGGCGATTGGCCCAGCCAAGATTGACGCAGATGGCAATGGCAATGGAGTAAGGAAGCTCAAACTCTAACCAAAACCAAATACGAGAAAAAAAAAAAAAAAAACAACAACAACAGCCAACATAAAAGACAGACAGAAGCGGGATTTATCAGAGGCAAAAAAAAAAAAAAGCAATTCTGCGGCTGACGGTTTTTCGTTTTATTTTATTTTTGTTTCTTTCGCAGAAAATTACAACTTGCGGGTAAGCAAAGTCAACTGGCGGCAATGGAGCTCTAGACGCAGACTTGGATGGCCGGGCAGAGAGACGCAGTTGCTGGCGAGGAGGAGGAGGAGCAGGAGGAGGCAGTGGGCGACAAAGCCACACGCCAAAGTAAGCCCACAAGCGAACCTCTTCGTCTTCATGTGGCAGAGATGTGGGTGCACAATTATGCCGCCAGAGCAACTGGGTAACCATAAATTTTCTTATCAGCTGGCCTCGAACCAAACACCAGGACCGGATCAAAAAAAAGAAAAAAGTTGCAAACAGAGTTAACATTGACTTTAAATGTCAATTCGATTTTCAACGAGTCAAGGAATCAAACACAATCTCATCATAACGAAACAAAACCCTGAACAGTCAACAACCAAAAAAAGTCTGAAAAAAAAACCCGAACAAAAGTAAAAACAAACAAATATATATATATACAAACAATAAATATATATATATTTACATCATGTCTACCGTTCGTCCTGGAACTGATGTGATGGCCAATGTGGGTGACTGCAGCAAGTTGAAGCTGGATGAGATTGATCTAATTTCACGCACCCTCAAATGTGAAGTGGAAATCTTTCATTACGATGACAAGCTTAGCTTCACCTCGGTTCAGGGTCAGGGGTGATGGAGCCGAAGAAGAAGAGGTCTCCGTGCCAACCACTGAAAATGGGACCGATGAGGCAGATCAGTTGGATCAATCGATAGGTGATATAGACTGTGTTCTACAACGCATCGAGCAATTGCAATTGCAGGTGGAAATGCGCAAGGAGAAATTGCTAAGCCAATCGAAAGCTTCTTCGATGACTTCCCTCGATTGTGAGGAGAAATTGCAGATTTCTAATCTGCAAAATGATCATTACCATTTGCAGTGTGAGATCGAGAGAGTGTCCTTCTGTTATCAAGAATTACGCATTGCCATGCATGAATCAATGAAGCTGATGTGCCAACTGGAACGAGAATTGGAACTCATTAACGAAATCGCAGAGGAATCTAAAGAGTGGGCCGGCGATATCGCAAATTTTGATTTGGATGTGTGCGCGAAACGTCATCAGGAATTGGGCAATAAAATGATTACCAAAAATGAAATCAATACGGTGACCAAAAAGTTATATGGAAATCGCCTTCAAGCGTAGTGTCAAGTGCCTCAAGAAGCATCTTATTAATGACGAACTAAACAAGTTTCAAGTGGCGATTGATGAACTGATGCAATTTACTCAGGATTTGGCGGCTGAGATGAGCAAACGTTATGCCAAGCTTGAAAAGACGGTCAAATTGTACATCCAACGTCTAGAAGGGGCTCCCGAAAATTAGGAGAGACCTCGAAAGTTAATATTTGGTTTATATGTAAAAAAAATTTGTAGGGTAAATTTCTCCATTATGTTTCCTTAGTTTTCGATCATTGTAAATTGAAGTAAAATATGTATATGTTAAACTTTTTTTGTTATTGTTTTTGGTTAGATACGCTCCTGTAGCAAAGTAGAAGAACTCAGAAGTAAGAAAAAGATATCGTGAGGGTAGGGGAGTGGGAGGGAGGGAGGGTAAAATAACCACCAGCAACATGGGTAGTACATCATTTTGGACTTTATCAGCAAACACACCGAGAGAGAGAGAGAGGGAGAAGAATGAAGCAAGTCAGCAAAAAAAGCAAGCAATAGCGCGTGGGCAGCGCTGAGTGAAATTCCTACGCCGCCAACGCTTCAATTGTGCAGCAGCAACAACAACAACAACAGCAACAACTCCAACAGCAGCAGCAGCAGCGGCAGCAGCAACATCAGCAACTGCAATTGCAACTTAATTGAGGCTTGTCTATTATATGCCTTGCCTGGGCCTAGGCCAAAAAACTAACTGCGGTTGCCTTTGCCTCCTCTTCTTCTTCTTCCATTTGCCATCTCTGTTGTGCAAGTTGAAGCGAACTTGATGCCTCGCTGCCCCAGTGCCTTGATGCTCCACAGACGGTGCAGACAACAGCAACAACATCACCGCATAATAACGTACTGAGGGCGTTGAGGCAACAACATGCAACCAGGCAGTCAGGCAGGCAGCCAGTCAACCAAGCCAACCCCCTCCTCACTAGCCCTGCCCTCAAGCCATGGACAATTTAAGCTCATTCACTTGCCGCTGATTGCTGCTGGCGTTGGTGTAGCCTCTCCTCATCTTCATCTTCATCCTCATCCTCATCGTGGTCTTCGTCGTCGTCGTCGTCATAGTTGTTGTCGTCGTCTAGCAAATTCGCAAGTTCAAGTCCAAGTTGTAGGGTCGTTACATGCAACCAAATTGCATGCAAGACCCGAGCACTCATCTAAGATGTGTAGCGTCAGTTTCAGAGACGTCTCATAAGGGGGTATAACACGAAAAGCAATAGATATGCCGAATATTTGCCACCTACTTCCATGAACAACAAAATTCGCAATGGGGCAATGGAGGCACACATAGAGAGAAAGAGAGAGAGACGAGAATGAAGCGTGCGGCAATTGCAATTTGCATTTCGCACAAGGCGTTGTCAAATGGCCGGCAAACGAATGGAATGGCTTTTTAATGGCACCCACCAATGTGGGTTAAACTGGGCTTACACACACACACACACCAAAATCAAGAGCCCTATAATCCAATGACATCTCTAATGACTTCCTTTTCTTATACAAATTAATGAAATTTTATCTACACTTAAAACTGAATTGTCTTTTAATTAAGAGATTAAGAAAGAATTAACAAAAGTTATAGGAAAAAATCGTTCAAAAATCATTAAACTTAAAGTCAATCCTCCTGAGGTTTAAGGAATTCTAGTCTTAGGAAGTCAATTGAATATAGAATGCAGGGAATTAAAAGAAATATTTTTGAAATGAAAGGTAGATTAGGGTCACAAATCTCTTTCAGAGAGAGCTCTCAGACCAGGTGGGCCATTACCAAAGCTTGAACCTTGTCCTTAGCCATGGACTGAGTCCAGTTGATTTACTTATTATGGTTACAACTAATTAAAACGGTTCTACAGTGCATCAGCAGCAACACCAGCAACAACAAGCACGTAGATCAAATCAGAAATGGTTTGACGTAATGAAGCTAAATGTTCCGCACTATGGTCAATTGGTATTGACCATAAGATGTACATATATACACACACACACACACACATAGATAGATAGATAGATGCATGCATGCAATGCATACAGGCAAACAAAGAAGCAAACATATGGCCAAGGCGGCATTGATATTGGTATTGGTATTAGTATTGGCATTGGCATTGGCATTTCTCCTTAGCCATAGTCAGAGAGTGAACGAACAAAGTAGTAGAAGTCAATTAAGCCAAAATGATACACGAAAGGCCACAAAACACTAAGATAAATGACAAATGACGTGTCTCAAACGAACGTATGTATGTATGTATCCATCCATTCCCAATCCATCACCACCAATCGGACCGAACCCGAACCAAGTTTTTCCACTGTAGCTACCAACATTGTTGCCATATAATTTCAACATAGAAATATCGCACAACAAGTGCAAATGCAATTAGTCTCGAGCTTTATTTGTTTAAACGAATGCCGACGATGGTAAGACTTTAAATGTTCAAATAGTCGAACGCAGGCGCAGACCCAGAGAGAATCGGAGAAAGAATTGGAGAATCAGAGAATCAGCGACTCATTATCATTATCATCATCATGATCATGTTGATGACGTTGAAAGAACTCTACGCTTTTCGCTGGAACTTGTTGCCAGCGAGTAAGCAACATGGAAACAAGAACAACATGTCCACAGTCGCTATCTATCTCACTTTCTCCTTCCATCTGGCTCCCTTTCTCTATCTCTCTCTCTGTTTCTGTCTGTAAATGTATCCCATTGTCTGTCGCCTCTGTCTTTGTTTGTAGTATCATTTTTGAAGCCTTATAATTGCTTAGATTATAAACGCTCCGTTTTATTTTTTTTCTTTTTATTTTATTTTCTGTATTTGGCTTATGCAGCCCATTAAGATTGTTAAGATTTTCTTTTACTATTTTTGTATTTAATTTTCATTTAGCTGAGAAAATTTTCTCTTTTTCGAAATGGATAAATACAAACTATGGGAAATGCTTCAATTGGTATAATATTTGGAAGATATTTTTGATTTTTATAATCTATATATAGATACATATATATACATATGTAGATAGGACATTCAAGGACCTGATCCTCAGTCATTTCAAAAGTTATGAGCATCTTTTTTGGGGTTTTTCATTTGCAATTTTTCAGCTCTTAGCTAAGAATATAATGTAGCATACTTTTAGGGTGAGAGTAAATGAAAAATTAAATGTTGAAGAGGTTTTTGAATTTTAATTTAAAGTAATTGTAAATGATTCTACCTTCTTTTGACTTCTGACTTTTGGTTGGGTAATTTCTGACAACTATTTGGAGCTTAAAAATCCAAAAAAAGAAAAATGGATTTTAAATACTCCGTCATATTTTCCGTTTACACAGGGAAAAATATTACGTATACGCATAATTGAGTCGTCCCCTCCATTTGCCAAAACTTCGGAATGAAAATGTATATAGAAGCTAATGAAATGGAATGTCAGAATGTTAATGAGTGAGATAATGAATTCTATAGAATTAAATTCAAAACCCATTTATGATGTTTAGCCTCCGGACACATAGTTTGTGAGTCGGAGGCAGGGGGACGCTTTATCACAACGATTAAGGAAAATTATTGTTACCATATCTGCCATCATCCATAACCATAATCATTTTTAGCATCTTATCAGATAGCAAACTTCATCTTCATGCTACTAAGGCAAAGGCAAATGTAATGCGTGAAGAATAAATTTAAATTGCCATAAATCAAGCACAAAAGTCAAGACACAACTTGAGGAAATCAACGAGGACAGATATATAAATCTCACGGGGATTTTGTTACTTATTATTACTATTATTTTTTCATTTTCTTTGTTCGTTTGTGTGTTTCTTGTGTTTTCGTAATGTTGGTTTTTCGCCTGAAAACTGGTGTTTTCCTTATTTTAATTGTGTTCTTTTTCTCACCTTATCAGAACCAACTGTTGTTGTTGATAACAGACAAGAAAAGAAAAGTTAAATCAGTATCAGCAACAAATATGAAAATGATTTGATATTGTTGTAAGAATTTTGTTTTGGGAATAACCCTGAAATGTTTAATTATCTATCAATAGAGGTGTGACTGAGCATAAGAAAAAATAAACAAAAAAGGAGAACTAGAAATTATAAAAACTGACGATTGTCTTGATATTCAACTATTTGGGTTAATCTTATCAGATTTTATTTCTAATTACATTATGGCCCAAAAGCTTAGCTGGACCATAAAATAACTGATGCGATAGTAAAGTGGCAATTGCTACTGGCTGCATTTTGACTTGTATGATGGGAAGGGATGGGAGCAGCAGCAGCAGCAGCAGCACCAGCAGATATCAAGATACTGATAAAGATAATGGTATAGGGGGAGCAATTTCTGTGTGACAGATTCTAGTAGTCAGAAGTTGCAAGACACTGTCGTCAGATTCTAAGTAGGCGGCAACATTGAATCATTGCTTAGCTTATTTCAATAATGGCAGATGGGAAAACGAGGATCAAGTCGTATAGGCTAGAGGCACCCGATGGCGGCTGGGGTATCCTAGTGTGTATTGGCATGGCCCTGCCATTTGTAAGTAGTCATCACATCATTAATTGGATAAATGGATATATATGTACATATATGTATGTATGTATTCCCCTTGCAGATAAGTGCCTTGGCCGCATTGCCCTCGTTTGGTCTGGTGTTTGGTGATTTTCTTAAAAGCATTGGGGCCGAGACTAGTGCCATAGCCATCATAACAAGTGCCTTCTTTTGTTCCCTAAGTTTTGCCGGACTCTTTTCGGGCAGCCTATTTCGGCGATGGAGCATGCGTTCGGTTGGATTGGCTGGCGGTATACTTTATTGTTTGGGCACTGGACTTCAGCTATTTGCCACCTCGACAATGCATTTGATATTTGCTTTTAGTGTGGTGCAAGGTTTGGGATTCGGTTTGATAGTGCCCACATCTTATACAACATTTAATAACTATTTCGTGAAGAATCGTGTGCTATGGATGAGTTTTGCCCAGACTCTAATTGGACTGGGATCGATGTTGTATCCGATTGTGATGCAAAAACTAATACAGTATTATGGTTTTCGTGGTTGCCTGCTTGTCCTCACCGGACTGAATGCCCATGCGATCTTGGGTATGTTACTTATGCATCCGGTGGAATGGCATATGCGTCGTGTGCCCATACCTGAAGAGGAGCTGCAGCTTCAACGTCAAGAACAACAGCAACGCCAGCCAGTTGCCATTCATATTCAGCCAGAGACACCATTGACAGCTCCTGTGGGCGAAATGACATTCATAACAGACTCGTCATCACGGCGTATTTCCCATGCCGATGACCAAATACTTAGAATTATATCGAGTCGCGCTTCAAGCATCACCAGTTTGGGTAATTGGTCTGGCCCGGTAATCGTTAGCGATGCCTCACCGCAAATGCTCCATAGTCTCCAGGCCTCGAGACGGCAATCAACTGTGGTCCCAGCCGTTGGGCTGCCTCCACAGCTACCATCTCTACCCGAAGCAGGTGTGGATGAAACACCAAAAAAGAGTTGGGTTCGCACCTTGGTTGATTTTCTCGATTTGACGCTCTTCAAGCAGGTCATCTATGTAAACATTGTGCTAGGCATTACTTTTGCTCTCTACTCGGACATTACATTCTTCACTTTGCAACCGGTATATCTATTCGAATTGGGCTACAATAAGGCAAGTGAATATATAACCAGACGATTCTTATTAGAGTACATTTTCATTTGATATATGTATTTAGTTGGATACTGCCACAATTATTGCTATTGGAGCGGCTGCAGATTTGGCATCGCGTATATTTTTGGCCGCAACTGCTGTTTGCATTCAAGTGCCTTCCCGTTACATTTACTTAGCTGGAGCTGTCGTTACGGTTTTTGCCAGATTTGGTATGTACATATATCATTTGAATATATCTCCATACATACATATGTGTTTCATAATGTGTCGTCTTTATTTCTTTCAATCAGCCTTCAATAGTATTACCGATTTTGTGGGCATGGCTAGTATAACAGCCATTATGGGATTCCTTCGTACATGGCTGCATGTTCCGCTGCCATTAGTTTTTGCCGACTATTTACCAAAAGAAAGGTAATAGAGATAAATGATTTTCACAGTCTTTTTTATTATAAATTTGTATACATTTTGCAGATTTGCTAGTGGTTATGGTTTATTTATGTTCACCCAGGGTAATGCCATGTTTGTGATTGGTCCGATTGTTGGTTATATTCGAGATAAAACTCAAGATTATATCTTAGTTTTCCACATTTTGAATGTATTTATGATGTTATGCGCCGTGCCGTGGGTAATTGAAGTGCTGTGTGTCAAGTTCAGAAGACGTAATAAAATTGAACGTCAAAACGTTGATCACTTGGATGATGAACAAAACGGTCGACAACAGAATATTGCACACTGAGCTAGCATTTGAATGATAGATGCTCAAGCAGCACACAGTTTTTAGCCAGAGAGAGCGACTAATGTCGGGGACGAACTGCTTTCCCATTAAAACAAGCAGTGATTAGCTCTAATGTTTAATAATAAACAATAAATACACTGTCAGAGGTCTAAGCGGAATACACATTTTGTGATGACGTCACTGTTTTGACACAAAGTTTTATTTATTTTGGTTTTTTAATTAAAAATCTTTACGACTTGTCGCCACCTTGCTGATATTTTTGAGAAATAACAATTTTTTAAAATTTGCGGCAAAATATTATGTATTATTTTTGTTCTCCGGGTGCAGGTTCACCTGCCGATGTTGAATCCTTGGACTTGGCATCTTTATCTACCGTTCCAGATTTGGACACTACGTCAAGTTGCTTGGTGAAAACGAAACTATGATATTGCTTGGCCAATTTTGAACATTGGAGCGGCTCATGCGAAAAGTTACGATAACATACGGCCAAACGGGTCTCCATATCCGAAATGTCACCGCTGCATTCTTGAGCCCACTTTACAGGTTCCCCGAAGAGCTTGTTAATACGATCCAGAGTCTGGTCAAACTGTGATTCTTCGATTTCAATCGATTGCTTCTGCCAGGCAACCAGAGCGACCATTTGATTGGGTTTCGATGCACATGCAGGAGGTGCTGCAGGGCCGGCAACGCAGGCCTCCGTTCCACTTTTTGGATTTGGATCGATTGTGGTAGTGGGAGTGCTGCTGCATTTCTCACAGTAATGTTGCCCAGATCCTGGGCTATGAGTTACCGTTGATTTGATGGGTGCTGCAGCTGTTGCCGAGTTCTCTGCGTCATTCATTTGGGTTGCTTTATGAATGCGGGCAGCAACATCTTCACTAATTTGAAATGGCATTGTATTCGCCATTTCTACAGTATGCGGCTTGCTGTTGCTAGCACCCATGGCTGCAAAATCTTAAAAATCTTTGCACTCCTTTAAATTGAATTTTCAGTTTTTAGTTTAAACTTAAAGTGTCAATTTAAACTGACGTGAAAAGCAATGTTTGTTCTATTTTATGGAATTGAATGTAAAAGAAATATTTGTGAGAGTTGAAAATTGTGGCGACGATTTCTTGGCCCACAACAACGGAATCGACCAAATCCTGACGCAACTCTACATCCGATTCTGTTGGAGTATTGTGCTCAACGTCGCAAATTTGTAAGAGACTTGACTCCTCTATCCGTATTATTTGTCTGACCAGCAATCGCGTGTGCGAAGAACTCCGTAGATCAAGGAAATCGTCCTTGGCCCCACAAAGAGCTTTTTTGCAGGATGACATCAGTTGGCTGGATCTGAAAAGATATACAATTTATACTAATTTACAAGAGACACCGGTGACACTTTCACAGCAGAACATGTCGAGTTGCTGTGAAAATGACCCAATTAAATGGGTCGGATCAAAAACTACTGGGGGCATGGGAAAGTTAAGTGTGTACGACAGATCATCCAAGGACTTTAAATTCAGACGAGCACGATCACTAACAATTTCGACAAAATTAGATCTTGTATCCAATGTGACAGCTCGGAGCACTCTGCCAATACCAGTGGCCATAGATTCTGAATTTGTGAGCTGCTGCTTGCTGTTGCTCTGGCAGTAACCGTCTTGGAGGCAGGTCAGGAATATGACAAAGAACTGAAATTGAAAACTGTTTATTACCTGTGAATATGGTTGATATATTGTAAATATGCACCTTATGCACATAAGGCAGGTGGTGATTATGAACTTCGTCTATATTTAACGAGTAGACCAAATTCTTTTTGAGCCACACAAATAGAACAAAAAAAAAACATTAAAAAAAAATTTTTAAAAGTGCACAAAGTCAAATTCGATTTTCGATAGGTTTTGCTCCGAAATGTCGATTTTCAATATGTTTGCTCCGATAATATCGATTAACCGATAGACTTGCTCGACGAGTTGGCAACACTGTTTATCGATAATGAAATGGACGTTTTGTCCACCTCTAGCGTGTTATTAGTATTTTTTTCTCCACCTCTATTGCTTTCCAAAAAAAGAAGTTATTAAAATAAAGTAAAACGTTTAACTTGGGACGACAACGGATGATGGCCAGTCGTGGTGTTGCCGCATCAATTGTCCATCATAGTCATCATACACACACATTGACCTCCGCATCCTCGTCGCTAACTGTGGAGACAATCAGCAATGTGCTTACCACTGTGAATGTCAATGTCCATACGAACAATGTGAACATTTCCAATAACAACAACACAAACAGCAACAACAATAGCAACATGACGGTAACTGGCGGAACTGGAGTTGGAGGAACGGGAGCCGGAGCAGCAGATGCCAATGCTAGTGCTCCTGGTGCCACAGGAGAGGGCGGAGATGCTTTAATTGCGAAGCCCATGTATCCGCGTCTATTTAATAAAATTGTATTGACACTGGAGAATAGCCTGATACCCGAAGAGAAAATCGATGTAACACCCTCAAGTCTGGACGGACTCGACCATGAGACCGAGAAAGATTTGCGAATCCTTGGCTGTGAGCTTATACAGACAGCTGGCATCCTGTTGCGTTTGCCACAAGTTGCCATGGCCACCGGTCAGGTGCTTTTCCAGCGTTTCTTTTATTCCAAGAGCTTTGTGCGCCACAATATGGAAACGGTGGCCATGAGCTGTGTGTGTCTGGCATCAAAAATTGAGGAGGCACCTCGACGCCTACGCGATGTAATCAATGTGTTCCATCACATAAAACAAGTGCGAGCGCAAAAGTAAGTACAATTCGAGAGAGGGTTGTTTGCATCTGATCCGATTTTTGATTTTATTCTTGATTTTAGGGAGATATCGGCCATGGTGCTAGACCAATACTATACTAACCTGAAAATGCAGGTGATAAAGGCCGAGCGACGGGTGCTCAAGGAGCTGGGCTTTTGTGTGCATGTTAAGCATCCGCATAAGCTGATCGTTATGTACCTGCAGGTGCTTCAGTATGAGAAGCACGAAAAGCTCATGCAGATGTCATGGAATTTTATGAACGATTCCCTGCGTACGGATGTTTTTATGCGCTATACACCCGAAGCCATTGCTTGTGCCTGCATTTACCTCAGTGCCCGCAAGCTGATCATCCCATTACCTAATAGTCCCCCTTGGTTTGGCATTTTTCGTGTTCCCATGGCGGATATTACCGATATTTGTTATCGTGTCATGGAGCTATATACACGTCCCAAGCCCCAAGTGGATAAACTGGAGGCAGCTGTCGATGAGCTGAAAAAACTCTATATGGATGCTCGAAATAAGACCAAGGAGGCGAATACACCACCGGCTGTGATCACAGTGGATCGAAATAATGGTTCGCATAATGCCTGGGGTGGATTTATACAACGGGCAGTGCCGCTGCCGCTGCCCACAGAAAAATCACCACCGGAGAAAGATTCGCGTTCCCGTTCACGTTCCCGGACACGCACTCAATCCCGTACACCGCGATCACGCACACGTTCACGTTCGCCAAGTCGTGAGCGCCTGAAGAAAACCCATCGCAGTCGCGGCTCATCGCGTTCTCGTTCCCGAACTCCGCCCAAACACAAGAAAAAGTCACGCCATTATTCCCGTTCACCCTCCCGCTCGAGTTCGCCCCACAGCAAGCATCGCAAGAGGTAAGGGCTAAATGTTTAAAAATCATATTCTCTTTTATACAATCTTTCTTCTTTTTTAACAGAAAACCTTCGCGAGATCGCTCCGACTACTATTCCTCGAAAAAGGAGCGCTCGAGCAATACCAGTAGTGGAAATCATGCCGGCGATTTGGACAAATATCGCAATTCTAGCTCCAATTCTGGTTCCAAGCACAATCGTTATTCCTCCTCCTCTCATCGCAACAGCGGCGGCGGATTAGGTGGTGGTGGCGGAGGAGGTGGCGGCGGCGGCGGTGGAAGTCATGGTGGTAGTCGTGGTGGTCATAAGCATCGTGATCGTGAACGTGATCGCGAACCTGATCGATCTCGTGATCGCAAGCGTTAAAAATTTCGGATTCGTAAACAAATTTCATAATTTTTTTTGTAAATGTAACTTTAATTTGCATTTTTATTTTATTTGTACAATCTTCTTTTTATGTTTATAGATTATCACGAGTAATATTTTTGTGGTTAAACTATAATAAACCTAATTTCTCATTCTTCAACTGAACCCAAACATTAATCAAATATTTACGACAATTTTTTTTTAATGTTGTATTCTTTCTTTACATCTTTGGATATTAAATAAATGTACATATACGTATACATATATATCACAGCAAGATGAAGAATGAAGTCAAAAAAAATAGAGACTGGAGGAATTCAGAGTGAATTATGTAGATCCATATGAAGAAGAAGATGGTTAATGGGTATTCAATGTATTTACAGGAAAGAATATTCATTGGGACTTTTTTTGTGAGATCGAAGTCGTTAGAAATCGAACTATAGACACTAATTTGTTTATATGTTCAAAAACAATTTCATTTTACTAGCTTAATTGAGGCCAAGACTGCCGAAATAAGTCAATTATAACATTGCCGAGACTTATATACATAAATCTGTGTGCTATTCAATGCTAGCTTAGGCAAAAGAAATATGTTCATAGAAGGCCTGCGAGAAATTCTATCTTGACTTAAGGCTTTTAAAGAGACTGTTAACAAAAATATGTATTTTAAACATAAGCTACATAAGCTAAACACATATACATATCGAATCATCTACACTGTCATTGTGGATGAAATCAAGGAAATCGGAGGATGATCAAATGATATATCACGAAATTCATGTGTAAAACTTAAAATATAAAAACTAAAAATTGTGGCCATTACCCATTCGGAAATGGAGCTTACCACATGGAAATACCAGCCACCATCAGATGGATACCTGGAGAAGATACAGCAAGAAATAAATTCATATTCAACTATTATCCAATAAACAAAAGAGAACTTACCATTTACGTGGATTTTCCCCTTTAAAGAGAATGTGCGACATGACACCAGTGACGGCCATAAGAATAAAGAGAATGGTGCATCCCACGGACATGCCTAAGCGTAAGTGGGCAAAAATTCTTGTTCCGGCCATGGGAAAGATTAAGTACGAGATTAACGCTTGCACCCAAAAGTATAAAGAGCCGCAACCAAAGCAAAAGAATGCTCCAATAAAGTGAACCATTCTGACATTCGTTTCCTGAAAATTTCCGACAATACTAATGCCCAGACAGGAGATCATCCCAAACCATAGTGCAACACGATTATGACGCAATACAGCGGTACCCAAATCCGGATTATGCTCATACAATTGTAGAACTTGTCGATATCGTATGTAAATGGTGATTCCCACTGTTGGAAGAATAATCATACATATATGTATACAAATACTAACAAAGGGCAATAATTATCAATAATCAGCAAGAGCCAAGCATGACTCATTAAGAGAACACTGGATTAGAAACACTCGAGATTTGCAATATCAACTCACATAATACACTCCCGATGTTAATTAGTTGGCCAAAAACGCAACTTTCCGGTGAATATGTGGCTGCATCACTTATATACGGGACAGTGGGTACGACATGTCCTTCCAGGACAGCCAATATATATCTGAAAGATCAAGGAACTCATATAATAAAATGAAGCTGTATCTAACGGTTTCTCTATATCTACCACTTACGTGCCAATAAAGGTGAATTGGAAGATTAGAAACACAGACACGGGCGTTAGATACACCTTCGACATCCTGCCTATGTGTGTAATCTACTGTGCGGGGGTTACAAAATTGGATAAATTCAATCTGCATTCACATCCACAACACATCTGTATGTATGTATATACATACATATGTAATTATGAAAACAAAGTGTTAAAACGCAATGCTTAAACGTTGCCACCTTGTACCAAGGAAGTAGCACAAAACTGAAAACCGGCTACATAAAATACTAAATAGAACTAAAATACTAGAACACTGTAGAGCCATCTTACAACACTGACTTTTTAAAATGTTGAATTGGCTTGCCGGACCAACAACAAATACTCGGAATTAAAATGTCGTCCGGTGGGAATAATGACAGTTTAGTGATAAAATTAAATGCTTTAGATTTGTCTTTGGGCAACTCAACCTTGGAGGCAATAGCAAAAAGTGATAATATCGAAGATATAGATATTGCAGTACAGGTAAGAATTTCATAGCGTCAATAACTGGTTCCATTTCTCACACAAACAAACGATTCGATTCCGCAGACTGACGACTATGAGGTCGTTGACGAGTACGATCTTAGTTTACCGTGTAAACCTCCTCCTCAAACGGCAACCGAAAATGGCAATTGTGACGATTGTGACGAAGACCACGGCAGCGGCAATAGAACCAATTCCTCCAGCGTTATTTTTGTGGAGGACATTACAGATTCCTCAGCGGTTAGCATTATACCGCCATCCGATACCGATACATCGAACAAGGAGGACAACGAACAGGAAGACGTGTGGACAACAGTTACGATCTCGGAGACATCTAGCGACACCAACAGTGGTAGGATAGATACCAAAAAAATTTTCCAAATTAACCGCCTAGGGCCAAACTATATATGTATATATATATGTGTATGTATATATTTTTAGTTGACTGTCCCCGCGTCAGCATGCAAAAAGTTATACAAAAATCCCCAAATAAACGTTGCTTGTCTAACGGAGGCCCAACCCATTCGTCTTTGGGGCGTAACAAGCGTCTGAAACGTCGTTCCGAAAAGCGTAAATATGAGCCAGCGCAGGCTAATTCTTCCCTAAGTTCTGTAACCTCCAGTGAAATATTTAGCGATGAGGATGAGCAAGAATGTAAGTTACATTAAACACTATAAACACACGATAATAACTTGACACAGTAACCGGTGTTAAACTCGACAGCTAACAAATAGTTATTTCTATTATTATTATATTTATATTTAAAAAAAAAAAGTTTGCCGTGGTCTAGCCGCTTTGGAAATGCCGCAACCATCATCAGCATCGTCTAGTAGTCCCAAAGTGGTGATAACACGTAGTGGACGTACTATACGTGCACGTTTAAATCTAGAATTTGATTATTCTTCCGAAATTCCTGAAGGAGACGAAGATGAGGAGGAAGAGGCTGAACATGAGGCTGACACTGAGGAGGATGAGGCATGCAGCGAGGAAGACGATTATAGTGAGGATGCTGATTATACCGATGGCATGGAATTACCCAATTGGTCTCATCGCAAGCATAGACGCACCTTGTCCAGCACTCAAACTACAAGCTCCACGAGCCAGAGTAGTGAATCGGAAATCAATGCCACACCATGTATAATTTATTTGGATCTAAGTCAGCCTATAGCTAGAGTCAGAAGGGAACCTCAAATGGATACATCTATAGACCAGAATGAGCAATTAATGATCAAGTTGAAGAAATTATTGGGTCTTATGGCAAAGCGACGTCGTCTCTATAATCCAACTGATAATTATAGTATTGAAGAGGATGAGGAGAGGGTTAGCCAATTGGAGTCACCTAGTAATACTTCACCCAAAAACAACGCCACTGCATCGATAACGGTACTAACTGTTCCCGCCTCACCACCACCGGCCAAGACCTGGTCGACGCAAAATCTCTCAAATTCGAAAACAATATCAACTGCCGAGCTGCAAAAGAAGATCATAGACGACAATTTGTTGCGGATTAATGGCATCTCGTATGCGGAGTCCCAAATGCCAATGCACCTGCGACAAGAGCCTATTGATTTGAGTGAGTTACCGCCACAAACGCAACGGGATCAATTGTGTCGCCAGCACAAAAGTTGTTTCACCTATCTGGAACAGCATCCGCTGTATTATAATTTCGTAGAGTCGCTTAGTCCGGAAATCTCTCTCAATATGTGCCATCCATTGGCCACAAACTTTCGTAATAAAGATTTCCAGCAATGCAAACAGCAATTGGCCAAGATCCTGTTCAATATGTTCAATCATCGCATCTTCTATTGTGGCCTGCGTCCTCAAATAAGTTGGAAACGTTCGCTAACAATCCACAGTAGTCGCCTTATTGTCTCCGGAGAGCAAGCACGTCGTTCGGCCAACATTATTCTGAGTGAGAGTATACAGCAGCCGGCAGTATTAGTGAAATCCCTATTGCATGAGATGTGCCATGCGGCGGCATTTGTCTTTAATGCCGAAACCGGACACGGGGATAATTGCCGTAAATGGTCGTATTTGGCCAAATCATTGATGCCCGAATTGCCATTTGTTGGCGATTGTGATGCCACGTATAAATATAGTTGTTATCTCTGCGGGGCCACCTCATTTGGTCGCATTCGTTTCCCCGATGACGGCGGTGGTGATGGTGGTGACCGGTCACATGAGATGCAGCATTTACATTGTTCATATTGCCAATTCGAGGTGCTTGTCGAGCCCTGGCAGAGCGATTTCCCACACTCTTGGTCATGTACAGATCCATTGATGACGCCGTATAAGAAATTTATTAAAAATAATTATTCGAAAGTCAAGGAGACAATCACAAGTCACAATGAAAAGATGCGTCAATTGAATTTGGAATATACTCGACAGATGACCAATTGAAAATGTTCCGAAACCCAGCTATAAGTAGATCCTAAAACAGATGAACGGAGTTCAATGTTAATTTTTTTGTGGTTTTTTTTTTATATTTTAATAAAATTGGTTAGTCTATTAATAGAATTGGCAACTACTACATTCAGAATTATGATGTAACCAAAAAGGTTTAATTTCTTTCAATTTATTTATAATTTTTTTTTACAATCTTTTTTTTTTGGGGATTTAGGGTAACATTCCTTTGCTACGCTTAAAGGCTGCACCAGCTTTGCGATTATGATTGGCCCGTGATGATTTGTTTGCCTCTTTTTGATTACGATTGCGTTGAGTCTGTTGACTTTGACCCTGACCCTTGGGTCGATCACCAACGACCGAAGATTGTTGACCGCCGCCTCCGCCGCCAGCTCTCTGGCCATATTTGGCCATTTGTCGTTGCTGATAGCGAGCTCGAGTTATTTCTGGATTCTCACAGA
This sequence comes from Drosophila tropicalis, assembly GCF_018151085.1. NCBI lineage: Eukaryota > Metazoa > Arthropoda > Insecta > Diptera > Drosophilidae > Drosophila > Drosophila tropicalis. The sequence goes on along the minus strand of NW_027172602.1, from coordinate 4,029,107 downwards.
AATCCATGCCACGCCTTTGGGGCTTCGGTGAAGCACCCTCATCATCGTTAGAACTCTCCGCTTGATCATCGCCGCTGTCATCCTCTTCAGCATCTTGGGCCTCATACGCACTGTTAGCGGCAGAAGCATCTGCCTGCAATTTGGCTCTAAGCAATGAAACTGGAGGAGCCTGTCCAGCATTAAGTGCCTCGTAACTATCATCGTATTCATCATCATACTCAGCTGACGAGTCAGGCCCGGTCGTTTCTTCGACCAGGGTATACTGCTGATAGCGTGATTTCAATTGGCTTAAATCTCGTTTATCGTCAAGCAGTTGTTCGGCATTACGGGGCGCTCCGGGTAATCCCTTGCCTTGCTTGATGATGCATTGTGGCTGGTTCTGGCTAAGGATGTCATAGCGATCACCATCATGAACATTGTAGTGCTTGACACCAGTTTGAAGCTGCAGCTGCTCCTGTGGATCGGGCGGCACATAGATCTCTTGACGATCCGAGTGAGCTAGATCCGGAGGCAGATTGTCATCCAGAATGGCGGCTATAGCCTGCTCACTGTTTTCATAGCGAGACAGAATGCGACGTATGAATCCCATGCCTAGATCAGGCAGAACATCTAGAACTGCAGTAACCTCCAGATCGATATCTCTGTCATTGGAATTAGTTTTATTCTCTGTCGCCTGATTGTCAAAATTGCCACCTTCCAGATCGTCATCCTCATCAAAGCCATCATCGTCGTCGTCATCGTCATCCTCCTGATCCTGGTCATACTCATCCGCCATTATGCCCGCTGTACAATTGCTTAAAGCCTTCTCATAGCCACTTAATACAAAATCAACTTTGTAGTTTTTGCTAAAAACATTGGCAAATAAGTCGATATTGTAGGTTTATCATTTTAGTTTGAACTCACATGTTGGGACATCGCTGAAGCATTAAATCGATATCCTCCTTGATGGGAAAATGTCGTTGATAGTCCACAACAAAACTTTGGGCCGAGAGGCATTCTTGCAACAAATCCACCAATTGTTGACCATGACCTGCCTCCAATTGAGCCTGAACTATGGCACGTATCACAGCTAGAAATTGTTGACGCACTTCATTTAGCCATCGCAAAGACGGTGCTTGAGGATTGATCGTATAAATGTTTCTATACAGGACTGGCACAGTCAGATCATAGAAATTTGCAATACTGGAAATAAGAAAATTTTTAGTTTTTGAATCTATGCAAGTGACAGATGTGTGGATCTGACAAACCTCTGTCCAAGGCGCAGTTGCTCCATGATGTCTAACAAATTCTTCACTTCGCCGCTTAGTGCCATCAGCACACGCAACGTATGGGAGCAATCCAAGGCGAAGAGCACAACATCATCGTATGGCGTTTCAGTAGAATCAGCATCTAGAAATGCTCCGCCACCAGCTCCTTCGCATCCCTCGTTCTCTACTTGTATTTGCATGCTAAGAAATGCATTCTCATAAAATGCTAAGCCTTCACGCAAATCCTTCATATAATCCGCTGGTAAATGAAGAACCACAGCAAAGATTTCTCGTAGCAATTGAAAATTTTGTGGATTCGCATCACCGAGGGCAATGATTATATCAAAGAGCAGTGGTATGGATATTAAATAATTGGTATACAGTAAATCGCTATGCTGCTGTTGGGTCATCCATTCGGTGGCTGATTCCCGGGCTGTGCATAGACGTAGAATTATACGCATTACCAGATTAAGAAGTTCCTCATAAAGAGTATTAGTTTGAGATGAATCATCGTTGGTACTTTCTAATCTGTAGAATGGATTGGCACGTTGCAGGAATGTGACTAAAGCGGCCATGGCTGATTCTTCGTACACCATATATGACCAGAATCTAAACAAAATAAGATATTGTAAAGAAATCTAATATATGTACATATACGACTCGACCCAATCATTACTCACTCATGTTGATTTAGGCTAAGTAGGAATTCGAAATCCTGTTTACAATTGTTTGCTCTATGTGTCCACTCTTCAAGAGCGGCTCCAGATTTAAGGCGTCCATAGCTAGCCATTTGGCAGAGGTAGCTACTAAATGGTTTCTCCCGTCTAACCCAATGTTCATCCTAAAAGGGAAACATTAAATTGCAAACAAATATTTCACAATGTGTGTGTTTCTATTTGCTTACCAGAGCTGGTATGTGACTTCGAACACCATCTTCGCCATTAAGGGTTATTTTTAGTTCATTTAATGACAATTTCTGGGGATTCCAATTGTTGTTATTATTATTGTTACTTGTATCGTTGTCCAGCATGTTGTTGTTGTTGACTAAAATCTGTAACTTTTGGCCATATTATATTTACTCTGTGGAGCCTAGAGACGGCAAATACGTTAACAAGATAAAAATCGATAAATATCGAAAATTTAAATGACAGGGATTTTTAGTATTTTCCAACACTAGGCTAGAATCGCCTACGCTGCAGTTTCGTATGTCTGCGTGGGCGGGCAGTGGCAGGGGGTGTGTCATATTTCGGTTAGAGAACTTGGAGAGTAACATAATTCAAATTATTTGGAAAAATTTTCGAGCATAAATGCCGGCATACACTGCGCAAAATTTCATAGAAAAAGGCAAAAATAAAAAATATAAAAATATATATATGGATTTGTTTCTATTAATGGCAATTAACAAAATTATTCTTAAATTTATAACCCTGTGTTTGAAAGTAAACAGTTTTAACAGTTATAGAATTGGAAACATTTATAACAGGACAAACTATTTAGAAGGCAACCAAATCTAGGTTTGGAAACAAAAACGAGGACAAATATTTAGTCGAAATTGAAAAAGGGATAACAGGCTTAATTCATTTTTTTCCCGTGTACGCTACTTAAAAGGCGGGCAACTGATAAACATTTTTGTACGCTCCGAGAGATTTGATTATGTATGTATTTTTTTGTTTTCTTTGCTCTGAGCTAAGCAATATTCTGTAGTAAGAAACAGACGCTGGACATATATCTACGCCGTTCAGTTCAATTTATTATTAACACTCTTATGTAGATTTAATTGTTAAACTATGTATATATTTAAATTGAGTGTTTTAAAAATTCTCTCTCTTTTCATATATATTTGATTCTGATTCCATGAGTAACGATTTCATATCATCTCAAAGTTGGTCAAAATAATAGTAACTTAAAATAAAGCATTTTTAGCCTTAATTTCAAATACTTTTTTTGTTGATCTAGTTATCTTAGCAAAGTAATCTAAATTCAACCTGCCAACGAATGCTTGATTTATAGAACATTATATTTTTAGCATTCTACAAGAACCTACCCTTTCTGTAAAATCGAAGTAAAAATTAAATAACTTTATCGTCTTACAAAGATGCAGTAAGTTAAAATAAAAATAAATAATAAATATAATAAAACGTATAATTATATTAAATATAATCTTTGCAGACGTTCGAATAAAGTTTCAGACATCTATTTGGCAGCCAAGCAGCTTGTCCCACGAAATGACTCGAGGGAAATGCCAGTGGAAATATTGGTAGAAGATACCGTCGACGGTAAGATAACACATGTGTACGCCATCTCTTGGGATGAGTCCTTGAATTACTTGGCCGCAAAGTTAAAATCCATGGACTTGGAACTACTCTCTGTAGTGATAGTGTGCCAAATGTCAAATCACTGCATGTGGCTAAAAGCGAAGTTGGAAGAGAGAGATGTGAAAGACATCCTGGCATGTCATCATCCTAATGAAATCAAGACAATAAGGCAATGCTGGCCCTATTTGGTAAGTGGTTGGCTAGATGGTGTATCTCCGACAATGTGATTGTCCTTAATTTTGATAACTTTTTGCAGATGTATCAAAAGGTTTTGATCATTGGTTACGATCTAATAGACCAAATGCAATTGGGAAACAAAACCATTGATGTATTAGTGCTTGATAATATACCCGAGGCTGGATTTCAAAACCTGAGCGATGACATATTATCATTTTCGCATCTACGTTTTCAAATGGATAACTGTATAACATCTTATCCAGATCAAACGGCCTATGGAGTCAGCCACGCCAATGTGAAAAATACTGGCTGGTATAATATAAATCGTGGTGTTATGGCATTTAGCCGTTTTCCTTTGATACACTGTGATTTTATTACTGGAGTTTCTGGCATCTCAATCAAAATTAGAACTTCGATGATGAAACATTACGCCATAGATAAGGCACGCAAAGTGCAACGTTTTGCATGGTCGCATTTGTCCTATGGCCATTCAATGATCATGATTGGCCACGAGAAATGCGGCAAATCTTGGTCATTTGTACCAATATTGTCTCAGCGCATTTACAATGCCATCAAGATGGGAAATTTCGAATGGGCTGGACCCATATGCATTGCAGTGGTCGTCAATATGAGTGAGGGTGAAATATTGTCCAAAATTATGCGTAAAATGTTGGACTTTTGTTCCACCGATTGCGGCAACGTCACTAAAGTTGTTACCCTATGGAATAGCAGTTGTATTACCGAAGTGTCCAAAATATTATGCCGACCCTGTGGCATATTGATCATCACAATGGAATTGTTGTTGCAACTGCAACAATTGGAGAGGCCAGGTTATTTAATTTTTGATCCGATGCACTTGCGTTCCATAGTTGTGGACAATCTGGATAATATGCATCGCATTAATCCAATAAAATTCGTCAAACTGTTCAATTGGTTAATGGAAAAATTTAGATTTAATATGACGCAAACACAATTGATTATCACCAGTCGCCTATGGATGGAGGAACTGATGAGATCTCAATTAATGACCGTTCTTCCAAGTATTTTAATAATTTTTGAGGATGGATTGGAGGCTAGTGCTTATGGAGGAATCGAAATAAACCTGAAATTTGTCTCGGACATTGACCATGACAAGGGTATGACACTTTTGAGGAAACTCAACGATTGTAATTTGAAAAAAGAACGCATTGTAGTTGTCTGCCACAAAACATCCGAATCTCAACACTTGAGTGAATTGCTAAGCGCCAATCGTTTTCCTCATACGCATTATAATCCGACGAATACCATTATCAAGAAGATGCAATATGGAATGAAAGGTATTATCATTATCACTGATGATATGCTGCCGTATCTAAAGTGTGGCTACATCGATCTCTTGATATGTTATACCCTAACGAATAGCTGGCATCGGTATAAGACTCGTTTCAATTTGTTTTATGCCAACTATAAAACTCCCGAAAAGTCACCAGCTTCAGCACTAATTATCTTTAACGAAAATGATACCAAACAGGCTTGGCTTTTCTGTGATTTTCTTCTAAAACATGATCTGACAATGCAACATGAATGGTTCGATCATCTCTACGAATTCTGCCTCCAAGAGGAGATCATTGAGCCACGCCCTAATGTTAGTCTTTGCACGCAGTTAGTATCGTATGGCAATTGTTACAGACGTTCCTGTAGATATCGACATCGGCCTATGGCCAATGAAATTGAGTTACCAAATTATTTGCCCAATCGGGGTCGAATCTTTTTTAACATTTTGGACGTGAGTAGAGACAATTTTTCTGTTATTAATTGTTAACTAAATTTTGAATTTTCAGTGCACTTCCCCAACCACTTTGATAGTAAAACCTCTCGTATATCATGACCCACCATATCCAAAAATATATCAAAATATAAGTATGCCAAATGGCGTTCATGCCTATTATCGACAGAAGGTGAATCGAATTCCCCTAAAGAATCTATCCATTGGTGTTATATGCATTGTAGAGTCTAAGAATTGCTATCAACGTGCCGCTATCGTTGGCTTTGCCAGCGATGTAATGGTATGTGTGAGACCATTGGATTGGGATGTCAAATGCATGGAAATATCTAAAACCGAACTATACGAATGCCATGCAGCCTTTTCCGCTCATATGTCACAGGCCATTGAGTTACGTCTGACTGGGATTATGCCATATAGCATGGATCGTCTATGGACCATCGCTGAAACACGTTATGTTCGTCATAAGTTCTTCAGGTTACCCTCAGATACCATTTATTGCGCCAATATTGATTTTGGAATCAATCATGTTCTATTTGTGAATACCGTTTATTCTAATAATGGAGCGGATCTAAAAGCGTTTTTACTTAACCGGATGAATGTCTATGATGATATATTTGTCAAGAATCGCTTTATAGACTTATCTATCAAAGCTTTATAATTTGAGAGGCCAATTGTATTTTATATAAAAATGTATTGTAAAATTTTTAAAAATAAATAAGAACATTTCAAAAATAAATAAAATCTTTTGCCATAATTATGTTAGAACCAAACGTTTATATGTATGTTTGTTTATTTATATTCATGCTTCATTTTATGCTTGACAACAAAAGGAAATGTTTAATCAATATTTGCAATTGGCATAAAATATGTTAATATTGGCCACAACACAAAATCAGTTGGCAAAAAATGGCCAAAAAGGGTGGTGTACAGCAACTACAAGCGGATATCAGTTCCGATGAAGAATTCGAAAAATTTCTTCAACGACCAGGACTACTAAGTAAGCAAATGAAAGCGAATATCCTTTTTGATATCTCTAATTAATTTGTTTAATATGTAATCTAATTCAAATTTAGTTCTCGATATCTATTCGGAATGGTGTGGACCGTGTCTTGGCATGGTTGGCAGTTTGAGGAAAATCAAATTGGAACTGGGCGGCGATAATCTCCAATTAGCCATTGTATGAAAAGAAGAAGATTCTACAGTTTTTACTCTATTAATGATTATATATGTATATGATATGTACATATGTACCTACATTTGTTTCGTTTTTGGTTTCCTATTTCAGTGCAAGGCTGGATCGATTAGTTCTTTGGCCAGATTCAATAAGAAAAGTGAACCAACTTGGATGTTTGTAACGGTAAATTTGAAACTAAATTAACCAATTATATTCAATCAATTGGAACTTATGTTATTTTTTATTTTTTTTTTTTGTATATAGAATGGCAAAGCCATTAATATAATGTTTGGTACCGATGTACCGAAATTGGTGGCCATGATAACCAAAACATTGGCCTCGACCATGGCCAAAGAGACACAGCATTATCATTTCTATGAGATAACGGAATTACAGCCAATCGAATTGGAACAGCAACGCATTAAGAATCTGGCATTGCGACGTGCCGAAGAGATCGAGGAGGAGGAATCGAAAAAGAAACGGATCGAATATTTACGTTTCGTTACCGATACCATAATGGAGAATTTACCCGATATTGGCATAACAGTGTTTGGACCACAAGTGAATCGGGATATGTTTAAAAAGCTAGCCGAACCGGCTGATCCCTTAAAGATTCAGTGCAAGGATCGTAAGGTATTCGCCATAACGGAGAATGATATGAATACCGTTAATTTTGCTGCCGAAAATCCATTATCACGTGAAATAATCGAACAGCTGTATGATAAGGAATTGTTAATGTGTTTTTGGAAAGTCGAAGAAATTCTGGGAACACCGCCAAATGTCCTAAGGCAATATGCCCATGAGTTGACCAAGGAGACAATTAAACCGCCAGATGAATTCAATGAGGAAGAGATTATAGTACCACCGTTGATAGTTCCATTGGAAATGAATATGGAAATTGTTGAAGAAACTCCAGTAGCTGAGGAACTAACAAATGAGAATGTTGTAAATGAAGCTACCACAATAGAGACAGATAAGGGTGAGGAGGCTGAGGAGGCGGATGAGAATGACCAGGGGAAAGAGGAAAAAGATGAAGTGCCTCTGGAGCCGCCAGAGCAGAAAGTGAAAACGAAAATCATTAAAATTCCACCCATTTGGGTGCCAAACGATCAGCGTACTCATGCTGCTCTCATTTATACATACTTTCGGGCACAAACCTCAGGATTCTTGCCACCCGATCCGGTTCCGGAGCCACCGCATATTATCATGACTTTCGATTCGTACAAAAAGAAGGATTTGGCCCATCTGTTAGATGTATATCGTGATGATATACCACTTTATGGCTTTTTTACCAGCGATAAATGGGAGAATGCCGTTTTTATAGCCAATTCAGTTGACAAATATAATGCCAAACCCTATGTGCCGTGAGTATATTCAATACTATTCAATATTCATAGATATAACTTTGATTTCACTTAGCACTGATAAAATTATTGTAAAAGTCAACAAAGTCAAAGGCAATCCGGCAATGCCGCTTCTAATGGCGTTTGGTCCTAGCTATGTTAGTCCCAATTCGGTTATTGGCCATCAGGAGGCTGGAAAATTCTTTCCACCAACATACAAGTCTGTCCTCCAAGAGGAAGCCGAATTGCTTGCCGTGAAAACGGAAAAACCCAAAAAACGCAAAAAGGTAAAAGTTCAAAAATCGCAAAAGTTACAATGAACTAATATTCTTGTCAAACCCTTTGCATCCTTAACAGAACAAGAAAGGAGCTGAGGCAGATGCCGGGAATGAGGACAAAATTGATTCGGCCAGTAATCAAGATCAGCAAGAGGCAAAGACTTCCCCAGAAGAGGGTGCTTCCACCACCAGCAGTGGCGAAGATAGCTGTGAGAGTCGGCCACCAACGGCAGATGGTCAAAATGTTGAGGCAGTAGCCTAAGATGAAGGATATAGTTGATCCTAAAAAACTCATTCAAATGTATGCCAGCAGAAAAATATAATTTGTAGAAGTAACTTAGGATCTACGTGGATCTAAGTGTTCAGTTGGTGATATTGTTCTTGGGAATCAAAATAAATAAATTGGGTTTTTTTTTTGAGGATTCGCCATTTGTACTAAGGTAAGGACTATAAGTGCATGCATTTCTAATTGGAGTCGCATTGAATATATAGACAAAACAACATTAACCAACACTTAAATGGTATGGCAGTCTTTCTTGGACCAGTCTTGTTTATTTCTGGTCACACTGCTGAAGGCGAAGCAAGCCAACCCAACCAATTTCTGTTAGCGAATCGAGAAAAATTATATTGAATTGCCGCTATCGCTGCAATTATTATAGACCTTTAACACAGGCAAAAGTGGAAGTGGTAAAAGATGTCAAAGGCTGATCAGGATCCAAATGCATCGTTAAGCATCATGGAGGTAAGTAATAAATAAATCAAAGCGGTATCCCAACAGAGGAGACCACCGCGTCACAAATTGGCGCATAAAAAATGGGGAAAATTAATTAAACATCCTTCCATCATATACATACACACATACATACATATACTAACTATCATATACGGTCTGCGATCTTGTTTCTTTAATAGCAAATCAAATTGCTGATCAAGCCACCACCCAATGAGGATGAGAAGCAGTCACAGCGTTCGACAAATACAAAGCATCCATATTACAGGCGTCCGGGACGGGGACATAATCATGATTTCTGTGACGCCTGCGAGGAGGGCGGCAATTTATTATGCTGCGATCGTTGCCCCTCTAGCTTTCATTTGCAGTGCCAGTGAGTATATAGCTAGGATTGTATGCTATCAGGATGCCTTATACCGGGATCTTTATTTGCAGCGATCCACCGCTTAGTGAGGAAGATATACCGAGTGGTCAGTGGTTGTGTCATAGTTGTCGCATGGCCAAAATGTCACATCCCCCATCGTCGTCGAAGGCGTCGTCGGTGGAGCGTGTACCCTCGGCGGGAAGTGGTTCACGAGCCAATACACCATCGTCGGGTGAACTGGAGTCGATACCTTTGAAAATACGTAATTTACGCAAACGTAGCAACAGTGAACGCAATAGCACGGAGAAGCTGCTGTCCAAGATGCCACTGGCCATACAACGTGCCCTCGATCCCAATAAGAAGCCAACACCATTGGATGATGTTATACGGGCAGCAAGTATGCTGAATCCCCAGCAATTTGCATTGCCCGCCGAACTGGAGCTGCATGCCCAGTTTCCGGGACATGGCAAGGTGCAGCCTGTCCAGCCGGTGCATACGGATAATGGCCATCATGGTCGTAAGACTGGTGCCGGCTCTGCTGGAAATCAGCGACGCAATTCGAAACCATTCGAGCTGGACTCTCAGGGTTTGGTCCCATTGCCGGCCAAAACCTGTTTCTATTGCAAACGATCCTGTAAGCGAGCTCCGCTCATCTCTTGCGATTATTGCCCATTGTATTATCATCAGGATTGTCTTGATCCGCCGTTGACCGCATTGCCAGCTGGTCTCTGGATGTGCCCGAATCATGCCGAGAATTTCATCGTAAAGCAGATACAAAATCCAATCTCAATTCGTTATCACATATTTTGTTTGTTTTTGTTTTTAGGATGCCAATATGACCAGCAGCATCTCGGCAACAGAGCGCGTTAGATTATGGAATCGGTTCCATCAGCCTATGGACCATGAGAATGTCAAAATGGAGTTCTTTCGTCGCGTTAATACCCTCCATCCGCCATTCCGCATGAAATTGGCTGTCCGATCCCGCTGCCATATCGATATACCGGCCATTGTCCGATACCATTATGAGCATCCGCCGGCTCTGTTGCCCTCCATGAGGCAAACTTTGCGCTATGACCGGGTGAAGAGACGCAAAATGCTGCCAACAGCCGTCGAGGAAATCTCCAGGGAGAGTGTCACAGAGTCGCTTTTAAAGGATTTGGAAGCATTGCGCAATGCTCGTGCCAAATACCGTGAGATTCAAAAAGAATACGGTCTTGCAACGACGGAAGGCAGTGACACGCAAACGGATGACGATGATGACGACAATGATGAGGATGTGCCAGCGACTGGTGACGCGGCAGCGGTGACCAAGGAGCAGGAAGTGAAGGAACAACAGGGAGAGAAACAGGAAACGGCTGCGGCCGGAAAACTGAATGGAGAGCCATCCCCTGAATTAGGCTCCTCGACGGTGGAGCAAAAGCCGCAAATATCACCGCCACCGCCGACTGCTCCTCCCTTGGACATTAGTTTTGAGGACGACGAGGAAGACTCTAAAACCAATATCATCGATGCAGATCTCTGTCATTTGGATGTGGATATTATTAAAAAATTGGCTCATCAACGTCTCCAGCAGTTAGTGCAAGAACATCCAGAAATTGTGGCCCAATATAAGAATCGAACAGCTGCCCGTCGATTGCGTCAACTGTCTAGCTCAACTCGCTCCGGTTCTGCGTTAGCTACCACTGCCCTTCAAGGCCAATTGGCTCCGGAGGACATCAATCGATTCTCGTTGGTCTTTACCAGCGAAACGTCTGCCATTTTGGCCCAAAAGAATGGCAATGCCGCCGATGAAGACCCACTAATGGCTCTGCATCCGGCACTTGCCACAGCTGCTGCCATTGCAGCGGCTGACGCTGCCGCCGAAAGCTACAAGCCACGCTGCCGCAGCGACACAGAGAAAGCCTACGAACTGGCCACACGCCTCGAGCTGCAGCTGCTCGATTGCAAGGTCAGGGCCCGAGCCGTGCTCACTCCCCTTGGGGATATGCTCGAGGATAGTCGATGGTTCAGTTCCCTGGGATTGGATCATTCGATATTTATGCGCTATCGCACTCTCTATGTTGGCTATGGCGGCCATTATACGCCCTCCACTACTCTGGCTCACACAGAAACTGTCGATCTGTCCGCCATCGGCTATTGCTCACGCATCTCTCCCCAGCATGCCATTATCTTTTACGACGAATTTTCCAAATCCTATGAGTTAATCAATTACTCTGAATTCGGAACCGAAGTTAATGGTCAACTATACACATGCGATATGACCGATCATATGCCAACACATGCTGGCAAGCGTATGCGAGTCGATGATGCGGAACTCAAGAAGCGTGTGGACGATCTCCTTGACAAACGTCGTCACATTCATCGACAGTTTGATCATAAAACGAAAAGGAACCCCCAAAATAGGTAAGCTGGTATATTGAAACGTATATTTTACATACTTTCCTAATCCTTATTGCTGTCTATCCAACTCTAGAATGGCGCCGGTTGTGAAGCCCTCTTGCCGATGTCTACAGCGGAATTCTGGTGATGGTAGTCCGCCCATGATATCGGGCGCTTGGGAGGGATCCGCTGTCCTGGCTCATGGCAGCTTGTTGCGTTTCGGCTGTCTATCGTTTGTGTTCTCAGTGCCGTCGGTAGAGCTGAGCAAGCGTCAAACGTAGAATGTCTTGATCAACATTATCCCCTTTATCATCATCATCATTGTTGATCATCCTTTCTCCTGCTTCCTCTTTCATTGGGTATCGTCGAAGCCGTCAAAGGCCAAGTGGGGCAGCTATCATCATTTTACTATCATCCACCCAGTTTCCCTACATCAGATCCCCCCCTCCTCCGATGACCATCCATATACATAGATACTAGGCTTAAGCAAAAACAAAACAAAAAATCCCCAGTTAATTGAACATAAAAATAATATTTAACTTTTTTTTCGCATAGCAACACAAAAAGAAGGAAAAAAAAAATTGAAACATTTATATTACAATTATACATACATATATTAAGTCTAAAGAATTTCTTAAACCAATAACTCAAAAAAAAATATATAAAAACAAGCATATGGTTCTATATATATTTCTATCTCTTTCTCTTTCCAATCTTTGTAATTGTATAAAGTGCAAAAAACTAAACATAATAAAATCATAAAAGGAATATAAGTTGAAAAAATTGATTTTTTCCAGTAATCCTTAAAAAGCTTTAGGATTGAGAATTCTATAAAAGATTTGAGTTATGCATTTGGCATCAATCTATGCTAAAAAAAGAACGTTTATGGAAAAACAAATAATTCGTTGACAAACTTATGTTTTCAATTAATTTATATTTACTTTTCAACCAAATGCTTTTCAAACATGCATCTGGTTAAGGCATACAATATAAAGAACAAGAAGATATAGGGGAGAGTATATACAGTAGTTACCACTGGGATTGGGCTTGGTTGGTTGTGTGTGTGTGTGTGTGTGTGGGGGAGGGGGGATATTTTTAGGTGTACAATACATAATTTGCTGTTTAGTTTCTGTGGGAAATAAGTACGTGAGTTAAATTGAAATGAAAATTTTTGTTTAGTTGCTTAAATGGATGCACTGCATCCACGGTGATTTGTGTGTGTGTGTGTGTGTGTGTATGAGGAGATGGATGTTAAACTGCTGCTGTCTGACTGGACTGAGCCTGTTGTTGGTCTTGGCCACTTGTCGTTTTGGCTGCATTCCTTGTGGCTCGTGAACGCTCCCATTCGACTTTATGTTTACGCTTCGTATGATGATACATATTCGATTTGGAGCGAAATTCCGTAGGACAGAAGGCGCAGGTATGCAGCTTGACTCCAGTATGTGTGGCAAAGTGCTCCTACATAAAATATATTCACATGAAATCGAAGGAACAACAGATAAGGGATAAAGTTAACTCACCTCTAGATAGCGTTTCATTTTAAAGCATTTGCCGCACACATCGCAGGCATATTTCGCCTTGGTCAGACACCGATGGTTCTGGCCAGGCAATTCGCCACAATTTGCACAAATCGAGGATGCAAATATTGACGGAGGTGCAGGTGCGGGTGCAGGTGTTGATGCTAATGGTGGTGGTGCTGCAATTGATGCTGCCGATGATTGCTTCTTATGCAGGTGATTGGCATGAGATGGACGCTCTATGGAAGTAGTTGTACCATGATGTTGATAGTTACTGCAATGGATTAAGAAGAAATTAGAGGGAACTGAAATTTATTTGACTTTGAATTTGTCTTACCTTGCTGCAGCTGCAGCTGTTGCCATGGAACTAGCCGCCGTGGTCATTGCATGGAAGAGATCCTGCTGATGTTGTTGTATGAGACTCGCACATAATCGTTGCTGTAGACTATCGACAGCACTGGCTGAAGCACCTATACCTCCTCCTCCTCCTTCTGGGGTAGTGGAAGAATTACTTCTGCTATTACTGCCGCTGATGTTGGTATTAAGAGAAGCGGCAGCCACTACAGCAGCAGCCACAGCATTATAGTTGGCCAACATTAGTTCGTTCTCTTTGAAACGTTTGTGGGGCAGCAGATTGGTCACTTGTTCCTCCGAATTGCTGTCACTGCTCGCGTCGTCGCTGCATTCCACCGTGGACTGAACCTTTTTGGGTGAGTGCGTTTTGCGCCTACTTATTGAACGGGTAATGGGCTGGGGACGTGATTTGGCTTTGGATAGAGATAAATTGATGGCTTCCATTGGTTCATTTTGTTGCAACGCTGGTTGAGGAGGAGCCGGAGCCGGAACCGGAGTGGGAACGGAAGTGGAAACAGGTGCTGCAACTGGAGCAGGAACCGGAGTCGGCAGAGGAGGTGGTGGTTCATCAATTGGCTCTGTTTTAATATGGACAACTGAGGCAGACACCGGTACCACAGGTGGAGGCTGTGCCGCTTGTTGACTTTTTGCCGCATCCCGTTCCGCTCGGGCTTTAAGCCACTGAGCTGTGTGTTTGCTCTTAACATGCGTATACATATTGGATCGACAGCGGAAGGCCATCTCACAATAGGGACAAGCTATGGGCCTGTCGCCCGTATGCGTGGCTATATGCTCCTCTAGGTAGCGACGCATTTTGAAGGATTTCTCACAGAACATGCAAGGAAATTTCTTAGCATTTGCATCCACCACGCGACTAATATAGACAGCCTCATTGAAATCATGTGGTTCCACCTTGACTATGGACACCATATCCTCAGATTCCACCTCTGCTTCGGCCTCAACCTCTACACCCTCAGGCTCCAATATCTCGACCTCTGGATCCGCCTCATCTCCACCCTCCTCCGACCAGTTGACGTCGCAATCAATTTCCAGAAACTGACTGCACAATGTTGTCTGCTTTAGTTCCACCAGTTTCCAGAAATTATGAAAACTCTCCAACTGGGCCCGACACTCCCTGCATATGCTCGTGGAGATGGCATCATCCCGGGATAACTGAACCAGAGAGAGAGAGTGAAAGATGCAGAAAAGGAGATAAAATGAGCTATCCGAGATGTGGTTAGAGTGCTATTCAGTTACTTACGCAGAGATACAAATGAATCGAAATCAATTGCACCAAATAGCTTTCCGGCGTTCCTGTTTTTTGATTATTGTTAATATTATTATTGTTGTTGTTGTTGCTGTTGCTGGTGTTGCTACTGTTAATCCCCGTTCCATTGTTTTCGTTGGTGGTGCTGCTGCTGCTATCGTTATCGACCGCTGTCGCCCCCGTCCCCGTTGGCGAGGCCGTACCAAATAGAAAAACGGCATTATGCTCATCTAGTGTATTTAAACACAGCCGACAAATCATTGCGGGCAACACCTTTAATTGTCTAACAATAAAATTAATATATTTTTATTAAATTTTAACATTTAAGCCAGTGTAACCGTCTAACTGAATCGCAAAAATACCCAATCTGCTTAACAGAATGCGTTAACAGTGCCCCATTCTCTGCTGTTAATTTACATTGCAATTAAAGATGGCATTCAAAATGTATCGATCTATCGATAGTGGAGACCATTTCTAACGAAACTCATTTATCCAGTTTGCTCACTTTGAAGAGAGAAGCTCTCAATTTAAAGAGTGAGCGACTCTTTTAAAAGAGAGCGTTATTCGGCCTGTGGCGAATGCAATCGCACTGCGACAAAATTCTATTGGCGATTCGCGAGGAGTGAACAGCTGTGTTCTGTGTTTTGGTTTTAAATTTGCATTATAATTTCAACTTTTGTATTGTTCACAATGAACGGGCTACCGCAAAGTAAACATTATAATCTAACCCATTACCAGCAGCGTTACAACTGGGATTGCGGCCTATCCTGCATCCTGATGATATTGTCGAGCACCCAACGGGATCAATTGCTAAACAATTTTGAAGCCATCTGCAGGGAGGAGGGATTCGGTTCCAGCACTTGGACAATTGACTTGTGCTATTTGTTATTGCGCTATCAAGTGCGTCATGAGTACTTCACCCAGACCTTGGGCATTGATCCAAACTACACCCAACACACATACTACTCGAAAATCATTGACAAGGACGAGAAGCGTGTGACGCGCAAGTTCAAGGATGCCAAGGCTCATGGCCTGCGCGTCGAGCAGCGCACCGTTGACATGGAGGTGATACTAAGGCATTTGGCCCGTCATGGTCCCGTGATATTGTTAACCAATGCCTCGCTCCTGACCTGTGAGATATGCAAACGCAATGTGCTCGAGAAATTTGGGTAAGAACGCTATAAAAACATATCCAATGACACTAAAGACATGACAATTCATGGGAATTGGTGCCAAGTTGTTTTCATATCTCTTGTATTGCCCAAAATACACGCATACCCATAAAAAGCTATGCCGGACACTATGTGGTACTAAGTGGCTACGATATGACCAGTCAGAAGGTCTTCTATCACAATCCCGAGGTGCACGATGGCCGTGAGTATTCCAAGAATCCAATAGCCAATCTCTTTTAAGCTCTATTTCCCTTCCTCCTGCAGATATCTGTCAATGTCTAACCGAGTCCATGGATGTGGCACGACGTGCCTATGGCACGGATGAGGACATCATTTTTATTTATGATCAGCAACAATCTGCGGCTGCTAGCGGTTGTCAATAAGGATGAAGGAATCTTTAGCTACATATAGTGTACCTGTGCCCAGCAGCAGCAGCAGCAGGAGCAGATTACAATGAAGAAGAAGAAGGAAAAAGAATATCTTGTCTTGTGATAATTATTGTGTATCAAAGGGTTTTTACTTGGTCGCATGTGATCCTCTACTAATAATGTATTTCAAATGGATTCCTTTATGGCCAAGTGGAAAGTGGAGTATGACCATGGAAGTTTGACGATGGCATTTGCTTGAGCTAAGCTAGGCTTAAAAGAATAAATAACTTTGTTGATGGCTTTTAAACTAGCATTATCTTTCTCTCGCTCTCCCTCGCCCCCCCTTTCCATTTATGTGATATATTTGGCAATGTTTCGCAAAATAATATTGTATGTTTTATTTGATTTATTGTATTTTCGGCGTTTTTGCAGTTATGGTCCCCCAATTACAAAAAAAGACAACAACAATAATTACACACGATTATGTTAACAAATATATATATGTATGTATGTGTATGTATGTATGTATGTATAAACTCTTATTTATGTATATCAAACAGTATTCGATTATATAGTATATATATATTCTCATATAAAGTTGATGACTTTACTCCTGTTCTCCTTCTTCTGTGTGCCCATCCTCGTTATCACAATTCCTCAAGTGTTTAATCAACAATTGCAGCTTCAGATGCGGCGCCTCAACGGGCAATATTAACTGATCATTCTTATCCTTATATTTGGCATACAATTGCTCAGAAGCCATCTCAAAGCCATTCGTGCGCAATATCTTTTGTGAGAAAATGCCAGTGGCATCGGCCTTTAGCAATCGAAAGCGATATGTTTGGGCCAACAGTTCGGAACGACGCACCAGCTCCTTGGCCACACCCTGGCCACGGTATCGACCATCCACCGATAGGATACGCACATCGAATATACGGTCTACATTGAAACAATTGAAGAGGTCGGCTTTCAATATTTGTCGATAGATAAGTTCAAGTATTTTAACAAATTTCTCATCGTCACTCTTCACGAGACTCTTGAGGGCCTCTTCGGTTTCGCCGGGACGCAGAATGCCATTCAAAATGACACCAGCAATTTGTCCTCCATCCACACTGGCATCCACAGCCATCAGGCTTATGTCATCTTTGACCGTATTCAGGCAATGCTTCTCCAGCTCGTCATGTCCCTCGCCAGGACGACAAAGTTTCACCGCTTTATTAAGTGGTTCATCGGAAAAGAATGTCATCCGCAAGTGTTTGATGACATTATCATAATGCTCGGGACCAATCACTTTGTATTCCATATTAATTTCTGTTGCAGCTGCTACAAATGGATTTCTGTATGATGGTGGTTGAGGTGATCCTTTCTGTTCCTATGTGGCTTTGTAATTCATCTAGAAATTTGTGTGAAATGTTATAATTTCAGAGTCGTTTAGAATTTAACTAATGTTTAATATATCTCTCTCACTCTCTCTTTCTCTCTGTGTACAAGGGATTTGAAATGCGGAAACTTTGCTCCTCAAAGTATGCAATAAGCAATCAAAGAATTTGATTTTAAGGGCAATAAAAATGTATATTTGTGTGGCTATAAAATTATCCTCGATACTAAATTACATTTTTTTTTTTTTTATTTATGCAAATTTTTTTAAGAAAATTCATTTTTTTTCTCTGTGAGAAATTTAAAGATTTGTTAAGTCTAAAATCTGAATTTTCTTGTGTTAAAAATCATCAGAATCCCAACCAAAATTTGTCTATATTTTTCGTTCTTAATGAAAAAAAGACTCAGAATTCTACACTAAAAATAGTTAACATTGTATAATACAAAAAATTACCTGCAACAGGTATTTACATATTTATTTTAGGGCTAACTCTTTTCTGAGGTAAATTTCTGCAATTTTCCAAAAAAAAAAAAAACAATTTATTATGATATATGTATTATTGAAATCGGTTGACTATATGATTAAAAAATTCATTCGCCATATAATCGGTTTTAGGTTTTAGGTGCACACAAACGGAATAATCCTATTTATTGTGTGTGTGTGTGTGCGTGTGCGAGTGTGTGTATAGTACACACAAAACGGACTCAAATTCAAACGAATACTTGAATAACTCAATTACTTGGCACTTGACACTCGCAAGGACATTAAATTGCACTGAACATTTAGAGAGAAAGACACACCCCCCATTTAACCTCTGTGTTCTCTTCCCGCCTTTGCCTTTCTCCAAACATCCAAAAGGAGAAAATATAGAGATAAATACCGAGAGAGCGAGAGAGAGTGAGACACTGACTTATTCTTTTGCACTTCGTTTCACCATTTAACCATTTTGTTTTTTTGTTTTTTATGTCTGTATCTACAACTCTGCAAATTATTTACACATTTTGTACTTAAATGTATGGTTGTAGATAAAGGATTAAGGATTTTATGGCTTTTTGATTTCACAGAACGGGCCAAAGCGGAATAACAAAAATGTGTAACCTACTTGCGGGCGCTGCCAAATGAGAACTGTCGTCGGAGTGGCAAAAAGATGGAGCTAAAATCCAGCAGCAGCCACAGTAGCAGCAACAGCATCCCCCGGCTTCGTTTACTTATACATATACATACATACATACATACACACACAGACACACTAATACACACGCATAGTAGCATGTCCCTGCCTGGTCTGGCCCGAAGTGTACGCAGAGTGTACAATAAATGTTTGCCAGTGGCTTTATTCTGGAAGCCAAAAGGAATTAAACAATCCTACACAAATTTTGTTTGGATCTCACAAGTGATAAAACTCCTTATGCAAATAAACTAAAAGTCTACATTTCCAAATTCAAAAAGTGGAAATGTATAAAAAAATTTTAATTTGATCCTATGCTAGGTTTACAGAATTCAATAGAGAGTCGCCTTCGGCAACTGTTCGGCTTACACAATTTGCGATTTGCCGATCGTGTGTTTGACACCTGGTGAAGTTCTTTGCTCTTTTTCTCTCCCACTCTCTTTTTTTTCAGTTTGAATTCGCCGCTTGTTGTGTTCAGTTGGCCTTTCGTTAATTGTTTTTTATTGGTGCGTTGAAACGGTAAATAATTAAATCTGTGTCAAGTTTTTGCAATTAATGCCAGGAACTTTGCTTTCGATCAAAAAATAATAAAAAAAAAGGAATAGAGAAAAACTTAATTGCACCCGCCAGTATTGTAAAATAATGGCAAAGCAGAACAAGAAAGAGACAAGACACTGACGCTCCTTCAGATGTTGTTGTTGTTGTTGTCCGCTTGTCATGTAGTTAATTTTTTAACGGCATTTGTATTACTTTCGTAGTATTCGAAATCGATAAAGTTCTTGGCATTGTCTTTTAAACGTTTATATTTGAATTCAATTCGGTTTAGTGGTTTCTGTGTTTGCCTTGCAAAAAAAGTACAACGAAAAACGTAAAGGAAGATGAAGATAATAAGAAATGCGATTTGCCTACGCCGAAGCTCTATCGCAGTCGCGTGGCCATACAAGCAAAGCATAGAGAGAGAGAGAGCGAGAGAGGGAAAGAACGAAAGCAACGCGCGCTTCAGTGTTTATATGTGTGAGTGTGTGCAAAAATGATCAAGTTGCGTTTTGTTTTGTGTTTTCTTTTTTTTTGTGTTTGCGCGTGAAGTTTTTAGCAAGACAAAAAATGTATAAACAGGAGAGAAATGTTTTGTTTGTGTTCCTGCCTCTTGTATGCGTATTAAAGAAAAAGCAAAGAGTTAAAGATTACTTGTTAAGGTAAGCGATTTTTATACTGTTTTTCAACTTATTTTTGGTTTAAAAATGTTATTTGAGAAATTTTTGTGACTTTAAATGAAAAACGAAAATGATTTCAAATGCAAAAATGTGTAATAGAGTGTAAAAGTTTACAGCTATTGTTTGAGTTGCTGTTTTGTAGCCTAGTGTAATTTATATAGGATTACTCCCCTTTGGATATGCCCATGAAGTACGCAGGATGCGTGCTGTGCTGTTCTGTGTGTGTGCGTGTGTGTGTGTGTGTGCGTGAGTGATTGCCTGGCCGTGACTTATGTATGGCAAATGCCAATACGTCCCCCCCCCCCACTCCAAAAAAAGCCAGAAAAGAAGCTCTTTGTTCTATGATTGCCGCCGCGTGTCTACCAACAACTGCCACCCAACTGTTGATTCTCCTCTCCCTTTCTCTCTCTCTCTCTCATGCTTTTTCCTTTGCAAATAACAATGAGGTTATGTGTTATGGGGAATATGTATGGCTTTATATATGTACATATGTATGTACATATGTATGTATGTATGTATGTAATGGAACTGTTCTCTCTTGTTAGAATTAGTGTCTACGTGTGTGTGTGTGTGTAAAAGTGAAGGGGGTAAAAACGGAAAATTGTTGATCCTAAATGAAACAACTCATAAAGTTTAAGCATAAAATTGACAATGAATAACAATTGGGCATGAAGTAAAATAAATTGTTATGCAATTTCAAATATTTTAGGAAACAAAGAAAAGAGAGAGCCACAAAACGGTTTTGGGGAATACAAATATGTATAGTTTTAGCTTGTTATAAAAGGTCTGATTCGAAATATAGTTAAAATTGAATTTATATATGTAAATGTAACATACATATGTTTACCTAAAAGGTTGAAGTAAAAAATGAATCGATTGGATGATATTAAAGAGAAAGGACAAACATAGTAGATCCTCGAAAATCACTATTCATCGATTAAAGACCCTTTTAATAATTAAGTTAAGTTTCAAAACGTCTATAAAATGTATTAAAATTACTTTACATTTCATAGAATTTGTTAATAGAATTGTCATTTAAGGGTCGTAGAATGATATTTAAGTGTCAGCTGAAAGGAAATTATTCTTTAAATTCTGAAAATACTAAATTGTCTTTATAATGGAGGACGTCCTGTGCTTGAATGCTTATTCTAAATGTTTGTAAGGTTTCAATTTGCAAGTGTTTACTGTATTTGATCTATTTATTTTGCAAAAATTAATATTCACCGCACAATAACGCCCATTTCCGCCCCACTCCCTTTTAAGGATTTTTTTATTGCATTCAACCAAAAAAAAAAAAAAAAAATAATAATAATAATAATAGACTTAGACATCCCCCATTGAGGGGGATTCCCCATCCTCACTGGCACACATTCTTATGACATTCTCAGCCGCTTAAATGAATGTAGACTACATGGGAAGTCGAGACTCTACAATAGACTAAAGCTTAACTCTAAACGTTAACTAACTGTTGCTTGACAAAAAAAAAAAAAAAAACGAAAAACTGAAATGCTTGGGAATTCGTAAATGCTAAACGTTGGTCATGCATGCATATTCATTATATTAATTAATACACTCTATATACTATATAACTAGAGGGCGGTTGGGCATCTGCGAACCATATGAGGCACACACGTGCCCATTGTCTGGGCTGTGTGCTTTTTTTTTTTCGGTGACGGTCACAAGACGCATATTCAAATTGCGTGACAGCAACAGGCATTGGCAAACCATCCTCCTATACCCATCCATTCACATTCCCATCTCCATACTTCCATGCCTCCTCCATACCTACATAAAGCTACATTCATCCATCCAACCGGGTTCGGTGGGTCAAACGCACAAAGGTATTTCAAAGTCAGTGTCGATGCGTCGTTGAAAGTGCTCTGTGTGTTCAGTTCAGCTCAGTTCGTTCAGTTCGGTTCATTCCTTCGCTTTTCTCTATTGCTCGTAATATTCACGTATCTGTCATTTGCCATTGGCATTGCCATTTCCATTGCCATTGGCATTTCTTCTCTATTGTGCGTTAACGTTCTATACAATATTTTGTGCGTTTTGTTTGTTTGTTTTGTCGCTTCTTATTGACGGCAATCAGTTTCAATTTAAATCAATTTCATTTTAACGGTCATTCAAGCGAATTGGCATCACTGTTATACAGATTTATATAGATTTCATCGTTGAGTTACCCTAAGAATATTTTATTCCATGTGCGTGACACTTCTTCTCATCGCCGTCATCACCATCGACGTCGTGGCCGTCGTCGTCTTCGTTGTCATCGTCGTCGTTGTATATCCTGTCATTCCTTGCGCAATTTCAAACATATGTACATATATGACACATGTTGCATTGTCTGTGCAACATTTCTATAGCTTCCTCTTTGACTACAAACTATTGTGGCAAATCTTTCCAAGTATTTACATATGTATTTTGAGCATTCTCGTAAACAATCAAATAACAACTTTTGGAAAATATGTATATATTAATGATATACAGTTCCGGATAAACCATATAGCAGGACTAGCAAATGCCTTAAGGGGGACCCGTGCTATCGAAGACCTTTTAAATTTCCATTGGCATCAGTTTTTTTTGGCTTAATATTAAGTTAGCCTAAAGTATTCAATGATCTGTTTATTATATCTTGCCTCATCTCGACTTACATTGGAATTCAAATCTAAATGATTTGATGATTTAAAATCTCTCTTATTTGTCTGTTTTATTAACTTAGTCAAGATGCTTTTCTTTATTTTTCCCAAAATTGGCAGCAAGCTCAGAATAATTGATTGATGATTTCAATAACTTATAACCCTTACTTACTGATAAATTAAGAAAATAAAATGGGTGGATCAACTCCACCCAAGTCCTATGGACTATGGTTACAATTCCCGGATTACATCGCGTGCCAAATTGATTGGTAGGCACTGTCAAGTGGCTGACAGTTTTGGCCGGAACAGCTGATCAGTTGGTTGTCGTGTCATATTCAACAAAAACATGAAGAAGAAAGCATAAGTATGTGTATATGTAGATGTATATCCATCTATGGGGGCGATGGGATGGGACGCTAGATCTGTTTCTCTCGCTAGATTATTCTCCCACTCTCTGTCTCTCTATCCAATTCCTCTCAAACATTCTTCTCTCATTCGCATGGCATACTGATCTGCCTTCGTTTGACCATTCATTCTGTTGTCGCGTTGCTGTCGTCGTCGTTGTTGTCGTCTCTGGGCGCTGTCTCTATCGATCGGTGGTTCTTCTCGTAGCGTTTTATTTTTGTATTGTCGCATATATTTTGAGTTCAGTTAATATTTTTTGTTTTTGTTATTTATAGTTGAAAAATATTGTTGTTTTTTTTTTTTTGATTTTATGTGAGTTTGCTCTGTGCCAGTTGTAACAACAAAAACAAAAAATACACTTAAAATATTAACAAGAACAAAAGGGAAGAATAAATCAAAAAGGATTTACAATTTAGGATCACAAAGATGGCGGCCAAAGATCGTTTACCCATATTTCCATCGCGTGGGTGGGTATACACAAGAGAAAGAGAAGGAGAGAGAGTGAGAGAGCTGAAATTTTGATGTTTTCGCTTCGTTTAGGGCCCAAACTTTGATGAAATCTCGATTGGCTGGTGCCACTAAGGGACATGGTCTGTTAAAAAAGAAGGCCGATGCCTTGCAAATGCGTTTCCGTTTGATTTTGGGCAAAATTATTGAGGTAAGTCAAACGACAGCAAATACAATGATCAGTTGAAGATGTGTCATGCGTATTGTTGATATCTGTTTTAGACCAAAATGCTAATGGGTCAGGTGATGAAGGAGGCCGCCTTCTCATTGGCCGAAGTTAAATTTACCACTGGCGATATCAATCAAATTGTATTGCAAAATGTGACAAAGGCTCAGATTAAAATACGTACCAAAAAGGACAATGTGGCCGGGGTCACGTTACCAGTATTTGAGCCCTATCAGGATGGTGTCGATACTTATGAATTGGCCGGCTTGGCACGTGGTGGCCAACAATTGGCAAAGCTAAAGAAAAACTATCAGAGTGCAGTGCGTCTGCTGGTTGAGCTGGCCTCGTTACAGACCTCATTTGTGACATTAGACGATGTCATAAAGGTCACCAATCGACGAGTCAATGCCATTGAGCATGGTGAGAGAGAGAGATAGAGGGGGCTAACATTCAATTATCTTTTGATCTCATCATCATAATTGTTCTTATGATTATCTCCCTTTAGTTATTATACCACGCATTAATCGCACCATTGAGTACATCGTCAGTGAATTGGATGAATTGGAACGCGAGGAGTTCTATCGTTTGAAGAAGATCCAGGATAAGAAACGTGAGGCACGCAAGAGTGCCGATCGCAAACGGGAAGAGTTACGTCGTCTCGGCTATCAAGTGGCCAATGAGGAGGAAGTACAAAATATACTTGAAAAGGATGGCGATGAGGATTTGTTATTCTAAACAAAAATTTGTTAAACAAATAATTGAATACCTTACGAAACTGCAAAAAAGAGAAAACCACAAAAACCGCCGCCCAACCGCACCCTCCAACAAAAAAAGAAAAGAAAAAGGCAACTCAACTACCTCATCCAATGTTAAACTGATTCCCTTCCCCTTTCTTCATGCTACTTACTTACTTACTTACTACACAATGTGATCTAGTAATCGGGTTTTTATTATTGCTATTGTTGTTGCTGTAGGTTTTTTTTAAAATTACTGTTGTTGTTGTCAATTATATGCATATATAAATATATGTATATGAGTAAGTGATGTATCCGATCGTCAATTGCTAATTTGTCGAAAGAAATATACAAAAAAAAAAAATATATAATTCTTTATTTTATGACCCGATCGAAAATGTCTCATTAAACTGTTTATAGTCGCATTCAATTGCCCATTCTTTATGACCTATATGGCTATGGCCAAGGCAATTACCATAACTAAAACGAACACAAACACACACACACACAGACACAGAATGGTTGCCTTTACATATATATAGCTAAATGAATCTAATAAATCGACAAAAATTTGGCACAAAAATAACATCAAGAATCGAAACGTGCTCTCTTGTTAGATTAATTCATAAAAACTACTTTAAAATCAGCAGCAAAAATTAACTATATCTAAAGGTAGTCTCTTTCTTTAGCTATTCTAGAAATAGTTAGTTTGTTGATTTAATGAAAATGTGTTGTAAAGTATGTTTTGGAAAAACAATAGATTTTCATTTTAAACGAAGCTTCAAATAACATCTGACTCTTGTTCATCAAGCAGTTGAAATACGCTGCAAAACCATCGACAACATGGCGTATATGTAACAAGGAGAGCTATAAGCTTTCTTCAACTCAGTTTAAACTGTTTCCCATTCATCTAACTTGAAAATATAGACATGAATTTTTGAACCGTCTGATCCAGTCTATGTTTGAGCTACACAAATCTGTAGAGTATATGCTGCTGAAGTTGAAAACGGTTGGTTTTTCTTTCAGTGTAATGAGTATGCATCAGTTCTTCAAAAACGTGCCAAATCTCAAGGGGGGAGAGATTGACCTAAGTTAGCTGCTGAAATGAAGTTAAAAAAAAAAAACAGTTCTTGTTGTTGTTGTTTATGCATTATGTATTTTTATATACACATATATAAAAATCATTCATGTTTATTCATAATTCCATATCTTTTTTTCTTTTTTGGTATTTGTGTTTTGTTTTTTGTAGCTTATTCACGTAATAGTTTGACATTGACCACACTGTGTTCCGGTTTTTCTTTTGTTGTAGTTCTTAATATTTAGTTTAGATGCTAAATTTTAAATTCGGCTTGCTGTTTTTATTTTTTTGTTTATAGGTTTATTTGCTGATGGCAAACATGAAAATAATTTGCGTTCCGAATCATTGACTTTTTGAAAGTTATGTTGAGAAACAGAAGGCAAATCTCTGCAATAAATTATTATTACTTATTGAATAGTAAAATAGATCATTATTTAGGTATTCCCTTTTCATTTCATTTCATTTTTCGGTGACAATGGACTGTATACTTGCATGTACATATGTATAGTAAAATATTTATGTATTTTGTTTGTTTGTTTGTTTTTTTTTTTTTGGTACCGTTATATTCCAAGTGCTTTGTACTTTCTTTACAACGACAAAACACACGAATCTTTCATCATTCAGGTATGTATGTACATACGTATGTACATATATATGTGTAAATAACAAGCCAGATCTGTTCATTACAATCAGTGGAGGATCGTGGGGAAAGGTGGCTGGGTTTGAATATTGAATATCCTACAAATTTATCCTTTTTGCGATCCCCACAACTTTACTTGTCGATCCGCCACTGATAACATAGATATATATCGCCAGATATAACAGATATACATACATATAGGATATCTCTTATTAAGTAATTTTGTTTTTTGTTCACACAGAGACATAAAGACATAAAGCAGGACCGATATTTTTCGTGCTTCTTCTCTTCATCTTCATTTTCATTCTGGTCATTAAAAACATTCAACACAGACACGCACAGACACACATACACACAAATTTTGATTACTTACATATAAAAAGTTATATATTAAAAAAAAAAAAAATAGATATATTTTATTTATTTTTGCCTTCTTTTGCCCATGTTCGTTCATTCATCTGTGTAGTATTTTTCATTTGTTGTTCATTTTGTAGTACAGTTGCGCGCGTCTTAAAAGCTAGTTTAAAGTTACAGTTAGACTTTAGAGTTTGGAGTTTTTAAAGCAAAAGCGACAGATCTAATTTTAGCGTTTTTTTTATTTGTTTCCTTTTTCAAGCTTGAGGCTTCTCTTTTTGCAGTTGCTTTTTGGTTTTTGTTGCTGTTGTTGCTGCGTTTGTTGGTATAGGTGTTATTGTTGTTGTTGGTGTTGCGTTAATCGCTCCTGTTGTTGTTGTTGCTCCTGCTGCTGGCTTTTGTGACGTCATAAATATCTGCTGAGGAATTTGAGCGCCGCCGGCCATCACACATTTGTTCTGCAATTATATGTATATAGGAAAAGGCACAGAGACAGAGAGAGAGAGAGAGAAACAGTACGAGAAACAGAGAGAAATAGAGAGCAAGAGAGATAGAACACAATGTTGCAACAGAACCATAAATAGCACATAGCGCGCAGCATAGACATGGAAAGTAGAGAAAGATAACAAAAAAACAAAAATTTCATATGTTTATTTTATGTTATTCTAGTTTCTTTCGTTATTGTGTTATTGTTTCTTGCATGTGTTCTTTGTTTTTTTGTTTTTTTTTTGTTTTTTTTATATTGCTCATTGCAAAGTTTGTGTGTGGCAAACAAAGCTTAGCAAAAACGAAAGAAGCACGTGACAATTTGGGTGATGTTTTTGTGGATGGTTTGTTGGGAGTGGAGTGGAGGGCCAAGGAATCAGTGTGACCGAATGAAAAATGGCTAACCCTACAGAGACACAGGTTGTAAGATCAAACGATCGGTTACCTTTCCCTGAAAGCTCTTTATAAAATGTTGATTTGAGTTTAGAATCAGGATTACCGGAAACAAGAACAATTTTTGAAGGTTATAATCGGGGTCACCATGTAGTAGAAAAGACATTCGGACAAACTATACAACTGATTTAGCTACAATGCAATGAAAAACCTAAAAGAATAGTTCCTAAAAGTATGCTATAAATGAGATAAGTTTACAAAATAACATTTGACAAATTGAATATGTTATAAAATTTGACAATCAAGGTCACCATTTGCTAATGACTCAACTTCTTAAGCTACCTTTCGGCTAAATGCAACGATAATTATATTGTATGCTTGTGTTTGTGGGGAGAAATTGATATTGTTGTATTTACATATGTTTTTAAAATATGATAATTCGGGCACACTGTATTATGGAAGGATGGATGGAAAGGACATGCGATAGAGTTGTATTATTGTAAATAGTTGTAGAATTGCTGTAATAATAGTTTAATAGTGACCTAATAGAGAGTAACTTTATCATCATCATTAAGCAAAATACCATAACTAAATAAGAAACATTATTTTTAGTAATTATATGTATGTATGTAGATAGGGCGATATATGTATAAAGTATGGCTTTAATTTTGGAATTTTGATTTGATGAAGAGAATTAGAAAGAGCGCAACTTATCGAATTCTGATCCAATCCTATAAATTTGAAAAATTTATATGAATTAATGAATGAATTTTTTTAGGTAGCTAATATTACAGTTACGAGTTACAATTAAAGTGGGGTATACAAATGCAGGTTATAGTTTACAAGAGTATTTGAGCGAAAGACATTTCAGAGAGAGAGAGAGAGAGTAAGAGATAGAGTGATAGAGAGAGAGAAAGATGAGGCTAGAGGTGTCTAGAGGGTCTGAGCGCAAATGCAAATCTACGTGATTTCTTTTTTATTCTACAAGAGTCAACTACATTTTTTGCTACATCTACTAAATTTTTTATTATTAGTTTTATTTATTTTTTTGTTCTACTACTGCCTTGACAACTCAAATACAACTGACTCGAGTGGTACGGATGATGACGCTGGCGGTACTCTAAGTACCTTTTGACCGCGAAAGCACAAGACGAATATCATCCAATTGGGAGTTGAATTAGTCCTTGCCGATGATTCCTTGCTATTAATGCGTTGAGTAGCCGCATTGGCGTCCATCAACGCCGTTGGCGATACGCCTGGAGCCTCTGGATCTAGTTCTGTCGTTTGATTAGTCAAATTTTTGGCATTACTATTATTCATTATGCTGCTGCGCTGCAAGAGACGTTGACGTTGTTGCGGCTCATGGATAATCACAATGCTCGCGCTGCTTGCCTTGCGACTAGTATGTCGCTTATTGGGTGGAGAAATGCTGCAAACAATAAAGAAAGACATAGGAACACATATCTATGAAATAAAGTCTTGTTAATTCTTACCGTTTGCCCGTTGAGGATACTATATCGGGTCCACCTTGAGGCTGGGTCTGAACGGCATCGGTATCGGGTGCAGTATTATAGGCGCCCGAATACATGGAGGCTCGTTTTGGTACCCATTCGGGATGGCCACGTACAGACATTTGGGTGGCAAGGCTTTTGAGTAAAACAGCTCGTACCTATGTATGGAAATAGAATGTAATTATAGCCCATACCCATCTATTTATTATTAGGGCTTAAGGGTCGATATATATATATATGTAGTAAAGGTCAGCAATTAAGACTTTGCCATAGAGTAGGGTGGGAAAATATGGGAACCACTTTTCTTCGCATGCGAAAGAAAATTTTCTTGTATTATAGATTTAGGGCCATATGCAATTCTAACTATCCAAAACAAACGAGTAATACTTAAAAGGGTGTCTAAATTTCAAAAATATCAGCTTGGCGTGTTTGTGTTTGCCATGCGACATTTCTTTATTTCATTTTAAACTCACCTCGCCATTAAGAAAACAATAGATGAGCGCTATGAAGAAACCCTGAAATGATGTTAGGAAATGTGTACCATACGACCAAACGGCAAAATTGGTCGCTGTCTTAAGGGCCGGCATCAACTGCAACACATTCGTAATGCCCAATAAGGGCAAGAGTACAATGGCGGCACGTACCGCTTTTCGAGTCTGTTCAATATCGCTGGCCTGCGACTGACGTAGCTTCATGACCAATACACGTATAATATTCACCAAAAAACAGAAATTTAGCTATCGAGATAGACAGAATTACATCAGAGATCGATAGAGAGAGAGAGAGAGAGAGTAAGAGATGGAGATAGTTCTCTTACCAATATGACAGCCAAACGTGGTCCCTCCAAAATCCAATAATATGGCGTTAGATTGTAATTCCATAGACATTCGCCGACTGTGGTGTCCATATACATCATGGTACAGCGTGCCCATACAGTGGTCATTAGTATAGGCACGCCCCAGCCCAGTAGGGAAAAGAATTTGAGAGGAAAACTACCTTGGAATACGGCCACAGTGACCATATTGTGCAGATAGAGGCCCTCAATGAACATCCACATGAACATGGCGGTGCGAGCATATTCCAATAGCACATACGAAGCCTCACACAGATATGGCTAACATGAAGAGAAAACATAGCAGTTATCTCAGATGATAATTACTTTGTACTACTTACCGTATTCTCAATTACCGCCAAACTTGTGTTGGTCGCCGCCTCTTTGTTGTTACTACCACGACGAAATTGATCGAAGTATAAAGTTAAACGCACTAGGACTTGCAAGACCATGGCTATAAAAAGGTTCTTATGGATTTTCGTGCGATTATTGCGTAACGAACGAAACGCATGGAATATCACTAGCGACAGAATCAATGCCAATAACGATAGACATAGACCAAATGTTTCCATGGTACGTGTCCGTTGTGCAATCTCAATGTAAACCTGTTTAACGAATTAAATCATAAGCGAAAATACATATTTTTTATGGGCATTGACCTACATCAATATCCTTGCTGCCCATTTCCTGCATAAGCTGAATCACTTCAGGCTTATAACATGGACCATAATCGGTCCAACCAGCTGGATTGGGTTCAGTCTGATTGGGACGGCTACCCCAATGACCATCCAGTTCGCATTTGCGATTGGCAAATTCTAGAAAACAAAAATTTACTTAAACATAAGATACAAGAAACAATAAGAGGTAAATTTAACGTTCGAACTTAGTGTCTTTCTCGTTTCAGACGATAACGACATGGCAACGCATTCCCCATTTGATCCCCAATTCGGCCAGATACGCATTTGACATGACAGTTTATTGCCACAATGATGCAATTAGGGCTTAATTTTGTACTTAGACCAAAGCCATCCATTTGCTAGCAAATTGCTTTAACCCAATGTGGATGTGAATGTGGATGCAGTTATAATGGCAACTATAACTGAACGATTTTCTTGCTCTTTATTTGTGTCGGTTTGATTGTGGCCTCAAACAGGTGGAGGAGCACACTTCAACACCCAATTGTGCGGGCGTTGTGGGTGGGAAGAGTTCTCGGTGAGTTGCCTACTTATCAGAGTGAAAAAAAAAATCAAACTGGGCCAGGGTAATGTTGTGGCTATTCTATATTACTATTTAATGGGTAGCCCAGTGACAGCCGCCTTCTCCTCCTCCTATCCCTTTTCTTATTGGTGAGAGGCTTGCATTCGGGCTTAGTTCTTAGTCTGGTCGGAATGTTGTTGTATGTCCTGGGCAACGGTCAGTCCCATCGGCCACGTTTGTGGTTTTTGTGTTCTGTTTTGGGTCAAGTGATTTTGTTTCCGTTTTCAGAACCCCACAATTAAGCAATTGATTCTGGCGAAAACTATGCCATACACCTGCTGTTTAGTGACCACTATACCACCATCCTTCTACTCCCCTCTTCTCCCTATGTCTTTAGTCATTTGTCCTAGTTTGATTCAATTTGTGCGCAATTGCGTGTACGCCTTGGCTAGTTCACATGACCGACATGCTTTTTTGGTTGCATACTTGATTGTTTACGGAGACTAAGACTCAAGTATTTATAGTTGAGAGCAAGTGCAATTCATTCTTCTAATAGGTTTAATACCCACTTTCGTTGATTTCTCATTGTCAGACAAATAGATACAAGTGGCTGGTAAAGCTGATATGTCCTTGATGAAAATATTATATTTGCAAATAGATTTGTCGTATTCTTAGAAATTGAATAAGGCGATTTTCTTGTATTTGTAGGAAGTTCACCTAAGCGTTAACGGAGTCGTGACTTTTTGCCAACGTTTTCTCCATAATCTACGCATATATTTTTAGCTCATATGCCTTATGCCAGGCAAGCGGAGGCGAGAAGCAATAATGTTTGCTACAAACAAGGCCAACTTGGCGTAAGCACATCGATGCAAAGTAAACACAGTTAAAACTGCAGGCAAGCAGTTTACATTGGCTTATCAGTTTTCGCTCTCCTGCAGTGAAGTTGTCCTAGGGGAAAATGCAAATTGAAGCTATACAAAGGGTCCGAATTGTATAACCTGAGAACATAATGACCTTAATATTCCTAGAGGGAAGTCTGCAATAAGCACTAGGCAACTAAAGTGCAGAACTAGAAACACAGCCAAAATTAAATTGCTAAGTCTCCTCTGTAAGTTAAAAACCATCTCCTTTATAAAATTATAATAGACAAAGCTATTGGTAAAGCATTAAGTCTATGTTTAAATTGTTAGACTAAGAATATACATATATCCTAAGGTTCTATTTAGTTCTTATTTCACTATTTCATCTAGTTAGGAATTGATTTCGACTTTAGAATGATAGCAAA
The DNA here is from genome assembly GCF_018151085.1 of Drosophila tropicalis. NCBI lineage: Eukaryota > Metazoa > Arthropoda > Insecta > Diptera > Drosophilidae > Drosophila > Drosophila tropicalis. Next base: position 3,996,673 of record NW_027172602.1, on the reverse strand, counting down.
ATTCGAAATCTGCTTCAGTAAGGTCTTGAAGATACAGTTTTAAAATTCACTTCGTTTTAGATTGATCCCATATCCATTAACTCATTAAATTTTAATTCCCAACTAGTTGTCGATATAAAAACTATACAGTAAAACGAATAATTTGAAACTTTAATGGGCAAATAAAGCTTTCGTGCCTTAATACACTTCTAGTTACTTATTTATACTTACTGCGCGTATCGACACCATGATAACCGGATGGACAGTTCATGCGGGCCAACATCCCAGCTGGAGTAGGTGGCCAACAGAGCAGAGAGTCCCATGTCCAATTGCAGTAGATGCCTGCAATTTTCAAATATTGAATTGAATAGGGACTATTTATCTGCTAAAGACCCGCCCAGTGCCAGTTTCATTTGGCCATTGACAAGTATTATGATATTTTAGCGACATTGTCGGCTAAAGATTGAAAAGTTACTTTCGATTTTATAATGACAATAACTAGCAATAAGCAATTACTGTCGGACTTTTCTAGCTTGAATAAATCGTCTTACTCACCTGGCTGGGGTGGCGTGTAATTGGCAAAAAGCAATGAGCAATTTGCGGAATTGGTTGCCGTGACCGAGGCAAAAGTAATATTCATTGGCTGGCCCCCCGTTGATGCAGTCGCTCCTGCTGCCGCCGCCGCAGCTGCCTCTTCGAATGTTGTGGCAACATGAGTGACACGTTCAATGACATGCGAGGAATAGGCATACGAATGATCATCGAATTCCGTTGGTATGACATCAGTCGTTGCTTGTGCATATAAATATGGAACAGAAATACCGCCATCATCGTCTCCATTATCAATCCCAATACCATTAGGAGAAGGAGCACCGCCAGCAGCAGCACTTTCACTCATATCAATGGATATTGAGTTGTGCCAATGGTCAAATGTGAAATAAATTTGTATTCCCAAAGAGATCCTTGTTAGTGTTCTTCAGTTGTTTCATAATGCCATTTAAGATGGCATCTTCTGTAAAGAAAATCAACAAAAAATAAAATAAAAGTTTTATCTATAAACTATGAAAACAATTCACAGATATTTTACAATTGCCAATAATTCCAACCTTAATATAAATATTGAACAATATGCAATATCTTCGATTAATGTAGATATGTGGGATTTCGTTGTAATTGAAAACTCGTCAAACAATGGCACAAATCGTGCATGCAAACAAACAGAGTGAATGACAGACTGACTGACTATTTGTTTGACAATAAATAGGACAGAGATTTGCCTAAGAATTCTTTGTTCTTATTTGCCTTTCGCCGGCTGTTGTTAGCTGTCAGTGAGTTTAACTTATATCCCGCATACATTTATGATTTGTTTTCTATATAAACTGATGAACATCAGTCGTTTATGATTGGGTTACAAATATATGAATGTATATATACATGCATTACATCATGCGCCACAATGTGTGAACATCCTTTCAGCCCCCCAGTGCAGCATCATCTAACATATATTCCATCTCCAGCGGATGCAATCATCATTTGGCTGGAATGTTTTTTTTTTTTATGTTTTTCTGTGTTCTATTCTAGTTGGCTTTTTTTTTTGTTTGCCTGGCAAATGGCCAAGTCTCGACCAGAATGCAATGAGCGGTTATCTAAGGGATAAATGGGTTGGTTGGTGTGTCGGTGGTGGTGGCGACGGTGGAGCAAGAGAAGGCTCAGCGAATGATTGGGTGGTTTGCTGGTGGATTGTGTGTTTGGCAAATTTCAATTTAATGAAAATTCTAGTACTGGCTTATCTGTCTGATCCCTTTTCATAATCTTAATTGTTTTTTTTTTTTTTTTTTTGTGTTATTTGTTCTACTTTGCATATTCAATTCGATTCTAGACCCTTCAAAAAAAGTGTTCTATTATTATGTGAATAAAGTGTTGCCTACTTTGTGGCGCTTAAAAATGAATTTAAAAAAAAAAATTGTTTGTTTGTGAATTTATAATTTAATTCTAAACAAATTTGTGTAATTTATTTATTTAATTTTTTTTTTTTGTTTAGCATGTAATTTATAATAATAAAGTTAAAGAATTTTTGACTACTTTTCAGCTAAATCTAATCTAATACAATTATGCAAATATTACAGCCACACTTTTTTTCTTGTCTTGATTCACTCTTTTGAAGAGGAAAACGATGCTTAAGCAAAATTTGAAATTTCTATGGAATTTCGTTTGATGCTTATGCAACTGCAACTAATATGACTAGCAAACAAAATTCATGCTGTTACATTTTTGCATCTGGACAGGTATGTATTATGTATGTACATATGAATACATATGAATATGCTTGCATAACTGAACTAACTGGGCAAGTCTTTGCCTCTTGCCTCCTGCCTCCCGTCTTGTCCGAAAAAACGAAAATACCTTTGAGTACTACACATTCGCATACAAATATGATATAATTTTTTATAAGAATTCCAATTTTGCAAGTTGTTTTGTTGAGTTGCACAAAATTACATAGGGTAAGGGTATTCTTCGTAGCCAAATTGTGCTCGACATTTATGTAACAAGAAGCGAGAGAGACAACCATTCATTATTCACTTTGATTAGGCATGCAAATAAAATTTAAATCCAATTCCAAATGCTTCATCATCATTATTATCATATATAATCATCATTATTATCTGGAGAATCAGAATCAGCGTCATCATCATTAGTGTGTCAGGTTAAGTAGGAAGAAAATTTTGCTTATCAATTAGTGTACCCAACTTGAAATCGTGTCGTAATTAAGCATCCCGCTTGCCCCACCAACGCCCCATTTCACCATAGCCATCTCTAATCCTTCATCCTTATTATCCTACGACCAAAGCAGAAAACTACGCCACAAGTCAAATCATCAGAGAATCAGCAGCCATGATTTGGGTCACTTGGCACAGATGCAGATGCAATTGCCGCTTATGCAAGAGAATATACATTGTGAGAGAGTAAAAGAGAGGGTGAGAGAGAGAGAGAGAGAGTAGGAGACAGAGTGAGAGAGAGCCAGCTAGTATGCCAAAGGGATCCTAGTAAAAACTTAATTTAAAGTAAACATCATGTATATAAATATAAGTTCGTGGTATACCATTTTCTTTTCCTTAAACCAGGACAAGGAATTAACTCTTTGTTTATGCTTAGCTCGGAAACTGCAGTCACACTTTTTCCTTTTTTTAGCCCAGCGGGGATAAAGTTCATATTCCTCTTACCTGCCCATTTTCCATGTATCTAAGAGCATTTAAGCTATGCGGTAAAGCTATTGAAAAATCTTTCGGTTCCTTGGATCTATGGGCATGTTTTTTTTGTGTTTTAGTGGTGATTGCTGTGCATTTTATTTTTTATAACAATTTTTTTTCGGAAGCTTTTTCTTGAGCTCCATTGGGGCAAATGTGCATAATGCACGCCTCAGTCCCCCCCGCTTTCCGACAAATGTTTGCTAACAAAGGCAAAAACTAGAGATGGGGAAAGGGGATGCTGCTGCAAAACTTTTTTCGCGTTATTTGACAAAGGCTTCTATTTTTTTCGCTTCCTTCTTTGATGAGTTTTTTTTTTTTTGCCAAAAAGTTTTCTTAATGTGGGTTAAACAGATGATGTTTTTTTTTTCTCTCTTTTCTCGTAAGCCTCTATGGAGCTGCTGATTTTGAAATGTTTTCAAATAAAGTTGTCCAAGTAAAACACCATGAAACTAATTTAATTTTTATAAACTGATAAATTCAACTGGGTTTTGGTCTCAATTAGTTTTTGTTCAAGTGATTTGGATGAGTTATAGTCAAGAGCGTAGTTGAGGGAGATCTATTGAGATCTATCTTAAACCTTTTGGGCTTAATGATTAGAATAGATCGACTGCACAATCATATTATATTGCTTATGAACTTCAGAGAATTCTCCAGAGAACTCTAACTAGTTTTCTTCTCAGAAAATTCAAAGGATTGCTTTTAGGAGAATGCAATTCCCAAGCAATTTGTGTAATTAGATTCAGCAGAAATATATGAGTAGGTATATATATATAGCTCAGTTCATATATAATGAATAAGCATCAGAGTACTTTAAAACTTAAGAAAATTGTATACAACCACATTAAATAAGCAGCAATTGGCTGGCATTGAGGGCAATGGCAGAAGCAGTTGAGGTAATTGAAGAGGTAGAAGATTGTAGTTGCTGTTGAATGTTGGATGCAGTTACATCACCTCAACTGGAATCTTAAAGCAGCCACAAAAAGGAATGTGTGTATGTGGGAACGGAAGGGAACGATGGGTAAGGAGTGTTGGCAAGGGTTTTTGCTTTTGTCACCGCAGGACATTTGCCGCTTGGCTGAGCTGCTACACAGCCACTGCCATTGCTATTGCCTGCTTCACCTTATGCCTGCTTGCCTCTTGTCTGCTTATACAATTTGGCATTGAAATTGCTTTTGCCGCCATTGCTGCTGCTGTTTGGCTAACTCCCTCATCTTGGTGGCAGTTTTGTTTTGAATTCGAATTCAGTTTCGGTTTCGGTTTCTCTTACCAGTTCTTGGAAATACTTGGTTTGTTTTTGTCTCTAGATGATGATGATGATGACGATATGATAATGATTATCATCATAATTGTCTTGGTCTGTAGGACTTTTATACTAATAATTGAATAACCAACTAAAAAATACACAGGGGAAAAAAAAAGAGGTGAGCTGTAAAGTGGCATAACCAACGGCTTGTTTTATGTTTTTCTATGTGCTTATTGAAATGTCTATTGACAGTTAAGATATAACAAATTTTGACAGTTTGTGGTATTCAGTATTTTCTTTTCATTGCCAAACGGATACAGGGGTTAGATCTGTGTGTATGTGTGTGTTCCTATTGTGTATGTAATTTGTCAGATTGACACTCTATAAATCAATACAACCAATCCATCCAACCATTCACCCAACCATATGTACGTTTTAGTGAGAATGAGAACGAAAAATATTACGTGCCTAGGACTAGAACTATTTGCACTGTCAGTGTCAGTGTCAATGTCAATGCCAATGCCAATGGCAATGCCAATTGCTAAGTTCTTCTGTTTACTGTGGCGCACACTGTGCCAAAAAAGAAAAAAGGCAGTCAAACTCTTATTAAAGGCATGAAAATATTTCATTTAAATTCATTTTACCTATGCAAAACAGTTAAAGGGCAGACGGCTTGTTTTTTTGTAAGTTGTTCTCCCAAAATCACATTGATGATTAAGTATACGCAATGTTAGCCATGCTTCCCATGATGAAATGCTGCTCTTCGAAACTTTAGACAAAACAAAAGTCACTTAGCACAAAATGAATCAACACTTTGAAATGAAAAAAGAGTACAAATCCAAAGATTGCGTCGTTATTCATAATGAAATTAAGGGACAACATGCCGTATGCGTAATGTTTGTCTCTCTTAATGATTAGACCTCTTGTCGTATACTTAATGCGGATATAGAAAAATTGAGCATTAGCATTAGCTAGTCAAGCTATAGCATTTCTTGTTGCTGGGCTTGGCTTAAGGTGAGTCTTTAAAATATTAATTAATTTTTAAGCCTCATGCCCAAAAAAGTATGCTATGCTTTTTGAAATCTCACCATTTCTTCATATTTTGCTTATACACGGTTTGGTTTCATTTGTATTTCCGGCATTTGAATAAAAAATAAAGAATCTAAATCAGAATTTGCACGTTTTTGCCAGAAAGGCATTTGCCGTGTAAACTAGGGGAAAGGTAATTGTTTGTAGCTATGGTAATATTGTTGAAAAATAAAAATAAAATTTAACACTTATAACCAATTCTAATTTTATTTACGTTATTGCCTATCAGTAAAAGAAGGTATTGAACTGTTTGAATTTAAAATTTCCAATTATTTGCACTTTAATGTGGCAGTAGCAGTTACAAATAATTGTTTGACTTTTGACTCCTTGGTAAACTAGACAGAGAGAGCAAAAGAGAGAATGAATGAAAGGCAAGTCAGGGTGAAAAGAACCTTGACAACGAACGGGCAACCAGAATTGATCTATGGCTGAGATTTTTCGTTGCCTCTTTGGTTTTTCGTTATTATTTTTTTTGCTGGCAAACTGCCCAAATACTTTTCGTTTCGTTTGGCTGATTGGCGGCTACCGAGCTGACTCTCATTTCGTTTCACATCATTTCCTGCGTTTATTGGTCATTATTAAATTGTTATTGTTCGACTTTGGGTTAGATAATTGTGTATATAAAGTAAATTTTCTTGTTTGTTACTCAAATTACTGCATGTGGCAAAACACAATAAAATGAAAATGAAGCCAAGGCAAATACCGATTTATTTGTCATAATTATGTATAATTTATCATATGGATAAATACCTTAACAGCAGCAACAATTCCAATGGCATCGAAAAGAAAAGGTATCATTTGCATAAGGACTCTATTCACATACACACACACAATGAAATTGCCATTGGCTTACACAACAAAAGCAGTCGAGCAACAGGGTGAAATGTGCAAAATGTTAGAAAAGGTTAGGTTAAGTCTTGTTACACAAGTCAATAAATAAATGATTGAAGGCTTGATGGCTAAGTGGTGGTGAGTGTAAGTGGGTAGGTTAATAGGAATTGGTGAGGGGTTGCCAGTTTCATAATAAATTCAAATAGTCCTTAGACCAGCACAGATGTGGCTGCCATTTGAGGTCCATTGGGTTGGTTTCAGCCTCAAAACTGATGTGACAAAAAGCTGCATAGCCGACCCCATTTGAACTCCATTCTCCCCCCATTTTCCACTTTTTGTTGCATGCAAGAAGCTGAAGAAGAAGAATAGGAATAAGAAAAGGAAGCTGCAACAATAACACAAGATGAAGAAAATTTGTTGCAGCAATTTGATTTTGCAATTGATTTACGCAACAACTCACAGACATACATACATAGTACATACATACACATTGAAAGCAAGTAGCAAAACGTTTTGCATGAATATGAAAACATATATTTTCCTTGAGCTACATCAAACGGTTGTTTGTTTCCTGGCGTACAAAGGAATCAAAAGTTTTTCACACTCAAACCTAATATCCTCCTCCTTGGCAATACAAAAGTTTTAAAATAGAATGATTTGATTATGCTTTGCTGCTATGGCTACTTTCGAGTCACGAAATGGTTACGACTGCATAAAAAGCATAGCTAGCATTAGATAAAGAACTTTAAGCCTCTATTTGCACTAATTCTTTTTACTAGCAACTCAATTTTAAGAGAAAGAGAGAGGAGAGAACATTGAAACCGACGAAATTTAAGAAGAAAATGTAAACTAGAATAAATCTTTTGAAGAAATCGACATTCAGATCTGCAATTTCTTACAAAATACATTTACCAATTTAAACATTTGATTGCCCAGTTAATTGTCTGGTTTTTTTTTTTTCATCGATGTTTAAGTGTAAATTGAAAGTGTTGCCGGCTTAATAAGTCCCTCTTTTCAATCACTTTCGGTTAAAAAGTAGTCCCTCGTAGCTAAGTGCGCAAAATGAGATGGATAATCCTTGTTCTCTCATTGATCAATATGGATTAGGCAGCGTCTGTGACTTCGACTGCGTCAAAAGGTGGCCAAATATACACTCAGCTGACCCAAACTGTCTAAGTTTATATCTCGTACTTGAAATCTTCAATTAGTGAGAATTAGGTTCCAGGTTCCATTCCCATCAGATTTAAGCCATTCGTCTGCCAGGATATTTCAAATTTGACAGACCACTCCAGTTGACAGATGTTCAACCAGTTAAGGGTCGGAAAGTCGATCGATATCCACTGTTTATGGTTGTTGTACGGTAAACGGTTTTATTTTTGGTGTCTTCTTGTGACGTTTATGGCCAACTACACACATAAATCTTATGTTGATGGCAGCCATAAGAGTAATTTGTTAAATTTTTATTTCTTTGATACTCCTTTCGCTTGGTTTCTGTTCTGGCAAGTTGTACATGGAAATTCAGTGAAAAGCTTTCACCTGCTTAACAGTTGCAACAAACCGAATGAAATGCATTTTGTATATGGAACAAAGCCTTGCATGGAGCTGCCTGCATTAATGCCAATGCCAATGGCTGTCAAACTGTGTGTGCAAAAGAAAGTGAGAGAGAGAGAGGCAAGGTGTCTGCCCGTATGAATTCAATCAATGCAGTTGACGTGCAATACAATACAGAGAAGTAAAAAACAGCAACAACAACTGCATCAGTATGAGAAGAATGAATATGCCAGAAGGATGAGCAGCAATCACCATAAAACGTTAATGGCCCAAAGTTTAAGTAAGACCAGAAGCAGAAAAACGTTTCGAATTGAAACGAAGCAGAGTTGGCAACGTTTGTAGAGTTTCTTGATTCAGGTGGGATGGAAAAAAATGTTTTTTTTCCCGGTACCTTACAGGAAGTATTCGAATGTCGAACTTCAGACAATATTTATATTCTTCACCTTTTTCGAAGTTGTTAATATTTTAAAAGTATTTGAAAAATTATTCAAGATGATTTATATTATATTTTTCTTAGCAGAGTTAATCCAAAGTTTCAATGGCAGCATAGAAAGGCACAGAAGGTCGAGAGAATCGAATCATTCTCCATGGAACTGTATGGTTTTTGTCTAGATTATTTAAGTTTTTTTTTTTATATAACGTTAAGTATAATAAATGCATTAAAAAAACCAAACAATTTATTGGGCTTCGCAGTAAAAATAAAGTTAAATGAATTTTCATTGCTTATTGTTGAATAAAGCCTATTGTTCGCCAATAAAATAAGAATGAAAAATAAAGGAAATTTGTAGATTTTTCCTATGGATATCCACCGTGTTGATTGAACTGCCAGTGGTTGGTTTGGACTGTCCTTATTTAAAGTACCTTCACATTACCCAGCACTCGTTGCAATTCCCGACAGCTTGTTATTATCTCTGTTTGTTTGTTGGTATGAGAGAGGGGGAGTGTCTGTGTGGCTTTGGGGTGGGGCAATGTTTACCTTTGTTTCTGTGTTTCTTTCTTTAAGCCGAAGTAAACCGAACACTGACAGCGCGCTGTCAAAATGTGCAACGGCAATGGGCAACGGGCAACCGCCAACCAAACCAAACCAAACAGACAGCGGAGGACTGCCATGATGTAAAATTGTAATGAAATCCGGATTACACATCAATGGGCTTAACTCTGTGTCAGAGAATGTTGACTCTGGCATAATATGTGTGCCACCCAGTCAGTCTGTCAGTCAGTTTGTCAGTATGTCAAATAGTTACATTGCCATGCAGCTGACGGATTAAGTCAAATGGGTGTTGATTAATTGTTCGTTAATAACTAACTATTTTTAAAATGGACTTACTGTGTCCACTATCCTCTTCCTCTCTCTCTCTCTATCTCTTTTTTCTTTCTCCCTATTCATATCTTTCTCTCTCTCTCTCTGTTGCATTTATGCAGAAATACATATATGCAACTGAAAGTGGCATGCACTAAGTGGCAGAGCCTTTCCACCCCACGCCATCGCCTTTGCTTTTACCTACGCCTTTTGCCTTTCCCTTTGAGTTGGTTAAGTGCGGGCCAGACAAGCATAGCATACTTTTTTGCGGCTTTCTTTATATGTTTGCATACAGTGGCGAATATGTTTGTGTGTGTGTGTTTGTTGTTGTTGATGGCCTATTTTACATTTCTTGCTTTATACGAATTATATAACTATAATGTATCATTATCACTTGGGTGAAAAATTACAAAGCTTGTCATACTTAATTCATTTTTTGGAGCCAAGGCCAACTTAAAAACTTAATCCCTATAAAATTCTAAAAATAACCGCTTGAAAATCCAGCCATTCGAACCTTTATACGCTACCCTTATATCGCATAAGAGGACCTTAAACTACTAAAACTAACTGCCAATCACTCGACCAAAACGATTCAGTTGGTAAGCCGCGGGGTTAGTTATACCATCTTTTTTTTTGTATCAAGAGAACATAAAAAGGATAAACGATTAGCCCCAAAGGGCAATAAATGGTTTGGTTGGTTGATTTGCAATGAAAATTGCCAAGTCAATTGTTTATTCCCATACATTATTATGCATAAATTCGCTTCGAGTTTAATTTAAAATGCTGTTTTCTATTGCCATTTGTGACAATTTGATGTATTATTCGATTATATAATGGTGGAATTCAATTATTACCATGGCCCCGCATCGTTTTGTGGTGGGGTTTTTGTTTTTGTGGATATGCGTAATAAATTTTACAAGCATATTAATCATACGACATGTGGTATGCGGCATGCGGTATATTGTGGATGTGTGTGTGTGTGTGTGTGTGTGTCAGTGTGGGTGGGTAATAATAATAATTATAATATGTAATTGTGCGGGCCATAAATTGTTTGCTGTTGATTAAATTGCAATTTATGCAAGACGCAAACAACAATCGAAGCGGAAGCAAAGGATACCCAAGGATATAATATACAATGTCCGACTAGATGATGCAGCTGTTCTCTAACTAATTAAGAGTCAGTCGAATGGCGGCGATTGTCGTTGTCGCCAATCCCAGAGAGAAAGAGAGAGACCGAGTTAGTTAGATGGGGGACATTCACCTAATGAGCTACATGTAAATTTTAATGAATAAACAAAAACAGAGACAGATAGATGTGCAAAGGCAGCCTGCATTGACAATTAGAGAGCTTTAGCTCCGTTGTTGTTGGCCTGGCTAAAACCGTAAAACAGGAAACTGGCTGAACGAGGCAAACAAAATAGCAAACAATAGCCACACAAAGTGTGAGAGAAAGAGAGAGAGAGAAGGAGCAAAAAAAAGTGGCAACACAAAGCGAATGAGGGTCATGGCAAACCAAACATTCTGAAATGCCGACATAAGTTTCAAATCAATTCAAGCTAAATAACTGCTTAAAGAATTAAACTAAAACTAGAAAATCCTAAAATGAAAATGATGCAATGGAAAAGAAAATTAAATAACTGAATTCTCTAGTCACGGAATGGATGGTTATTTATGATCGCTTGTGATCTTACTAACAAACTTATGGATTAAAGATAATGCTAAAGTCTGTTAAATACCACAGTTAACATCAACTTCAACTTGGCTAATCAGGGAAATGGTGATTTTCACTTTTGTGTCGCAGCTTTGGCAAAAACAATGAAAACCCCAGCCAGGATTGGGTCATAAGTGCTCGGACTAAACACGATAGGAGAGAGAGAGAGAGAGAGCGCAGCGCTGCTTGGGCAGGGTTAGGGGCATGAAGTAACATTCTCTAATTCTCATTTTGAGGTTTTGTTTTTGTTTTAATGCTGCGCCATGCAATTTTGCATGGGTCCAAGAGGACAAAAGACGCCTCCAAAATACAAAAACACTAAAAAAGTCCAAACAAAAATCAACGGGAACTACGACCACGTGTTACCCTAAAGTCTCACGTCTAACTTAAACCCAAAGCTATCAAAGTGTAAGACATTGTTAATACAAATATTTGTTAGGTTATTGTTTTCAAAAGATCATCAAGCAGTGTTATTTAAGAATTAATCGATAACTCATTAAACGATTTAGCTCTTAGACTGAATCGATTGATATGAAAGAATACATTGCTTCCCTTTAGAATTCAATGAATTTTAATGCGCCTGATATGCTCTTTATGCCAATTTTTGACGGGGTATTGCAAACCAAAAAACAAAAAAAAATAAAGAATGAAAATCAGACAACGCCAAGAGGCAACAGTGTAACCAACGACGCCAACGCTGAGTGGTTAGGGGCTGAGGGGCAGTTGGACTGCGTTTTATTGTTCTTGTTGCCTTCTTACTTTTCTCTTTTTTTGTTTTCATCTTATTCTTATACTCATTATTCTTATTATTATTATGTATTATTATGCTTGTACTGGACTGAAAGCAGAGGGGCCGTCTATTCTTTGTTTGGGGCCAAAAACTGTTGCATTGTTCCGGCTAGCAAATACAAATCCAACAAAAAAACACACAAAGCCAGCAAGCATAGAATGCGACGCGTTTACTTTGCTGCTCATTGTTTAACGGACAGACACACACACCCACCGAAACTACTTCATATATAGCGAATTTTCTATACTCTGCCAGAATGAAAAGTGCAAAGAACTGTAATTTTTTGTTCATTTAGGTTTAGGACCAGCAACAAGTCAACTATTTTTTCAATAAGAGTAAAGAAAACACCACCAAAGGAATTACATCATATTAGGCAATGGCAATGAAATTGTATACCCAACCAGACGATTTCTCCAAGACGATGTGGGGCTGCGGCAAATAGACAATTAGATTACAATGTGACCAAATTAATTATCGATTGGTTATCAAAGAAATTGAAACTGAAATTAAATTGTTTGAGAGATGAATTACAGCTTATAATCAGCTATAATAGCTGATGTGTTTATTTACATACATTTGTATGTATGAAACGATTATCGTATGACTCATTTAAATCCTTTATTTAAACAATTGTAAGTTAATATATGCTGTTTTTGACTGATTGTTGTAATAAATAATCATTTCTTAGCTTTCAGAAAGTTAATTTGAAAGATTGTTGAAGTAAAAAGAAACGATGATGATCTCTCAGGGGCGAATCTAGGACAGCAAAATGAACAGTTCAACAATGGTAAATTTTGAAATGTCATTGGAATAGAAAATATTTATTAAAACAAACATTGTTCATAGAACATATTTATGTCACCAGGCAAAGGAAAAGTTATAAACTTTTCCAGCCTAAAGCATAAAACTTCATCACCCTATATGATCTTCTGCTTGAGGCATTTTTTGTATCCCTTTACCAACAACCAGAAGAAGCTGTCTAACAACAATTCTTGGTTAAGATTCCACTAAAAATTTGAGGATCCAGCTTGCCTGGAGCTCAACACCATTGGCCAAACTGAAGGGATTAGCGTTTCTTTGACTCATTTTTGACATCTCCAGCAACTCATGCAAGTTACACACACATATATACAACACAACACTCTCTCTCTCTCTCCTTCTTGGCTTTTTTTGGTCCTTTGTGTAAACTAAAGTACAAAATAAATTTTTCAACTGTTTTTTGAAACAAATTTCTGCATTTTCCATACATATTGTATATGGAGAAACTTTGCATTATGTTTTTGGCTTCACCGTGTGAATAAAGTTTTCTGGCCACAAAAATCCCGCACTGCCTGCAACCACCACCCAGCAGCCAAAAAAGGAAGGAGAAAACAAAATTAGAAAAAAAAAAAAAAAATAAAACAGTGCCGCATTGTTTAAGGCAAAAAGGGAAGGGAAGAATTTATGTGGTATGCCGTTATGTACGTTAATCAGTAAAGCAGAGCAGAGCAGGCCCAACAGCTGCAGCGCCCAGAGACAGCATCTGAGGCATCTACATATACATACATACATATCAATATATGTGTGTGTGTGTATATACACATATGTGTACATGATGCTCTGTGGCCATGTTTGTGAGTGTTTGCACATACTTAAAAATGTTCTACATGCAAGCGGTAGGCGTAAAAGACGAAAACCCCAAGAGTGAGAGAGAAAGAAAGAGAGCGAAACGAGAAACAAAGACCAAGAGAGTGCAAGAGAGAAGAAGATTTACATATGAAGCAGTTGCATCTGACATTGGGACTGCAATATGGGCAGAGAGAAAGAGAGGCGAAGGGGTCTACTAGGTGACTATGGATGTGGGGGAATGGGTCATATGCATCACTTGTTCTACTTATAAATGAGCCAGCCAGCCGCTGGCAAAAAAGTAGCGCCAGATAAGTTTCTTCTCTCTCTCTGTCGATATACAAATGTGTAGGTGTAGGCGTGTGTGTGTGTGTGTGTGTGTGTGTGTGCGCCTTGCGACCTTGATCTTCATGGGTGTGGGTGTGACAAAAGTAAGAGCTATTTAATAAAACACAAAGAAAGACTAAACTAAGTAAGAATTTTCTGTATTTAGTTATTAACTTATCATTTGGAAAATTATTAAACAATTTTTGTGAAATCTACTCTTTTCAGATTTTCCAAAATATTAACCAAACATTTAAATTTATTCATTATAAACATTATCAATGCCTACAGTGAGTGTCATAAGTGTTAGATAGAGTTTGCCTAGGAGAAGATCGTACATACAATGAACCTAAAGTTTCATGGAATCCAAAAAATACTTGTAATTTTCACTTTTACTAAAAAACCAACATTGGTTCGTGAATTTTCCCAGAATATTGACAGTCTTTAATCTCCAATAGAACAAGTCAAGCGTATTTTGTCTTAATTTAATGATTTTTGATAAGTTTTGAACTCAATGCGAAAGGGTATCCAAAAACTTCGATGATATTGGCCAACTCTTTGTCCTGGTTTTGTCCACAAAGGGAATTCGTTATTAGGAAATTTGTTAGTCACTGGTTGCCTGTTGGCATATATAAGTATATATGTGTATGGTATGTATGGTTGTTCATATGCAAATTTTGCGACGAGTTAAGCGAAATTTCACAAAAAAATTAATTTGTCCTTTAACCCGCATAGTCAAACTCTCACTGTCATCCCCGAACCAGCCTCTTGTTTTTAAGGCTCTTTTTTGTGTGGTTATAAAGTTTATGCGGCGTTACCAGCCATCCCCAAAGTCACAACTTAAATAATAACTATTAAAAAATTATCACAATTATGAATTTTTAAGTGCAATTATCATTTAAATTATTAAAAAACAAATTAAGTAGCCAAAATAAAAAGGTAGTCTCGAATGTGCTTCACAATAAAGAGCCCAAATGAATAGCTGTCAGGCATTCGGGTGAAATAATAGGGAATCCTCTTGAAGCGGGGAACACACGTGTGCGCAGTGAGCTGACTAATTAATGAAATTACATTAAATCGTTTCGTTCAAATAGTTTTTCCCATTATACAAATTGTGCTGAAAGAAATTAGAGAACACAGAACGGGGGAAAAGTCAACATTCATAAAACATTCTTGGCAAGGGAAGATATTTTGTTGTCAAATGAGACTTGAAATATTGTTTTTCTCGAGGATTGTCTTTTGTTTCGTTTTTTGTATGTATTTCGTAAGGTAATTACTTCTACTAATAACCAAACCATTAAGTCAAATTAAAAAAAATTTGAATGTGTAAGTTATTGGTCTTTTCCATTGGCCTTTCTTTAGTCATTTTTGAAAAGAAACTCTTTGAATATACATTCTGGCGAAATGTTAGTTTTCAGTCAAAAAGAAGACCTAAAGTTAAACTGTTTCTAAGCTTAAGATTTTGGAGATGAAAGTCTTATTGAGAGTAACTTCTTTTCCATGAAAAGTTACTCTCATTGAGACATTTTCTTACCCTTTTATTTTTGAAAGGAAACATTATAATAATTTTACTTTTTGTTTTACTTTTGTGAGGCCGACGGAAAATTGAACAAATATTCCTATACCCATTTGGCTTCTGTTTTAAAATTTTTTGGCCGTTTTATGGTCTTTTATAATGCATTATTACCCTTTTGTTAGAGTATAATGCAAATTTATTTAAAATTAATGCAATTCTAGCGACAAAAATTCTATTAGCAAATTCTGTGTGTTTTTTTTTTTTTAGTTTTATGTTGCTGTTCTTGTTGTTACTAAAAGTTAATTAAATGCATGCCAGACCATGCCCACAACCAACAGGCAAGAAGGCTAACAAGCAAGCATCCACTAGCAATGTTGGCCCACGGTAAAGAGCTGGCATTTTTCTATTATTAATAAAGCCAAAACCGTGGGCAAGGTTAGAGAGTGGGCAGTGGGTGTTCTAGGAGAGCCTAGTTAGGTGAATGGCTGGATGGATAGATGGAGGGCAAATGTAAAGAATGAGCCCAGCATGAGACGAATGGGAAACGCTGAGCCAAACGGAAGAAAAAAACAAGAGAAAAAAAAGCCAACATGAACCAGATCTGAATCATTGCACAAGCACAAGGACAAAAGATTGAGGCGAGGTCATTTGTTGGTCAGTTGGTTGGGCCTATGCGGCGTATACGCAACATTGGCAGCGTCAAATAAAAAAAAACACAAAAATGCAAAACGAAAAATAATTATTAAAAACTTTTTTTTTTCTCTCGCTCTGAAGCTTTCGGCCATTACACTTTGCTTGCTTTCCACCCACATTCAGACCGGCATGTGGTTATTCCGCTCCATTCCATCGAATTCGCAGCGGCAACTTTTTTTCTTCTTTCTTTTTTTTTTTTTTTGCTGTAAGTTGAAAACAATTTTTTGCCTCAGCACTTGAAAATTGAAATTGAAATTGCCAATTGGCTGGGAACGGAGATGGATGTTACAACCACAGAAGGAAACGAAGATGTCTCAGCCAAGAGCTTACCTCAAAAAGTAGCATCAAGTTGGCTCACTTGATGCCTGATTATCAATCAATATCGATAACTTGCTGTTGCATGGCACACAATATGAAAATAGAAGCAAGTAACGTTAATATAATCGTATATAGCATGGCATGAAAATAGTTTCAAAAGTTCTTCAAAGTCGAATTTAAAAAAAAAATGCATTTCAAGGTTAGTCAAACACTTAAACTGGGTTTAGTCTCCTTCACACACATTTAAAAGTTGGTCTATTCATTTTAGCATTTTTTTTTTGTGGAAAGATTGAAATGACGTTTCACAGTTCATTCAATGAGTTCTGCATTCTCACATATTTTTTTTATTTACTTATAATTCGATGAGCGTGTAACAGATTTATAATTGACTTTGTTTAAGCTTTTAAGATTTGGTTTTATGTATTACAAGAACTGTTAATATTTCATATTTGTTGTACAAATTTGTAAATTAATTTAATTTGTAATATGTAATCCTTTGATGCAGTTATGTAAAAATATTTACTCCCAGTCTGATGTGACTTTCTCTCTCTCTCTCTCTCTCTCTCTTTTCCACTCTTGTGTTAAAAAAGGTAATGCAGTCCCTGTCTGTGTTTCTCTTTCTGCTTTTTTTTTGTCCTTTTTTTAAGCTTAGTTCTGCTGTTGCTTTTCATTTTGTATTCATTACAAATTCAAAGTGGAAAATAACTTTCAAGTGACATTTGCCATCATTTGTCGCAATAGAAGCGTAGCTCTGCGATAACCAATTATGTACAAGGATATGTGACATGTGCATATGTACATATGTATGTATATTAAGGGTTCTGAACAAGGGGACAATGGAAGAGATGGGTGCCGAGAGGAGAGGAGCAGTCCAAGGCTTGCCTTGTGAGTGTGTTGATTAGATTATAAATCCAAGTATATTTGTCATGGCGGGCCATCAGTTGGCCTAATGACATGATTAGTTGGCACTAGGATGGATCCCATGCAAGAGACAACAACAACACGCACACATACACAAACATGGCACAAAGCAAGTGAGATAAGCAGAAATTCGTAAGCTCATCTTCTTTTTGAGGGGCGGGTTGGGTAGCCCCAACACACGAAACAACCACCCATCCACCCACATACAAACATAGATATAACTATGGCAATGTCATACATGTATGTATATGTATGTATGTGGGTCGCTGATATTGTGCAAGAATCTTGCTCTTCTCTATTGTTGTTAGCCTCAGGCAGCAGATGCTGTTGCAGTTTGGCCGCCCGAAAAAGTATGCTACATTAATGTTACATTGCGCTTTGGCGGCATCGTGTGTGTGTGTGTGTATATGTGTGGGTATGTGCAGTAAAAATCAATAATGAAATCACACAAAAAAATGGAAGCGAAAAAAAAATATGAAAATAAATATGGCATAAAGACCAAAGACGAAACACTATCAAATAACCAACGTACTTTGATTTTTGCACTTAAAGACATTTATACTATCATGGTAGAAGGATCAAATTAAACTAGTAGATCTTCGATCATCACCTACAGCTTATATATTCTTACTTTTACAGTTTTTTCTAAAATAATTGAATTAAGTTAAGATCTTTTCGAACCCCAGTTTCACTTATTACGAAAATAATCTCAGGTAGAAGTAGAAACTATTGAATTTCAAAGAGGTGGAAAATTGGAAAATTCTATGCATGATGGAACTTTGTTGGCTGATTCCCATTTAATCCTAAGATTCTGAGAAGCAATGAAAGTAAAGGTGTGCCAGGTGTCAAAAGCCAAGACTTTGGATGCTATGGCTTTGTAGGATTATCCTACAGAGTTGTTCCAAACAGGTAAGAATGCCTAAAGCAATGTAATGGTTGACGATCTGTGTATTGGCAACGATCTTGGTCTTAGATCAAATTACGGTAAATCTAAATTACAACATTGTAGTCTAGTGTAGCTTTTCTCAAAGTGCACTTGAGCTGCATCTATTTGACTGAGCCTGCACTACATAATGCCGTTGGCGTTGAATATCGCTTTTAAATCGCACAAATGCGCAAATAATTTAAGAGGCGCCCTCTTCCCGTTCGCCAAGCATAGCCACGCCCATAATATTGCTATATATGTGTACTTGGATGTGTCTGTGTTTGTGGCACTCATGTGTGTGTGTGTGTGTGTGTGTTGGTTTGTCAGCTAAGCCGATTTAACTAAGCACGCCACAACAACAAACGATATATATGTATATAAAAAGAGAGAAAAAACGAGGGACAGATATACAAAGATAGATATGTATGTATATAAATGGAGAATGCCAGTTTGACATCTGTTTGCAGAGAGTCAGAGTGAGAAAAATCCATTTAATCTTGTAATTATCTCACGATTTCTTAATGTGATATTGTATAATTTCTTTATGAAATACATATATACACTTTTTGTTTTTGTATCAATAACCAAAATAATTGTTGATGTTTCCATGACTGTTTCCGTTTTCTCCTGCTTCCGTTCAGTATGTCTGATGTGTTGTGTTTTGTCTTTCTTCCTGTGTGTTGACGTGTCTCCCCCTCCGATGATAAAAAATGCATAAGTTTTTGCCGTTCGCTCGCTGCGAAAGGGCAAGGGCGACCTTTCTGATTGATATAAAACCCCTTTGTTTGCCCAATTTTCAGGTGCAACGTAAATTTGTTGGACTGATCAAAACTGCTTTTCCAGAGGTCTAGCGAGATAGAAAAAGATGTGTCAAAGCCGATCGGCCATTGTATGGCTTATACCCGCTCTCTCACACACACACCTTACACATATCAACTTCAGACAAGAAACTTTTATTCCACATCTTGCAAACATACAAGTATTATGTGCAATTTCAATGCAAACTTTATACATTTTATGCAACTCTCCATCTTCTGCTTTTCCCCGTTTCATTATTGATCAATAATCCTTTCAAACAAACATTTTATAACTGACGTCAATAAAGTTTAGTTCAGCAATAAAAACATAATAAAAAAAATATAACATCGAAGGCAGAAAAAACAATATAGGCAAATAAATTTCAACAGAAGCATTTAATTGATTTATTGTTTCAACAAAAATAGAAGAGCAAAAAAGAAAAGTACATATTACTAACAGCAACCATTTGCTTACCCTTTGCATGTCGGCTTGTTCGATTTGGCTTTGGATTGCCTTTGCCCCCGTTTGTGTGTGTGTGTGCGAGTATTGAAATATTGTATGCCCCTGTCATGTCAATGTCTCAATGTCTAGATCACATTAAGGTCAAAAGAATAAATTATGATTGTTTCCTCTATGCCTTTAACTCTTTGGCAAATGTTTAAATGCAATAGTTTTTATTAATAGTTCATTCTTTTGTTTATTGAATACATAGATGAATAGATTTTCAACTTGAATAATCGGTGTTAGCTTTCATGATCTTGTAATCTATTTTAAAGTCAAGCAATGTCTATTTGTAGGTGTAATTTACTTTTTCGACAATAATCAGAATTAGTTTTGAATACTTTTTTAAGTATTCAATTGGCCCAAGTGAAAATGCGAGAACCAACCTGGAAGATACCAGGGTTCGATCATGGCCCTATATAACAATCAGAATTGTGTACAAAACTATTTCCAAAAACCACTTAATATTATTTGGTGTAACAGGTATTTGTTATTTCATTTAATTTTAGCCAAAAGAAAACGGAGAGAAACAAAAATACAGTGCAAGCACAAAGATCGAACAATTTGGTGTGGATTTTGTCTGGGCTTTGTTTATGACTTATCCGGGGGGCTTCGTTTTGTTTAGACACACCCGCAAGCAGCAGCTGATAAACAATAACATTAAATGAAATATTTGCATATAAAGTATACGCCGCGTATACGCGGCTAAATATAATTTCTGTACTCAGATGGCAGAAAATGAAAAGCAAAGCCAAACTAATGCATCCGCATTCAAATTTGATAAGCGGGTGGGTCATAGTTCCGCGTCTTTTTTGGTCCTATTTCTAACTGACACATTTACAGTATGCAAACACACAACATACACACATACTTACTTACTACTATATCAAACAGGAAGTCGGAAGTAAAAAGGGAAAAGCACTTGACAACAAAGAAGTGGGAAGTAAAAGTCTCTTTCTCCTTAACAACAGAGAAAAATGTTTAAGTGATGTGTGTGTGTGTGTGTGTGTGTGTGTGTGTGTGTTTGCACGCTTGTGTGTTTTCCTTTCACTCCGTTCTATCCTTGTGAAAGTGAGAACTCATTTCATGCTCATTACATTTGACAAATTTTCAGCCATTCAGCCCTCTTCTGTCCGCTAGTCCAATATTCTTACCGCAAGTGGCAAAATTTGATTACACCAACGTTTTGTAGGTAGCCACAGAGATGGTGTTGCCCATATCTCTGATAATGAGTATGAAGATTGGCGGGGAGGAGGAAAGGGAGAGAGAAAACCAGCGCAGACAGGAGGAAAGCGGTTGACAGAGACTCAGCTGACTGCAGCATGCAGTTCATTAGAAAGTCAGTTCAGTTGTCACACAAAAAACACTTGAAAGCTTAGCACTTGGACAATGCTAACGAGCTCACAGCACACACACACACACACTCACACACACACTCACATACACACACCCTTTACACAAAGCCCCTCGAAATATAAATACAAAATGCCGAATGCTGCCTTTCTTTCTTCAACATTGGGGGTAGAAGAGAACCGGCATTCCACACATTCTCACATTTTATCATTGTTACAACTTTTGTCAATATGAAGAAGTTTTTCCTCCTTACACACACACACACACACCCACACACAGACATCGTTTTTCCGCCATATAAAACCCATCTAAAAAAACAAATCTTTCATATTGTCAAAGAGTTTTCCAAATATTTGTCATTCACAATTGGAAATGATGTTACAAACTTTAAAAAAAAAACGAAAATAAAACTATTGAAAAAGATATTTCTTTACATATATTCTAAATCTAACAAGAAGCTGTGATATTATCATTCGAAATTGTATTGTTTATTTAGCATTTCGATTTTGCGTAAATTTAAACAATGAATTGAGATTTTAATGTTTTCTTCTTTCAAATCTAAGAAATAATCATTAAGCTAAGAAGCTTAGCTCACAATTATATCTATTCATTACCAATTCAGATAAGATATATAGAATTATCATTTACTCTTAAAGGAATTTCATTGCAAAAAACTATCCACAAAATCTATTTAAGGGGAATGTGGAAATAGGACCCAAAAGAGAAAAGACAATTTTTTAAATTTTTCTACCGTTTACGACTAAGAATTTTAAAAACAGAAATGAAATTTGCCCCATCGTATTTCAAATTGCAAAATTTGAAAGTTTTTATTTATTCTCTTTTTGTAATTTTTTTTTCCACATTCTATTATAGTTTGTTAAGACAAATATCAACAATTGCCAATGAAATTTTTGCACTTTATTGTTTGGACTTTGAATTTAAGATAATATGCTCATGCTCATTTTCAAATATTGATTATAAATCCATCAAAATTGAAATTTTCTAACAAAAGTTCTGAGTAAATTGGGCAAAAATTGTCCCAGGACTTACCTTTTTTGGGGAAGTAAAGTAGAAACGAATATAATGTTTGATTTGTAGATATATATTTTTGGTTCCTTTGGATTTAGCACGTTTTTACCGTTAATTTTTCATAAATCTATTTCACTTTTTTAGTCTTGCGTTTAACATACAAAAGCCATAACATGGCTGTTAGTTAACACGATTTTCAAAAAGTTTACGAAAAAAAAAACAACAAAAAATAAGTCTTTATTTTTCGTAAATAAAATCTAAAAATATATTTTTTAGTTTTTGGGTTTATTCTTTTTAAGAATTGGATGTTTGTGTGTGAGTATTTTTGTGTGTTTTTTTTTGCTTTTAATTTTCCGCCACTGGCGCTGCTGTTTGCTGCTGGTGCTGAAGCGTTGTGCGAGGCGCGCGTCACGAATGCCGAAGCCGTTATGACAGAATCTTTAGCATCTGAGCAACTTATCCTGCTTGCCGGACACAAAACGAAGGCAACCGAAACGAACCGCGCGAACCGAAAAGAGACGAACAGACAGGCCAACTGTTTTGTAGTGTGAGCCTATGACATATATCTGTGTTTGTGGCTGTGTGTGTGTGTGTGGTGTGTGTATGTGTGTGAGTGGGTTGAGTGCAGTTAGTGCAATGGTAAGAGCTTTGTCTTTGTATTAGTGAGTGCCATTTTTACAGCTTGTTTGTTTATTGTTGTGAGCTGTTAGAAATAAAAGTGAAAATGAATTTCCGTTACTCAAGGCGCACACACACATTTGTACCGAATTGTAACTGTAAATTAATATATTGCAGGAAGAACTATTTGTTAAATGATCCAGTCGATTACATTAAAGTGTTTCGATATTCAATAAATCCCTTCTATATATTTTAAATCGATACAGGATATTGGTTAAAAAGTAATTACCAAACTTAATGAAAGGACTATCACTTATTTTTTAACTCAAGGTAAAGATTTACTCATCGAGTTATTTCCATTTGTCATTTAAACTCGAAAGCTGCGTATTTTTTAAGAAGGGTGTTTTTAAAATTTGTTGGTCTTAGAATTTGTGTATTGGTAATAAATTTAAAGATGAAAAGTTAATGTTTTACAACTTACCGAGTTATTTTTTTTCGTTTTACACTTTTTTTAAAGTTTTAAAATTAAAAACCTTTTCTTTTAGGTTGCAGACATTGGAACATCTTGAAACACGTTCTAAGATCTTCATGTCTGAAGGACATTAGAATGTTAAGTGACAGATTAAGCCATCTTTGGAGTCTATCTTTTACCTCGAGATGGTAATATTTTGTCAGAATAGGAATTTTGTCCCACCTATGTACATGTCTCTGAGCCTGTCTCTGACACTAAAGTTGCACCTGAGACTGTGACTGAGTCTGCGGTTATGGCTGTGGAGGTGCTTGGAGGTGTCTGTTGATGGTTAGAGCACGTGACCAAACTGCATCATGAATGGGTGAAATGTGGAAAGCAATGCATATGCATTGAACGTATCTCAGCTGGTGTCTCTATATATAGGCAAATCAACATAAATGTATATATGTACATATCTGGAGTGTGTGTGTGTGTGTGTTTGTGTGTTGTGGGGAGGCGGTAAATTTAGCCAGTCAAAACTTGGCGCACTTCAATTTGCTGTCATAAGCATGAAAAGTGTTTCTGCAAGTAAAAGCGAGCAACGCAAACGCAAACGTTTGCTTCGCTTACCCGTCGACTATATTCAGTTCAGTTCCATTCCATTCCATCACATCAACGTCAACAGCGACGTCAACATTGGCCTAGTCAGGTTTCGTCTGGCTTGGCCGTTTGCCTCTGCTTTCCCTGCCTGATATCATATCGGTATGTTTCGGTTCGTCCGACAAAGTTGAATTAGGCAAAGTGACCAGCGAAGCGATGGTTTTCTCCCTTCACCCCACTTGCGTTTTTCGCTTCTTGTTTTTGCTTTTTTGCCCCGAAGAGAAAACTTAAATTACCGGAATGGGTTGCCAATTGGGTGGTGTACGCGGTTCAATTCAGTTTTGACTCTAGCCAGATATGTGAAATGAAAGTGCGGAAATTTTTAAAAGGTATTCTTATAGCCGTCCCTTGTTTTCCCTTGGTTACTTCTTTTCAATTACAACTGAACAAATGGCAAAACTGTGCCGACAGTGGCCTCCAGTGTTTAATTATAGGCCGTGCGACTGACCCACTGCCTGAATGCATTAGGGTTGCTCAAACCGCAATGAAATCTTTGCTAAATGCAATCTCCAAAAAGGAGTAGCCAGTGAAATTTTTTGCGGTTCACTCTGATACAGGTGGCACTATGTTCACATACATATACATATGTATATATGTATATATGTATATGGTACTGTTTGTTTGTTTTGAGATACACTCAAAAATATCGGTAGACAAAGTATTCCTAAAACCTCTTACACCTCTTGATAACAACTAATCGATTGAAAGAAGCAAAGCATCGATAACCAATAACCGATTTATAGAAGCAAAACTTAGTTGGAAATCTTTTTTGTTGGCATCTCTTTCTACATTTAAATGTCAAAATATTTTGTACCTCTTGTACTGCTAAATCCAAATATGGACTTATATTGATAAGAATTAACCAATTAAGCAAAAGATGGTTAAAACAGTTTTCTTGCAAATTGTGTTTGCCTCTTAATATTTTGTTTCTCCAAGTGCATGTATTTGAGGGTCCTTACATAGGTCTAGTCCTGTGGTTTGCGAGTCTGGTCATAAGTCAAATTCTGCTTCCACACACAATCAGTTGCTGTTGCTGAAAATGAGTGACGGAGCGATGTTTGCACTTTTCAAAATGTGCGGTTTTTTTTTTCGGGCCATAAATAAAATCTAATGCCAAGAGCAAAAGAAATTCAAGCTGCAGTGTGAAATTCACACAAACCTGCAGAGAACTTTTAAGGTGACAGGATTATGTGTGTTTTTTTTTTTTTTCTTGTTTTTACTCACATTTCCATCTTCATTTTGGTTCATCCATTTAAGTTGCAAACTAAAATTAACTTTGACGGCACTGAAAGCTCTTCACATGGTTTATTTAGATCTTAGATTTAAATACAATGTACGAGGGGTGATGCAAAAGTTAAGGAATTGTCGAGATGAAAGGTCATTCAGGTTAAAGAAATACTTGCAGAGTGAAAATAATTACAAGGTTGTCATAGATGTAATGAAAATAAATTACAAAACACAAGTACATAAAGGAAAAAACGTATGCAGTTGATATTCAATAATATTTCTAATCAAAATGTGAGATAAGAGATGTTTTGTTGTTTTTGCAGGCTTAGATTACAAAGATCTTTTGCTTATAAATGGAAATTTTGCACTTTAGACGAATTACTACGATTAAATTGTGTAAATTTTCCAATGGTTAAACCAGTTGAGAATTATTTGGAACATAAAACTAAAAACAAACAAAACATACACACACACCAATTCTCTTTCTCTTTTGACACTCGATTTGTTTGTTGCTTTAGTGTTTTTGTCTCTTGTTATCTCATTTAAGAATTTTACTTAAGCATTTTCCTATAGCCAATTGGCCCTGAACTGTAATGTTGATTAGGAAGTTTAAACATTATATATATACAATATATAGGTTTTTGTTTTTTTTTCTACTAGTTTTGTTGTTATTATTATTGTTGTTGTTGTATTTTTTTTATTCACATCCGACGACGACGACTAACGACCGGCAACTGTTTGAAATACTTGGTTTTCAAGCTTTAGCTTAAATGAGAGCAGAACCAGAGCATCTTCAACAGGCGATAATGAGACGAGGGTACCTACTACCTGCAACAGCAGCAACACCAGCAACAACTACAATGGATAATGATATTTTATCTGAAATAGCGACAACAACAACAACAACAACTACTACAATAGAATAAAAAACAAAAAGTATACTATGCTCTCATTTTGCATCCAACATCTTGTTCACTCTCTATCATATACTCACCACCCCCTCACTAACTCTCTCTCTCTCTCTCGCTCTCTGTATAGCTTTCTCTTTGTCACCCGAACTGTGGCTATCTCATTCATTCTGGCATAAATTATGGCAAATGAGAAATGAGAACGAGCAAAAATTAAATAAATAGCACAACAACAGCAAAAAGAACAACTATGTCTAGCTACACACATACATATACATACTTAAATCCTAGTTGCAACTTTAGAATGCCCTTTAGAGGCAAATCCGTTATAAGTAGATACTTCAATTACTTAAGAATTCTCGCGGGAAAACCTATAATATCCTTTTTTTCTGTTTTCTTAAGAGCTTTTGGCAAAAAAGTTTCAAACAAGGAATCACGTAAATTTTGCTAAATTTAAACCAGTTGAGCATCACAAGCTATAACATGCTTATAGCAATGAAAAAAAATGAATTAGAAAGGAGTTACGATCCTTTAAACCAAATCTTTCTAATCATAAATGAAATATTTGGCAGTAATTTGGGTTTTTTTCTGAGATTGTTAATCACATTTTCTTTAAACTATGCACAAGATTGTATTGTTCAATAATAATTGACAGCATTTTGCTTGAGCTCTTTTCGTGTCTATTGTAGGGTAGTATTAAATGAAATGGTTGAGAGGGAGGGAGGGAGGGCGAGGTTGGGGTTGGCGGACATTGAGATTGGATGAGGTTACCTGAGGGGGCAAAAACAAAGAGGCGAATGAGTTCCATCGTCGAAGTCATCTTATCATAGCTCACAGGCATAAGCGGGCGGTTTGTCCCCTGGTACAAGTGATGTGAAGGTGTGCGGTATGCGGGGTGGGGTAGTCGATTTAAAAAACACTGTTGTTGTTTTTGTTGATGTTGTTGTAGCCGCTGTTGCAACGGCAACGCTTGCCTGCATTATAATAATCATATTCATCAGCAGCAGATGTAGTAGTATTAGATATTTGCTATTGCCTTTCCTTAGCCGCTGGCACCTGATACCCAAGGCCAAACCCTGGCTCAAGTTGGATATAACCCCACGCTCCCCACCCATTTCATTTCCTAGAGACTGGGTTGCTGAAATTTATATTCAATCTTTTTGCGTTCTCTGTAAGACAGTTTATTTGATTTTTTATCATTTTTATCCCCCCTCCACCTTAGCACGTATTTTTTTTTAGCATTGGTTCTTGCTTCGTTTTAAGCTTAAGTGACAGCCACTCGTAACTCTGATTATATATATATGTATATAATTTTTTCCTGACCCCCTCTATTTCTATATGTATGTATGTATATTCACCTGAGTTCAGTTTTGCTAAGGCAGCTAAGGCATTTTGTCAAATTGCATTTCCATTGGCATTGCTTCTTTCATTGCTCTCTTCTGGTCCTGGTTGCTGCCTGGTCCATTTGTCGTCCATTTGTGCGAGTTGTGTGCAAATGAAGCATTAAATTATTAAATTGAGTGAGTGCAGCGGGACGTAGGAGGGGACGAAAAGGTGGACGAAATGGCGACAAGACCCGGCCAACAGCTGCAACTCAATTAATGGCGCGAGCTCTACAGTTGAAGTTGCCAGCTGAAGTCGCTGCTGAAATGATTCGTTGTCCTTTACAAGGAAATCTCCATTGCCATGCTCCCAATGGCGTCTTTCTATCATTCGCTGTGTTAGAGTTGTAAAGAAAAAACATGAAAGTGGAAACGATTTACAATTTTTTTTTTTGTTTATTAGGCAATCAATTTGTATTGAAACGTTTTAGAAGTTGTTTTCGCTATCGGACTAGACTACGATTCAGAGATATAGTCTCGTACATCTTGACATGATTAGAGGTTTCGTTCAATTTAACATAATTAGCCCAATAGGGCTTCTGAAAGACAAAACTATTCGCATCTACTGAGTCAACAGCTAATCTTGTAGACCTTCAATAAGTGTCTTGTTTTCCATATCGGATAAGATAAGTAAAAGCATATTTACATTATTACATATTTAATAATGTAATTGTTGTTTATCTCTGTTCTATGTAAAATATTGGTGTTGGAAAGTTTGGTATAACAGTTTTGTATAACAGGTATATAAGATGTGGAAAACTGTAATATTTTACCATTTTGCATATATAAGAGAGGTGTATAACAGATTTATAGTTGGTAATATTAAAAAACTATCCAAAACAACAATGTATACCAGTTTTCATAGAGCAGTTCGTATAACAATCGGTATAACAGTTCAGTTAACAGTTTCTAACAGTTGATTGCTTATAAAACTAGTTTTTAACGGTTGCTTATAATGTTATATAGAATTTTTGTGTTAAACTGTTGTGTATGTATAACACTTTGTTGCTTAGCATTTGAGTGTATAACTGTTATGCCCCATAACAATTAAGTACAACAGTTGAGAGTCTCACAGTTTCGGATAATACCCAGATACAGATAACAATTTGAATATTAGGCAACTGCTGTTGACCAACTTCAAGAGTCTTTGCCAGCTAAAGGTGAATTTGGTTTCTCTTAAACCTTTTTTTTCTTTGAGCCATTTTACTTGTTGTCTCTGGTTTTTGTTGGCATTTACTAATTAAAAATTTCGTTTCCTTTTTTTTTTTTTGGCTTCAGCGTCTAGCTTCAGCCCACAGAGAGAACCGAAGTGTACCTTCGTGACCGGCTAATTAACCTTTCTGTTTCAATTGCTTCTTTTTCTCTTGTGGTTATTGCAAAATAAAAATTATAAATATGCTTATATATAATTTTTTTGTTTCGGTTTTAATGACCTTGACTCTTGAGTCATCTGCCGCGTGGCCAATTTGCAGTCGTTTAATGTTTTTCAATATTTTTTAAGCATTTTTCGTTCTATTCGCTATGTTACTTGCCGTTTAACGACTGTCAGTTTAGTTGCCTTTGCCGTTGCTGCTGCTTTTGCTGCGTTTGGCAACGATTTTTGTTTAGAATAAAAACAAAAGAGCCAAAGGAAGAGTTTTTATTACACAGTTTAGACAGAATGCTTTAACTTTGGCATATGTACCCTGTAACCGACAAGAAATATGAATGATTGTTGAAAGACATGCAACCACAGATTCTGAAAGGTTCTATTGAAGACTAAGAAAGGACCTTTTCAAACTAATACCTCTACCTTTTTCGATGAAAGTCGTGGCAAATTAACGCTAACCCAGAATATAAACTGATCCTTGGTTGCGATTTCAAAAAGTTTTAACATCATAACTGGCAGAGAGGATGTTTAATTTGTTAATTTACGGTATCTAACAGTCGATTATCGCCAACTCACCAATACACCAAGCGTATTTCTCTTTTCTGTTTACAATTTACACTCACATTTATGAACTGTACGAACAAGAACAAGAATATAAAGAACAACAATACAAAAACAAAAGCAGGAAAAATATTTACCAAATGCGAAAGCCAAAGCCCACAGGCCCAAAAGACCGGACCAAATGGCTGGCTAAATGTATATGTAGTTGGTCTTCGTTTGACAACAAATTCTGTCCCACTCCCGCGACCCGCCTACAGATCAGATGGTGGTGGGGCTGCTTCTGTTGGTGGGCGGCAATGGGTCTCTGTATAGGCTAAATCGAATGTATTTGCTTTTTGATTGCCTTTTAATTACTTTGCAGCAAATAAACATAAACAACATTTACGTATTTAGCCGGCAAAAAGCACTGAAAACAAACGAACAAAAATTTTGAAGCAAAGATTTGCCTCAGTGTTTGTTTGTTGTTTCTTTTTTTCATTTTTCTTTTCTTTTTTTTTTTTTTTTTTTTTGCCGGTATTTGGTTGTGTTTGAGAATACCCTTCAAAGAGGGGGCCAAAGGCCGTTTTAATTTTTCAAAAACTTGCGATTATTTAAGTCAAAATATATATAGATATAGATAGATTTTGAAATCCTTTTTTGTGTGTTTTTATGTTAATAATAATTGATAATGGTATAAATCATAAAAGACAATTTACATAATTAAATTATGTAATTAAGTGTGAAAACGTTTTAATTAGATTATTAAATCAAAAAAAGTTACCCTTTTATTATAAAGTTAACTTATTTTTAATATAGAGTACATTTCTGTAAGGCTTTCCTCAATTCAAGTTTTTCTTTTGTTATATTTTTATAATTTTCTGCTGTTGGCCTTTGATGATGAAGCTTTTTCCATCTGTTGGCCATCCTCATCACCATCATCATCATCATCGTGAGCCGTTAATTGTTTATTAGGCAAAACAACAACAGCAAAGATAACAAAGCGAAACACCATCTTGAAAATGAAAAGTGAAATTGCCAATGAGCCAGCTACAGGCTTAACTGTGTATTATACTATAAATAGTATTTAGCATTTGTGTGGCATTTTTAAAAATAGATCATAAATCGTTGGCCGCAAGTCAAGACTTAAAAACAAAAGACTTTGAAATCTCGGTGCGTGTGTTACTAAATAGATTTGTCACTTGGATGGAATATAGTAGTAGAAACCATAGCTAAGACATTCAATAAAAGACTTCAATCAAAAGTTAAGTATAAACTATTAACCTAGCAGCAACAGCAACTACACCCATCGGCTTAGAGAATAAACTACAACCATTTAATAGCCAGGGACTCGAACCCGACGCGGCCACTTATACAACTTAATTGTGAACAAGTATTATTAAGGATGTAATTTGAATCTGGCAAAACTAAACCTCCCTTTTATTAGATGAAAAATGATTAATTTTTGGAGATGAAAAAAATCAAAAATTGTCTTTCTCTCTCTCTCTCGCGCTTTGTATTGTGCTGGCATTATCAATTTAATTGATGTGAACAATTCAAGGACAGCATCTAACACGTGGTTAGATGAAGGTCTTAGGGGCGGTCATGGCGGCATGTACCGGCAACTCGATAGACAGACTTACCGACCAACCGACAACTTGACAAAAGGAAGAGCTAAGCGTTTTCATTAAGCTAAAAGCAAGCAGTTGATAACAATTATTTATATTTTAGGCAAAACGATTAGAGTACAACAATGCTTTTTTGTTTGTTACACAGGATGGACCCGACCATTGGCATCCAAAATGCGGGATAAGTCATCACAACAAGGCAAAACATCAAAGTGTTAAAACTCTCAGTTTCGTTAATTTGATTGTGCAATGAAGGCAACAAATCAAAATGTCACAGAGCATAGAAAAAAGAAAAGTGAACTCAAATTAAAATCCAATTGAAAATCGTTGAAATCAATTTAATTGTGCATTTTTTTTTTTTTTTTGCCTCCAATAGAATTTGATTTATTTAGTTTTTACTCCCATTCATTCAATGGCAGCAACGAAAAATGTGTGTCAAAAGTCTTAGCCAGTTCAATCAGTTCCATCAATGATTGATGATTTCGTAATTTCTCACATTATGGCCACAGAGACGCGGGGGATATCGACTTGTTGATACCCTGCCTTTGAATTTAAGTTTCATATCTGTGGAAGATTTCACGGTATTTACTTTTAATATGCTCTACTTGACTGTATTTACAGAGTGAGAATACAAAATCGTTGTAAACCAAAATGGAATATACATATATATACATATATGTACATGTATGTACACATGTGTATATATTTTGTTGCCTACTTTTCTGCGTCAAGGCTATGCATAGCCATAGCTATGGCTAAATTATTTACGCCAAACAATTAGTTGGAAAAAAATATTACGAAAATGGGCAGAGAAAGAGAAGCGAAGCAGAAGCAGAAAGCGTTGAATCAAAAGTTTTTTCTTCTTTGTGGGCCAACAAGTTGCCACACAAGAGCAACAACAACAACAACAGCACGTGACTGCCCCTCAGTGTGTGACTGAAAGTAAGTAAAAGGGTTCATATTTTTTTTTGGTAGGGGTAGAAGAGTGGGCACGGGGCTGAAACGGTAACGGGAAATGGGTATGAAAATATGAAGGAAAACGGAAACCAAGCAAATGCACGAAACGAGCCGAATAAGAAAATTGTGTGTGCACGGCACACGGCAAGAAGGAAAGCGGGGGATAATAGGAAAAAATGGGGAATTTGGGGAACGGTGCAAGTGCAGGAATTACAATTTGAGTGCACGGAGTTAAATACTTCTCACATATGCATATTCGTGACAATAAAATGAATCAATTTCAATGAGTTCTTAATACGTCGTCATCAAACAAGGATTTTACCTATGATGAAATGAAATGAGAGCCATAAAAATGCTTTGATTTAAATAAAGCAAGAAATTCTCAAGCATTTTCCCATTTTAAATACCCAAACAAAACTATCAAATTTAATGCCAATGAGTTAACTTGTTCACACATTTAGTATGTAACTAAAGAAGCAAATCCCCACGAGCTGATTATGTAGTAATATTATGTAGTAATATTACAACTGAATTTGGTATTATATCATATATCACAAAGCGAATAGAGGACTTACGTCACAAGTACATACAAATGTATGTAAATGCTTACGCAATGGATTGCACGCTCCTTCATTCATTCACTCATTCACCCATTCATACACTCAATCAATCACCCACTCACTCTTTCAGTCTCTCATGCACTTGTTGCTTGTGAAAGCTTTTTGTAAATCCCAAGCTAACAAAGCTTTCATTGGACTTGGCTAAAAAGCCAAGTCGTAGTGCATGTCAAACTGTTCCAACTAACGGCAGCTTTTTATGCCATGGTTTAAATCATTGTTTCCCGTTAACAGTGTGGTGAGTGAAGAAACCTTTTTTTCTTCTTCTTGTGGCCCTTGCTGCCGTCAGCCCCGGAATAAAAAAGAAAAAAAGAAGAAAAAAAATATTGAATGATAACCTTTTGGGGCCGACATCTTCATCAATTTCATTCATTCTTTTAATTATAAGCAATTTGAATAATCTTTCAGTATTTTATACAGTTAAGTACATACATACACACAGTATGAACATATGTACATACATGAACTGATACATATAAATTGGTATTTTTTCGGGAGATAAGCATAAGCCTCTTGACATCGACAGAGTATCTGACCAGCAGCCTCGCCTCGTGTTCTTGAGATGACTGACCCAAATATATTCTAGTTGTGGAGGTACCTCGGCATACTCTACTGATACTGAGTGGGACAGGGCGTTAATCTTTGATTAATCAAATTAAGTAAATATGTATTAATATTATTATTTGTATTAATTATTTGTTGTTTTGTATTTTTAGATCTTTATATTTGCTATCAACAGGAAGCTGGGGCTATGTGTGAATAAACGCAAAGCCTCGATTGGTCGATTAGCCTTTGTTGAGGGCGTCAACGTCCTGGCTGGCCATCTGGTTTAACGCATGCGCCCAACAAAAGTGGCCAATACGGGCGCCCAATGAGAAGACCGCTGCGTGTGCTTAAAATTGCACATAATGAGATGGAAATAATATCCCAAAGTTAATCCTTAAGAGACTCTAAGAAAATCGAACCATATTAAGAGGTAGGTTTTAAAATCCTAAATTATCCTTTATCCAAATGTATTTATCCATGTCATTAATCTTGTTTGATTTGTTCAAAAATAGGAAAAATGGTTTACTTGGGCTTGTGGGTTATAAAGAAAGTTAGCCTAAAGATCTTGAAAGTACTAGAATCTATAGAGTTTTTACTTATATCACAGGATGATATGCATCTCTATATAAGATCTTTATGAGAAATCTGGACATTCGTTAATGTAAAGTCTGGTGTCCTTTGAGATGTAAAAAGTTCAAATTGTCCTTCCTCCCTATATATGTATGTATATATGTAGCTCCACTCTTGTCTATATGGTTAATGGAATGCCATTTCAGGAGAAGAAAAGAAAGAATTATCCTTGCTATGCTTGTTTGTTGTGTGGCAAAATGCTACTCATAACTGATATGCCATTTGTTCCAGACTAACTTTCTTCTTTAGTTCGCTTACTAATACCATCTTAGTAGATATTTCTTCTCTGACATTTTTAATACCAACGATAATTTGTTTCAGCTGATGATCGGGTGCGATCTAAAGATATCCAATAAATCTTTGCACATCATTAGAAGAAAACAAATGTAATAGATTGTAGACTTACCTATGGAGCTATGTAAATAAGCATGTGAATGTGTGTGTGTGTGTGGAGATGTGAAGTTTGTTTTTACGCCTCGCTTTTTATCAGTTGACCTAGAGAGGGAGACAGCAAATAGGCTTTCATACAGCTGCTTTAGCCCCGGGGCCACACACATACTTATAGAGTAACGGGCACACTTTTTCTCTCAATTTTTGTTGCTTTTCACCCACAGCAAAGCAAAAAGTAGTCGAAGAAAGACAGAGAGAAAGAGAACGCGTGTTTGAATGCAGGAGAGACAGAGAGCATCCTGTTGTTGATAAAGAGCAAGCGCGATAAACTTTACATCAGTCCCTGTCTGTGCCTTGCTAAACTGTGGCACCCACACAGGCAGAGAGCGAAAGCTGCATAACTCACTAGCCTTAAGAAAGGCAGAACGAGCGTGTGAAAGAGAGAGAGAGAGAGAGAGAGAGAGAGAGGGGGAAACAAAAGGTGTGTACATATGCGTAGGCAGGAGTTGCCCTAAGGGGCATCCAAGTCCAAGTCTTTTTTATTAGGTGCAACTTTAATTCGATATTAAGAATGATTAAAAATCGCAACGTCAAATCTTTTTGGTGCCCCCGTCCCCCCCCACCTAACACTTGCTGCGGCCCTGGTTGTGGCACACAGAGAGGCAAAGGCGACGACGCAACAGGCTTGCACTTAAGCGCCGTTAGGTTTATAAGCCAGGAACTGGCAACAACCAAAAGCCCGAAAACTTTGCCTCCACCTCCGCGTCGCTTGTCACTTCGGTCGCATTCGTTGTCGCCGTCGTCGCTATCGTCGCTATCGTCGCTGTCGTTGCTGCTGCTGTTGTTGTCGTCGTCGTCGTCGTCGTCGTCGTGGTCGCCGACAGCAGCAACAGCAGCAGCAACAGCAACAGCGGCAGCATTTAGCAGCAAAAGTTCTTCCACATTCGGTTGCGCGCCGTTGTATGAGACGGTCGCACAATTTTCGGTGCGTTTGAAAGAAAAAAGAAACAACAATTTTTTAACAAATACTAAAAAAGAAAGAAAAAAAATATCACAAAAACAAAATAGCCGCTTGGGGTTTTTGTTTCGGTTAACTCGGTTCTTCTTGGTGCCTTTTCTCTCGCTGTGCAATTATTTTGTTTGAAAATGTCTTTATTTCTGCGTTTTTTTTTTTTAAAGTGTCCACTTAAAATCCAAAAAAAAAAAAAAAAAAAAAAATAAATAAAAATTTATAAAAAAGTGCCAAATTCAAGGATCAATGCATTAAAAAAAAAAAAAAAAAAAAAAAAAAACAAGAAAGAAATCAACGGAAATTTCGCTCTCTCTTTCTATCTCTCGCACTCGATCTTGTTCTTGCTTCAGTTAGGCCAAAAAGGATCAACCAGCAAGAGACTTTTTTTTCGAATTCAAAATCGAGTTTTCTTTTCTTCTTCTTTGATTGATTCTTTACAACAAATGTTTACCGGCAAACTCGCGCGTTTTGTTCTAAATGAAACCAAAAAACAAAAAATGTGGCCCAAAATATATGATTAAAAACAAAAATTAGAATAGCTTAAACGACCAAACATTTTCCCATTTATAAAACAAAAAGCTCCACAAGGAGTCAAGTACTAGCAGAACACAATCATTTTTTTTTATTATTTTAATATTTTATTATTATTTTTTCTGCAGAATTGACGTTTTTTTGTTGTTCTGATCCGTTTGTTACCCTTTTGCACTGAGGGTATATTAGATAGCCTATGGAAGTAAGCTTTCATTTAGAATTATGTCCTATAATAATCTGTCATTTCCTTTCCTGCAAAAGATCGGTTCATGCTATAACTGGAATGTTTATATATCAAAGGGTATACAAAATTGTCAGCATTGCTGGATCAAGTTCGGTTCTCAGATCATTTTTTTTTTTCGTGATTTTTTGTTGTTGTTGTTTTTAGCTTTGAGTTTCATCAAATCAAATTTTCGCTGATTTTGGAAAACATTTCTTATTTGCTCTCCTTTAACTTATGTTTTCTTTGGTGTTGTTTTTTTTTTGTTTATTTTTTTTTTTTGTAAATTTTTTTATGTTTTATTTTGTTTGCAGTGCCATAACATAATAATAGTTAATACTTATTGTGTTCACACAAAAATTTTGGGCCGCCGAATCGAAATCGAATATCAAAACCAAAAAAAAATAATAATCAAACGAAACTGCCTTAAAAATCCTACCAAAAAAAAAAAACGTACACAACTTAATACATAAATATATATAAAAAGCTACCGATAATAATAAAAGAATTTACAAAAATTAATTAAGACGATGGGATCACCGGGTGGTTCCCATAGGAGTTGCCGATCCTCATTACTCTGGCGACTCGGCGCTTTGATTCTCATTCTGAATGCCTGCCATGCGCCCCTAATGATCAATGCCAAGGTGAGTTTTAATCGTAACTTTTCTAAGACAACAGAGGAATATCTGGGTATATGTACATATATACATACATATATATTTGCCAAAACTGTAGAGCGGAGTTTGAAATCACAAATTTGAGTTTTCTGCTCACATACTTATTTATTTTTTTTTTGTTAGTAATTGAAATTCTAAAGTTGTTTCTTGAATCGTTTAATAGTGAGTAGAATGTAATTGATCTTATCCCATCCTATTTTGAATTCATCAATTGACCATGATCCAATGATTGCTTTTCTGGATTTCCTGGTGGATTTTAAAAAATTACATTAATTTTTCTATTTAAGCATAAATTAATTGACTTTACATGGCAAATTCTTAATTTTTTTTTTTGCACATTCTTATGCTTTTGTTATCTATCTACAATTTGTGGATAAATGAATTGAAATGTATTCTTGTTGTTGTTGTCTTTTAGTTTGTCTTGGCTTCTTGAAAGTTCTAAGATTGATTTACCTTCCAAAATTCTAACCAGGTGATTTGAATAACAATTAGAACTTAATTAATTTTCCCTTTAGCTGAACTTGAACTACATAAAATACATGCATTTTTATTTGTTTATGTGTGTGTGTGTGTGTGTGTGTGTATTCAATTTTTCTTACGTCTTATGGGTCTAGACTTTGAAACCATTTTGGAGGGAAAAATATATACAATTAAATATTTAATGTCGACCGGATTTGATTGCGACAAAATATATATGTATGTACATCACATAGAATAAAAAACGAAATTCAAATGAATTTGAATATAATCAAGAGAGAATTATTAACCCTGACCCAAACATCATGAACAATTTTTGTCAGTCTTATTGTTTGTTTCCAATTTTTGTTTTTTTTTTTTTTTTTTTTTTTTTGGGGTCAGTCTGAGAAGGCAAACATTGATAATTTTGAAAAGTGAGTTTTATATGGATGTTTTTTATTTGTGTGCTTGTTCTTGTTGTTTTTTTTTTTTTTTTTTTTTTTTTTGCCAATTATGAGGTTGAAACTTGATTATTCCAATTTCTTTTTCATCTATCTATATGGCTATATGTTCATATGTATGCACATCATAATGAGCCTTGCCTGATAACAGGGCCCAGTTATCAGCATGTGTTAATGACATGAAGCCAGCTGGCCCACAAAAAAAAAAAAAAATGTCCCGGTTGGAATTATAATTTCTTAAATTATTAAAAAAAAAAAAAAGCCTATAGAATGTTGATTGAAATCAACGCTGCATAACCTCAGGATTGTACCTGAAAGTACCTAAGGCTAATGTGTATGTGTGTGTGTGAGTGTGTGAGTGTGTGTGTGTGTGTGTTGGGTGTAGGGAGAATGGGCAACATATTAATTGAGTTTGTTCTTATTGCTGTTGTGGTTGCTGCTGCGCTGAACTAATTGTTTATCACATCGGAAGTTGCGTAAATGAGGCCAACATCGAAAAGCGTTCGTTACACTTGTTTTCTTCTCCTTCTTCTTCTTCTTCTTCATCGTCTTCGTCTCTTTTTCGATGTTGTTGCATTGCGAGTTTACGAGTTCACATGTATGTAGACTGCATTGGCTCTTATCACGGTCAATTCTTTGAGCTCTGCAACACAGGAATCCGAATCTTGTTTATTGCCCTTTTTTTTCTTGCGAAAAAGAGCGAGGGGAGCAAGAAAAGAAAATAAATATGGCAAATGTCACACGAGGTCACTAACTCATCGGTCAAAAAAAATCGATAAGGAAGTCGCTTAGGTCACTTTAATTTACATTTAAAAAAAAAAAACCCCAGTTTAATTATATAGATTATAATTAATGTAGGGACGTCTTGGAGCCTAGCAAAGTTACAAATATATCGATATAATTTAAAAATAAATGTTAAATTAAAAGTTTTCGAGAAAGCCTTTCTTAAAAATGTTAGAAATAGTCTTTGATCTTTACAATATATCGATAAATTTCATTGATCCAAATTAAAAGTAAAATCTTAACAATAATATATATATTTCACAGTTGTTTATTAATTAGATTAAATAAAGAAATTAAATTGTTTGCATGCCATTTTCCAATACCTTTTGAACTAAAGACTAAAAACGAAAGTTCCGAGTTTGGAAAACATTTCCATTATGCATTGTCTCTTCTTCGTAATCGGCTGTTTCATATCACACAGATTGGTCCATCGGTCTCCACTTGTCTGTCAGAAACCGTCAAAATATTTGCAGACTGGCAAAGACATGGAGATGGTTGGCAATAATGGAGAGAGAGGGGGCAGAGAGAGAGAGAGAGACAGAGAAAAGCACTACCAGTTGTTCGATGTCAGCATATCAAAGAAACCAAAAAACAAAACACAACCGAAAAAAAAAAAATCATAATTTGTAGCTTTTTTCGGTTTTGATTTTCGATTTACCCTGCCTAAACGGATAATACTCCCATTTAAACATAGCAGATTTTTTGAATTGCTGAAAATGATGAGAGTTTTGTGTAAAATTATTAAAGGGTATCTATGCTTCGTTGCTGCTTCTTTCTCTCTGCAGTGATTTTCGTGTAAAGATGCGTTTTGTTGGCACAATTCATCCTCTTTCTTCTCTTCACCTCGGATGGTTGTTTGTTTGCCTAACATATGGACACAAGATGTTGCCGCTGTGTAGATCACATGTGGATCTTGGGGCACACACAAATCTCTACACACATAAAACACACACACATAGAGTATATATATATATATATATATATTATGCATGAATTGTTCAGTTTGGATCATGATAATTATATTTTTGCAAATCTCTATGAAATTTTCATTGGAAAAATTGGAAATTGGAATTGAAATCAAACTAAACTAAACTATAAATACATAGAAATGTGTCTAACAGACTCTGGCATTTGTTTAAATATTGCATTGGAGACGTAAACGACCCCCTTGGCTCTGTCTCCCCCTCCCCCTCTGACCATAATATCCTATCCTCTTGACTTTTTCCAGCAATGCCATCTCTTACCTACTTCAGCTCAAGTTTAGTTTTGTTTTTTAGAAGGGGCAGGCATGGAAGACATTAGGTGGGTAGGTGGGGGGTAGCAGGCGGAGTTCCTAACAAACTGGCACACTTAAACTATAAACAAATAGATGCAAGTGTGACTGAAGTATGTGTACCCCGCCCTCCCTGCCCTGTACTCCCCTTTTCTATCTAGCCAATCTATCTTCCCCTCTCTGATAATGCAACGTGTTGGCTTTGTCAATTGACATGCCGAAATGCTTCCGCATCACATGCAACTCACACTTGCTCGTTTTCCACAACTTTCAAGGAAATTCGCCTCAATTAGTCATCTTTAATGCCCTTTTTGATACCCTAACAATAACGTGTATATCAACTATATTGATCGAAAAGGAAATTGACCATATTTTTGACCTATTGAAATTGTTTACAATGTTTCTTCTTAATGTAATTTAAAGATTTATCCGTTAAACTATGCCCTTAATGTCATCTTACTCTAGGTAAGGGTATAGCAAGTACAGCATTTCAAACCAGCTGGCCATGGTCCAAACACTGAGAAAGTTCCCGGCTAACTATGAAACAGAATAGAATTTAAAAATAGAAAAAAAAAAAAAAAACGGACGATGAAAAAAAAAAAAAAAAAAATGCATTTCTACACACATTTCTCATGAAGAAGCACAACAGCCGCAGCATCAATTGAAATGATGAGGAAAGTGATAAAACTTATAGAAATGAGTGATGAGTGTTTAGCGAAGGGAGATCTAGGGAATTTGAGTCCTTTCAGCCGTATTCAAAATCATTTAACGAAATAACTAAATTGCAAATTCTTTAAGATGCAATTCAGTTGATGATATGCAATTACAATCGATTGTAAACGGAATATTTGGAATTTTTCAAATTCCCTACGAATGATTAAGAGACAAATGTTTATAAACCATATATGTATGTACATATGTACATAGACTAAACATAAGGAGGAACGGAGAGGTAACTCCATACCAAGTTAGTGTAGCTAAGTCATAACCAATTTCCACTAGCACTCGTTTACTTCTGAGTTGTGATTTTGTTTTTTTTTTTTTTTGTAATCCAATATTTACGAGACATGTCTGCCTCGGTTGCTACTCCCTGCCACTGCCACTGCCGGCGACTTGTGGCGCGACTGAAACGCGTAGTTGGTCTAGCCTAGAGAAAACACACACACACACACAGACACAGATACTTTTCAAAATGTTTTTTCAACATAATTTCTATTTGGAGCGCAATGCATTTAGTCTAGATGGGTTTTTGTTCAAGGTTTTTAAGGATCGAAATCGTAAGTGGCCCTAACTCAATCTGTCAAGCTGATTAAATTGTTTATCTTGTTAATCCTTTGAAGAGCGTATTAAAAAGGAGCAAACTAAACAATATTAAACAAAAATTTTCAATATATTCTAGATATATCGTTTTCCTTCCACTTGTGGCAACCCTCGAATGTAATAATTGTTATATTTCTTTTTTGCATTGCGTAAATGTTGAAAATAGACTAAACAAAACACTAAAATGAAAACAAAAGCATCTTTATATATACAAAACATTCACACTTACATACATACATATGTATGTAAATATAAATAAATATATGTATTTGAGGAGCAACAAAAATCAAAACACAAAACAAAAAACAAGAAAACAAAAAAAACAAAAACTGTCGCAATTTGTTCAACCAACCAATGATGCAGGAGAAAATGGACCCATATTCTTGAATATAATATGAGGTTGGGGCAAGTGAATGATTGCGATGAGTGTTTGAATATGAATTTCAATGTGAATGTGGTGGGTGGGTGTTGTCTAGAAGTATTGTGTCATCATCTCTCAGAAGCACCCAGCAGTAGCAGCAGCTGTGTAATTAACTTAAATAGAAATTCTCGAAAAGTTTTTACAATAAACATTTACATACCTACAAATTGACAAAATGACCGATAGACCGACCGTTCGACCGTCCGACCCACCGACCGCCTGGCAATAAAACAAATTGTTAATGGAACGAATCTCTTATACTTTGTATGCCACGGATCAACTCACATGTTTATTTTTTTATGATTATTTTTAGTTCTCGTTTTGCATAAATCAGCATTCTATATGCCAATTAATCGTTTTTATGTTTTTAACTATTAACTGGATAATATATAGTGTGTGTACATTTATATAATACATACATACATACATACATATTTAAGTTGAAACTGGTTTCGATGTGGATTTTTAATATTTGTTCTACTTGTGCATTCAACCCATTTATTTGCGAGTTCTCTATTATTAAACGGAAGGAGGAGCAGAAGGTGTCACATTTTCAGCTCTGGAGACTTTCGCCCAATGGGGACATGTTTGGAGACATTTCAAACTAGTGAAGAGTTTGCTAAAGTACTTAACAATCTAAAATACTCTTATTTAACTTGATTTTAACTAAATAAAAATGTATTAGAATGTGTATTGGAGACTTTGTAGTCTTACGGACATTTTGTAATTGTGGAAACGAGTTTAAGAAACTTTCTAGACTAGTGCAGACTTTTGTCAAAACTCGTAGAACCCATAAGAAAGTCAAATTGGCATTATAAATCGCTTTATAGGTAAAGACTTTTTGTCTTGAGTTAGACTTGGAGCATTGGAGTCTCTCTAACACTTTTATTTGTCTTTTTGGATATCTTTAAATATACATATCGACTCCATCATGATCAGTTGAATAGAAATCGCAATCAATTTCAAGAGAGTTTCGGATAAAGTGGAGCTTCTTGATCATCATCAGTTAAGCACAATGTGCCGCCTCTTGGTGATCATCAATTTTGATCAATACTTTTTTTTTTGGGGGGAAATTAATGCAAATTGGATTGGGTGGGGCTGGTTGCCTTCCTCGAATTGATGCGGGTGACATCAGTGTTTGTGGTGGCTGGTGGCGGCTTCTAATCAAGAAATTTATTTAAAAATCATTAAAAAAAAAATTTAATGCTTGCGCCAATTTATAATCGGTTTCATAAATCTTTTCAAACGTTTTCGGGGGAAATTAAAAAATGCTATCGTCTGGCTTTGTTTCTATCTCTGTAGTTGTTTCAGTCTTTGCCACTGGCCTGGTTATGATGATCTCTGTCTTTCTCTCTCTCTCTCTCTCGCACACACTCATTTGCCTGGTGTCGCCTCTGGGTGAAGTTGCATCATCTGCAGCAGCTGCCAGACAGAGCATGACAATGTCAAAAACGAAAGAGTAAAAAAAAAAAAACACACACATACATTTCAAAATCTTCTTAAAGAAGTAAAAAAAAAAAAATAATAATTCATTGGAAATAATTTTAGCTGCTTCTTTAATTTGAATTAATTGACATATTTAACAGAGAATGGGTACCCTAAATTTCCCATCAAACACCAAATGGTTAGTAATGTCTTGGATGATACCCTTCAATCTTTGAGTTAATCATGCCTCTATTGTCCTACTGCCTCTGAGATCTAGGCCAAAACGATTGTTATAGATAGGCAAGTCTTTCACTCGGTGACGTAATGCTCGACAAGTAAGAAACAAAAAAAAAAAAAAA
This sequence comes from Drosophila tropicalis, assembly GCF_018151085.1. Classification (NCBI taxonomy): domain Eukaryota; kingdom Metazoa; phylum Arthropoda; class Insecta; order Diptera; family Drosophilidae; genus Drosophila; species Drosophila tropicalis. The sequence continues at coordinate 3,954,090 of NW_027172602.1, read as the reverse complement.
AAAGGGAAGGTGATGATGGTCTCTAAACCAAGTTAGTTAGCTATTGTTGATAATGATTAGACCAAGTGCTATGAAACATTATCTCTTATCTCATGAATCGGTGTAAAAGTGGTTCAAGTTATTAGCAATAAAACACTGACGGAAGGACGAATCGAATAGATAAGGTTTTGTGGGTATTTATTCATGATGCCAATCAAATGTCTACAGTTTTGCATGCACACACTGTATTCGATCAATGGCTGTCAAAGCGTCCATTCCGCCAGTTAGTTAGCCAATTAATTAGTAAACAAAGCATTAAACAAAATGTATAATTATGCTAATTAATTAATTTGCTTTGGGCCATACACAAAGCAAGAGATTGCATATATTTATGCTTTAATAAGCAACAATACAAATGAAAAATAAAAAACAAATTGAATTTCGATTTCATCATACCATACACCCATAGGGTGAAATGGTATATTAAAGTCGCCAAAATGTATGTAACAGGCAGAAGGAAGCTTCTCCGACCCTATAAAGTATATATATTCTTGATCAGGATCAACAGCCGAGTCGATCTAGCCATGTCCGTCTGTCCGTCCGTCCGTCCGTCCGTCCGTCCGTCCGTCCGTCCGTCCGTCCGTCCGTCCGTCCGTCCGTCCGTCCGTCCGTCCGTCCGTATGAACACGCAGATCTCGGAGACTATAAAAGCTAGAGCCACCAAATTTGGTATGTATACTCGTGTAGTATGCACATGTTCAGAGTAATTTGGAATTTCGGCCACGCCCCCTTACGCCCCCAGGAATCACATAAAACTGTTTTTCTTAAAAAGTATGACAGCTAGAGACATCAAATTTAGTTTGTATACCCGATTAGTTAGTGCGCAGAAATTAACTGTTCAAACTTTTTGCCACGCCCCCTTACGCCCCCAGGAATCACACAAAACTGTTTTTCTCAAAAAGTATAATAGCTAGAGACATCAAATTTGGTTTATATGCTCGGTTAGTTAGCGCGCAGAAACTAATTGTTTAAACTTTTTGCCACGCCCCCTTCCGCCCCCGGAATTTACATAAAAGTGATTTCCTTCAAAACTATGATAGCTACCGACATCAAATTTAGTATGTAGACTAGCTTAATAGACGCGCAGATATTGGCTATTTAAACATTTTGCCACGCCCACTTCCGCCCCCGCAAATTAAACAAAACTGATTTTATCAAAAACTAACAAAGCTAAAGTCACCAAATTTAGTATGTATACTGGCATAGTATGCGCGGAGAATTTAGATATTTTCACATTTTGCCACGCCCACTTCCGCCTCCATAATTTAGAAAAAACCGATTTCCTCCTTTAGTTTTTTGACTATCGCATTTAAATTTGGCAGACTAATTTATCTTATCTATTTCTACCAAACTACCAAATTTTATTGAAATCGGACTAGAAACATGTAAAATATGCGTATGAACGTATTTTACTACGCGGTCCACAAGGCCAGAATTGGACGTTGGCTAGTAGCGGCGCTAGAGTGCTCGTGTGTTTGTAGAGTGAGCGAGATAGCACATAGTATAAGACATGTAAAAACAATTTAATAGACATACATTTGGTCTTCGAAATAAGAAATATTTGTTTCACCAGGTGTATGGTATACCCAAGTCGACGAGTCGACTTACTTGCTTCATTTTAATTTGAATTTCGACATGGTCAAAAGGGGCAGCCAGAAAGAGATGATTGGAAAAGCCTCTGCGTCTGGGATAGATTCGATATCTTTACGGAATGAAAAATGTATTCTGTAGATATATGTTTAATCGAATTGGTAACGATAATGGGATTTCAGAGATTATGATTAGGATTATGTTTTCGATTTTCGATCGATAACGATAACAACATTGCGTTGATGCTTTGCCATTATCATGAGTTATGAATTACGATAAGAAATTACGATTTTATGAGCCCTTGACTAAACCGGCTTAGCTTATTGTTATTTGCTGACTGCATTGTTTTTTCTTTTTAAGACACAACATAGCATTAGTAAAGTTTTTCCTTTATTTTTTTTTTTTTGTTAATTAAAAATAAACTTTAAAACTGAAAACGAAATGACATATAAGGGAGAGGGGAAATAAGCCGGCAGCAGCGGCAACAACATTGACTGGCATAGTCACAGAGTCAGTCGGGCCAATTGCCCAGATAAGATATAGTCAACACTCCATATACATATACTATACTAAAAACTATATATATCTCTACACATATGTATATGTATGTACATACATACATATGGGCTGGCATAGTTTTTCCCTGATGTTCATTCCCGTTTCGTGTTGCTCTTGTTCATGTTGTTGCCAAGTTTTGATAACGCAAAAGAAAGAGCGAGGTAGAGAAAGAAAAAGAGAGAGAGAGACAGAGTCAGAGGGCTTCAAGCAACATGACGCGATGCGTTTTTTACCCCGTTACCCGACCCTCAATGCTTCGCATACCACGTTTCTTGTTTCTTGGCAATGACTCACAAACTGTAGGAATTGGTTAATTTCAACAAATTAATGGTGGTGGGTGGGGGTAGGAAGGGCTAGGCACCTCGTGGCTTTGATGAATCTTAATTAAATGCATATTTTCCTGACATTTGCATGCCTACGACAGTCGCCCGAGACATTGGCATGAGTTTTGCCTGCTGCTTTTTTTTTCCGTTTGTCTTTAATGTTTCGTTTTAACCGGTTTTGTAGCTTATTAAGCACTTTTAACCCAAAACCCACAAAAAAAAAAAAACAAAAACAAAAAGAAAAAACAGCAGAAGCTAGTGCCACAGTTTATTATTATTATTTCATTCGAGGGAACTAGTTGCCGCCTTATCAAAAGTCATTAAAATACATGCCAGAGCGAGAATGAACGACAGACATACCTTTGGTCAGCTTGAACGCTTGAACTCTTCTTCTTTGCTGGTTATTATACCCTACACTAAAGGGGGGTATATCATTTATCACTTAAATATTGTGGAACATCCTCAACTTGAGCCTTAGAAAGATGAAATTAAACAAAACAAAGAGCGCCAAAAAATATACAAAAGAAAGAAAGGGCTTGCGTCTTGATTTGTCTTTATATTAACCTTACAAAGAAAGTCAAAATACCTAAGGATATATGATTTTGATTAAAAATAATATGAAATTGAAAAACTGGAAAAAATTTAAAGTTTATAGAAATGATAGAATTAAGAAATTGATTTTGATATACTTATTTTATACAATTTGTAAGGGTATGCTTCATAATTTTAAATTTTAGGCTAGTTTCTTTGGGTTTTTGGTATTTTTTCTTTCGTTTTTATGTTTCTTCTCTTTTGTGGTTTGGTTGAGTAAGCTTGGAAATATGTAGCAGTATATATGTATGTATGTACATACATCAGCCGATGTATATGTATGTATCTAGCTAGCCATATGTATGTATAGAGGTGTCAAATGCATTGACAAATTTCAAGCTGAGATCAGCATTTGAAACGAGCTAAAAAACCAAAAGGCAAGTTCATTAGCTTTTGCCATCCGTCCGAGATATTCAATTCCTCTCACACGCAAGATTTATATTACATTTGAATAACTTGCGATTCAAATTTATTTGAAATACAATATATAGTTAGTTCCAGTTTGATCATTTAATTGATTCTTACTTATATGCACACATCAGCCTTTTGTTTTAAATTATTCAAGAGTTTTTTTTTTTTCTATTTTCATTTCAGGTATGGAATTTTATTCATAATCATGCAGATGATGATGATGCGGGGTAAATAGATAAACAGACAGCTTGGCGGCTACTTGATTGAAGCCATAGCCACGCCCCAACAAAAAACAAAAAAACTGACCAGCCCCTGATTTAGTCCCCCATCCCACCCCCCTCTCCAGGTAAAAGAGTATGGGTCACTACTAAATGAGCCCATTAGCTGTCAAAAGGCAAATATTTGTCAATAGCTGGCAACAAAAAGCAACTCGATTATTGACCAAAATGAGACAAACTTGATTTATTTCCTGTCTCGCTCTCTCTCTCTCTCTCTCTCCTATTCCCTCTATATGTGTTGTGCGTGTGTGCCGTTTAACCAAAACTTAAAACTCAACGAAAAAAAAAACCAAACTTGACCTTGACGCAAACGCTTTAGGCTTTTGGTTAAGGTAAGAAAGAGAGATGAAGCCGCCAGCGGAAGATATGACAATTGAATATTTTGATACCCAGTAATTTATTAGCCATAAAGGAATGAATACTATAAAGATTTTGAAACTCCAAATAAGTACATTAATAAGTATAATTCTATTCTATCTAATTTTGATATTTTGATTTAAAAAATAATTTCATTATCTTTATTAGCAAAACAAAATTAAGGTATCTCATAGTCGTTGACTACATTTGTTGTTGTTTGTCTCGACTTAAGCTTCAAATAGATCAAAGATGATAAGAATTTTGACTCGACAACATACACACTATAGGCATAATTGTCGTTCCTGAAATTCAATTATGGATTTGAGCGAAATACTAGTTTCCGGTTTCAGAAAACGCTTCGGCATATATCAATGGGTATGATTGGGTATAACATGACCCCAACTTTGAACCCTTTCGTTGGGATATCATATGTAATATTTGAAACATTGATACTTTCCAACACTATTTGTCAATAAGATCAATAATGTACACAGTTTGAGAGTCATTATTGTTATGATGGATATGATATATAGATTCAAATGATAAATATGTATAACATTATACACATACATAGATAGCTGGCAAAAGGAGTGTCTCTCTCTCGCTTTCATAGGCTTTCTCACTCTTTTACATTGAAAGCTTAGGCTAATGCAGTTCAAGTGTTGAAAACATAGAAGAAATAACTTTTCTGTTGTTGTCGTTCTCGTTGTTACACTGCAACTAAAAGCTGAAATCAACAAGCTGCACTCAAGAGGTTGTCCTCTCTGAACCCGCCTCTTTTACTGCTCCTCCCACTCCTCACTCGTTCACTCACTTTTCTGTGTGACAATGACAAGGAGGTCTACACAGAGATTTTTTTTTCGTTGTTGTTGTGACGGAGACGAAGACGGAGACAGAGGCTCGACTGTAATTACGTTTACTTGTTGTCTTCATCGTCATTTTGCATTGTGTGTAGGTGTAATACCTTTAATAAGCAGGATGACGTTGCACTTGACGACGTCGACGACGACAACAACGACGAGGAGAACGATGACTACTGGCTGCAGCATTGCAGCTGTGGGGCAAACGGTTTTGTTAGGTTACCTTTGTTCAACCGGCTTGATAGATCTCTCTGTCTCTGTGTGTGTGTGTGTGTGTGCACTCGAGGTTGCCATATCTTTGTGGCTTTTACATTGGTTTGTTGTTGTTGTTGTTGTTTTTTGTCACCCATAATGAACCCATCTCAACTCTCTGACTGAGCATTAAACCAAAGACTAAAGTAAAGCAGGTTCCATCAAAATCTTCAGTAAACGATTCTCACTTTCTCTGCCTGAAGTAATAATGAAATAATGAAACTAGGCTAAAACTGATTGAGAATCACAAACAAATGAAGTTGAATATAGAAAATATTATATTCAATATCAGTTGAAGACATATTTCTTGTGGAAGTTCAAGTTAGTATAATCTATCGATTAAAAAGCTATGACCATTAGGAGGCTATAACTATGAGACTTATAGCCATAATCTTTGACTATAGAAAAGATGTATCCGACGTGATCATCACGGATCAAGTTATGGACATTCTTTATTAATGAAGATTTAGGAAGTTTTTTATGGTTAAAGAAATTAATGATATTGGTTTCAGTTTCAGATTGAAATTAAGAGTGGTTGTGATCTGGGTGTGTGTGTGTGGGTGTGTGCAAAAAGGAGCGAAGAGTAAAGCAAATTTTTCATGAGGGTCAGGTTATTTAATGTTAAAAACGTTGATTTGCTAGTGTTTAGAGCCTAAGCTGAATGTAGATTTACTTTATAGGCTCATAAATTTGCACATACAAATGTACATACATACATATATAAGCCCTGACCATAACGTGCTTTGCATATACACACACACACACACACGCAACAGAGAGGTGTATATATGTATGTATATTTAACCGCTCCCCCGAAAATTGGTTAGCCAAACACGTACCAATCTCAGCCAGTTTTTTTTTTTTTTGCCAGGCTCTGACTGATTGTCTGTCTGTCTGACTGACAGTCGCTCTCTCTCTCTCTCTCTCTATCTCTGTCTCTCTTTTTGTCTGTCTCTTAGTGGACTCGAGTCGAGCTTTATGGCCTTTAAGGCTTATATAATTTATGCCTTTTCTAAGTCAGTTTCGTTATTCTGTCGATTTTGGTTCCTCCTCGCTTTTGTGTACTCCTTCCTTGCTCTCTCTCTCTCTTTTCGTTTGGGACCAACGCCTTTTGCATACAATTCGGCATATTTTTTTAAAGTTTTCTTTCATTTCAGTGGAAGCAATTTGATTGATTCCCCGTATGATCTTTTGTATGAGCAATTTTTCGTTATTTTTTGTTTTATTTATTTATACATATGTCTCGGTCTTTTCGATTTCGACGAGCTAAATGTATGATGAGGTAATATCTAAATGGTCGATAAGCTTGGAGCAACGACATAGGCCAACATTCAACCGATAACTTAATCGCAATCGTCTCGACTTGACTACGTCAATATTGAGTCTATATATAGTATAAACCTACATATATAGGCTTTTTATTTCATACTTTTTCTCTCTTTCCCTCACTCTCCATGCCTCTCGCTGTCTTTTTCTTTAATTTTTTGATATTGTTTGCTGGTCAATTGAGAGTCCAAAAGGCGCAAATATACTGAGTAGGCTAGAAGGGGGGAGGGAGAGGGCCCATAAGGAAATTGAATAAAACATAACAATAAAAGAAAAATACACACACACGAATACACCTCTAAAACTGCGTTTGTGTGTGCGCCTGTTGCCCATATTTGCCTACACTCACTCAGGTAATTAAGTTTAAAGTTTGTTGACAAGGCACCTAGAAAAAAACTCATAAAAGGCAAAAAAAAAGGAGAGAGAGACAGACAGAGAAAGAGCGAAAAAAACGTACGACAGGAAACAAGCCTTGCTAATAGTTAAAACAATCAAACCGTATTTTCTATACCCTGTGAACATTAACCATTGAAAAATATAGAGTTTCCTTCATTAAAGATATATTTGAAACTATATTTCAATCTGAAGAAAACGGTTTATAGGGTTTTCACCCTCATTAAGCTTGCTGATTCAAACTGAAGGGCACTTCCATGCCATAAGACTTTGTTTTCAAAAATATATTTTCCAAGTTTGAATCTATTAAACTTTGTAGAGTTTTAATAACATTTTGAATAACTCATGTTTTTCATTATGAATCACATATTTTTTGAGCCCCAGGACTATGTCCATGTTGTCAAAGGGTATGCAAGAAGCGACTGAACTTTCAAGCACCTAAAGAAGAGTAGGAGACGGAGTCATTAGGCGTCATCTACATACATACATACGTTGACAGTCAATCCCCATTCTCAGTTCCAGTTGCAGTCTCAGCCCCAGTCACAGTCACAATTACACTTTCACAGTCACTGCCTTTTCAATCACTGTTACAATCTCAGACTGACCTACAACGAAGTCGTCGTCGTCGTCGTCGTCGTCGTCGCCAACGTCATCGTCATCATCATCATCGTCGTCGTCGTCTGTGCGTGCCTAATGAGTTGCTGTAATGTTAAACCGAAAATTTTCATATAAACAGTCTGATTTGTTGTTGTTGTCTCGGGCGGTTTGTTTTTGTTTTTGCAATGAGTGTCTGTGTTACATGTATTACATGGCCCACATAAGTCATAGATACAACACAAATCTAATGCTTGTCTACAGTCCACAATGCCTATGAATAGCGCTTCCTCTCACATCTGTGTCATCATTTCGTCCTGCTCTTTAAGTAATTTCCTATGCCAAAAAGCATTAGATATTTATTTTTAGATTTCCTGTTTAGCTTAACCGGTTAACAGTTTGAATTCTCATTTGATTTATAAGAATTACCAGTCCATTAAAAAAGTTTCCATAAGTTGACCCCAAAAATAAACAAAAATAAAAAATTTATAAAATCTAGAAGAGGTCGCCTTACATTTAAATAGTAGAAGACCCTTTCCAAGATACCAATTATATAGAGATTTGATTCTTTGTTCAACTTGTTTAAAATGTTTTGAGGTAAACTGAAAAGGAAATTTCAACTAAAATATGAATTGAGTCCTGTTGATTTCCAGTGGAAAGAAGTTTTAATATGGCTTTGATTTGTATAGTCGTTCTTTCTTAATATTCTTAAACTTCTTGAGTTTTAATGTTTAAAAAATTGCATTACCAAGGTTCCACTGTTAATACAAATGCATAAGCATAGGTAGCCCGCCATGGACTTAAAACAAATTGCACGCAATTAAACACGCTCCATGCCAGACATCAGCCAACAGTCGACAGTCGACAGCCGACAGCATCAGCATCGGTTTTAGCCATATGATGACTTTTAACTGTAGGTGACGGTTACAGTATGCACTCTTCCATGCACTACACAAACACACACACACACACACACACACACACATTGATAGATACATTTTTGTGTGCCGGCCAGCGGCATGTGGCATTTAAAGCGATTTGAATCAAGCCAAAACACCGCCAAGACCAACAACGAAGATGACGCCCCCGGCACAAGCTGAGGAGCAGGCGCTGGCATAGCCACAGACACACAGGTTTTTGCACAAAGTGCACCGAGCAGCTAAATTTTATGACCATGTAATTTTGATGTTAACATCTTGATTGTCGATTTTGATAAATGGTCTAGGAAATTTTGGGTCTTGATCATGGCGATGCGATCAATGCGATGATGATGATGATGATGATTCTGATGCCTTGCCAAGATGGTTAGATAGTTCTTCGTTTTTTTATTTTTTGCAGCCTAATTGCACTCAAGTCGCATGGCTCAGCGCCATGTGCCATGGGGCAGTGTGATTTATGGAGTCGTAGTGAGACGAAAATACAGTGATATCACTCCGTCTGTGTGAAGTGATCGGGGCGGTAGGCGGTTGCAATAGAACGAGACACCCAGCCATATAGGCATGACATCATCGGAGTTTATATACATATATGTGGGGAGAGTGAGACAGTGCTTTTGTTTTTGCCCATGCTAATAATGTGTGACATACATAGTTTTTGTTGTTGCTTCTCGTTTTAAGTTGTCAGTTGCTGCCATATTGTCCGTTGCCAGGCATCAATCAATGGATTCTTAGGCTCAGCCTCGAAATAGATCGTGCACATGCAAAACTAATGGAAAACTAAGCAAAAAAAATAAAAATTATGTTTGAATGTAACCTAACAATCTGGATCAGATCCGATGACCCATAATGCAACAGTCACATTTTGCATTGGTCACCGTTTTAGCCAAGAATCCATGATAAATTTAAACAGTTTTGTCACCTCGACTCTATCTATTTATTCGTGATGAATAATGTTTATTCAATTTATAGGTAGCTAAAATAGTTAAACTCTATTTATACATGTATGCGTGTGTCTACCTACAGCACTCTGATTTACATCTATGCAAATGCATTTCAGGCCTTGAGTGTGTTGATAGTAAGTTAACAATGTGAACTCTTTGGAGCAATATTTATTTAGATATTATTAAAGTTTGCACACTGTCATATATGTAGATAGTGAAATTTGCATTCAGCTTTACGTGGATTGCATGACAAATATATTAAATGCGGTAATTACCGATTTAAGATCAGTGTAAACCTTTACATGACGATATGCTGATTGTGATTAGTTGTAGAATTGCTTTTTATAGCGTTTACCAATACTGATATGTCTGTTTGCTTAACCCCATTAGAAGCAACTGTAACTTGCTTAATGCGTTTCTTAACACTATTCACAACGCGATTAAGTAACTCTAGTTGCTTTTCTAAATCCCAACACTATTTTCAGCAATATTAGTGTATTAAGGGTTTCGTCTGAATCTTTTTACATTTTGCCAAATGTCAGTAAAAGACTCTGTCAGAGTACAACTTTTCCTTGGAAGGGTGGGTCTAAGGGCCCATATGATGTCTCATACCTTTGTTTATGCTATATTTTGCTATGTTAGAGAAGCCTTTTATTCTCTTTACCACCCTCTCCGCCCCTGCTCACCGTTTTGTGCTCATCTTTATTTGGCTGTTGCTGTGGTTACAAGGTCGTCGCTGTATCTGGCTTTGGCCTTTTTCCAAAGAGTCATAGAGGGTAGTTGTAGCTAGTGGGCGGAAGTGGCAAGTGTATAGGCGGCGGCAACAGCCGCAAAAGGGTTAAAAGGTCAGATTGCAAATTGCGGTGCACAACAATTTACAGGTACAAAACTTGCCAAAGTTTATACAAATTAAAACTGAAAGCACACACATCGCGCTCGTCCGTCCCACCGTCTGACTGACTGTCTCTACCCAGCCAGTTGCCGGCAATGCATAAAACTTTTACTGTCTGTTGGTCAGAAAATGAAATAATGGAAGCCAAGGAAAAATATGAGATTTCAAATGTGAACGCAAAAATGAACTTGCTTTCGTTCATAATTGAGATCAGATTTCATAGTGGAGTTCACAGAGTTTACCCAATCTCTCGTCTATAGAGTCCTGGCATCTTGTGCTTAGAGGTTAAATAGTCTGCTCATTAAGTGAAATGTATCCCGACAAGCAAGCCAACCAATAAACCATCCAACCTTCCTGTACTTGCCGGCAAGGCCACTTTAATTAATATTCATTTAATTATTTTTAATCGAAGAACCAAGAAAGACAGAGTGAGAAACATAACAGGAGAGAGAGAGAGAGAGAGAGAGTGAGCAAAAGAGAGAAGCGTGACCACATACATATCTGGGCCCAGCTGCTTATCAGTAAGTTGCCTATAAATAACAATAGCAACAAACTTGAATATGTAATAAAAAATAAAAACAGAAAAAAAACCAACAGCAAGAAGAACAAATTGCGTAAATGCTTTTTATAGAAGTTCAAGTCATTGAAAAAATTGAATTCACTTCCTTCTTCTCGAAGAGCAAGCAAAATGCGGCCACACGCACAAATATACTTAGATATATGTATGTATGTATGTATGTATATGTACATATACATATGTACAGTTTCATAATCAGCCAGACCAGAAATGGGGCCAAATGGAGGCCATAAGTTCTACTTGTTGCTTATGCCCCACAAAGAGAGAAGTGTAACCGTCAAATATTGATCCTCAGGCAAGGCACAAATCGAAAAGTTTCCGTTCCCCAAATTCAAGTGAAAAAAAAAAAAAAATCATCATAAGTTGTCAGACGAGAGGCGAAAAGCGAGAAGAGCATTAATTGAAATTGCCAATAAACAAATCAACAAGAAGAACTTTTAATGAAATGAAATCATTTTTATTGATTGAAACATTTTGACAAATTTATGTTTATTTACAAAATCGATTCAAGCTTCACCCGCAGTCAAAAAAATATTGTTTAAAGTGATCGCCTATTGATGGACTTTAGGTACAGTTATGTACAAAAGCATTGCATACTTTTAACAGCATGCCAGGAAGAAAAAACTTATGCTACTAATTCCAAGTCCTTTATTCTCATTTCTCTTGATCTTCATGAAAATTCTAAGAAGATTACTTTCTTTTCGTTTTCTCACACGCTTGTGATCTTTTGCTCTTTGCTTGAAATCATTTCTATTAATATGCCGCCAAGTGAAATGTGCAAGTCTGCAACATAGAATGCAACATTTTCAAGCACATATGTGTGCGTGAGTGTGTACATAGTATCGTATGTACCCACTTAATTCCTAAATATGCGGAATATAAAAACCATCAGAAACGCCACCACGTGGCAGCTGTCCATAAAATTTACAAAACGAAACGACTCGAGAGTTTATGGCGATAAAAACACAAAACCAAAAAGGCACTGAAACAAAAACAATCAAAAAAACAAAATATATCTTGTTAGTGAATGACTTAGATGATGATTTTAAGATACCCTGTATATAGAAAAGGACGAAAGATTGATATGATATACAAACTTATTTGTCCTATTTATGAAACAGAATGAATTTCTTTCTAGCATTTTGCTAAACCTTTTTAAATACTACTAAGGGGTATCATAAAGTCAATATGCTTTTGAAAAAGGCAAATGCAAAAACACACATAAAACACATGCTTCATAAAAGTTTGAAACAAAAAAGAAAATCTGAGAATTCCTTCAAATAAAAATGATGATTATTATGCGAGTTTCGGGCTAGACTTACATATGGCCTTACTCTCGAGGCTCTGTCTGTCTGTAGTATTTGCGACATGAGTTATTATGTAGTTAAGACTTTGACATTTGGCAAAGACGAAGAAGAGAAAAACAATTAAAATGCAAAAGGTTGAGAAGATCAAAAGCAATTAGAAGATGTTATGAAGTCTGTTCCCAAAAACAAAATGTTTAACATAAAGTTCGACTAAAATAAATACACTACTCTAACTTTAGATTATGAAATGATTGTTTCCAAAGGTTTTTCAATTATAGGCAAAACTATAAAAAAAAAAAAAAAAAAATGCAAAAAAAAAAAAACCTAAATAACTCTATGAATCAACAAAAACACTGACTGCTAGCAGTTTATGAACCGTAAACTAATAATAATAAAAAATTATATTTTTACCTAAGCTTATCTGAACACTTCTAACTGTCTGTTAAGCGAAATGTCTTGATTATCTACTTTATATTGCAGTTTACTTAACTTACTTTAAACCAAAAAAAAAATAGTTAGCTGCCAGTTCCGTGACTGTTAATCAAAGACAATTTAAGTTTTAGTGACTGTTGTTCTTCCTTACTTTGTAATTTAGACAAACTTGTTGCAAAAATTTTAAATACTAAATCGAAAATTAACATTTAACTTGATTATTATATAAGTTAACTTAGTTTCAAATCCTGTTAAGTTGACCCATGCCCTTAAAGTTTTTAATCTTAAAGCTTAGCTAAGTATAAAACTCATAGATTTTTTAAAACTCATAAACGGAAAAATAACATTGTTTCAAACATTTGTCTATGCCTAACGTTATCACACATTTTGTTAGTGTAGTAAAATACCTGGAAATTTTTGGAACAAATTTTTTGAGTTGAGTTTTAATTAGTTCACATTAATTACGCACAATTGTGTGAAATTGTTGGCCAAGTTGGTCGGCCAACTACCTCAACTAATGCTCAATTACAAATTGGCGGTTCTAATGTAGACAAATGACAGGGCCAAACAGGCCAGGACTGAGAAGAGTTTCAGGTATCTGAAAGAGGCGCAACCATCATTACATCATCATCATCATAATCATAATCATCAAGAACATCATAATCGTCATCATCAGGCACATTGTCACGTAGCTACTAAGTGCCACAAATTACGCACGCAAATTGGCTTTGTTTTTTTTTCGCTGCTTGAAGTGACTTGAAGTGAAATGAAGTGAGTTGGTTCCTTCTTATGCTTCTGCTCCTACCTACATACATACAAACATACATATGTATGTATATTGATAGTTTTACTCGATTTAGTTAAGTTTTGTTTTGCCAACTGGTCAGTATCACTAGCTAGTTTCGAGCATCACTTCAAAAACGACAAAGAAATAGCTGTAAAAGAACTATGTATGTATGATAAGAATTTCCCCATTAAACGGGGCTTAGTATATCAGGCCAAAACACCAAAAGAAAGAAAGGAAAAAGATGAGGGAATAAAAATAGCTGCCACATAGACAAGGACTAGCTCAAGTTTTGTGGGGGGCTGACAACTTAATATCAGGCACGAACAAAGTGACACCCCCTACCCCACCACCGAAACCCACCATACCCATCAGACTTTTGTGGTGCAACCACAGCATGTCAAACAACAACAAAAAAAAAAAAAATTGCAAAGAAAAAAAAAAGAAGCCGGAGAAAGAAAAGTCTGCCGACAACTTAAAGGCGTTAATGGTCGTTTGTTTTATGAGAAATTGCCAAAACGTGAGCGGCATCATCAAGTGTCCAACCCAAAAGAGTCTTGCATATCTCCCTCTCTCTCTCTGTGTGTGTGTATGTGTGTATTATGGTGTAAAACATCAGCCAGGATCAACAGTCGCCAAAAGCGTGCTCTATGCCCTCATGCTTCTGTCCAGAGGACGTGTCAACCTTGAGAGTAGGAGTTAGTGAAGCACCATCAGAAGTTGCAACATTTAAATAAGTTTCCACATAACTTCACCAGAAAAAAAAACCACATACACACAAAACCAAATCAAACAATGACAATGTGAACAATTGAAATAACAACAAAAGATTTCAAACAGCCCTCGTCCTCAACATTGTTGAACTTTGCCAACCTTTTTGAGCCAAACTCAATGCATTACAACTCGAAATATATATAACCGCCATATGCAAATTGTCCATTTCAGGTGTCACATTGTCACTTTGCCACATTGTTGCACATGTGACTTTGTCTCTTTCGCCCTCTCTCTCTCCCTCTCTCAATGTTACATGCTATTTAATTTCCTGTTATTCTATCATATTCAGGAGTCTAAGGTTAAAGTTCTTTAGATCTATTTCAACATAACAAAAGAGGAACATGAATCCTGTGTGTGAAAAACAAATTGAATTAGTTTTCATTTCCATTTTAGCATTGTTTTAATATCTATTACTTCTTTTTAATCACTCTTGCCAATCACTGAAGGTTTTTGACCAATAACCAACCCCTATGCAGAAGGTTGTTTGTTTTGGCTATCAATTGATTGTCTACAAGAGAATAACGATTCTCTATGTCTGAGCAAACTGAAAAGCTTGACTAATTAAGTTTGACATACTTATTTCCTTGGAAAACGGATTAGAAAATGGACTCAATAGATCTTTCCCTATCCCAGTATGCGAATATTTACCTATTGCCGCATTCATAGAAGGTCTCCAATTTTAAATCTTGAAATTTTTTGTTTCGCGCTGCTAAATATAAACAGTTAGGGGAAAAGATTATGTTTAAATTTGATTAGTAAGCCGCTATCTCATCTACTCCATTTTGAAGCAATGCAATAAAGATGATGTGCCCACCCACAAGACTATTTGGTATATCAAATGGCAGCTGAATTGCGCAAATAAGTGCACAAGAGGAAAATCCGAGGATGGCAATGGCAAAAAAAACGTAGAGGGAGAAACTAAACTGAGAAGAGAAACTAATTAAATGAAAACAATTGGCGAACGTCTAGTTTACAGCGCTCGAAATATGTGCGGGGTGGGGAGAAAGGAAAACACTCAACAAATAGAAATAGACACGAATTAAGAGAATCTTGCTAAATATTTCCTGCTGAGATCTGAAACCGGAGATCTAAAACTATACAGAGAGCAAAAGAGATGAAACTTAATTTGTTGTTGCACTCAGTTTTTGTTTTCCTACAGTTTGATGTTGAGGTAGACCGGGGCAAAGGAAAAGGCAAAGGCTGAGGCAATGCAATTCTTCATTTTAATCTCAGTCTTCATACGTTGATGATGATTGACGGGCATGGCGACGCTTTAAACTTAATCACATAATCTTCTTTTAGAGGTCCAACGGTCTCCTTCCCTTAAACATTGCCATCATCTTCTTCTCATTCCCCTCGATTGGCCTCAGAGATGACGGGCGTCAATTGCTTTGCACTTGCCCCAAAGACCCAAATACCGCCACAACTTGATGACATTTTGAGCATAAAAGTAAAAAGCAAAGCAAAAACCCAGCTAGAAATGCATAATAGCAACAACAACTAAAAGGTTGTGTGAGAAAATAACTCAGCATAATAATAATAGAACAACTATGAACAGAAACAGAAACAGGAACAGGAAAAAGAGCCATAGAGAAGGGAGTGTGAGTGAGGAGTGGCAGTGGAGTAGAGTAGGAGTCAGTGTGTGTCTGTGTGAGTTTTCTGAGTTTTGTTGTTGTCTGACTGGTGGTTTACAACCAATTACCTTGGCGTTAGTTTTTAATCAAATTTTCACATGTTTTTATCCCCAATTTCCTTTTGCACAACTTTCTCTCTCTTTGCGTCTGTTCCTTTTATGAGAATATCCTTCCTAATAATTGTGGGTAACACACAAACACACACATACAGAAAGTAGAGAAATGTTGCTGCCCATCGACTTTAATTGTTTGTTGGGAATGTTACAAATACTGAAAACTTTTCAATTCTAAGTGCGGATACTTTTCTGCTATATTACAGGCAATGTAAGGCACAAAAACAGTGTAGACTTGTGGAGATTACATTACTAATCACATAAACCTAAGAATCTTTTAGGTTTTTGGAGACTTTAATAGACTTATGGAGAGAGAGAGAGAGAAATATTCTACTCAGTGTAGACTTGTGGAGATTTTGTTGATTTAGACAAGAAATGTTTATCATACCACAAATTACATGAACTAAGAATCTTTTAGGTTTTGGAGACTTTAATGGACTTATGGAGAGAGAGAGAGAGAAATATACTTTATAGGCTTGTAAAGATTTCGTTTTGTAGACTTAAAAAAAAAAGAAGTATAATTCACAGAAATTATAAACCAATTATGTTTGGGAGACTTAAATAAATTTGTGGAGAGTTTCATAGGCCTGTGGAGGCTTTGTAGAGTTGTGGAGATTTCCCTGTACAATACACTGTTTGATTGAAGACATAAGTTCTGTTTTTAAAGATGAAATCACTTCGTAGACTTGTGGAGACTTCTGTTAATTTGTGTATAGAAAACATTTTAATTTGTAGAGTAACTAGACTTTGCCTTTGAATGGTTTTAGCTATTCCTTTTGTTGCCAAATTTGGCCTGCCACGCCTTCATAACGCCCAGTTTCCATAAAGGGCCAAAGGAAACCATATTTGCCGTGTTTATTGGCCACAAATTTTGTGTGTAGTCAGAAAGGCGGACAGACAGACAGACAGACACTCAGTCAAACAGTCAATAACTTTTTCCTTTCGCGTTTTCCCTTTCTCTCCGTCTCTGTCTCCGACTACATTTCCATCCATCTCTCACTATTTTCCACTGTCTTCATTGAGAAACGTGTGCGATCGATTTTACGAGTATTTTGTCTGCGATTTTCAAACTTAGATGAAAATAAATTGCCGTACACATGTGTGTGCAAAATTTATGAAAAAAAAATGGAATGAAGTGAAGGAGATGTGTGTGTAGCGGGTGGAAAGGCTTTGGTGGGGTGACTTGGAGGTGGGGGTTCCTATCTCTCGCCCAACTGTCTTTCTCTCTCTCTCTCTCTTTTGGTGTTTGTCTGTCGTTTCCAATGTGTAATTTGTCTTACAGGAAATGAGTCAAAATCAGTGTCTGGCTGCCCCACGGGACGGGCCTAGTTTTCATAATTTTTTGGCACTGTGTGTGGTCTCCTTTTTTTTTTTTTTTGTTTTTTTGGTTTGATTTTGCCCAATAAAGTTCAATGCACGGAACTGGACGAAAAGAAGGAACAATAAAAAGAGGGGAAATAGCATTAACAAAAAAAAAAAGGATAAAATAAAGAGGAAGTTGAACAACAACAGAAAAAGAAAAAAAAAACACCCAAGTCTACGAACGACAATGACGACCTTGACGACTGTCTTTACTCTTACATTACACCCTCTCTTTGCCCATCGTTCTCGCTGTTGTATGTATGTGTGTGTGTGACCCAGTTTTTGTCTTGGGATGTCTATGCAACAAGTTTATTCGAAATGACTACAACAAAAAGAATATACAAAAAAAAAAAAAAAAAAACAAAAATGCATCAAATCTCATAAATCTCTGTGAATGCATTTAGAAATGGGTTCAAGGACAATAGCTGCCCCCCGAACTGAACCCCCTTCCACCACACTGCCGCACTCTCTCTGTCTCTCTCTCCCGCTTGCTGCCTGCTTTTTAACAGACAATTCACCTTTTTACATAAATAGTGGCATGTTGCATGTTCTTTTTGATTTGCCACGCACATTAGTTTCATTTATTTGCTTGTTTGTTCAACACGCTGCGTATGCGTAATAATTCATTTCCACTTCCATTCCCATTCATTTTCATTCGGTGGATAAGTGTATGTGGGCGGTCGTTTTCACAGTTTGACAGCCACAGTTTGCAATAGAGGGGAAGCTGTTTGCATGCATTAGCCACATTTCTCGTGCAAGAAACAATAAACGCTCAAAACTGTGTCAGGCCAATTGAATTGCAAGCATTCAAATATATTTGATACAATTTACCAAATAGACTAACTCGAAATGCCCCCGAAATGTCTGAGAAGATATTGTTTAATTGACAATCATATAAACTATCAATATCAAAATCACAAATTTAGAATTACATTTTTTGTTGCCTGTTGAAAATTGAATATTTAGGAGACATTCTTTTTGGCAATTAATTGGCATTAAAAATTGACCTAAATACGCTTATCATACACACAAACATATAAATAATTTTAATATCTTGCCATTAATCAATAAGAATTGCTGATTAACTAACCGAATTCACAACCTAATTACTTTCTAATGGTCAAGATAAATGGTGCCAACTTTCAGTTAAGCTTGATTTGAACGGAATTGCTACTTCTAATTTTAAGGTCGAGAAGTCACAGTTAAGTCAACCAGAAACAAGTGTACTTTAGGCTTATTAAAAACTACTTTTTGGTTAACGATTTAATCAATTACAACTCAAACTCCCCCCGTTGTAACTCTCTAATTGAGAATTGATTTCAAGTGTTAAGTTTTTGGTTTTGTTTTGTTTGTAAGTGACAGACAGACGTCATAGATTCTTTATTCACGCACTATTCTTGTTGATAAGTGCCAGAGTTAGGGCGAGGCGGGGACCCACCCAAGGCGAAGACACACAGAATGTACAATTTCCATAATGAAGAGAATCAAAGAATCAAAAAGATATATGTATGTACATATGTACTTTGTAATTGCAGATTTGAAATCTTTCTATTCGTATTGAAAACTATCCACTTAACATTTTTGTTTAGGTCCAACTTGTGCCTGGTGCATATGGAATGCCATATCTATCTATCTATGTATGTATTTACCTGTAGCTATATACATACATAGACGTATATATCTTTTATTTCTTCTATCAGAATGATACAATAATGCAGCAGTGGGGGCATGGGAAATAAGTAATGGAATGTGGGCCAAATGTGCATGCGCCTTGTTTCACTTTACTCCCCGAAACCCTCCCAATTTTCTTCTTCTTCGCCTTTGTCATATCTTTGGTTTTTCTTCTTATCGATAAGGTGGCCCCATCGATAAAACCAAGAAGATAATAATGGGCAAGAACTGAAAGGCCCAATGAAGAAGATGACAAAAAGAAGACGAGAAGAAGTGAATGCATTTTTCATGTTGTAATTGTCATTTACTTGCAGTTTATTTGAAAATTTAAAACATTCTTTTGTTAGGGTGGTTGGTGGAAAGTGGAAAGATGTGGGGGGGAACGCCTTTATTTGAAAATTTCAAACTCAAAATTCAACAAACTGTAAACTGTTGTTAACAGTACGCCAAAAGCTTTCTGTTAAAGTGAGGTGAAAAGCTTCAGTAGCCATCAAACTGTCAAGTTTAGCCTATTTAGACATCCAATGGCTCTTAAACTGTGAGCAGTTGGTTACTTTTTCAGGCTTTGAAAAGCTTTTGGAATTTTCATTCTAATTTTGGTTTTTCTCAATTTTTCATTCTTGCAGCAAATCACAAGTTTAGACGATGACCTTGACTTTGCGGAGAAAGACAATGTTATTTTGGATCGTGAGAAGCGTCATGATGTTCTAGATGATTGGAACTCCATAGCTGATGATGATGAGCCCCAGTTGGTAGAGGGTAACTGGTTCAGTCAGGGTGTACATAGAGTTCGTCGCGAACTCTCTCGCATTTTTGGCTCTGGTACCGAAGCATCGAAGGTTCGTGTCCATCGCAGTTTGAATAAACGTCAACAGGAGCGACGACAACAAGCCAAGGAGGAGGCAAAGCAGCGACGTGATCTCCAAAAGTTTAATAGGCAACAACTGCAGGAAAAACAACGTTTGCAAAAATTGCAATCACGTAAACGTTCACCCGATAATTATGAGGAGAACTATCCGGGCTCCGGTGATGGCGGAGATGGAGGTGATGGTGGAGATGAAACCACTTCGTGTAAGTGATATTAGATTGAGATCTTTATCAAGTCATACATTGATTCTCTCTCTCTCTCTCTAACTATTTTCCCAGATCGTACCGTTTTCATCATACATGAACCATTCTTTACCGAGTATGAGGATAAAAACAGTGAAAAATTCGATACTTTGCAAAGACAACTTGCACAAGAGTTGCTTTCCTTTTTCCGTGAGGTCTATGAATTGGATGACGATGATGTGGAGCTGCATAGCACTCTCTTGAATGTGGAGTAAGTACATATTACTCTCCAAACTCAAACTCCAAACCTCTTCTCTAATCCTGTTAATTGTCTCTTATAGACCAACGGACGATGCCTTTAAGCAGCGAGTGTTGGTGCAATTGGAGATACCAAATCGTATTACCGACTTTGAGGAGCAATTCCGTAAACAATTATCGAACTATAATCGAATTGACAGAATAGGTGCATCTGTCGATGATAGATTCGCCTTTTATCCATATCAGGGTAAGGGAAATTATAATAAATTTCATTATAGAACTTGCCTTAGCTCTCTCTATCTCTCTCGCTGCTCTATGCTCTCTGTGGTGATTGGGGCCACCAAGTAAAACGTTCAATTACATATGTCCTAGAGTAGAAATCTATATTTGAATTAATTCGAATTTTCCAAAAACTTTCACTACTATCATGCTATCTCTGTCACTCACTCAATACACCTCAAAATGCAGGCTATACCAAATCCTACAAACCCGTTAAACCAACGAAATCAGCTGTTTGCCTCAAAATGGGTGATGAATTCCCATGCTCAAATGGTGATGAGCAAATCAATTGCATTAACATATGCAATGATTTGAACGATTGTTCCGATGGATCTGATGAGGAGCCACAAATGTGTCAACTATATAGGGAAACGAATATATTTGATAGAAACAACAACCGTAATGATGATGATGGCTATGATGAATATAACGAAGATAATGAAGTTGTTATCACTACGAAGCCATCGGTAAAAGAAGTTCTACGAGTTTGCGAGAATGATGATTACTTTGATTGTAAAAATGGTGATGGCTATGCCGATTGCAGTCATGTATGCGATAATAATAACGATTGCACCGATGGTTCCGATGAAGATCCTCAAATGTGTGCAGCCCATCGAGGTTTGTTCTGCTTACAAAAAAAAAAAACCGGGTTCAATACACAACATACATACATAAATCCATTCATTGTGAATTCGTGGAAGGGAATGCAAACGAAACTAATTTTGAAAGAAAACCAGAAAAAACAATGGTTTCAAAAATGTTGGGGCAGAGTTACGATTGCAATCCCCGTGGTGGGAAGGGGAGGGCGGGAAAAAAACGAAGCTTTTGTGCCAAAGAAATTGTTAACCATTGAGTGATGTTATTTTTGCATATACAAACTATTTCCATTTTCATTCTGTCTATCAGTTGCTTGTACGCCTAATTGTAAGTCATCGACTGTCTCTCTCTTTCTCTGTCTTTTTTTCACTTTCTCTCTGTCTCTATATCTAAGTCTCTATGTTTTTGTTATGTTTTAGTAAAACGACAAAATCGCTAACTAATTTTGTGCCTTTTAAACTTACAAACAAACACACATACACCAACACACCTACACACACACACACACACATACAGAGACACAAATCAACATAGGGTATGACATTCATCCGGAAGGACCAGTTATAAGTGCTCATGACACGATACCAGAAGTAGAAGGTTCTGGCGATGATAGCGCTGTGACGATCAGTCATTCTGGCTCCGTGTCTGGCTGCCGTGGTGATACCACCTATACTTGTCCTGTATCAGGTCACACCATTTGCGATGAGCAGCGTTGCGATAGCATAAGGGATTGTCCTGATAACGAGGACGAATCGAATTGTGACTCTGATAATTATGAACCGGGTAATTCAAATTCAATTTGATCATCATTGTCATCAACTAGAAAAAAACAAACAACAACAACAACAACAATAATAACAACATCATAACACATTAAACTAATCCTATACCCATGTAAATCTAAGTGAACTTATATATCTAGGTATATATAATGAAATTAGATCGCAATCGCCATAGATCCCCTCAAAAATCAAGTCATTCCCTTCGCACCCAGTTTCATTAACTTTTAGTATTTTCATTTTTCTAGACAATTTGTTTGCAGTCATTTGTTTGACTTTTCTTTTATCCTTTTTTTTCTTTTTCGTTTTTTCTTTTTATTTTTTGCGGTTTATTTAACAAATTTTAGATTTGATTTGCTCTGAAGAGGAATTCAAGTGCGATTATCGTTGCCTGAATTTGAATTATCGTTGCAATGGTCACTTAGATTGTGAGGATCAAACCGATGAGGCTGGTTGCCCACCCACAGAAGAGCAAGAGCCAAATCCAAAACCAGAGCCACCAGTGGATAATTGGATAGGTAATGGTGAGTGCTTATTTTATTTAATTTTCGTTTTCGTTTCTTTTGATTTTGATTACATGAATCTTAAAGAAATTCAGAATTTCACTTGATATTATATTTGATTTTTGGGTAATTTCTGATTTAGTCAAAATATTATAATGCCCACTTTTGCTTATTTTGTTGTTAATTTTTTTTTTGTTTTTTTTTTTTTTTGTATATTTTCTGACCGCTGATCTCATTTGCATTGCCGGCTGGCAATGTGCCGTGCTTTAAAGTAAAATCAATTTTGCATAAAGTTATTATGTATTGTATTTGTAATGGATTAAGGAAATAAATTCCGTATATTAATTGGCCCATCGATATGAATACAAAATGAATATGAATTCATCCGTATTTTAAATTAGGTTAAATATTTTTGCCTC
Organism: Drosophila tropicalis; assembly: GCF_018151085.1. Lineage (NCBI taxonomy): Eukaryota > Metazoa > Arthropoda > Insecta > Diptera > Drosophilidae > Drosophila > Drosophila tropicalis. The sequence continues at coordinate 3,931,208 of NW_027172602.1, read as the reverse complement.
TTCTCTTCCAAATTCTAATGGATTTTGCATAAAAACATATCTATTTATAGGCGATCAACTCAATTGCTTAATATTTAGCGATCATTTATTTAATTATTTTCAATTCCCTTGCCAAAATTTTTCCAATTGATGGGTTTTGTATTATCGCACTCTTGACTTTAAATAGTTGATTGTTTCATCTGACATAATTATTGAAATTCGGTATACAAAAAGTATATTTTGAAGTAATTGGTTTTAATTTAGGGGCTCTTTGGATATTTTGGACTTAATTGGCCAGTTATTGGCATTCCATTCCATTCGCCACATTGGATTTGAAGTATAGTTTTCAAATTTCTTATATATCACTTAACTCTAGGGTATTTATACAATTTGTTTTACTCATTGAACGATTGGAAAATGATTTCATGCCAATTCGAATTCCAGTTCAGTACGATTCACAACGATAAATAGTTCATTTGACTACTTATTGATATGTTTCATAATATCTTTGTTCCCCCAAATCCTCCAATTGAAGAATTTGGAAATGATTAGCTTTTCATTCCATCAGTTTTGTATTACTGTTGACCCTGAAACCAGTTTGCATCCATTTTCAGTTTTCCTTGCTAGTAAAAATTGCATATTCCCCGCGGATTCATTTACTCCTCCCACCACCACCGCATTCCCTCTTTCAACCGCCAAGCCACAGCAAAAACAAAAATCCAAAAAAATAAAAGTGAAATTACGATTTCAACTCCGCCCACACACGCGTTAGGTCGCTGGTCGGAGTAGCGCGATTCTGTGTGTGTGTGTGTGTGTGTGTGTTTGGTTTAATGAAACGTCTCACACGCAAAACCACACAAAAATGCAAAACTCCAAACTCGAAAACAAATTTGGCACATTATGTCAAAAGAAACGACTTTCGTATACCGTGTATTCAAAAGAGAAGACTTTCCCTTCCATAGATTACTGATATGAACACAAAAATCTTAAAACAAGAAAGGAAATATCATATTAATAGCAGGTTCACGATGCAGGGTATCAAAATGGCAATACAAACGCATAAATTTCAAGTCCTTTCTTCAACGCATCTATGAAATATGCCACAAATATGGAACACATATGTATGTACACACATGCAAGAAGGACCAAAAACAGAAAAAAAAAAATAACAAAATCCATTCCATGTTTTATATATGATGTTGATTTGGGGGTTGACTCTTTTGGCTAACAACAAAAACAATTTGCAACAGATTAAAATTACCCCTAAGCGTATTATAAACTTAAATAATCCTCTTGCACACACTCTGGCAGAAGGACCTCTCTGCCACCTTCATCTCTGGCATCAGCATCTCCTCCCTTGAGCTGTAACAAAATCCAGTTTCAGTTCCAGTTGCCTCCTGCATGCTGGGGTACAATTTTTTGGTATTGTTGTTGTTCTTGTTGTCGTTGATGCTGCTGCTGCTTTTACTACTTGGGGGCGTGTTAAGTGCCTGTCAACGAGATTAAATGCAATGTCAGAGGTCACAAAAAGCTAAAAGAAAGAACCAAAAAAGTAACAGCAACGAAAGTTGTGTCCTTGTAAATTTAATGAATTTTCAACACTTGACTGCGAGAAGTAAAAAACAAACAAAAAATTGTGGGCGTGTAATATGGGGCTATCCCACATTTTGTTAATGGAGCATTGGATATTCGGCAACGGAGCCTTGGATATTCGGGATTATAGCAGTCCCCCAATATCTAATTAGGAAAGAGAACATTTCTCTACCAGCAGAAAACTGCAATCGAGCCACTAGAGAGCCTCTAGTCAAATTCTGACAATAACTTATCTAGTTTCAGTCTATTATCTGTCATTTCCATATTCCCATTAGCCAATGTATGGGCCAATGCATACCCTTTCATTTCAACATGCTCGAAAGTTCAAAAAGTTCCTTTATCGAATCCTTTATCCAGATTATGCAGAAATTGAAGCAAATTTCAATTTTGTTTCTTTCTGTTTGTTCTTTGACACATTTTATCCAGTTAATGACCAATTTTCAGTGTTACATTCGGAAAATATCGAAAGAAAGTTCAATTGAATCGCCTGAGATAGGAACGTCACACCGCAAAACGTTCAAAACCGTCCCCACTAAAGACGCATCCAAGGTGAAGTCTAGATGAACCATTAGGGACTTCTTTTGGCTTTGGTTGAGTTATGTGTATTGTAGATTTCACATTTCCTGCAATTGCCTTTGGTTAATGAAAGTGCTTTTTGAAAAAATTTCTATATTTTGGAATTTGTAATTGTTTTTTTGTGATGTCAACTTTATGAAATATTTAACGATTCGACAATTTTGTTAATTGTTTTCTTTTTTATTGTGATTGTCTGTCTAGTGGCATCAATTGCTTGACGCCTTTTGCTCTTAAGGACTGCAATTGGGGTTAATGAAGTCATACAAAAAGAGAGAGAGAGAGAGAGAAAGAAAGAACGAGAAAAAAGAAGAGTGAGATGGAAAGTCGTCTAACCTAGACCATGATGATGAGTTCTGGATTGCTTAACTTTTGTGTTATGTGTGTGTCTTCATGTTGTTGTTTTTTATTCATTGCATTATGAAATTTGAAACTCGCTTTTGTGAATGGGGTTTCGGGGTTGGGGTATGGTGGATGCTGGCAGACCCTGTGGGGCATATCGGTGGGTTGCAGCATCCGCTCAGTTGCCCAGTTGTTGGTTTGGTTAGTAGAAAAGTGCGTCATTTGGTAGCAACCGAGCACTTGAGTTGCGCTAAATTTTAATTATTATGTAAAGAACAACAAATAAGCAAACAAAATGTGGGTTCTCTCCAACCCTCCCTAACTCTATCTCTCTCTGTGTGTGTGTGTGTGTGATTTAATTTAGAATACAAAAGTTATTTGCATTTATGTAAACTTATTTCTTCTTTTATTTCATTGGAATTTTAGTTGTTGGTTTTTTTTTTTTTTTGCATTGAGGTTTGTTGATTAAATATTTTGTTTTTTTTTTTTTTTTTTTTTTGCCATTTTTCAATCGATTTGTGTGGCAAGACAACTTGCACTTTTAAGACCCCTCCCCTTACACTATGTGTTCCCTCTCTGGGCCACATTAATATTCCAGTTCTTTGTGTGTGCAAGTCAATTAGCAGCTCTACTTGCTGCAAGTTTGTTAAATGGCTACAGATTTATATGCAGCAACAATTTCCACATATGCAAATTGAATTTGCCAGTCAGCCAGCCAGCCAGCGCTTTTCTTTTTCACACTCCAAGCCAAAAAGGGCGAAAATTAAGAAGGAAACAGACAACAACAACAAAAAAGAATGTAAAACGAAATGCCAAAACAAATGTAGAATACAATTTAGCTAATGGGATCGCACTAAGGCATACCCCCTGAAGCTAAATCCATGTATTTATTCAATACGCCAATTGCCAAGGGAAAAAAAAAACGTCACGACGCATGGCCTACTCTGGATTTGAGCCAAAAAGAGAGATTGGTCCTTAAATCCACTTCTAGGTAATCAATTTGTGGCTTAAAACTTAGTTTTTACATGACATTTGAGCTCTCTTAACTGTTTAATAAAAAGGCTTATTAATTTGGCTGACTGTTGTAATAATGTTTAGAAATTCCTTGTTCACATATCAGATATGCTCGAGAACTAACCTACAGTTAGCCTAGCTGCTAACCTCTTCTCTAGTTTTGTTGGCTAATAAAAGCAGTTGTTAAAATCATAAAAATCATAACAACAAACAATGTAAACGAACAACCAGCCAGCCCCTGCCGACCCTCCCCTCTACCACTGGTCCCACTGGTCGCTCATCTACCTACCATTACGTCCTTCCGCAGTGCTGGCGTAGTTGGCCAGCCACCCGCAACCCCGGGAGAGTTATGCATGTCTGATGAGTTTTCCGTATGTGCGAAAAGAAAAAGTGAAAAGTGAGGCGACTTTCCGACTTTCCGAGAAAATGTTAGCAGTGGGTGAACTCAAATTTTTGAATTTTTCTTTTTCTTTGTTTTGTTAAGTACTTGACGCAGGCGCCAAAAAGCAATCGCAAAGGAGAAGTGAACATTACGTTCTCAGCAACATGTTGCTTACTTTGGCAACATGCTTGGGCCTTTGGCAACAAGTTGAGGGGCCAAGCCTCGTCTGTGGTTGGCTGTGCTTGCCGATGCGAAGACAATTAAGCCAACAACAAAAAGGCAAGCATATGCACTTCGTGTGCCTTCGTTAAACGCCCTCGCCTTTTTGATTGTCGTGCCATCATTCGTGTCATCGCATCATCGTGCCATCGTGCCATCGTGACGTTCGTTTCATAATTTTGCTCCTCACAGAGCTAGAGCTTAGCTGCAGCGAGGGTGAAGGCGAAGGCGGAGGGCCAGCAACAGCAAAAGCAACAGCAACAAAGCGAGCCTATACCGTTGCTAGCGAGCTGCATGTGGCTTCAGTTCCATTTGAAACGTTTGCGTGTGCGTTACGTGTTTGGCGCGAGTTCTTAATCTCAGCTATCTCTCCCTTTTTCTCCAGTCCGCAGAACCAGAATATAAATATCATCATAATAAATATTTTGTTTGGTTATTATCATTTTTTTTTTCTGTTTGACTCGTATTGTTGTTGTTCTTCTTCTTCGAACGATTCGATAATTACCATTATTAGTAAATATTTAAATTTTTTTCGAGTGCCCGTTGGATTCTTTTTTTTTTTTTTGTTTTTTTTTTCTTGAAATCTCTCTAATTATATTTGAAAAGCCTTCAATCCGATAAGCAGAGAAAAAGAGTTGAGTGTACGTGAAACAATAAACCAAAAATCATTGCAAAATTTCAGAATTTTTAGCAATTCTTCTTCTATGGTGTGTGTGTGTCTCGCCTTTGTGTGTGTGTGTGTGTGTGTGGTTGCTAACTAATTGTATTTACACAAGTTGAATTTTATCAGAAGACTCATAACTTTTTGGTAGATTAGCACAAAAAAAAAAAAAAGAAAGAAAGAAAAAAGAGATCATGCAGTTTACAGTTACTCGTTGGTTTTGTTTTGTTTTTTTTTGCTTTGCTTTCTTTTTTGTCTTTTTCGCTATCTGTTATAAACGAGACAGCGACAATCGAAAAATCTCTTAATCTTCATTGAAAAATATTGTGAAATGATTTGTATTCCTTAGCAAAGGAGGGGAATCCCCCCGTTGAAGTTATTTTCTATTCTCCAAATGCAAGAGAAACTTATTTTTCTGACTATTCTTAAAAATCATTTGAAAAAACAAAAGACTCGCTCAAACTGCTGACCAAAAATTCAGTTAAAAGATCCTTATCACTTTGGTATCAATTAATTGCCAGGATCTTAAAAAACCCTTATTCCTTGAAGCTTGCAAAATGTAAAAATTCGAAACTTAAACCTAGAAATTATTATATATATCTTTATTTTTGGATTTTTCAAGCTTTCACTTTGGTTTTTAAAAGTTCTCGCATCAATTTAGCCTCTAAATTTCATGTTTTTTTATTAGAGTTTTGAAAATTTTTTGCAAAATGAGAGATTCTTAGCTTTAGAATTTAAAAAACTTGTTAGTTACAATCAAAAGGTAAAATTTGGCTCTCTTAATGATTCGATATGAATATTGACCATATTTTCAATAGATTTTGTTTCAAAATGTTAGCTATTTGTCTGTATTATGGAAAGTTTGGGTTAAAAATTTCATTATTATGGCTCCCACATTTCTATTCTTGTTGGCTTTCGCTTGGGTTTTGGTGGTCATTTACAAAAGCCTCCAGGATCATTGGATTAAAATCAGTTGCTTGTATTAGCTAATCGATAAAGATTAGTGCAGTGATTCTAGTTGGGTTTCTCTTATTTTTTTTTTTTTTTTCATGTAAATATTTTTGTTGGCCATGAGTTATAATTTAATGGTTAGCGGCGATATCGGCAAAAAAAGCCTTGATGCGGTTTGCATTTCTTTTTGTTTTAGTTGTGGTAAACATTGTTGTTGTTATTGTTGTTGTTGTCATGTTGCCTGGCAGTAAATCTTCCTCAAAGAGCTGAGAGGTAAGCGCCAATCGTAAAGATAGAAGAAATGAAAAGGCATTAAAGCCAAAGATCGGAGTCGAGGCAAATAAATCTCGAGACAAGCCAAGAAGAAAAAGCAAAAACAAACGAAAATGTTAAATATTTCTGACACTGATTGTGTTGCACTCAATGAATACAGATGCAGAGGGATGTGACGGAGGAGGAGTGCATGTGGAAGTGGAAGTCGAAGTGTCGCTAGCTAACTTTAGCTGACAAATTAGTCTGCTCTCCTCCCTCTCTTTAGGCACTGCCGATCACAACAAAAGATACACTTTATCCAAAAATAACAGAGCCAAATATGGAAAAACTATTTCTGTCCGGTGGCACGAGCAGAGTAATGAGGAGGGAACAGAGAAGGATGAGAGGGAGGACGTTCTTCGTGTGTATAATGTTTTGGAATGGTTTTTTCTTTTTTCGAGAAGGTGTCCCCGCCATCGCAGCTGTTGTCAAATGCAATTTGCTTGTCTTTGCATATTTTCTTCTTGCATATACATATAGAGTTCAGGATCATTTTACTTTGAGCCCAAGAATTGTGTGAAAAGACCAAGAAGCAGAAAAAGAAGAAAACAAGCAAAAGAACAAAAGTCATTTTGTTTTATTTGGCAAACGTTTGCAGTTTTTTTTTTCTTCTTCATGAAATCACTTCTGTTTCGCCCTAAATATGGCTATTGGTCTGGTTAAAACGCTTTGCCTCATTAATTTTAATGACTTATAATTCGCCCACACACAAAGATCTTCCAACCACTCATGAGACTCCCTGGTCCTGGTCATACATACACATGTACCTACTATTTGGCTGCTAAATAACAAACTTACTTAATCACAATTTGAGTTTTTAATGATGCTAAAAAGTGGCGGCTGCCGCAGCAGCAGCAGCTACAAAATTGAATGCATAGACTCTTTTACTTCTACTTTATTTTTTTGCATATCTTCCTCTCTGTTGAAAGCAGATATTTGCACACCTTAATCCTTTCGTCCTTAGCCATCCTATTGAAAGCATCTACTGCATTGTGGTTTCATCTCATTAGCGAGGCAAAGTTGTTGCTACCAAATGTTGCAGCTGCAATTCACTCTCCAATTATTATGCGTAACATGTTGGGTAACTTAAAACTCACTTTTGGCCAACCAACGAACCAACCAACCAGCCAACGACGAACTAAATATAAAACAGCAATAACAACAACGACTAAAAGACTTCCTTTAATGTTTAGTTAATTGAAACAAGCCACAGATACATGGCCTGGCCTGTACAACATGGCGTACAACAACAAAACAAAATCAACTTTATTTTTGCTTTTCCCACACTCATCTCAGTATCTCATTTAATATACAAGTATTTTGTTTTTTTTTTCCCTTTTTCTTCTGCTCTTTTGGCCAGGCATTTTGCCAAAAAAAAAAAAAAAAAGAAAATGGGAGAAAAAATCTATAACAAACTATACAATGCTTTTAGCCTTTTATTATCTCACAGATAAGAAATGGCCAACATAGAAATTCCACATTCAATCAATGTAGACAATTTGATCAAGTTATTAACCGCAAAAAACCAAAATACTTGCCCAATGGGCCGTGTGGCTTACACACATGGCCTAAACAAAAATGTTCATTCTCAAATATGGTTACCTCACTCAATATTCAAATTCAAATTCAAACATTCCAATTTCAAGTTCAAGTTTTGCCAAATTCGCAAAAACAAAAAACAAAAAAACCAGCAACAGTCAATGAAATGGACAATCCCTTTTCCATACCCTGCACAAACTATAGAAACTCAATAAGTTTTCAAGCCTTTTTTTGACAGATTCTCATACAAATTCTATATGCCCATTCATAGGTAGAGGATAAAGTGCAGCCAAATCAAACCAAGCCCATAAATTCCATTCGCCAATTCCAAGTCCAAGAAAAAATATACAAAATAAAATTTCATATTGAGATTTTTTAATTTGTATTTCATTCTAAAGAAATGAGAGTATCAAGTGGCGAAAAACTCAAGTTATTTTGTGAATTCTTTATTATTGTAAATACAAATTGTCTATCTTGAAAAACAGTTGCAGTTTTTAATTGCTAACCAAGTTTGATATAGTTAAATAACTGCGGAAAACGGTCTCTTAGGCTAAAAATTGTCTTCGCTGGAGTTAGATATCTGCCGGAAGAGTCCCTTAGGCTATAATGGGGTAAAATTCGCTGTACTTGGCACGAAAAGTATCAAATGTCATGCTCTACAAAAAGATATATACACGTCCATCATTTGATACATCGGAAATGTACAGAAGATATTGGCTTAGCTCGGGGATTTTTTAGGTTTTTTTCTCTTTTCAGAGAAACACACAAAATTAATGAGAAATGAGATGAAATTTTCAATAGGGAATTAAGTTTTTGATTTCTATATATCATGTCAATATATATTTTTAGTATAGGTTTTTTTTTTATATTTTTGCATAATTTCACTGTCAAATGTATTTGAAATGCAAAAGAAAAGAAAAGGCAACAATTGAATGTTGATGAAGCTGACGACTGACTGCCTTTTGCCTGCCCACATTGCCTAGGCCTAAAAGGAGGGGGGTGGGAGGTGTGAAACACACACACACACACACACAGATTCAAATATATATAGAAAGAGAGAGAGAGAGAGCCTTTTATTTAAAATTAAGCAAACATTTAAATGTCCTTGCAAATGTGTTGATATAAATATATACTTTAAGGGTTTCGCTGCTGCTGCTGCTGCCCTCCCACATAGACAAAAGCGGAAGTTGTTGCCAAGTGGGCGACCATTTGGGGCTGCTCTTGTTCATTGCTTTCATTTGTAGCGGAAATGTTTGTTAGAATATATCCTAGTGTCCTTTTTTTTTATTTTTTGTTCGCACTGTCTGGCTGTTTGTGTGTGTGTGTGTGTGTGTTTGTGTTTGTTGTTGTTGTTAATGCGTTGACCAGCAGGCAGGCAGTCGGACAGTCAAGACAGTCCAGGGCAGGAAATGTTGCCCTCTGTCCGGCATAGTGGGTGCTGCTCCCGCTGTGATTTTTATGCTCGCGATTTTTGCATTTTTCTCTACTTGCCACACAAATACGAACACACAGACATACACTTCTCTATTCTCCTCTTTTTTGCTTATTCTCTCTGTGTGAGTTTTGAAGGCTTTTCTCTCCAGTTTATAAGTTTTGTCATCTTTAGGCACATCCGCAGTGAGCCAGCCAGCGTCATGTGTCGGCTATTGAGGCAGCCGTTAAAAGCCGCCTCTGCCGTTTGGCTATTTTGGGCCATACTCTTGGCCCATCATTGCCCATTGAACGAGGCCCGCGGCAGCTATATAAGCTATAATTCTATGGGTAAGTCCTTACAAACAACGAACAACAAAAACAACGACAACACCAATGAGTCTCGATTCGTTTCGTATCAATCTTCATCATCAAGAAACATTGGCCGGCAATTGATTTCAATCAGTAATACATACATAGTTGCAGTTACACTTAGAGAATGCCATCCAATTTTAATTGCTGCCCCACACACACACACAGACACACACACACACAAGTGACAACAATTGCTGCCACAATGTAAAGAAATGTTGCAGCTGCTGATGCTGCACAGATTGCAGATGCCTGAGCCGAGTCTCAATTTCTCGGTCTCAGCTTCAGTCTCAGTCTCTGTCCAGAGTCTCAACCACAAATCTAGGCTAATTGTTTGTCGCTTTTGTAATAATAATGATGCCAGCCACCAATTAATTTGCACAAACATCTTAATTTAGAAATAAGAACGAACAAAAACAAAACAAAACAAAAATTCCCTTCACTTCATTTCACTCACTTCACTTCAGTTCAATTCACTCACTACACTTCACTGAGGCCCCGTGCCCTGCCCTGCCCTGTCAGCCGATCTTGTTCTTTTCTAAAAATAACCACAATTATCTTGATAAGATGTAATTCCTACTACACATATGTATACATCTACATACATATGCATTTACATCAATGTGGACAGACAAAAAGAACTGGACTTAAGAAGGGCCATAAACTTGTCATAAATTCCACACTTAAGACATAATTGAATGATAATGTATAATCGAAATGAATTAACTTCAAACTTGATCGTATGGAAGTCCTTTTCATTTAATCTTTATATAACATTAAATTTGTGTAATCAGCTTGATCTAAATCTTACCTCAAATTGGTCAAATTTTCTTTAAATTCGATTCTTTGAAAGTTTGTTAGGCCTGAAAATTGGTAATAATGAAAATTTGTAACAATAAAAGGTTATAAAATATTAAAATGCAAAAAAATATAACAGTTAAAGAACCTATAATCAAATTGAATATGTTGCGCATACGCCGTGTAGAACTTCATGGAGTTGCATAAGAACATTTCCGTATCCGTCTTGTGTATGTATTCCTATGTTACTTGGCTTTTAGTTAACTGTTTTAATTTAATGGTTTAGAATAACATTTAAGCATCATTATTATTAAAGCAGCCAAGAAAAGGGAAAAGGGAAAAGGGAAAACAATAAGAGAATTTGCCGTTAGAATGCAAAATAAACAAACAAACAGATAAATAGAAAAGAAACGAAAAACGGATTCCTCCATCATGATCATGATCACATGGCTATATTTCTAGGCCTTTGGTCACGGTCAGTGGGAGAAAAGAAGTTTTCTTTTGTTGCTGATCATATGATACACACAGACACACACACACACACACATACTCAAACACACACAATATACAGCTAAAGAAATGAAAAACTGTTAACAGCTAACAAAATGTTTTATCCTTGACTTCATTATATACATATGCACCTTTATGTAGCCACACATACATAGAAACCATCTATGTGTATATGTATGTGTGTAACATTATATCTGGCTTTTGATTAAGCAACAAAAGCAAAAAAAAAAGGCTTTAAATGATATGAACAACCAACCGGAAGCAAAATAACTTGAACACCTCGAACTTGATATACTCTCGAAAACAATAACTTGTATCTCCAAACATAAAAAACATAAAGGTTAATTCAAATTGATTATATTCCCACTTTTACAGGGTACAAATATGCACTATAAATCAATTTAATGTGATTATATATATCCATAAGTATAACAATTTTTACTCGCTTGCAACTGGGCCACTCAGGCTGATGATGATGATGACGCTGATCAAGAATATATATACATACATATGTATGCCACTATGAACCTCTATCTATATCAGACAATTTTTTTCTTCAAAGTATTTATATATATATCTATCGCAATCTTCTTATCATTTTGCCAACATTCTTTGCTAAAATGCAAAAACTGTGCATAAGTTTTTATGACCACATAGTGTGTGGGTGTGAATGTGTGTGTGTGATGCGAAAAGATGGTAGTTGGGTTTTATTTTATTTTATTTTTTTTTTTTTGTCTTTAATCTACGCAAAACATCAGTAGCTTCTTGGAAAATGACTTCATTCATGTGTGCGTGTGTGTGTTTGTGTGTGTGACACAAATAGATAGCGAGCAAGGTGACTGCCTGATCAGGAAGTTTCTTTAAGTAAATATGTACATAAACTGTGCAAACAAATCTAACATTTTACTAAGTTCAAATACGGATGAAATTTTGTAGACAGAAAGATATATAGACTGTATATTCGAAGGATTTAATTTGATTAAAAACTTTATAATAAGCAATTAAATGAGACAAAATGAGCTCACTTTGAACCGATTGTAGATTACATTATTGATTAAACAATATTCAAATGAATTTTTGCAGTTGCTATGAATCATTGAATTGAATGAATAAATCATTGTGCAAAATCTGATTAGTTATTACATAGTTTTTGACATTTTACAAAAAGTCTGAGACAAAATTTGTAATTCCAATTTAAGGCTTAAAATAAAGTTATATTCTCTTTCGCTGTAGTTAGTAGATGTAACAAAATATGAATAGATGAATGGATAGATAGACAAATAAATTAATAGATAGGATGAGTATACTAACAAATAGATAAATTGTTAGATGATAGGGAACAAATTAAAGACGATATGAGTATTCATGAATAGATGAATATCTATGTAAATGAATGAATAGAAAGATTAAAACGTATTTAAATAAGCAGATGAATATACTGATGAATACATAGAGGAATGAACGAACAAATAGATCAATAAACAGATGAATATACTGATGAATATACTATATGATGAACATATAGACGACTAGGTAAATGAATAGATAGCTAAAAATGTATATATTTAGATAGATGGTCGATAGATGAATAGACAAATGAATAGAGAAATACAAGTATACATAGATTAAAAAGTAAATGAAAAGAAAAATTAATAGAAATTTAATAAAACGAATATATTGATAATCATCTGGATGATCAGATAGGTGAGTAGAAAGATAAACAGATAGATGGATAGAAAAATAAATAAATAAAGAAGTAGATGAATATGAATAAATATAGATTGATCAATAGCTAGATGAACAGAAAGATAGACAAGTAGACAAGTAGTTTGATGCATAGATTGATCAATAGCTAGATGAACAGAAAGATTGACAAGTAGATGAATAGATTGATGTATTGACAGATGGATAAATATTTAGCTGGATGATAAGAAACATGCGTAATAGAATAAAACTTGATTACTTTAGATTGATTGCTGCAAAGTTATTCATATCTAATTCACTTTTATAATTGCTGGAGGCAATATTTGCTCAGCATTTTCATTATTATCAGCATTGGCATCATCATCATAATGATTATGCTCATTATTTGTTAGCTCATTTTACATTACGTTTTTGGCATTTGGCTTCATCATCATATACGAGTGCAAGTACATGTACGAGCCGTGAAGCTTTAGTTTAGTTTTTGCCTTCGAGAAATGTGTGTTTATTTTTAGTACAATGCATTTACGCCCACTGGCATAACCATGCCCCGTTTCGTATAGTTTCGTTTCTGCTTGGTGTGGTGTGGTGTGGTTTGGTTTAGACAACACACAAAAGCTAGTTTTTCTGCTTGCCTGCATTCTGAGCGGCTGCCGCCTCTTCCTGATGATGAAGAGGCAGGAGAAAAGATGAAGAAATGAAATGGAATCATCAGACGAAATGAGATCTTGGAGGCTCTTGAATAAATAAATAAAATACAACTAGCGAAAAGTGGACAATGTCGAATCAAGTCAGGCCTGCCACATTGGGCCAACGGGCAGCCTGGGAATGAGATGGGATCGGGATGGGTTTGGTTTTGATTTTGCTTTTGGGTTATGGGGGTAGTGTGAGAGCGGTTAGTACTATGTTGATTTTAGACCAAGCTCCATGCTCATGCGCTGATGTAAGCAGAGAACAATAAGAACAGCAAAAACAGCAGACTATGCTATATACCCTTTCTTTAAAATTCTCAAAAATATGATCTTAACGCTTCAAATGTTATTTGCAAATTCTCAATTATATGTTGTTTTAATGCGTTAACTGAAAAAATGCATATACCCCGTACATTTTGTTAGGGTATCATCAAGTGAATGAAGTGAGTTTTCTATTTACAGTTTGGCCAGCATTCTTTGTGTTCGGTCTGTTGTTGACATGCACTCGCCTGTGACTGTCAAACTGTAAATGCAATTGCAATTGTCCCCTGCACACACACACACACACACACAACAAAAGAGTTGCTTACATTTTAAGCAGTTTCTTTGCTGCTAAATTCTTTTTTGTGTTTTTCGTTTTGATGGTTTTTTTCCTTCTTGTATTCAGGGCCAAGTCTTCTCTTCTGGCTTGTTTGTTGTTTGCTTTAATCTTGAGTTTAAAGTGCAGTTGTTTTTGCTGCTGTTGCTTCTCTTGAAGAGAAGAACCCATAGAGATAGAGAGAGAGAGCGAACAAGAACCCTTCACTGGCCGAGGGCAAAGATTCCGCTGCTGCTGTCGTCCGTCTCCCCTTCTCTCTCTCTCTCTGCTTACATATGTATGTGTGTAATTTGATGCTTATGCCATTAACAAAAATGTCAAAATGTCTTAATGCCATTGGGCATATGGAGGTCTCCACCACACTCCACCCACTCCTCTCGCCATCAACCTCTTCCTCCCTTCTAAGCAACCAATGCTTATGCTGCTTACCTCTCTCAGCACGTAATTTGCCTGTTCAACGCGTGCGAAATATACCAAGGAAAAAAAACTGAGCCCCAAACAACAACTTTTGATTCTAAAACGAAAGTTTCTCTCCATTCTGAGATTTGATATGGCGACAGAGACAGAGAGAGCGAGTGAGCGAGAGAGAGAGGGTAAATCGAAAAATAGAAAAGGCATATCACCAACATCTTGGGGCACAATTTTGTTGCGTCATTTCCTGCCATTTCATTCGTTTCATTTTTTTTTTCTTCAGTTTTTCTCTTTTTCTATTTTTTTTTCTTTTTTTTTTTTTGCAAAAATGTTTAGCTGATTAAATACGTGACTTAATTCTTTTGTTGACAAGTTGATTTTGTTGCAGTGTCGCCCCCCTCACCCAACCACCAAGCAACGCCCGAGACCTTTGCACCCTTGACTTGTGCTTGGTGTTGGCTGCTACATGCAAATGCAAATTTATGCAATTCGCTCTGCATATGGCAAACACAAAAAGAAGAAGAAGAAGAAAAAAAACACTTTGGGCCTGGCCTTGGTTTATTAGCTGAATATCAATAACCAATATCAGTAACAAGATGCTGAAGATCCATTTAGCGCGATATCGATACCTATCCAATACAATATTAAAACACACACGCACACACACATAGAAAACAACTTGTTAATGCCAGACAATTAATGGCATTTGTTTGTTGCATATAGCCAAGTATCTGGCAGATATAATTTGCGATGTTTGCATGTGCAAAAACATACAACACGATGTCTTGAGTTGAATAATCATTTATATTATTAATATCATTTCAATTTCATTTCATTTGTTGTTGTTGTTGTTGCTGTTGCTGGAACTTATGCAAATGTCATGCTCTGCAACTTGACAGATTTACTTATGGCAATGACTGACTGAATGACTGACTGACTGACTGACTTGCCCGACAACAGCGAAATTTACGAGCTCAATGCAGTCAGCCAGATACCGCATAAAGTATCTCACAGATACACATTTACAGATACGACAAATTGATAGAGTCAAACCAAAAAAAAAAAACGCCAGTCGCCTGCTGTTTATCTCCCCACCCCTCCCCCCCTTCAACCCTTGCCTGCTTGTTGCATGTTGTAATAAATTTTCTTTACTCGCTGCGACTGCAATTTGAATTGCAAGCAAAACAAATGCAAAGACATCGAAACTGTCGCATAAACAGCTCGCTCTCCTTTCCCCCTTTTCCCTGAGCAGAAACCAAAAAAAAATATGTTTCAAGTACCAACTGCTGCCCACCAAGCCGTCCTTCTATCTCCATTCTAAATCTCTTAGGTCATCTGTTTTTTTTCCTTCTGCTTGCGTAATCCATTTGGAATAGTTCGACACTTGAAGAAAGTTGATTATAGGCTCATATTTTGAATTTATTGATGAAACTTCCTCTTAGACTTAAAAAATAAAGAAACTGTTGCGCATAAAGATATTCAGATCAGTAAAACAAAATCTAAGTAACAACTCAAATCATAAAAACTATGTCAGAGACTAGGAACTAAAGCTCTATACTATAGAGTCTATAGCATGAAATGGTATGCCAAAGCTAAGACAAAACGAATGAAGAAATTAGTTCTTCAACCCGTGAGTTTTGAAAATATTTAGTTCATGGACCAGTAATCCTTAAAAGGGACAAATAAAACACAATCAAATCATATTTCTGCAGAATAAGAATAACCAGCTTATAGATGATCTTTAACTAACGAAATTAAGAGTGTGTAAACCTCAATTTAAAAACTACAACTATAAAGACTACGATTCATCAAGTGTTAGAATGACAATTTTCAAGAATAATTTAGAAAATTCTTAAGCAATTACTGCATATCGAGATTTATGGGTAATCATTTGAAATCCATTTAGGCACGTGACAAATGAATATCACTTATCAGTTCTTTATGTACCACTTGCTATCATCAGTGAGACACCTGGTTAATAGTCAAGATCAGATAATTGAGCAAATTATTGGCCATTTATTGGAAAGCTGCACCCTAAAATCGAAAAACCATCTGTTGACGAGTGACTTTACTGGGTTACTAGAATGAGAGAGAGATATGAACATGATGATGCAGTTACCATACCCAGATCTCCTCCACCACTTCTTCCCTTCAGTCCACCTTACTATCAGATGCAACATTTTTGTTGTTCGTTGTCTAAATTACGCCAGAAATTTTAATCGAGCTGCCGACGCAAACGGCGATGATGAACAGATACGGACGCGGTTCGAGAGGAGTCATCAGCATCATAGCTTATGAACGAGCTATGAGCTGTCGCAGTTGAACGCTATTTCAGTCACGATACAAATATATAAAGATATATACATATATATATAGTACTTATGCATATGTGTATCTTATGGAATGGAATGAAATGAAATGGCCTGGCCTGGCCCAAGCCGATTTGTAATTGCAATTACAGACGACGGAAACGGCAACGGCAACGGCAACGGCAACGGCAACAGCAAACAGCAACAGCAATGGCTTGACATCATCGCCTGGCAGCTGATATGCGGCTGATTGTAGCAGAGATGTAGTCACCATTAGCATCAGCATCAGCATCAGCATCGGCATCATAAGCTACGCGTGGCCAATGCAAATGCCAGCAGGCAACAGCAGCCACAAAAGTGCCGCCGCCGCCGTCGCCGAAGTCACTTCCATCGATGGCTATAACAAACCAAATGAAAACCATCAGAAAATCTGAATGAATTTCATACACAAAAATGTTAGACCATTAATATGCAGGCATTTTTTGATGTAGTAAAGTATCGAGTGGCCGATGGCGGCAAATGGCAGGCAATGCGGGCCTCTCTATTTTGAGTGTCGGCATCGATGTCGAATTGAATGGGAATTGCATGTTGGCTTTGCGGTATGCAGTTAGCTGCTGCACTTTTTATTGGGCCAAAATGTTTTCAAATTGATTTACCATATCTTGTAAATCTAGAGTTTCAATCTTGCCAAAAAAATTTTATATATTTATAGGTGTATAAATATACAATGTAGAGTAGAGTAGAAGCTCGATTTCAACAGACTTTTTGGTCATAGCAAAAAGACGACATATAATGATCACTTTGTGATTTTGATAATTGATCAAAACTAAAAGAGAGAAAGAATAATCGCTACCAGTTATCGATAAAACTCTAGAAATCTATTGTTTTATTGGCTTCTCAAATGTTATTAACAAACAATTTATAAAAGAGTTGCAATTATTTCAACTGATTCGAATAGAAATATATATATTAATTTAATTAAAACTATTTAAAGAGCACCAAATTTCCCCTTTTGAAGTTAAAAATTATAATTTATTGTACATTTTTATAGGTTCTTGGAGATATTTGATATGAATAACCTTTTTAAGTAATTTAATATTATATTTACCCTACATGAATTTCATTGCCTACTTTTGGGGGCTCAATTCTTAAATTTTATTCATACACAAAATATGTTGCTGAGCTCATCTATCGATGAAGTTGCAGTGACCCACTGAATTCGTGTATGTGTGTGTGTGTGTGTGTGCACATGAATCATGTATTCATTTGCATTTGCATTTGAATTTCTTCTATTTGCATTTGCATTTGAACGTTTTGGCAATGAACTTCAAGCGCATGTCGATTTAGTTATTAGGCACGCGCCAGTGAGGAGGGTGAGCAGATGGAGAAGGAATGGATGGGGAGGCCTACTCGGTGGTTTTCGATTTTTGACATGCGGTCGATAGGTTGGTGGGTCGACAGGACGATGGGTTGGCTTGGTCTGTTCGTTTGGTCAAATATTTGGTCACAAATTGTTATTATGGTTATGGGTGGCCATGGCGTGGCATGAGATGATTAATGACAACGTTTTTAAATCACCCAAACCTTCCATAACCCCTTTTCACTCTCTCTCTCTCTCTCTCTCTCTCTCTCTCTCTGTCTGTCTGTGTGTGTGTGTGTGTGTGTGATAGGGAGCTGCTTGCCGATAATATTTAATTGCTCACCGATATATCAACAGATAGCAACAACTACCGCCAACTGCCATCGATGCTTCACTTCAAGACTCGAAAATTAAATAAATAAATTACTTTACTTAATGCGTCCCCCCCACCACCCTGCCCCGCTTACCAACACCGACCATTGCTTTCCCCTTCAGACACACTCGCTCTCTTTTCCTCCCTCTCTGCATATTTGCATATAATCATTTCTGATTTCGTTTCCACTGATGGCAGCTGCATATCACGTATACGACCAGTTGCCAGCCAAAAACGAAACTCGATCAGAAAGCATGTGTTCATTTGTGTTCCCCAAGTTAAGCCAAAAAGGTTATGTGGTAAATTAATTGTTGCTGTTGCGAATCCAGTAAAGACAATGAATTCCTAGGCCTCTTAACCCCCCGCTAAACCCCCCACCATCAACGACTGCTTACCCCTTCTGATTTGACTTGAGGTTGCCAACCGCAAAAGTATTTAAGGAAAGTTTCTTATACAAAAAAAAAAAAAAAACGAACTGAAAGGCAAATAAGTTGGCAATGGGCAAGGAAATGAAAATGGAAATGTAAAAGAAAAACTTGCGGCGCATCGTCGTGTTTCTGGTGCCTGGCACGCGCTGACACTTTTACTTTGTGTCAAAGCAAGTAAAACCAACCAGCCAACCAACCAACCAACCAACCGACCGACCGACTGACAAAGGCGGCAACTTCTTATTCTTTCAACATGGCTTAAAAAAAATGAATATAAAACAAAACAAAAACCGCAACAATTGCAATAAGCGAAGGCGAAAACAACTGGCTATTAAATTTAGTTTTAGTTTTCAAAATATTTATAAAAATTATGTGATCAAGTTAAAAGATCTCAAGCAATCTGCAATCTATATAATCTATATAATTGGATGAGTAATGCAAAGTTATCAGGAAAAGATCAAAAGTTGTTCAACAAATTCTAGTAAAAGGCTTGCAAGAAAATTCATCAAATTTAGGTGAACTTCTTAGACCAAGCTTCATTTGGGATATATTTCTATATGTCGCGATCATTATAAGCCAAATTAGATATATGCTGAATGTGGAAGAAAACATTGTCCTTTGTTTCACTGCTATAGCCCTCACTCTCTCCCCTCTCTCTATCTCAGTAGCTCAGTCGCTCACTTGTGTCTTGTCTGTCTCCTATTTGGCCACGAAATGATAAATTTATTTAATTTGCCATAAATTGCTGAAGTAACTAAGACGACGCACGCAATATGCCATCCCCTGTGTTCCCCCACTCTGGACCGCTACTCACCCCTATGTTCAGTTCCCTTCATTTTGGATCAGCCAAAAGTTTATGCAAAACAAGCCACAAAAATTAACGTTTGTCACATTGCGCATGGAATGCGACAAATCAGTGGAAAAACTTTAAGCAGTCAGACAGGTTGCAACTTGGGAGGGCTAGAAAGAAGGAGCAGGAGTAGGTGGTTTGGTTGGGGGAGTGGAGAAAAGGACACACATGCCAACGTCAAACGATTTCATCGATTTAGCAGGAACTGTGGCAAGAGTTTGGCCAACAAGTTGCTGTTGCTGTTGCTGTTGCTGATATGGCAATGTCTCTTGGCTTATTTATGCGACATTTTCATTGTGTGTTTATGGTCCCCAAAATGAAAAGTTGGGTAAGGGTAAGGTTGGCAATGGGTAGGAGGGAGGGATCAACGGTAGGAAGGGAGGGGAAATGAGAAGGCGGTGGCGATGGTTGAGCTTAAGCAAACAAAGCCACATGCAAAGGCGCACTTAAAATTGCAGACGCCACATAATTGTCGCCCTGCAGCTGCTGCTGCTGCAAGTGCAAGCTACAACCCTTTCTCACCGCCCGCCCTCCTTCCCCTACCCCTTAAATTGACAACTGTCAGTGGTTTTTGACACGGTTTTTGTGTTTTTTTTTTCTTTAGCTAAAGCGCATCATGTGAACCAGAATCAGAATCAGTTGCAAACCAAACCACTCGCGGGCAACCTAAGCTAATGACTCATTAAATATATGTAGACGGCACAAGAATGTGTGAGGAGCGGGTCACAGAGAAGGGGTGAGGGGGACGGCAAGTGTGTGTGCATATTCATGAGCCTCACGAGTTGTGTCTTCGTGTTGAGCTGCCATTTTAACGTTGACTATCAATGTTTACATAGCCCCGATAAAATGAGAGAGCGAGAAACCTGCAGCAGAATGTGACAATGAGTGAATATGAGTGCAGGAGAAATGAGTATGAATGAATATGCAATCAATCAAGTAAGGCAAGAGACGTCCGACGAGACGAGACGAGACGAGACGACAAACAACTTGTCGTTTGACGTTTTGGAGGTCTCGTCTCTTGACTCACTCGAGAATTTGTGTGAGTGTGCCATCTTGACATGCATTCGTGTGTGTGTGTGTGTGTGTGTGAGTGTGTGTGCATCTGAGGTTAATAACCGAAATGTATTCATATTTAACAGCAATTTGGCATTTCAAATTATATGAATGACTTTGAATTAGCCAGCCTCCCGCTCTCCTCCTCTTCCTCAGTTTATAAAATGAATGTAAATCTATTCAAAAATAATCATTTTAAGCATAACAAATGAATGAATCTCAATGTGAATCATGCTATAAATAATATGAATAAATATTTACATTAATACAAATGAAATTAATCAAATAGTGTATTCATGAAAGTGAATATAAACATGAGTAACGAATTTTGAATACAAAAAAAACAAGTGTTAGTAGCAATAATGGTTTGGTTTATGAGTATACCCATTAAATTATTCGAATTTCCAATTGGAAACCCTTCTATGGGAAAGCACTTTAATTGCTCATTTGTCTGTTTGTTTTTCCATTTACTTACAACCATAAATAATTTAGTTCAACCAATATCCGATTAACCACAAACACACACACACACACACACAGACAGACACCCACTCACTCACACACATGCATACACTTATGGCAATTAGTTGAAGATTCGCATCTAGTCATTTTTGAGGTAAACTTGCAACTATTTGAACCCATTTTCTTTCTGTCTCGAAATGTTTGCATGTCTTTAGGCATAGCGGAAATCGATTCCAAAAAACCATAGTGAATAATTACAGTTTCCCCTTTCCCTTCTTCCTATGTCTTATTGGAGGCTTTAATTTAACGAATTTTTATCTAAAAGATACTCTTGGTTATTTTGGCCTTTAAGTATGACAATATTTGATGCCATTACGAGAGACATGATGATGAAGGGAGAGAATGTTGTTTTCCATGGAGCGGTGGGGGGATGGGGGAGCCTTCTGCTTTCACCTTTTGTGTGGTGCACTTTGCGAGGAAAAGCGAGTTAATGATTCGATGAGTGGATGATGATGTTGATGATAATGATGATGATGAAGACGCTAACGAGCAATAATCAAATCAAAAATACTTTTTATTATCAATATGCTAAGTTGCTGTACGTCGATAGACGTAGAGGGTCGTGTGGGAGCGGGGGAAAAGACAAGCTTTTAAACGACACAACAACAGCAGCAATTTCATGAGTAGGGAAGGGAGCGGGGCTGGCATATTTAGCTTTTTTCTTCATCTATCTTTTGTTCGTTATGCTGCGAAAATGCGAAATTTTGATGCCAAAAAAAAATAGAAAAAGTAAAGTGAAATTTTCTTTCTTTAAACCTTATATTAACCGTTACAGTAAACATTTCCCCCCCCCCCCTGATCTACATTACATGTGCTTCTTTCTTAGTTGTTTTACTTCTTTTCGTTTTTCACTTTGTTACTCTTTGGATTTCGTTTCGTTTCCATTTTCTTTTGCACTTTTTTGTTTTTCGGTTTTTGGCTTCTATATATGCTCGCGCATATCAATTATCGACTCGAATTTAGCTTAACAACTCCCTTACGTCCTCCTCCCTCTACCTTTCTATCACTTTTTCACTGAGTACCTCTATCATTACCCTTACCAGGACATTGGTTATTGCCTCTGCTTCTCCAGCTGCTGCTTCTGCTACTGTTCTCTTCGTTTTTTTCTTTTACTTCTCCTTTTTTTTGACATGTTTGTTGCATACTTTCAGGCGGCTATGGCTTTGCTTTAAGTTCAAGTGCAAGAGCCATGGCCATCATTGTGCCGGCTCAATCCCATCGTACACAGCCGCCACTCAGTTTCCCATTTCAGGTCATTTGACACTCCAACTCCAGCAAGATGCAGCAGGTAACCCCATCTGGCCACCAACCCACCACAGACACACATACACACACCCACACACAGAATTTGAACCTCACTCAAAACAACACAAAAAATATATATCTAAAGGTGAAAAAAAAACACAAACTGTTTGCGCCTCTGCGGATTATAAATGCGGCACGTAATTTGTTTGCACACTCAAACAAATAGAATCAAAAAGGAATATCAAAGTTTTAGTCTATCCTAGGAATCACGACTTGTGAATACCCTAAATCTAATTTCAAATGGACGAATAATTTATTTATACAGTTATCAGTTATCTTTGCTATTTCAATTATTGAATTGAAATGTGCATTACCTTATGTCAGTGTTGGTTAATGCTTTAATAGTTTAAATGGCCCAAATAACCTTGGCTCAATGTACTTTTTGATCACACACAAATAAGATGGGTAAACAAACACAAAAAAAAAAAAAAAACAGAAAACTTGGTGGAAAGAAAGGAAATCAAATAGCTTAGCATCATCTAAACATTGTGTGGCATAATTGGAGTCATGGCAGGGCAAGGCAAGCCAGGGCTAAGCAGATTGGCAGCCAAAATCCCTTCAACTGGCCACATACCATACCACCATACCATTCGACCACCTGCTCGTCCGTCCACCTTTTGCCTTTGTGTTGCCTGTCATTATTGAATCTTTAATGTCAATACAAGAAACAGAAACAGAAACAACAAAAAAAATCAAGAAATGCCATGAGTTTTTCTTTGACTTTGTCTTTAGCTGCTATGCCAATGTGTTTTTTTTTTTTTGTTTTTTGCTTCGAAAATTGACTTGCATACTTTGAGGCGCCTGTCAGTCAGTTTTGGGACTCCTTTCTCCACAACTATCTTTTTCTTTGTCTGACTGTCTTTCTATCGCTCGCTTTCTCCCTCTCTCTCTCTCTCTCATTCACTCTAGCAATGGAATTGTCAAAGTGGCTGCCGCTGATGTTCGTGTTGAAAATTACAAATGTCGAAATATTAAAAAACGAGAACACCCAAAGAAACCGAGAAAACTTTACCGATTTGTGTGCGCCTAAAAGTAGTTAAAGTTGCCACTGCTGCAGTTTTCTTTATGCCATTTTTCCTCTTCCACCCTTTTTCTTTTTTTTTTTTTTTTTTTGTTTTTGCATTAAGAAAAGTAGCAAGTTCTTTCGTTTATTTGCTTTCTTTTGTTTCTGTGCCTGAGTTTAATGTGTGTGTGTGTGTGACGTTGCTGACGACAGCAACTACAGGAATTGGTATATTTATGACCGGCCAATGGCCTCAATGACATTTTCAATTTGCCATAATTAAGTCCGCACTAAGGCGATCACCTAAAATAATATGCAAACGCTATATATACATAGCTACAAAATCCTTTACCATTGATGATTTTTCCCTTGTTGGAGAATTTATGATAACATCGAAGAGAAATTTCAAGATTTCCTAGAAATTCGTTAATACATTGACTGAATGCAATGAACATAAATTTTTGGCTTTCTTTGATAACTTGATTTGTGAAATGTGAACACTGTTAACAGGTGGAATCATAATGGGGCCAAAAGTTTTGTTGGCTAAGAAAATTTCTGCTAATTGTTCACACACAGCTTAAGATTTAAGCTGGCTCTAATTACCTGATGGCCCTAACTCCGAACTCCCTTTCCCCCAGCTTGAATACTATAGATATCTTTGCTTTTAATTAGCCTTTTCTCTGTATCTGCCACTTCCACTCTCACTCTCTATCCAACTTCGTTTTCTCTTCGTCTTGTAATCAAATCCGCGTTGTCACTTTTAGAGAGCGAAAAAAAAAAAAAAAAAAAAATAAAATGCTAAAAATATTTGAGAAAATGCTTAAGTTGTATGAAATATTAAGCTGCCAAGCAACAACAACGACAACAACAACAATGACTAACACGATGAAGTGAAGGGTTCAAAAGGCCAAAACATGCACAGGAAACTGTGGCTAACGATGCTGTAGATGGATGGGATAGGAATAGGTATGGAAAGAGAGGGAGGGATTGAAATGAAGTTGGCTTTATCATACAAACATTTACCACCTACAACCTACCCATAACAAACTTTTGCTTTCAACTTTTGAAAGCTGACAAGCAGAATTTTTCCTCGTTGTTTTTTTTTTTTCACCCCCCTCTTTAGAATGTTTTTTTTTTTTTTGTGTTTTGGTGGGCGGGGCATAGGGGAAGTCCTTGTTAAACTGCATCCGGTTGTTGCCGCCTAATTGCGTAGGCTTGCCACATTTTTCTTTCTTGTCGTGATTTTTGTAATAATTCTTTATCTCTCGCTCTCTCTCTCGACTTTTTGCAGTATGCCAGTCAAATGAATTCCGTTGCCGCAATGGTGAATGCATCTCCTTGGACAAACACTGCGATAATGTAAGCGATTGTTCCGAAGGCGAGGATGAGAACGAAGATTGCGGTAAGTGTAACAATCTAAGAAAAATTTCTATACAATTTGCCTAAAAACAGAATACAGAAATCCTTGAAATGGGCGAAACTCCTTACAAGTGTTTTATGAAAGCACAACAAAAAGCAAACACCAATGTATCTACTTATCTTTAATTTGTCATTACTATCTATAAGACTATATAAAATGGTATTTATATTTTAAGTTAAGTTAGTCTTAAGTGTTACTAAGAGCTAACTGCCAACTAACTAACCTCACTAACTAATTCAACTGACCATTTCTCTCTCTCTCTATCTCTTTCCCCCGTCTTTCTAATACATTATGCCGTTATACTAACAACGAACCACCAAATCAACAATTGTTACTAACACTAAATATATGAAACTAAACCAGCTGCGGCCTGCAGTGCCATGGAATATCAATGTCGCGATGGCACTCGCTGCATCAGCTCAAGCCAACAGTGCGATGGCCATCCTGATTGCAGTGATGGCGACGATGAGGAGCACTGCGATGGAAGTGAGTAACCGATAACCACATCATCATAATGATCATCCACATTTGATTTCATTATAAGAAGTCCTTAGAGAGCGTTAAAAAGTGATAAAAATGTTATCAATCAGATTAGAGTAAACTCTTTACGCTTTTAATTCTGTCAAATCAGTTGAAAAGAGCTTGAGAAAACCAGAAAGGTGTATCAAACATAGTTTCAGAATACTCTAATACTTTTACTTAGTCATACTTTGTTTAAAATGGGTTTGATTCATAGCAAATTAATCCATCATTAGGATTTTTGGGAAACTTAGAAACCTAGAAACTTTCAGAAGACTCGATCACTTTTACACTATTTATCTTGCTATATGTATCTACATATGTTTCTTTTGATTTTTACAATGCTGCTTGATGGAACATTTGTTTGATTAGTTGTGCCGAAATTGAGATATACATGCCCCAAAGGAAAATTCACCTGCCGCGATCTAAGCTGCATATCCATAGTGCATCGTTGCGATGGACGAGCCGATTGTCCGCAAGATCGATCCGATGAAGAGGGTTGTCGTATGTTAAAATCTAGTCGACTTACTCAATATTCCATCTATATATGTATACGCATATCTTTTTCTTCTATTCTTCTATTGTGATTTTGATTTGATTTGATTTGATTTGGGTTAAGCAGCTTGTCTTTACGATAAATGGCAATGCGATGATGGCACTTGCATTGCCAAGGAATTGTTATGCAATGGCAACATTGATTGTCCCGAGGACATATCCGATGAACGCTATTGCGATGGTGAGTCTAGATCAATTAGCCAGGCATTTAGTTAGTTAATTAGTCAATCGGTCAGACTCTCTAAGAAGGTAAGAAGATCGATCGCCTCACTCTCCTATGCACATTTGTATAATTTCATTTCATTATGCCACAATTAAAACGAATCCATATACTAATGAATTGCACACTAATCAAAACAAAAACCACTCAGGTGGCTATGATGAGGATGAGTGCCGCTTTAATGAGTTCCGTTGCGGCACTGGTGAGTGTATACCTATGCGTCAGGTGTGCGATAATATCTACGATTGTGCCGATAATTCAGACGAACTGAATTGCGGTAAGTGCGGTTCAACATCCAGCGATTATTCAGTGTCTATGTTTATCGACTATCGATAAATGTGTGTGTTACGTCTAAATCTACAAAATGCTTTACTCCAGCAGTCTCCGTCCTTTTTCTCTCTCTCTTTTTCTTTGCCTCTATCTTTGGTGACTTTTGGTAACTAAAATTCGTTTTCTTCTACTTCTTTGTGTGCAATGTCTTTCTCTTTATTTTGTGTGGTGGAGGAACTTGACTTATAATTCTACAGCTTTCCAACACTGTGTTTTCTTCAAAACGGGAATGCAATCGATTTGTTTACCATAATGTTTTCGCTTTTTTAATAACTTAAATAATAGATGGAATCGGTTAATTGAAAAGGCAGCTATGCCTAAACTATGTAGATTGCATTCCCTAGAACTGTCAACGATTTCATCGTCTTTCGATAGCTACAATCGCTTTGTGTGCCTACTTTCTTTGTGACAAGAAACTTTTATGTTGAATTGACTATTTACGTTTTGATTTTAAAACATAAATTTTTATTTTTCTTTTCCCCTCCCAAAACAATCTGAAATCTGAACCTTTGTGGTTATGGTTAAATTGAATGTACAAAACAAAATTAATTGAAATTAATTGCACGTATCTACAAAAAAAAAACTTGGAATAAATGGAACTCTCGAATCGATCAATTGGCTCAATCAAACGTCTTTGCATGAAAATCAAAAACATCCCCAACAAAAACAAAAAAACAAACAACTAAACCAAAAATAATTATAATCAAACATTGTACCCATTCCTCCAACAAAAAACAAAAATTGGTTTGCATGTGGTTATGTTTTGTCCCACACTTTCCCCCTGCAAAAAAAAAAAAAATTAACACCGACAGATATAGACGACCCAAATACCGATACCTTCGATGAGAACGAAATTATACGCAACTATGCGGATCACAACCGTCAATATGTCACTTCGGGCCCCTATGGCGGTCGGCCGAGACTAGATGGCGACGATGCCAGAGAATACGAACTTTATACACCAAACAGATATGAAGGATATACACCGAAAAATGTTTACGTAAAGGTCAATTCCGATAGTGTGTGCAACTCGAATCAATTTAAATGCACCTCAGCGAATATATGTATACCCCTGCACATGCGTTGTGATGGTTTTTATCATTGCAACGATTTGAGCGATGAACGGGACTGTGAAAACTATGAATTGCCAAAAACGACGCGAAGGCCGCCAATTTCTAGGCCAAGCACCACCACAAGAATCACAACTACCAGAACCACTTCGGCACCAGAGAGACCATCATGGCCAGCATGGACAGCAAGGCCGCGGCCACCTGCATCGCTGGAAATTGGCCCAACGAGTTCACCACGAGCCTCAGAAACTGTTGCAACCAGAACTAACCCATTTCTAATAACATCAACAACAACCGCAACAACTCCTCTTCCAACACAATTAACGAGTAGGTTTTTTAGTCTAGTGTTGAAAACGTGTAAATGATGGTGAAAGTGTTGGGTAATGCATAGGTTGTGGAAAAATGTGTAATTTGGTGTTGTCAACACTAGAGAGTGTGCGGAAGTGACAAAATAATGTATTTATAGTGCTTTCGGTTAGCCTAAGTTAAGTTAATCGTAAACTCTTTACCAACACTGTCAGCTAAAGTGACATACAAAACTAGTTCATTCGTACGTACATTCTTACATATGTAGATATAAGCCAGCTAACATAATTCTAATTTAAGTCAGCTCTTCTTTTAATTTTAATGGCTTGTTTTGGATGGGCAACTACAGCTACATTCATATACCGTATATACTTACACACACATATGTACATGCATATGTCGAAAGCAAATCAAAGTGCATGCCATGTTTTTGAAACATTGAAATTTACTTAAGTTTTTATAACCGGAAAAAAAAACAACAGCACGCACATACATATAGTTTATAAACTAGTTAAATGGTTAGCTAATTTAGCGTTTAATTGATGCCGTCACATATCTGTGACCCCTCCGAACCCGGCCAACTCTTCCATACATACATATGTATATATGTACATGAACACTTACAATCTCATACTATTTCTATGCTGTACCTTATCTTTCCCCCTCTCTCTCTCTTTCTCTCCCTCACTCTTCTTTTGTTTCATATATTTATTCTTTTTTTTTCATATTTTATATCGTATTATTATATGCCTTGTTGCCTGTTGACCAAAAAACAAAACCACCAACCAACCACACATCATATCATATACATTTAGACAACTCATCACCATCATCATCGTCATCGTCATCGTCATTATTGCCAACGCGAAGCAATTGCCTTGAAAACATTGAGTTCGCGTGCCACAATCGCGATTGCATTCCAATTGAAAGCGTCTGCGATGGCATTGACGACTGTGACCAACACGAAGATGAGGATTATATGCTCTGCAATTGTAGCAGCGACAAGGTGAGTATATCATCAAACCATCTAATTCAACTCTCCATCACAATTCACCACCATTCACCATCACAACCAACTCTACAACAATACATTTACCCCTTCAATATGCTCGTTCGATCGTTCAGTACAAATGTCAACGCGGCGGCGGCTGCATACCCAAAACTCAAGTCTGTGATGGCAAATCTCAGTGTCACGATGGCAGCGATGAGAGCGCATGCCGTAAGTACCCTGCCGTCATTATTGCCACCCAATCCGCCTCATTCCACCCATGTCCTGGCCCCACTACCCAAGCAGCCCTAACATAAAACATAACAGTCCCAGCTCGTTTACTTAGTAGCCTCTTAACGTTGTCCAAAATTACTCAATCAACGATTAACACTTCAAACCATTTTCATAATTGACAAAAAACTCTAGAATGTCAGAATATTTCCATCAGGGCTTTTAATAAAGTAAGTCTTCAGTGTTGAGTAAACTTTAAGAAATAAAATGCAGATTCAACTTTTCAATGCAAGTCCTAGTATAAATTAATCAACAATTTCAAGACTTGGTCTTCTGTTTTACCTAGTCTAAAATTGGCAGTAAAAACAAACTAAGAGGCAAAGCAAACTTTGCCAATCAACCTTTCCTTCGAGACAATCCATTTTTTTTTTTTTTTTTTTTTGCTTTACAACACTAAATTTCATTCACAATGCTCGCCACTTGAATAGAAACACAGTATATTAAAGTATATTTATTAGGAATGAATCAAAATAGAATTCTTAAAAGTTTTAGCAACTCAGTGTATAAGTTTTACGAGTTTTTATGAAAAAATGAGAATGGTTATAGAATTTTCCCTTTTATTTTCATTTGACATTATTTTATTTTCATTCATTATACATTTTCATTTTCTTTAGATTGGCTTATGTTTTTGGTTCCACAAATTAAAACACATTTCGTTTGTTTTGTCTTTCGTTTATTATGACTAATGTACTTTAAACTCCAACTAATTTAGTCGTAAATGCCAGCCTCAGCTAATACCCTTGAAATTTTTACTGCAAGAAAAGTATATTGGCTCACTCCTTCCTCCCATTTAGCCCTGTTTAAATAGTTAAACTGACCAAACAAAAAATCCTTTCTCTTCCACCCCAAAAACATTCTTTCTCTCTCTTTCCCTTTCTCTCTCTCTTTCTTCCTCTCTCTTTTTTTATACGCTGTATGCTCATTTCTGCCAAATATTTTGACCCGTGTAAAATGTCTCTACAACAACACCAACCACCATCAACATCAACAACGGCAACAACAACAAACAATTACATCCTGCTGCCAATCTCTGCTGCATATTGTGCTTAACTGCTATGCAGATTTCCATGCCAGATTCAATAAGAGCCGACCAATTGTCGAATGCATGAGCTATCAATATCAATGCGGCGATGGTAGCTGCATATCAGGCTATAAACGCTGCAACGGCATCACCGATTGTGCCGATGGTGCAGACGAGAACAACTGCCTCTTTCATTATCCGGATAATACGGAAGACTATGATGGTAGCCCTATAGACAATAAGCTAACATAAGCTAACTAAACGAAGTAGGCCTAAGGCAAACTCTTTAAATCATTCACCACAGAACAATCACAAAAATCACAACTACATATGTACAATATCCTTTTTCTTTTGTTTCGTTTTCGTCTCGTTTTGTTTCGTTTCGTTTTGTTATACGCTTCTCTCATATTTTCATATGCCACACCACCACCACAAAACAACAATCAACAACAACACCACAATCAACACCACACAATGAAACATAAAAAACATTAAAAAAACACAGATCGTTATGATACTGACGAAATGCCATGTGATGTAACCGATGTGCTTTGCGATGATAATCGTTGTCTACCATATGAGAAGAAATGCGATGGCATTATAGATTGTGATGATCGAACCGATGAAGCATCGTGTCCTGGCACAGGTAAAGACAGCTATGATCTCTTGTATTATACAACACTACTCACAAAAAACACACACACACAACACTAAAACACTTTGGTGTGCCTTCATTTAAGCATTGATCCATCTATCTGTCTATCTATCTATCCCATACATCATTTCACATCATTCACAGAGAATTGTCTTGATAGTGAGTTCGAGTGCGACGATTACTGTATACCCCTTGATCAGCTATGCAATGGCATTGTCAATTGCAATGATGGCAATGATGAGCACAACTGTAGTTTTTGTCGAGACGGTGCCCATCTGTATGTAGAAATGACCAAATTGTGGGATTCTTATGCGAATTTATGTTTTTCTTGCATTTCCATGTTATACATCCATCACAATTCATCACACAAAACACATCCGATCCATACCACACACATACACACACACACACACACACACACACATGTTTACAACGTTTGCGTGCATAAATTTGTTATCGATCCATCATCATGATTGCGCGATCTTTGTTATCGATCACGCTTAGCTGTAATAATGGCGATTGCATAGTTCCTAGCCGCTTATGCAATGGTATTATTGATTGTTCCGATGCTAGCGATGAGCGTCAGTGTGGTAAGAGAAATATTTAGACGAATTATGCACTTCATAAGAGTAATTCACCATTGCAAAACTCAGTTTAGTAATTAGTATTTAAGTATTTATATATTAAGTCCAGCCATCATGAGGTAGGTATATATATATATGTATATGTAACTGTTGTTTATTTAGTTTTGTCTGATGCGTTTAAATAACCAGCTTGAGCCACCTTCTCACCCACTTTTTATATGTTTGTCTCTCTTTCTCGTTGCGCGCGCTAAACAAATAAACCTCTATCTCTCTCACACACACACCCACACAAACAAACACGAACTCACCATTCATTTTGCTCGCCTGCCTATTGGTCATTGTGTGCCCGGCATGTTATCTCGTTAAAACACACACGCGATAGTCACCACACGTCTAACGCCAAACGATTGCACTTCCGAGGAGTTCTTCTGCGATGATCTATGCCTCAATCGTTCAAAGCGGTGTAATGGTCACATCGATTGCATCGATCATAGCGATGAGAATAATTGCCCCCAAACAGCGCATGATTCACGTTATCCATTGGCATATTATCCGCATTCACACACACACTACGCAAACGCAAACGCATTCGCTTCTGCCCTGTCCGCAGCATACATGTCCCAGTGGCAAATGTTATACGGAAAGTGAACGCTGCGATGGTCGTCAGCATTGTGAGGATAACTCGGATGAGCGTAACTGTAAGTTCATTCCATAAGTCTATATATGTAAAGTGTTTGTCGATCGGTTTAAAGGTTTTTGGGTTAAATGTCTACGGAAGGAAGCCGTAAAGTGGAACTGCATCCTTGGGTTGTTAGGGTCTCTGGCTTTCGTGCCCAATGCGATTGCTTCCATCTCGGTTAAGCTTAAGTTATTTGGCACTGTATTAATTATATGTCTATGTGTTATGTAACTTTATATGTAATAATTTACACAGAGCTTTTTACAGCACCAGCAGGCAAATCTTCAATTGTCTAACTCTTATTGAATTTCAGTTGCTCAATATTTGTATCTGATTTCTCTCTTTCTCTTCTTTTTTTTCTTGATCTCTCTCTCTAATTCTCTCCTTCTCTCTTACCTATCCTCCCCACCCCAAACACACACACCCACGTACATATCTTTTGAAATGTCCTTGTCGTTGTTTGTTTACTTTATTTGATTTCACTTCACCACGTTTCAACATTTTTATTGCACCACTTACTCACCACTATCCACCATATGAAAATGAAAAACAGGTACTCAATGCAAGGAACTTGAGTTCCTTTGTTACGATCGACAATATTGCATTAATGCATCACAGCACTGCGATGGCTATTACGACTGCAAAGATTTTTCCGATGAACAGAACTGTATTGGTTAATACAAACAAACAAAAATAATAATACTTTTGATTCCGTTCTTAGTAATTATTTAGATTTAATGAATTTCTTAAGTTTGAATTTTAAGTTGAATGTGTGTCGCATGATTGATTTATATTTTAAGTAGATACAACTAAACTATATGTATGCACTATAAAAAAAAGAACATATCTATTCGTTATAAGTTTCAACATTTATCCAACGTTTCAATTCCAATTTCCACAGCCAAAGTGTACTCGTAGTTGAGATCCCTAAAAATCCTTGTCTTTATGTGATACTCATCCCATAATTTGTATTTATACTCAATTATTTAACTTCGTTTAGGTTGTGCTGCCGGTCAATTCCGTTGTAGAGATGGCCATTGCATTTCCCAGGAAGCTGTCTGCGATAATTATGCACAATGTCCTGATGGTTCCGATGAGGCTGATTGCCACACGGGTGAATGTTTGTCGAATCAGTTCCGTTGCCGTAATGGTCAGTGTGTGGGTGCGGCAGCACGTTGCAATAGGCAGACCGATTGTCTGGATGGTTCCGATGAGCAGAATTGCGGTAAGTTTATAGACTTATGTAGATAAATAATTAGCCAAATCACATTTGCATCGTCATGAAATCAGAGCCAAAACAGCAACAAAATCCAAACAAAATGCAAGGTCATTCCACAGTTTTGTCAACTGCAACAACAACAACAACAACGACCACAACAATACCAACAACTGCAACAATGCCATCAATACAATCGACATCTGTGCCAGCATTTCGTATCATTTGTCCATCAACAACATTCCGTTGTGAGAAAGGTCCTTGCATTGCCTTGGCTCTGCATTGTAATGGTCATGTCGATTGTCCCTACGATGCCAGCGATGAGCTGGATTGCCCCGGACTAACGCTCAGCAATGAGATCGATCGTAAGTGGAAGCGAAGCGAGAATGACCCGAATTCCCCCCCTGGATCCAGACTTCCACTACTAACTCTATATCTATCCGCAGGGCTATGGCTACCACACCCATCATATTTAACTATTCAACTAATCTGCAAATCTCCTAAACCACACACAAAAGTCTTTTCTAATTTGATTATTTTTCGGCCTTTGTTAATTCCACAGCAAACGAACCAGCGAATAATCCACGCAATCAATTGTTGCTGAAGACCTATCCCGATAGCCAAAGCATTAAAGAAAGTAAGTATCGACTGATGATCATAGAGTTATCGATCGCAAAATAAACGATAGTCTGTGATCGATAGTTACTTAAGGGATCGTACATTGAATTGGCTAAAGCAAGTTAAATTTTACCTGCTTTGCCTTGGTACGGTTGCCTTCGGTTTCTTAAATTTCTACTCAACTCAACTCTCATGTGTTTTACCATTGTTTTAATTAATGCTTAACCCAACCAAAATGACTATAACCTACCACAAAAAATATTATCATAAATAAAAAAAAAACCCTGCAGGATATATTAGGGAGGGTAAGTTTTAACCCAAATCTAAGCACACTACTTACATCTTATTGTAGTAGTAGACACACACAGTTCTTACTGCAATGCACTATACACTGCCCAATTGGAAGGAAACAAAATGAAATACAACAACAACAACAAAAAGAAACCACACAATCAAAAGTTACCTGCTAGTCCCCCTTATCCCCCTTAATTAGTGCTCGCCTAGTTTGACTCTTGCCGTATCAAAAGTATAAATCGATAAGCTAACTTACTATCAAAATACATCACACAACAGGTCGCGAGGTTGTCTTCCGTTGTCGTGACGAGGGACCAGCCCGAGCTAAGGTTAGATGGTCCCGCCCTGGAGGTCAACCCCTGCCCGTGGGCTTTACCGATAAGAATGGACGTTTGGAGATTCCGAATATACGCGTAAGTAGCATGATCTTTTACCACAGTGAAAGTGATTACTAAAACGAGAATGTTTTCCAGGTGGAAGATGCTGGAACTTATGTTTGCGAAGCTGTTGGTTTCCCCAGCTATATGCCAGGACAACAGGTTACGGTGCATCTACAAGTCGAACGATGTAAGTAGTATTAGTTGCTCGTATGTTAATTATTTTCTAACTCTTTGCTCCCTGCTGTCATGCTGCAGCCTGGGGTGAACACAAGTATGAGGATCTTAAATCGAATCGCATTAAATACGGCAATGTGCCGCATATTGATCTTGAATTTTTTGGTCTAGGTAGGAAAACTGTCTCAAAAAGTGTTAGGGAGAGGGTCTTCAAAACAGAAGTGGACCTCAGAGTCTCTTTAGGGGTCCAACTCTGTCGTGAAGCCTTCTTAGTTTGGTGTTTAAATTAATTTTACTCTTATTTGATTTATCTCTTTATTAATGCCGCTTGTGGCGATTGGTAAGCTTTGGGTTTAAAACTCTCGACAGAGATATTGTGATTCCTGATTAACTTTCTCTCTGTCCCTTTAATATCTGTAGACAACAATGTGGAACGACCACCGACAGCCTGTAGCGAACATCAGGCAACTTGCATGAATGGCGACTGCATTGATAAGAGGAACATTTGCGATGGCACACTCCATTGCTCGGATGGCTCTGATGAGCATAGCTGCAGTCATGGACGCAAATGCCAACCGAATCAGTTCCTTTGCAACAATTCCAAGTGTGTGGAACGCACTTGGCGTTGCGACGGTGAGAACGATTGTGGTGACAATTCGGACGAAGAGTCCTGCGATACTGAGGCCAGCGATACACCATGCCGTTTCAATGAATTCCAATGCCGCAGTGGTCATTGTATACCCAAGAGTTTCCAATGTGACGATCTACCCGATTGCACTGATGGCAGTGATGAAACCGGTTGCAGTAAGTATTTCATTGTGGGGATAGAGGGAGGTCACGTTACTCACACACATTTCATCTTGCAGTGGCACCAGTTCCCGTGCGTCCACCACCCCCCGTGAAATCGCTTCTGGAGGGAGAATCCCTAGAATTGACATGTACAGCCACCGGAACTCCAGTCCCCACCATTGTTTGGCGTCTCAATTGGGGTCATGTGCCCGACAAGTGTACATCGACCAGCCACGAAGGCACTGGCAAGCTATATTGCCCCAATATGTTGCTTAAGGACAGCGGTGCCTACTCCTGTGAGATCATCAATACGCGAGGCACTCATTTCGTTACACCTGATACCATTGTGAAGGTAACACCGGAACGTAATAACTTCTGCGCCGCCGGTTTCTTCAATATGCTGGCCCGTTCCGCTGAAGAGTGCATCAGTTGCTTCTGTTTCGGTGTGGCCAACTCTTGCGATAGTGCCAATCTCTTCACCTATGCCATTCAGCCGCCAATTCTGTCGCATCGTGTGGTAAGCGTGGAGCTAAGTCCCTACCGTCAGCTAGTCATCAATGAGGCACCTGGTCAGGATCTGCTTAGCCTGCATCATGGCGTACAGTTCCGTGCCTCGAATGTGCAATACGGTGGTCGGGAAACTCCCTATTTGGCCCTGCCCAGCGACTATATGGGCAATCAACTGAAATCCTATGGCGGCAATCTGAAGTACGAAGTTAGCTATGTGGGCAGTGGACGTCCAGTCTCAGGCCCCGATGTCATTATAACCGGTAACGGCTTCACTCTCACCCATCGTGTGCGCACCCAGTCGGGCCTGTCCAACAAGGTGTCAGTGTCACTGCTTCCAGGCGGTTGGCAGAAACCCGATGGACGCAAGGCCACTCGTGAGGAGATTATGATGATATTGGCCAACGTAGACAACATACTCATTCGACTCGGTTATCTGGATAGCGTGGAACGTGAGGTGGAGCTGGTGAACATCTCCCTGGATTCGGCTGGTACATCCGATCAGGGATTGGGAAGCGCCTCGCTGGTGGAGAAATGTAATTGCCCACCCGGCTACATTGGCGACTCTTGTGAGTCGTGTGCTCCGGGCTATGTGCGTCAACGGGGCGGCGCTTGGCTGGGTCACTGTGTTCCTTTCACTCCCGAGCCGTGCGCGGCCGGAACCTATGGTGATCCACGACGTGGCATTCCCTGCCGTGAGTGCCCATGCCCGCAGAGCGGTAGCAACAACTTTGCCAGCGGCTGCAAACTGAGTCCCGATGGCGATGTCATTTGCAATTGCTACGAGGGCTATACCGGAAGACGATGTGAGAGCTGCGCCTCAGGCTATCAGGGCACTCCCATGGCACCAGGCGGCAGTTGCCATCGTATACCCGAATCGACATGCAATGTGGAGGGCACCTACAGTGCCAAGGCCGATGGCAGTTGCCAATGCAAGAATTTGGTTATTGGCGAACATTGCGATAGCTGCGCCCCCAAGAGTTTCCATCTAAACTCGTTCACCTACACAGGATGCATTGAGTGCTTCTGCAGTGGCCTGCAAGCAGATTGTACCAGTACTTCGTGGTTCCGTCATCAGATCTCTAGCAGCTTTGGACGTACACGTGCCCCGCACGGTTTCCAATTGGTGCGTGACTACACTCGTCTTAATCCACAAACCGTCGCATTCGAGGTATCGTCCAGCGCTATTAGCTTCAGTTCATCCAGCAGCGAGCATAGCGGTTCGGATACCCTCTACTGGAGTCTGCCCGCCCTCTTCTTGGGCAACAAATTGACGTCCTATGGCGGTCGCCTGAACTATACCCTGAGCTATAGTCCTTTGCCGGGTGGCCAAATGTCCCGCAACAGTGCCCCCGATGTTGTCATCAAGAGTGGTGAAGATCTAACCCTTATTCATTACCGCAAGTCTGCCGTTAGCCCCAGCACTGCCAATTCGTATGCGGTGCCGATTATCGAAAGCGCCTGGCAGCGAAGCGATGGTCAATTGGCCAATCGTGAACATCTCCTCATGGCTTTAAGCGACATTCGTGCCATTTACATTAAGGCCACCTACACGACCAGCACCAAGGAGGGCTCCCTGCAGCAGGTGGTGCTCGATACGGCCACGGCAACCGCTTTGGGTACCCAACGAGCCTATGAAGTGGAGGAGTGCCGTTGTCCCACCGGCTACAAGGGACTTTCCTGCGAACGTTGTGCCCCAGGCTACAAGCGTAATCCCGAAGAAGGTCTCTATTTGGGATTGTGCGAGCCCTGCGAATGCAACGGACACTCATCGCAATGTGATGCCGAAACTGGAGAATGTCTGGTAAGTAGAACATACCAATCCACTCACGAATCCACATTTACCATTACCTTTTCCCTTCCTCAGAACTGCGCCGATAACACCGAAGGCGAAAGCTGTGAACGTTGCTCAGCGGGCTATGTCGGTGATGCCAGACAAGGTTCGCCTTATGACTGCCAGCCAGACGGTGGTGAGCACAGACCCGCACCCGGTCCTGGTCCCAACCCCGACGAACGGATCGATTGCAGCCGTTATTACTGTGACCAGTATGGAACAAGCAGCTGCGATGACGGCTACTGTGTTTGCAAACAGAACGTGATTGGCAACCAGTGTGATCAATGCCGTCCGGGAACATTTGGCCTATCGGGCAATCATACCGATGGCTGCAAGGAATGTTTCTGCTCCCGCCAGTCCACTCAGTGCAGTTCAGCTGTTCTCTACCGTGAGCTGATACCCGTCGATTTTATTGACAATCGACCTCTGATCACCGACGAACATGGTGAAATTCAGGACAACGAAAACATTCGATTAGATTTGAAGGAGAATCTCTATATCTATTCCTATGAGAGTTTCCTGCCCAAGTACTGGAGTCTGCGCGGCAGTCTGCTGGGCAATCACCTGCATTCTTATGGCGGTACCCTGACCTACCTTTTGATTGTTGAATCCAAATCGGGCCGTTATGTGGAGGGACACGATGTCATTTTGATTGGTAATGGTGTGAAATTGATTTGGTCGCGTCCCAGCTACAAGGCGGATGAGATCCAATACACTGTGCGTCTGCACGAGGACGATGATTGGCAGCGACAGGAACGTGGACGTGCGGTGCAAGCTTCGCGCAGCGACTTTATGAATGTACTGACCAATCTGGAGCATATACTAATACGGGCCACAACCAAGGTGCCAACCACTAGCACATCAATTGGCAATGTTGTGCTCGAAACAGCGGTGGAGCAGCGGACGGCGCAGGCCACACGGGCCACTGATATTGAGTTGTGCCAATGCCCGGCCGGATATCAGGGCAACTCGTGTGAGAGTTGTGCTCCACTGCACTATCGCGATGTTCAGGGTTCCTGCAGGGTCTGTCCCTGCCAGCGGGAGAACAGCGAAAGCTGCGCTCTAGGCAGCAATGGATTTGTAGAATGTCGTTGCAAGCCGCGTTACGCAGGCGATCGTTGCCAGAATGTGGGTGAGTGCTACAAATTGGAAAGTTGCGACAAGTGATCCCATTTCTCTCTCTCTCTCTTTATCCATCTTTCTTTACGCTCGATATGACCCTTTTCTTTCACATCGCTCGAAACATTTGCATTCAATTTTCAATCATTCCATTTCATTCAATTCCATTCATTCAATCAATTTTCACACTTTTGACTCTAGCTCTTGTCATTTTGTTTTTATTTTTCACTCTTTACTTTTCTTTTTTTTTTTTAACGCGAATCAAACCAAAACAAAAACACAAAAAACAAAACATCCTTCATCCAATCCACATTCTAGACACATCTCCCATTATTGAAGAACCGCCCAAGATATGTGATATAAGCAGGGGATTCTGTTGCAGTGGCTTTCATTTCGATATTGAGCCCAACGAGACAATATCGTACAATGACACCCTGCAGATATATAAGGGCAACAGAATCATAGGAAATATAACGAAACTCCGTTACGGCTGTCATCTGCGAGGTTCGCTGTCTAATAAAAAAAAACAAACAAAACCAAAGAAACCAAACCCACCGTAGCACACCAACAATTTTTGTTCTCTACTTCTTTGTACCTTTCGTAGTATTTGCAACTCAACAAACAATCTAACGTTTAGAATTGTCTTTAAAAAAAAAAACTCAAACACTCCAAAACTTTATTGACTCAGCCATAATGTATTTCTATTTCCGGGAGTATTTTGAGGCCATATATACTATACTAGATCTTTATATGTTTCTACAAAAGGTGCAATTGGGCAAAAGTTTCCACAAATTTCCAAATAATTTCCAGCACAAATAAGCAAAATTAAGTATATTTCGTTAAATTTGTTTCAAAATTTCTGTTTTTTACTGTGTCGACTCGTAAATTTCAAAATTTGAGCTCTCTTGACTAAATAAAAACCAAATAATACTCGAAAATGGTTAACAAATTTACGAGAATCACTTATATAGTGCTTGAATTGTTGAACGTTTCGAATTCATTTCTCTTTGGATTCGTTAATTTAGACTTTTGTCCCATTGCCCCAAGCCATAAATCCCAGATTACTTCCCATCGTATTTACAAATGTATGTATGTATGTATGTATGTGTGTGTTCTAGACTCTTGGGCTAGCAATTTTACAACTTGTAGTACAGAGTAATGTTCTTTACTACCTACATATATATATATACATATATATATATATATCTATAGTTCTGTAGAGTTATCATATATATTTGTGTGTCCTTTAATCTATGGCGATTTACTAGTAATTTGAAAACTATGAATATTTGCCCCCTTCAGTATGCAATAACTTTTATAGCTTTAAAATGTAAGAAAACTTTTCAAGACCTAAATTATTGTTTGAGAATTCTTGATCTTTAGTCAATCTATAGCATACTTAGGGGAGCAAATTACTATCATTTTCACGCCATTGACTTTTTATTATGTTTTTTTTCGAATAGTTGAGTTTCAAAAATCACTTTTGGTTAAGACACAAACTCAACTCGATTTCAATCTATATATTCTTAAAAAGTTTTAGATTTGCTTTCTAAACGTCTCTCTCTCTCTCTCTCTTTTCTAAATTGTAATCTTTGAAGTAGACTAAAGTAGGACTTGGAATCTAAATCTATGTGTCTTTTATTGTGTAGTTAGACAAACAATAACTGTCTTGGCCCTAAAATTTTTAACTTCACTGCCCCTTAAACTTCACTTTCAAGTGTATACTTACTAACAAGACTCAGAGTTTGGAATTCTCTGTGATATCGGAGAGATTAACCGTAACGAAAACAAATAAACAAAAGTTATTTGATGCAAACCCGAAAATTCGTTTCGTTTCAACGGTAGTAAGTGTGTGTTTAACCAAATTCAATATGTGTGTGACCCCCTCCAGCCCAACTCTCCATCTACACCCTTGTGTCTTCTTTTGGCCATAATTGTTAAACCGCAACTCATGTCACTAACACCAAACTAAGGGCAAAAATCTGCATCCAACAAAAAATGGAACTTAACTAATTGCACAATTTTCATTTGTCCAGACAATGGAAATGTGGAGCCACCAGTACCCCTGCCGGATGATGAAGATATACACACACAGATCATTGTATCGATTGCCAGGCCAGAGATAACAATTGTGCCAGTCGGTGGTTCCCTGACACTCACCTGCAGTGGTCGCATGCGTTGGAATAATGTAAGTGAACTTGACAACAACTCTTCTTCTTTGGCTTAATCTGAATTTTACCTGTTAATAGGATTCTGTTGGAGTGCATTGGTACAAGGATAATAGCCAATTGCCCAGTCAAGCTTCTATTGAGGGTGGTAGACTGCATCTGTATAATCTGCAAATATCCGACTCTGGTATATACATTTGCCAGGCACGAAGCGAAGAAAACTCCAGAGAATACAAGGACACTGTCTCCATTACCATAACGGGTGAGTGTGAAAGACGTTTTAAGCCGACTCTTAGTTTAATACTTTTACCTGATCTCTTTTGACATGCCTGCATAAAAAAAAAAAATCAGAATATGCCAAGGAAATGTTGGCTCGCTACGGTATCTGTCTCTATAGAAACGAATCTAACTCTTGCCTCTTGTTTGCTAATCCTTTTACCATTTTATCATTTTATTCTTTGAACTTGTTAGAAGTAGAACAACAATCGCCCGCACGCATTGTGTATTTGCCCAGTTATGTGAACTTTGAGGAATTCCAACCGAATGAAATCAATTGCGAGGTGGAAGGCAATCCAACGCCAAGCGTCACCTGGACCCGGGTCGATGGTCAGGCCGATGGTCTAACACGAACCGATGGCACCCGCTTGATATTCGATTCGCCACGCAAATCGAATGAAGGTCGCTATCGTTGTCAGGCCTACAATAAGCTCAATCAGGAGGAGAAATATGTTCAGGTCTATGTGCAGAGTAGCACACCGGCTCCGCCGCCACAGCGGGAACGTGTCTACATTCAACCAGAGGAGTTCAATGGCATTGCTGGGGATACAGTGCGCTTGATTTGCCAGTCAACGGGAACCGCTAAACTACGCTATCAATGGGCTCACGATGGTTATCCATTGCAATCGCAACGTAATATCTACATTAGAGACAATATTCTGGAGATTGTGCAAGCCTCTGTCGAGGATGCTGGCAAATATACATGCTCCGGCTTGGATGTGTACTCGAGACGCATTGATGGCGATGCTCATGTCTATATTGATCAAAGTCAAGTGCCTCCCATTGATGGCAGGTGAGTGGTGTCTCAGAATTTCCCTGCTTATCCAACAGGCCAGCTAATGATTTTTTCCTTTGCAGCACTTCGCCAGTGATTACACCAATTGATCAACAGTATGTCATACTGCAAGGTGAAGACTTCAGCATTGCCTGTGAGGCTAGTGGCACTCCTTATCCAAGCATCAAATGGGCTAAAGTCCACGAACCATTGGCCGAGAACGTCCATGTAAGCGGCAATGTGTTGCGCATTATCAATGCCAGGCCCGAGAATCGTGGCCCATACACCTGTATTGCCGAAAATAAGCATGGCTCTGATACGGCTAACACTAACATTGATGTCGAACGTAAGTCGAAATAAGTTCAAAGCGAACAAAACGTAGCAAACAAACCAAACAGGACACATTCATGTGCATAGAAAACGAATGAAGATGTAATAGATTGTATTGTCTCTCTTTCATCCATCTTTATCTCTCTTTCCCCTCTTTGTGTTTGTTTGATCATTTATTATAATTTGTATTTGTATTAACATTTGTTTGAAATGCATCACTTGCCCAAGCAAGTGCGCAAAAATGGAGTCGGTAATAAGACAGGTCCGCACAGTCTGTTACTTATATTAATATGTACCACCACGATCATTTGCTTGCTTGCAGCTCGTGAGCCACCGAGCATTGAAATATCACCAACTGAGCCACAAGTCGCACATGTTGGCACTCAGAGTGCGCTCTATTGTCGAGTCATTGGTGGCATACCCGAACCGACTATTCAATGGCGTCGTGTCGATGGTAAACCACTATCACCTCGCCACAAGGAGCAGGCCCACGATCCTGGCTATATACTGTGAGTACACCTATATTTCATCCCTCTTTCTCTTCTCTCTCTCTCTCTCTCTCTCTCTCTCTCTCTCTGTGGGATTGACTGACTTGGTTTTGTTTTATTTTGCTTGCAGCATTGATGACATTCAGATCTCTGATGACGGTGATTATGAGTGCTCTGCCACAAATGTTATGGGCAGTGTAAAGGTGACAACATCAGTTCGTGTGGTGGAGTCACCAGTGATTAGCCTTACGCCCGATGAATCGATTATCTATTTGACCGAGGGCGATGAGTTGCGTATCAGTTGTCAGGCCAGTGGTTATCCAAACCCCAGTGTTCAATGGGATTATCGCGATGCCACACCAGAACTCTACTCGAATAGGGTCAGCAATACGGCATATTTGAATATCTATCGGGTTAGTGCATCCAATGCTCGTAACTATGTGTGTACGGCCACCAATGAGGCGGGCACAGATGAGCGTCAGATACGCGTGGAAGTAAAACCGAAACGTGGCGATATACCCGAGGATGATGGTGATGTTGAAATTATACCACCATATACACAACGTCCAACCTATGCACCGCCATACCCAGAATCGGAGCCAAAGAAGAGTTTCGCCACGACCGGTGATAACGTGACCCTGTCGTGTGCCATTGTCGGCCCATACGACGTCAGTGTGAATTGGATGCGTGTCGATGGACAACCACTGCTCCCAAATGTTGTTGTTGATCATAGCAATCTTACCATTATTGCGGTTAAAGAGCAAAATCTTGGTCAATATCGTTGCGATATGTTCGATAGTCGCAACAACCTGGTCAACTATGAAGTCCGTGAAATAGCACTGCTGGCGCTGCCAAAGATAACATTCTATCCGAATATACCGCTCGAAATAGAGGCCTATCAGAATTTGGATCTATACTGCCAGGCGGAGAATGCCCGTCCAGAGGATGTGCATTGGAGTGCCGACAATAATCGACCACTGTCCAGGTGAGAAACCCAAATAAATATCAACAGTATTAAAGAGACAATTCTCTTTTCGATTTCTTTACTTTTCTATTCTAATGTTGATTCTATTTTTCCAGTTCGGTGCGCATCGATGGAAGCGTTTTACGTTTCAGGTCCATAACTGAGGCAGATGCTGGCGGCTATCGTTGCTCTGCCTTCAACCAATTTGGTAGCATGGAAAAGGTCGCTCAGGTCAAGGTAAATCCACGCCATATCTATCATCCACGACCCACATCCCAGGATTACACTAGCAATGTGGGCGATACAGTTCAATTGCAATGCGTTGTGTCCCAATCGCATGGTGAATTGCGTCATAATGTCGAGGTAAGTAAATGCTCGAAAAAATATATAATCCATTAATTTGCCTCATTCCACTTGTTCGATACACACACACACACACAGTATCGTTGGAATCGCGAGGATCAGCAACCACTGCCAAATGATGTTAGTCATACCAATCAGGTGCTTGTGCTCAAATCGGTGAAACGTGAAGATGAGGGTCGTTATGTTTGTACATCGTATGACGTGTCTACCCGCCAATATTTGGATCCCACTTACATTAATTTGCGTGTACAGCGTGAGTAGTTTAAACGCCCCACCCCCCCTTCCCACACTTAGCCCTCAGCTCTACCACTCCCCCACAAAACTTTTACTGCCCCTTTTACTACCCCTCCATTTCGACCCAGCCAGCATATATTTCACATACACCAAGCAAATATACCCCAAAAAACTCTACGCCGCCCCCCCCACCCCTCTTATTTGGTTAGGTCAGATCAGAGATATATCTATGTCTGTATATGGGGGATAAAAATGCTACTAAGAAGAAGAAGAAACGCAGAAATATCTCTTAAACTCTTTCCCCTTTTTCTAGTGCGCTTAACGTAATGAAAGAAATTAAACAAAACAAAAAGGAATTCAAAGCAAAAAAAAAAAAAAAAAAAAAAAAAAAATAAAAAAGGATTGGGCTTTGTTGGCAATGTTAGATTCTCTTTTTCTTCCTGTCTTTAGCTCGCTGATTTGACTTATTTCGTTATGATTATTGTAAAATTTTGTCATTTTAT
Source organism: Drosophila tropicalis (assembly GCF_018151085.1). NCBI lineage: Eukaryota > Metazoa > Arthropoda > Insecta > Diptera > Drosophilidae > Drosophila > Drosophila tropicalis. The sequence goes on along the minus strand of NW_027172602.1, from coordinate 3,886,278 downwards.
ATCATAAATTGTTGTATTCATTGCAAATTGAAGAAAAGAACAAAAAAAACTTGTAAACAAAACAAAATGAAACTCTGTAAATATGCGAGCAAAAAAACAACAACAACAACAACTACTACTACAACACACATTAAGCCACCTACTTAACTCTTTCTTATTCTCCGTCTATCAAACTATCTTCTCTCTCTCTCCACCTCACTTTATATACATTTTATCTTGTATTTGATTTCTTTTTTTGTTGGTGTCATGCACCATCGGGGCATGAGGTTAACACTTTGTATAAAAATCAAGGAAAAACTCTTCAAAATATGAGAAATTCGAAATGTAAAATTTAAGTAAAAATCATGTCCTCCATCTTACTATCTCTTTCTCTCTTTCTACGCACACACGTACACTCTCAAACACACACACACACACACGAAACTGTACTATATTGTAAATGTATGTTTAAGAAATTAACTAAGCAATTATTGCAAAAACAATTTATAACAAATTTGCAAAAACACCAACAAATTTTAGAAACCAAAATGGAAAACAAAACAACAACAAAAAGGTGAAGGTCTAACCATTAATAACAGCAAAATGAAACAGAAGATTATGTACAGAAAAATAAAAACAATATGCATGCCTTCCCCCCCCCCCCCTCCCTCCCTGGCCCGCATTACCCATCCATCTGACACTCTATCCCTTTCTATCTTACCAACAAACCTACAAAGCCAAATTAAAAAAAAAAAAAAACACCCAAACACACACGAAAATTGAAATCTTTAATCTTAAGTTGAGAAGAAACGATAACGATTTATACTTAAATTTTAATCTACATTTATTGGAGCATATTTACGTTTAAATTTTAAGTTGAAAAGCAAAAAACCAAAAACCAAAATGGCTGCCATTTTCTATTAACATACTACTGACTAAGTGACAAAAAGCAAGAAAAAAAAAAAACACAACCAAAAAAAAAAAAAACCAAACGAAAGAATATTAACATGTAAAATTAAACACACTACAAACTGTAACACATTCTTTTTATTTATTCCCTGACAACAAAACCGACCCTCTCCCCCCTCCCACTCCACCCACCCACCTCTCTCTATCACCTTTAATACAATTAACATACATGCTACAAAGGATCAATTGATTGTACTTACTCAAAAGATCTCGATTAACGATAGTCATTTATCGATCTATCGATCAATGACCTTTGTAACATATGTTTTCCCCTTGGTGATGGATTTTGTTTTGTTTCTATTTATTTGTTTGTTAATTTGGTATTGGTAATTGGTGCTGGAGGTGTCTATCATCCTATCTATCTATCTATCTATCAGCGTCTATATAACTACATATGTATATGTGTGTAGACATATACATACATACTATCAACAGCGTGTGTTCCGTCCCTGTATACATAATTTGTTTGTGATAATCAAGTAAAAAAATATCAGATCAAAAAGTAAATACAAAATAAAATAAAAATGCACATTGCACACATTCACTTTCACCTAAGTATCTATCTGTCTGTCTCCCTTTAAATGTTCTTACTATCTTCCCTCTCTTTCTCTCTCTCTCTCTCTATTTGTAATACATTTAAAAAAACAAAAACAAAATAATTTATTGGCACTCTCTTTTTGTATATAATAATTTACACTTGATGTTTTTAAATACATTCTGTTTTGCCAAAAGAGGAAAAAATAAGTTAAAATCAGTAAGAATCAAGGAGAACAAAGATCGAAACATAATAGATTGGATCCATAGTAAAATAATATATTATCAGATGACAGATTGAAAGTTGAATAGAAACAATAATTTTTTAATTTTTTTGCCATTTCGTATTTTTTATTATTATTTCTTTCTTTCTCTCTCTCTCTCTCTTTCTTTACACCACTCTCTCTCTCTCTCTCTCCACTGCTTAATTCTATTTTATATGTGCTTGTGCATAAAACAACCAAAAAAAAAACAATATATGAAAATAATTTTAAATATTATTTCCAATTTACTTATAATTTGTATAAAACACAAAAAAAAACAAAACAAATCAAATGAAAACAACAACAAAAACAAACACACATACGATAAAAACAAATTCAACTTTGCCTGCCAACCACCACCACCAACAACAACAACAACAACAACATCGACAACTACAACCAAGCAACTCTATATCGTGATCCTCCTCGTCGGTCTATATATATATATATACATACATATATAGCTAATATTATTAACAAGTTTAAGATCGGCCACAGCGTTCCACAGAGCCCTTGCATTGTTTTCTTAATATGTACAGGTTCGTTACCGCTGCAGACGCATGTCCAACAACCGAAATATTGATTTTCAGCCCAAGTATTTGTGCTCTATTACCAAATGCTAATTAATGTTTTCTATTTTATATATATACAATACATATAATTACTTAAATATTATTATTTGGATTTGATTTTTGTATTTTTGCCCCATCTTAATAATTTTTTTTGTTTATTATTTAATTTTTTGTTTTGTTTGTTTTTGGTTTAACTCTAAGTTTTCTTCTAACATTAGTTTCTAAGGATTTGTTTTTTTTATTTGTATATAAACAACTGCAAAAAGCAATAACAAATTGAGAATATAAAGATAAATAGAGAACAACTATATATATATATATATATATGTAAACGAATGCTGATTTAGTTTATTACTAGATATGCTTGACCCTTCCCACTTCCCCCATTTACTGATACTTACAAAAAACATACATATATAAAAATTAAAAACAAAAACATTTTATTTTGCACAATTCCCAATTGCCATGGATATTTTTGCATAAAGCGCAATCTTTTTAAAGATCTTCACAAGCTGTCTGTCTATCGATAACCTATCGATCCCTTGTGAAATAGTGTTGGAAAGCTTCATTGCAGTAACTAACTTAGCTCAGTAGTGGAATCCGTTTATAACGACTCCGCTTATAACGTCCGTCCGGTTATAGCGACTAAAGTTTGATGAGTGATTGATTGGTGCCAATAGAAACTTAACTTATAACCGGAATCCACTCTATATGTTTTAACTATTCTAAAGAGATGCGCATTTTGTTCAAAAATATACATAGAAACTTCGGTAGAATCGAAGTTCCAAGTCACCACCTGGTAAAGGTTATTCGGGAGAAGGGTTTATTGTAATTGTAGACGAAAAAAGATGATTTTAATCACTACTAAGTGAACGTGTGACAAAATTAAAGAAATGTAGATTATTAATTTGTAATACTCAAAATATGATCTGCTCGGTGTGCGGCTTGTAAACAGATTTCAAGAGCAACAACAAGGCCAAGGCGAACAAACAACAACATAATAGCAACAATCGACCCATCGCCACCACTCCGGCTGCCTGTCAGCCCAGTGATTTCAAGTGTGTGTCCCATCCGCATACGTGCATCAAGGCAAATATGGTGTGCGATGGCATCTACGATTGCACCGATCATTCGGATGAATTCAATTGCACGCGAGACTATGGGAGTGGCAAAGGCAAACTAAAGGCGGACAGCAGTGGCAAAGGAACAGCGGTGGCGGCAACAGTAGCAGCAGGAACAGCGGGAACCGGAACGGGACTAAACTTTAAACGCTGGAAAAAGAATAGTCGTCAATTTCTGCGACAAAAGCGTCGAAATTATCATCAGCAAGAGAAACTTCCAATGATGATCAGCAGCCTCTTTGGTTGGTCCCCAAAAATTCTTCTTTTCATTATTTTATTTCTTGTCTATTTCTACATATATCTTCTTTTTAACAACTTTACTTCCTCTGTCTGTCCCTCTCTCCCTCTCTTTCTTTCTTTCTCTGTGGCTTTTCCCTGCTTAAACTTGAAGGGGTTGTTCTGATAATCAAAACGGTCTAAACAAATGAAAACATCACACAGAAAAAGGAGAACATTTTAAGGAAATTTCAATTTAAAAATCTCCTAAACACAGATTATTTTTGATTTGAAATATTCTTTTTCTTCAATGATAACTTCTTGGAATTATGTTTGATCGAAAAAAAGTTTATTTATACATATTTTGGAGTTATGATTCAATCAGAACAACCCTCTCTACTATTTCTCTCTTAATTTACTAATTTCTTATGACTCTCTCTGTCTGTCTAACTGTCTCTATTATTCATATTCTATCTCTATCTCTATTTGTCCTGGCTTTTATATAATTTTGTAGGCACTTACAACTTTTAGTTGTTTGCACTTAACCAATGAAAACGATAAACCTACGATTTGAACTCGAATTTTGGCTTCAATGATGATAATCACCGACCTCGAATCACAAAACAAGCACCGCAAACTGTATAAAAAAGTTAATGAAAACCAAAACCGATTTTGCACACAGCTCAAAAGTCGGCTCTAATAAAGGGGAAAACCAACGTAGCCATCACTTTAACAGCGTCTACAATTACAAACATGTTTTCTTACATACATACATATGTATGTATGTGTAAATGGTGTCCTTGGGGTCCTGGTATTGTAAAGAGAAATCAAAATTGTAACATAACTTGCATGTGATTATATACATATGTATATAGACTAACAAATGGAATCTGTATATAAGAAAGTTTTGTAAATAATATGCCAATGCACTTTAAATCCATATCCATATACACACACACACACACACACACATATACTGACACAACAATACGATATTTTTCAAAATCAAAAGAAATGTTTTTTGAAAACTTGTAAAAACAATTATTATGTAGAATTTGTATTTACTTATGATATATCCTACATACATACATATAAGTGTTCCATATATTTGTGTTTCAAAATCGGTAAAGTGGTAACTCTCCCCACCCCCCCATAAGTCTTATCCTCCCCCCAAAACGTATTGTATACCTACTAAGTATGTGTTTAGCCAAGTAGTAAAACATTATGACAAAATTGCCAACAATTTGATGAACCGACCAAAATTTTCCATTTACTCGAACAGTGAAAAATCTCTTAAATGAGACTTCACTACCTATATATCTATATCTGTATATGTTATCGTAATTTGTGTGATTCGAACTATCTGTAGAACTTCAGTATGTGTAGCTTATTTAATATCACGAATCTCGTATCTCGCCCCCACAAACAACCAACCCCCACACCCACCCACCTAGTCCCCTTTAAACCAAAACCAACCACACTCTCTGTCTATCTCTCTCACTCACTGTCTTTGTTCCTCTCTCTATCTCTCTCTCTCAGTCTGTCTTTCTTTCCACTCTATTATTGTATGTCCTAACTAGTTAGAAGTCGATAATGCTAAACCAAAACAATAAAAAAAAAACCCATACATAACTAAAAGAAAACCAAACCAAAAAAAAAATCTAACTTTTATCAAGTTTTGACATGTACAAATCGAAAAATCACTATAATATTCGAATAATTTGAAAAACTATTTGCTAATATTCAATTTGTTGAATTTATGGTGCATTATTCGATATGTGTACATACATATATAAATATTAGAGAGTAGCTTGAATACATTCATTTTGATGTTGAGAGTATTCAAAACACTGTGAATCCTCAGTTTAATTTGAAACACTTATTCATGAAATGAATACTCATGTGAGAGTACTCGAAGTTGTTCATTTGGTTATCCAAACTTATTCATTTGGTAATTAAGTAATTATGCATTAAACTTGTTGAATGATTCAATCATTTATTCGACTACTCAGATTGAATCGTTTGATAATACAATTTTTGAATAATTTTTTATAATAAATACTCATTTGAACAATTGAATTGAAGAGTATTCAGAATAAGAAACAAAATTTGAATATATTTGTGCAAATCTCTAGTGATTATATATGTTTATATATACATATACTATATATATAATATTTGTTTAATTCATTCATATTTGACATGTAAAAATTTTGCTAACTGTTTTTCTCTTTGTGTACCTTTTTTTTACTATTTCCATCTCGTTCGCTCATATCATATACACAAAAAAACACACACACACACAACCACACTCATACACACACACACACAAACATATATGCACTTGCTCATCATTTAACCCCTTAAAACCCTCAAAAACCCCCAAAAAAAATCGAAAATCGAAAATCCAAACAAAAAACATGGTGAATTGTTGCCAATTGTGACGTCATCGTCTTCGTCGTCGTCATCGTCTTGGGTCATGGTCTTGTGTCTTTGTCTATGTCTCTGTGCCGTCTCCATTTACAATGGATTACAGCGATTCCTGGATCAAATTATCAAACCTATTTGCCACCAGTGGCCGTAGCCACACCATCACCAATACCGAACCGAGCCCATGACTATAGCCTCAATTTGAATCAACAATCCTCGAATTTGCGTCCTGGCGAATCCACCGAAGTGGAATGCTATTCCTCTGATGACACCTACTCGGATGTTATATGGGAGCGTGCCGATGGCTCACCCCTAACGGATAATGTTCAGGTAAGTGCATTGAATCGCATTCAAAATGAATCGATCGATTAATCGAGTTGTCATTGTGTGATCTCAGCAAGTGGGCAATCGCCTGATCATCTCGGAAGTTAATGCCGCCGATGCTGGCAGCTATGTATGCAAATGCAAAACCGATGAGGGCGATCTCTATACAACCACCTATGAACTGACCGTCGAGGAGCAGCCCCATGAGCTGAAGCGACCAAAGATTGTCCATGCCCAGGTGGGTGATGGGGCGCAATTGCAATGCGGAGCGGATGATAGTCGCAGTCCCCAACGTCGCTGGTCCCGTCAATATGGTCAATTGCAACCGGGTCGTGATCTTGTGGGTGTAAGTATGAAAGGGAGGGGTTCACACTTTAAGCTTCCATCCAACCACTGTTGATCTTTCTTGCAGGAGCATCTGTCCTTGGATGATGTACAGTCAAGCGATGCCGGCACCTATATCTGCACGGCTACCTATAGTAATGGCGAATCGGTGGATTATCCTAGCATTCTGGTTGTCACCGGGGCCATTCCCCACTTCGATCAGGCACCGCTCAGCTATATGAGTTTCCCCACCCTGCCGGATTCTTCGTTTAAATTCAATTTTGAGCTCACCTTCCGGCCGGAGAGCGAGAATGGCATTTTACTCTTTAATGGACAGACGCGCGGTCCCGGCGATTACATAGCCCTTTCTCTTAAGGATCGCTTTGCCGAATTCCGTTTCGATTTCGGTGGCAAGCCGATGGTCATACGCTCCGAGGAGCCGGTCCAACTGAACGAATGGCATACGGTGCGTGTCCATCGCTCGCGTCGCGATGGCTACATGCAACTGGACGAACAGCATCCGGTGGCCTTCCCGACTCTATCGCAAACGCCCCCATTGGATCTCATCGAAGATCTCTTTATTGCGGGCATGCCCAGTTGGGAGCTGTTGCCCGAGGAGGCGGTCAGTGGTGAGCGCACGGGCTTTGTTGGCTGCATTAGCCGCTTGAGTCTGCAGGGTCGCACCATTGAGTTGATGAAGGATGCCAAATTCAAGGTGGGCGTCACCAGTTGCAAGCCCTGCGCCGAGAATCCATGCGCCAACAGCGGCATCTGCCTGGAGAGCCAAACGGAACTGGCCTACACGTGTGTGTGCCAACAGGGGTGGACGGGACGCAATTGCGCCGTCGAGGGTACCCAATGCACGCCAGGCATTTGCGGAGCTGGTCGCTGTGAGAACACCGAACTGGATATGGAATGCTTATGCCCATTGAATCGCACGGGCGATCGTTGTCAATATATTGAGCACTTGAATGAGCAGAGTTTGAATTTCAAACGGAATAGTTATGCCGCCTATGGGTGAGTTTCTATGCTCAGCCTAAAAGTATGCAAAGTAATCTCTCTCGCTCCCTATCTCTTTTAGCACTCCTCGCGGTAATCGCGTCAACATCACATTATCCGTGCGTCCATCAAGCCTCCGTGACGCAGTCCTTCTCTATGCAGCCGAATCGAAATTACCGAGCGGTGATTATATGGCTCTCATATTACGGGATGGTCATGTGGAATTGATAATTAACACGGCAGCACGTCTTAAGCCTGTGGTCATACGGTCAGCAGATCCCCTGCCATTGCATCGTTGGACTCGCATCGAGATGCAGCGTCGTTTGGGCGAAAGTTTCCTACGTGTGGGCAATGCAGCCGAGAAACGGGCCAAGGCCTCGGGAGCACCGCGTGCCCTCTCGCTAAAGACATGGCTCTATGTGGGCGGCTATGATCGGGCCACGGTGAAAATCAATCGAGATATAAATATAACTGACGGCTTCGATGGCTGCATATCACGTTTGAATGATGCACCGCGTACGATTCACCTGCTGGCCGACATTCAGGATGCCGCAAATGTCCAGAATTGTGGTGAACTCAACGAGATTGGCGGCGACGGCGATAATGGTGGCAATGATAATGTTCCGCCACCAGATGATGGTAATGGTTCAGGTGAAGTGGATGGACAGGAACAGCACCAGCCGTACACAAATCTGCCACCATGTTCGATTGATCCTTGTGAGAATGGTGGCACCTGCACTGAGGTGGCCAATCAAGCCGTCTGCTCTTGCCCCCTCGGCTATACGGGCAAGGAGTGCAAAGAGTATATACAAGTGGGCTACAATGCCTCATTCCAGGGCAATGGCTATCTGGAAATCAGTCGAAACCAGTTCGATACATCCATCGAGCAGGCCTACACGGCAGCCACCATAGTCTTCTCGACAAGCAAACCGAATGGCCTGCTTCTCTGGTGGGGCCAGAAGGCTGGTGAGGAGTATACTGGTCAGGATTTCATTGCCGTCGCCGTTGTCGATGGCTATGTGGAGTACGCCCTCCGTCTGGATGGCGAGGAGGCTGTCATACGCAACAATGACAATCGTGTGGACGATGGCCATCGTCACATTGCGATTGTTAAGCGTACCGATAACACAGCCATGTTGGAGGTGGATCGCATAACACACTCGAGCGAGACGCGTCCCACCATTAAAAAGGAGATTACTCTGCCCGGCAATGTGTTCATTGGTATGAGTTTATTTCCTCCACTTCTCCATTACGCAGCAATCTAATCCCCTCAATTTTGCTCTGTTTGTTCTTTCGCTTAGGTGGCATTCCGGATATTGCCCAGTTCACTGGCAAACGATATGCACACAATTTCACCGGCTGCATTGTGGTTGTCGAGGGTGATGCTGTTGGTCAAATCAATCTGGGACCATCGGCCGTCAATGGCGTCAATGTGGACACCTGCCCCGTGTAAGTATCATTGCTGATTAGTTATTCCTAGGTTGAACTCCCCCCTCTATCGATCGATTAGAGACAACTATTGGCATCCCTCGAGCCTGGTTTACCATGAGTTTGATGAGAACGATGTGAGGTATGATCCCAGTTTCTTTGATGAGCTCGATCAACCGCCGCCCGTGCATATTATCTATCCGCGACCGAACTCAAATCAAATGACCCACAATGCCAGTTGCTGTCGGAGATTGCCACTGGGCTGGGTCATCTCGTTTAGATCGGCAATGTTAATCCTTTTGCTGTGTTTGCTACCAGCAGCCCCAAGTTAAATCAATATAATCAAATCCTACAAAACATCAATATGCCAAATCGATTATGATTATGAATGAATATGTCGGCAAATGTTATCTTTTCGATCGCATTCGATTCGAATGAATGCAAAAAATTAAGCGCAATTTAGAAAGAAATTAATATCAATTGGATAAATATATATGGAATATATATGAAAATTATCGTGCCATATCATTGCAAAATATCATGAAATACATACCAATATACAAATACATACATTGGAATAGATAATTCTATAGCAACAAATACATATATATATATATATATATATATATATTTAGCAACCTGGATAATCAAGAAAAAGAAATATCCTTGTAAAATTTTTTTTTTTCGTATAGTTAGCACAAAACCTGCATTATATAGGATATATACTTGATATGTTATAAGCTATGCTGGATCTTTATCAACTAACTATATAGTAAAGTCATTCTACTAGTTGAATTGTTCATGTTTTTACCATATACATACATACATACATAATTAAAGCTCAGGGCGCAGTCAGTTTAGTCAGTCGTCGGAATATCAGAGTCAAAATGAATAATAGATTGATGCTTAGTTAGTTACAAAAGAGAATTATAGAACTTGATCTCTATATATGGCACTTGGCTTAAAAGAAGAAGAAAACCAAAAACCAAAAATGGAGCAGAATATATGTATACATTAAATAATTACATACATACATACATAAAATTTATATAGACATGTGTATGTATGATTACTAGTATTGATAATGAATTTGCGGGCAAGTTGAGTTTGAAGCTCTTGGAATGTTGAGACTAAGTCTGAAATTGCAGCACTTTTTTTTTTTATATACATAAATAAGTAATATATGTATTTTAACTGAAGAGAAGATGTATAGCTTTTAATCCTATTTCACTTTCTATATAATCGTATATACATATGTATACACATTATATACATACGCCAATTTTCCTCTACTTTATTTTCGTAGTTAGTTTCAAAAGTTTTTGTTTTTACATTCTATTAACATAAAAATATAGATAAATCTTTAGTTAAATTTTCTTTTCAAAAAAAAAAAAAAAAAAAGTGAGAATTGTTATCTATTTTATGATAAAACCGATCTTATCAAATTATTAAATTTGTTTTTTTAAGTTAAGAGTTTTCAACATACCATAAAGAACTGCCATTCATGGCGCATTGCATACTTTAGGGAGCGTATGTTTTCTTTATTTTATTATCCTTGCTTTTTAAATAAGTAGAAAAATAATTTTTTTTTTTTAAATTTTTAAGTTTTCTAATTTTATTTTGTTTTAATTTTATCGTTTGTTTTTATCTTTTTTTCTATTTGTTTTTTTTTAGCAAAAACGAATCGTTGGGCGGAACCGAACCACCAGTTGTTTAAGTAACCGAAATTACCGAAATTACTTAGCTTTTTAATTGCATAAATCAAAACCTATCGAGAAAACGATGTTTTAATTTCGATTTAAGCAAAATGTCCCCACACAATAAAAAAAAAAAAATATATATACATATATGCAACAAGAAACAAAAAAAATACTAAAAACAAGAAAAAACAAAATGAACAAAAAAAAACCTTGAACAAAATAATAATGAAAAATGTGTAATATTAAGTTTAACATTAAAGTAAAATGAATATTAAAAAGAAACAAAACAAACAAAACCAATGGCCATATAAGAGAAAACTAAACATTATTATGTTATACCCTTAAAGGCTACCCCCCTCAAATTATAAACTACTAACAACAAAAACGCATACTAGCCAACAAGAACAGCAACTGCAACAACAACAACAACAACCAAAAATATAAAAATAATGCTCAATGAAATTACTGAGAAGCATTTTCCCCCTCCTCCCACTCCAAATCCAAGCGAACTAAACCCTTTCCCAATTATGTATATTTGTTTCATTAAGAAAATAAATAAATAAGAAGGGAACCCAGTGTAAAATTTTTACCCCCAACACCCACACACACAAACATTACAAACACACACACACACATACGAACGCACACACATACTACATATTGCAAAACAATAACAATTATTGTATGGAAGCATGTATAAAAAATAATAATAATAAATATAATTAATAATAATATATAAAATAAAAGAAAAACGAATATCTGTCAAAGTGGATACAAAAAAAAAAAAAAAAACACCAACAGTTTTTTGGCACGTGTTTTATTTTTGGGAGCACACGAAATTATTGGTAATACGATTTTCTTTGTGTAAGTGTGAGTGGGAGAACAGGAGGCTGGCGGCTGCATTCGGCAAATGCGTTCGGCTGCGCAAAACACTTCGGCCGCTGCCTCGAGCTTAGAGCTGTTTGCGTGTCGTGACACGAGGCAAAGTTTTGCAAAACAAATGGAACATCCCCATACATACATATAGAAAATTTGTATATTAATTAACGGATGTATTAAGTACTTAAACTACGTACATATGTATGTATGAGCAAATAGAAATGTCCAAATCTTAATTAAACACTCCTGCCTGACCAACGATGCCCGTCTTCGTGTCGTTTATCGTGTCGGTGTGTTTGCTTTGCTTTGTGTTTTCAGTTATTCACATGAACGCGCGCGCTTCTCTTCACTGCTTCAGTCCGCTTCGTACATCGAAACCGTTTGGTTGTGCGTCGGAGTGACGGAAGTTTTGTTCTCTTTTGTTCGACTTGTCTTCAAAACTGAAAAGCAAAACAACAGTTATTTCTTGCAATTGGCGTGTGCATTTCGCGTTTATTGTTCTAATTAATATTGTTGATTATTTATTTATATATTTTTTTCTTGTTATTGTGGTTTTTTTTGTTCAAATGACTTGAATTAATTAACAGAAAAGTGTAAAACTGAACTCACATATCTTCCATGTAAGTTAAGAGTTTGAAAATCAAATCCACCAAAATGTATTAACAAGTGCGCGATTGACCGGCAAATTATCATAAACATTGTATGTAATAATATCTCATGTCAGGGCAGGACACCATGCAACAGTGTTGTCATGTTGTCGGGGGAGTTATTATTAGAGGAAGCTGCTATTAAAAGCTTTAATCAAAATTTTTACTACAAACCCAGTGTGTGTGTGTGTGTGTGTGTGTGTGTACCAGTGCGTGTGCGTTTGCCATTAAAAAATCTTAATAGCTTTTATTTTATTGGATTTGTAATAAAAATTGAAACATGGGAAAACTGCAAACATTTTGTTTTGCTGTTGATTTGTTTTTTGTTTTTGTTTTTTCTTTTTTATTTATGTTTGTTTTTGCTTCTTTATGTTGTGAGTGATAAATTTACCGTTTTTGTTGTTGTCTTGTGATTTGTATAGATAAATATTCCCGAAAAAGATAAATAAAAACATTGGATTGGAATTTCTATTGCTGCTCTAAACTGCTCTTGCAGGTGAGTGAGTTCAACATAACGGTTAATCTAAAGACTCAATTCAAGAGACGTTGTCGACAACAACAACAACAACGACGACGACGACACAGCAGACGACAAGTCTTGAAAGTAGTTCATCTGGTCACTAGTGTCCATAAATGTCAATCGCCAAACTCCCTCCGCGAGACCTCCCCCAACTAAGAAACCCGCCTTCCCACACTCAACACTCAAGTGAACAAGTGGCCAAGTGTCTAGTTGAAAGTCCCCACATATCCTTTTTTGGCTTGGCTCCGGCCAGTTGGATGGTGGCCAGTTGCCAATTGCCAATTGCCGTTAAAACAAGTGCCGCAAAATCTCGAAACGAAATAAAATGAAACACGACGCATCAAAATAGAAAATTTTATATCCAATCAACGACATTTGTATACTCTATTATTCTAGGCAAAGATAAATTAAAGTATAAGTTATTTACATAACAACGATCCTATTGAAAAGTCATCACAGAATTATGTATGTATTCCCACAGGATACAGGATACACATGTAAACTACCTGTTACATTTTTGAATGACTATATAAATACAGGGTGGCCCAGCATTATCACAGAATTCCGATGTACAAACCAGACGTTGGATTAAACTGTAATTTCCTTCATCTTGTTTAAGAAATCAAAGTAAAATTTGATCCTTATATTGTATGTACAAATGTATGTGTGTCACCCTGTATTAGGAAATACTAGGTAATAACAACTAGAAAGAAGAGCAACAAGTTAAGGGCTGACTTTTTCCTTTTATTTTTGTTTTTCTTCCAATCTCTCCTGTACATTCCCCTTTCCACCCGCTCCTTCTTATACCCATTCCCCTGTTGATAACATTAATGAACTGTCTACAACTGAGGGACAAGAATAGAAAACCCAGCGAGAACGAGCTAGTTGGCACACACACACATACACATACGCACATTTCTTGGCAAAAGGTAAAAAGAATGCAACAGCCATAAGCAAAAGAAAATAGAGATAGTCAGACAGGGAGAGAGCGAAAGAGCAAGAGATTGCAACAATGTGGCCCGCCGCTGAGAACGAACATTCATTCCTGCTAACAATAAATCAAAAAGGCAGCCAGCACAGGAGAGGCAAAGAGGAATACAGTGAGAGAGAGAGAGAGAGAGCAAGCAAAAACATGTGCAGCAGGAAGAGTGAGGGTGGGGGGAAAAGCCCAACATAATAAAAATCAAGGCAAGTGTCGTTCGTTGTCGTCGTTCGGTTGATGTTGTTGTTGTTGTTATCCATGAAGGAACTGTGACTGGGCATGGACATGAGTTTCGTTTTCTCTCTCTCTGGCTCATTCTATGTCTCTCTGTTATTGTTGTTGATGGGATTTCATTATAACTTTCGATTGTTAGCCATTGAGAAAGACCAAAAAAAAAAAAAACCAAGAGAAGACCAGTCTCAATCTCAGGTCTCAGGGCTAGATGAGTTCCCTTTTTTTTTATTTCTTCACTCTCCTTAGTTCCCTTTGGGTTCTTTCTTTCATTCTTTTCCTTAGTTCTGTCTGTTTTCTGAACCCAAAACAAATAAACACACAACGGACAACGGGACAGATTGAACGGCCGGACAGAGAGAGATACAGCCAGGCTCTCCTTTTCTTTTGAGCCGTTGCCTAATCTTATAAGCAGATAGACCAAACCAGAACTTCGGTTGAGAAGAAGGAATGAGGAATGTAGAAGAATTTGTAGAGATGGAGAGACGAAGGTGGAAGAAGGGTCGATTGGGCCACACCGAATAAAAGGTTGAATCGAAAACGGAAAAACAAGTAAATAAAGCAATAAATGAAAAATAAATTTTCGAAAATTGCTTCTCAAGTGGTCGTTCGTCCCCCCCTACCACCACTTTCTACCCACACACCGTGGCAGAAAAGGAAAGAGGTAGAGGGAGGAAAAGAGAGACAAATGGGTTCTTATCCCCTTAATACCAATGCATGAATCCATTTTACCTGATGAGCATGTTAACTGATCTGTTAGTTGGGACACTGCTACCGAAATAGAATAGAATATTTTAGCTTAAATATGTCGCCAGATATGTATTTGTAATTGTGTGTGTGTGTGTGTGTGTTTGTAAGCTGTTTCTTTGTGAAAGATTCATTGAAAACGGTTCTATACATAAAATTTACTGAATGACATTCCAATTCCTTAACTATTTAGGTGAAAGGAACCAAATTGTATTCCAAATTTAAGTTATAGTACAGTTATACTTATACGCTTGAGAATCTACTAAGGAATTGTCTATGTATTATTCGTTAAGTCATCAGAATCTCTGATAGTTAAGTTCAAAGGATCCTTTGTCACTGCCGCCACTGTCATCTTAGACATCTCAACAAGGTCAAGGGGAGTTCCATATGTGTATGTAGTTTGCTCCAGATAGTTTTTGTTGCCCCATCATGATGCAAAATTCATTCGGACTCGAATTGCTGCTAATTGCAAAAACACAATGCAACAAATGTTCATTGCTTATTGCATTTCCCATCAAATTAGACATTGACACCTTTTTTGTGCGCTTCTCCGATTCGTCGGTTGGTTGGTTGGTTTTGTTGTTCCTCCTACTTTTGCTTCACGTCTTTTTCTTATAAATAAATACTCCCCATTTCGTTTCGTTTCGTTTCGTAGCGTAAAAACGGCGAATAAAAAATTATTTCACGCTATTGCAAAGACTCTCCACTCCCCCCTTCTCACTCACTCTCGATCTGTCTCTTTATGCCTTTTTGAAAAAGAGAAAGAAAGAAAAAACCAAATTATGATTAATGTTGAAAACATAAATTGGATTTGATTTTTGTTTGTTTGTTTGCTGCTGCCATCGTGAGTTTGGTTTTTTTTTATATGTATATGTACATATTATTATGTATTATTTTTTTATAGTATTATTTTTTTGCGCCACCGCCTGTTCATTAGCACAGACTAATCATGAGAAGGGAGCGAGAGAGAGGGAGAGAGAGCAAGATGCTGGGAAAGCGGAGTTTGCGGATGGAAAGGGGAAACTTGGCGGTGAGGGCTCCCAAAAGCCCAAAGGTGGCAATCAACATGAATGAATGACTGAATGAGTGAATGAATGAAACGAACGAAACAAACGAACGAAACGACAAAGCGATGCTCACTCGATCTGTGAATGAGCCCCTTGCCGACTGCTGTCGATTGAGAGACAGGGAGTCTGAAAGACGTTGGCATGAATGGGCCAGAGAGTTAACGGCAGCGGCAGCGGCAGAGACAGAGGCAGAGGTCGAGGGTATATAGAGGTAAAGGTAGCGCGGTCGGGTCGACTTGGGTTTCGGTTCGTTTCGTTTTTGTTGTTGATGTTTCTGGTTTCTCTCACTCTCTCGTAGCGGAAGTGTAATTGCAGGCCCGTCCTCGGCGCCCTGGCCGCTCCTCCCCCTGCCGACCAGCTGTTTGCTGAACCTGCCTTAAGCGGCCACAAATGAGCCGAAAAAACGTCTCGACGGCAACGCGGCCGCGGCGGTACCTTTTTGCTTTGCCCAGCATCCACATCTACCAACAGCAGCAGCAGCAAGTAAATTACCTTGATATAAAAACGGAAGCGCATTACACGACGCCGCGTAATGTGATAGCCAAAGACACACACACTTACCCATGTACATATACATATGTATGTATGTTGTGAAAGAAAACGACCATGCCACGCCCCTTTTTGCATAATACACACTTAATAAGTGTGGAAATTGGTCCAGGTAAAGAATTGTTAACAAAAAAACTAAAGGAAATCACTACAAAAGACATCAGCGTAATGAATGAATGATAGAGCTATGAGGGGAAAAGAAAGAGAATGCTTAAACCGTATTTTATAACCAACAGTTATACATACATACAAATGTTAATAATATTATTCGAATCGAATAGATAGTAAATACCAATTTCATTACAACAAACAATGGATTTCGGTTAACTTTTTCCTTTCTAATAAGCCAAACCAATGAATGTAAAGAAAAACGTATGCATTCTTGATTCTTGTCTATAAGATAAAACTATCATTGGCTAAAGAACAAAGGCCAACTTCAAAACCAGTTGGGAATTATAATTCAATCAAACAAAAAAAGTTTGACAAGGAGTTTGTCATGTCTTAGTAATCGAGAACTAGACCTTAGATCTACCCACCAAGAAGAACAACTCGAAATGGATTTCCTTATTCTAGATTTCAGACTATGTACATAAATATATACATATGTATGTATACATGTGTACGTGCCTCACATTTTTGGGTCTAACACATAAGTTTTGAATACCTGAAAAAGTAGTAAAAGGAATGAGGACGATGAATGAAAAATCAGTAGCGCATACCTCTTCAAGGTAACTACATACATACATACATAGAAAGATAGATAGTTAGATGGAGATACCATGTGCTGCATGACTTTTATGGCTTATCTTGGCTAGGATATCAAAGAGAATGAATGAAAAATATGTTAACGGGAGCAAACGAAGACGTGGGTAGACGGCATGGAGAGACACAGTAGTTGTATGTATGTAGCCTGCTCCCCTGAGCGGTATAGAGTGCGGTTCGCATCTTATCAGTTAAAAACCATCGTCGGTCCGTGACGATGACAGCGACAACAACCGAAAAACAGCAACAACAGCAATCAGAACAAACGAAGCAAGGCAAAGAAAGGCTTTGCGTCTGCGCGACACTAACGATAGGAGGACCGACCGACCGACCGACAGAACGACCCGACTCGATTCGACCAAAACCAAAGCAAAGGCATGGTCATGGGCATGGAATGAGACAGGAAGTGAGCTATTTGCACTTCCAAACAAGTCATAATTTTCGACTGCCGACAGACAGACAGACATACAGGCTGAGAGACAGTCAGACAGAGACATTGGCCGTTACGTGGAATTGAGTTTTGATAAAGTGGCCCTGTCTCCGCACTCTGCTGCGAAAAGACATTTAATAAGCGACAATTTAAGAGCTCAAATTTGACATTGACACAGGTAAGTAGAGATGAAAAGAGAGAGGGGGGAGTAGAGTAAAGAAGAGCAGAGGAAGAGACACAGGACAGAGCAGACACTGTAGACACCACAAAAGTGATCGAAAGCGAAGGGAAGGAGGGGAATATATTCACTTGGAAGTTTCCCATTGATAATCAATAAATTCGGAAATATTTTAATTAAAGGCCGGCCGGCTAGCTGGCCTCCAACCTGTAGCTCATCTCACAGTTGATTTGTCTGATGATGTATTAATTTCTCACACAAAAAGCACACCGAATGAACTATCTAACCGATTCTAATGCTCCGAAATGGAACATATGTGTACGCTGTGCGCCCAGCACGTAGCTGTCAGCGGTATAGTGGCCGCCAGCTGTGAAGGGGTCAGTTTGAGAGAACATTTGTGAACTCAATTAAAATGGCAGACGAGATCGATAGCCGAGACCGACGACCCAGCATTATGCAAAACGTAAATAAAATGATGCGAGACAGAGATTGAGACTGAGACAGAGACTGAGAAGACTTTCTGAGATGCCAATTCCGATCTTTAGCTCTCTCGCTGGTGGTGGTAATTAAACCTGCGTGGAAACAGGAAGGAAAACGAACTGAAAATAAAAAAAGAATCCCAAGCTTAAAACGAAACTGCGCTACTCAACTCTCAAGATGAATAGACACAGACATTCCTCACCGTGGGGCAATTAGAAAATGAGTTCAAGCTCCAGCAGCTGTAGCCTAGCCAAGTAGCGTCGAGTCATAGATCAACGTTCATGATAAACTAGACATTCAGCCAGTCAGCCAGCTAGCCAGCCAGCCAGTCAGTCAGAAAGCCAACCGCATAGCCAGATTCAGGCATTTGCCAACTGCGTGAGTAGTAGAAAGCAATTGCCCCTCGGGGCGGGTTTTTGGACCTCAGCATCAACATTTGCGGTTAGTCGACTTTGGCTTGGAAAGTCTGCACCGGATTAAGGCAGTGATTAGCCAAATGGTTGAACGATATATATGTACATATGTTGCCAAAATGAAACAAAACCAAACCGTAATGCCGCGTAATGGTAACGGTCTACAATAACCGTATTCAGTCTAACCTTTCACCTATGGAATGTCATAGAAATAATATCTTTTACTAAAATAGGGAGCGAGTGAAAGGCTAAAATGCTTTGGCAATACCTGAAATTGTCCTTTGCTCTCTAGGCTGGGGCTTGAGAACTACATGTATTCTCCATGCTCTCTAACCATTTACTCACTTAGACGACACTCGGCACTTAACTATCGAAAATTTAAAGCTCATTGCCCCCATGTGTTTTTTTTTTTCGTGTTTTTATTGTTGTTCAACTATTGAACCTACAGTAATTATATATCGTTTACTATTTTCAGTTCACTCAAGCCGAACAAACAAGAAAAGGGTTTACTACAAGATTGGACATAGAACAGGGGGTGGAAAAGGGGAGTGGGCGTAGAAGAAATGTATGGGGAGGGGGAGGGACAGCAAGGGGAAGTTATAGAGATATTGTACACCATTTGAGTTGAATGATTTCTATATAGGAGGCCGCCCCATTTGTGTTAGTTAATTTGGCATCCGACGCCTTTTATGGGCAAAACGCAATGAACCATGCGTTCAGTTCGTTTGACTGACTGAGTGACTGACTGAGTAAGTGAGCGAATGGCCCCGGTTAAATGGAAGTTGGGTAACCGTAAACCCAATTGTGGCGGAATGAAGGAAGTAGGCAGGGGGATGGGGACAACCGGCTAGCTGGCGGATGTTTCGCGGTAGCCGGCAACAAATTTTGTGCCACATAAACGATACACAAATGGCGTTCAGGCGTTCCACCCGCTGCCTGCCTTGCAACCTCCTTCTGCACCACACACACAGACACAGAGAGAAAAGCAAACAAAATGTTTTGGGGGGGACAGAGAATCGGTAATCCGCAAGCGGTTTTGGTTTTAAGTTGTTTTTCTTTTTTTTTTTTTTTGGGGCGGGGGAAGTTTTTCAACACAAGAGATTTCATTCATAAATAGATGAAGCTCCCCATGTGGAAAGAGTGGGGGGAGAGAGAGGGAGGAAGGAATAAGCACAAGGAGACGCTTGTTACCTGGTGACGACGCATTGAAAACGAAAATGAAGATGAAGGTTAACAATGTTCGAAGATGATGATGATGATGATGACGTCGTTGGCTGCAATCGCGGCTGCAACAGTTTTAACTGCTTTATTATAACAATGAATTGGAGTTTAGAAAACGTATACTCTACCCCTGCACCTCTCCCCGCCTGCTAGCCAACTGCCGATGTGAACATGCTGATGCATCCGCATTTGCATCGATATCCAACTCCCACAGAGACTAAGCGAGAGGGAGAGAGAGTGAGAGAGAAATTCCGAGTCACGTTTGTCGTTGCGGTCATTGCAACAGCGGTAGTCAGTGGGAGAGAGGGGTAAGGGCCGTCTATAGGTTCACCTTGACGCGCATACCAGGCAAGAGACTGAGACTGAGACTCGGACTAAGAGAGAGAGAGAAAGACAAGCAACCTTTTCATTGATTGTTTTTCTTTTACCTTTTTGCTCTTGGAGTTGGAATTGAAGTTGGTCTTGGACTTGGACTTGGACATGCTCTTGCCACAGTTTGTTGTATTTCTTTGGAAATTTAACCGGCTGCCGTTCGTCGTTTGTGGCTGCATTCCAAGGCATCGCTCATTGCCTGCTGATCTCTCATCATGATCATGATCATGGTGATCATCATCCTCATTCTCATTCTCATCCCCATCGTCAACCTCATCAAGATAATTTTTCTTTTTTTTTTTTGGAGCCCTTTTTTGTTTTCTTCTGGTTTACCTGCTGACTGGATGGCTGGCGTCTGTTAATTGTTTCCGATTTTCAAGGACAACATTTGTTTAAGAATTTATTTAATTGGAATTCCTTATAATAATTTACAAATAAATATATAGAAAACTAATTGCAAGGAAGGAAATAATTCCATCAGTTCTTCGGGCAATCGATCTTATGATGGCAAAAAAACGTTGAATATGCATATATGTATGTACCTCAGCCACACCCCCCGCCACTACCAAGAATTTCATGAAATTGAAAATAAATCAAAATGTTTGTTCAGGGGAAATCGGTTAATGAATTTTAACATATTTAAAAGGAATCTGTTTGTGTTTAGTTTTCAATTTTTCGTATGTTACGTGATAAAAGTTGAAAAAGAGAATACAAACAAACAAAACAAACATAAGTACATATATATATATAGGCAAACCTTAAACTTACTGATAACAAATCTTTTGCCTTCCTAACCACCCCCCTCCCCATCACCACCTTTCCTCTAACATAGTCACGTCCCCGGGGCAAGCAAGTAAATAAGTAAATGGAATGAAACAAATAAAAACAGAAAATTAAATTGGGTTTATTGCATTTCATGTGAAATACAAACGAGAGCATCAACAACAAATAAATAAATAAATAACAAACTGTAATAGAACTAAAAATTTAAGAGAGAGAGAGACACAGATAGAGAAAGAAAGAAAGAAACCAAAATGCATTGAATCATTATTCTCAGGCAAGAAATATATAAAATTTAATCGATTAACTGTGGGAGCTTCTTCTTCTGTTTTTATTCTCGTTTTCAATTAAATGCCAAAATGGCAATCAATTAAAAGCCCATAGCGGTTAACCGCAACCCCTCCCCCCACCCACTGTGTGGCTCTTAAGCTCTGACTGACTGAGAACTGGCCAAGGCATCGATCGATCCGCCGAGATCTAAATTACAAATTAGTTTTGTCGTCTCGTCTCGTCTCGTCTAGAGATAAATACAAATAATATGATCTAATAAAAACAAATTTAAAGAGCAGCCGCGCGACAATAAAAACCACATCGCAAATATATCTACATATATAAAAATGGAATCGACCATATTGATACCTTTTTACAATAGCCTCTTAACAACATGGAGAAGTCTCATCTGCACTCAAAGATAAGTCTAAAATACCCCATTGAGGAAGAGTATAGAAAACAAAAGACTAAAGACAAAGCCAAAACACCGACAAGGTGTTGGCTGGGTTTAGAATGTTTGCTGCTGGTTGGGGAGGTGGGGGGGGCTAAATAGAAATTCAAAATGAAAATCAAAAACAAAATAGAAATCTTTAAATTGTTTTTGGGGTTTCGTCTTTGGTGTGTGTTGAAAGGCAAAAGCTTAAATTGATTGAACCCATCGATTCGATGCCATTTGATCTTCTGCTAACCCCTCCCCACCCAACCCCCAACCAGTGATCTAAGAAAAATGCTAATGATGAATGGAAACCCCAGAAAAATCTACGCATAATGAAGATGTGTCTCCATCATATCCCCCCCTACCCCTTCCCCTTTCCCGCACAACAAAAAAGAGGGATGAGATCATATGGTTAAGAAAAATCCGTGTTAAAATGATTGAGAACTTGAAATGAATTGATTCATTGAACAAATTATATATATACAAGCATGAATTGGATTGTTAATGTCTAAAGGCTTATCAACAAATGTGAGATGACTAAAAGAATTTGCTTAATATTATAAATAATACAATTGATTATTGTCTATATCGGAGATTATGACAAATCGCTCCACGTTGGGCGCCATTTGAATAGTCCAACCAACTGAAAAGCATTTCCATTGTTTAGAATCTGCCAAGTATTATACCATTATATAGATGAACAAATCGGATGTAAAAGGGAAAGGGGAAAGAACTTTTGGTACTTGATTTAAGATTTTATTCACCTTCATTTTGCTAAATTGCCAGTTTATTTTGGTTTGCATTTCGCCACGCCTCATTACATTTACGCCTACGTGCCAGACATTCTGCATCAATTGCATTTTTCATGAGAAAAAAGTCTCTTGGCTCAAGCGGTGGAAGAAATTGAGAAAAAGGGGGGCTAAAATTTATGAACGAGAAGGAAGGAAATCTTCAATATTCATTCTTGACTTGATTTCATCTTTGGGAGGGGACGAAGCATCATCAAATTGTTCTGTGCCGACAATGTACATAAATTGTTTATGATTATTTGATACAGCAACAATAACAACAACAACCACATCCACATCGACCATCGACGCGTGCTTAATTGTATAATTAATTTGTATTCTCTGTCGTTGTTGTTGTTGTTTGGTTTTTCATTTACGTTAAGTATTGTTGTTGTTCTTTGTTGTTTTTATTGCACGTTTTGTTTATTTTTGGACCTTGTTAGCCGTCTCATTGGCGGCTCGGCTGGCGTCTGCCCCCTGTGACAGATTGAGTTGTTATCTCACGCCCGGCCACCTCACCTAAGAGATTCTTAGGTCCCCTAATCCCCGCAACTCCCTTAAATCATCTTGCCATCTAACCATCCATCTAGCTTGTCCAAACTTCAATTACATGCCAAAATTCACTCTCTCACTCCCTCTCACTTGCATTCACTTAATATGCATTCCGTTGGGCCACCACTTTGGCGGTCTACGGCCAGAAGAGAGTCATTCGTAATAAAATTGTAAACCCGACACCGGGGCACGTTTCATTTCAAGTCAGTTGAGTGGGCACAACGACGCGTCGCGTTGCCATCTATGAGTGTGTGTGTGTGTGTGCATTGGTGTGTGTACTCTACCCTTTGCTGTAAAGGGTATGCCAAATTAATCATTAAAATTGCAAAGATTATGAAAATTTTGGCTAAAACAATAATGAAAAACTTATGAGATGGCTGTAATGTTGGAGAATCAGCCTGGAGATTCGTCCAATTCCATATATACACACACACACACACACACATAGAGATACTGTCTCAATAATTTGATGTTTAT
Source organism: Drosophila tropicalis (assembly GCF_018151085.1). Classification (NCBI taxonomy): domain Eukaryota; kingdom Metazoa; phylum Arthropoda; class Insecta; order Diptera; family Drosophilidae; genus Drosophila; species Drosophila tropicalis. Next base: position 3,862,638 of record NW_027172602.1, on the reverse strand, counting down.
TTGATTCATGACTTTGGATTGTTATTCGATATTTCCTTTCTACTTTATGACACATTTTGGACTCGTGCCTCACACACACACACACACACACACATGGACAGCCCAGAATGACAAGGAAAGAAAGGAACCCTAAGAAGAACCAAATAAATAAACTGAAAAATAGTATCGAATTTATTTCGTTTATTTTGAAAATTTAGTGAAAAAAACATATTTTAATTTAAAAGGGGAGTTCCTGCTGCTACGGCTAGAATGGTGAAGAGGGAGGAGGAGGACGAGGAGGAGGGGGTTTAAAGCAGAGGGCCAATAAAACAATGCCAATCCTCATGCCTCAGTTCTTCGAGTCTTAGCTCAAGTTTTGACCATTGTATTTTTTGCTGTTGCTTGTTGTTTTTGTTGTTGCTAGAGCCCGCAGGTAACCCAAGAAGTTGCTGCAAGTTTCAAATTACACGCACACACACACATACACACACATACAGAAGGCAGAGACAAAACCCAAACCCAAAATGTATGACGCAAGTTTATAAAATGAGAAATGCAAATTTTTTAAATGGAAATATTCTAATACAATCCTTCAAAATGAGAAAATAAAAAAAAGCCAACCAAGTGCTTTGAGTGTAATCAGTCTCTCTCTTTCCCTCTCTCTCTCTCTCTATCTCTTTCTCTCCTTATTGCAATCGGAATGGGGTAAACCAAAAAAAGAGTAGAAAAAAAAAACACCAAAATGTGGGCCAATTTCTGTTTTTTGCTTTTAATGTTTTATGATGCCCCACCGGGTGGCACGACGGTGGCGGTGGCAGTGGCAGCGTCACCAACGTGGCCAGCAACATGGCCATTTGCCAACTAAATGGTGTGGGGCACGGGGGGAAGAGCAAATATTAAAATTAACATGATGAGGAGGCAGCATGACATGGTGAATTGCCGGCACAAGGGGGAAGGTGGCGGAAGGAGGTGAAGTAACAGTCAGAGACAAGGTGTGCGGCAATTGGCGGCTGTGAAAATGTGTCTGCATGTGTGTGTCTCTGTGTGTGTGTGTGTGTGTATATATCTCTCTGTCTGTGAGGTAGGTGAAACGTGCCGCTTGTGTCTACTATATGATTGCATTTCCTGTTTTTTATTTGATGAATTTCATATTAATTTGAACAATTTGACTATATGAATATCCATTTCATTTCATTCCAAATGGCCCCTATATATATGTACTTATATATGTATATTCCGGAATATATGTATATATAATAGTACCAGTATAAACACCAAGCCCCAAGGTGATAATGATTAGAATGAGAAGAGAATTCAAGAATTTCCCCTCTCCGACAAAATAAACTAATAGTAAATGAAATCTTAATGATGAATTTTCTAAAAAAAAAAAAAAAAAAAAATTTTCTTATATTTTCTTTTTGGGTTTTCCTATATTTTCATTTTGGTTCTTTCGTTCTTTCGTTTTGTTTTCTTCAGCACCGACAGCTGACGAATGCTTATGATAAATTGACTTGACGAGCTTGTTAGACCAGGAATGCGACAAGGGGGGTGGTTGACGATGGGGGGAGGGCGGACGGTATATACGGTATGTAGGCTGAAAACGGAATGGAATAGAATTGCGCAAAAAAACGAAACGCAAATTGAAATTCCAAGATCGAAATCGTAATCAACCAAATGACTCAAAGAAAGGAAACGAATTCGAAATACCCTCAAAGAGAAGAGGATATTCTCTGTCTAATCAGCAAACAGACAGACTGAGAGAGAGAGAGAGAAAAGCAAGATATATCTTTCAGAGAGAGAGAGAGAGAGAGAGAGAGAGAGTTAGAAGACAATGAGAATCAAATAAATTGCATTCAAATAAAAACAACAACTAAAAACAATGACAATGATAGCAATCACAAAAACATGGTGGTCCCCCCGTCCCACCTAAAAACCGCCAGGCATAAACTCGGCTCCATCTAACGAGGGCAAACCAACAACAACAACAACAACAATAAGTCCCCAAGCCAAAGGCGCAACAATTTGAAAAATTTATAATGGGCATGCAAATGAAATTGGAAATGCAGCAAGAGGAGTGGGAAGGCACAAGCAGAAGGAGGCTCCGAAAATGGACAAAAATGTGAGATGTCAGAATAACCAGGAGATAGCAAAGAAAGAGATAGAGCAAGCAAGAGAGAGATATGTATATAGAAAGAGAGAGAACGAGTACATATTCTCAAAACTGGAAGTGAGCTGACTTTAACTTTAACTCCAACTTCCATTTTTGCAAGATCGTTTTATGTGTGTTTTTGTGTCTGTGTTTGTGTGTGTGTGTGTAAAACGCATAAATTTTAGAGCACAGCCTCACCACCAGTCCCAAGTCGAACCCCAACTGCTCTCCTCCCTTCCTTTATTGCCCACTTTCTGATTGCTGTTCATTCAAATAAAAACCTTTCGAAAATTCCCCAATTGGTCTCTGTGGAAAGTAGTCTCGAGGGGGGCAGGGGGTTCTGGGGAATTCAACTAATGGCATTGCCTCCACGTTCCAACATAAATCAAAGATAAACTATAGCTAATTAGATTTTTAGTGCTCAACCAATATTTGCTTAGAAACTTATGTTAATATAAGATAAAGTTCGATAAGCGGTGATCGCGATCTTTGGCCATTGGTCATTGGTTTTGCCTCCATAGGCTAATCAACAGACTATGTCCTTTGGTGTGAATGAGACAGACTTGGAATTTGTTGTATACCTAAGATGTCAAAGCGCCTTTCACAGATCCAGGGGAAGAGTGCTGTCCCAGGACTCCCCCCAAAAAAGGAAGTGTTCTTATGTACTTATTTTACTTTATGATAGTATTATATATCTTTGAGAATCAGTTTTCTGATCGTTTTCTCAGGCTAACACATATTAATGTGGCCAGGAGTGTACGCCATACAAGGAAGTAGAGATTTGAAATGTTATAAACAAAATTTTCAAAGAATTTAGTTCATAAACCTTTTCATAGGCGATTACTCTCTAAAGAGTAAAAAGCTTTGCCACTTGTGTGAATGGAGCAAGGAGCTGGCCAGGTGGTAGAGCAAGTGAGGTGGGAGGGTGGGGCACATGGCGTTGTCCCAGTGGCTTTCACCTATGGAATGCGAGCGGTAAAATTCGCTCAAATGTCGTTTGGTTGTTGTTGTTGCTGTTGCTGTTGCTGCTGCAGGGCTTCATCGAAAAGAAATTGCATGCCACGAACATTAATTATGACAAAACAAAGAAAAAAGAAAAAGTAAAACAACAATAACAAAGAGGGCCACCGATTGAGAGACCAAATGATTATACCCTTTAATTTTTTCACACTCTTACTAGGTGAACTTCAAGCTAAAATGAATATACCCTTTAAATTGTTAGTGTAGACAGGCAACTGAAGAGGCAGCAAGTGGCAGGCTATGAGAACACAATGCAATGTGATGCGGCAGCAACTGACACACACACACACACACACACACACATACGGCAGCTGCCACACAAAACGCCTTTTATGCATCACACGCCCACACACACACACACACACACACATAGACACACTGGGTTATATAGAAAAAGCTTCGATATCTTATATAAATTGCTGATGTGCTGCTGTTGATTTGCAGTTGCAGCTATTTCTATGACGTCGTGAGTCATCCAACGTGGCAACATTGTTTAGGCAACATGTTGCCAATGCGAATCAAAGTAAGAAGAAGAAACTTGAATTCAATGCAAATGTTTTGGTAAAAGTTTTCAATTTGAATATTGAGACACACATCATTTGTGAAAAATGACAAGCAACACTTACACACACACACACACACAGACATATATATCTATATATGTCTATATCTATGTTTATTCATTTCAATTTTTGTTTTTGGGGTGGCGCTCGTGATGTATTTTTTGTTTTTGTTTTTTTTTTTTTTTTGATGTTCGACTTGGCGACATTTCAAAATTTTTTCGAAAAATTATGGGCCAACAACTGCCGCAGGCGGAAACGAAGAGAGAATGAGAGAATGAGATAGATAGGGAGTAATAAGAAAGATAAAGACAGATACAGGGAATGGCTAAGAAAAGTAGCAAATCACATAAATTAATTAAAAGCAGATTTATGAATATATTAAGGAGTGGGTAAAGAGTGAGACATATATAGAGAGAGGGAGACAGACAGAGAGAGAGTGAGAGCCTCTCTCTTGTATCTCTATCTCTCTCTTTCTCCTTTTATAACCCCGTTTTGCTTCATGTATTTATTATTTATGTTTTTAAAATTTATTTGATATATTTATGGGAAATGCCTCTCATGTTCTAGTCTCAGATTTTATGCCTTTTTAAATGGACAAAGGTGAAAGATGAGAGCAAAAGTGCATAAAGGGTATTCCTTACATCTTGAAACAGACTCTTTCTCCTTCTCTCTCTCTCTCTAGTATTAGTTATTGGAAATAAATGTGCAAATATTATTAAACTTAATTTAATTCCGTTAGGTGTGTGTGTGAGTGTGTGTGTGTGGGACTGATGTGAGTACCCACAATCTGCTCCCCCCCAAAAAAAATATGCCAACAGCCCCAGATCTTCCTCCACCCTCTCCCTCTCTCTCCGGTGATCGTTTACGTTTTGCCATGTCTTTTACTTCTGCTTCGTTTCGATATTTTTAGAATTTGGGCGGCATTTGTAGAATGTTTTTTTTTTTTTTTTTTTTGCCTGTTGCCAGAGCTTTTTGTTGTTGTTGCTTTTTGTGTGCCACTTTAGGCCTCAATTATTTTGAAATTCATTAAAAGTGTCATCTATTTTCAATATTTATGCCTTGTTGTGTGTGTGTGTGTGTGTTTTTTTGTTTTCTAGATGGAAGGAATGCCGTGCTAAAGTCAGTGGCTAAGAGAGTAACGGCCGAGATTGGAATCGTGTGTGAAATTCAGCCAAGAGCGAGAGCGAAAGAGATAGCAGGAAAAAGGAACTAGAAGAAGGTAACTAACATACATACATACATATGAAAAATACTTGGAATTGACGACTGGATTAAGCATAATCCTGACCGGAGCTCAGTACTGCCCACGCATTTAAAATCCAAACAACTCCCTCCCTCATCTTTGATGTAGGCGTGGGGTTCTGCTGCACCCATCTAACCCGAACACAAGCCCCCACACACACACACACACACACACTCACACATACAAAACGTTCCCAGCCCACGCACTTGCTTCTTCTTCTTGTTGTGTATATTGCATTCGGCAGTCCATTTGGATTCACTTTAAGTTCGCGTTCGAGTTTTTAGTGCTTCAATTCGAGTTCGACTTTGAGTTCAAGTCAAAGCTTAAGTCATCTCCAACTACCTCTACCTCTCCCTCTCCCTCTCACCATCTTAGACTTACTCTTCCCAGAAAACAGGTGGGGCGCTTAAATCCTGTTGACTTTTAGGAATGCAGATTTCGAACTCGTTTACATAAAAGCCGTCTTTCTCTCTCTTTTTCTCTGTCATCTTCTCTTTTTGGTTTTTCTGATGATCTGGCGCCTATCCAGGGAGGAGAGTGGAGGCCCACATTTGGGCCCCATATGCAGCTGCCCGCATTGCGCTACTGCACTCTGAGGAGCTTGGTAATCTTTCCTTGTCACCTCTTCTTCTCTCGCTCTCTCTCTGCCTATGTCTGTCTTAAACTGGGGACCTCTTCTGGTTCCGGTCGCTTCCAGAAGATGACTTTTTTTTCAGCTGCTGTTGGCCAAAACAGGTTCCATTGCTTAAGAATTTTTGCCATATCTTCTGCGTGTTGTTTTTGGTTCTTTTTTGTTTTTGTTTCTCTTTCTTTTCAGGCTTTTGAGAGTGATTTCAATGGCTGTGTGTGTGTGTGTGTGTATGTGCGCTTTTCACATCTACAGTAAAATAAGCTTAGAATGGAAAATTATTGACTTTTGATGTTAGTTAGGCAAATCAAGCAATTTAAACTATTTTAAGCAATTGCAGAAATATTTCTTAAGCAGATGTCCCATTTTGAATGGTTGTCCTGGAGGAAACACTGAATTTTGGACACCAAAAGACAAAGGAAATATGGGATTGAGTCGAAGTCTTTGTAGCTAGTACATATGTATGGGATAAAAGTTTCCTTACTTTCTTATCAATTCAAAGTTATCTTTCATGATGCCATTGCATCCTTGATATGATATCCTTAAGCTCTAAAAAAACTATTAAACTATTGAGACATACAGTAAAAGTTCTGAACATCAGTTTGAAAGTGGTTTTCACTGTAGTTTAGGCACACATATGTACATACATACATATACATATATACCTATGTACATTATTTTGTTGTACAATTTTTCTATTGCTTTTGATGCTCCTTTTCTGCCAGAAAAATGTTTGCTGCTGCTGTTTTCAATGATCATTATGATGATGATGATGATCATGCCATGATCTTAAGTTTTATTGAACTCTGTGTAGAAACAAGAACAACAAGAACAACAACAACAACAGGAACAACAATAACCAATAGTAACTTGTATTGTATGTGGCAGGTGTTGCTGTTTTACAAGCTGTTAACTACCGCTGCTAATGGCCAAAGTGGCAGGGGCAGCAGCAGCAGCAAAAGATTAAGAACCAGAAGAGGAAGACACTTATGACAACAATTCGTCTAGAGAAACTCCAAGCACAAGCCATTGCTATTGCTATTGTTGTTGTTGTTATTAATATTATTAGCATTGTTGTTGTTGTCATCTTCGTTACGCCTGAAACTTTTTTAATGAACTTACACACGACTTTGAGCTCCAATCCCCTCCCTTCCTTCCTTATGGCTTCTTGCTTCCCACCCTTTGCACTCAATTCAATTGTCTCTCTGACACACCTGTCGCCTTCGTTTGTTCTCCAAACTCTCTTTCTCGCACACACACACACACAGTCTCTTTGCCCGCACATGGGTGTAGCCAAAAGAACTTCAATTATCGAATTGTGTGTGAGGGATCAGATGAGGGAGAGAGAGAGACAGGATTAGCATGGCTTAATGCAAGTAAGGGAAATGACTTACTTTCTTCATCTGCCACCCCCATTCTGAGAGATACCCATGTCTCTTTCTCCCTCTATCTCTCTCTCTTAATATTCCCATTGATTGTTTTGTTGTTGTTGGGCTGGTTTTATTTTCTAACAGTTTTATGCTAATTTTTGGTGGCCAGCTAAAGACACGAGCAACATCATGATGTTGTCTGTCTGTAACTGTTTGTTATTGTTGTTGCTGTTGCTGCTGCTCAACATATTTTTATTGCCATTAATTAATGTTTTTTAATTTGACATTTCATGTTGATTAATGTGTGTTTGTGTGTGTGTCTAATGAAATTAAGTCTTACAATTCCAGTTTGAATACAAACTCCCTCTCTCTGCCCACTCCCGTCTCTCATTATTCTTCTTCTCAATTGTTTGTGCTCTGCCGCAACCCAAAAACGAGCAGGTCTCTCAAGATCATTGCCATATTTAGCAGCACTGGAGAATTAGTTGCATGTGCAACAACAACATGTTTATCGTTTTTCACCTTTTAGCAACATGTTGCAAAAAGCACCACAAAATATGTACATACATATGTGAGCAACATTAGACTTGTTTCCTCCATATGACTAATATGAAATGACTTTGGAATTTGAAATGACTAATATTCATCAAAGAGAAAGAATTTCCCCAAATCTTCTTGTCTATGTAGGAAAAGGATACTATTCCTTGAAGAATAAAGCAATTATTAAGATTATCTTGCTATATCTTTGTCTATGAACTTTATCTTTGGAATTTTCAATAAAGTCAATCAATCAATTGATAGAAAATGGAATTTATGAGATTATTTTGCTTACACTTTGGCGAAAACTTGAAGAAAAACGAAAATATTTCATGAAATGCCAAGTTTTTGTGAGAAATGTTTCTGGGACTGACTGTAATCCTGGCCACCTTACATCTAGCTCCCTTCTCTATCTCTCTCTCTCTCTCTCTCTTTGTCTTATTTCCTGGCTTGGCATTTCGTGCATTTTTTTATTGCTGCTGATATTGTTGTTGTTGGGATTATTATTATTGCACTGGACAAGGAGGCGTGGCAACGGAAGCAGTCGCTTGCAATGTGCCATTTAAACTGGAGCTATGGACCAGGAGCAGCCAACAGGCCATGCCATGCCATGCAATGCCAGGCCAGGCCAGGCCAGAGTCATCATCATCATTCTTGGACCCTAAAACTGGAACCGATTGTTAATGGTGTGTCATTATTATGAGAGCTGACCAGGCAAAAAGGAAGAAAAGTAAAGGAGGGAAAAAAAAGAAGCAACAAAAATGCCTCAAGGAACAGTGAATAAAGAGGTGAACGGTGCGGCAGTAGGGGCCGTGGGCGGGGGGCGGAACGGTGACGACGAGACTTGCGTCTGCCCTGCGACAGTTTGGCTCGATTTGAAATTTAAACGATGCCCAAGCACAAGGCAAAAGAACAAGACAACAACGACGACGACGACGACGACAAAGATGAAAAAGAAGAAGAGGAACAACCGCGCACGGAATTCCAAGAAACGGCCGCCCAGTTGTCAGATATTTTAGCATCAACCCCTTCTTACCTCATCATCATCATCATCTATCCCAATGGGCAACCTGCTGCAGCCACCTTAAAGTCTCTCGCTCTCTTTGTATGTGTGTGTGTGTGTGTGTCTGTGTCTGTGTATGGGGACGTCTTCAGTTCTGTCCAGAAAAAAAAAACTCTTGACGCACATAAATCGCGTTGTGCCGGCCCCCATTTGATAGTCATTATTGGTAGAAAGGCGCGTGCAGCTGCCGCTGGATGTTGGCTGGCTTTCTGGCTGGCACCCAGCCTGGCGACTGGCAACTGGTGGCCACTTGTTAACGCAAGGAGCAAACGTAAACCCAAACCGGACTGCCTACACACACACATAGAGAGAGAGAAAGAGAGGGAGGGAGGAAGGGAGATCACCCTCCCCACTCCACAACCCGACCAAAAACCAGCTCGACCGACAGACGCTGATTTAAAACATCTGACAACAAAAGTAAAGCGCGAAATTGACGCAGGTTTTCTTCTTCTAAAAGCCAAACCGCGCCAGGTACAAAAAGATCCTCCAGTTAGTTGACTTTGCTCGCGTTGCTGTCGTTGTTGCTTGGTTGCGTGTGTTGAAAATTAATGCGCATTCCTTAGGCCAAACGACGAAAAGCACAGCCCAGGCAATGAATGGTACTAAGTTGCAAAAATGTGTTGCACATTCAACATGCAGGGGAGGGATTCGGTCAGAAGGGGAATGCAGAATTTGGCATCATTGCTACCGATTTAAAATGCATTGTGTGCAAACCTTAAATGAGAACTTTAAAGTACTTTTTACGGCTTTATTCCCGATAGAATGGCGATAGTTTTTAACGGTACAAGATTTTCACGATGAAAATGTAGTCGTTAAAATTTCGTAATATCTGGGAGCACTTTTAACGGGGACGATTGAAGTTCTCCCTCGACTTGGGAAAACTTTTGAAACCTAATCTCCTATTTAATATTAGTTCAACCTAACCTAACTTATTTTCTTCTACCAATTTTCAGCAGCCACTATGAACCAATTAATGGCACTGGTGCTGATGCTGGCAACACCTATTGGTTCCCTTGTGTACGCCGCTGCCGCCGCCAGCAATGGCAATAGCAACAGCACTGCCACACTGGGTGCCTTCATCGAGCGTGCCCCCGAATCGGCAGTGGCTCCCAAGGGCGACGAAGTGGTCTTTGAGTGCGAATTGAATTTAAAACCAGATCGCCTGCAATGGCGTTTCCGGAGGAATAACAGCCTGCCGTTTAGCGATCTGCCTCCGGCTGCTGGCTACAATGTTACCAGCAGCAGTGATGAGCATACATGGAAGTTACGGATTTATGTATCGGCCCAGACACTGGGCGAATATCAATGTGTTGCCTGGTATGGCCCCGGAGCATTAGCCTCGACGCCGGCACGCCTCACTCTCGTCTCTATATCGATTGATAATACCAATAATGGGGGATTTAGCCGGCATGCCTTGATTTGGAGCGTTGCACCCCGAAACTGTGTGCTTATACGCTGCGGAACAGTCACTTCTAATCCTCCGGCGATTTGGAGCTTCTATCGAAATGGTGAAAAAGTGCCGCAATCGGAACAAATGTTGGGTGGCGGCGGAGCGGCAGCTGGCGGCGCATTGATTCTTACCTCGGTGAGTGCCAAGGATGCAGGGAACTACTCGTGTGCGGCAACCAATGCCATCACCGGAGTGGAGGTGCGTCTGCCCCAGGTGATTGATTTGCGGGTGGACTACACGGATCGAACGCCGCCCTATTTTCTGGTCCAACAGCCAACAGTAACCGAATTGTCGGCTCGTCCCGGCGAAACTGTTGTCCTCGAATGCCCCGGAGTGGGCTCCCCCGGCCCGTGGCCGTGTGGAGTAGTCCGAATGTAACGCAAATATTCCATAATCGCACCAAAGTGCTACCATACGGCCTACAGATCACCGATGTCCGGCCCATAGATCAGGGAACGTATGTTTGTCGCCTGGACAACGGCATTGCCCCGGTTCTGGTGCGAATTATTCAGCTGATTGTTTTGGAGCGACCACGGATTATCCGCGGTCCGGCCTCAACGCTAACCAATGAGGGCGATATGTTGCTGCTGGAGTGCAATGCCACGGGTAATCCACAACCCGAGATCTATTGGCTTATCAATGGCGAGGATGCTAGCAGCGACAATGAAACACTCGTTCAGGATCACAATCTGATGATACATCATGTCCAGAAGCGTCATGCTGGTATTGTGCAATGTTTTGCACGTAATATTCTTGGCGAGGTGAGTTAATTGAAGAAATTCGCTAATCTTAAATACATCTTCTTTGCTCTCTCCCCCCTTCTCAACCGTTCTGGCAGATAAGCGAGGGCAACATGTTGGGCGTTAATCCTCTTGAGATAAGTGGCGATGACTTTCAACCACTTGGTGGCAATTTACCCATGCGCCCGTTACACAATGAAGCCAGCACTGGCAGTGGTTCCTCTTTCATGTCCAATGGTGGCTCCTCCTCCGGCTTATCATCATCCCGTAATAACAAAGGCAAAAGAAAATACATGAGAGTCGGTAAGTTCAGTTTTTTGAGGCGTGTTACGCCCAAATATATATATATATATATATATATATTTTCAAATATCTTACATACATACTTTGAATTGCAATTTCCCAATAGAGAAACGCATTCAATTTAGATTTCGAGGGAAGTGGGGGATGGGGATAGGAAATATATAGATAGAGAGAATAAAATAGACTGACTTAATCATCTAAAATCTGGCAACACCCACAGATTGCCGCCCAGATTGCTGCCCGCCCAAAAAACTAATTAAAAACAGAAACAGTTACAGGATAAACATTACAAAAAATAAAAGACTTAAACAAATTACAATTTCAAATTTAAGATCCAATTCAATTAAATCAGATATATATATATATATGTACATACATACATACATATGTATGTGTATATGCATATACATATGCATTTATATACAGTGAAACCTCGATATAACGAACTTCGTTATAACGAAAAACCCAATATAACGAATTTTTTGTTAAGTCCCTTGAAAGGACTAAGGTCTTACATTTCAGTACCTATAGCGAATCAATAGATATAACGAATAATTTTGCGATCCCCCTCAGATTCGTTATATCGAGGTTTCACTGTATATGTATAAATTTAAATTTAGAGCAACATGTCCATGTACTCAACTTCAGCCTCCTCCCCTACGACTACACCACCAATGTCATCGTCATCGTCGTCATTGTCGACATCGCTGATGTCCTCCAGTTGATCTCATGAATTGGAATTCTTATGCAAATGCTCCTCCTCTTTCTGCAGGATGCGTATTTTCATTTTAAGCTCCTCGACACGCAAACGATGCACTTCCTTCATATATTTAAGCTCATCCTGCACCTTGTTGAGTTCAAACTTCTTCGTTTCGGTGGCCAATTGCTGCTCCTTGCAACGCAGTTCTGCTTCTTTCACTTTGAAGAAATTTACACGCTCCTCATAATTATCGGCCGCAGTTGCCACTAGTCCCGGAATGCCAGCAGTTACTCCGCCTGCGGCTCCGGCCGTTCCTGCTGGTGTCACGCTAACATTCGTGACAGTTGCCGTTTGATTGGGTTGAGGGCCACCGACTACTGTTGTTCCAGCTGCCACGGGGGCTGCTGTCACTGTGGGCAGGGCGCTAAATGTGAAGGTGGGCGTGGCTCCGGTCAATTGCATTTTAACGGCGGCAGCAGCTGCCACACCTGCTGCGGCCAATTGTTGTTGCTGCTGCTGTTGCTGTTGTTGCTGCTGCTGTTGTTGTTGATGTTGTTGCTGTTGCACGACAACAGCAGCGGCCGCTGCCTGTTGTTGTTGCTGCTGCTGCTGTTGGTGATGAGCAGCAGCCGCTGCCACAGCCAATTGTTGCTGCTGCTGTTGTTGCTGTGCGGCAGCCAGTTGCTGTTGGGCCAATTGTTGAGCCTGCACCTGAGCCTGCTGCTGCTGTTGTGCCTGATACTGGGCCAGTGTGATCTGTTGGGGCTTAATTTCACTGATTATTTGTTGATTGTAGCCGCCAGCGGTAATGGTGGCCATGGTATGCTGTTGGGCCTGAGTGGGTATTGTGTGAATTTGGGTGGCTGCACAAGGGAAAGAGAGAGAGAGAGAGTGAGAGAGACAGTGATTAGATTAGTGGAAGGTGAGAGAGAGAATAAGTAAAGATTTGTCGTCTTACCTGTCGCCTCGCTGGGATGTTTTATTTGCAATATGATGCTATCCTCACGCGGTCGGGCCGTCTTGAAATGCAGCAAATCGGTTAGCGATAATTTATCAGCACTTATTTGATCCACATTCAGAGGATGTGTAGTTAGCATGGCATTGGCATTGGCAGCGGCCACAGCAGCAGCAGAGACTTGCAACTTCTGCATCTCAGCAGCTGCCACAACCGACTGTTGTTGTTGCTGCTGCTGCTCTTGGACCTGTTGCTGTTGTTGTTGCTGCTGCTGCTGGGCCGCCTCCAAGGGATCATCATCCATTTCGCTAACATCATTGCCATCCATTTCAATATCTTCGAATGTGTCTGCCTGTTGATTATGCTCCGACGGATCGGGACTGATTTGATATTCCGGTTCCACTTTCACACCATCATGTTGATGATGCTGTTGCTGCTGCTGTTGGGCGGATGAGGAATTGACTTTAACCATGCCGGATGATGTGTGCTGTGAGGTGCCATCTCGAAATGGATATTGCTTGCGTAGCCTATGAAAGAGAGAGACGATAAATTGGTTGCGCTTGCATCTTCCCGCTCGCTTGGCCTCTCAAACTTACCTTGAATTAAGCCAAAATTTTTGAATTTGTTTAATATTTCGCATGGCGCTAACATGAGGATGGGAATTAAAATCTCTCACTATTTTATCCCATGTCTCTCGCACCGAGTACTTGTTGCGTTGCTTCTTGCGATGCTTAATATCGATGACTTCCTCATGCTGATGGAAGAGCGTGTAGAGTACCTCCTTCTCCTCGGCCGTAAAGCGGGGCGTCAATGGTAATTGGGCCTTATTGGAGTTGGAGTTGGAATTGGCCGAGGCTGTACCACCACCACCGGCACTGCCAGCATTGCCGCCACCACTAGAACCACCATTGCCGACAACCACAGTGGTAGCTGAATTGGTATTGTTGCCGTCAACTGATGATCCGCCGCCAGCAACCGATTCACCCACAGCGGACATGGTGACGACTCCTCCTCTGCCTCCTCAGAGTCCCAAGCCTGAGCCTCTGAGTCTGGGTAGACCGAATTGCACTCGTTTGCTATTATACACACACCACTCAGAGAGAGAGTCGCTGTCTTCGTCGTCGAGTCGCGAATGGCGCGCTATAGAGTGCGAGTGCAAGCGAGATGGGGCGCGAGTGAAGTTCTCTCTCTCTCTATCTTTTTATTATTGCACTGTGTGGTTTGACGATTATTCTCTTCTTCTCTTCTAGCAGCTACAGGCACTAGCTGAACATTTAATAATTTAATTGATTGGGAAGATTAGCTACTGAAGCCCATTAAATAACTTTTTGATCCCGATCGTAGCATTTTTAGTTTGACTTTTGTTTATATTTCTCTTCTGTTTTATCTTGAGATTTCGTAGCGTAGCAAGAAGCGAGCGAAAATTTTTGGCTCAATAGCGAATGAAGCTGTTTTCGATACTTTGAGTGAGTGAGGAGCTGGTGCGCGGTGTGACCAGATATTTCGATAACATGTTATCGATATCGAATGCAGCGCCACACATAGAAAAAGTAGAGGGCGCCATTGAGAAATTGGCGCCAAAATAATTTAAATTCAAACTCATGACAACTCTTTTTCTCTCCGCTCTGTTCGCTTCAGCCAACATGGTGCCACCATCTAGGCCCAATGTGACACGGCTCTCCGACGATTCCGTCATGCTGCGCTGGAACGTACCGAAAAATGATGGATTGGCCATTCAGTTCTTCAAAGTACAATATCGCATGCTTGGCGATAGCTCGAGAAAAATTGCGCGCGAAAATTGGCAGACAACAAATGATTATATACCCTATGGACGACAGCGCTCCCGTGATCGTCACGATCACTCTGATGGCGGTGGCGCCAAGAATTTCACGTCATCTGTTACAGGCCTGCATCCGGATCGCTATTATCGATTCCGCATTGTGGCCGTCTATTCGAACAACGACAACAAGGAGGGCAACACCTCGGTGAAGTTCTTCCTCCAGCATGGAGCTGCCAAATCTGATTTGCCTGTCCCCGATTTACGAGATGTAGAACCATATACAGAATCCGCAGTGGTCTTGCATTGGTCTCTGGCTGCATTGCCAGCCCAATCTCAGCTAATTGATGGCTATTACGCCTACTATCGGCAGGCTGCCTCCGCTGGCGAATATCTTAAGGCGACTGTGGATGGCGGTCATGCCCGGAGATTCAAGATTGACATGCTAGAGCCGGGCACCGCATATGAGTTCAAGTTGCAATCCTTCAATGCCTATTCCGCCTCCGAGTTTAGTGTGATACGCCAGGCCAGCACCAAGAGTAAGTGGAATAATTGTTTTTCTGTTATATAATTCTTATTAGTTTTCGCAACTTTGTTTTTCCTAGAGAGTCAGTCCAACCATGGTACACCATCGGGGGCCACGCCCACTGCTCCGGTGATTAAACCAGACAGCAATTCAATTTATCCTGTCATAGCTGGAGCCGCTGGTGGTGGTTTACTCCTTCTTATAGCCACTGTTATGGCCTGTCTTTGTTTGCGTCGTCGGAAAATTGCCCAGCCCGAAGGTGAGTAGATGAAATCTATAAAGAAATGATCCTACAATCTAAATTGTCATTGCCTTTTCATTTTATAGATGAGAACAAACCGCAATTGGATCATATACAAGCGGATTTTGTTACTTCCGCCGTTTTAGGTGTGGCACCGCATCATCATAAATCCGGCGATGTTCGTCGACTGAATGGTGTCATTCCCCGCATGAACATCACACCCAATCCATTGGCAGCATCTCAAGATCCAGCTAGTGGCGATAAGGTAAGTTAATAGTTTTTTTGATATACATATATCCGAAATATCTCCATGCTTTTTCCTCATCTGTTTGAAACAAAACAACTTTTCGCTGGTTGGTTGGTCAAAATTGAACAAAAATTATTCGATCTTTATACGGGGATACCCTTGTCCTCTTCCACTCTCTATCTCCCTACTCTCTTTCCCTTTCATTTCCGTAGTTGAATCGATTCTTTTTGCTTTTATCTTTCTTATGCCCAGAGTGAAAGTAATTTTTAATATCATCTATTCAATTTTCGAGTCGATTCTTGTTTCTTCTTCTTCCTAATAACAAAAGATAAATGTTTATAAAACAAAAAACAAATGAAAAGGTAACATAAGAGTCGACCTGGAATCAGTTCCTTTCCTTGTTGTAGGAGCTTAAGGTGTTTTTGCTGCTGTTGCTCCCTCTTTCTTTCCCCTCTCTCGCACACTTTGTCTGTCTCTGTCTGCCATTTTCTGGTTATGATAATGCTTTGTGGTCTGTGGGTGGATTTTCATATGGAATGAAAATGTTTTAGAATCGCAATGTGATGGAGCTGCGTTTTATGCCGCCGCCCAATAATAATGGCCAGAGCCAGTGCATCAGTAATTCCAATTCGAAATCGAAACCCAACTCCAATACGAATTCGGAGAACGATGTGGATGCCACTGATACTGGAAGCCTGGTAATAGCTTCCTCCTCGTGCGAGACATTAGAAGCCTGTGATGATAATCATGTTCATGAAGATGTGGATGGAGATACGCCAAATAAGCCGCTGCCGCCGCTGCCCAAGAAACCCAACAATCATCAATCTCCTGGCCAGGCAACGGGCAAGCAAGTAAACGTAAATACCAAACCAACCAAAGTTAAGATCGTTTTGTCCATCAGCTATCGTTCATCTAAAAGAAGAAAAAAAAATAGAGAGAATATAATCATAATCTTGACAATCTCTGCTCACTCCGTTTCTCTTTTTCACCTCTCTAGAGTAATGCTGTGGCAGCTGCCCTGCATCAGCCTGGCTTGCATCATGCTCAGCCCTATCATCCACCCGGCACGCCCACACTGCTCCATAAGCGACTCGACTATCATCACCAGCATCATCATCATTCTCATCATCAACAGCAGCAAGCGCCGCCTGTGCCTCCGCACGCCGCTTACTATCAACAGACGCCGCCACCCAGTTCCAGCTGCACTGCCTCACCCATGATGGAGCGAAGTGTGCGTAGTCAGCAGTCGTATGGCCATATGGATGAGAATGGTCTGCCCAGCACGCCCACCCGCATACCATCCCTGAGAAGGCAGAGGCGGGCATCGGCTGGTGGACAGCAGCAGCATAATAGCAGCCACTCCAATCTCAATCTCAGTATCAGTAATCATCATCATCATAACAACAACAACAACAATTTGCCACCCCATCACCAACATTTGCATCACCATCATCACAGTGGCGGAGGAGGAGGTGGTGGCGGAGGAGGCGGAGGTGTTGTTGGCATACCAATTGTGCCCGGCAGTCCACGTGTCCAGCGCTCACCGATGCCATCGCGAGCTCTAATTAAACGAACACGTCTGGGCAGCCACACGGATAACATCTCCTCCGGCAGTCTCAACAGTATTGAGGTGTAACCAACACCAGCAACATTTGCTGCTGCTGCTGCTGCTGCTCCGTAGACCTAACAACAAAGAGATCAAGTTCCCACGCATTATTTAACTATAGATATATTATATTCTATTATTATTATTTAACTTTTATATATGTATATGCAGATATACATATGTACATATATATTTTTTAGTCATTTAGTTTGGCCCCCACCCACATCAAGGGGTTAAATTAGTTAATAAGCAAATCACTCCTCCTCCTCTTCCTCTTCCTAAAACTCATCCATTTTATCTCATAATTAATGTAATTATATATACATAAGTAGTTTTACTTATTTATTGATCGACTCGAATTGATTTTGACTAGTTTAATTTGCCTTATATTAGATTAAGTCTTAATAGTTTATACTAAAAATGTAACTAGCATCTGGATAACCCCATTTCACACATTTCAAATTTGTAACTAATCATTTTCTATTCAATTATACACTGAGATATATGTACATACATACATGCATATATATGTATATACATAGAAACATATATATGTATATATATATTAGTATATAGCTAGTATTTACATTTAATTTTTTTGTAATTTTAAGTATAGCTAGGCTAAAAAAGTGCTGCATATACATATGTACATACATACATACATACATACACCGACTGCTGAGAGTAAAGAAAACACAACAAAAAACTAAAATAAAGAAGCAGCATTATAAATTATAAAATTAAGATTCAATTGTTATAAATTGTTTTTTTATTTAATGTTAAAAGATTGTATTTGTTTCGATTAGTGCAAAAATTGTTTCACCTGATTTCTTAGAGCATATAAAAAGAGGGAGAGAGAGATCATGGATAGATATGAGTGCGAGTGAAAAAGAAAAATATATTACTTATACTCTCGACTCTTCACACAGCAATGATGCTAGTGAGAGTAAACTTTTTGAGTGGGGCTTGCAGTTAACGCTCTCTCTCTCTCTCTCTTTCTCTCACGCATACTTAAGCCTCGCTCATTGATATCAAGTGCGTGAGAGAGAAAGGGAGGCATTTCCCGCCATTTCATGCAGACTTAAGCCGTGAGAGAAAGGGACGTATTGCCCGCCATTTCACGCATACTTAAGCCGCGCTCATTGATTTCAAGTGCGTGAGAGAGAAAGGGAGGTATTGCCCGCCATTTCATTTTTTGTCATGGATCGAGGCAGTCGCATAATGTTAACTCCGTTAATTTAATTTTTTTTTAGTGATATTAGTTAATCCAATAATGGTGATTAATTTGTGATAGACCAAATTGTTGAAATGTCCTCAATAGTTGATCATTGGAATACTGGGTAAGTGTGTATGTCTATTTTTTTTTAGAAACTATAATTATTGCATTTATTTTTGTTTTCAATTTTATTACAGACTATTTTGGCATCAACTAAAATTTACAATCATCAAATACTTCTTCAGCAATATGGCCATTTGAACGGTTTAAGCAATATACTAGTGAACAAGTGTAACCGCCAAATATGATCTCTGATCAAAACCTAAGTGACCACTCCAAGTAAATACATACAAACATATACATAGTAAGGGAGACTTTTCATCACGTATTTGTCGAATGTTGTTGTAGCTATGGGGAATAGACACAAATATGAAACGAGAGTTATTTTTTTTTGTTTGGGCATTTCTTGGCTTTAATGATTTAGTTTTTTTTTTTTACATTAATGGTCAAATTGTCTTTTCCACTCTTTTCTTCCGCTTACACTCGACGAAAATGTCGTCCACTTATTTCGTTATATTCTCTACTTGGCTAGGGTTAAGGCTATGGCTAGACGGCTATAGTGGGTCACTTCTGCCTCGGTGGCACCATAGCCATGGGAACCCCACTGCCTGTCGCCACGGGGGGTAAACGAGACGCGTCTGTGCTGGAGTTATTGTTGTTGGTGCTGCTGCTGGTACTGCCACTGCCATAGTCCTCAAATGGAGCCTGGCGTTGTGGTGGAACCATTGCTACAGGCCGCAGTGGGTTGGCTAAGCCTGCTGCCATATCCAAGGGTGGTGCATTGCCGACACTAATGGCATTACTGCCATCCATGGGATAGGCGACACGCTTACGCAAATCCAAACGTGGCCTACGATTGTTTGAGCTGTCCGTTGCAAGTGGTGGCGGATCATTCCAGCCTGGTGTAAGAGAGCCTAAAAACGGAACAAGAAAGAAAATACAAAATGAATATTTCCGTTTGTTGGAGGTGATGGCAAAGATTTGTGTACCAGGAAAAGCCCCCGAGGGTGGCAAAGCGCTTTGCCCTGTTGGCAGCGGCGGAGGAGGAGGCTGCTGTAGTTGATCAATTCCTGGTAATGGTGGCGCCATGATGATCTCTGCAAATGTCAGATTGTAAGATTATTTGAATTTAATAGCGAAACCGTGCCAGTTCAATTGCGCTTCCTCTTCAATCTCTCAATATTCATTGTGTTTCCCTTTCACTTTCAAAGTTCCCTTCTTACTCGGGCTCATTGGAATGGCAATTGGCCAGCACAAATCCAATTAGTGTATAATATCTGCCCCAATCCAATAACACGCAGTTCACATAGTTTAAATGGCAAAATAGTCTATTAAAAATCTTAAAAATAATATAAACAAAACTCACTGCCAAATGCTGTGGCCAGAAGTGCACTATAAATATATCGATACAAATAAATCGAGTATCGGTTAATCGACATTATCTTAGCAAGCCTATCGAAAATCGACATTTCGGAGCAAAACCTATCGAAAATCAAATTTGAATTTGTGCACTTTTTTTAAATTTCATTTAAAGTTGCTTTATCTCCAGTCGATGAAAGGTGACTTTCTTCTGGAAACTGCGAGAAGATGGGGAATTGCTATTGCCCTCTATGTTGGGCCTCAAATAATGCAACCGCCAGGATCTGCTGGAGCGGTTCCATTTTTCTTTCACAAATCAGGCGGACCACCAGCAGCCAATGGCCAGGTGAGCCGCCACCTAAACTTTATGAAAGCCTCAACAATGGCCATGCCAATGGCAATGCAGAAATATGACTGAAAAGTTGTAAGTCTTTATTACTTATTTTTTGACACTACAAAATTCAATATACAAAGGGTGATTCATAAAATATCCTTGACAATTATATTGCAAACAAAGGGGCATCCGTGACTTGGCTTGGTAGATAATAGTCGTTAAATATTTTTCGCAGGACATTTACTATAGTTCTATTAGACACCATATTAGGGTTTAGAATTTTATGTCTGTTAGTAAATGATACTGGGTCTCCGTCATCCCACCAGAATGGAATATCTAGAGCCCTTAGTTCGCTTTTTCGACTTTTTTTCCGTCATTTCTAGTCTACTTTGATAAAGATCTTTTACAGTTTGTGGCGTTGAGCCCAAAATTGCTGCCACCGTATCCCAGTTTTTAATCCTGTGGAATCCTCCCCGGTCATCCACAACTTGGTGTAACCTGAATATAATAAATAATTATAATGATTTTAGAAACAGAACAATTCAGTGATCTATGGAGATTTAGAATACTTACGTAAACAATAAGACATCATCATCATCGTTTAATTGGCCATTTGTCTGTTTGGCCAGCCTGGTGTTGAATACTTTAAGTTGAAAATTAAAGGTTTTTCATTTCATTTTCGAGTGACAGGGTCAGGGCCTCCTTATCCTCAAAGCCCACAAATTCATAATTGGAATTTTGTTTTGCTGGCGTCACTGGGTCACTGGAAGTTAACTCTGTCTGATCCTCCACTTCCACTGCCCCTATTGTCTGATCCTCCACTGCCCCTATTGTCTGATCCTCCACTGCCCCTATTGTCTGATCCTCCACTGCCTGATGTCCCAATTCCTGACGTACTATTTTCTGCTACTTCAATGCCGGCCCATGGTTCTCCTGAATTTTGTGCCTCCTAAGGTTGTATGGCAGATTTGTGGTGTAGCTGCAGCAGTTACACTGGTAGATGGGTTCTTCACTTTTCTTTTCGCCATGTCATCTCTGATGGTGCCGCTGCACATTTGAGCGACGTGGACTTTTGAAACTGCATTCACTGCACGAAAACATTCTGTTAATTGGCTTTCGAATGTGAGAAGGTTCGTGAGGACGGTTAAATTTAAAATGCAAACCCCCAAAAACTTAATCTTTTTTTTTTTGATTCTTTTGATTAGTTATAAGTTATAACTAAAATATAGGAATAAAAACCAATAGGCGCTAATTCAAGATACTAGTACTTATATTCACGACTTTAATCAAATATATTTTTGAAATGATTTTCTCATTATTATGTAAATTAACTTTGTTTTCCTTAACTGTTTTTATCCTGGCTAACAACTATATTCTTTATTTATGTTTCAATAGAAAACAAAAAACAGTTAAAATAGGAAATAAAAACACTTGTGCTCAAGGGAGCTGGTGACCCAAATGAAATAAGCAAAAACCAAATTGGTTTCGCATTAAACAAATGGTTGATCCGATTAGTTGAGGTCCAGGTCAAATGTATTGCCAAAGTGTTTTATGGCTTCTTTTTCTTTTCAAAGATTTCTGAATATATGTATGTTTGTTTGTATATCCGTTTTCGTTTTGGTGTTCATTTCGTACTCTGGTCGTTTTCTGGCCTCTTACAATAGCCGCTGTCACACGCACAAGAGTCTTAGGTCTAATCTTGTGCAGTGGCCAGCAGCTGCAATAAGTACCGTTATGCACTTCGATTGCAATAACCGTTAGAACTACGCGCATATTCGACACGATTTGGTCACCAGAAAGGGAACACACACACACACACAAACACACTTACACATACACATAAAAATGAAAAACTTTTGTTGATGTTGTGGACAACATTTGGCCAAAATGTTGAATAAATGATGCGCTGCCAACATATGTTCAAAATTCCAGGCTTTAAATGTGGGGCGCACAAAAGGAATTAAGTTGGGTCCTATGCGTTGAGGAGGCAGTTGGCGGTCGTCGGCACGTTTTTGAATATTTTATTTGATTTGATGGTGGTGTAGTCGTAGGCCGAGTGGCGGCTGATTGCCGTTTTGTCCTTTTTATTCCTTTTTTATTTTTCATATTGATTTTCAATTTTCCATTATTCCTAAGCCTGAAAGTCGGCAATCCTTTTCGGTGCACACTCAAGACGATACAAAAAAAAAAAGAAAAAAAAGGTTAACTTGAATGAATGCACTTGGTTGGAGAGCCGGGGTGCTCGACTCTGCTTTAAGTTGATGTTGCTTATCGTTCAATTAACAATATTTAACTGAGACATGGTACTGGGCGGTATTCCGCTTTTATAGTTGCAGGTGCGGACGCCGACGCTGACGTTGAGTTTCTTCTTCTTTGCAGCGAAGACTTACATATGTGTGTGTGAGTGTGTGTAATATTATTAGGCAGGTATTAGAGTGGCTATCGGAGACGACAGCGGAAAAAAAGGTGAAGAAGACAAAGAACTGAAAGAACAGAAGTAAAGCAAAGAAAAAAAAGGAAACAGAAAGAAAAACAGCTGCATACTTATGAGGGCAGTTGAAAAATTAATAAAAAAAAAAAAACAAAAACTTTAGTTATTGAGGCAGGTTTTTGTGTTTGTTTCATCTTACCCTGCTCCCGATGTCTCTGACCTGTCGCTCTCTCTCTCTCTCTCTCTCTTTCTCTCCCTCTGTCTTTTGGGGTGCTTGACACTTTAGTTTTTTTTGTTTGTACCGTTTGCCGCGAAGCCCAATCGGAAATATGATCCGCCTGGAGATATGCAACTGCAATTGCAATCGAGCACACACCCAACAATCACTGATGAAACCCCGTGGCAGTCCATGTACCCCCAATCCAGGCCTATCTGTTAGTACACCTGACTGGTATGGGAAGGAGGTCGGCGAGTTGGGCGTTAAAAAATTAAATAACATTGTCTAAACACTCCCCCGCAAAACGGGCACTTGTATGGCATCCTTCTTCTACATATAGAGGAAACGGAACGGCAGCAGGTTTGCAATTGGAATGCTTCGCTGCCTTGCGCCCGTACAACATACAATGGGGAATCTCAACAAAGGTAACAACGATATATCTATACGCTTAAGCTGCGCTGCCTACAGCAACTACAACTACAGCTACAACCACGACTGCGACTACGGCGACGACGACGCAGCGACACAGCGCCAACGTTGGCGTATCAAGTGACAGATTGTCTGCGGCAAAGAGGCCAACGGCGATCAGTCGATTGCCAACGTCTTGGGGAAACCATAATTTGTTTGCTGTCCCCGCTGAAGCCGCAGCCGAGGTGGATTCAGAGGCAGAGGCAGCCCTCTGCTTATGTCCATGTATGTGTCTGTGTTTGACTCGCATAAGTATGCAACACTTTTGCATAAGAAAATCCCAAGAAAACTTATTTCAAGACTTTTGCACAATTCTTTTATGATTTTTAGTTGTCGAATGTAAAATAAAACTAAATTCAGTCGTAAAAAAACATTAAATCGATTATTTTCCAAGAGATTTCAATCAATAATTGAATATTTTCAATTATATTTATCAGTTTCTGTGCAATTGAGACAAACTATGTGCTATGGAAGTCAATTTGAGTATGCATTTATATACATACATATACGTATGTAGTATTCGCAGACAGACAGGATAATCCATTTGTCTTCTATGCCATTGATGGCTTGATTTGATGTCCTTGTTTTCTACCTATTCGCCCATTAAATATTGCCTCTCGTCGTTTTTTATTTATTTCATTTCATTTTGTGTTGCGTTTTAAAGTTTGAAAATTTGATTTCGATTCAATCAATATGCATGAAACAATGTGGTAATTAAATGTGAACACACAACAGTTCACCCACGCACACACACACACACACACATTGACAGCATAAATGCCTTTAGCTTGTCTTGTCTTGGGATCCCAACAGCAACAAAAAACAAGAAAAAAACTTTGTGTGTGCGCGTCACACGTGTCCTTTGCAGGCGGTGGCCACAAAATGATGACAGGAGGGACGAGAGAGACAGAGACAGGGACAGAGAGAGAGAGACTGGGTAAAACGGGTAAACGGCATTAACTTATAGTCAGGCGACCTTCGCTAAGCTACGACGTCACTGCAAAAAGAAAAAAAAAAAAACAGAAACCAAAAACGAAAATCAAACTGCAAAACATGCAAAAAGACAAATAGAAAAAAAAAAAACCGAAAAAATCCTTGCCATAAAATATGACAGTAAAATGTCGAGCAGCTTAATTACACAAATCTTTTACCCACTGACGGGGGGAGAAGGAAAGACGGAGGAGGTAAATGGATTGCCTTCCGTTGGATCAGGGGCAGGCGCAGGCAAAAATATTCTAAAAATAGATGTCCAAATATCTAGGGCATGTCGACAATTTCCGACACCGACCAAAAGTCCCGCCAAAGTCCTGTCATCGCCACCAACTCGTTGGTTGGCTGGCTGGCTGGCTGGTGGGCTCGACAATGACGTTGCAGACAGTTGGCTTACCGTTCGGGCCGCATTTCGACAACGGCTCGGCACGATTCGTCACTAGGTTACTGGGCAACCGAGTCACAGCCGCAGCAGCAGCATCTTCCATCTCTGTCAGCATCTCCTTCGGTACGTGTTCGTGCTTCTTGCTCAATGACGTCAGCAAATGTGAGGTAAATGTCCTCTGCAGGCTCGTCACATGTTGCTGCTGCTGCTGCACGAGCAGCAATGCTTTTGTCTGCTACGCCTGAAAGTAGGCAAAATTGTTTGGTTGTTGATCACAAACAAAACCAATGAAAAACCAAAATAAGCAATTTAAGAAACAAAAACAGTAAACAAAAAAAAAAAAATTAATTATAATTGCAAATTAATAAAAATATATATTTATATTTCTCTTTTATATAATTTAATGCAAGAAAATTACTTAATTGAGAAAAATCTACTCATAAAAACATTAAGAAAAATTAACAATTTAATTTTTTTTTAAAATTTTGTTATTATAATTAACTCTATTATTATTTTCAAAATATACTTAGGTCGATAGTTTACTAGTAATAATTTTTAAGAATAGAGTTTTTATGTTTCTTAAGGACAATCTTTGCTATTAAATAAAAATGGCTAAAAAAAATCTTACCAAATTATGGAAGCGATTACCAATTAATTAATGCTTCTTGCGTTGACCAAGACATTAAAGAGTTTTGGCCAAAAGCAAAGGCTATTAATGAAAACAAATTAAATTGAACTTGTTCATTTAGTTAGAGGATATAGATTATCATTCAAACCATTCAACAGGCAAAGGAGATCCTTTGCGGCTACTTTGTTTTCCAGACTTACCATGCGAATTTTGGGTGTATAGTATAACAGTATAACAGATATGGGCACAATGTCAAAGATATGGAGATATTGTTAAATGATTGTTTCGTTCTTAGTTTGTTGTCGTTGTTTGTTCTGTCACACAGACGAGCTCAACGTGTCAAGTTTTTGTATTTGAAATATGCCCAAAACTTGCTTAGTGGAACTCATGCGTAGGACAGGATATAAAGGTGACTTTTCTCCTTTTCAATTGCATCACTTCACTTAACAAAAAGCAAAAAAAAAATAGAAGACCAAAAAACATTGTTTGCTCTTTTTGAATGTTTGTCTGAATTCGAAAGTTTTGGTTTAAACTTTTTTTTTTTTTTGGTTTCTACCGCTCACAACTGGTTGGTTTGGAAATGAATTTCCGACTGATTTTACCAAATGCGTTTTGCTTCAAATGTAAACCATAACCAGGCTCAACTTGAAACTGACTGACGCTGGCAGCAGCAGCAGTAGCAACAGCACAAGGAGCAGCAGCAGCATCGCTGATGGCGCACACAGTGTCCTTTGCAGAGGATGTTTGGGGTTGGTGTCTGTGCCTCTGTGTGTGTGTGTGTGTGTGTGTGTTGTCTGTGTGTGATGCCATTTTCTCAATGAAATTTCATTTGTTTGCCATCTAACTCGTCCTCGGCTCGACTCGAACTGCGAGCTGGTACTGGGTCTGGGTCTGGGTCTTGGTTTGAGGCCGCACCTTGGCTGGCTCTCTGTGTAACGAACGAATGAAAGAGGAAACAACGAAATTTCATCGCTGCCTTCATATCCTGTGAATGAATGCCAGTAATGACGTCACGCTTTCGCTTTCGTTTTTGCCATCGTTTTTCGTATCGTTTCATTCGTGCCCACTTTCTTGCTCTTCCCCATTCGGCACTAGGTCACCGTGTTAGCAGACGATGGGCAAAGGCAAAGCCAAAGGCGGGGTCCAGACAACAGCCAGAGACAGAACAAGGAACGGGGGCGATAAAGGGGAGGGAAACTCACAGGGGAGTATAACAAAAACCGTGATTCTAACACCATTTATAGTGACAAAGGTAAGGAATGATTTCAAGTCAAAATGTACTGATTGTATTCAAGAGTACTCAGTTTCATATTCTAATCGAATAAGTGGTCTTTCGAATGCCAGCAAACTAGACAGAAATGTCATTGGGAAAAAAGAACCGAAAAAGATGTCAAAGACTTATATTTAGGTGGGTCTTCACACCCCTCGAGTCTTCTCTAGAACTACAACCAACTTTCTGAATACACAAAAATGAAACAAAAATAGAATAGAGTGATGGAATGATATGAATTCCAGAGGGACTTAGTCCAAGAACGTATTGTCGTGGAGTTGTTGATACCTTTTTGGTAGGCTTTTCAGGCAGTGTGCCACACATTGCAAGTGATGCATGCCGCAGGCGCCAGGCGCATTGTGATTGTGAATGATTGACTTTGGCCCGGGAACAGAACCTGTGCCCTCGTATTGGAACTTGCTCTACTCCGCTCTGGTCTTTCTGCAGATGCAATGACGTCGAATGACGACGACTGCACACCTGTTTGCCATTGCCCAATGGTTGGGCTCCATGTGCTGTTTATTTGCATAGGAGCTGGCAAAAACCCATCTGAAAACCGCAAATCCATTCCCTTCCATTGCCTATTAGCTCAGTTGCCATTATGTAGACGCATTCCCCAATGTTCCAATCAGCAGGGCGAACCCATGAATGAGTCGTTTTTAGCCTGGGCAGTGGGCCAGTTGGCACTTTGACCTTATGAACATGTCCGGTACTGCTTCTGCAATTGCTTTTTCATTCGGTCCTCATTCCAATTTGGCCAATTACGTTCTGACCTTCGTATGTATTTTTAGTGGGTTTCTAAAAATAAACGAACGGGGTCACACACAGAAGTTGGAGATTGAAAAAGAGAGACAGAGAGGAAGAGAGAGATAGCGAATGAGAGTGACTATCTATTGAATTGATCCCGTTTTAGTTAATATGTTTAGTTAGTTAGTAAGGTATCCAATATTTGTAAGAGTCATCTTTTCCTCCGCTCTGTCTCAAATACATAATTTTCAAAAAAATCATCATAAGTTGAAAACGAAACGTATTTATGAAAATAAAGACACACAAAATGGAAAGAAAGAACAGAAAGAAGCGTATTTTTATTATGCCAAATATATATGTAAATATGTGTGTGTATACACATTTATGTGTATATACTTATAGCTGGGATAAATATGTATATATATATACTAGATGGATACGTACATCCAAACATATAGATACATATATGTATGTAGATATACATATGGCTAAAACATATGTGCTCGATTATTTAGTATTATGTATATGTATAGAGAAAACGGCGAACTGTTGCACGGCTATCCATTCGTTCCACTTGTAGGTATATATATTATGTAAATAGGATAAACTAAAGAACAGGCAAATATGTATGTATGTATGTACATATGTATATGGAAACATGGAAACATGACAAGCTTCTCGGCCAGGTGACGAAAGCAGGCAGGATGGATGGGAAAGATGAATCGCTGCATCGATGATATATGTATAACTGTTGATAGAATAACTGTAAAGTGTTGTAGTCAACTGTTATACTAAACTGTTTTATGCAAACTGTTATACCAAAGTGTTTTATCAAGTTAGTAATATTTTTAATATTATACGAAAGAGTCATACAATATAATGTTATAGAAACTTTATAGTCAAACTGTTATACCAAACTGTTATATCCAACTGTTATGCCAAACTGTTTTATCAAGCTGTTGTTTTCACTTCTTATTTTAAACTATTTTATCAAGCTTTTGTGTCAAACTGTTATATTTAATTGTTATACCAAACTGCAATTCCAAACTGTTATACCAAAGCGCTTTACAAAAACGTTTTACCAACTTAACAGTTTCACGAAACTTTCATATAACACTGTCATACCAATTCGCAAAATGCAAAGTTAGATTTCAAACTGTTATACTAAGGTGTTTTATCATTTTCTATGTCAAAGTGCTTTATAAAAGTGCTTTTTTTAGCTATTGATCTCCTTTCCTTCTGTTTATTTCAACTGGTACCAAAAGCGCCATACTTAACTGTTATATCAAACTGCTTTAGCAAGCCATTATACAAATTGTTGCTATACCCAAGTGTTTCTTGTTTTACCAAACTATTTTATTAAACTGTGCTATATCGAAGCGTTGTAGACTAACTGTTATACGAAACATTTATATCAAACTGTCGTTTCAAACTATTATAAAAATTGTTCAACCAAACTATTATAGAAACTGTTATACCAAAAATTTTTCAACCCAACTATTATAGAAACTGTTATACCAAAGAGTGTTATCAGACTATAGATCTCACTTGTTATACCAAATTGTTATATGAAACTGCCATATCCAAACTGTTATACCAAAACTATCAGTACAAACTGTTTTAGCAACATGTTTCATGAAATCTCTAAATAGTATTATTCTCTTATACTTACATAGGAAACATTCGAGTAAACTGTTATATGGATTTACAATATGATATATTTCTAAAGCTTAACATCTTATGGGGAAATTCAATGAATTTCGTATATATAATAATGGCCTAAAAGTCCACACAAATGGCTTCCTGGTCTATGAATCTTTCCTTTTGCATGGAAATGAACCATTACTTGAATTGTAATTCCATTTGAACAGAGCTTTAGACTAATCTATTTGAATTGTTTTAGTTAGTTCATTCAGTGCGATTTGTATAACGAATAATATGAATAGGATTAAACGTTTTTGTATTCTCGAATTCAATCATTCAATGTAAAGTCATTTAGTCAGTTGTCAACACTTTGACATTTGTTGAATTCTTTCTTCCAGTTAACCCAATTGGCTAATTGAACATTTATTGGTATATATGTATGTATATATATGTATGTTATTATGAAGCTTTACATTCATATTGTCACCGACCTGCAATTCCATTGATGACGCGTTTACCAGGCCAGAGGATAGAGTGTGGTTGGGTGGTTGGGCGCCAATGGTGAAAATTTCATTCACAAAATTGCAGCAGAGAATTTCAAGGTGATCCATGGCGACGACTTACGTCAGAGTTCCGAGAGAGAGAGAAAGAGAGAGATAGAAAGAGGGAGAGAGAGAGAGCTGCTTCAAACAAGCCCGACCCTCGGCAACCGGCGTGACTGCACCATAATCATAATGTTGACTCCATGGTTCGCTGATGTCCTTCATTTGCCAGAATGGGGGGAGATTCTGCTGATGGCCAAAAAGGGTTCCCATTTCCCATCTCCCATCCAACGGCCTGTTGGGCTAATGAAGACCAATGACGTGCATGTCCAATTGAATTTGTGCACGAGCAAGCGCATTTACACTGACCTCAGTCCAAATGGTTCATCAATCAATTATGTGCAATTTTCATGGGATAGATAAATGCGTACCTAGCCAATATCCTGTGTTGTTGCATGTTGCATGGTGTTTCCAGGACCATGCAGCCTCTCTCCTCCTAAAAACCAACTAGTAACCTCACCTCATGGCCTCGTTTCAGCAGCTGAAGCTGGATCTGTTGCTGCTGCTGCTGCTGCTGCTTCCACTGATGACGTGGGCATGATGGTGACGTCATAGACATGCCAACCAAAACTAGTGCAAACATGGGGAAAGCATGAAGCACAACAATGCTACAACAACAACAACTCCGCACGTCATTAATGCCAATTTAGCATAGAATGTCATGAAAATGCGCAGGATAATGCTTAAAAAAGTGCTTATCTTCTTATTTTTGTAGACTTTTGTCTCTATTGCACGACAGAGAGGAAAAGAGTGTGAGAAAGAGAGAGAGAGAGAGATAGACCGGGTGAGTGGCGGAGGGGAAGTGGTAGTCATAGTAAGCACAAACAACCGCATTTATCAATTATCGACCATCAATGAGTTCAAGATAAGATTTCCTCATCTTTTAGGTCCCCAATTTACGGCCTAAATCAAATGCATAAGCTTCCTTAGCCTAAAACGAACTATCTACATGAGTTTAAACACAAATGAGCTCCTTTTATTCATCCTGGAATGATGTTTGTTTATATCTATGCAGAAGAATAATCACAATTTGCCTTTGCCTGAATAGATTTTATAACAAAAAGGATCAAAAATAGTCTGAGATCTGAATTGGATTTAATCAATGCCGGATTGAGCCAGCTAAAAGCCTAAATATGAGTTAGAGATCACAATCGGAAATCAATTTCCATTTAAAAAAAACCATCTACCATTTTATTTTAACCTATATTTTGGCCAATTTCCAACCGATTTCAATAAGCTATCTAACAACTAAATCGGAATTTATCATGTTATCAAAGTTGGTAGAATATTTAACAATATTTCGGATAAATTTCAAACAATCTTTGGTGATTGCATTTCAGACTGGATTTTGATCAATATTTTAACCGATTTCAAAGAGTTATATCTCGATTTTAATGCAGATTAATCGACATTATCCATTCGAGCTAAAAAATGTTTTTCTGAGGAAAGTCGCATCCGTTTGGGGATAAAAACTACTAATCAATAAAATGTGTGATAAATAGCTTAAAATTTCAATGAATAGAAAGAAGAGAGTCCTTAATGTAGAATGATATCCTGTGCTACCTGTAGATCTACCGTTAAGCATGGCCAAAGGGAGGCTTAGGGTGTTGGTTAATATACGATAGATGTTTTCCAAGTTGAATGCTTTTTGCCTGCAGAGTAAACAATTTTTAATGCACAATATCTGCGTGTGTGTGTGTAACCTTAAATGGGTCAACAACAACAACAAAACCAACAACCAACAGTTGACGACAAATAGTTGTCAGGTAGCGAGAACCAACATACAAGGCCACAAGGGCCACAAAATAGAGGAGCCGAGAAGGACAGAGATGCAAGGAAAATAGAGAGAGGGAGAGAGAGAGAGAGAGAGAGAGAGAGAGAGAGAGAATGAGAGCGTAGTAGTGAGAGGGGAAAGGCAAACTCACAAAGCTCGGGGCAAAGCAAGGAAATCTAACTATCGGCAAATGTGATAAAATAACGGTATGACGGTGAGATTGGGCAGGGTTTCGATGCAGGCGTCTTTTTTTTTTTTTGGTTTTGGTTTTGGTCGCTTAACTGCGTTTTATGACGTGAGTTTCTGCTTTGACGCATTCGCGCCAAGCCATCAGCGAAATGAATCGACAACCTGCTCACCATCCCGCCCCCCCTGAATTTACCTTATGGTTCATATGACTATGCCCTTTGGGCCAACGTTTCCTGTTTGGCCTGAAAGATCAAAAATAAATTCCTATATGTATGTGTATTTGTATATGTATGTAGTGAGTGCAACAACAATACAAACTAGAGAAAAACTTGACCAACTGCAAAACAAATTTCTATTCTAAATTCGAATAGAAATCAAGAAAGAAGGAGAAAGAAAAGAAAATCAAAAGAAGGCTGACTGGCACGGAGTATGCGGGGGTGGTTATGGTGCGTTTTGTGTATGTGTGTGTGTGTGAGGGGCGGGTTGGAGGGGTGGATGTCTCATTGGTTTGGTTCATTTTACTGCAAAGCTGCTTAAATGTTTCCACTATATTTTACTCTTCCCCCTTCTTCTCCTCCTCCTTCTCCACCCGCACTCTTTGGCTCTGTGTCAGCGCCAGTCCCCCCGCTCTCTCTCTCACTCTCTCTCTCTCTCTCTCTCTCTCTCTGCCATCAAGCAGGGCAACAGAACTAAAAATAGATATTATATTATAATGCGGCCTAGACGAATTCAACAAGTTCCCTACATATGCAAAAAAGCTCCATATTAAAAAGTTAATTGATTTACTGTTATCCCGTTATCCTATTCGATAGGCATGCACCTAGCCGATGTCGATAACTCTCAAGTGCATGGCAATTATCGATATTTGCACCAAAGCAAACTGTTTCATGGCCTTCGCTCTCTCTCTCTCTCTCTCTCTACCTCTCTTTCGGTCACTCTCAATAATTCAAGTTCTTTATTAATAATTCAAATTTCAACTTTTACTACAATTTGAGTCACGACATACACAAAACATATAAAAATAAAAACAAACATCTGTTAATGGTAAAGCGATTAAAAATGTTTTATACTAAAATTAAGCAAAACAATTTAGCGTCTCAATCTAGTCGACCTAGCTAGGAACTGAACGAAATCTATTTTGAAATTTTAAAAGAAAATTTGAAAAACAACAATTTAAAAAAAAAAAAAAAGGAAAAAAACATTTCGAAATACAAAAACAAAGAGGCAACATTATTATTTTTGTTTATAGAACAAAGTGATGTACATATATTTGGGTGTGCTTGTGTGTGTGTGTGTGCACCCACATATCAATGATATAGAAAATATATACATACATACATACATATGTATGTCTGTCTATATATTTCGTGATCGAAGCGTTTTCAGTTGCTAAATGAAAATCAGTTTTTCGTGCTTCGGAAAACAAGAAGCCAACAAAAAAAAAAAAAAAAAGAAAACTTTTCTTTTGCCAACGGCAACAAGAATTTGTTCAATAATTTTAAACACATTAACGCAAATGCAAGGCATCTGGTGTGTGTGGGTGTGCGTGTATACATATGTATGTGAGACTTTTTTACAACGTCATCAAATAGTTAAACACAAAATCTTATAGCTATTTATTGTATTATCCTATATATTTTATCTATCTGGGCTGCAAATCAAGAAGCTTTGTGTTTTATTTTCCCATTTTCCAAAGTTTTCATTTTGAATTCGCCTATTTAAACATCAAGTATTTAAGAGTTTCAAACCAATTTCAGAAAATTCTCTAAGCTAAAGGCAATTAATTTGAATATTTGACTATTTCTGATTTAGAGTTTTTGGAAATTTAAGTATCTCGTGGATATTTAAGTTTAGGAAACACAAAGTAACAAATAGAAATCGAAATTTATAAACATTTATTTCTTAATTTAACCATAAGTATATGTTCTAATGTAGGAAAATGGTTAGCACTAACCTATCCTAATCTAAACTTGGCTAATAGTTCACCTAAATGTGGCAGTTAGTTTTGTCTGCAAAATCTCTAGAGTCTAGACCTTGACATGATTCCTTTTTTTTTTTTTGTTATTCCACAATGTATGCACATACATATGTATGTATGTATGT
This sequence comes from Drosophila tropicalis, assembly GCF_018151085.1. Classification (NCBI taxonomy): domain Eukaryota; kingdom Metazoa; phylum Arthropoda; class Insecta; order Diptera; family Drosophilidae; genus Drosophila; species Drosophila tropicalis. Next base: position 3,829,124 of record NW_027172602.1, on the reverse strand, counting down.
ATGTTTATGTGTATGTGTATGTAATCCCGTCTATATGCCATTATGCGGACCTCATCAATCATTCGCGAATCAGAGCAAAGGTAAACCAACAACTGGAACTTCTTTAGATCGGTGGCAATGGCAGAATTATGGCAATGTTTAATGCCCTGGTTAATTGCAATAGAATCGTAATGATTGTGATGTTGTTGTTGTTGTTCTGGTTGTTGTTGTTGTTGTTGCTAGCTATAGATGACGGCCCACTCAGTCTCCTTTCTCGCATAGGCGGCATATTCAACTGGAGCAAAACTTATTTTTAACACATGCATTGAATTCCAAGCGGCTCCGTTTACACCGGCACACACACACACAGACATACAGAGACACGAAGGCTCGCATTGTATGTATTTGCTTCTCCAAGAGTAGCGAATCCGTCGACGATCGCCGCAACGACCATCGCATCGTGCGAAGCGATACGAACGGAAAAAAGAAACCCGAACAATATTTTTCTGTGTTGGTATCCATTTCGATTTTTGGGTTGTCAGAGGCATTATCTAATAATAGCTCAAAACGCCCAGATACATGGTCATGATGCTCTCTCTCTCTCTCTCTCTCCATTCGTATATCCAAACCCCTGCGCTCTCCCCAATCGTCTCTCTCCCGCCTTCACTCAGTCTCTTCCACAGACTCTCACAGTGATTCTCTCCCATTTCCATGTTGAATTCTCTGAAGCTTTCTCCTGCTGTGGCAGCGAAGGACGGACGCATAGGCAGGTGGGCGTGTGTATCAGTGTGTGTGTGTGCAGCTGCTGCTGCTGCTGCCAACGTATCCCCATGGCAGCAGCATGGCTAACCAATTGAATATAGTCTGCCGTGGATCGTCGGACCGTTCAGTCAGTCTCTTTGTGTTCGTACAGCATCATCCGATTCGTGTGATCGTTCGAATTTTTTTTACTTTTTTTTCTAAATTCCTTGAAGGTGAGCAAAGAAACAAAAAAGGAAAAAGAAAACCTCCACCAAAAGCAAAAGCAAATCAAACCGAAATGAAAACAATGAAAAATCCATAGTGACAAAAAGAAAACTGGATTAAATCGTGCGTGTCTTCTATATGCATATATCTATATATATATATGCACATTACTTTTTTTCCAAAAAAAATTTGTTAAAGTAGTTTTTTTTTTTCAAGTGCTATGGAGCAAAAATGATGCCAAAGTGTTCGATCGATTGAAATCAAATCAAAATTCAAACAAATTCCAAAAAGGATCAAAATTATTTCACATTCATTATATGCATTATGTTTTTTTTTTTGTTTTACATACTTTAAGTTTATTTAGATGAACTTATGTAAGATGGCGTGTGTATGTATATATGTGTGTGTGTGCGTGTATATGCGTAGATCTATGTGTGTGTGTGTGTGTGTGCTGAGAATATCTATAGCTATATAGATACAAGATACATACATTGAACAAAGCCAAAAAGAAAAAAAATACTAGCTAAATAGATTCGAGATGATGGCAAAGTGCTTAAAAATAGAAATAATCTACACACACACACACACACACACACAAACACTCATACACACAAACACACATACATACAGACAGCCAGACAATTCATAAGATGGACACACGAAACAACACATTTATCTCTCAAAATGTATAAGAAAAATTTGTTCTACTCACAATAGATATACACATACATATGTACATATATACATAGATAGAATCTTAGCAAAGGGAATAGATTGATAGATATATCAAATATTCTATCTAGATGGTATTTAGTACAAAGTCTAAGAGCTTAGATAGACAAATCTCTAATACAAGAGAAAAGTTGCTAAAAACTACTATAAAATTCAAAAAGATAATACCAACTCAATCTATGTAGATATATCCATCTGATATTTATATAATCTAAACATATATTCTAATAACTTTCCATTGAAAAACCTTGAAAACATTAAAAACATTCGATTTACTTTAAAATTATTGGCAATTAATGGGAAATTACTCCAAAGATCTGATCTAATATGTGTTACTTAATTCCTTTGGATAAACATTAATTTGTATCTTTTGCTATCTATCTCTGTTTCGCTCACTCTCCCTCCTTCTCTGTCTGGCTCAATCATAATTGGTTGACATATTTTTAAACAAAATTGAAATCTAAATTTAGTTATTAATACCTACAAACACACGAACACACACGCAAACACACACACACATAGACATAGACATCTATATGTAGGTGAATTTGTATTCCAATTCCAAAGGGCTTAAATCAAAAAAGTAGAGGGGGAAAAAAAAACAACAAAAAACCAAGAAACAAATGTGCAAAAAATTTCCCTAATAACCCTGAACGAAGCCTTGAAAAGAGTTTCCTTTTGTTAAAATTCAAAAAGAAAAACCCAAAATCAGCGAGAAAATTCTGTGAAAAGCTTTTTTTTTTTTTTTTGAAATTGGATATCGAGAAGAGAAAAGTAAAAGACACATAAACGCCCACAACAAAGTAACAACAAATAAGACAAGGAATGACAGAGAGAGAGAGAGAGAGAGAAAAAGCACGATTGGCAAGAGAGAGAGAAAGAGAAAGAGCTAGGCAGAGAGATCTTGACTCTCTCCGCTCTCTCTCTCTCTCTCTTCCTTTTACTTTTTGTGGACCCATATACGGCGTGGTTCAATGCGGCGTATACGTAATCCATTTTGTATCTCTGCCAGACATTGCGCATACGCACTGTGGTGTGATAATTCTATTTTTTTCCCCAATTTTTTTTTTTTTTTTATTTTTTTTTTGAATTTATGGAATAGCATATGTTTCTTGTATATATTAAGCTGATTCACATGATGTCATACACCTTCTCCCCCACCTTACTACACCACACCCTCGACCACCTTAGCCCCACCAGCATTACGATCTTCCAGTAGACAAACTAAAAGTAACAACAAATCTTTGTTTCTTCATTTTCTTTTCGTTTGCTTTGCAGTAACTAAAAACACAAATCAAAATGGCTGATGATGAGGTGAGGTAAGTATCTGAAACTGAGGGGAAACCCCCATTAAAAGTAAAAGTCAAGCAAAACTAAAGTCAAAATTTTCTTTCAATAGTTAAACATTTGTTTGTTGTAAATACAAAAAGAGAAAGAAATCAGCAAAACATAGTTGATAATGAGGAAGAATGGCTTAAGGAAATGGATAAGGATAATGGATAAGCAGAGCTTATAGCAGGAGACTTGGCAAAAGGTAAGCCCCAATTGAACAATTCAAAATGGTGTTAAAACTAAAACTAAGTTAAGTGCTTCGGCCTAATATCCGCCAAATCATATGGAAAACAGAATTAGTAAGAAAAATCTGTTTGCATTTTCTGCATTTTTCTTTGCTTTTTCACAGATGATCTCATATGAGCTTGCCCTCTTCCACCCCACCCCACTTCTTAGCCAGCCGCCAGTTGCAGCATATCAAAGACAGATAATCAATCGGATTATATTCAATCTGATCAATTTATTTGTTGTCCTGTTGTGCTGTTCTGTCCTTGTTGTATTCATTCAATCATATTCACCTAAAGTTGGCCTCAACAACTCGACTTAAAGTATCACTTAGCCTCATTTTAACTCATGAGGCAACTTCATCCCGTTTACATTGCTTGTAATCATAGTCTTATTGTTTTAAATGAAATGGAAAAACTTTGGCCCAACTTTTCTCAAGCAAAAACTTTGTTTCTTTCTTCCCGTTTTTTTTTCCTTTGCAATTTGCATTTACAGAAGAAGGCAGCTGCCGCACCAGCTCCTGCACCAGCGGCAGCAGCAGCGGCCAAACCAGCTGCACCGGCAGCAGCCAATGGGAAAGCGCCTGCAGCAGCACCAGCAGCCAATGGCAAAGCGCCTGCTGCGGCTGCTCCTGCTGGTCCGCCCAAGGATCCTAATGATCCCAAAGTGAAGGCCGAGGAGGTACAATTGTGTCCACGTACGTGTGTTCACGTTTCGATCCCAGCAATCAGAATCATCTACGTCAACATCGTCAACGTCTGCGTCTGCGTCTGCGTCAGCGTCCATCCTGTCCACGTCCACGTTCAAGTCCAGAGTCCAAGTCAACGTCCATGTCCATTAAGAAAAAGCGAATACTTGGATAACTTTATGTTAATGTCCAGCATCGTCTGTCATCTACTAATCGCTTCCATTTGAATCTATTGCGTTCCAGGCTAAGAAGGCTAAACAGGCTGAGATCGAGCGCAAGCGTGCTGAGGTGCGCAAGCGCATGGAGGAAGCCTCCAAGGCCAAGAAGGCCAAGAAGGGTTTCATGACACCAGAAAGGAAGAAGAAACTCAGGGTGAGTCTCCCCCCCTCAATCGTTCAATCAATCCAAATTGATCACAGACTATTCCCCATCCATCCATTCTGTCATCATCATCTCTAGTTGTTGCTCCGCAAGAAAGCCGCTGAGGAATTGAAGAAGGAACAGGAACGCAAAGCGGCTGAACGTAGACGCATCATTGAAGAACGTTGCGGCAGTCCCAGGAATCTCAGTGATGCCAGCGAAGGTGAGTTCATAACGGTCCTATCTATCATCATTTTGGCCATATATTGCCAGCAGGGAACTACCAACTATCGATTAGCATTAGAAACTGAAGAAAGAAGCAATCAAAGATAGAAACGTTTTTTATTTTTCTTTTCTAAAAATGCTCAAAACTTTTGAAAAACTTTGCTAAACTTTTCTTTCAATTCCCTTTGTCTGCTCTATTTTGTTTGCTTCTCTCTTTCTTGTTTCTAAAAATACAAAAATTTTCAATAAATATTTCAAATAAATCATCCATAATAATAAAAATAAATGTTGAAAAAGGAAGGCAAAAAAAAAAGAAGAAGAAAAACGTCAAAATTTTAAATTTATGACTTTTTCGCCTACATATATAATAATAATGAAAAAAACAACAAAAAAAAAAAACGAATATAAATAATATAAAAAAAAAATATAAAATAAAAATTATATACAAATGTCATTATATCATCTATCACACACAAAAACAAACACACACACACAAAAACAAACACACACACATATATACACTGGAAAAATGGAAATGGTAAACCATACACCCACACACACACACACACATCAAGAAAAAAAAACACTCTATCATCATATTTTATATATATACAAAATATATATATATATATACCTTTTTCGATATTGATCGTATATAGACACACTCAAAACTCTGCTCAAGCAACACTATGACAGGATTAATAAATTGGAGGACCAGAAATATGATCTTGAGTATGTTGTTAAGCGCAAGGATGTTGAGGTACACACACACACATACATACATGCCCACATACACTTACACACTCACAACCACTTACCTACACTTACAATTACTTACTCCAACAACAACAACAACTTAACACCTTCTCTCAGCTATATATCTCTTTCTACTCCAAATATATACATATATAGATATACTTATATATACTCAATCTAATTTGTATAATACACTTAATTGTTGTGGCCAAAACAAACACAAAAAAAAACCCCCAAATAAGCAAAATTTCTTGCTAAACTAAAACAAAAAAAAATATAAAATATTTAATTGTACAGAAACTAGCCAATTAGCTGGAAAAAAAAAAAACACATTTAAATTATATATTTTCTATCTTAGGAAACAAAAATGAAAATGTGCCCATGTGAAAGCTCTATCTCTATCTATCTCTCTCTCTCTCACACACACACAAACACACTCTCTAAATGTCTATGTATGTGTCTATCTCTATGTCACTCTCAAACACTCTTCTTCTTAATTGTCTGTGTCTATATGTACTATGTCCTTTTCTAGCTACTACAACAAAAAAAAAAAAAGTGAAAATTATTATGAAAAATTTCATAGATTTCTTACAGTGTAGGACCCCGACCCCCCCAAACCACACCCATGCACACACTTTCACACACGCACACAAAACACCCACCCAAGCACACACACACACACACTCGCACACATGAAAATGAAGCATACTTTAAGGAGCAAAGGAAAGAAAACAAATCAAAAGTGCAAAATGATCAAGAAATTTTCCACTTTTATTTCAAATTCTCTCGGATAAACTCTTTTTTTGAAAGTATTTAAAACCTTTTGTCAACTTCTTGAGATTATTTCTCACAAATCAAAAACAAAAACAAAACAAAAACAACAACGTTCGCTTCACAGATACACTGCAAAAAGCTTGTCAGGATTATCACAGTAAGATACTGAAATTGGAATCTGAAAAATATGATGTCGAACACGAGGTAGCCAGAAAGGACTTTGAGGCAAGAATCGTCGTTTCTTTCGCACAAACCAAAACAAATACAACAAATTTTCAAACTGTTTTTTTTTTTTCATTTTTCATTTTTGTAGAATTTGAACAAATTGAACAAATAATGTGAATAACTTTTGCAGCAGAGTCAAAAATATATACAAATATTTCACAAAACCTGCAATTAATTATCATATATGTATAGACGCCTCCAAAGTGCACTTTAAGTGCAAAGTGTGCGAATCTATTTTTGTAGCACTGTGTGTAGTATAGAAAAGTAGTTTTTTTTTTTTTTTTTTGAGAGAGTTGTGCAAATTTTTTTTGAATAGCATAAAAAGAACAACAAAAAAGTGGACAAAAAACCCACCCGCCCCCCCCCAAAAAAAAAAAAAAAAAAAAATTCAAAAAAAATATTTGTGCACTTTCCTGTGCCTTTTTGAGCTAATGCCAACAACAAATACTTCAATAATTTTTTTGTGGGCTATCTTTTTGAAAAATCGTATAGAAAATATATATGTATACTTTTTTTGTGCTCTACTAACTAAACTAAATAATAGATTTTAAAATGCCAATCAAGGTCCAACCTAATTAATAATAATAAGGTGGACCATAACTTTTTGCTGGCTTTTAATTATTTACTAAACGTAAAAAGTAGAAATTAAAAAATAAAACAAAACGAAGAAATTTAAGAAATTTTTTGTCACAAAATGTTTTTGCTTTTTTCTTGTGGCTTTTATATATAGTTTTTGTGTGATTGATGCCTAGCGCTTTTTGTTTTTTGCTTTTTGTCAATGCGCCCACACACACACACACACACACATAAATATGCAATTTTTGTGGAAAAAACCGAAACCCGCAAAGTAAACGATGAGAAAATATAAAATGAAACGTAAATAATCAAAATTCAAGAGGAAAAAAAGGACAAATTGAGGTTAGGTTTTAGGTCATTCAAAATGTACAGTCACGTCAAAAACAAATAACAGAAACAACAAACCACCACCAAACAACAACAACAACAACCCACAAACAGACATCTCATTAGCGCACTACAATGAAAAAAAAAAACAACAACAACAAAAACTATCGAAAAAAAAACTCTATACATATTTATTTTCTTGTCATAATCTATAAGTATATAGATATATATACATAAAATACACCTGAGGTGATCTAATCTAATCTAATTTAATCTAATCTGATCTACACCTTCTTTTTCTCTAAAAACAAAAAAAAAAAAAAAACCAAAATTAAACAACAACAACAAACAAAAACTCACCAAATAATGCGCGTTTCACATACGTAAACAATTCGCCGTCTTCGTCCTCGTCGTCCTCGTCCTCGTTGACGTTTTCGTCGTTATCGTTGTTTCACTTTTCCACTGTATTGCTGTCTCTTTCTCTCTCTGTCTTTTCTTTTCTTTTTTTTACACGCATCTTTATCTCTTCTGTCTCTCTTTCTACCTATATATGAATCTATCTCTTTTGTTTGTTTTCGTTTTTCCCCACACATCTATCTATATCTGTCTCTCTCTCTCTCTCTCTCTATCTATCTATCTCTTTCTTACTTACACTCTCTTTATGTTAAACTTACAAACACACACACACACACACACACACAACGAAACCGAAACGCGTTTAACCGTATCCGTAACCGTAACCGTAACGATTATACGCCCACTCGCTACTCGCTACTCGTTACTCGTTACTTTGTTACACTGTCCAAAACAGCCGAATTGCAAACAATATGCAAACAATATTGGCAACGCGTTTACAATTTGGAGGGCGATAAATTTGATTTAGAACACGTGCAGAAAGTCAAGGCACAAGAGGTAAATTTCCCAAAACACACACAAAATTTATTTGCCCAAAATGCACCCAACGAAAATAAACAAAATACCAAAAAAATTAAAAACAAAACGAAAGCAAAACGATTCTCAATTATCCAGGATAACTTTGGTAACAAATCAAAGTTTCTATAGCCAAGCACAGTTTCAGCTTTAATTATTATCCAAAATTATCCAAAGATCCTTCAATCCTTTAAAGTTTTTCAAACAAGAAGAAACGAATTCGGAAATGCATTTGGCAAAGATTTTTCCACTTTTTCCCCAGTACAATTAGATCTCTGTTTTCCGATCGAGTTGAAACACATACTATATATACATATATGTATATCTATCTATATATCTGGCATTTCTGTGCCTGGCTATACCAAAAACAAAACGAAACCAAAAATCGAATGTTATTTTACTTCTTCCTTAAATGAACAATATTGAAAACAAACAAACAAACAAACAAAAAAATAATAAGATTTGATATGATATGATTACGTTTTTATATTTACCTATTTCTTATTAATACTTTAATTTCATTTATATATATATATATATAGTTTTTTGATATTGTTTTTAACTGCGCTAAAACTAAGTACAATGAAGCAACTCGAAAAAACAAAAACAAAACAAAAAAAAAAAAAAACGCAATCGTAAGATTATCGGCGTGTGCTTTGAAAAATGAACAAACAAAAGATAAACCGAGTGGTGGTGGGTGGAGGCAATTTCCAAAGATGATCAATATTTTGTATGAAACATTGGAATTTGGCATTGAGATTTGAAAGTCTTTTGGAAATCGCCCTGCCTAGGCCGCATCCCTATACGCTATATACATACATATATATCTACATATATATCCTTTAAATGGAACTTTCGAACAATCAAACAATTCTTTTTCAATTAATCGTCACATTGTGAACTAAACCCCGAATAAGAACAACAACAACAAACAAATGAAGCTAAACACCAAATAAAACGAATAAAAAAATAATAATAATTAATTAAAAAAAAAAAAGAGAAAATTACAAAAATCAAATCAGATTTTTGAGTCTGAACCATTTGCCTTCTTTCACTTTTACTCAAAACTTTCCCTTTCTCTCTCTCTCTCTCTCTCTGTCTCCTTCTCTCATTCTCTGTCTGTCTTTATCTCCTTGTGTCTCTTTCTCTGTCACTCAGAACTCAAAAAACCGAAACTCAAACAAGAACACATAACATCTAATGAAAGCATATATGTAAAGAAATGATATATGTATGACAATGACTACGAATATGATAATATATCCGACATATACATGTATGTATATACATACATACATACATATATATGATCTATTAAAACAAACCGCATAACTAAGAATAAGAATACAAATTATCCTTCTTCAACTCTTTCAACTTCATGTATTAGTAGTTAGTGATTTAAATTTTAAGACCAAAGATAAAAAAAAAAAGACCCACAAAACAAACAACAAAAAAAAAAACCCAAAAATCGAAACAAAAATCTGCTAATTTTGCAGGCGAATTGCAAGAGATTTGCGAAGAGTATTACGAGCGTATGTATATTTGTGAAGGCCAGAAATGGGATCTGGAATACGAAGTCAGGAAAAAAGACTGGGAGGTACTGCCAAAAATTTTAATATCACAAACAAAACTCTGAATACAAAAGAACAAGAAAATTTGACTTCAGACATACATACATATTTATATGTAACGTTTTTTTTTTCCGTTTAGTTTTGCATCAATTCTCTTACTTCTACTATAAATGTTTTGAATATTTGTCTACTTTACTTACTTTACTTTTGTTCCATATCATGTTAATCATATGTTTTTTTTTTTTTTTTTTTTTAACGGAATACACAAAAATCTTTACCACAACAACAAAATCTAATTCAAACGATGAGATGAAAATTAAGAAAACCTTTTGAGAGACTTCAACATAAAAAACATATTTAGTGTCTGTTCATTATGATAATCCGCCTTCAAATTGTCCGATCCAAAATTTTCACCACTTAAATTATGTAACTAAAAATACTCCTAATTGTTTATACAAGCCTTTCGTATATGAAATCTGTCTTAATATCTAAAATGCATCGATTATTGGATCGATGATCTCTATGGTCTCTCTTTTGGTGATTTTATTAAGTAATTGCTCATCGATTACGGACAAAAACACAGACACACACACACAGAAACATACATACATCCACACACAAGCAATATGTCAAATAGTAGTCGTATGTTAATTAGTGAGTTTTCTTTTTTTTTTTTTTTTGCACAAAAGTTCCAACAAACATTAGCAACAAAAAAAAAAAAAAAAATAGTTTGAGATTGTTTTGTGTTTTATCTTTATTCTTATTGTGTCGCTGCATCCTCTCCAGTCAACAAAAACAACAACCTCCAAACCTATGCATATGCATATGTATACAAATCACACACACACACACACACACACCAAACAAAGCAGACAAATTGCATGGAAAAACTCTGCATGTGAACGCTGATAAGTAGGCAATGTTTTTTTTCTCTTTGCATGCATGGCAATACCTAACGCCCTCCCCCTTGTCCAGCAACCATTGACCACTGCTCACTTGCCGTTACTCCATATCTCTCGTTCTCTCTCTCTCTCTCTCTCTCTCTCCCTCTCTTGATATACTTTTTTTTTATTGTCTGCTCTATATATTTATATCTCTTTCTCTCCATTTCTAAGTTGTCTGTCTCCAGTTTCTCTCTTACTCTCTCTCTTACTCTCTCTTTTGGTATCAATTTCTTTCGTTCTAACTTTAATTTAAGTTCCTCCAATTGTGTAAACCAAAAAACAAAACTGTAAAAAGTATCCAAAGAACAAAAAAAAAAAAAAAAAAACCAATCCAAAATTGAAGAGCATAAAACAAAAACAAAAAATAGAAACCAATATCCAAAAAAAAGAAAACAAACAAAAACCAAGCGTCGATTTACTTGAGCCAGAGCTTCGAAACCAGCCTAATAATAATATTTATAATAATAATAATAATACTTAATAATACTTAATAATAATAATGCTAGAAATTGTTTCTTTGCCCACTAAACGTTACACGTACCCGAACAGGAAAAGTAAGCAAAGAAAAAGAAAAACACAAAACAAGCTAAAATTGACAAACAAAAATACAAAAAAAAAAAAAAAAAAAAGCAGAAAAAGAAAATATACTTTTTTTTTATTTTCTCAAGCAAATGCAACAAAAGAGAGCAGTACCTCGTGCCCAGTCCAGTCTAATGTAGGATATAACAAATTCATAAATACATACATATATATGTACCCACATTCAAATAAAATATATATCTATATATACAAAACTCCATCAGCTGATCGATAGATCGTCTGGATTGATCGTACGATCTGTCAGCTGTTGTTCCCATTCTTCTGTTGCCATTCCAAAACTCGTTTAGTTTTCCAGCACTCAATATAGAAATTTTTTTGTTTTCCGTGTCCCAATCAATCAATCAATCAATCAATCAATCACTGTGATCAAACAACAACCAAAACTCTATATATCTACATATATGTACATACATACATACATATGTGTGTGAAACTCAATTCTCAAATATATATTCTCGTCTATCTATATGTATATATGTATAACAAAAAGTTAAACCAAAAACTGAACAATCACTATAAAGCATTAAAGCTATAAGCAAATCGACATTTGGATGTTATGCTGTTCAATTTGACGTAAAGCAAATGAAAAACACAAAAACAAAATCAAAACCAAACCAATCCAAAAAGAAAAAAGAAAATTTCCAATAAAAACCAAAAACTGAATATCAAAATTCCAATATCAATTATCCAGAGCAAAAATCCACTCCCGATAAAATTACTTGGCTAATCGCATCGCATTGCATCGCTCTGCCCGCTCGCTCGAAAGCATTTTTCAACTTTTTCTAATGGCATGCTAAATATGCTAAAAAACAAAAAAAAAACTATAATAATAAAATCTAGAATATCCTTTATCTATATCTGTGTAAAAGGCATGCCAAACTAATGACTCAAAAACTTAATCCTAATTAAACAAAACTTACTTGAACTTTGTACTAACTGTAAGATAAAAATTTACTTCCAATACCCAACCCAAAAATGATGCTGTATACTCTATGAATGGAAAATTAACTTGTTTTTCTTTTTTTTTTTAACTATCTTTTTTCGTCATCCCAAAAAAACAAAAACAAATAAACAGATCAACGATCTCAATGCCCAAGTTAATGATCTTCGCGGCAAGTTGTAAGTACTCAAATGGAATTCTCCATATATAGACATATATTCCATGACTTTTATTGATTTATAGCGTCAAGCCAGCCCTGAAGAAGGTCTCCAAATATGAAAACAAATTCGCCAAGCTCCAGAAGAAGGCCGCTGAGTTCAACTTCCGCAACCAACTTAAGGTGGTGAAGAAGAAGGAATTCACATTGGAGGAGGAAGAGAAGGAGGTAAGTTTTGAATTGACCAAATCAATTGTATAGACCCTAAACAGAATCTAATATTTATTTTTACAATTAAAAAAAACAATCTATAAACGAAAAACAAACTGTAAACCAATTAGAAAAAGATAAAAGATGCCGCTGTGCTTAAGCAAGCCAAAAAGTGTAAGGAATAAAAATGAGTGTGCCCCCCATCCTCCCCAGCTCCAGCAACTTTGAACACGTTCACCTTGCACCAATTGTGTGTGTGTGTGTGTGTTCTTTCTCTTTCTAGCTCTCTGTCTCCCACTCGTTATTCTTTATGTATATGTAAATAGCACATTTACGAGCACAAGATACCAACAAAAAAAAAAAACCTTTCACTATCAATTTTGTTCAATCAAATGTGATATGGCACCTCAGTGTACTCCATCTGTCTATCTTTGTGTTTATCTCTGTCTCTGTCTCTATATCCTTAGAGTTTACACCAAATGTAGTTTAGTCCTTGGCACCTGTCTAGAGTCTAGAATGTTATGTGATGAATGTTTTTTATGAAATTCGTATACAATTTTATTAATATATATTTTCTTGCTTTCTCTCTCTCACTCACTCTCTCACGCCATCGCTATCGTGGAAAACATGATCATCTCTATATTGCCAATGAGCAGAAGAAACCCGACTGGTCCAAGGGCAAACCCGGCGATGCCAAGGTAAAGGAGGAAGTTGAGGCCGAAGCTTAAGTGTCCCCGTGACCCGTGACTCCCGCCCTTAAAAACAAAAACACAATTCAAATTTAAATTGAAATTATTTCTACATCAAATACCAAATATATTTAAATATCTGAATGTCAATTTAAACCAAATAAAATTTATACTATATATATATATATATATTCTATATATATCTCATCATCATATATATATATATATGGATATATATATATATATGCCATCTGAATGCAATGAAATCAATAAACAGCAGCAACATCTGAAACAAAAAAAACTAAAAAAAAAAAAAAAAAAAAAAAACATAAAAAAAGAGAACCAAATCAAACCAAAGTCTAGAAATAATTCAAATCAGTTCAACGATTTTGATTCTGACACACATTTTGAATGAATTATTTAATTATATATGATTACCTACATATTTTCAATTAATTACAAATTATATTTTTTAAATGTAAATTAAATTAAAAACATAAACAATGAAAAACAAAAAAAAAAAGAACAAACCTCTTCTGCATGTGACGAACCTGCGATGAATTGAATGAATGATTGTATGTACATAGATGTAGATGCCTTTTAGCACAATTATTCCTAGCATTTGCACCACCTGCATCATTGCACCACTGCACCACCTAGCTCTCTTTTGCTCTCTCCTTCTCAAAGTTCACCCAGGATAAAAATGGGTAAATTCACATCGTTGATTTGTGCTCACTTACAGGAAACAGCGCCAGAGACTCCAACTCCAGCTCCAGCCTGAAATTCAACTTGAATCTTTACGAATCTTGATACAATTGTCTTATTCAAATTGTTTCCTTTTGTGTATATTATTCATTTCAATTATAAATAAATCAAAAACAAAATGCAGTAATTGCAACAATTTTATTATAATTATTATTATTAATCAACAAACCCTATGGTTATTGAGCAAAACAATTTTACCACGGCAACTGTTGGCCATCATATTGATAGAAGCCGCCATTATGCGTCTCGCCCATTTGGATGAGGGTCTGCACCATCTGCTCGGTGCTGGTGGTCACATCCAATGGGGCACTGCTGCCACCCATGTCGGTGCGCACCCAGCCAGGATGCAGGCTAATGCACATTATTTTCTGAGCCTGCAGATCGATGCTTAGCGATTTTGTGGCAGCATTCAATGCTGCTTTTGATGTACGATAGCCATACATGGCACCCTGGACATTCGATTGTATGGAACCCAGAATGGAGCTCATATTTATAATGGCTGCCCGTCCCACACCCATTGGCTGATCCTCATTGGCCGTCGAGGCCTTCTTCAACAAGGGCAAACAGGCTTTGGCCATCATAATGGGCACCACAGTGTTTGTCTGCAGGGTGTCCAACAGATCCTGATGCTTGGTGGCGCCAATGCGTACCGATTTTGGTGACACGCCAGCATTATTAAACAGCACATTTAGTCCTTTGTCCTTGGTAATCGCTTCAATTTCGGCAACCAGCTTGTCATAGGCATCAAAGTTCCTAAGATCTGAATGAGGGGAATGTGATAAAGTAAAACAGATCCAAATTCATCTAATTGAGTCTGCTTACTTACCTATCTCGAGGATATGTATATTTGAATACTTTCTCGCCAGATCTTGCAGCTCCTGGAAAAATCAAGAACATTTCTCAAAAATGATTCACTCACAAGATGCATATATTCATGATGTTGCAAATATTTTGCAATTGTTTTATTGTGTAAAACTTTGCTGTCACTCTGTTGTTAATAAAACGACAAAAACTCTTAGAAATTTCTAGGTCACAACGATGAATTTGAATTTCAAATGAAACCGCAATTAAATGACCAGTCCAAATCAAACAGCTGATATCTAGAGTAGCCAAGCAATTTTCTTACCGCTTATCTGGCATAATCTTTGTGTCGACTAGCTGGCCACACTAAAACCGAAACGGCGTACAAAAGGCAATTGCAAAAACTCGACGCCGCTTATTTCGCATTTGTGTTTCGCTGGCGTTAGAGTTAACTTTAACCGATTTTAAATTTGCGCTATCGGCAACTGCTTCGGCACTACTTCAACTATATTAACTTAAACATTGTTGTTGCTCTTTTTTGTGATTTCCCCATCACTCACTCAACCGCCGTCTGTCTTGCTAGCAACGTGCTGTCACTGTGATTTACCAGCAACAACAACTCCTGCTACTTATCCTTTTAATTAGCCTTAACCGTTTGGAGCACTTACAACAGCGGCAACAACAACAACAATATAAAGAAATACAAAACATGGCGCCCGCACAAGGTAAGTGGCAAATTTTTTTCAGGGTTTTGGTTTGTCTTAGTGTTTTGTAGTTGTTGCTGTCTTGTCTCTATTAATGATTATGATGATGATGTTGGTGATGAGTCAGCAGCTTGGTGACTAGAGTAAAATAAAACCAAAACTTACCGTTGCCTGCTCCCGATTGCGGCATGTGGTAAATAAATGCTGCGGTGGCTGTGGCAAAGCGTTCAAAGCCTTGACTAGGCCCAGGCCCAAGCCTCTATTGCAGCCGGTTATCAGAATGGAGTTCATTTGTGACCGAAACTTGATGTTCTCTCTTCTGTAGTGGGAAACGAAATCTAATCTTGAGATTAGGCCACAACTAGTAATATAATGTGTTAACTAATAGTGGTGTGACTGTAGCTGCAACCGCTACGAACTGCGTGGGGAGAATCAATTTGGCATTTATTATATTAATTGCTGGTTATCTTTCTCCCACAGCGACCACTGCCAGGGTTGTCGATATGTGTGCGTGTGTGTCTGTGTGTGTTTGTGTAAAAAGTTATCGATGCTTGCAAAAGAAATTCAAGGAAAAGTAAAGTAAAATTCAAATAAGGGAAACTATCAAGAATTCCAATTAGAAATTAAAACATGGCCTGCTCTTTGACCAGCAGTCCAACAAGAATAACAACAGCTTAATATTAGCTGATTTTGTATGGCAACCCTGTTTAGTCAGAACCAACTGTTGCATGCCAAATGAATTGGATTCGTAAATTAATATATGTTAATTTATAACTGGAATTCAGCGTTTATAAAAAACAAAAAAGACAAAACGGCGAACAATACATTTTTTTTGCCTCTGCAATTATTAACTGAAAATATATTTGCCCATATCACATCATCGTCTTCCACCGCATCAACTCTGCGGTGGCTATTGCCAGAGTGCTCTCTGCTGTTGTTACGTAGTCACCGCCGCCGCCGCTATCGGTTCGTTTGTCTCTCACCACTTTCGTTGCGTCTCTTTCTCCGTCAGTTTTCGAACAAAAGTATATTTGGCAGTGTAACTTTGTTCACTGCGCGTTTGGAGAAAAAGAAATTGAGTTTCTAATATTTTTTCGTGGCAATTTCAGTGTGTGAATTCTTCTTGGTTGTTTTTTTTTCCTTTTGCCTAATTGTTGTTGGAGGTTGTAGCAGCACGCCACAATGTCGCTCACTTTGTGGAATTCGAGATTTTCTGTAACGCTTGTGCGCCGCCAGTATTCAACGATATTTACGTCTGGCCCCAGTAGCTCACACTACAATTATTACAATACAACACAAATAACAAATTCAAGTTCAGATTTCTCACCACATCATCATCAACAACAGCAACAGCAACAACAACATCAGCAACGCCGCTATTTGTTTACCGCTATGAAACGCAACAGCAATAAAGGAACCGGATTAGGGTCCCAGAGCCGTGGCTCGCATGACAGCGGCAATAGCCTAGGAACGGCGGGAGGAGGTGTTGGTGGTAGTTCAACCAATGTACCCCCATTTACCCATCCACATTGCGATCGGCAAGCGATGTACGCTCAGCCGGCACGAATGTTTAGGGCTACCAGAGGTAAGTACGAAGGCGGCAACTCTGGCAAAACATTCGAGAAGAAGAGAAGAACCAACCACCTACAACTACATTGGTTAAAACTTTTAAAACTAATCTTGGTTGTCTTTACCTCCCTCCTTCCCGCACCCACGCACACACAGAACCTTTACTCTGTCATTGTATACCTTGTTATCGGCGGCTGATTTACCATATGTCTGGCACGTAGAAACTTAAGGTGACTTATGGGAACACCATTAGATTTTTGTGGTGGGGGCGGCGAGGGTTTTATGTCCAATTTTGCATTGTCATGTTGCCCTTGGCAACACATAGTTCTAAACCGACACCAAAAGGGTATGAGATGGTGTGGGGGTGGTGGGGGAACTATTCTAATAACACGATCTCTCCCTCACCCCCTCTCTCTTTCTCTCTCTCTATCTCTCTCTCTCTCTGGTGGAATGTTCAAGAAATGAATTTCACCATGGTAATAGTGCATAGTTGACTTGACTTATCTCCACAGAACCAATAACAACAATAACAAATTGCGTCATCATGATCATCGTCATCATAAAACTGCAATAATCGTGACGACAAATACATGATTTTTATCGCTTAGAGAAAATTAATATATTAAACATTTTAGGAACATGGCCTAAACAAAGAATAAACCACCAGCCATTTGATTAGATTTGGGATTAAAAGTACATAGATAAAGGAGGAAACTATATACTCTATTAACTGCCGATAAAATCCATTATGATGGTCATAAAACACTTCTCGATCATTCGTTTTTAAAATGCATACGTAATCAATATTACGAAATAAGCCGAAGTGAACGATTTTGTTAAGCACTTTAGGATCCTTCATATGTACATATGATCGATCCTTTTCGTTTGAGTTCTTTCCATATTGAAATCAGATAAGACGGATATCCGGCAGAGTGTTCTGTTTATAATATTATTTTACGTACTCTTTTATGATGGGGCAATCGTCATTCAAGGTCTTCGATTTCGTAATTCAATAGTGGCCACACTTGTTCCGTGGTTATATCTTCTATAGTTACTAGAAACGTACTATTTAATTGGCCCACAGTGTGTAGTGTATCTATACACGTGTTTTTTGTGTTTGGTTTCGATTTCTGGGCGGTAACCATGGCGAACTACAACGACGACGACTACGACGGACCGAAACATATTGGGGTTGAAAGCACAAACCGCACGCCACAGTTGCCACCGTTAGATGGATGATGATTGCTCCAGTTTGATTTGCAGCCAATGTACATAATTAAATGAACACGGGACGGTGTCAAGGCGTTTCGGCGTCTAATCGCCAGCTCGTCATCTACATAAATAAAGGAGTTGAAAAAAATCAGATTGTTTGGAATCGTTCGGAGAGGGTTTCCATTAGTTGTTATCGTTGGCAAGAGGGTGATGCATCTGTTTGAGTTTGTTCCGGCCTCGGTGGCTGATCAAGAGCCTCCGACAGGGCGTAGTGTATACCGTTCTGCTTATTTGGATATACGGCTAAGACGTCAGTGTGAAAATCATCTCTCTTTCATGCCAATCTCTCTGATCACATTTGTTTGTTCTTCTTTACAGGTAACTATGATTATGACCTGGTTGTGATTGGTGGCGGATCAGCTGGTCTGGCCTGTGCTAAGGAGGCTGTCACGAATGGAGCACGTGTCGCTTGCTTGGACTTTGTGAAGCCCACGCCAATTGGAACCAAATGGGGTGTGGGTGGCACTTGCGTCAATGTCGGCTGCATCCCCAAGAAGCTGATGCATCAAGCCTCTTTGCTGGGCGAGGCTGTGCATGAGGCAGCTGCCTATGGCTGGAATGTAGACGACAAGATTAAACCGGATTGGAGCAAGTTGGTCTCATCGGTGCAGAATCACATTAAGTCTGTTAATTGGGTGACCCGTGTGGATTTGCGAGACAAGTAAGTACTACATTTAATAGATTGAGAAATCCTTTTATTCAAATGTGTCCTTTGACCGTTCTATTTTTACAGGAAAGTAGAGTATATCAATGGCCTGGGCTCTTTTGTGGATTCGCACACATTGTTGGCTAAATTGAAGAGCGGCGAACGCACTATTACCGCTCAGTCCTTTGTGATTGCGGTGGGCGGACGTCCTCGTTACCCAGAGATTCCCGGTGCTGTGGAATATGGAATTACCAGTGATGACTTGTTCAGTCTGGACCATGAGCCCGGCAAGACTCTGGTTGTGGGAGCTGGCTGTAAGTATTATCAATAGCAAGCCGCTTCACTGTAGCTAAATTTTGAATTTTCTCTGATTAGACATTGGCCTGGAGTGTGCTGGTTTTCTGAAGGGATTGGGCTATGAGCCCACTGTCATGGTCCGTTCAATTGTATTGCGTGGCTTCGATCAGCAGATGGCTGAATTGGTCGCTGCATCAATGGAGGAGCGCGGAATTCCATTCTTGCGCAAAACTGTGCCCCTGTCCGTTGAGAAGCAGGAGGATGGACGCTTGCTAGTCAAATACGAAAACAAGGAAACCGGCGAAGTCAGCGAAGATGTCTTCGATACCGTTTTGTGGGCCATCGGTCGCAAGGGTCTCGTCGACGACCTCAACCTGCCGAATGCCGGTGTTTTGGTGCATAAGGACAAGATCCAGGTGGACTCATTGGAGACCACAAATGTTGGCCACATCTACGCTGTCGGTGATATTATTTACGGCAAGCCAGAGTTGACACCCGTTGCTGTTTTGGCTGGTCGGCTGTTGGCCCGTCGTCTCTTTGCCAATGCCACCCAACGCATGGACTACGCCGATGTGGCCACCACTGTATTCACGCCCCTGGAATACGCCTGCGTGGGCCTCAGCGAGGAGGACGCTATCAAGACCTATGGCGAGGAAGAAGTGGAGGTATACCATGGCTATTACAAGCCCACGGAGTTCTTTATTCCCCAGAAGAGTGTGCGATACTGCTATGTGAAGGCTGTGGCCGAACGCAATGGCCAACAGCGTGTCTATGGCCTCCACTATCTGGGCCCATCGGCCGGCGAGGTCATCCAAGGCTTTGCCGCTGCCCTCAAGTCGGGCTTGACCGTCCACACTCTAATGAATACGGTGGGCATTCACCCAACCACCGCTGAGGAGTTCACCCGCCTCAGTATTACCAAGCGCTCCGGTCTGGATCCCACACCAGCTAGTTGCTGCAGCTAAACTGGATCTCCTCCAGCCAACACCCCAGCCCCAGCCCAAGCCCAATTCGCCACAACCGCAGCCCCAGCCCTTAGCGATAGAAAAAAAGTTTTAGCTTTGCTTTTAGTTTCGATCACATTAAGAACAACAATCAACCAACAGACACACACCAAAAATAGCTCAGAACCAGGAAAGGACAGGACAGTGATGGGAAATTGAAATAGATTAACAAATACAGGAATGGGAATGGGACGACGATAAGTTGACATGTGCGTGTGCCTGTGTGTGTATACGTCTATGTGGAGACTACGGGAGACGACGCAAAGCGATGGTAGACTACTGCTGGACTCCAGTGGAACTGGGGCGAATCTATCATCTATCTATCCATTCGGCATCCGCTAAATCGCTGCTACTGATCTTTTTGCCTCTGTGTGTGTTTGTGTGCACTTTTACCAAGCACTCAAAATTTGAAAATGAATTATGTTGAAAAGAAAAAAAAACAAAAATACTTACGATTATGAAAATGTCTAATTTGTGTATGGTAGGAAAAATATAATTTTTCATCCATTTACAAAAATGTAAATGAAAAAATACAAAGAGTATTCATTTTGTACAGAATAATGCTAAATTTAAGAATAG
Source organism: Drosophila tropicalis (assembly GCF_018151085.1). Classification (NCBI taxonomy): domain Eukaryota; kingdom Metazoa; phylum Arthropoda; class Insecta; order Diptera; family Drosophilidae; genus Drosophila; species Drosophila tropicalis. The sequence goes on along the minus strand of NW_027172602.1, from coordinate 3,808,281 downwards.
TTAACTGTAACTCTACGGATCAGATAAATATCGGAGTATTTTGCCACTTGATGCGAAGGATGTAAAGGGGGGTCTAATATCAGGACCAAAGCTGTGTAGCAGACCTTCTGCTAGTCCTAAGAAAAGCGAAATAGTTAAATTTGAAGAATTTCAATTCTAATGCAATCCGATTAAACTCATTTCCAAATGAGAGCCGTAAAGTATGCTAAGCAATTATTCAATATGAGCAGGATGGAGATATCCCTACATAATAGGTGTTTGCAAACATTTCGATGGATTTTTGTTTTATATTGTATTTTCTAGATCATATTTATTTGAATTTTTTCCTATATTTCTGTATGGTTTAATTGCTGGTATTTGTCTTCTTGTTTTCAACAATTTCAATAGCCATTTATAAAGTGTTTCAGTTACTCGCTGCTGCGCTCATAATTTGGTTGATCAAAGAGCAAAACATTTTAAACAAAACAAAAAAAAAAACGCATTAATTAATTGGTAGGTAATTTTTATATCATCAGATCAGAGGGAAATAGGGCCCAACTTAGATGGCCACACTCTGCTTGGCCTGTTCGTTTTGTCGCTGCTGCTTATTAACCGCCGATATGCACTTGGCCATTGTTGGCGATGCGCGCGAAACGGCATCGGTCATGAAGTAGTCACGCAGTTCCTTTTGTTTAACATCGATCGGACCGCCATTGATAGATTTACTCTGTACGAAGGGATAGAAAGAGAATGAATTAGTACTTTGTAAAAATATCTTTGAAAACTACTCACAATTGTGGCCTGTGATCCAGCCTCACTCAAGCTAGCCGGCTCCAACTCTCCCAGACGCGTCAAATGCGGTCCCAGATCCTCTAGACGTGAGCGCAGCTCATCCAGTGTATCATAGGGCAATGGAGTGCTCACCACCTCGGAGATGGCACGCAATATTTTCCAATCTTCGCGTGCCATGCCAGGCGGCGAGACAGCAGCCAAAGTCTGCTGTGGTCTACCCTCTGTATTGACATAGGTGGCCTGTTTCTCTGTGTAGGCCGCTCCAGGCAGAACGGCATCGGCAATGGAGGCACCGTTATCGCCGTGTGAGCCAATGTATACGATGAAGCAATCCTTGGGCAACTGTTCGCGGGTCAACTTGCCAGCATCAGCATTTAGGAGGAACAGAACCTTTGGTTGGGCTTTAATTACAGCCTCAACACCTGCCTGGTAGCCCACATCCAAGGCGCCAACCTGAGCGGCATTGTTTTGCAAAACATTGAATGGATTCCAATCCTGGCAACAAAATAAACATAGAGTTTAAAATCTGATTTGAAAAGCCTACAGAAATGAAATTGTCACTTACCTTCTTCTTTAGCTTCTGGCAATAGTCGAGAATGGTGGCATGAATGGCTGCTCCATCTGGACGCTCAAGCAGATCAGCACCAATGATAATGGCTGGCTTTTTGGCACCTTCCAATACCTTGGAGAAAGCATGCGAGCCGGTGCACACATCCTTGATTAGACTAGCGTCGGCACCAAGATTCTCGTGTTCGTATGACAAATCAATTTTGGGTCCAATGGAGGCAATCTGCAGCTCATTATGGACGTAGGCCTTGCGCAGACGAGTATTGACCAATGGGGCCTCGTAACGAGGGTTCGTGCCCACCAAAAGAACAGCATCGGCTTCCTCTAGGCCGGCAATCGTGCTGTTGAGCAGATAGTTTGCCCGCACATCTGAGCCGGCACCCTTGATGAAACCTTGTTCGGTGACCAGAGTTTCGCCCTCCAAGCGGTTAACCAGATCCTTCAGAGCCACCAAAGATTCCACATCGGCCAATTGGCCAGACACACCAGCAACCTGACCGTTGGCTTTCTTAATAGCCTTGGCCACTGCAATCAGAGCTCCCTCCCACTCTACGGCCTGCAGCTCGCCGTTGGGCATGCGCACCATGGGAGCCACCAGACGTTGGCGCTTCAAGCCATCGCAAGCGAAACGCGATTTGTCAGCCAACCACTCCTCATTGACATCCTCATTTTCGCGTGGCAGAATACGCAGCACCTCATTGGTTCGGGTGCTCACAACTATGTTGCTGCCCACAGCATCTAAGACATCAATGCTGCTCACCTTGCGGATCTCCCAGGGACGGGCGACGAAGCTGTATGGCTTGTTGGTCAAAGCACCGACGGGGCACAAGTCGATGACATTGCCCGAAAGTTCAGTAAGGAAGAGCTTCTCCACATAGGTGCCGATTTGCATGTCATTGCCACGTCCAGTGGTGCCCAGATCATCAACGCCGGCGATTTCGGAAGCAAAGCGCACACAGCGGGTGCAATGGATGCAACGCGTCATTATGGTCTTTACCAGCGGTCCAATATCCTTATCCTCGACAGCACTAAACCGGAAATACTAAAACAATTACAAATTCATTTGACAAAGCCTTTCGAAGTATCTACCGCTTGCCAGTGTAGTTGATGTCCGTGAAACGGGAACGATCCGAGCCGAAGGCCATGGCTTGATCCTGCAGATCGCATTCACCACCCTGATCGCAAATGGGACAATCCAATGGATGGTTCATCAAAAGGAACTCCATGACACCCTCACGAGCCTTGCGGGTGAGATCCGAATTGGTCTTGATGCGCCAACCCTTCATCACAGGCATGGCACAGGCGGCTACGGGCTTGGGACTCTTCTCCACCTCCACCAGGCACATGCGACAGTTACCAGCGACGGCCAGCCGCTCATGATAGCAAAAGCGTGGAATTTCCACACCAATTTGGGCGGCGGCCTAGACCAACACAAGATGTCGAATTACCAGTCCTGGCCTAGCTCTAGGAGGCAACTTACCTGGAGCACTGTGGTTCCTGGCAACACCTGCACGGGAATGTCATCCACAAACACCTCGATCTTCTCTGGTGCCTTGGCTGGGGTCTGCTGGGCAACGACGGCAGTGGTTCGCACCGCCCGGCTGCCGATTTGGATCTGATGTGTGGGTGAGCTCAAGGCGCCCAGCGCCTTCACCAGCGGTGCACGTATCATGGTATTTTCCTGCAACAGAAGTAAATGCCCAACAATTACATAAGTTCCAACTGTCGAATGCACCAAACGCTAGTCTTGATTGTTAGTGTTGGTTGATGTGTGCAGCAAGTCACAAAGCACTGGCCATATAAAGTAGGCGGCGCTATTTCATTCTCAATTAATTTCAATACATACAAATGCTGATTATCCAAAATATATTGAAAATTTACCTTTTTGGTCTCTGCTAAGTTACTAAGGCTCCTTTGCTTAATCTGGCAACATTGAGTGTACACTAGTGCTGCCAGACGTACATAAAAAGTTATCTCGTCTGTGGCATCAAATACTGGGAGTCGGCCTAAATAGGGGTAGTCGGATAAAGTAAAAACACATCAAATTATGCTACGGATTTTAATGTTGCCTATGTTTTGGCTTAAAACGTTTTGGTTGAAAGTCTAAAATAACGAGAACGAATTATACATATATTAGGTGAGATTACAAAATGCTAAATGACCCTTCACCCTTATAGGGAACACTGTTAGTTTACAATTCTGATAAAAATTTAACTGGATTTAATTTTGGAAAATTCCTAAAAACACTTAACTTTGCGAATCTCTGATTTTGCCAAATTTTAATTGATTTTCAAAAATGATTTTGCATTTTGATGTTTTTTATTTAAATTTTTAAATCTGACCTAATTTGGCTTATGGCTCCAGCTCTGTATATATGTAAAAGATCCAGGAAAATTGAAATGTTGTTTTTTTAACTAATTGTAAGTTACTTTAGCTTTAGATTAAATTGGTTAGTATTCTGTCTCTGTTGAGCAAAATGAGATCTGATATGTAAATAAGCTTCAAATAGACGTAATTTTATAATAGACATGTAAACAAATTATATAGAAATTCGATGTTCTTGATGTTTTAGCCCAAAGCTCCCACATAGATAGAAATAGAGTTAAATTCTTAGAAAGTTGGTAACAAAAGTCAGTATCTTTCTGTGATGATGATGAGGCAGTTTAATTTTTGACTTGATTATACAAATTTGTTTGAATCTCACAATCACATATGTATTTATAAAATGAAGATTATCACCACCTTAGGCTTATCCTGATAACACAAAGTTTTCCATCTACATATTTTGTTTTTCTAATCCAATTTTTTAATGTGTTTACAAATTGTGTTTTGGTTACAACCATTATGGCAAACTAATCGTACCCCATCAGTGTTCCAGCGTATTCCAAATCCACAACAAAAAAGAAAATACAAAAACAACAAAAAGGAAAAAACAGAAGAGAAAAAAACATTATGACGTACCCCGGGCCAACTTTTCATTGTTAATTGAGCGCGCAAACCTTTTTCAGGCCCGGCCCTGAATGATTGAGACGTGCTTGACTTGATATCTCTTGGCATCGCACATCGGAGACTGAGACTGAGATTGAGATTGAGACTGAGACTGAGGCCGAGACGGAGACAGCGATGCTGGCGTCTGTTGGCTGTCTCCGTGCATTGCTCTTATCTTGTATCTTAGTTTTTTTTTTTTTTTAATTTTTTTCTCCTTTACATTATCGCTTTGTATCTACTGTTGTTGTTGTTGTTGTTGTTGTTGTTGCTGCTGCTGCTGCCACGCTCCAGACGTGTCGCCACAATTTGCCGCCAAACGCCGACATTGGCTTGGCGCCTAAAAAATCAAACAGGGGCCCCCCGCTTACACAAAATTGTTGTTTAAAAATAACGTGCAACTGCCACAATGCAGAGAGGAACCACAACAACAACAACATCACTCGACGTGGACAGGCAACAACAACAACGCCAACGACTAATAATGTGATTTGTTCGTGGCCATGGCTATTTTCGTGCCATCGTCGTCGGCGTCATCGTCGTCTTTGCCAATGCCGAGCAAGTTGCGCATGCTCCCAGCTGCCATGCTCATCCATTGCAGATCCCCAAGCTCCTTTTTCCTGTAGTCTGTCTGTAGTTTTTAGTATGTGATAATTTTAAACAATTTACTCCCCTTTTTCGCTATTCTGTTGTTCTCATTCTCATTCTCATTCTCGTTCGTTGTCGTTGTCGCTGATGCCTTCTGGCACATTCGTGGCATTTAACGGTGTCCTTGATTGTTATCCCCTTTTGATCCCTCCTACTCCTCGTGGTCTCATGCTCCTCTTCCTCCCACTCTGGGCAAGGTGCGGACACATACATACGTACATACAAATACATATGTACATATGAGCTTGATATGATTATAATTATAATTATATGCCTCAGTAGTTGCAGCAGTCATCTCTCTGTCTCTCTCTCTCTCTTGGCAACTAGTTGGAATTATTTATTATTTGGGGATTACAGTGGAGGTCAGTTCCGGATTAGCAAATGCCTAGGGCTCTCCCCGTTGAGATGATCACTTTATTTAAATTAACAAAAATTGACAACAAATTTTATTCAAAAATTCTCAAAAACTCTTAACTTTGCCTAACTGAAACTTTGTCAAATTTCAACCGATTTTCAAAAGTGACATCTCATTTTGAAGCTTTTGTACTTAATTTTAAATTGAAATGTTAGTCAGGCTAATATCAAGTTAGTTTTTCAAGTTGGAACAAATAATCCCAAAGAACAGCCAAAATACTCCAATAAACCCAAATTTCATGAAGCTCTAATTTGGTCAATTTTTGAAGTATTTCAAAAATTCATGTCTTTATTTTCAAGTTGGAATATTCTCTTTCGATCTGCATTCAAATCTTGAGTACTAAATTTTTTGTGAATTTTCGCAAAAATTGTGATGTATACATCATGATTTTTTTCAAAAATCGGATAAAAATTAATTTTTCCAAATATCCAAACATTTAATGCCATTTGAAAATTTGATAAATTTCCATTTAAATGATATATAACTTTTTGAAATCGGTTAGAAATTGACTAAAATATAGTCTGAGGAAAATTAAAAGTAGAATAACCAAAAATTTATGTTTAAAAATTCCAAAAAATATGAAAAACATTATCTTAGCGAATCTTTTTTGATCGGATAACTTACTATGTTACAGGCTCTGCCCTGAGTTAGTCCGCCCCTGGTGGAGGCTCATTTTATGGGGGGAATTTTCTAGGGAACAATGACTAAATTAAAAAAATATTGAAAAGTTTCTATAGAAATCTTAGAACTTTTTAATAAGTTGAAAAGTTTATGTGTGAGTGTGACTTTCTATGGAAAGAAATTTTACGAATCTTCTTAATGTTCCAAAGTTGACATCATCGCAAATTGTGATTGATTCTCTGGAACTTCCTTGCCTTCCCCTTTCCTTTCCTTGTCTGATCACTCTTGTCTTTCATAGTTAGATGAGCCTCTAGAGTAGTTTGTGTTGTTTTTGTTTTAGTGGTCAACCAGATCCAGTCCACAGGGTCACTGTCAGCAGCGGCAACATCATTTCCTTTGGGCCTCTGGGGGTCATCATAAAGCAGTTTTGGGTTCGGCAACTAGACGACGCCACAATGACGACTACAACGACGACGACGACGACGACATAGTCACCAGCCGGCTGGCTCTCTCGTATCTGCACAATCAAATCTTTTACCCACTTCCATTCATTTGCGTTGTCGGCGTCATCCGCTGGCAGCAGCAGCAGCAGCAGCAGCAACAACAACAGAATATCTCACTCGGATCGGCTCTCTGCTCCGCTCAGCTTCGGCTCGACTTCGACTTCGACTCTTGACTCTTGGCTGTGTGGCTATGTCTGGGTATGGGTATGGGAATGGGTATGGGTATGGGTATGGGTATGAGCACGGCTATGGGTATTGGGCTCCCCAATCGTGTGCTATGCTTTCCTTCAAATAAAACCAGTGCCGCTTTGCAATTTTCATTTAGTTTGAATTCGAACGGCGACTGCGCCGGCCCGTCCGTTGCCTGTGCCTGTGCCTGTATGTGTGTGTGTGTGTGTGCAGGTGTGCGTGTGTGTATGCGCGCGCGCGTGTGTTTGTGTTAAGGGTGTGTGTGTGTGCGTGTGTGCACCCGCAATCGACGTAATCTGAGCCGATCAATTGCATTCTTTTCGTGCATTTTTTGTTGTTGTGTTTCTTTTCTCTTTTTTTTTTGATTTGATTTTGTTTTTGCACAACGCGCCAAAAACGCCAAAAAAAAACAAGGCAAAAAGTCCATATAGTGCCAACGAAAAGTATATCAATACGAAAATTGTTAATAAATCCAATCGATCGACTTGTGAAATCGATCAAAACTATTGAAACAAAAAAAAAAAAAAAACAAAACATAAAAAAAAAAACAAAACCATTTTGTATTCAGTTTTTCGTCTGTTACCTGACATCATCTCCATCCGCCGTTGCTGTCGTCTTCATCATCATCGTCATTATCATCACCCGGCTGCCTTTGCCCCCTTTACCCGTAGCCCGTTGCCGTCGGCGTTTTTTTTTTTTTATTTATTTTTTTATTTGCGGTTGACACTTTGTGTGTGTGTGTTTTTTTGGTTTTTGCGTGTGTGAGTGTTTTTTTTTTTTTGCGGGCTTCATCATCATCATCTTCCATCCATCGTCATCTTCCGATCCATTTCGATATCGGAATCGGCGGCGTCATTAGCTGAGGTGAGTGTTTGGGCCCAATTATCACATTAATCAATAATCAAGAGAAATATCAGATTATATACTTAAATTGGAGTATTAAATGCCAAAAGGATAACCAACTAGGAGTTGGTATTAGCTCTTACATATATCTCTTACCACTTTTACATATCTAATTCAATGCAAAACTTTTGAATCTATCAAACAGATAAATTTGATTGAATAAGGTACAGGTAAATACAGTGAAACATCGTTATAACGAATCTGAAGGAAGGGTGCCATCAAATTTCTTTGTTTTGTCTTTTGATAAGAACGATTTAAGCCAGGCTAAGCAAGGGCTTAATAGACTGATATCTCACCGATTACAAATAATAGTTAACCGTTTAGTTTAATCGCACTTTAGTATACGTTAAAATGGCATCCAAACACTGAAACGTTTAACAAAATTAGATTCAATTTAATTGTTTCTAAAAATCACGACTTTTGGCAAAAATTTTAGCAAATTGGAATCCATTTGGGAAAAAGTGAGGGAGCACTTTCTAATAAGAAAACAAATACATAAATTCGGATAAAAATCAATCATAATATGGCTAACTAAGAGATTCACAAGGTTACGATTATTCGAGAATATTTGAGAAATTTTCCAAATAATTTTTCATTATGTCACATTTTTCCTCAGACTATATTTTCGTCAATTCCCAACCGATTTCAAAAAGTTATATATCATTTAAACGGAAATTTATCAAATTTTTAAATGGCATTAAATGTTTGGATATTTGGAAAAATTAATTTTTATCCGATTTTTGGAAAAAATCATGATGTATACATCACAATTTTTGCGAAAATTCACAAAAAATTTAGTACTCAAGATTTGAATGCAGATCGAAAGAGAATATTCCAACTTGAAAATAAAGACATGAATTTTTGAAATACTTCAAAAATTGACCAAATTAGAGCTTCATGAAATTTGGGTTTGTTTGTTCCAATTTGAAAAACTAACTTGATAATAAGCCTGACTAACATTTCAATTTAAAATTAAGCACAAAAGCTTCAAAATGAGATGTCACTTTCGAAAATCGGTTGAAATTTGACAAAGTTTCAGTTACGCAAAGTTAAGAGTTTTTGAGACTAGAAATTTCCCGAGTTTTTATTCGATTGTTAATAATTGTTGAAAATTGTTTAAGTTTAGGGAATAAACAAATGAACTGAAATGAAAAAATTGTCAGAATTAATGTTGTTATGCAATTTTAAGGCACTCTTAAGGCTTATATGGAGGAGTAAACCTTAGAGCAGGGCCGCAGAGAGGAAATCAGGGCCCGGGGGTAACCATGTTCGGGCCCCCTACTTCACTTCAAATAAATCCGCTATTTTCGACTGTTATGTATCGTGGGCCCTTCTGAAAACTGCGGGCCCGGGGGGAAACCCGCCCATCTCCCCCCCTCTCAGTGGCCATGCCTTAGAGGATCAGATAATCCATATGCAGATCGATAAATACAAATTCTGTTTGACACGAATCAAAGTAGATATATCTCATCTGTGTCGTTATCTGATCCTCCTTTATATCCACCTTCATTTATTTGCACATTTGGAATCATTATGATTTATGTATTTTAATAGACCTAATAGACATGGATTTGTTTTTGTTTTCAGTTTTATTATTTCAATGCTTATCATTTTTCAAAACGTATTTTTTCAGGCAGACAGCAATTTTTGTTAAGATTTATTGCCTTGATTCTTGAGAAAAATGAAATCAGTTTTTTTTTTTTTTTGAGGATTTTGTTATTTCTCTGTTTTCGGTTATACAAGCTAATTTCCTGTGTGATCTCAGAATTGGAGAGATCGAGAGAGAGAGAGAGAGAAGAGAAGAGATAAAGAGGAACGGAAAAGCTTCTCAAAAGAAGCAATAACAAAGTTTCACAAACAATTCCCAAAAAAGGTCAAAAATTTTAGCTCTTAGAAGGGGAAACCAAATTGAAGAAATGATTTTGATATATGTATGTGTGTGTGTGTGTGTAACTATATATGTATGTATGTATATGCAGACGATACTAAAGAAGAAATCAGACAAAAAAAGCCCGTGCAAAATTTATGATCTGACGGGGAGTAAAAAGAGAGAAATTGAGCCATGGGCATGGGGGTCGGTGGACGGGGGTGTGTGTGTATGCCGGTTGGGGGAAGTCAAATAAAATAATAAATCGAACGATGTTGCCATAAAAATTCATTTTTTTTTTTCTCATTTCGGCCCACATGCCAACATACAAACGACGCGTCGAAGCGACACTAAAGAAATTAAAAAATGCCTCAAGACGACGACGACAACAACAGCAGCAACAACAACAACAACAACAACAACACTTTGGAGTGAAGTTTTTACAAGCAAACCGAGTGAATCCAACCAAAAACCCAACCCAAAACTCAAAAACACCAAAGCGACTGACTGACTTTACGTTAAAAGTTTCATTTCATTCATAAAAATTAAACAACAAAAACAAACTCAGAGTCTCTCTCTCTCTATCTCTCTGAGTGTGTGTGTGTGTGTTCCTTAACGAAACTTTAACGCATGAATGGAAAAAGATATGAATGAAATAAGCTAGCCTAGTCTGGGGTCTGGGCTCTCAGGTCTGTTGGGGTCTGACAGGGTCTCTATCTGTGTCTCTGTCTCGCTCTCTCTCTCTCTCTCTCTCTCTCTGTCTCTGCTTTGACTGGTAGGCGTACAAATTACTTTTGGAAGTGAAATCTTTGTTTTTTTTTTTTTTGCCAACCTCTCAGACTTGGAGTGTGTTAATGTGTGTGTGTGTCTTACCAACAAAAAAAAAAGTGGGAAGATGCCAAGACATACATATATGTATGTAGGAATCAAAACAATTGAGATCTATAACAAAATAAAAAAGTTGGTAAACAAATTTGGTCTTTGTTATTACCAGAAATGATATCATCATTAACAAAAATTTGTCAAAAAACAACAACAACAACTCGAGAAAATCCATCTTTGTCGCCTCTTCTCCGTCATTGTTGATTGATGAATGTATTTGAATTCAAATTCAAATCATGTTCATTCCAAATTGTGATCACATTCGTAAAAGTTTTTCTATACTCATTTTTGTTCCAACAATTTGTAAATTTTTCTCTCACTTTTTAAACGATCTTCAATTTAATTGAATTTTTCATAAAATGAAAGAAAGATAAATTTGATCTTTTTTTTAAATTTATAAAGTACTTTATTTTATTTCTAATATTGGTTCGAAAATAGTTTTAAAAATTAAGCAATTAATTTATTCTTTTGATTTTTATAAAATTTTCGACATTTTCGAAACACAAAGATATTTATTTTGAAAAGGATTAGAAGATCAAACTATACGAGAGTTTTTGAGAACTTTCCAGCCAGAATGCGTAACTTAAGATGGTATAATTTTAATATTAAAACGAATCACAAAGCTTTAAAGGAAAACAGAAGGAATATGTCAACAAAAGTTTAGTCAAATGAATGCCAAATTGCAAGATCTAAGGACGATTTGGAGGGCAGATACTTCCCCTGCTCCTTCAATGGCCAAAATGATGAAACAAGTTAGAATATATGTAGACATACATAGTCGTATATACATATGTATGTATGTATATTAGTTAGTTTAGTATATTATTTATTCTAGATTTCTAACTTTTTAAAATTAATTGGAATTTGGTTAAAAAAAGTTTAGGAATAACTTTTTTTGACTCCAAGTCGGCCTAATCCGAGTTTTAATACCCTTATAATGTTTTAGTTTTCGATGTTTACAATGTTTTTGAACAAACTGAATATATTCGAAACTTACAAAGAACCTTAAAGTTGGATCAGTTTTGATCAAGAAATTCAAAATAAGCCATAATGAATACTTTGAGTTAAGTTGAGTTTGTTCTCTATTATTATTATTAGTTATTTTAACTTTACTAAACTCTATTTCCGGAGCTCCATCTTGTAGGGAATTCCATCTAAATTTGCATAAAAGATTTAGATTGAGATTTTGGCTGAGATTTGTCTGCTTGAATGCTTATTATGAGAAAGATCTTCCTGATTATGATCACAACAACAACAAAAACCGAAAACAAAACAAAATAAACGTGGCTAATAAATTGTCGCACAAGTTGTTGACAAAACGCCAACGCCAAAGCCAATGGAAAACCACAATAGACAAAAAGAAAGAAAGAAATAACTAAAAACAAAAACAAAACTATAAAAAAAAATGCGATGAATATTACAAATCGTTTAAACTTTAAAGAAATTTTGTTGGTCTGAGATCATGTGTGTGTGTGTGTGTGTGTGGGGGAGGGGAAACGGAAACACAAGACATAAAGACTAAAGATCCTTGTTAAAAGAGATGAGGGCGGTTGAGGCTTAAGGCGAAGGGGGCAACGAACCAGAACGACTACTGACGAAGACGAAGACGACGACGATGATGATGATGATGATGATGATGATGATGATCAATAAAAAATTGAATGCAAGGAAATCAAAGAAGAAAATGCAATCAATTGCCTGACATTTAATGGAGGGAGCCGTCAACTGTGATTGATTGATAATTAAAAGTGGCGCCTGCCAGCCAGAGTCAGTCAGCCGATGCAGTGCAGCATAATGAATAGCACCAACACCAGCAACAACACCAACAACAACAACAACAACAAATCTATAGAGTTGAATTTATGATAATGTGGCGCTTGCTAATTCTCCATTTGTTGTTATTCATGTTCTTGTTTCTTTTTTTTTTTTTTGCTAATTCTAGGTACACACACACACACACACACACAGCGATATATGCAGCTAGATAGACAGATAGATAGTTAGTTAGATTTGCTTTCAAGTTTTGCCGTCAACATTTGTAATTAAATTGTATTTAGCATCTTTGAAATTAACTGCCAGAACTGGAAGAACTGGCAAACCTGGGAAACTTCAACACTCGAACTGAACTGGAACTGAACCACGAATATTATTCAAAGAGAAAACTAAATTCGACAATGACTCAAGAATTCTTAAGACTCACGACTCCTTAAATCCAATTTAGAACAAAAAGGATTCGAAAACATATTTTCCTCAGACTATATTTCGGCCAATTTCCAACCGATATCAAAAAGTTATATATCATTCAAATGGAAATTTATCATATTTTGAAATGACATTAAATGTTTGGATATTTGGAAAAATTAATTTTTATCCGATTTTTGAAAAAAATCATGATGTATACATCACAATTTTTGCGAAAATTCACCAAAAATTTAGTACTCAAGATTTGAATGCAGATCGAAAGAGAATATTCCAACTTGAAAATAAAGACATGAATTTTTGAAATACTTTAAAAATTGACCAAATTAGAGCTTCATGAAATTTTGGTTTATTGGAGTATTTTGGCTGTTCTTTGGGATTATTTGTTCCAACTTGAAAAACTAACATGTTAATTGGCCTGACTAACATTTCAATCTAAAATTAGCCATAAAAGCTTTAAAATGAGATCTCACTTTTGAAAATTGGTTGAAATTTGACAAAGTTTCAGTTAGGCAAAGTTAAGAGTTTTAAAAAATTTCGAAAAATTTGCTCAGACTGTCGGCATAGCGACATATCTCCGCCCAGTACATTTCTCCGGTGATCTGCGCGGAGATATGTCGTTATCCCCAGACTGTCGCCCCTAAAAGCGTAGGGCCCATTCCGACCCTGGATGTGGATTCGAAATCGGTTAAAATTCCACATTAACTTCAAAATTAAGCAAATCTTAATCCATATATATATTATTTTCAATTGATAAGCCAAAAATGGGTTTCCAAGAGAGAAAGAGAGAAAAAAAGGGAGAGCAAGAGATGATGAGATGATTAAGAACTTAAAACTAAAAACCGTTAAATGCTTTATTTCCTTGATTATTATATTTACCTTATAAACATTTTAGAGTTTACGTTTTTTAATCTTCTTTTTATCTCTTTTCAACTGACAATGACAATTCAATTCAAATTAAAAGTTAAGCAACTCGATTTGCTTTTATACTTTATAAGCCATCAAAATGGATCAGATCAGAATCAATGTATATATGCATATATACTTATATATAGGTAAAATCTTGGTGTCTCTCATTCCCCCTCGATGAGGATTCACCTTTGATTAAGGGCAATGAGTAAAACTTTCTGATTACCTCCGATGACTAAACGTTTCCTTAGTTTCGATTATTGAAGATGATGAAATCTGCCTAATCATCTTGTGCATGTGTGTGTGTGTGTGTAACATTTTGGCGCCATGATTATGTATGGATCGATGGTGATCGATCCCAAAAGGCTGATTGAATTTCAAATTTGCACATTTCGTTTCAAAATAGAAGCCCGTGTTGCCCTGCGGTTGCTGTTGTCGTTGCTGTTGCCGTTGCTGTTGCTGTTGCTGCTGCTGTTGGCCCAGCAATTTGCGGTCTGGCGCCAACAAAATTGATTGGCAGTTTGCTGACAACAAGAAATGGCCATGGGGCGGCTACTGAATTTAAGTGACACACACAGGACTTGAAAAGCAAAAAACCAAACGAAAAACCAAAAACCCGAATTATGCCATAAATTTCTTTGCGATCAACACACACACACACACAGACACACACACACGGATAGTGAACAAAAGAAACTAACTTCCAGACCATAAATAAAAGGTGATTTGCTTTTAGCATTTTTTGTTCCTCTTTTTCTTTCTTATTTTTTTTTTTTAGCACTCACGGGAGACAATGCTGAAATTTCAGAGAAACAACAAAAAAAACAAAGATACTGGCCATAAAATTAAGCAAATAATTTGAATGCGGCGCTTCAAAGACAACCAAGTTTTGGGTAGACTTTGACTTGAAGATGGAAATGGGATGGGATGAGGGAAGGGGGGATCGGGGAATGCTTGTATAGACTTGAGGGATTCAAATTTAGACTTTAAAGAGCTTTGTGTCTCTTTGATCGGCAGTCATCATGAACATTATCTAAGCCAGACGACAACTTAATTATTCAATCGGTTCGCCCTCTCTCTTTCGCTCTCCCTATCTTATCACGATTCTGATGATTTGTAATTTATGATAAATGCTGGCAATTCCATTAGTAAAATTAACAAAAAGCTCATTAGCTCAAAACCAAGCCCATCATCTACAGCCTTAAAGGTTAAACCTACTGGCAATGAATCATGGCTAAGTCCCATCATCTTCAGCTCATTGGAAATCCTTGTACAATTGATATTTGATAAGTTGAACATTTCCGATTGCAGGTCGCAGGATTCAATAATGCAATCGCCGCTGCCATGCTGCTGACACTTGAACGTCTGGACAACGGATAAAGGAGCTTTAGTTTTTGGGCCAATCGGTTTATCGGGAGACAAACGACAGAAGCGAGAGACAGAGAATGCCGAGCACAAGGCTGCTCGGTTTGTGGCTGTTCGTTGTTTGTGCTGCTGCCAGTCCAATTGGCAACGACTTTCAGCTGTATGGCATTCACAGCGATCAGCTGGTGGCTGGCCAGGGCGAGCTCGTAATACCGCATCGTGTGTATTCGAATGGTGTCTATATGACCAAAAAGTTGAGCTATTTCCATTCATATGATCATCGCAAGCATAGGCATAGACGGAGTCTACAAACGGACTACAAAACGAATGGGGAAGCGGCAACGGAAACGGATACGGAACCAGAACCAGAATTGCATATGCATATACCGCTTAGCAATGGAACTTTACATTTGGAGTTGACGTAAGTAGACAGAGAGAGAGAGAGAGAGAGAGAGAGCGAGAGAGGGGAGGGTTGATTTGATTTCCAATTTTAAATTCCTCATCGATTCCGTCAGAGCTCACAATTATTTTCTATCGCCACATTTGGTGGTGGAACGTCATCGTCGGGAATTGAGAACACGCTCGCATCTGTCTGACAAGCATTTGAATTGCCATTTCCATGGCAAAGTTCGTGGCGAACCGATGGCAAATGTGGCCATTTCCACCTGTGGGGGATTGGTGAGTGTGCAAGTTTGTTGCCTAAGTCTTTTGTTTAACATGTTCATTCGATTCCCTTGCCAGGTGGGTCACATACGTACGGCCAGCAATGAGTACTTTATTGAGCCATCCAAACAGCATACCGAACATCCCATCAATGGCCATCCACATGTGGTATTCCAACGATCCTCGGTTAGGCCAAAGGTAAGCACATCTACATATTGTTGTTTTTGTAAAGTATCTTTCTGAACTCTTGCAATAGCAGCACAAACGCAAGGATCATCACTACCATCATCTACCACATCATTATCATCATCAGGGAGAAGGCAATTGTGGCACTCGAGAGCCACGACGATCGGTGGAAACCCGCCTCGAATGGCAGTCACGTGGCAAAGTCAAAATCCAAGGTGGACGTCAGATCCGTCGCCATCGCCAGCATCATCAGCATCGTCAACGACAACGTCATCGACAGCACTTGCACACGAAATTCAAATACGAAACCCAATCTCAACGCTCCAGACGCTCCATTAGCAGTCCCCGTCATGTAGAGACTCTGATTGTGGCCGATGCCACAATGACGGCCTTCCACAAGGATCTGAATCGCTATCTGTTGACCATTATGAATATGGTATCGGCCCTGTACAAGGATCCAAGCATTGGCAATTCCATTGAAATTGTCGTCGTACGCATCATTCAGCTGGACGAGGATGAGACCGAACAGGAGCTAAATCTCACACAGAATGCCCAAAAGAATTTGGATCGCTTCTGCAATTGGCAACACAAACTCAATAAGGCCAATGACATGGATCCGCATCATCATGATGTGGCCATATTGATAACCCGTAAAAATATTTGCGGCAACAATTGCAAGTAAGCAAAGTTAAGATGGCTAATCCGGCACTGGGATTAGGGATGGATGGATCATCTGATCTTATATGTGTATCTTCTCCATTCCATTCTAGGACACTCGGATTGGCCAATGTGGGCGGCATGTGCAAACCGAGGCAATCGTGCAGCGTCAATGAGGACAACGGCATCATGCTCTCCCACACAATAACGCATGAACTGGGCCACAAGTAAGTCGACATCCACATCCACATCTCCATCCAGTTCGGTCCACATCCCAAATTCAAATTGAAAAGTCAGCGTCAGCGCTTCCGCTACAGACAAATGGCCACCTGTGGCGTTCAGGCAGATTATGGTGGCGGCCAACGCAAGATTTATGTCTCTACAAGCATGTCCCACATCTCCCCTCTCCACCCCTCCATGTGGAGTGTGCTCCAGTGTGTGTGTGTGTGTGTGTGTCTCCAGCCCAATTTAATTCGTTTAATGAATGAATCAAAGCACCACCAGCAGTTCCAGTGGCCAGTTAAGTGGACACGACGGATGCTTTGACACCTGCGTACGTGAGCGACACTTGCTCTGTGTGTGTGCGTGTGTGTGTGTATTCTGACAATAATCGCGCCTTCGCCCACAGTTCCCTCTCTCTTACTTGTCCCCCCATCCCACCATTTCTCTCCACCAACTGCAGCTCCATTCAAACTCAATTAGTCAAGCGTAAAGAGATATATGTAATATATATAAGTATATATACTTTTCGCAACAACAAGGGCTGGATCATAAACATTAATACCCATCACCATGTTAATCAGTGTTTATTTAGCATTGATCAGTGATCAGCTTAGCCAGAAACATCAACAATGTTAAGAAGTTTAATATTATTATCAACAATCAGCGCTTTTTGTTTATAGTTCCCAACTGGTTAACGCAATCAACAGAACAGAGAATAGAGGGCAAATATGAGTTTTTGAAATGTTTGCAAGAAACTTAGAAATTAGAAACAAAATGAAATCTTAATTCGAAAACTGTTTTGAAATTTAGGAGCTTTCTTTTAAACTTTACCCTAATCTACTTTACTTTCTTCTGGATCTTGGTTATATATATATCAGGTAGTTTCTAAGGTAAATATCTCTATTCTCTATTAGATCCCCAGCCCTAGCTTTTGAATACATTGAGTAGTTAGTATGTATGTAAGTAAGTAAGTATGTGGGATCCCCATATTGAGAGTGAGTGCTTGGTAGCCGCTGGCTGTCAGCATCGTTTCACGCCGCGTCTGGCCGTCAGATTGTCAGGTTTTTTTTTTTTATTATTATTTTTTTTTTTGCCGCACTCCATCGTAGGCTTATCTCGTTTTCGTGTTCGTGTCAAGTGGATTTTTGTAAAACGCCTTATATGTAAGCTCAGCCAAGTGCCCGTCAGTCTGGCATGTTTCTGTTTCGATTGACTCAACCGGCTACTCAATTCAATCGTCATCCCAGCATCAATTGTTGCCTTTTGTTGCCGTTGTGTAAGATCGCTTAGTTGGCTAGATCGATCGGACCTAGATCCGATCAGCACGTCAGAGTCAGAGTCGGCGTCGGGCATTAGCGTCAGGTGCTGGTGGTGGCCATTGATTTTGTTTTGTTTACAGATATTCCATCTATTCAATTTGGTTGTTTGTTTTGAATTAACAAGAAAACTACTTCCACACACACACACACACACACATACACAAATACAAATACAAATGCATATATTCTCATATATTGTAATAATCAGGTTTTTGACTCGCGTTCCGAATATGTCGCACAGTTTGGCATAAATTGTTTTGTCATTTGCAGTAATAATAATACGAGTAATCTGTGTATGTGTGTGTGTGTGTGTGTGGGAAGGAGGTGGGTTGTGGATAAGGGGGCTTACTATGCTTTAAGGGAGGAGGCAACAAGGCTGCATTGCACTAGTTAAGAGACCTCCCCCTGATTACCCGTCTAGACTCTGAACTTCTCATGAGATTTATCAAAATTATATAATGTGAATATGTTGTCATCCGATCTTCTTATTATCGTATCGTGTATGTTCAGAAGAAGATGATCATTTGTATTCCGAAGATTGACTTTTGAAAAATATCATTTGAATCCTTATTAAGATCATTGGATTATCCAACTTCTAGCGATTAGGTCTAATTGTTCATTCTATTCGGCAGTCTATTCCAAAGTCTATTCCAATAATTCTATTGTAAAGTATAAAATTCAATTCTAAAGTCTTTTCTAAAGCTTATTCTTAGAGTCATTCTAAAATCTAATTTAAAGTCTATTGTAAAATCTATTCTAGAGTCTATTTTAAAGCCTGTTTTAAAGTCTATTCCTAACTTTATTCTAAAAGTTGTCTAAAGTCTACTCTTGAGTATATCCAATCTCTGATCTAAAACCTATACAGATACTTATAAATATGTCAGAGAGGTTTAAGGTTCATTTTTTCCAAGAGTCACTAGTTCGTTCTTATTTTTTTTTTTTTTTTTGATTCTTGGTCCTTGCAGTTTCGGCATGTTCCATGATACGGCGAAAATTGGTTGCCATCCGCGAGTCGGTCCCATAGTGCACATAATGACTCCGACTTTTGGAGCCGATACCCTGCAGGTTTGCTGGTCGAACTGCAGCCGAAAGTACATCACACACTTTCTCGAGTGAGTGGAGCAATCAGACAACAATCAAAACACACAGAAAGAAAACTCTTATTTATTTTGTCTACTCTTCCGTAGTCAGGGACTGGGCGAGTGTCTCGATGACTCGCCGACTCCGTTGGACGAGTACAATTATACGGGCGAGTTGCCAGGCGCTCGCTACAATGCCAAGGGCCAGTGTCGGATGCAATTCAATCTGACGAATGATAGTGATGTGGGGGCCTGTTCGGCTCCGCATGAATTCTGCTCGACCCTGTGGTGTCGCGTCAATGGCGAATGCGTGACGAATATGCGACCAACGGCTCCGGGGACAAGTTGTGGCAGAAACAAATGGTGCCAGAACGGCAAATGTGTGCGCCGCGAGGAGCTGCAGGCCATCAATGGGGGCTGGGGCAACTGGAGCGAGTGGAGCGAATGCTCGCGAAGCTGCGGCGGTGGGGTATCTACCCAGCAGCGGGAATGCGACTCACCTGTCCCGGCCAATGGCGGTGTCTTTTGCATAGGCGAACGCAAACGCTATAAAATCTGTCGCAAGAGATCATGTCCAAGTGAGGAGCCCAGTTTCCGGGCCCAGCAATGTGCGAGCTATGATAATGTCACCTATCAAGGTGGCACATACAAATGGTTGCCCTTCTTCGATAAAAGTAAGTGGAAAGGAATCTCTCTCTGTCTCTCTCTAAACTCACCAACCCATCACTTCGTTTACAGATAATCCTTGCCGATTGTTTTGCAGCGATGTCGATGACACGATCATAGCCAATTGGGGTGGCACCGTACTCGATGGTACACCGTGCACTCTGGGCACCAATAACATGTGCATCGATGGCATCTGCAAGGTAAGGTCATCATTGCATGTGATAAATCACGATTGGCGATGAATTAAACAAGCATTTCATTCAGAAAGTTGGTTGCGATTGGATCGTTGACTCGGACATGCAGGACGATCGTTGCGGTATCTGCGGCGGTGCTGGCGATCAGTGTAAGCCGATAAAGGAGATCTATGCGGAGCCTTTCCAGGTGCCCGATGGCTCCTATGTCGAGATAGTTAGCATTCCAGCACGCTCCCGTCACATTGTGATCAAAGAGCTGGTCAATTCACCACATTTTCTGGCCATCGGACGCTCTGAGGGCGGGGAGAAGTTCTATTTGAATGGCGATAGTCTGATCTCCATGCCCGGTGAATATGTGATTGCCGAAGCGGAAAGTCTATACGATCGTATTGATGAGCAAGAGACAATCAAAATACCTCAGCCCATTCAGCATGCCATAGCCATATATGTATGTTCGATGACCGTATTCCCGATTCCATTTGTTTATTTGACTCTCTTTCCTTTTGGTAGGCAATTGTACGGGGCAATGAGAGTAATGCAGGCATCTACTATGAGTTCACTTTGCCGGCATTCAATGTCAGTGCTGCCGGGGGACATCATCATCCGCAGCATCATCAGTATGCCTGGCGTTTGGGCAACTGGACAACCTGCTCGGCCACCTGTGGCGGTGGTCTACAGCATCGTGATCCCATATGCCAAGAGAATGGCAAGGGTAAAATCCATTTCTCTCTCTCCCCTCAAGGATGTTTGCTTACACATTTCTCGCCCCCTCTCTCTCTCTCTCTCTCTCTCTTTTTGCAGTACTGAGCGATAAGCTACCCTGCTGGACTCTGGCGAAAAACAAGCGTCCTTTACGTCAGACAAGATCCTGCGCCGAGCAACAATGCCCGGCACACTGGTGGCCAGGTCCATGGCAATTCTGTCCAGTCACTTGCCGTCAGCCGGACGCCAGGCCCCAGCGGCGTCGATCCATTGTCTGTCTCGATCAGCAGGATGTTGTTGTGGCCGATACCCAGTGCGATCAATTGACCAGGCCACCCGAAACGGAACCCTGCGAATCAACGCTGCCCGATTGTCGCAATCGGGAGTGATCACAAGTGATCCTTATCGGTGATCGCGTTATTTATTTAAACAAACAATCGTATTTATTTAACAATTAAGCATTTTGATAGTCGAGCAATGACCAAGTTGTACTTAAATCAACAAAAAAAAAAAAAAAAACATGAAAATTTAACTTAATTTACATTTTAATTTTTAGCTTATCGTAAGTAGTTGATAGAATATAATATATATATACAGTAGACGCTCGCAAATTAGAAACATTTCGGCTAATTCTAATATTTCTGAAAAATTTCAATTTCTGAACGTGTTTTTATGCCAATATAAATAAATAATATAAAAAAAAAAAACTCAATCTTTGTGTCGATTTTCTTTTTACGAAATCTGTGATGATTGAAGAGACTATAGAATCCTTTAGTCTATCCTTTTTGGCTATCAAAACCATTAAGGACGACCATAAAGGAATATTTTAGGAGTTCGATTTGTGTTTAAATTGTTTCAAAAAAGAATTCAATTCAGAAATTTCAAATGGGGACATTATGTTTTTGAATCAGAAAACTATATCTTTGTTTTAAAAGCATTATATAGAAGTTCACTTAAGGGAATTATGACTGTAATTCAAGTAATTTGACCAATTGAATAGATTTTAAGGGCAGTTACTCAAAATATTCTACTCCTTTTTGTAAAAGATGTCCAAGATTCAAAGCATTTAGATAAATAAATAAATTTCTCTGTTTCAAAGTTCTGAAAGTTTCAACTCAGGAGCATCTACTTTATATATAGAAAGATATAGATAGATACATAGATAGATAATAATGTTCTTATTGGCGTTTAATCATATCACATGACTGTAGACTGGGGCCAGGTGGGCGGGGGGATGGCTAAAAACGTGTATTATCGGGCATTTTGCGGAAATAGGCAATTTTATCTTTGGGCACTCGATAGCCATGCATCCAACGACTGCCCTTTCGAAGGGAGCCATCGATGCCATCTTTCCAAACGCCCTGGGGCAGATAAACTGAAAGAAAAGTAAACCATTAAATCTCTTTGAGAGGTACATAGGTGGAATCCGGGGGGGTGGGTTAATTACCTTCACGCTCCTCACGTCCCGCATCGAGAATGGGCGCCACAATTAGCTCCTCGCCCACAGAGAACTCATCGCTGACAATGAGACAGGCTGGATCATGGGGATCCAGCATCCAGAGGGGGTCTTACCAAGGGCAAGCCCTCGTTCATCGATGGACTGAGATACTTTTTGAGCAGAGCAATGACCACAGTTTGCCGCACATCCTTCAGCTCTTGGGCCACCCGATTGACCAGTTCGCTGTTGTACTCGCTGGGCAGATGACTGAACTGCATGGCCGGCAGAAATGTGGCCAATTGGAGCCAACGTATGAAGAGCTCCTGATCGGGCAACGGCGGCTGGCCGAGGGAATAGAACGATATCATTTTCGAGAGCGAACGCTCTAGCAAATAATCGCCGCCAATGGCCCCAGGCAGGACAAATGGATAGCCAATGATGCCATAATTGAGCACAGCCGCCAGAGTTTCACGCAACCCCTCCCAGGTGGCATTGGCCGGAGGCGTACTGAGGAATGTAGGCGGTTTGGGCACCACACTGGCCGTGGAGACGGCCATGAGGCCGGCACTCTCCAGACTTGCTGTCAGGAGACGGGCATACATATCGGGATTGTCCAGGGGTTGGCGACATTGATAGTAGTGCGGCAGATTGTAGCCCGTGCCGAGGTCCAAGTAGAATGACTTGACACCATACTCATCCTTGAGGCGCTGCAACTTCTCCAGCAGCCAAGGAACGGAGGCATTGTTGGTTATATCCAATACCCCGGCACTTGAGCTGCTCTTGTAGCGCGTCAGGGCTGGAATACTGCGCTCCGAGTGGCGTTCGTAGATGAGCAACTTGCGACTAACCGCATCCTTAAAGTTCTCGCTGTCCGTGCTGATGAATGGCTGGATTGTGAAGACCACCTTGAAGCCACGACGATGCAGCACATCGATGGTGTCCTTAAGATTGGGAAACCGCGAACGATCCACCGTGAAGTCGCCAATATTCTCCTGCCAGAACTCGTTGATCACCACATGCCCCAATCCGATGGCAATGGCACTCTCCGAGTAATCACAAATGGTCGTTTCGTTCAGGGAATCGGCTCGCTCCTGTGTTGGTATGCGCCACACTGGCTCCTCGAGCAGCGAGTGCAGCACTTTTATATCCTGCTCCTTCAGACCGTCCCACAGACTCTGCTGGGTCATCAGCATGTGCAGGCTGCGCATGTCCTCGGTGGTGCAGATCTTGTAGTCCAATTGCGGCAATTCGGTCAAACGATTCACAAAGGTGAACTCATCGTTGGCTGCCCGTAGGCAGAATTGATTCTCCGTCCGATTGATGCCCAGCTGGAGGGGAGTCCCTTCGCTTACCTGCATGGCCACACCTATCGAATTGATGAAGTACCTCTTCACCCCATTGCCAAATTGATGGACTTTGCTATCGCCACTGGCATAAGGCTTGAAATCGAAATTCGCATAGCTCAGCGACCATTCCTGGCCCTTGGTGATGCCACCGCCGAACCACAGGCCATTGTCACGCTTCAGTTCATAGCAATCGGTGGGCAGCAGACCGGGTGTCAGAGCCTGCCATTGCAGTGTATAGCAACGGAACACATCCTTGTCCTGGAAATTCATATGCAAACGGGCTATGCCATTCCATTCGATGCACACGCTGCCATCGCGACGTCTGTGCTCGTCCAGGCAATGGAATGGCGCTGTGTCACTGCCCAGAGTAACCCCCCAAATGGCCAGAGATCACCTCCTTGTCCTCGTGATTCAGTATGCGAAATATCCGATCCTTCGAATTGAATTTGATCTTCTGGAAATAGCTACGGGTTAGCACTTGCTGATGATAGGCTATATAGGCATAGCCGATCTGCAAAGACAATCAAAAATTAGCACTTTAAACTATGAATCAAATTTTTTACTTTGAATTACTTTAAATTCTATCTCCCAACCTTAGGAAAACTTGTCTCTCAGATATTTGGCAAGTTTGAAACATTCATTTGATAATTTTCAATCGAGTTGGCGTTGCGAATGTTTGCTTAAAAACTTTTTGAATCTAGTTGGCCTGGCCCATTTCTCAGAATCGATATACCTAACTGAGGCCAGAGAGATTTCAATTCATATTCAGTTTTCATCCGTTGAACACATGTGTAAATAAGAAATTGTTTAGAACTTTTTAAAAGTATTTCACAAAGTAAATTGTTCAAGGATTTGGCAAGGATTTGATCACAATCACAAGTAAGTTAAAGTTTACCAAATACTTGGTTACAAAAGATAAAACCTGCTCCAGGACTTTGCAGCGATTTCTCACTATCACAAGCAGGTGAAAGGCTTGTTCGAGGGTTTCGCAAGGAGTTTGAGAGAGTTGTTCGATAATTTTTGAAGGCTTTCGTCACATAAGGTAAACTAACTAAGAAGTTAACTGTCGCAAGAAAAGGATAACTTGTTCGAGGATTTTGCATTAACTTCACAAGTTAAGGCTTGTTCAAGAGTTTCACAGGGACTTGATCTATATACTACAAGTAAGTTACTACTTATTACTTTTCGAAATCCCTTCCACATCTAATTTTAGTTGCCAGTTTTTTAGCAAATCGCTTCTAGGATTTCTACGAGGATACAAAAATGCCGTACGAACTAATGAATTTTCACTCGATTCGCTCGAAACTTGATTTCGCTATCCAGGAAGTTCATGGATACTCGCCATGGCTCGACGAAGTGTGGGGACCTACTCGGATGCCATCTCGTCTTGCGACAAGTCGTGCTTCGCTAACCAATATGATGGTTGCCAGAGCCCAAATGTTGTATCGACTTTGTCGATTGACGTCGCGGAATACTGTAGTGGGTCGGAAGATCTCTTATAATTTCTCGAGAGTGATTAGGCGCAAGCGCGAGGGGAAGCATAGGGCCCAGTCGGCCTTCTAGTCCCTTCGAAGCCCGAGCGAAGGGCAACCAATATCGTCTCCCATTGGTTGCTCTAATTTGTTTGTAAAGGAGACCATTGAAAACACACGAAGGGTCTTTACGGATGATATAAAATTTTCAAATTGTGTAAATTTCTACATTTCGATCGATTGTAACTAAATTTTAAGGGTTAATATTTATATTTGGTCTGAATAAGAAATTAATAAATGATTGAGGAAAAGCCAAATCCAATGCATTTTCCATTAAGTGGTGACAAGATACTTACCAAAAATATGATGATGAAAAACATGATAATGACAAATATCTTGATTTTATAGTCCTTGGTCTCTCGCTTCTTTTTGCGAATCAACTGGGGGAATGCCTGCATCTTCTCGCGCAATAAGCTGGCCAACGAGTTGACACTCGTTATGGATGCCTGATTGCTAGCGAGACTGTGGGTATCGAAATCGCTGGCCAACATCTCCTTACTGTTGAGGCGTAGAGCGGGCAGGGGGCAATCGAGGCACGTCGCCGGCTGCGAAAACGATCACTGGAACAAGAGAGACAGATAGCGGGAGAGTGAGGGAGAGAGACAAAAGGTAACAACGATTTATGATTCCAAGATAAGGGCATATAAATTTTCGGAAAACAGATTCTCACATGCCAAACTGGCAGACAAGCCTATACTCGTATAATTATTTACGATCAGCAATTTTCTTTATTTTGAGTTTTTTTTTATTATTATTATTTTATTTGAATTATGATGGCTTTACGATCGCATGGCCACGAGAAAAAAAAAAAACTTCTTATCGCTGCTCTCTGTCTTATCTACTGCTCAAGCTGGAATCCCATCCGAATTTGTCTTGTTTATATAACACCAAAAAAAATACATATATACGAAACTGGAACTCACAATATTTACAATATTTGGCCAATACAATTATCAAACTCAACAATTGTCAGATTCCTAAGCGTTTCATTCACTTGTTATCACGCCTAATCACAATCGTTCACTGAGCTGCCTTAATCAAATGTATCTCATATCCATCTACATGTAAGAGGGTAAGTATCTGTATCTGTAGATGTATCTGTATCTGTATCTCTCTGTGGCAATGAGCAACAACCTCGTTATTGTCGCGTCGTTTTTCTTTTTAAGTTGCCTCTGATTTACTTATCATTCTCGCACAGTGACAACTATCCAAACAAATTCGAATTATTTCGAATGAAAACAAGAAACCATTTTCAATAGACTGCCACGCCTACTAAAAAGGGAGTACCTTAAACGCAAAGGAAAATTTCACAACTTTTACAGATATGCAATGAAAATGGGAAAATTTAAAAAGAAAGAGCTTTTACTTGGCTTAGTTGGATTCTGGGCCAATTATATGAAAAATTATAGGTAATTAATTTAGTAAATTTTTGTAAGAAAACAAAGATTTAAAAATTTTAACATTAATGCTAAGAATTTTTGCCAATTGAGCCACTGTGCCTCGTTCAAAATTAGTTGGACTCTCAGTTATTTCTGTAAATTCGCTTAAGCAACCAAGATTACTCGACTTACACACACACACACACACACACACACACACACACAACATTATTAATGCAAAAAGCTATATTTTAATTTTTTTAAGAAATTGAAAAACTTTTAAAGCCATTCCACCCCCAATTTCTCCAGCTAAACGCTTTAAGCTATGCTTGGGGAAATTTAAAGCTCAAAAATTCGTAATATTTCAACTGAAAGTTTTCAAAATATCAACTTAAGAGGGAAAAGTTTGATTCAAAAATTGAGATAATTGTATTTGGGATTTCTCATAAACTGTTGAATTGGCAAAAGTTTACTTTTAGTTTAGAAATTGTAAATATTGAGTTATATTTTCTTTGATAAATTTTCAAATGGGTTCAAATTTGCCTTTAATTGTTATTTTTTGTATAATTCAGATTTATTTTAGTGGCAAATTTAACAAATTTTAAAAGAAGTGCTAATTCATAAACGTTTTTTCTAAACATCTAAGCTTGTTTAGTTTCCGTTTAGTAGATGAAAAAGTCATTATAAGTAGAAATAGTTTTGAGATTATAATAATAAATGAAATAATGTGTGCAAATTACCATTAAAAATTAAAGATCTTATAGTGGCTCTCTTTAACTCTATATGTATAAGGCTTTCTATCTCACTTTCTCGCACGTTGTGTGTCTATCTCTTTTACTGTTGCGTTACATGGAGTTTCAAGTATAAGTATAAGTATTGTTAAGTTTATGGCCCGCCCTCGCACTGATTGGAAATTCCACAGGTTTTAAGAAAGAAAATCGCTTGAATAACTTAGGTTTTAACTAACTAGTTTACTATGTATTCCATGTAATTATGTAAAAGTCAATATCTAGAGGAAGGGGGCAACTAAAAATCCCATATTAAAACCGCAAAGCACGATTTTATTTCGTTTCATTTTTCATTTCGTTTCGTTTCGAATGAAAGTCGGCACACACCATAGAAAATGACTGCAATTGGCGTGCGGTTAAAGTCGTTAAAGTCAGCGACTTAAAAATTAATTAAATTAATTACATGTTGACCTATACATACTTGAGTGGGCTTCTGAATGGAATGGAATTTGCTTCTTTGATTGATCAAACTTACCGATAAACCGGCTTCTTGACATTGCCAAACTCATCGTCATCGTCATCGTCGTCGTCATCATCATGGCTGTCAGGAGTTCGATTAAAATTAATGGCCGTTAGACTGACACCTTTATCCGGTGTATTGACCGCTGTTGTGGCCGGTGTCCCGATGCTGGAAGTCATTTCATCGACAATCTGTAAAAAGTTAATACAAAAAACTTATTACATCCATCACACCAAAGGCACACACACATTTCAATTCGATTATTTATAACTTGGAACATATGTATAATGACGGCTTTTGGCACTTCATTACACATTCTACAAAACACGTACAATTAGCACACATATGAGAATTTTTGTTTTCGCTCAAATTGTTTGAATTTTTCACATTCAATTAAACCACGAATCACAGTTATCGAGAAACCGCATTCAAATGCGTTCTAATAGAAAATAGAGTTCTATGTAACCCTTAATGAGTTTTCTAAAGATTTCTTTTCCGGATATATGTCTGTAGTTTGACTGTTTTAGGTACCTGCCTTAGCCTTTGAGGGAAACTCGAATGTAGAGGACGAGGACGACGATGATGATGATGATGATGTGGAATTGATAACGACTATATCCTCAGGTGTTGTTGTGTCCATTAGTGTTTGCTCCTTCTTGCCAATTGGCACACTGTGCAATGTAAATCGAGTCATTGTACTTGACCTAAGCTCGTGTTTTCTTTGTTTTGTTTACCACACGAAAAACGAAAATATTAAACACTTTAATCACACGCAATCACAATCACATAGAGTGAGGGGGAGAGAGAGAGTCCCAATTATTGGTTGATTCCGTGTGCCGATCTTGTGGCTGTCTGGAATATTGTGTATTAACTAGAACTGTTCGAGGCATATTTTGCGCTTCGTTTCAGTACTCAAACTCAATCGCCGAGTCAAATGAGTGAGTGGCTGACTGAGTTCGGAGTGAGTTTTTTGTATGTGAGTGTTTAATTACAATGATTCTCACACACAATTTTAAACAGAGATGGCTAGCTCTAGTCTACAGTCAATTCAACTAAATATCCTGTTGTAAATTAAATAAACAATTTGCTAAAGCTAATCGCCGACAAAAATTAAGATTTGGATTTAGCTAGAGCTTATCACAATCTTGGCAAACATATTAGAAATTCTTATCTTTCATTTATACAAAGAGCAAATTGAACAAGTCAGTGAAACGAAAACAATATTTATTTTCTCTTGACTTGATAAACAATTACAACAATAACAACAACAATTATGTTTTTTTTGTAGTTTAAAAACAATTTTCAATTTTCGAGAATTTAAGCGCAAAGCAAAATAATCTAGCGCCCAATAGTAGGCAATGAATAATTTTAACTTTTTGCCTCCTTATGTCAGGCAATAAAAAAACAATCGAGACAGAGGGAGAGAGAGAGAGCGATTAAGAGCTATTGAGAGAAGAGGGCTGAACCTAAAGTATCAACCATCACACATACGCCCCGTAATCTTTATACACCCGCTCCCGCACAGCAATTGGCACATCCATAATTAGCGTTAAGTTATATATTACACTTGATCTCTCGAATGCAAACAAGGCGACGGCAAATACTCAAAATAGCCCACAAAAGCTGTCAAAGCAAGTAAATAGATACGTTAATAATTGTGTTTTGTGGCTAAGATGTTTTCGGTTTGCGATTTTGGTTTCTAGCACATGAATACAAAAATCACAGAAATCACCGAAATCACATTCAATTGTTGATGATGTGGCAAAATTCTGTCATAAACTAGCAATTAGTTAAAAGTTATTCAGCCAAAAAGGCAAATCAATGACTTCACATGAGATCACTTTATGATATATAGCAACTTACGATGTATTTGTACTTTGAAATGCGTTCTAACAAAAAATATCCAAAAAGGAATCAATTTGACACTTAATTTTAAAATTTATCTAAGAAAAAGGTTTGTAAAAAACTACAATTTATGGCAAATAGACTCATTCAAATCGATATATGTATATGTATGTATATTAATAAGTTACTCAACTAAATTGCACATAAAATAAAATATATAATTTATTATATTCTAATAAATATTGAAAACTGGCTTTAGAGTTATTACTGTAATTACGTTGTCTTTAGGGTTTTTTTTTTCCATCACTTTAGTTTCGGTAATCAAATGTCATTTACTTTTATATACCCTAACCCACTTTCCGACAAAATTTCCCTTAGCGATTGTTAAAAATCATGTGATTAATCTATAAAAACTATATAGCTATTGTTTGTTGATTTTTTTGGTCACATGTTAAATAATAATTTGAAATTTCATTAATTTCCATTTGCATTTTCACCTCTCTGTTTGAATTTCGACTAAGTCAATTAGTGTTAAAATTATTTTTGGCAGGGGATTCTCAGTAAGACACATACACACACACACACACACAAGAGAGACTTTGGGGGCAGAGATAACTGAATATACACTTAATTAGCAAATATACGAATTTTAATTTTATGTTGTTGTTTTTTTGTCAAACGAGTTTATGCGTTCATATAAACAACAACAATAATGAATCGAAAAAGCAAAAAACTTACACTGTCTGTTTGACTGTGCTCTTCGTGAAGGGGATCCTGAGCCTGCATTTGATGCCGTAGACGTAGTGCCTCCAAATCCAAGGCATTGATGCCCGAAGGCAATGAGATTGAATTGCGTCTCAGGCCATGACTGAAATGCTCTGCCTCTGGCGATGATGATGATGACGATGCAGGTGGCGGCGATGGAACCGGAGCTGTCTGTTCCACTTCATTGACCACTCTCAAATGTTGCAGTTCGACACCACGACGTGCGCCCAATGACTGTTTGCGTATTGGAGTTGATATCACCATCTTTGGCATTTCTGGATCTGGATCTGGATCTTCCTCATCCGCATAGGGTAGAGCAGAATATTCTTCATTAAGCGCCTGCGCGGCCATGTTGAGGCTTTTGCTCAATGGATTTGCCGGGAGGGGTCGGGTCAGAACGAATATATATATATATATATATTTGATCTTTCTTATATGTATGTATACGCACGTTGTTACGCCAGGGCGAACAAATTACGACTCGACTCCAGCGAACTACGTAAAGTAAAACCGTCAACAACAACCGTTGCCGCCGCCGCGTTTTAGAGCGGGCTAAGCTCTGCTCTCACCTGGCTGGGCTCGGTACTTCGACTGCGACTGCGACCGAAACTCAAACTGAAACTGTAACTGGAACTGGGCACAAAGGCATGGGCTAGCTTTGATTGCCATCGCTGTTTGCTTTTAATCATTGGCCTTATCACAAACAACATCGGCCCTGCGATTATCGCATTGGAGAAGGCGCACTGATTACGCATTCTCTATGGCATACTCACCCCCCAATTCCACACCCGCGCCAACAAGACAAGCATTAACCCTTTTTGGGTGCTTTGAACTCTCCGCCTTCGCATCGTATTGATTTAGTTAATTAAATTCGAACTGTTGTTTAAACAGCAGTCACTTAATGTTGATCGCATTCATATTTGTCAATTTGTTTAGGCTAATTAGCCATGATCTCCTCCTTCTCCTTCTCCAATGCAGGACCGGATTGGATGGCTAACAACAGACCGATTCTGAAAAACGTTTGAAATCTACTTGGAATTGGTTTGATTTGGTGAATTACGAAAATAGAAACCTAATGCCAGATCATTTGGGTTATCGGAAAGTCAATTAAAAAGTTTAGCATATAGATTAGACAATTTAACAATCGGCCACTGAGTCGGCCGGGGTTTTAATCATTTCATTTGGCAACAACAAAAAAACCCTCAAGTGGCAATCGATCAAATATAGGTAGTATATGGAATAATCCGTCCCTGGATTTATCATGCTTAATCATTCACTCCACAGCTCCGTCAAGTGGCAGCCGATCAGAGCCAATTGATCAAATATAGACTATCAATAACCACCAATGGCTATTTTCACCTTTTCACAATAATTACATGTTTTTGGGCATTCAGTTGGTAAGCTCTGAGGTCTGAGGTCTGGGGTCTGGGGGGTCTGGCTCTTCTGCACCTGATAAGCCAGCTCGTATCTCACCTGACTGGAAAGGAGTGCATAATAAAACTAATTCGAAATATTGTTTAACAAATTGCTCTCATAAATTTTCATTTCGCTCAAGAATGTGGATTGCTGTTTGACTTTCGGAAAGATAAGTCAATTTCCAAATCCATATACCTACATACATATATACCTATACCTGTGTGTGTGTGTATATATAGACTTGCTTGCTGCGTGTATATTGATTTGCATAATGATCGAACTAAATGACTAAATTGAAAATTCATACACGCAAAATTACAAA
The DNA here is from genome assembly GCF_018151085.1 of Drosophila tropicalis. Classification (NCBI taxonomy): domain Eukaryota; kingdom Metazoa; phylum Arthropoda; class Insecta; order Diptera; family Drosophilidae; genus Drosophila; species Drosophila tropicalis. The sequence goes on along the minus strand of NW_027172602.1, from coordinate 3,776,478 downwards.
TTAATTGTCCATGCGAAATGCGTTTGTATGCCTTAACATGGCCAAAAAAGTTGAACAAGGCAAGGCATACCATTTCAAAGGCATTATTGCAGGGTATCACATTTGCTTGAAACTTATATTTCATTTATCCAGATCCAAAAGAGGCATTAAACCTAAAAATTTAGTTACAATCGATCGAAATGTAGAAATTTACACAATTTGAAAATTTTGTATCATCCGTAAAGACCCTTCGTTTGTTTTCAATGGTCTCCTTTACAAACAAATTAGAGCAACCAATGGGAGACGATATTGGTTGCCCTTCGCTCGGGCTTCGAAGGGACTAGAAGGCCGACTGGGCCCTATGCTTCCCCTCGCGCTTGCGCCTAATCACTCTCGAGAAATCATAAGAGATCTTCCGACCCACTACAGTATTCCGCGACGTCAATCGACAAAGTCGATACAACATTTGGGCTCTGGCAACCATCATATTGGTTAGCGAAGCACGACTTGTCGTAAGACGAGATGGCATCCGAGTAGGTCCCCACACTTCGTCGAGCCATGGCGAGTATCCATGAACTTCTTGGATAGCGAAGTCAAGTTTCGAGCGAATCAAGTGAAAATTCATTAGTTCGTACGGCATTTTTGTAACCTCGTAGAAATCCTAGAAGCGATTTGCTAAAAAACTGGCAACTGTAATTAGATGTGGAAGGGATTTCGAAAAGTAATAAGTAGTAACTTACTTGTAGTATATAGATCAAATCCCTGTGAAACTCTTGAACAAGCCTTAACTTGTGAAGTTAATGCAAAATCCTCGAACAAGTTATCCTTTTCTTGCGACAGTTAACTTCTTTGACTACCCTTGAACAAGTTAGTTTACCTTATGTGACGAAAGCCTTCAAAAATTATCGAACAACTCTCTCAAACTCCTTGCGAAACCCTCGAACAAGCCTTTCACCTGCTTGTGATAGTGAGAAATCCCTGCAAAGTCCTGGAACAGGTTTTATCTTTTGTAACCAAGTATTTGGTAAACTTTAACTTACTTGTGATTGTGATCAAATCCTTGCCAAATCCTTGAACAATTTACTTTGTGAAATACTTTTAAAAAGTTCTAAACAATTTCTTATTTACACATGCGTTCAACGAATGAAAACTGAATATGAATTGAAATCTCTCTGGCCTCAGTTAGGTATATCGATTCTGAGAAATGGGCCAGGCCAACTAGATTTAAAAAGTTTTTAAACAAACATTTGCCATGCCAACTCGATTGGAATTCATCAAATGAATGTTTCAAACTTGCCAAATATCTGAGAGACAAGTTTGAGAGATAGAAACGGACCAGGCCAAGTCGATTGGGCTTGATTAAACGAAGTTGTTACAAAGAAGTGTCCATTGGATCAATAGGATAAGAAAATTTAAATGTCCTCATTTATTTTTGTGGGATTGCGTCTTGGCAGAGGCCATTAACTCAAGGATTAGCTTCAAGCCAAGCCATTTTTCACTTTAAGGCCATTTCAATGAATTAGTGTTGGGTTTTTTTTTTTTTTTTTTTTTTGAAAAGGGGAAAAAATGCAATTCTTTTATTTTGTCAATAAATTTGTTTTTGTTTTTTTTTTTTTTTTGTTAAATTTCATGTTCTTTTTTGTTTTTTTTTTTTTAATTTGTTCTCACGCTTTGAGTGTGTTTGTTTGTGTTATGTGTGTGTGTGATGGATATATGTATGTATGTATGTGTGTGTGTGTTTATTTTTGAATTGTTAATATTTAATGTGTAAGAAAAACATTTTTATTTAATTATTTATATGTATATACATACAAACATACGAATGTGTATTGAGAGGGGGAGAGGGGAATGTTGCAGTTTGTTTTTCTTTTTTTTTTTTAGTTTTACTTATTAGCATTTTACTGCTGCTGTTGTTCTTCTTTAAATACATATATATTAAGAAATATCTGCCTATGAATGTTCCAAGTTGCAATAAAATATTTAAAAAAACAAACAACAACAAACAAGTACACAAAACAATAAAATTAAATGCACACACACAAAATACAAAAAAAAAAAAACAAATCAAAAATAAAGTTAAGTAAATATATGTATATATAGATATAAATATGTATGTATATGGAATATATGTATATATATATATCTATATGAAAAACTAAACTAATGAATGCTAATGATAAATGGCCAAATGTTCTTATATGTATATATGGAAAATTGGCAACCATCGTGTAAGAGAATATGAGATGAGATGCTCAGATGATGAGAAATAAAAACTAATAAACATTTGAGACAACTAAACCAACAGAAAATCGCACTAGTATTTAGTAGTATATACACATACATATATGTATATAAAATGTATATATATAATTTGATATAATAAATACATTGCATATAATTATAATAATAATAATAATAATGATGATAGGTAGACAAAGAAACAGAATTACAAATTAATTCATTGAGACAATAATAATAATAATAATAATAATAGTACGTAATAATAATTGTGTTTAAATTGTAAATATCACAAGCAGAACCTCACTTGCATCGTTGATAAATGAATGTATATACATATACATATATACATGCATTCCTGTATGTGTGTGTGTAAGTGCAAATGTGTATGTATGTATGTGTGTTGGTTGGTGTTGAGTTTGGCAATGATTGGAAAATAGTTACTTGGATCAACTAAATCTCTCGGTGAAATATAAGAAAACGAATTTACAATTTGCTTTAACAATCGACACACACATACACACACACACACATGTGTACACACATACATATGTACATACATATATTGCAATAGCAAGTTGTAAACAAAATATCTTTCGAAAAAATAAGGAATCTACCATGTATACTAAAACATAATTAGAATTGAATGCTAGATATAATCTCATAGTTTTTAGAATTTTATAAAGGAAAAATATATATATATATATGTATATATAGTGGAATATGTTTTAAATTAACTAACAATAAGATTTACGATTTTAAACCAAGTAAACATTTTCTTATCATTGCCCCCAAGCATTGGGAAGTATGGCCAATCTGAAGGGAGAGAAAAAGAGAGAGAGAGAGACACAGCCCTTTCTCTCTCTTTCTGTCTCTGTGTGTGTCTCTGTCTATCTTATGCTCATGTTATCCCATTTATTGTTTGTTCTCTCTTTTTCTTGCTGTTGATTTTTGTTTATCAATAACTCTATAAACTTTTCACTTAAATTTTAACTAACAATTTCAATTCTAAATTAGAAATTTGTTTTCTTTTTCGCTTGATTTTTTTGTTTTTTGTTTTTCGTTTTGTTTGTCTGAATCTGAGTACATTAATAATCAACATTTTTGTTTTTCTAGGTTTTTTTGTTTTTGTTAAATTTTTCCCTTTTTCATTTAGCTTTATTATTAGGCTGGCTGCACTTTCAATACACATAAATATAATATACATATATATAAAAAAAAAACAAAAAAAATCGGTTCTATTTTGCTTTTGTTTTGGATTTTTGTCGTTTTTCATAAAGTTTTCTGTATAATTATTCAAAATTGACTTTTTACAATTTGTTTTAGCAAAGAAATAATAATAATAAATACAAACAATGACGGAAAATGAAACAAAAGCACAAACTAATTATGGTTTTAGTTTAAATAATTACATATTTTTTAACGCTGAGCTGAGGTTTTGCTTAATAAACATATTTATACAAATACATTTGTAAATATGATGTTGCCTATATAATGCGCATGTATTGTATGTATATATATATGTATATATATATATATATTATTTATATATGAGAATCGATTCGGTTATTGATCTAAATTGGTGCCTTTTTTGCTCTCTAATGTGCTAAGTGCCGAAACATTTGAAACATATTTGTTGCCGCTTGTTAACATTATTTTATAGTTTTTGTTTTTGTTTTGTTTTTTTGTTGTCCGGTTGTTGCTGTTTAACAAGCCACTAGCCAATGTGCATTGCTTGGTAATTTACAATTAAATATATTTTACAATATATATATACATATATATATATGTTTATGAATATCTAGAACAGAGAGATAGATAGAGATAAAGCTAAACACAAATAAATGGAAAACAAACATCAAAAAACAAGACGAAAAAGAAAATGTATATATATAGAGACTCTTCTCCTACTTCGCGTTCCCATTCTCTCTCTCTCTTTTCTTGTATATCCTCTCTAAGTTAGTTCATTTTTGTGGATGCTTTTGTAGATGAGAAGTTGTTTGTAAATGTATATGTGTGTGTGTGTGTGTGTGTGTGTGGAGAGGATGCGTTTAAGAGCAATGCTGCGGCGGTGACGGCGGCTTGTCAAACTGCTGGGAGTGCTGAGAGTTGGTGATAGATGCTGCTGGGCTGCTGCTGCTACTGCTACTACTGCTATAGTTGTTGGTGTTGTTGCCTGATACACTTTTTGCTGCTCAACCCTAGTCACCGCTATCATCCCATTTGCGTTCCTCCATAATGCGATCAAAGCAATCCGCAAGGAATGCATGCTAAGAAGAAAATTACATTAGTTTTGAGCAAAAAGGACTACGCAAAGAGGACTCACATATGGCGTATAGACTTTAACCCAACGTGCTGGCTTATCGGGACGATTGTATTGGAAACAAAATGACATGGATTCCTCGTCGCTTTCGGAGCGGGTTATACTATCCCAGGTGAGCTCAACCATTTGGGCCTCCAGAGAGCCATCCTCGCGGCAGGCATGCAGGCGGAAACTCTTCATACCTTCAAGTCAAATGAATGAGTCAATCATTAGTCGATTATTCATTAAATCATTTAATGGCAACACACTTACCCACAGCGGGCACCACGTGGCCCTCTTTGCGGCTATCACATGAGCAGTGGGGAAACACAACGTCCCCATAGCCGGGCAGTGTACGGGCCAATGCCAAATAGTCGGCTGCCTTTTTGGCATCCTGTAGAGCCTTCAGCTCATAGAGCCGCCCATCGGCACGAATATTACCGCGATTCACTTCATCCACCGCCTGATAGAATATAAAACGTCCGGCCTGTTCGCCATCCGGCAGTGTTAGCTCCTTGCCAACCGAAAAGAGCCATCGCCGCACACAAAGACATGTGGACGAGGCTGTACTATAATTCTGTACATACAATTGATGGGGTATTTCGTGCGGCTGCAGTTTGCGCTCGAAATTGTATTCCACTATTTCGAACAGATAGAAATATTGCTGCGTATAGGCGGTGAGATTGGCGCGCTGCACCAATATCTCCCATACGACCTGAGCATTTGAGGATTTCTTCACCGATACGGTGGTCACCTCATGATCTGGCAGCATCACCTTAATATCGACAGGCGATGCGGAAATATCATCTTCGGTGTCGGTTAGAAAATCCTGAACAGCATCGCTCTCTGCAATTACACGAACGGCGCAAACTTTCTCTAAATATTGCTCCAGACCGCGTCGTCGTGTGTCCAATTGTTGTTCACTCAATTGGAATGGCCATTTGCCGGGCAATTTGGGGAAATTGAAACCGGAAAACTCTTTCCTCAACAGTGTATGCAAATTGGCAAATTCCCGATAACGACGCGAACAAAGTTGCCGTCCAGCCATATGAATATTGAAGACAATGTAACGCTCTCCATTCCGATTGACAATTCCATAATCGGGTATGCTGCCATCAAAATAAACGATTAATAGAGTTTAGAAATTGAAATCGATGTCTCTTACCTAATCGGCAGCGAACGCTTGTCCGAATAATCAATGTAGGAGTAACCACTTTGATCCTCTTGCGGTTCCAGTCTATCGGCCTCCTATAAAAATAATGATCCAACATTAATCACATGAATATTTGCTAGGATTGTCAAAGAAAAAGAACTCCAAACGTCGTATCGATCATTTTTATACCCTTGCAGTGGAACAAAATTCTTGATTATTTGATTTTCTCGTTCTTAAAATCTCATCTCGACTTTTGAACTCACCTGCTGTGACACTGATATTACTGTCAGTGTCAGGCAATCGCCTCCAGATTTAATCAGATCGACGACCTGTTTATGTGTTGCCCCCTCAACACTGACGCCATTGCTGCAGGAAAAGGAGAAGAGAAAAGAAGGTAAATGTAAAGTCAAATGTCATCCAAATACATTTGTGAGTATATAGTCAATTCTCCCACCGACGACACCGTCTCTCCAGGACACTCAATTGTCCATATTGCATGGTGTGAAACGGCAACATTTTTCTGGTACAATCTGCTGGACACACAGTAGCACTCTCCGATCGTTCAAGCGATCGATTGCCACCAATTCGTTTGGTGTCTGACCATTTAAGGCACAGTCAATATACCCAACACCACAGAGCAAATCGAGCAAAGATTTGAAGATTTACAGACATATACGAGCACATATATGGAGCATTGCTGATAAGACAATTTCTGACGCCGATGACGGCGACGGCGGCGATTGCATTCTATTCAGGTCAAGTTGAGTTTATTTTATGATAAAAATGCATCTAATAGCAAAAACACATATTGCTTACTGATCAAACATTTTAATGAGTACTTCATGAGTAGAATTGGCTTCTTATATATTGAAGAGATTTTCTTGGATTGAGCGACAAATCTTTCTTCTTTTTCTTGTCTAACAATACGTAGGCATTCCTTTTATATGCCAATCCTTTCCACCTGATAAAAGGACGAATTGAAGTGAACATTTTGCTGCTATATTCTTCAAAACTGTGTCATAACTTTCATATACATATAAAAACATGCAAAAGCTTTATCGATTCTATGTTAGAACTTTAAATTATTTATCATATATTTGTTTACTCTTAAGCTAAAACCGTGACCTTTGGAAGTCTTCAATATTGAAGTTTCTTTGAGTGTATTTCTATGTATTTCGATATAGAACCTTGAGTTAAAAAAGTTCTCGTGGTTTAAACTATTCTATATATACATAAGTACTTTTGGAAAGTTCTCAAACGCTTTCCAGTTAAATGTGCAATTAAATTCATATTCGAATTTTGTTATACAAACATATTAACAACAAACTCTTGTTGCTTGCTCTCTTGTGTGTGTGTGTGTGTTTATTTTTATTTGTTGACAGATTTAATTGAATTTGAAAAGTTTTCATTACTTTTCAGTTAAAGTAATTCATCACTAAGTGAATTAAATACATATACTAAACAACAACAACAACAACAAAAGCTTCAACAGCAAGAAAAGTTTTATTTTATTTTTGTTGTTGCCGAGAGTTTTCAATTAAGTGTAAAAGACGAGCAGGAAGTGAATCCTACTGAATAGCTCCTCTTCGTCAGAATGATAGTAGAGGGGAGTAGGTGTGGGGATGGCGGCGGTCCTTATGTCAATCTCTCTCTCTCTCTCTCTTTCTAGCCAGTGTTTGTGTTTCTCAGTCTACTCGTTTTGGGTTCTTCTTGTAGTGTCACTTTCTCGTTCTTGTTGTCTGTCTGTGTGTCAGTTGTATCTTTTCCGGTTTTGGTTGGTCATGTCGCAGAGCAAAAGTAAGTTAAAACAAAGTAAATGTACAAATAAATAAATCGCAGATATCGCATTGCATATGTATATGTTTTATATTTTGTTATGCGTGTGCGTCACACAAACATTATCATGACTCATATATGTATGTGTTTGTATGTATATACATATATAGAAAATAAAAGTGCAAGAGTCAAAACTGAAACTGAAACTGATTATGCGATCCCCAGAAGAAACACCAGAAGAAAAAAAACTGCAAAACCAGTTTCTTTTTTTTTGCCCCCTCCCCAAATTCCACCAACCCATTTTATACATATTTGCCTAGGTATATATGTATGTACATCTGTATGTACATATGTATGTACATATATCTTCAGCTCTCTGTCGCTCTCTCGCTCTCTTCCCTATTTATCATATTGTTTTAGCTATGTCAATTAAAATCGTTATCAATTTAATCGAATTAAATTATTTGCCTTGTGGCGTTACAACAGGAAAGTTTTCATATCACACATTTTATTTTTTATTATTATAAATGAAAAAACCCAAAATTTTGTAATATTTTTATTGAAATGGTACATCGAAGTCGCCAAATGTTTGTAACAGCCAGAAGGAAACTTTTTGAACTCATGAACTATATACGAATGTATATTCTTCTTAAATTTATAGATTATGTTTCAACCTTTTCCCCCGTTTTGATTGATATTTAACCACTTGAAACGATTCTTGGAGTAAACAACAAGTGCCATGACATTTTTTTTGGGGCCCAGATATGACATGAGTTTGAATGCTTGATATTTATTTGGTCATTTTGATTGGACAACGCCCCATCAGAGAGACCCACATGCAGACAGCAAGTGCAACTACGGCAGAGAGGGGAAGGGGAAAGGAAATATTATCTATTTAAACAATACAATGATGAACAGTAAAAATTCTTAATCATCAAAGTCAAAGTAGCAACGTCGATATAATCATCATCATTATCATCATCATCATTATATGCAATGTTTATACACACACCCACACTCACACACACACACTCATATAGACGCGCAGTTTATTGTGTGTTTAAATTGAGCGAAGCAAACATGTTAATTTTTTTTTTTTTTTTTTTTTTTTTTTGGTATAGAAAACAAATATTTATAGAAATGCTTTCAACACCGTTAAATGAAAACAAAGCGGGGAAAACAACAACAAAAGAAATCAAATTTGAACTTGAATATTTTCAATTTAATCCCTTTTAGCCCTTTCAACCGTTAAACCACCTGTCTGATGGGGCGTGGGAAGGGTTTTCATCCTGTTAACACAAAAAATCCAAATGAACCAACACTGAAAGCATAAATTGAAACATTGAAGCCACGAAATGTAGGCCAATAAGTCAGTCAGGCCAGCTCTAGCCACTGAGTTGGCCCGCCCTCCGCCCTCGTCTGCCTCGTATTCGCCGCCCCCCGCCCTCTAACAGAAACCAAGAACCATCCATCCAGTGACGCAAATCTATTGATTATTGTGTTGCAGACCTTTCGGCCTTCCCGCTCCTCTGGTGGCGCCACCTTCCTTTCTTCCTTTACTTCGCATAGAACAAAAACCACAAAACATAAAAAATATATACCTATAATATATAGAAAAAGACAAATAGAGTGAGATAGAGAGAGAGAGAGATATAGAGATGGTGGGGAAACCCCCGCAGCTAGAAACCACCCACCAAGTTTACATGGGGCAGGGTGTGTGTGTTGGTTTCTTCCTTACCTCCGACCCCTACACAAAAAAAAAAAAACCAAACCGCCCCCAAAAAAAGAAAAACAAATACAAATATATGTACGTATATATGTATGTACAATACAAAAAATGTTTTTGCTATTGTTGCTGTTGTTGTTGTTAGTTGGTTCTTCTTGCCCACACAGCAAAATAGTTTAAGTTTCTATTGTTGTTGTTGCTATTGTCGTGTAAATGTTTTAACGAGACGCCGCCCCCTCCGCCGCCAACAACAAGAAGAGCACGCTCTAAACTGAAAATAGTTTTGTAGTTAATCCCCATTGATTGAATCGAGCGTCAAGAGCAAACGGCCATCCCACCGACTACCACCCAACTACCAAGAACCAAGTACAATGCTAAGTGGACTTAGGCAAAGCCGAGCTCAAGCTCAACAATACAATAGATCAAGTACAATGGTGGATTTTGGGCCCCATCCTCAGTGCAGTCAATTATAACGTATACGCACAGGATGCCAGCTAAACTCTTAACTAAGAAGATTCAGGATAAAACAATTGAATATTCATATTTTCGAATACTGAACAAAAGGAATCCAACTTTTGTGTGGTTCTGACGTTAGTTCGACTTCTGCGAAAGCAATAAACAAAAATTTTGAATTTTTTTTGTGTGTGTAGTCGAATTAAGTTTCGAAAAATGTTTATAACAATGAGTGGTTTTGGTTGTTCGTGACTATATTCGAAAAAGGCGTGTATATTTGATGGAACGAGATGGAATGATGTTTCAAGAGACCAGGAATTGTTGGTGATTTGCGTGATTTGGTATTCACTCTCTCTCTTTCAATCTTTATCTCTCTCTCTTCGTTGATTTCCTCTCAAGTAACACAAAAAGGATTTACTGAAAAGTCACAAAACACACTCCTCTCTCTTTTATAAGGACTTTAAACTAGAAAGAATATCTATTGATTAGCTATCTATCATAGGATCATGATCCACTTTAAACCAAAACCCACTTGAGGTGCACAGTGACAACCTAATCTTATCGAAATGGGCAGCGCAAATGGTTTTATTTTATTCCACCATCTAAATTTGGCAGCGCAGTTAGTCAAATGCAAGATGGCCATAAGGTTGCTTGAAACATTGCTGAAGCTCCAACTCTTGCTAATCGCCGGGACATTGTTGTTTCGTGGCGTTAGTTACTCGCTGGAATGCTATGCCTGTGATTCGGCCGAAGATCCGGAATGTGCCACACGCCCGGGCCAACAGCTGGAGGTGGAAGAGTGCTCCGGGGTTAGTGATCTGTGTGTCACTTCAATCACAGCCGGATTGACGCGACGTGGATGCTTGGGACGTCTGTATCCGAATGGCTATTGTGCAGCTCCCTGTGATAGCTGCAATACGAGTCTGTGCAATCGTCATGTCTTTCCCACAGATCGTTTACGTTGCTATCAATGCAGTGGCTCCACTTGCATCGACGTGGCAAACAGACCAGAACTCCTACTACCCTGTCCTGTCTACAATGAGGATGATCGTTGTTATACAAACATTTTGCATTTATCCAATACAATGCGCGGATGTGAGCACACCAATTTGCCCGATACCTGTCCCCATGTGTGCCTCAAGTGCAATTATAATGGCTGCAATTCGGAATTGACAGTGACCGAAAGCCGCTGTCTTCAGTGCACTCATATGAGACTCTCACCCAATCCGGATTGTCTGCGTGAGCAGGAGCTGATCAATGATGACCATGATGAGACTGTGCAATGTGCTCTAAGCAATGAGACAGTCACCCAGTGTGTCAATAAGGTTATGCTGGGACACCGGGAACAATGTTACACACATCTCAATACACAAACCGAGGTCCTGCAACGTGGCTGCTCGACCACAATGGGTTTCTTTCCCACTGGAGAATTGACTCAATGCTATGGTGATTATTGTAACGCCCAGTGTCAGGATATTGCCTGCGGTACTTGTAATTCTACCAGTAATCCCAATTGCCGAAGTGGTATCAGTTTATCCACGGAGAAGTGTGCCGCCGGCACCGTTGCCTGTTATGCCTGTGAGCAAGGTTAGGGTGAGTCATCCAAAATAAGTGTGTTAGTCGAAGTCAATAAAAATAACATAAATTAATCTCAAGTAAGAATTGTGGTTTTTCTGTGCTTTTCTATTTACTTTCTTTTTTCCAATGAATAGCAAATCATTCAATCTCTAATCTCTACCTATATATTTCTTCAGATACCTTTCTCCGTCGCGGCTGTGCCGATGCTGATTTCATACCAGCCACTGACCAGGGGGAGACATGTCAATTGTGTCGTAGTAGCGATAATTGTAATCGCTATTCCGTACGCAGTTGCTATCGTTGCAATAGCCAGGAACAGGATGATGATGATTGTGCCGAAATGAATCTGCCATCGGCCATGACAATCAGCAATTGCACTGATCCCATGGAGCTGTGTGTCAGCACTGTGATAAATCGCTTAAACCTCATCTACACGGTACGCGGTTGTGCCTCCCAAGTGCCCGAGTGTAGCGCCAATGATCCGTATTGTGTGAAGTGTAATGGAAGCCTATGCAATAATGTACCTACCCAGTGGGCCATAGAGAAGATCGAGCAGATTAATATTCCCTTGCTCGATTCGCCTAAACAGCAAAAACAACGGTGGGCGGCATTGACGCTTCTCAAATACTTGTGGCCAGATCCGTGAGGTTTCATTACCCCCAATCCCAACGCCAACCTCAACCCCGTCGAGCCACCATTCTATAAGTAATGCGATTTTCTTTCATTAATAAATAAATCGAACTGAAATATTCCGAGAAGCAGTGAGGGCGAGAGGAAAGGCGGAGTGGGTCAATAATGCTGATAAATTTTCAGCAAAAGCCCATGTTATCAGAACGGATGTTTGAACGCCCCCTGCGACAAGCCAATTAAAACAAATACATTTGCAAAACTGGAACTGATGCACTTGGAACTAGTTCCATTGAATCTATTTACCTTGAATACGGGAAAGTTAAAACCGAATTATTATAATCAATACCTCGATTAAATCCATAGATAATCTTTTTGAAGCAGGAAATTGTAAGGAGGGAACATCAAATTCGGTAACTCATCGCCCACAAAATTATTTTTGAATATTTCATGCAACTGCCTTAATTAACAAAAGTCTTTTAAATAGTTTTTGAATATGAAAACAATTGTTAGAGTGTGTATTAGTTTGTTCTTAATCCCCTCTAACACAAGTTGAATGTGTTTACAGGGTATTTTGGTGTACGTGTACGTATGCAAATAGTTTTAGTTGGTTTGCTTGCATTCGGCGACAATCCCCCCTCTTTCTTCTTCATCATTTGCTTCATTCGTTTTTTTTTTTTGTTTGCTCACGCGTAGCCAAGCCAAACTGTAAAAGCTTTGCTGCATGTTGTTGTTTTTGGCATTGATAATGAAATGAACGTTGAACATGGCACAGAGGAAGAAGAAGCGAAATTGGGAAGAACAGAAGGAGGAGGTAGAGGAGGGGGTTAAGCATTGCAAATAGCTACAACAAATGAACGAGAAAATGTGCGAAAATTTGTTGATTATGTTAATTAAGCTGTTTTTTTTTTTTTTTTTTTTTTTTTGTTTTTGGTTTGTTGCACATTTTAAAAATTGAATTTTCGGGTAGATAATATGTTTGTGGCAGCATGTGCCGAATTGCCCGGAATTACAAACATACATATGATGCATTAAATAATGATTTGATTGATGTACTGCATCAAAGTGCACACACATACATACACTTATACAGTATAGATAGAAGGGGAAAGAAAGCGAGCAAGAGAAAGGGAAGGTGCATTGATAATGAATGTCAAAGATGCAAATCTGATGACCATATGACGGAAGAGAAAGCAAGAGAGGGCGAGAATGGCAGAAGGAACATGAGCAAACATTTTAATTAGCTTGCTCCACCTCTGTCTCGCCCAGTCTATCCGTAACATTCTCTCTCTCTCTTCCTCTGTATGAGTGTGGGTGTTTCACTTGTGTGTGCGTGTGCAGCTTGTGTTGGGTGATAGAATATTACACATCAAGAAGAAGAAACTGAATGTGAAGAGTAAAAGTAAAAAAGTAAATTAAAAAAATTATGAATGACAGTGCTGACAAGTTGGCGGCATTAATAAATAGCTAAACAGCTAGCCGTTTCTAATGAATCAAAACAAAGAAACAACTCATCAAAAACGTTTACATTGAAATGAAATTCTGTTATTATTTGTTTTGTTAAGCGCAACGATATCTATTTCCTGCCTTGGATAAGGTTTCATGAGTAATATATTGGCCAAAAACACATCACTTTCAACAATTTATAATTTTCGTTTTACTGTAAAAGAGCTGTACAATTTTACACCCACCCACTGTTAGGGCAAGAAAATATCAACATCGATTTCCGAAATCAATTGTTGAGTTTAAGATATTCTTGTTCAACACTTGGTACTTCAAAAACAACCCTCTGAAGCAACCAATCAGCCCACCACCCCTAACAAACAGGCAGACAAGCAGCCACCCCCGCCCTAGTAAAGAAAAAGATAAACTAAGTTCAAATATTTAAATTCAAGCAGATGATTAATGTTTGATAAATGAAATGAATACATCGTATGCATGTTAGAGAGGGGAGGGATAGGGCAATGTAGGGGAGCGGGAGCGGGAGCGGAAGTTTACTTACACCTCCAGTATACGATCGCCCTTCTTGATGCCTGCCTTCTCGGCGGCTCCATTTTCTAATACGGCGCTGACATGCTGCAATGGAGCGTAGAGTTCACCGTTGATCGAACGCAATTGGCCACCCTCAGACACCTGTCCGCGTACATTAAAACCAAATCCTGTTTCCGTCTTATAAATGGTCACGACACGCGGACCATTGGCTGCTGTTGTTGTTGTTGCTCCTATTGTGGGGCCATTTGTTGTGGCTCCGACGGAAGAGGGGATGCTGCTGCTGCCGTTATTCTCGCTAATGATGGTACTCATTGCGCCGGGTAGCCGTCACCTCTCTATCTGTATCTTACACTCTCTCACACTGACAAACCGTTTTCCGTTTGTTTTTGTTGTTGCTATTAGTTTACACAATTAGTTGTTGTGCTGTTAGTGTTGGTTTTCTTTGCGTAACTTTGATATTTTTGCAACTTCTTTTTCTTTTTTGTTGGTGTTGTTTGGAACAGACACACGCACACACACACACAAACATTCGCGCGCGCCTTTACACACACACATACAGCCACATGGAGGGGACAGAGACACACGTATAGACAGCGCCAGCCACCATACCGCAATCACTTTTACTTTCCACTCTCCTCATACACCCTCCTGGTCTATGCTCCTGGTTCAACGTTTCGTTACGTTTCGGTTTTGATTCCGTACAAACGTTGTAACTCTTCCGGAATTTGGCTGCTTTGCCACACAAAAAAAAATTATATATGTAGATATATGTATACAACTGCAATTAAAAGAACCGCACGCACACTCAGACAGTCATTACCCACAATAACAGAAAAAAAATAGAAGATTGGGTAAACAACAAATAACCAATTTTTTTTATATCACTTTTGGTTTTATTTGTTGTTGTAACGAACTGCGGCTTGGATTTTGTTTGTTAATCGGACACGACGAACGTGCGCTATAAATTAATTTTTGCGAGCAACTAGAGATGGTAAAAACATAGATGGCACCATCGATATTTAAGCATTTTCGTGGCCTATCGATGACCAGCGAACGTATGTGTAGTTATCGATAAATATACATTTAAGCGTTTTTCAACACTGGTCATGTTGAAAACGATAAAAAATTCAAGAATTAACAGCTTTTTCACTCTTAAATTATTTCCGTTGGTCAGTGGATTGGAATCTTAAATTCAACAATTGTTGAATAGCTAAATTTAAATCTAGATAAAAAGGCTTGCTAAGAACTGTTATGGTTAGGAGGATGTGATGGGTGCAGGTCGATTAGGGAAAATTGGGGTTACGATTAAGAGTCCATATATTTCAAGGGCATCATAGTTTTCGTGGCTACCCCAGAACTTAGGGGCGTGGCCAAACGAAACATTGGAAGCATAATAGTTTGAGCATAAGGAAGGGAAGACATGATAATGATGGGTAGATGGTAAGAGAACAATGGCCTATATGATATTGCTAAAAAACATTTAAACAATTCTAAGAAATATTTCCTTTAATTACGCATCATACGAAGAGCAAATCTTTTTTTTTTTTTTACACATTTTAATATATTTTTTTTTGGTTTTTAGTTTTTTTGTTTTTAAATAATGGATTTTGTTTTTATTCCTTCTTCTTCAGCTACTTGTCGTCACGCATTTTTCTTTTCTGATTTATGAAATTTGTTAAATTTGCAATTTTGTATTTTGTTTCTCTGGGTTTTATGTTTTGTGGGTTCTTTTCAATTATAATGGTTTCAAGCAACAAATATTGCTGCTGCCTAACTACAAGTTAATTTGTTTTTAAATAGTATTATTATTTTTTTTCTTTTGCTTTTATCATTCATTTCTCTCAAAAACATAAAAAAAAATGTTTTTCCCCTTTTTTTTTTTTTTTTGTTTTTGTTTTCTTTTGTATGCTATTTTATATGTGTTTAAAAAAGTGCAAAAGTGGTTTGTTTGGTTGTTAGATTTTACATCGTACATGCATATATATGTATGTATAATATAATTGTTAGGCAGGAAATGCAACTAGTAAAACAAAATAGCAATAATAATAAACGAAACAACAAAAAAAAAAACCGTTTCAAGATATTAATAATCGATTCTGATTTCAGTTGCATTTCCTGTATATTTAATATTTATATAAACCAAACTATTGTTCTTTATGTTGCTGTTAATTTAAATTTCTTTTTTTGCTTAATTATTTTTTGTGTACGGTTACATTTTATAATTTAAAATAGAAATACAAAATATAATCTTTTTAAAATTTTATGTGTTAAGAAAAACCAATTATTTATAACATTAGAAAAAAAAAAATTATATGCTAAAAATAATTAAATTAATTTAAAATTACAAAAGTTATTTAGAATATATATTATTTACCAATTTGGCCAAGACCAAGAGATGTTGTTTTTTTTTTTTTTTTATTGTTGTTGATATCTACTATATAATTATATATGAAATGTTTATATAAAATACAAACAATATTGGAAATCAGATTAGAATCGAACCGAAACGAACCAGATCACATTCATTGTCAGATAAACCGATTTACACAATTTTGAATCGAAAACTATAATTGTTTACTATCACATTTGCCACACAACATTTTTGCTTTCATGCTATATATACATATATGTATATATATATATATATATATATATAATAATAATTGGTTTTCTTTTTGGTTTTTTATCATATAAAACTGTATATTTAATTTAAAATGGAAATTACTATAATGAACTGTTTACACTTTGATTCTTTCGATTCTAAACATCTCTTGGTTTAACTTAGCTTTTATATGTATATATATATATATATATATAGCCTGCCTTTGTTTGTGTTGTGTGTGTGTATACATATATATATATATATAGATATTTTTTACACAAAAATTGTGTGGAATTATTCTAAATCAAGAAATTGGCTATAAACGCAAAATGGATCTTCTGTGTCTTTCTCTCATTCTAATTTCTGAATTGTCCATTTTTTCGACTGCAAATTGTAAATCAAATCGAACACACAATTTACTTATGTATATGTATATGATATACTATATACACATGTATCTAAATAAAGTGCTCAACTATGGATAAAACGTTGCTTAAGACAAAATGAAACACGACTTTTTCTGCTTATACAATATATCGGGCTATACAGTTAACTAGGCTGAGAGACTTAGAACTAAATTTGAAATCTATTTTTAATTTTGTTTTCTTTTTTATCGGTTTTGTTTTGTTTTGTTATGCATGTTTGTTGTTGTTCTCTTCCTACTATATGTATATATATATATAAATCCTCTTTTAACATTGCGCTTAAATTTAGATTTATGCATTATATCTAAAACCTATGTCGATATATATATATATAATTTTAGATGTGTATGTGTGTGTGTGTGTGTGTGTGTGTGTGTGGGTTCGAGTGTGTATGTGAAAGATAACGAAAATAATGTCCGATTTAACCCGGATTTTTTGTTTGCAATAACTTAAGTGGATGTATATACAATCAAAAAAGGACTTTATTAATAAAAAAATTTAAAAAAAAGCAAAGGTTCGAAAGGGCGTGGATTGGGAGAGGTTGGGTGGGGACTATAAATTTGATGGTGTTGTTGTTGTTGTTGCTCATGGACAGACATCACAGACATGGAGAGCTGAAGATTCTGGGAACTGCAGCTAATAATTGTTGTTGTTGTTGCTGTTGCTATTGTTGTTGTTGTTGTAATTGTTGTTGGTATTGGTATTAAATTGCTGACATGCTCAGTTCCACAGTAGCCACCACTGTTAACTCTTGATGGCATCCAATGGTTGTTGTTGTTGTTGCTGATGATGATTTTGCTGTTGCTGTTGTTGCTCTTGCTGCTGCTTATTATCCCACCAATCCTGTATGCTATTTACCATTTGATGTCGACGAAAACGCATCGATTCCCCAATGCACATATCAATGAAATCAGATTTCATTTCATGATCACCCTTCACCAGATTCAAATGCTCTAAAAGTTGACTATAATCTCGGCCAGGTCGTCGTATATCACGGAAGATTTGCAAACGCAAATCAATATTGTGTTTACGTGCCGCCTCCCTTTGCTCGTCGGTTAATTGCAGATGATGATTATTTGTAATATTGGATACACCGGCGGCAGCAACTGCTGGGCTATTGCTTCTTCCCCTACTACTACTACGCTTCCGGTTGTTGGTGTTGCTGTTGTTATTCAGGGAGGACGACGAGGACGAAGACGACGATGAGGAGGAGGTGGATTCGCCATTGTTTGTGGGTGATACTGATTTAAGTTCCAATTTCGGACTATTGTTGTTGTGACTGCGATGGTTATTATTATTGTTGTTGTTGTTATTGATATTGTTTCCCTGATGATTACTACTTTGATGATTGAGTCCACTAGCCCAATAGAAATGCGGATGATTGGCTCCTCCCATTGCTGCTGATGCACCACCAATCCCTCCTGAGGCACCCGATGCCGTTCCCCCACCACTTGTTGCATTTCCCCGTTTGAGTGCATCAAAACCATGGGGCTCCGTTTCATTCGCATGTCCATCGTTTGAACCATTCAATGTGGCCGCAGAAGAGCCGGAACTACTGTTGCTACTGCTGATGGCGCCACCATTATGGCAAGTCTGTAGAATGCGCGATATCTCAGAGGCATCATTGATATCATTGTGGCTAAAGTAACTAGAGGAGGAAGTGCTGGATGCGCTAGTGGAAGAGGCAGTGGCTAAAGACGAACTTGTGGTTCCCGATGCTGTTGGCAATGGTGATGGCGGTGAATTGATTCCTGATGTCGCCAATGAATGGCCATAACCATTGGCCAATCCAAGTGGCAGGGTATTTGGATGCGTTCGAATTATGCCGCCAGTGGCTGTTGTTCCTGATGATGGCATTCCCGGTGGGTTGTCCAAAGATGCAGCTCCTCCCCCTAGATTACTGCTATACGCGGCATGTGTTGTGAGACCATTTAAGGGCACATAGAATACCCCGCTGCTGTTGTTTAACGATGCACCGGATACTGTTCCTCCTCCTCCTCCTGCTGCTGACGATGATGTAGATGATGCTGCTGTTGATGATGACGCTGCTGATAATAAACCGGAATTGGAGGTGTTGCTGCTGCTGCTGCTACTATTACTACTACTACTACTACTACTAATTGGCTCACCATTACTGGCGGAGGCATGAGCTGTCGCTGCTGCTGATCCTGTTGACTGTGTTGTAGTTGCCGTCGTTCCCCCCTGTCCCACCACCTTCTGATGTTGCCTGCGTTGCGGCTGCGGATTCCACTTCACCAGAGTGCACCTCATCACCAATGCCATTAATAAAGTTATGCACGTAACCATTGAGAGCTGAATCCTGATCACTGGGTTCCTCCTCGCTGAAATCGAAACTCATGCCCAAGCGTTCCGTCGAGGACATGCCCGAATCGCTGCCCGAAACTGTTTCAGAGGTGGACACAGATGAGGTGGAACTAGATTGGCTATCCTCATCGCTGCATGACATCATCACTGAATCCTGACTCAAGTCGCAATTAAGTGAATCCGAGACATTGGACGACGTGGAAGAGATCGCAGCAATAGCGGCAGAGGTAGAGGATCCGCTTGCATCCAGACTGCTGGCACCACTACCACCACCAACAGAAATACTGCCCACCGACGAACAAGAATCCTCGCTACCGCTTAGACTGGGGACAGGTGAGCTGGGTCGGGAGTCTGTCGATAAACGGCGGAATTCGAATCCACGCGGCAAAGGACCCGCCTTACGCTTCCGTCCCCGGGATGTGCCATCGAGTTTCTTGGACGAAGAGTTACCCCCAGCGGCCAGCATCAGGCCAGGCATACCGGGGCCACCAGGACAAATGCCGGGTGAACCGCCTCCGACCTGTCCGGGTCCTGTTGGCGAGCCAGAAGCAGCAGCCGACGATGAAGAGGGTCCGCCACCCGGTGAAGAGCCACCGGCACCGCCGCCACCTCCACCTCCTGGACCGCCACCATTGCTTGAAGGCGATGACTTCATAGGCGCCACATCACTGAGATCAGCCTCATCCACCATGACCATATGTTTGTCTTTCTTATACGGATTACCAAACATATGCTGTCTGACATTAGTTGGCTCAATCTCTCGCAGAGGATTATCCTTGTTCTTCAAATACTCCTGATAATTGCCCATCTCGGCAATGGGTAGACAATGACCCGAATCTTTAGCCACCAGCGAGGCGGGTCGCAGGAATGATTCTCGCATGCGTGCTATCTCCTCAACTAGATCGCGACGTGGTATATCGAAGGGATTACGATAGGTTTTGGCCGACGACTGATGTGATAATTGGGGCACAACAATCGTATAGTTCTCCACTGGTTCGATTTCCGCATGCAACTTGGCAAATGTGTCCCTCAACAGGGGATGACGCACCAGATCACGTCTCAGAGCAGTGCCCGAACATAATTTTGCCGTCTCAACCTGACGATAGGGCGGCTTGGGTTGTTTCAATTGTTTATAGACCTTAAGGCAAAGATTCTCCTGATCCTGTTTGGCCGTATTCTTGATATGCTTCAGTTGATTCGCTATTGTGGGCGATAAATAGTTGTCCACATTGTCGGGCAGAAGGAATTGCAGCAGCTGATACGGCACATTAATATTGACCAGAGCCTTGCGCAGAAAGGGACAGTAATAGGGCGGTATGGATCGGACATAGGCATTAAATTTGTACATGAGATCGTTCGGCGGACTCATATTGTACTTGTGGATGAGGTCGTGAAGCAGCGGCAACAAAGCAGGATAATTATAGGCCAATACGTACAGATGAACCTGACTAAAATTGGGGGCAGCCTTCAAATAACCAAAAGGCAATTCAAAACCATGCATCCCATTGGTAACGATCACCTGCCAGCATTTGTTCATCTCTCTCTTGTTCAGTATCTGCAGTGTAAGGGGGCATCCCTCGATTTCATATTTATCCACGGGAAAACTGCGCACCAACTGCGGTTCATCCACGGCTGGTGTGAGAACCTTTAGCTTCGGATGGGCATCACGTGGCGGTAATGTTATGGCCTTCGAGTCGGGCCAATAGGGTTCGGGCAGGGGCCAATAGCCAATCGGAAATGTCTTTTGTGTTATATGCTTCTGTACATAGATCATTTTCTTTACTGGCTGAAAGACTATATCGGGTGGTGGATCATTTTGCCCGGAGCCAGAACCACCACCACCCGAACCACTGCCGCCACTGGCATTCGAATTGGCAGCGGCCGTACCGCCTGATGTGACGCCGGCATTTGATGATGTCCCAGCACCGCCTGTTCCAGCACTGCCGCCAACGCCACTGGCACCACTACTGCTATCCTTGGGCATGAGTGGCTCAAATTGCAATACTACGCCGGGTTGCACCTTCTGCACAAGGCTCTCGATGCATTGATTCAGCACATGATGACTTCGTACACGATACGAACGACCTCCGGTCACTTCGCACATCCGCTCAATGGGCGAATCATCATGCGGCACTTTGCCCTCCACTCGTTCATCGATTTTGTTGCCCGGCATGCGAAGTACCAGCGAAAATAAACGCTGATCCCATCGGAAAGGCTCTTTGGTGAATTTTGTGCCGGGTATTTGATTGCTCAGTGGTAATATAATTTCCTGATGGACACCATTTCTATACGAATATCGTCCACCGTCGGTAATTACAATTATCACTGATGGCTCCAAATAGAACGGACATCGTCCTTGACCATACGTATCGATACCTGATTGCATGCGATTCAGGTTAAGCAAATCAAAGGCATTACGCAACGACTCGCCCATTGATGTTAGGCCATGACTTTGCAGATTCTTTAGCTCGTTCATAAATGTGGCATGATTCTCCTTCCAGCCGGCCTTCACATTGGCCGGCGGCTCCTCAAATGTCAGCAACATGTAACGATCTCCAAGACAATCCTGTGTTCGCTGGCGATACTTCAAAAACGTTTCGACAGCTCCTTTCGCAATATCCAGATAAGTTTTTTGTACACCGTTCACATAGGCCTTCTGGCACATGGACGATGAGGTGTCCACCAAAAAGAGTATAATTGTCATGGTCGCTGTCGCTGTTGTTGATAGGCGGGTGGTGTCTTCTCGTTACTCGTTACCGGTTACTAGCTCGCTACACAGAGACACAGAGGAGACAAGCACAAAGAAATGGACAAGTGAAATAAAGAAGAGCTTGGGGATCGATTATGGAGAAAGCAACAATAAGCAAATATTTTGCGATACAAAGACAGTAAATATTACACATTTTAAAGAATCCATCAAAGAGTATTTCCAATTTCAAAATATATAAGAAATTATTATAGCCGTAATTAAAATTTATTACCTACAAAAATTGATTGTAAAAGCGTCGAAATGGAATTTAAAAGTACTTCAATCAATTCAGTTTTTACTTTGTGTATATTTTGCTATCCGAAAATAAATATTAAATTTCGGTATAGAACTCAGGAATTTTTTGATGACAGGAAGGGAAGTTAACTTCCGGAAGATCTTGTTATGATATAAAATCACAAAATGTGGTTAAACAAGAGATAAGAATTCTTTCCTGAGATTAGATCCCTTGGATCTGCTCTTTGGGGCGCGCAATCTATTGTCTTTGTATCCATATTTACATATACATATACCTACATGCATAAAAACAAAAAGATAAAATTAGTTACCGTTATTGTGTAATCCTTTCTGGGATTCTTATTATTTTCGTATCCTCTTTTGTTTCGTGGATTTCTATACTCGTTGATCTTCTCTGTATTGATCCGTTCTTGTTGTTATGTCTTCTTGATTTGGCCCACTTTTTAGTCCAGCTCTTAAAGCTGGAGACTTTATCCTTATTCACTCGCTATCTCTCTCTCTCTCTCTCTAGCTGGTTGTTAGCAACAGTTCTCAAGTTGCCCTTGTTGCTGCTGATGTTGTCCTGAATTCGATCGATGAGCGTTTCTTTTTCTCCTTTTCGCTGTTTTGCTTTTATGGTACATGTTGCATAAAACAGCTGACAACATTTGATTGGTTAAACAACAACAACGAACTGGAATATAGAAAAAGAGAAAAATGAATTTTAATATGATTATGAGAGTTAAGAATCAATTGGACACTTTTCTCTCTGTCTCTCTCATTCACTTGCACTCGCTCTTTCTCTCTTCCTCTCTCTTTCTCTGACTCTAATGTTTGGTATTCACAACTTATAATAATAATATCGCCTTCGTAATCATTGATAATGCACAAACAACAACAAACACTTACACACACACACACATACATACATTCATACACAATACGCAAATGTAAATTATTTATTGTTGTTTTGTGTTTTTTTTTTCTTTTTGGCAACAAATGTGCTAATTAGCTTGAAAATCAACTAGCTGCTGCTGCTCTACTCTGCTCTTCTCAGACGCTTTTAATCATATAAAAGAGAGAATAGAGAAGAAAAATAACAAACACAATATTTGACACAAATTCAAATGTTGCCGTCTTAGAGTCTCCTCCATCACCCACCGCGTCCCAGCCCGTTCCGTCACTCTATTCCAATCAACTCCATTTCACTCCACTCACATTTTACTCTCTACCTTCCTCCTGCTGTGTTCCATTAGCTGTACCCATCCCTCCCTCGCTATCGCCCCCCTTGGTTCCCACGAACACAAAGTCATTCACTCGATGACGACGCTAGAGCGTTAAGTACGCTCTGTTGGCCACTACTAAAGTAGCGATGGTCACGTGACTCTCAGGTGCAACAAGCGATACATAGAACAGGACAAATAGAAATACATACATACATATGTATGTACATACTTGCGATCTCATATGTCATTATTCAATGCATAAGCAATTTTTTGTTCTAGAAGCATATAGACGACGTATTAATTTCGAAATTCGTACGATTCTCACCTTTTATCATATATGGATATATCTAATCTATATTCCTCAACCACATTGTTGATAGGTTTATGATTGGTGATCAAAATCATTATCTTTAAATTTCAGTTTCCCTTTCACCCAATCCAATTAACACTGGTATATATTAGTGTGCTCTCTTGTTGCCTTACACTATAGTCACGACGTCAGTACGATAGTCACGAATATAATCCCGAACGCATCTCAATGTCTTGGAGCTGCTACTCTAACTGAAATGCTAGGAGAAGAACGAACGTCATCATGATGATGGTGATGCTGATGATGATGGGATGGAATGGGAATGATGCTTGGTCATATTGAATGTGCGGAGATTGAGATAACAAGAAAAATGCATCGAGCTGCATCAAACTGGGTTTTGTGGATTTCGTTCAATGACAACAACAACAAATTACGCTTTCGATATAATCTGATTACAATTTTTGTCAATTGCTGTGCTACTGAGAACTCTCTTCTCTCATCTACACAACAAACATTGAATTCCTATTTAAATAAGAGCGCAACACACACACGCAAACCCGCACACACAGACCTTTACAAGCACATGCTACCACACTCCAACGCAGTGTTGCCAGACCTATTGGCAAAAGTTCGCCCACCCATTGTGGGGACAACAAGGCAAATTTCCACATAATTATATTGGGCAATTATTTTCAATTGGCAAACGCACTTTGCAGAAAAATCAAGCAAATTGTTTATTCATTTCATTCTGGGCTTCGTGGCAACGCTCACGGTAGGAAAGTAAAGGTGGCGGCGGGCGACCAGGCGGGTGTGTGTTTGGGGCTAAATGTGTTATTGGTTTTTACTATAAATATTTTAGTGTTTGTTTTATCTTTTTTGGTTTTTGTTTTTCTCCTTGTGCTGATCTTTGATAAATCTGTAGAACAAGCAATTTGTCCTTATTTGTATTTGGGATTGGTTAATTCACACACATTCTTTC
This sequence comes from Drosophila tropicalis, assembly GCF_018151085.1. Lineage (NCBI taxonomy): Eukaryota > Metazoa > Arthropoda > Insecta > Diptera > Drosophilidae > Drosophila > Drosophila tropicalis. The sequence continues at coordinate 3,751,804 of NW_027172602.1, read as the reverse complement.
ATATTAGTGGATGACAAGTTAAGGAAAGGGGTGTGTGTGTGTGTGGGTGGGAGTGCTGCAGTCGCATTAGATAAATATTTTTTATCGTTTATCGACATCGGCTGACTCCATATCAGCAGCTTTGGGCCATCTCTTATCTGTCAAGTTGGGCGCCAAAATTTAAAGCTCTTCAATTTGCAACAGTTTTGATTTGTCATTAACACACGTTCCCAAATTTCGAAAATTCAATGTTTCGGAGTTATTTATATTTGACCAGCTGATTTTAGCGGATGAATCTGTCTTCATGTTTGCCCCACACACCACACACTCTCACACACATTCTCCACGGCACAGCATCATTTTTTTTTTTTTTTTTGAACAGCTATCAAATCAAAAAAAAAAAAAAAAAAAAAAAATAAAAAACGTTTAAATAAATCAAATATTATCACGTTTGTTTTCTTCGCTTTAACTTCAATTCAATAATTGCCATTAATTTTGAATTGAACTTATTTTGTTTTTTATATTTGTATATTTTTAATTCAGTTATATTTTTACTTTGTGCCAACAAAAAAATTTATCACCACCGCGGTGGAGGAGCACACATATCTATCCAATCCACACACACTGAGCGCAGCAGAGCACTTGGGGGAGAAACAGGCAAAGCGAGAAAAAGGTAGAGAGCGAGAGAGAGAGGAAGAGAGAGAGCGAGATACTACAACAAATACGTATACGTGTATGCATGGCGACGACTGGCAGTCAGTTCGTCAGTCGACCGACCGACCGCCCGACAGTCGACCCGACAACAACAGCCACAATATGTATGTTTACTTGTAGTATCTTTAGCCAGGCGGTTAAGTTTGGTACACACACACACCCGTAAACACATGCACGAATATATATACACATACACTGGCGCCCCGTCACTGTCGTGTCTCCGTTGCTGTTTCGCTTTTAAATGTCGTTGCGCTCCTGGCGTTTAAATATCTCTTGCTGGGCATTGGCCACAACCTCTCCGTTGAAAATTAAAAAACTGACTGCGAGACTGCGACTTAGTGTTGAGAAATGCATCGATGGCACCATTATATCATTATCGATGACTAACTCGCACTGCGATAGATCGACAGATTTTCTTCATCTTTGGAATCCCAGCACTACTGCGAGTGCGATTACATATAACCGACGCACATTGGGCCAGATCTTTTTTTCGGTGGCATAAACCTAAGTTTTAATGCCAGAGGTCCAATTTGCAAGCATAAATATACATGGGACTAAAATAGAATTTTGATTTTTTAATTCTTGCTATCGGATAATTTTATTTTAGGCAAAAAGCTTTAAAATGATTGTCCAGAAATTGCTATTTTACTCCAGAATGAAAATTTCTTAAATGAAGCATCACAAAAGCAATCTACAACTACAATTATTAATTTGACGTCCCCACTTTTATTTTATTTAAAAAATATACAAAATTTTTCGACTTTATGGCAACAAAAACAAAATTTGGCCCAATGTGCGCCGGCGAGCAAAGAAAAAAATTAATCGATAAGCATTTAACATTGCAAATTCTTTGCCCGAGATTTCAAGAACATATGTTAATAATCAGTAGTGGGAGAAATCATCATGTATTGATCAGTATTAGTCTATAGTTCGATTGTACAGATATGGATCACAAAGTATTTCGTAGAGGGCGTATCTTTATTTGTTAAAATGAATCGATATTTCGTATCATCACCAAACTTTACCGTTGTAATGTTTTCAAATTCTTATCAACAATTTGGGGCTTTGTAATTTCCGCTATTTTAAACACATTTTACATGAAAGAAGGGTTTCTTTTGATAATGGTTTTTGTAAAAAGAAAAATTAACTTCATCTAAACTAATGCCGATAGGCACATTTTTAAAATTAACAGAACTGAATATCGATAATTGTAGTCGCATAATCGATAGTCCTTCTTAACAAAAACATATGTTTTTATTTTGGCGCGCGCCAATCTGGTCAACGCTGCAAAGTGAGGGTTTGCGAATTTCAAGAGAATTTGTAACTTCAACACAATGCCCGAGAGCATAATTGCTGGTATTCCAGTGCACTTTCCATTCGAGCCATACGAAGTGCAACGGGCGTTTATGGAGAAAGTCATCATATGTTTACGTGATGGCACTAATGGCGTTCTCGAATCACCTACTGGCACCGGTAAGACCCTCAGTCTACTCTGTTCGTCGCTGGCCTGGATTCGAACGAGGCAATCGGAGCAGCAGAAGCAAATACGAAAACTGCAGGATGCGGCCGGTAACACTAAGATGGGACCCACAGGAATTGTACCCGGGGAAGCTGCCGAATTGGCTTTAACCGTGGGCAAGGCCAACAATTGGGGTGTCCCCAAAGTGATTTATGCGTCTCGAACCCACTCTCAGTTAACTCAAGCGATGCGTGAGCTGAAACGTTCGGCATATGCCGGTATGAGATCAGTGGTCCTTGGTTCCCGTGATCAGCTTTGCATTCATCCGGAGGTGATGCGGGAACAGGGCAATTCCAATAAGGTGAACATGTGCAAAATGCGTGTGCATTCGAAAAACTGTTCATTTCAGTTGCGTGTTGAGTCGAAGAAGGATCATCCCGATTTTCGGGGGCCCAGTATTATGGATATTGAGGATCTAGTCAAGGTGGGACAGAAGTTGAAAATGTGCCCATATTTTGCCTCCAAAGAGCTGGTAAACGATGCTGATATCACGTTTATGCCATATAATTATCTGCTCGATCCCATGGCCAGAAAGGCGAACAAAATCGAGCTTAGCAACACAATAGTCATACTGGATGAGGCCCACAACATTGAGAAAATATGCGAGGAATCGGCTTCGGTACAAATTAAATCATCAGATGTGGCCATGGCCATTGAGGATGTAACCCACATAATGAGAATCTTCACAAGCGCCGATAGCCAAGATTTTAGTGGTGATGAACCCAAGGATTTCACACTAGATGATCTTACATTGCTTAAGGAAATGTTACTAGAACTAGAGAAGGCAATCGATGGTGTGGTGGTGGATAATCTGTCGGAGGGAACTACCTATCCAGCTAGCTATATGTACGAGTTGCTAGCAAAGGCCAATGTGAGGCTCAATCGCTATATATCCGAATCCATTCTAATCAATTTTTTTGCTTTCAACTATGTCACAGTTTACCTATGGCAATTGTGCCAGCATTGTGGCTCTGTTGGACAAGCTGGTGCAATATCTAATGGTGGCTTCCCAGAACAATAGTTCTATGATCATGCGTAAAGGTGGCAGTTTTTTGGTATTGGCCGAGCTCTTAACCATTGTATTTGCCAACAAGGAGGATATCATGGCCAAGGTTCATCGAAGTTTTAAAGTTCATGTGGAAGTGGAGGAGGCGAAGCAAAATGCTCCCAAGGCCGCCCCAAAGCAGCAGCAAGGCGGCTGGTTGGGTAAAGGAAACAATACTAGCAATTCGTCTTCATCGAACAAGGCCAAAGTCATAAATTTCTGGTGCTTCAATCCTGGTTTTGGCATGGAACAGCTATTGAATACCCAAGTCCGTAGTGTCATTTTAACCAGTGGTACATTGGCTCCACTTAAGCCTCTCATTGCAGAACTAGCCATACCCGTGGCCCAGCATTTGGAGAATCCGCACATTGTGGATCAGTCGCAGGTTTATGTAAAGATAATTGGCACTGGGCCAGATCGCCAGCAACTTATTTCCAACTTTAAGAATCGGTGAGAAGATAACTGTGAGATAGATTTGTTTTACTCTCTGGCTAACTTTTTGCATATTTTCTTTGTTTGCCACAGAGATAATCCCAAATACATCAGTTCACTGGGACAGACCATTCTCAATGTGTCACGTATTGTGCCCGATGGACTGCTGGTGTTCTTTCCCTCGTATCCCATGCTGAATAAATGTGTCGATGCCTGGCAAGCCAGTGGATTATGGGCGGATATTGCAGCCAAGAAACCCATTTTCTTAGAGCCACGTGGCAAAGATCAATTTACCACCACCATGGAGGAATTCTATCAAGCCATACGTGACTCAAAAGGTGCTTGCTTTATGGCCGTTTGCCGGGGCAAAGTCTCCGAGGGCTTGGACTTTGCCGATCGCAATGGTCGAGCCGTTATTATAACCGGCTTGCCTTATCCACCGCTCAAAGATCCAAAGGTAATCTTGAAACGACGCTATCTAGAGGCAAATCGCACCAAAGAGAATCAACTGCTCACTGGGCAGGAGTGGTATAATCTGGATGCCACACGGGCTGTCAATCAAGCCATTGGTCGTGTCATCCGACATCGGCATGATTACGGGGCCATATTGCTATGCGATTCCCGCTTTCAAGATAACTCTCAAGTCCAGCAGCTCTCCAAATGGATACGTGGACATTTGGGAGCACGGCCACAATGTTCACCCTTTGGGCCGATTGTGCGTGAATTGCGTCAATTCTTTAGGCATGCCGAGGAAACAGTAAGTGACACAATATTATAAATCGTTAAAATTTTTATTTAGTATTACTATGCAAATGAATTTATTCAGATGGAACAGCCAAAAGAACGCACCGATGAACCTCTGCTGCAAAATGTTTACAAAACAGAAGTTGCTACTCAGGAAAATAAAGAGGAGAAGCCACTGTTCAAAGTGAAACGAGAACCTGGCCAAATGGCCACCAATGCGGCTGCATTTAAGCAAGCCAATGAAATGGCAATGTAAGTGTGAAATTTCACCTTTTCCACTCTTCCATCACATGACTGTTGATTTCCAGAAAGGTGGAAATGACAAATTCCATTAAAAGCTGGACACCAGATGACTATGTCAGTGCCGCTGGACGGACACAAAGTCACTCACAGTCAAAGCCGCCTAATGCCATGGACTTTATGAGTCGTCTCGACTCAAATGTTTCGGTAAAATGGCCAACAGATCATTAAATCATTTAAAACTCAATTCTTTTTTTTCTATAGAGTATAGATTTCAATTCCACGGGAAGCGGAAATTTGGTCAAAATACACAAACGTGAACGCAGTTCACCCACATTTGGCGATTCAAAGAGCAGCTCTCAGCTAAAGAAACGCTACAAACTAGTAGATAATATCAAAACAGAACCAAGCACCAGCTCCACCAGTTGTAGTAGTATTAATAGTAGTAGTAGTAGCAGTAGTAGCATGTGCTGCTCACAAAAAGAGGCTCCAGAATCAAGGGCAGATTTTCTAAGAGAGGTGCGCCATTTTAACCTGTCTTAAATCCTGTTAGGCATCTATCTCTAAAAATGTTTTTTCTATTCATTTAACAGGTGCGCTGTTTCATCAATCAAGATCAGTTCCGTGACTTTGGCAAGGCTTTGCTAGCCTATAAAAATGGCGGCGACGAAGCATTTGAATCTCTAATGAGTCTGCTCTTCAAATTGTTGGGTAAACCACAAATGCGTTATCTGTTACTCGGCATTCGACGATATCTGAAAAATGAACACAAGGCGGAGTTTGATAAGCGCGTAGCCACTTAAACTTGAGCCATTTCTTGCACTTAAGGTTTATTGTTTTACGTTCTATTTAAATGCATTCTTTTTTTTTGCAGTCATAAAAAATAGAGTTTTATGTGTACAGTGGACTTTATGTAAATGTGAAATTGCAATTAATTTAAGCTAATTTCGGAGAATTTTTTGCTAGAATTTTTTCTGCTTTTTAAAAGTGATAAGAAAAATGTGAATTTTTTTTTGGAATTTCTTAAAAAAATACATGTATAAGTTAATAAGTTCCACCTTTCCCTCTGACTTGGCTGTTAACTTATATAGTGAAAAACCTACTTATAAATTTTAAAAAACAAAGGTCTAAAAATCATGTTTTATTATAGGTGAATATTTATTTTCAACGAATTGAAAATTTTATTTTTAACCTACAAATATGGCATTATGTCGACCAATGGAAATGAAGCTTAATTCGATAGAAGACAATTACGGTTGAACCTCCATTATCCGATTACCCGAATTCGTTTTATTATTTTAGAAAAAAAATTTCGTTTGAAATCACGAATAATAGGGGTAATTACGGTTAACAGTGAAAATGAAACAAACTTAACTTTATCCCGGATAATAGGGGTGTCCGGTTAATGGGTGACCGGATAATCGAGGTCCAACTGTACTCTTAGTCTTAAATATAGTGCCGGATAAGCCATTGTTTTGATAAATTCGCAAAAACTTAACTTTGTGAATCTTTACAGAGTTTAAATTCAAAGAAATGTTAAAAAGTCTATTTTCAATCAATCGAATTTAATATTTCATTTAAAAATTCTTAAACAAGGAATGAGAAAAAATAGAAATATATGTGTAAATATATTTATAGGTAATGGTTTATGCAAATTACGATTATTACGAACGATTTTGGTACCAATTTGTCCAGATAATTAAAATTTAATGTAATTTTAAATGCAGTCTTTGGCTATTCAATTTGGCTTTCTAAATTTGTCAATCCATGGAAGTCCAAGTGCAATCACACACACACACCCTCACACTGCACTGCATTTGGTGGCCGGTGGAAGGGTTCAAAGGATGGGTTGGGGTGTGGGTTATACCCAGTCAGCGTCATCTTCAATAAGTTCAATGCCAGCGTTAGCCGAGTCCAAAAAACCGAAAACAACAATCCCGAGTCGAGTCAGTCAGAGAGCCGAGGCATGGATGACATGGAATGGAGAGGCGAAGCGTATGATGTACATATACATTGCATTTTTTTTGGCTAATGCCAGTGTCTTTTGCCACGCACTCGCGTAGCAACAATCGTCCAGCCAGCACCAGCAGCCAGCACGCAGCATTAAAATTCGGATGGCCATTCAAAAAATAGTTTAAACTACACACACAACGATTTTAATCTACATATGTATCTAAAGGAAATTGCCAACTCTGGAATTGCAAAAATAAAGTGACGATGTGTGAGTAGTTTGCAACAAGTAAAAGTCATCACATTCCAGGACAAAGGACCGACCCATAAAACCCAACCACCTGCCCATTATTTCCTCCCACACTGAAGCCGACCTTGGCCTAGTTTGTTAGAAGAAAAAAAGGAGAAAGAGCCGCGCACAGCAACAGCCACTCAGGGCTAATTGCATTTTGGTGGTAGCTGCATATGGTCGAGGAAGTTGGCTGCCTCAGACAAACTGGCATTGTGTTAGCCATGCCCAGTCCATCGGTTGTAAATCCAACAGCAGCTTCAGCCAATCCAACAGGAGGAGGAGTCGCTGTTACCAATACTGTGATCTCAACTGGAATTAGTGGCACTGGTCATCATAATCATATCCATCAGCAGCAGCAGCAGCAACAGCAGCAACAACCACATCATTCGAATCCGAATCCACATCCACATTCCCATCTGCAACAACACCATCACCAACAACAACAGCAGCAGCAGCAGCAACAATTGGCCAACAATATGAGCATGCTAAATGTTAAGGGTAGCGCTGGCGGACGTTACTTGTGGACCGATCGGGAGCTACTAATGCATCTTCAAAATTATACTCCATTGATTTTACTTATCGATTTTGTGGAGAAAACTCGTACTAAACGTTTTTACGAAAGCTCCGAACGCTACGAGATTCTTATGTTGGTCTTCATTATGCGCAAGGGTGCGCCATTCTGTGAAAACAAACGCTTTCCGGCCGAATATTGGGTGAATCTTTCGGTGGGACCCATTGCCGAGGCATTTGATCGGCTGCAGGCTGCAATTGATATACCCGATCCACAGTTGCCCATCCATATGAGCGTCACGGATCTAACTAGCTGGAAGCAAATGTTTGATGTGGCCATGGTTGATATAAGACGTTATGCCTACTACACTGATCCCTTGCAATTGGCCGATGCGGGTGTCTACAATCGTATCACATTCGAGCAGAGATTCGGCATGCAATGGCAGGACTAAACACAATGATGAAGTCGCAAAAACAAAATGGTTATCTCTCCTTACAACTACATATGTATGTGCCAACTAAAACTGGACTAACTAATAGATTTCCCCAAAAAATGTTATCGTTGTTCATAAATGTTCAGTGGATTGATTGTAGTTTGCACAAAACACACATGTCACCAGACCAGACCAGAGTTCAAATTGTTTGTTACACCTAGGGAAAAACGTGTAGAAGTATTTAAATACTATACATACATACATAGATATTAACTGTGCCTTCTTCCACTCACTACTACTTTATGATTTGTCTATCTCCCCTACTATCTGTCTCTATAAACAAATACATAATGCTTTAATCGAAATAAATGTTATAAAACCATTAGATATTTAACTGTATACATATATGTATGGTAAATAGTTCCATTTTGTAGTATCTAATCTTCTAATACATACTATAAAACTTGTATGCAAATATTTACATTGTATAGGTAAAGGATTCCGTTTATCGACTAAAGATTCTTAAATATCTAAGAAAAAATTATTACTTTCTGATTTTGGGCGTACGATCGCGATCAAAAATGCCCAATAATTTACCACGTGTCATTTCCTTGGCCTCACGTAAGCCCAACTGATAGATCTCGTCATGCATTAATTTGATTTTCTCAATCAGTTGGTCTGGTGTCATGCTGGCCAATTCTGAAGAGAAGAGAACACCATTTGGTTAACACCTATAATTGCCACTTATGGAACTAGAAGGACTTACTATTGATTTTCGCCATATCCGTGTCGGTCCAACTTTGTATACAGTCAACAACCGGCGTATGTATGGGGGTATGACTGGTGGTTAGAAATTCTTCCATGCCTGGAACTAATAATGATTAGTGACGACATGAACGCATTACAAGAAACCAAAAACTACAACAGCAATAAAAAAAGGCGCGCCAAATTTTTTTAGTTTTAAGCACACTTCAGAGTTTCTCCCGCTTACATCGTTCGGGCCACTGTAAAGGAGATTCGCGTAACGTTTCCATCGATATCAGATCGTCTTCGTCTTTGGGTTCTTTGTCGGCTAATGTTGTGCTTGGATCTTCCGTATCCTCATCTATTAATACGTTTGCATCATTATCTCCGTTGGCATCATTTGTTTTTTTCATGCACTCTGTGGGGAAATAAGAATTTAAATATAAGGAGAACGAATTATTTTGTTATGACTATTCAGGCACCTGGATCCAAAACTGCAATTCTGGATTCTAATGTACTCATGGTTCACAGAGTAGGCTGGGATTGAAAAATATATTTGAAAAATTATACCAAAAGACCCAAAACAAGATTCTATTCACGCAGTATTACACAAAATGGCAGCTGGTCACACACTGCAAATTTATCGAATCAAATACGACAACTGTCTATCGATAACTACTTAAAAATTTATTTATTAGTTTGTATGCATTTGTTTCTTTAAATTTTAGCTACAATAACCATTTTAAAATATTTTTTAGAAATTTCTTAAGCTTCTACTCATAATATTATATAAATAAGAGCAGTTTGAGATCTATATGTAACATGCATACAAACAGCTATAAGTATATCGTGCTCTCACTCTGACTCACGTCGTGGCATTGAAATGTGAAATGTATGTGTACGTATACGGATATCATGTCGCACCACTTACACTCACTTGCTACAGTTTTGCTGAAAAATATGCCTACCGTGTGAAAAATCTTTTTCAACAATTAAAACCCAATATAATCCCAAATATTTGAGTATTTCAATAGTCTGCTTATTGGTTGATCAATTTAAAACTTTTGTATCTTTAGACTAAGATTGTTTATATATATATTAAATGCAAGTGTAGGCAAACTTTCAACATCCACTGTAAATAAACGGTGCGTGCGTGCACTTTCTTTTAGTCATTGCTTCGCTCTCACTTTGGTTACATTTACCTGCCTCAGCTGTTGTTCGTTATTTCCAACGTTTCGTTTCACATTGTTAGAATTTAGTTGCTCGTTAACTACCAACGGCGACCTTGTGTTTTTTGGCGCGCTAAAAACATAAATTAAACAATTTAATTTTTCCCCGTTCCTATATGAAACATTTCCACAATTATTTTCATTACCCCGAAAATCAAGACTATCAAGCAAGCAACATAATTATAAACATTTTCGTAGTGTCTCATGGCAGCAAGTAAATTTACCTTCAAAACAGCAGTAGCAGCACAACAATTCGATGGAATATGTTCGAAAATTTCAGCATTCTATTTCGATTTGGATAATACATTGATACCCACACGGGCCGGTGATTCCAAAGCTATACGTAAGGTAAGCCAAAAAGAGCATCGTTGTTGCGCGGGTCAAAGGGTCGAATTGAGCGTGTACTTGGGTGAGGGGGTGAAAGTGCGCACGCTGTTTATGAAAATTTTCCACTGTGCTAGCGTGTTACGTAGTCGACCCGGGGTACGGCACACACAGAAGCATTTTAAATACGCGGCACGCGCGCTCTGTAATGCATGAATGTACATACATATGTGCATACATACATACATATGTATGTATGTGTATCTGGCTGGGGGAAAATGCATGCATGAACCTGCTGCAGTTTGATCAATGTAAACTGATTATTCTGATAGGAATTTTCAAAACGAAATCCAATTCCGTTTCCCACTTAGATTCTTATACTGATGAAATTACACAGATAATCGAAATTGGCCGTTAATTGAACACTCCTCCATGCGCAGTTTTTATGCGATTGCAACGAGTTTGATTTGATAACGTTTGCAAATGACAGCGCTTTATTTTTAATCAAACCAAGTTTATGGTGGGCGGGGGTAAGGTGTTATAAAGAATTTAATTTCCGTCACCAGATGATTGAGTTTTCTTTATCGTGCATATGTTCATATGTAGTAAATAAACATACATATGTACATATAATAACTGTTTATTGACTTTTATTACGAAATGCATTTGTATATGTATGTACATAGGCGTCAAATTTATTTATATGCATCATATTCGACTTATTATTATTTATAGAATAGTGAATCAAAATTTGATTTCCAATAAGATATCGTATCTAAATATCATAAATACATACATATCTGTCAACTGTCTGTGATAAATCAACTTTTATTCATATTAATTACTAAATATCATAAAACTAATAATAATAAATAAAAAAAGTTTCGGTTACAAAATTTCCACTTAATAATCTTGAAATAAACCTGGGTAGTTTCCATAAATTTTTTATGAGTCAGCTTATTTATTGGATTGGTAATTAATCCGGATATTTATTTGTTTATATTTTTTTAATAGCTCACCGACGTTCTCGAGACTCAGTATAATTTTACCAAAGATGAAGCCACATTGGCTAGCCAAAATTTCCTAAAGTCCTTTCGCCGGTGTCCGGACAATTCGCAGACCTCCTTGGACTCGTGGCGCACCCATTTGTGGCGTGAATCATTGCTGGCCAAGCACAAGCATCTGGCCGAACTGATCTATCAGCAGTGGTTAAAGTTACGCTATCGTTATCTAGCCATACCAGCCGATTATGTACAACTGCTGCAATGCATGCGGAGAGCGGGCTATGCATTGGCCCTTATCACCAACGGACCATCGAATGCCCAATGGGAGAAGGTGGCCAAATTGCGAGTACGTGGATATTTCGATTGTGTGCTTGTCTCATCGGATTTGCCATGGGAGAAACCGCATCCGGAAATCTTTTATGCTGCCTGCAATTTCCTTAATGTCAAACCACACGAGTGTGCCATGATTGGGGACAAACTGGAGACAGACATTATGGTATGTTTTCAGGATATATAAAATTAAAATGTGTACAACTAATTTACGTATTTTTAGGGAGGACATCTGGCACAGTTGGGTTTAACATTATGGACACCATTGAACAGCAGCAGCAGCTCTGCCCAATGTCTTGACGATGTTGAATATAAGCCGCATATTAAACTTAATAATTTATTGGAAATCTACAAATACTTTCCTCGCCTAAATGCCTGTGCATTGCCAGAATCCAGCCTCACAGCCAATAGACGACGTGGCAGTCATTTGAGTGGGATCGGAAGTTCTGCAATTAATACCAATAGTGGCAGCAGCGGCGGAAGTGCGGGGTGTACCACATCGAGAGCAGTTGGTGGTGCTGGCAACACATCCAGGCAATGGGCATATAGACGCGGCGGTTCATTGCCAGCCATGGATTGTTCCAATAGTGAAACTGAGAACAGTTGCGATAGTTTTCTCTAAGAAATTTTATGCGCTTCTTTTGAAGCCCGCCAGCTCACGCTGCAACTCTCTAATTCCCATTCAAAACTCTCCCCTAGAGGGAAGTTGAGGAAGTTAAATGAAGAGGACACAATGAATAAAAAATATATATGTACCTTCAGTTTACAAAACGCAAATCAAAAAAAAAAAAAAAAAAAAAAAGAAAGAAAAAAAAAAAAAAAAATTTATATAAAAAACAGAAACAAAAAAGGACGAAACAAGGATGAGAGTGAGGTCGCAGATCCGAGGAAACCCAATGACATTTTGTTAACCGATTGCAGGAATATAAAGTTCAACTATTATGTATATAAATGACGAGATGTATGAATCTCGATTTGATAAAGATAATAATGATAATGATATCTCTGCCATTTAAATTTACAAATTAAGGCTAGGAACAGATTTTCAAAATGGATATAAATGATGAACAAAAACCGCAATTACCTAAAAAAAAAAAATGTATACTTTTCTAAGTGACAAACTTTTCTTGAATATTTTTTTAACAATAACTTCTGAGTTTACGTTTCGTTAACGATTTGTTATGTTTTTATAATTACAAAATTAAGGAACTAGAAACAAAAAAAAAAAAAAAGAAAAGAATGAAAAAACTAAAACTAATAAGGTTAATAAAGCATGGAAATTGTTATGGTAAAAAAGAGATGAAAAAAAAAAAAAAAATATTTATATATATATATATATAAAAAAAGAGGAACTCATATGCCTATGTAAATTGTTAACTATTTGTTGTAGTTGTAGGCCATAAACAAACTAACAAACAAACGTATGTACATATATACATCTGATATATGTACAAATGTAAATCGGGTATATCTATATTCGTTAGATTTTGCACAAAGACGAAGACAAATGAAATGAAACGAAACGAAAAGAATGATAGACAAGCAAAAAAAAAAGCAAATTGTTATTTGCAAGAATACTTACCAATGCGTTACACTCGCTGTCCATACCCTTCCCATCCCTTTGCCTTCCCATTAGTAGGTTAAATGCACTGCACTTTCTGTTGAGTATCACCCACACAAATATATATATACAAATACTTATACCCATTTAAACCAAAAATAAAATCAACTATGTATATGTATATACTTTGTTGTCATTGGGGGCACGCTGGCATCATCGATAATAAGAGAGAAATGTCTCACATATTGCCTTAACCAGACAGCAGATTACAGTGGCGGATTAAGGGAGCTATTAAAAGGGGAACAATAAGCTTTACGGGCCAAAATTACCCTCATAATTCAACAGCAACCATTCCAATATTCAATGTGAATTCGGTACACAATCAGAATGTCAAATCAAATAGTTAAAAATTCATATTATATATATATAATAAAATAAGCTTGATTTTATTTTTATTGATTTGTTGTTTTTATCTTCTTTTCTCTCGCTCTCTGTGTCTCTTTCTCTCACTCGCTCTTGCGCTTGTTTTATTTATAAACTATAAATATGCTAACTTTATTATATTGTATAGTAAATTGTTGTATATAGGTTGTTGTTGTTCTTGTGTTGTTGCAACTCAATAACGTTGAAACAATTTTGACATAAGGATAAGATTATGTTAACTTTAAAACTTGCCTTTTGTTCTCGCGTGAAACATATAAAAGTTTGATACTACATATATAGAGTTCAAAAATTAATAACATACACAATTTCAAAAAGCAGCAAACAAGTTAAACAAAAAAAAAAAAAAATTAAAATCAACTGACTGATTGACTGACTGGCTGGCTAGCTTAGCTTGCTCTTGCTGCTGTTGGCTTGACTTGGCATTTCTTTTTACTTATCTTCTCTTCTTTTCTCTCTATTCTCAATTCAATTTTTTATAAAAGAGCACTTTTCAGACTACAAAATACCCTAAAAACCGTTTAACCTTTTACTGGAAATGGGTTATACATATAAATATACATAGATCTCAAAGTTGGGGACATTTCAAAAACAATAATTACAAAACAAAATAAAAAAAAAAAAAGTCATAAAAAAACATTTAGAATACAAAAGTGGATAAAAACATAACATTTTGGAGTAATGGAAGTAGTAGTAGTAGTAATAGTAATAGTAGTTGTAGTTGTTGTCCTCATCTTAAGTGTATACAAAAAAAGTTAATGGATAGATATAGAAATAGTTAACCACCAATATAAATAATTGATGATTTTTCTTCTATATACTGTAAACTGAAACACACACAGGCATACGCACGCACATAGTACATATAGTATTTTAGAATAATAATTCCTTTTGGGTTGGCCGTGTTTTAGTTGTTGCTGTTATTGTTGTTGCTGCTGCTGCTGCATTCAATTGAGCGGCGGTGACGTTGCTGCCGCTGTTGCATTTTCACCATAAATCTCTTCAATCTTTTTCCTGCGTTTCGTTAGCAATGGATTATTTGACTTATCCAAAGCTTTGATTTGCATCTGATGAATCAAAAAAAAAAAAACAGAAAAATTTGATTTAGCAGCCATCACATGGAAGAATTTCTTCATTACCAACCTGATCATAATCCACACGCATTGTGGCCAATGAGCGTGTCATTTCCTCTTGCACCTCTGGCCAGGTCTCTTCGCCCTCTTTGAGCATTCGACCCGTGCATAGGGGAGTTTGCGGTACCGCACTATATTGGGCTATCCACTTGTTGCGCAACACATCCTCGATACGCAAACGTTTACTGGGATCAACATTTAGCATGCCCTTAATTAAATCCTTGGCCGATTGACTAACATTTGTCCACTCCGGATCCGGGAAATCATATTGTCCAGTGCGTATACGTTTCTTCATGCCCGGCGAAATGGCTAAACCGTGATTACTATAGAATGGCGGAAAGCCGCACATTATAATATACATAACAACGCCCAGAGACCAAATGTCGCAGCTTTTGTCATACTTTTCAGGGCCCAGAACTTCGGGTGCTAATAAAAAACGAAACATTTCATATAATTACATATCATTCTCATATTATATCGTGTATCGTAGTACTCACCCACATAATACGGCGTGTAGCAAGGCGTTTGTAGTGTATCATTGGTAAATGTCTCTTTGGCAAAACCAAAATCGGTCAATTTCAATATAGCATTAGGTTGTGTTGTCGTATATAAAAGATTTTCGGGTTTCAAATCACGATGTGCTATATCACGACTATGCAAATAATGTATAGCCGCGCATATCTCGTGCATTATCTGTGCCGCCTCACGTTCCGTGAATGCTCCATCGGCCTTATCCTGTATGCGTTGGAAAAGCTCACCGCCCTCCATGCACTCCATAACGACAAGCAGGCACTTTCGTCCACTATATGTATTCTCATAGACATCGATTATATTAACGATGTGCTTGCAACCGCTAACACGCCAGTGTAAATCGACTTCACGGCGTGCTTTCTCATTATCTAGAAGCACCTTAAGGGCATAGTTCTTTTTGGTACGGCGATTGGAGCATTGGACAACCTTGCCATTGATGCCCAGGCCAAGAACCGTATCCGATATTTCATAGTCATTGACTAAAGGTGTTGTCTTCGGTTGCCTTTGATTCTGTAGCGAAAGCATTTTCTTCTTTTCGCTATATAAATAGAAAAAGAGAGATATTTGTATACTACAAACATACACATAAACATCACATCTTATTCTAAATTTTCCAAACAATGTTGAATTTCGAATTTATTCGCTCGATTACCGTCATCAGCTGTTTGATGACATGTTCACAATTGTTTTGCACTTCGCGCAGGAAATGAAAGATAACACTTTGAAGGAAGGGTATACTCTAGTCGGTTTGTTATATTAGCGTCACAAAAGTTTCTCATTGTAGAGGTTTCTCACACATTGCCAACTGGTTTTAGCACTGCGACAATTAACTATTGTTACCGCCCCCCACCCGTCTTTCTGAATCAATCATTTGCTTTCGGGTGATATGCATCACAATTTTCGTAGCTTACTTTTCGAGCCTCAACACTTTGCCTATTTATTAACACAATATACTAACTAAATCATTCCCCCTACACCATCATCGCCAACTACCACAGTTCCCCTATGCCACCACGAAAGCATAAAACCTCACGTAAAGGTGCGACGTTGATAACGGCAACGATAAAATAATCAAAAAAAAACAAGGTGAAAAGAAGCACAAGAAAATCTACCAATAGGAAGCGGGGGAATATAGAAATGCATATGAGAACCAAACGGCAACAGGAACAACGGCTTTTGGATTTTGGATGTAAATTTATTCTTGACGTTTTTGTTTATGAAGTTTATGCAAAGACGAAGCACCGTCAGAGGAAGCGAAAGTGGAAATTGCCCAATAACAACCTTTGCTCACACACACACGCATACACAGAGTGTACTTATTACACAATTACATCAATTAAAAATAGTTATTCACCGAAATTAATCTACTATTATTGCATATGTTTCCAACCAACTATCGAAAATATCAATTAAATCCAAAAGCGATAAGTAAAGTAACTATCGATAATTATCTCTGTTCTTCTGTTTGGCTCAGACAGTGATGCCATTTGTTGCCAATTAGAAAACAGTTAAGAATAACAGTTGGTATAAGTAACCAATTTGTGTTGCCAACTCTCAAACAAAACATACACATTTAGAGACCAAATGGCAACAAATACGATTAAAATTAAAATGGTTTCGCCCACTTACGCTTAATCTTCTTAATCATTAAGAACTCGGTTGGATCTGAATTTAACAAACTTTTAGCTATAAAAGCTACGATTTGTCAGCACTCTATTCTATGAATGAGTTCTGTTTCGTTGTTAACCAATTAAGCGTAATCAACTTGGTTAACATTATTTTTTTTTTTACTTTGTAAATATTCATTACCTTTCCATTAAATCAAGCAACAATTGTTTTACGCACTCAGTCACCCATAGACACGCACACACACATACCCATGCACTCACACAAGCACGCACACACACATGAACCACAAACGCAAACAATGCGTCATGTTTTCTTTCCCAGTAGGTAACTAATGTTTTCCCATTTTTTTAAAATAATATTACGAATTTCGTTGCTTTGTGTTTTCATTATAGCAGGTGAGAGGCGAGCAGCAGCAACAGCGTAAAAATTAAGGTACACAATTTCATTACAGTTTAGCTGGTTACGTTTTGCGTTGTTTTCTTATTGCCTACTTGTCAATCTTTTGCATTTTTTACATGTCGTTGCTTTGGTTCAATTCACTTAATTAATTATCACATTTTTTATTCAAAAAGCCTTAGTAATTACCTTTAAGTATTTGTTTTTAGCGCGCGCCTACGTAACAAACAATTACAAGAGCAACAAAAAAAAAAAGAACAACAAGCCGAAACTGAATAGTTATTTATGCCGAGAAACTATCGGGATTTGGTTAGTGTTGTTCAGGGAAATTTGTGTCTTTCTGGTATTTTATCTACTTTTGGTGTTTTTTTCTGGATTTATCGATCTAGTATATTTTACAATTGTGTATTATTTGGTATTTTTTTGTTTTCAATTGGTGAGATTTTTATGTCATCAAAGCGGCTACTCCGGTACGAAATCCCCATCTGGCCATGCTTTAATATATGCTCCAATTGGACAAATAAACAATAGTTTTATTACTTACGAAACATTAGTGAATAAAAGCAAAGATGTCGACTCGTCGCCAGGCCTTAACATTGTATAGAAATCTACTACGCGAATCGGCAAAATTGCCATCGTACAACTTCAGGTGAGACGAGTAATATTCAAAAATGAAATTGTGATGAAATAGATAACCATAAATTATCATGTATTTTCATATAAACAGAATGTATGCAGCTCGCAAGATACGTGATACATTCCGGGCTAACAAAACGATCAATAATTTCGAAGAAATTGATCGTCAAATGGCAACTGGCAAGGATAATTTGGAATTGATACGCCGACAGGTGAGAGTTTTGTTATTAAAAGATTTTGCCACTATCTAAACCACCGCCGCCTTCCCTCTCTCAATTCATAGGTAATTATCGGTCATCTATATACAACAGACAAACTGGTCATTGAGCATAAAAAGAAGCTTAAACCTTCCGATGATTGAGGGGATGGTGACATCTTCACGACGATTGTTGTTGATTTTTGTGGCATTCTAGTTATTAAGATGTTAAATTTCTTTTTTTTTTTTCTCTGCTTTGAATTGCAAACACCAGTTTAATTATTATACAAAATACAACACAAAGAAATTATATATTTTAATTACATAAATAAGTACTGGCCTACCCTAAAGTAAAAAGTACTTGATAAAAAAAAAAAAACAGATAAAACGGAAGAACTTAAGAAAAGCCCGACTAAATTGTGTGACATGGAATGTAATTTGGTAATATACAAACATTTTGTGCTCCCCTGCCGACCTCCCAGTCGTATGAGTAATGGCAAGTTGATCGCTTTCACAAGGGAGCGTATAACTTTTACTTTCTATGCTTCTATACATATATTCCTAGGGGGTGAGGTCTATGCCTGATAAGTACTGGCTGAGACATTGCCACCGGTTCCCGTCCAATTGGTATGCTGGAATTTACCTTCCTCACCCAACAGTTCATAGGTATGGGCACCGAAATAATCACGCTGGGCCTGCAGCAAATTTGCTGGCAATTTGGCTGTGCGATAGCCATCGTAGAAGCTGAGGGCCGTCGAGAGAGCTGGCACTGGAATGCCCCAGAGGAAGGCATTTGCCACAACCTCACGCCATGAGGCCTGACCCCGTTGAATGGCCTGCTTGAAGAAGTCATCGAGCAGGAGATTGGAGAGCTGCGGCTGTCTGGTGTATGCCTCCTTGATGTTGCCAAGGAAAACGCTGCGAATAATGCAACCACCGCGCCACATTAGAGCAATTCCACCGTAATTCAAACGCCAGTTATTCTCCTTGGCCGCCTCACGCATTAGCATAAAGCCTTGGGCATAGCTAACGATCTTGGCACAGTAGAGGGCATGCTTAATGTCATCCAGAAATTTGGCCAAATTGGCCACCTTCTTTTTACCACTCTCCGGGGGTCCTTGAAGGACACTGCTTGCATGAACACGCTCCTGCTTGAGGGCGGACAGACAACGGGAGAACACAGCCTCACCGATTAGGGTCACGGGTACACCATATTGTAGGGCCGCAATGGCAGTCCATTTGCCAGTGCCCTTTTGTCCCGCTGTATCACGTATACGCTCCAAAAGATGTCCCTTGCTGTCCTTGTATTTGAGTATATCGCGCGTAATCTCAATGAGGAATGAATCCAATTCGGCGGAATTCCACTTGCCAAACTCCTCGGCCATTTTAGGGGCATCTAGGCCCAAACTCTGCATTATGTGATATGCCTCACAGATCAACTGCATGTCACCGTATTCGATGCCATTGTGCACCATCTTGACAAAGTGACCGGCGCCGCCATCGCCGACCCACTCACAGCATGGTTCACCGTCGGCCTTGGCGCAAATCGCCTGGAAGATGGGCTTAATCAATGGCCATGCCGCCTCATGACCACCAGGCATCAGAGAAGGTCCGTGACGGGCTCCCTCTTCACCACCGCTCACTCCTGAGCCCACATAGAGCAGACCCAATTTGGCCAATTCATCGCAACGACGAGATGTATCCTGATATTCCGAATTGCCGCCATCAATGATCACATCGCCGCGGGAGAGCAATGGCACCAGTTGAGCAATAAAATCATCCACAGCGCTGCCAGCTGATCGAATGAGAGAGAAATAGAGAGAGGGAGACAAAGCGGGGGAGAAAGCAAGGTTAATTGGAGGTTTTATTTTAAAGTTAACCTTCAGTTAAGGTCGTCTCAAATCGAAATATAAAAATCTTGTCCCAAGTCCCTTGACTAAGCTAATAGAAAGACAAATGGCGATAAGGCTAAAATTTGATAACATTACATACTACATGTATGTACATACTTATTACCTACATAAGACTCTCTGTCTATATCTGTTGGCTATCTGGACACACACTCATTGTGGGTTTTATTTGACCTATATTGAATGTCAAAAGATTTCAGTTTCAATCGTTTGCATATGGTCAATGTGTTAGGTAGTAAACTACATAAATCCCTACACGCACACACACATGCTTGAGTTGAGATAAGCCGGTCATGCCGATTAACGTGAATGTTGAGTCAGGCCATTAGAGATGAGCAGATTCAAAATATAGTGACTTACAAGTCACGGCTTTCATCTTAAGACTGATATAACATGGCCTTCATCAGATTTAAATTTAAAAATGAAAGATGAACTTCATTTTGTAGGTACTGAGAGAAAGATACTTTTAAAATTTAAAAGGGAAACTAATTGGAGTTAAAAACTATCATATGATTTTCTTGGCTAAACTTAGTAAACAAAAGTGTTTTAACTATCCTGAAATCCCTTTTTTATTCTATAATGCGAAGGGTCATTCAAATTGTGACCAAAATAATGATCTACACCAACTGATTCTGTGACTTTAATTTTATAAAAATGATTTATTACCTATAGAAACTTTAAAAGCGTTATTGAAAAAAGTTTAGAGATTCAAATGTCATTGCCTTATTTTGTCACTTTCTAATCGCTTCAACCCAAAAAATAAATATCACTGTGAATATTCTGGAAGCATCTCTACAGCGACAGGTAAAAATACAAAATTTTACGCTCTTTATATCCACACTCCATCTCTATCGCACTTGCACATAAAATACATTGAACTAGCGCATCATTGAAAGAAAAAAAAACAACAACAAGAGAAACTACCGTAATTTTATAAATGACTTTGCTTTGACTTCCACTCACTCACTCACTCACTCATACCAAATAATGAGATAGCAAGCGCGAAAGGGAGAGCGAGAGAGATGAAGCGATCGTACATTTACAATTTTACAACAACTATCACGCTAACGTGCTCTCGAAAAAAAAAAAACTCACCCTTGACCAGCAACATTATTTTGCGTGGAGTTTTCAGCTTGGCGACCATGTCCTTCAATGACTCAGCACCAATCACTTTGGTGCCTTTAGCCTCGTTATTTAGAAACTCTTTGACCTTGGCCACAGTACGATTATAAGCACAGACCACAAATCCCTTCTCATCCATATTCAATATGAGATTTTGGCCCATTACGGCCAATCCAATCAGGGCTATATCAGCTTTGCTGTTAACGAAAAACGACAAAAAAAATAAAACGACAGGTCAACAAATTGCCATAAGTTCAAAAAACCCAACAACAATATGTATATTTGCTTACCCGCTCATTTTGTTTAGTTTTTTGTGTGTTGTTGTTGTTGTTATTTATTGCTTAAATATTAATTAATTTATATATTTGTTTATTGCCGCACACACTTGTTGCGCTGTAGCGTTCACCGAAGACTGAAGTAAAAACTGACGTTTGCTAACAACGATAAATGCACAACAAAACGAAAAGCAAAGCAAAGCAAAAAAAAAAAACGCCGTGCAAAACGCTGCAAATACTAAAATGTGCCATTTGAGCTTTCGTTTGAAGCTTTTATTTAAAAGCACTCCACCTTGATCCGCCCTCTACTCCAAACCTACAAGTCTCGATCACGCATTTTGTTATCGAACAGTAAACAGCTGATCTCACAAGTGTAAGAGGGGCGGGTGGGTCACCCTTATTACCCTTGACGCTAAGAGCGTACAAGAAAAAAGAAAAAAACCTTATCATTATGACGAATTTACGAATTGACGAAGCGTTGCCACCAGACTTCATAGTTGAAGTTCAGAAAGCTCAACGACTTATGCCGATCAATTCTATTCGGAGATTTTGAAATTTGCCAATATTCGATTAATGTAAGCTTACAGTTCGAAATCGAAAAATTTCAAATCACAGATTTGAAAGCTTTAAAAATATGATCAGAGGCAGTATCCACTCGATTTACATACATATATATATTTCATTTACTTTAAGGTTTAGAAACACATAAAAAAAAAATTAATATTGTACAAATTTATATATACATATTAACAAATAAAGTTTTAGTTGAGAACCTTGTATGGATTAAGTATTCCATTGGGATCAAGCATCTTTTTCATATCACGCATCCAATTTATGGCCACTGGATCCTTGGAATAATGTAAATAATCCTTCTTTAGAAAACCAATGCCGTGCTCGGCACTAATGCTGCCTTTCAGCTTTGATGTATACTCATAGACAAAGGGTTCAACTTTCTTGTAGATGGCATCATTGAATTCATCACACGACACATTCAAATGAAGATTTGAGTCACCCAAGTGACCGTAACCACAAACAACTGTGGCCAGGGGACCGCAACGCTCGCGCATTACATCCACAATGCTATAGAAATCACGTAGGGGCAGGGAGATGTCGTATTTGAAGCAGAAACTCTTCTCAATTAGGCCGAGTGGAACCATTTCGCGTATTTTCCAGATTTCCTGCACTTTGCCTGGATCCCCAGTGACAGTGCCATCAAGAATTTCACCCTTTTCCATGCCATCGCCAATAAATTGATTGATTTTCTCCTCATCGTGATCTCCATTGCTGCCAGATGTCTCAATTAGCATATAGAAGGGATAGCCCGATATGGGAGCACTGTCAAACAAATGAAATGAAAGAGTTAGAACTTGGCCAATAAATAGATCAGCTTGGCTTACTTGAGGAACTTGAACTGCTCGAGTGCCGTGTTCAGGGCCCTCTCATCGATCAATTCGCACGAGCTTAGAATCTCGCCCAAATTCCGCTTGGCGCTTACAAATGTCTTTAAGACATCATCAAATGAATTCAGACCAATGAATGCAACATTTACAGCCTTGGAGGTGTGCGGACAGAGCATCGACAGCTTCGTAATCACACCCAATGTCCCCTCGGAGCCAATGAACAGATGCTTCATATGATAGCCAGTGTTGTCCTTCTTGAAGTTTGACATCAAATCAAGTACCTGGCCATTCGCCAGAACAGCCTCGACGCCAAGAACAGAGCCATGCAGATTACCATAGCGAACTACACGCACTCCACCGGCATTGGTCGATACATTGCCGCCAATGTGACAACTAGCCTTAGCGCCCAAGTCCAAAGGCACCGTTAAACCCACTTCACGTGCCCGCTGATCAAAATTCTCCAATATGCAACCGGACTCAACCACGGCAATGCCCGTCACTTCGTCCACCGAAAGGACTTTGTTTAGGCGCTGCAGCGACAAAACGATTTCATCACAAATCGGCACCGATCCGCCCACAAGACCGGTATTGCCGCCCTGCGGCACAACAGCTAACTTCCGTTCATTGCAATGACGCAGAATGGCGGCCACCTCCTCGGTATTGCCGGGTTTTAATACCAATTTGCTGTTACCTAGTAGCGGAATGGAGTTCCTTAGTCTTGGCAAAGATTCGTAAATAGTTTTATCTATCACTCACCTCGTATGCGTTTTAGAAAGCAAATATTATAACCCTCCAGATCCTCGGTTAGCACATGATTTTTGCCCAACAATTTCTCAAAATGTGCCACATCCTTGTCATTCAGTTCGGCATAATTTCCACGTTGCACATTGTCTGTGATCTGTGATAATGAAAAATGGAATTGAAATAACAAAAATCGAAGCTTTTCATTGATTGATTTTCCTGCACAACTGTACATCCTTTAACAACCACCATTTTTGTTTGTTTCTTAAATGCATGCCACGCCCCATTTGCAACAACTCACCACAGTGAGTGAGAGTTGTCTCTGTGTGCGTGTGTGTGTGTATGTGTGCACCTACCTGTGTGAGCTCTGGTATTGCAGCCCCGCTACCCGCCATCGTGCGTACTGTTGTTGTTGTTGGTGTTGTTGCTGTCGCGGACCTTCTTAGGGTGGCGGACGCATATCTGCGCATTTGCAGCAACTGCTGGAAACGCATTTTATTTATTTCGTGATTCCTTGGTGAGAGAAACTCTAAATAGACTTCACTTCACTTTTGATTTATGTGTGTGAATCCTTTTTGTCTCTGCAAGGATGAGAAATCATAAAATGAAATCAATGAAATCCAAAGAAAGTGCCAGACTGCAATTAAAATAAGGATATCAAATTTGGATCCTCTAGGCACTAACCAACAATCCCAACCACACTCACTGCTTACTGCTTATTAAATGCTTATGTCAATCATCTTTGTTTTAATTATGTAATTCATTTCGTTTCATTTTGTTGTTGTTGTACTAATCATTGTTGCTCCAGCTGATAATGCACGAACCACTCTGACTCTTGAGTTGAGAATTTTTCCACGGGATGAATGGGGCCCTCTATCAGGGGACCTCTCGTTCTCTTATAAGCTTTATTTTTATTTCTCATGAGGTAAGGTGAGTGGCAGCGGGGGGAAGTAATAAAAATAATTAGCATTTATTCCAGACGGATTGTTTTGCCTGCAGTTAAAGTCAAAATCTTTATGATTCCAGGTAAACCAAATGGTAAACCCAAAACCAAAGCATCATAAAACTGCATACATAATCATAAACTCATTTTCTGTCCCATATATGTATACTCTTCATTTTACCTGTTGGTCTGGACAACTGACAACGAAAACTATGTGGGATTAAGGCCAAACAATAGTTGAAATTAGTTTCTCGCTACAGACTTGGCAAATCCGTGAAAACTCTAAGCTAGTGATGAAATTTCAATAATATAGAAATGTCGCCAAAAATAATGTTGCAATGCTTTCATTCAGGACCAGGACTCGTGTGTACCCAATTTGATTTAGTTCTTAAAGGGTTAAAAACTCTTAACAAAGTTATGATCAACAACTTTATGTAGTTTGGTTTTCCAGAGATACTTTGTTTAGCAATATTTTTTAGTGATTAAAGAAGAAGAGTGCTCAAACGAAGCTATTTAAGGAAATCAAAGTCCATTGCGGATCATTGAAGAAAATTTCCCCTATCTATATGGAATATTTTCACTTAAAAAGTTCTAGATTTCGCCTCTCGATCTTCCCAAAATAGGTTTTTATTAAGGTCGGAAGGAGTATATTGCAAATATGATCATTTTCACAGAGTGTTTTTATTAATAATGTAGGGTATTGAATATATAGGGTATCTGCAAGTCGGTATGTTTTGGATAGACAAAATAAGACTTCCATTCATAAGGGTAACTCTGTACAGGGTATCTTCAAGTTGACTACTTTTTTCAAATAAACAATTTATTCTTGTTTATTTTTCTTTTCTCTTCTGTTTGTGTCTGTGTGTGTGTGTATGTTATTACGTCAAAAGCTTAATGCGTTTGTATTAGTTGCTCGCGTGTTGAATATCAAATCAGTAATTCACGACAGATAGCTGATAAGTGATAAGCAGAAGAGAGAGAGAGAGCGAGAGAGAGGATGAGAGAGGCCAACCGGGCTCACAAGTGACAATAAACACACCAGCTGCGAACCGGTTTGCCAATTCGATGTGGCCACACGCATCAGCAGGTGGTAAAAATTTTCAAAACAAACAATCGTTATCGCTTTATCCTCACACACACACACATGCAAACACACACTATCACAGAGAGCCGCACGCGCCAACAGAGCGAACGACGCAGCCGCCAAGAAGCTGGAACGGAAAATAACCCCAATGGCATCTTCCCCCACATTGCACTTGATTCTCATAGGCACACAAACACAAACACACACAAATATACGTAAATGTATTTGCAGAAAATGTAAATAATTACTTTTGTCTTAGCCTTGACAAGGAAGGAGTGCGTGTGGGCGTGAGAGTGGGTGTTAGCGTCGGAGCTATCGTTTCTGGCCCGATTTGGAATCACAACAAAACTCAAACTAAAACCGAACAAAGCGAAAGAGTCAAAGCAATTGAACAAAAAAAGAGCAGACCCCCCCAAAAAAAAAGCTTACGAGAGAGAGAGAGAGAGAGAACAGTAAAGCTCCACTGTGATCAGCTGTAGGTAAGCTTTTCCCACACATGTATGTATGTATGAGTGTGTGTATCTATCTTTGAACATTTTTAAATTTGAAATCTAATTGAATGTTTCAAAAATAAATATAAATCATGTATTTCAACTCCGATATCGTTTAAAATTAATTAAACCTCTTTTTTTTTTGGTTGTGGCTGTATTTTGGACGATCCCAGCGAGACTTTGGTTTAAAAGGCAACTTTATGCACATATTGGCAATCTGGATTATTCCTTATTACTATAATGCCCATCTACGCATTGGTCAAGCGATTTTGACCAAATAACATAATTTACAACAACAAACATTTTGATAGTCGTTTCGATTTGATTAGCTTGAAACTAATTTAAAGTTGATTTAAACTTTCTGTATTACTGCAAACGTTTTCATAAAGGTAACTCAATTATAATTATTTAAGTGATTCAAAAAAAAAGTCCAAAAAAGCTGAGAAGTGAGACAAGATTAGTTCCAACAAAATTGGTTATAACACAAAAACCCAAGATATTGAAATTGAAAAGAGTCATTATGTCTCAGGAAATGTAATTACTTTCGACGGCACATAACGTTACCGAAACCAATTACACTGCAGTACAATGTAAATAACCGTTTCTAGATAAAGTTAAGCAAATAATTAGATATTTGACTATGTGAGTAACTACTACATTTTATATTATTCATTACTTAATAATCCATAATTAAAATCTAGACCATTCTATAGACTCATCGAAAGCGTTTTCAATATCAATTAGCTGTACCAACTCTTATTATTTTGAAAGAAATTCATCATTTTTAGAATAATAATACAAAATAAAAGTAATTATTATTGATATTTAAAATATAAATTGCAAAAACCTTAAATTATTTACCATTATTTGTACTTTTAAGACACAAATTTTCCATTTTTGTGTTGTTTTATACTGTAAATTACTGTATTTTTAAAAAACAATGCAAATTTTAGGGATTTAATTATGTATCCGGATAAGTAATGTAATTATTTATATTTCATTTTGTTTAATCTCCTTTGCTTTTAATTCGCAACAGTTATAAACATTTTGGCCATATGCATTCGGTGTGGCAAGTGGGGAAAAACTCACCACACAATACAAAATGGCCGCATCTACCATATATGCATATAGCTGTCCTTCTCACACCAAGCTGAGCGCAGTATGGCCATTTCACTTGCACGTTAACACCCACCCTGTTAGTATTTTAGCCGTCGGCATTTTGTATTGGATGAAAGTTGTTTGTCGTTTCTCGTGTCGGTGACGTAGTGACGGCCCCGTTTACTTTGGCCTTGCCTATGATTTGTAGTTATTTCCACTTCTTGCAAAATGGCGTACGTCTCTTTGTATATATGTATGCACATATTTATATAAGCAAGCATATGTATGTGTGTACATACATATGTATTTACTTATGTGGTATGTAAAGATACATACATACATACATATATTCCTTTGGAAAAACTTGGAAACTGATTGGTCAGCTAGCAAGTCCAGTTAAATCCTTAGTGAACTGTAAATATGTTAATATCTTTGCATATCTATGTAGACAATGCTTAACTACTTAGTTAGACCTTTCAAGTTTTCATATTACTTTCAAACGACGTTCCCCTTTGTCCTTTTCGCACTCATGCCTGGTGAATCCTTTTGTACGAAAGGAATGAAAAAGTCTAAAAAGTCAGCAAATGTACATAATCGTAATGAAAGTAATTACAAATTATTCTATTCATATTAAGTAGACAATTCAATATTTCTTCAACTGCTCTATAAACAATTCCAAGTTCCGTCTAGTTAAATAGTTCATTTTCGTTCACTGTAATTAATTTGGAATATGTTTTTCTTATCTACTAAGTCGAATAATGTTTTTAAATTCTGAATCCTTGCCTTATCCTGAACAATTAAGTTTTAAATTAACCAAGTTTTCGTTTTCTATAAACCAAGTCATGTGAATTTTATAAAATCTTAAAAGTTTAAAACTAAAAACGATTGAATATTATAGTTTTGTGCTTTTCAAAGTTATATTTCGTACGGCAATTCCAAATCTTATCAATAATAGCAAATGATAAGTTATCATTTTCGATTATTAAGCAATGGGAGAGGAAATAGAAGAAAGTTTTCTATCTTCAAAACAAGATCCAAATACTAGATAATGTTTTTTGAATAATGTGGAAAGTAACATTTAATAATACTAATGAAAATGAATATTGTTTTAAAGGAATATTTTGCAACTATAAACTTGAAACTAGTTTCAGAAGATCACAGTAGATCGCAAAAGTTTTACCAAATTTAAGGTATGATTGTTATTCGAGATCCTTTTTTGCATCCACCACTGTCTCTTGAGTTTTTTGAGTTTGCTTCTTTTCTGGACAGTTTGTCTACGCTTTGGTATTATTTAGCCCTCATGAATAGCAGCCCTTAATGAGCTTAGGGGTTGGACTATCCGTTTCTTTCAAATACTTGAAATTTTGAGGGTAATTGTTGCATGTTTGTGCTTCGAAAAACGATGTTTTCCACTGCAATGCCCTAAAATGGAGTTGAAAGTAATGGTAATGGGGGTTGGAACGGTGAAGGGTCCTTTCTTTACGGTCTTTAATTATTTGTCGGACAAATGTCAGAGTTCAACCCTTTCTTCCTGTGCGTGAATCTACCCTAACCCATGGCTAATGCGTCCTGGGAGAGGCATATGTGTACACATACAAACATACATACATACATATCTACATATATGTACATATATATAAGAAGGTACAGTTTTAAGGTCGTTAACAATTTCATATTTTGTGAAAAGGGTTGCAAAGGGTTGGCAAATTCAACCTGATCAAG
Source organism: Drosophila tropicalis (assembly GCF_018151085.1). Taxonomy (NCBI): domain Eukaryota; kingdom Metazoa; phylum Arthropoda; class Insecta; order Diptera; family Drosophilidae; genus Drosophila; species Drosophila tropicalis. Next base: position 3,723,005 of record NW_027172602.1, on the reverse strand, counting down.
GGACTATAACGTAATGTTCGTATTCCATGCAATGTTTTTTTTTTCGCCCAACTTTGTACGTCCTCAGAATGGAAATAGCACTGTTTGCAGGACTCTGAGGTCTCGAGTTCGTGACACGAAATTATAAACAAGTTTGATTTCTTTTGGAGATTACAAATAATTACAATAACATTTTTCGAGCGGTATTGTGTCAGAACACGACATGGTACTATAATTAAATTAATATGCAGTCTAAAAATATTTTAACTATAGCGCTTAAAATCACTTTAATGATTATTTGTAATCATCCGTGTCACGACAATTCTGAATAATAATAATGGAGGAGAGAAAAAAGCATATCGAAATCTGATTTCATATGATCAAATGATTTTTAGTACTCGTGTCACGACCTACACAAAAATTTGCCATTTCATTGTCGTTGTAGGGCACACAAATGTCACCACAATCGAAAAAACTACAAAAATTTCAACCACTTGAAGCTGAAGAAACAACAATGCACTAAGCCAAAGTCAAATAAGGACCTTAACGATGACAAAGGGGTATAGCTAGGACTAGTGCGTGATGCGCTACACTGAAAATTCACAGTATATTTGAAAAACAAAAAAAACAAAGCAAAGTTTACTGGCGTGAGGTGCATCAGAGAATAAGAGACAAAAAGAGAGGAAGCAACCGTAATGCGAAGCCGATATCGTAATACAGAGCGAGAAATTATTGAGGTGGTATAATGATTAGGAGTAAAATAGAAAGTGGAATTCATTTTGTAGAGGATCTTGATTACATACACACATGCATACACACATACATACATATGTAAATGTGTGCTTGCGAGGTGTCTTAAGACTTTTATTTCCCACCACCGCCACCAATAATCTCTAAATGGGTGTGTGATATGTGTATGTGTGTGAGTGTATCTGTGTATGCAGATGTTGATAATTCCAAACGTTCTCTTTTTTTAAAATGGTGTAGGAAACTCTAACAATTACAAAAGCAACAATAATTAATGTGTGTCTGTGTGTGTGTGTGAGCAGCAGCAGCAATTACCGCTAACATGAGAGGAAGTGAGAGAGCAAGCGATAGAGAGAGGGAAAGAGATCGGGTTTGTGTGTAAGACAGAGAGAGAGAGACTGCGAGAAAAGTGAGAGCGTGAAAGAGAGAGAAAGAGTAAAAGCACGCGCAAAGCAATTTACGCTGATTATACATTTGTCATTTTTCGAAATGAACAAGCACACACACACAGACACACTCACACTCACGAGCCGCATTGCGCGCACACTCGTTCGCTCGCTCACACTGGGACAAAAAAGACCCCCACACCCCATCAAAAGCAACAAAAACAACAACTGTGACCCAACAAATTTACAGCAATTATTGAAAACGAAGAAAGAAAACATAAAGAAAAAAAGAGCGCATGCTCCGACACTGGCCTGTCTGCCTGCTTGTTGTACAGTTTTCAACGTGGCAGAGTGAAAGAAGAAGAAGCAGAAGACCAAGAAAGCTTAACACACAACAACAAAAAAAGCCCACATAACTAATACTAAAACAAAAACACACAGATACACACAAGCATACAAGATTGGCGACCGCAATCTAAAAGCAAATAAAAGGTTGACTGAAAATCGTCTGATTGTCGGAGCAGGGGGTCTAGGCATGGGGGGACTGCAAAAACACTTAGCAAGCGGAAAAAATAATATGGCGGCAACGGCAACAACAACAAAAACGAAATAAAACGAAATGAAATGAAACGAAACGAAACCCGCCGCGCGATCTCATCAAACATCAGTCATTGCCAACAACAGCTATAGCCACAGCAGCAGCAACAACAACAAAATGATGAGCATTTGTCGAACCGAATGATAAGTCGGTAAGGGGTGTGGAAGAGAGGAGAAGAACAGAGCTAGGTAGGCATGCACAGCGAACAGCCCAAAGCATTGCACCCATACAAATGCAGTCCCACACGGACGGGCACACACACACACACACATCAGAGAGGGCAGGCAGCCACACAAAATGAAAAATGGAATGCCAAAAACGTTGGCATAGACACAGTGGGGCATAACTGATTTTTTTGCAACAAACAAGCATGCCAATCACAATATATTAAACTTAATTAATACAATTATTTAGCTAAACTTAACGTGACATGGAATTTTTAGTTAGAACAAATACTTTTAAAAAATGGTTTTTATGTAATAAAAACTATATTCTCTTAACAAAATCAATCAAATGTCAATGTGACCTACAGCTACAAGGTACGAGTCATGAAAACTATATTAAAAAAAGACACAGTATTAATAAAATTTAATAATAATGCTCATTGACATAAATTGATTTTCGTTTCCAATCTCTATTTTGGAGACACTGTGCAAACGCTGCTTGCATACGAAATGCCAACAACAACCATGGGCATTAAATCATGAGAAAGCGAAACAACCACAATGACAATAGCAACAACAACATAATCAAGAAGAAGATGAAAATGCAATTCACAAAATAATCATCGAACACACGCCACTGTACCTTGTTGTGTAGGTATGAGCGAGCTAGCTACAACAAAAAATGAATGAATGAATGAAAAAAAGCATTTTGCTTTTTGCCTCTGCTGCGCATACGCTATATTTCCTTTGCCTTTCCCCCAACCCAAACACAATCAACATTACTACTTCCACCGTTCCCCTTTGCTCTTGACGATGTTGTCGTCGTCGTCGTCGTCTGTGAGCGACAAGCAAAACTAATAATAAAATAAAGCCGCTTGGCTCTGGCTCTTGTCTTGATACCAGGGTATATGCGACGGCAAGCGGGGAAGTGGACATAGACGGAGCTGGGGGTTCGGGGTTCAGGTAGTACAACTGTCATGGTGGTAGTGGTGGTGGATGTTGCTAATGGAAATGGGTATAAAAAAGAAAAAAAAGAAGATGAAGTATAGCTAGGCGACATTCGAGTGTACAGACACACACAGCACAAAACTGGTCTGGTCCGCCGGGGCCGGGGTGGTTGACAGCGCAAAGCAAATACAAATACAATACACATGCCTGCCAGCTGTAGCCTCGTTCTTTTTTTTGTGTTGTGCGCTTATTCTCTTTTTTTTGTCGTTTGTTTCATTCCAACCCCGCTGGCCATTTCGCTCGCACTCGCATAAGGCGGAGGCCGAAGTGTTATTGCCATTGCACTCGCACTAGTAGATTTTGTTATAGAGAAATGTTGCCGCTGTGTGTGAGAAACTGGTTTTTACTGTGGGCCCAGCTGCCAACCCTCGGACAATACACACCCATACAAACGTATGCAAGTACGTATGTATGTATCTTTGTACAAATATAGATATGAGAGCGCTTCATTTTGTTTCGTTTCGACGGCAGAGTTGCCGCCGCCGTTTTAGTCTGAATATACAACTCGGCAGGGCAGCGTTCGGTGTCGCTCAAGAAGAAGCAGAGCAGTACGGAAACGGTGAATATACGGTGCTGCGATATCGGTTGCGTCGCGCCATTAGACGCGCCTTAATCAAAAAAAAATGTATTAATTAATTAATAGTTATTTAACCAAATGCTAAAAGTGTAAAAAGCGCCAACGACGGTGGCATCGCTGTTAATGCCCCACAGTGAGAAACGAGTGCGAATGCGATTGCGACGAGAAGAGAGTGTGTGTATGGAGTTTTTAGTGAGAGTGTATGGTGGGGGGCAGAAGAAAGGAAAAATGTTAAAGCCGTCGTTGTTGGTAATTTTTTTTGAGTGTACAAGTGCATAAATACTTTTAAACAAAAAGAAATAAAAAGTTAACAAAAAAGAGAAGCAACTGCATAGAAATTGTGACGCTGTTTCCACCCGCCGCCGCCTTCGCCGCTGCAGTGAGTGAGTTAATTATTGCTCGTGCACGAAATACTCATTTACACTGTATACACACACACACACACACTGAGAAAGACACATACAAACAAAAATACATACACTGAGTGCAAGACAGTTTTTTGGTTGCCGCTGTTGTTGTTGTTGCTTTATGCAGTAATATTATGTGTTTGTTTTTTATAACATATGTATAGATAATTATAATTTATTTGTCCTTATATATTTGTGTGTGTGTAAAATTGTGTTTGTTAATGTTTAATAGAACCTGCTGCAGCAGCAATATGCTGCCAACAACAAAAACAATCAACGTTGTCGCTGCTGCCGTCGCCGACGCATCGAACAAGAACAACACAACGCCGTTGCCGTCGTCGTCGTCGCTGTTGACACTGACGCTGACGTCTCGCATGCCTACTTTTAATTTATTATAAAAGTTGTTTTTAATTTAAATAATGGATCGTCGTGCATTCAAGTTTATGCAAAAAAGGTATTATTTTCGTTCGTTTTCATTTTCGTTTTAGTTAATTTTGGATTTTGTTGTCGCTGCTTGCTGCACTTACACTTTTGCTTTTGCTCTCTTGTTTCATTCCTTTTTTTGTATCTTTTAAATTAAGTAAGGTTCTCTTTTAGTGTGACCAAATCGTATCGAAATGTATTTGCCAACACTGAGCGACTGTTTTTTTTTTTTTATAATTATCTGAAATATTATTTCTGAACTCCCCCTACGTACACTTTTGTCCATGTCTCTGCATGCAAGCAAAAATCAGAAGTCCCAAAAACGAGTTTTCCTTTAACACTCCTCCACCACCTTCGCCTTTGCCACCATGAACATATCATCCTCCCCTCTTGCAACAACAAGAATTTCGCAATGCATGCCCGCCCGCCAGCCCGCTCATTTGCTCGTCCGTCGGACCGGTGAGTGTGTTTGATAGAATGAGAGAGAGTGAGACTAGGTGAATTTTGCTTGGTGGTTGTTTTTCCTCTTTTGGTGTGTGTGTTTTTTTTTTTTTTTTGCGCTTAAAAGCAAAAGTTACAAATTTTGTTCATTTCTTTTTTTGATAAAACTGAAAATTGCAGGTCAGCAGCAGCAGGAGCAGCAGTAGCAGTCGCTGAAGTACGCTGCTGCTACCATGCTCCATGCTTGCTCTCAACTCTCAACAAAATCTCTCTTACTCTCACACTCTCTCTCTCTATGCCGCTTGGCTGAAGTAAACAAAATTTCATGTGTGGGCAGAGACCGCCGACAGAGGAGCTGAAGCCAGTGTTGCCATACGTGTGCATTTTTATAAATTAATAAATAATTCTCAATACATTTCCGGAGAGATCAACCAATAGAAACAATCTCCAGACAAAGTAATAGAAAACATTTATGTTTAAGTCATGGACATGTACATAGTATGAAATTTGTCAAATTCTATTATTAACAAGATGTATTTTGTACTGACATTGCAGGCAAAATATTATAATTATTATATACAAGTATGATTCGCAAATGGTATTGTAATGCTTTAAAATATCGCATGATATATGAAAATGTACCTACAACTTTGTATTTTCAATAGTAATAGTACAGAAATAGCTCTTTTTAAAGTGTTGACAACTCTAAAAGCGTGTGAGCGCGCCATCATCGCTGTTAGCTGTATCTTGCCTGCTCTGTTTCTCTGTCATTCTTTCCCTTTCGCGCTTATAAACAGCACATGAGTGTTTATGTGTGTGTGTGTGTGTGTGTGTGTGTGTGTGCAAAACTCGTTCGTATAATCAATATGTAGTCATCTATTTTGAAATCTCCTCTGCCTGCTGCGCTCCCCGCTAAAGTCTCTTCGGTCGTTGTTAAGTTTAACGAACGCCCCAAACCGCAACAACAAAAAACACATTTTGCACGCATGATTCTGGCGATTTGATTTCATTTGATGTTCCTCCTCCCCTTTCTCTCTCGCTCTCTTTCTGCCTTTTTGCCCCCTATTTCCATCTCACTTTTACGCGCTTACCCTCATAGGCTTTGAACGCGTTGTTATCATTTCTTCTTGTATGGGAGAAAAAATGTTGATGATGATGAAGATAATGGCTTTGGCATCTCACTTAAACATACACAGACAGACACACACACACATACACAAACGCAGCAGCTCCACACTCTCCGACAAAAAAGAACCAAAAGAAAACAAAAAAACCCGTCTTGGAGTTGCATGTTTTTTTTTTTTTTTTTTTAACTTGTCTGAGGATGCTGCTGCGACGTCGCCGTCATCGTCGTCGTCTGGAAGCATGTCTAGTCCTTATTTGCCTCTCTCTCGGCAGTCCTGTGACTGAATTGGGGGAGAGGTGGCCAACCGGCCTCAAGCCACCCACCAATTTTTCGTTAAAGCAATAAAGCAACCCTGTGTATCGTCTGAAACATCCCTAAAAGTACGTTTTTTTGCCACCCGCTCACACTGTTTGGCTTTGACTGCTACAGTGGTTGTTGTTGTTCTTGTTGCTGCTGTTGCTTGTTGTCATGGACGACAACCCTAAAGTTCTTTACCGGACCGGCCGTCCTTAATTTCATTTATGTGTTGCCTTTTTTCCCTCAGTTTTTTGCCTATATTTTCATGTGCCCCATGGGTTTTGTCTCCGCCTGTGGGTGAATAAGGAGGAGGAGAGGAGAGTGTGGTATGGTGTGGGATTAGGAAAGAAGGTTAGGTGGTTATAAGGCGACTTTAACCGTTTTGATTGGGAAGGTCTTTGAACTTTTCGATTGATTTCATCTCTCACTCTCTCTTTCGCTTCGAGTGCACTTGCCAAATTTCAAGGCTTTGTTGTCAAACTTCACTCCATTTCTTTTTCGCACTCTCCCTCTCTATCTCTCTAATACTGGGCCGCCAACTCCTTTCGCAACATTCCCCTCGACCTATGTGGGGACCCGGACCCGGCCGGTATTTAAAAATAAATGTTGTGTGGGGTCGCTTAGTCTGGGGCGCGGGATATTGTAGATGATGACCTGCTTTGCATACACACACACACGCGCGAATCTACATGTATGATACATATTGAAATTGGAGTAAATGAGCATTTTTGCATGTTTTTTGAAGTAGGTCAAAAACTAAACCAAAAACATAGAAAATTGCACAGACGATCGAAATTAAGAGCGAAACGCACTGCGCCTATTAAACGCAACTAGGCTTAGAAGGGTTTCAAATAACAAAATTTCAAGCTCAAGTTCAAAAATATCTTTTTCTGGGAGTGTAAGGTGCATAAGATTTTCATCTGTTAATATAAAAATTTGACAATAATCAAATTTCACAATGAAATACATTATTTTATGCATACAAAAATATAATCGAAAATATGTTTAATTCAAAATGATGTATATTTAAACAAATTTAATGGCATTTAAAATATATTTTACCATTTGCTGCATCCATACTAATGCGTCCAATTATGGCATTAATTATATTGTAATTTATTATCCATAAAGAGCCATTAATTGTTTTATACACTTTAAAATTGTTAACAAAAACTATTAAAATAAGCATGGAAAATGAAATTTAATCAATGACTACTATATTTATTGGTATTGTTTTAATTGGTATTTCTGTTGGCGTCTTGTGAATGCTATTATTTGTGATAGCCTCTTAGCTGTGTGGTGTGAATGATCTTGTCAGCGTGCTCTCGCCGCCTCCACTCCCTTTCTTCGCTCTTGGTGGGTTTAAGCCGTGGAGCGAGCTTTAAATGATGGGACTGCCAACCTGCTTGAAAAATGTGTGTGTGTGTGTGTGTGTTGTGTTTAACTTTTTTTTTTGTGATTTCTTTTCGTTGTTGTTGTTGTTATTATTATTATTATTGTTTCACTTTACTTTCATCTGTTTGTTTGGTTTGCTGCTAATGAAGATGAAGCATGCCCCATGCCAACGGAGGAGCAAACGTGCCAAGTGTGTGTGTGTGTGTGCTTAATCACATTTTTATTGTTGGCCTTTTTGTCTTTTTCTCCTTTTTTTTTTTCGTATGTTAGATGTGTGTATATTGACCTGACTTATTTTTTGTTTTTTCTCTTTTCTGTCTCTTTTCATTTTGCAGAGCGGACACTGAAAGCGATACAACAACAACGACAACAACAACAGCAGCAACAACTACTACTACAGCAGCAGCAACAACAGCAACAGCAACAGGAGTTAGCGCTACCTTACCCCTTAAGGATAATTCAAATATACGAGAAAAACCACTATTAAATCACAATTCCCAAAGCGGGCAACATCATCATCACTCGAATCATCATCATCAGAAGCCTTCACAGCAGCAGCAGCAGCACGAACGTCCCTTAAAGTGCCTGGAAACATTAGCCCAGAAGGCTGGAATAACATTTGACGAGAAGTACGATTTCGCCAGTCCTCCACATACGGGAGGAGCAGCACCACCAACTACACCCATTGCAACAACAGGTGCAGGAGGAGGTGGAGGAGCACCAACCACACCGACATCGTTGCGTCGTCCACAACCGGCAACACCTGTAACGCCACGCTCCATTCTTGTGATGGAGAAATCCCAGAGTCCTGCCCAACAGGTGGCATCTGCTGCCACAGCGGTGCCATTGCAAATATCACAGGAGCAACTGCAACAATTCTATGCCAGCAATCCATATGCTGCCATTCAAGTGAAACAAGAATTTCCCACAAACACGGGTGGTGGGGCAGGCGGTGGTGGAGCCACTGCTGGTGGCACAGAACTTAAACATGCCGCCAGTCTATTGGATGCCACACAAACTCACACACAGCTCCAGCAGATGCAACTCCAGCAACTAACAGATGCCACTGCCGCAGCGGCGGCGGCAGCCAATGCAGCTGCTGCTGCTGGTGGTGGCACAGGGGCTAGTCCGGCCAATGCGGCCCAACAGCAGCAGCAGCAACAACAGCAGCAGCAACAGCAACAACAACAGCAACATTCCACAGCCATAAGTACAATGTCGCCCATGCAATTGGCTGCTGCCACTGGAGGAGTACCCGCCGATTGGGCCACACCCGGTCGCACGGTACAATTGATGCAACCATCGACCAGTTTCCTCTATCCGCCCATGATTGTCTCCGGTAATCTGCTGCATTCGGCCGGTCTGGGACAGCAGCCAATACAAGTGATTGCCGCCGGCAAACCGTTTCAGGGCAATGGGCCACAAATGATAACGACAACCACACAGAATGCAAAACAGATGATTGGTGGACAGGCGGGATTTGCTGGTGGCACCACCACCTATGCCATTCCATCGTCTCAATCCCCGCAGACATTGCTCATTTCGCCGGTTAATGTTATATCCCATTCACCGCAGCAGCAGCAAACGTTGCTCCAGTCGATGGCGGCGGCTGCCCAACAGCAGCAGCAACAACATCAACAGCAGCAGCAACAACAGCAACAACAGCAGCAACAACAGCAACAGCAACAACAGCAACAACAACTAACCGCCCAACAGCAACAGCAATTGACGGCAGCGGCAGCGGCTCAACAAGCTGCCCTCACGCTGGCCAAAGTGGGTGGCGCTGGTGGCGGAACATCAACCGATCAACAGCAGGCGAAATTGCAGCAGAAAGTTGTTCAAAAGGTGACAACCACAACGAATACCGTGCAAGCGGCAACTGGAACTGTTGGAGCTGGAGCTGGTAATGCAGGGGGTCCTGGCGGTGGTATTGTCGCCCAGGCTCAACATCATCATCATCAGCAGCAACAGCAGCAAACCACCACCCAGCAATGTGTACAAGTATCACAGTCGACGTTACCCAGCGTCAATGTGGCCCAGGCGCAGCTGGTCAACTCCCTAACGGGGGCAACAGCCGGGCAGCCGCAGCCGATGGTTCCCTGGTTCTGGCAGCAACCATTCGGTACAAGTCCCATCATCTTGCGTGGCCAACCGGATGGAACGTCGGGCATGTTCATCCAGCAACCAGCCACACATCAGGCCCTCCAGACGCAACAAAATCGTAAGTATAGTTAAATTCGATGGACTCTTAAATGTTACTTAATCAATTAATTTCTCTTTACTCTCTCGCTCTCGCAGAGATTATCCAGTGCAATGTAACCCAAACTCCCACCAAGCCACGCACCCAATTGGATGCTTTGGCCCCCAAGCAGCAACAGCAACAGGTTGCAGCCAATGCACAGGCGGCGGCACAGCAGCAGCAGCAGCTTGCTGCCCAACAGCAAGTGGCAGTGGCGACGGCTCAGCTGCAACAGCAGCAGCAGCAATTGACAGCTGCCGCCTTGCAGCAGCAGCAACAACAACGACCTGGCGCACCCATAATGCCGCATAATGGTGCACAAGTACGTCCAGCAAGTTCTGTGTCCACACAAACGGCGCAAAATCAAAGTCTTTTAAAGAATAAAATGCGCAACAAGCAGCAGCCAGTACGTCCAGCGTTACCTGGAACGAAAACGGAAAATGGCCAGGGACAACAGGGCAAAGTGCAGCAACAACAACAAGCACATTTGGCTGTGCAGCAGCAACAACAGGCCAATCTTCACCAGGTGGTGACGGCTGGCAACAAGTAAGTTTAATTTCTGCTCCACCCCCTTTTCTTGTCAAGTGACAACTATTCACATATGTCTACTCCCTTACAGAATGGTGGTCATGAGCACTTCGGGCACTCCTATAACACTGCAAAATGGTCAAACATTACAAGCGGCAGCCGCTGGGTTGGTTGACAAGCAACATCAACAACAGCAGCAACAGCAACAACAACAACAGCAGCAGCAACAAATGCAACTGATGCAAAAGCAAATTTTCCAACAACAAATGATGCAGCAACAAATTGCCATACAAATACAGCAACAGCAGCAACATCAGGTCAATCAGCAACAACAGCAGCAGCAGCAGCAGCAACAGCAACAACAGCAACAGCAGCAGCAACAGGTTGTAGATCAGGCGGCAGCCCAACAGCGACAGGTGCAACAGCAACAACAGGCATTGGCCCAACAAATACTCCATGTGGCACCAAATACATTTATCACTTCGCAGCAGCAGCAACAGCAGCATCAACAACAGCAGCAACAACAACAGCAGCAGCAACAATTGCAAAATCAATTACTGCAGCAACAACTCCAAGCTCAGGTGCAAGCCCAGGCTCAGGCACAGGCCCAAGCGCAGGCTCAAGCCCAACAACAGCAACGCGAACAACAACAACAGAATATTATCCAACAGATCGTGGTACCAGCCGGAGTGGGTGGGCAACAACAAGCGGCTGCTGCAGCTGCCGCCCAGCTCCAATTGAGCAGTGTGCCCTTTTCGGTTTCGTCGACAACAACGCCGGCCGGCATAGCAACATCTAGTGCCCTACAGGCCATTTTTCAGAGCAGCACCAAACCCACAGTCAGTAGCACGGGAACGGGCAGTGTGGTCACAATTACCAATCAGAATACGGGTCCTTTGGTCACAAGCAGTACGGTGACAAGTCTGCAGCAACAGGCCCAACAGTTGCAGCAACAGCAGCAGCAGCAACATCAGCAGCAACAATTAATCTCAGCCAGCATTGCAGCTGCCGCCTCACCCACAACCAATGCAGCCACTAATCCCATATTGGCCATGACTTCGATGATGAATGCGGCCGCCACAGTTGGCCATTTGGCAACAAGTGGAGTAAGTGCGGCCGGTGGGGCTAGTTCGCCGGCGGCTTTGGTTACATTTAGTCAACCACAGACGCCAACGAAGACAACAACGTTGACAGCAGCAACCACGCCGATAGCAACGGCCACTCTTGTGCCCATTGAGTCACCGTTGGCGGGAGTTGGTGGACAAGATAATTTGGTGGGGGTTGCCACAACACCAAAATCCGCATCCGCCAGTCAGGCACTCGGTAACATTGAGTCCGAAACATTGGTCAATGGGGAGGCAGAAGCATCGGTTACAATGCCAACCACGCCAACCACCACCAGCAACAGCACAAAGGCAACGCCGCCAACCACAAAACAAAGTAATGCCGTCCTGCCCACCAGTAGTAGTAGTAATAGTAATAGCATTAAAGATAATGATGGCAAGATAACCGCCAGTAGCACCACTTCAGTAACGCCAACAACAACGACAACAACTACAACCAGCAGCAGCAGCACCACCACCACCACAATGACAACAACTGCCACGACAATAACAAGCAGCCCAGTTAGTAGCACGGGAGGAATGTCGGCCAATACGAATGGTATATTGTCGACGAGAGCAATAACCACCACAACAACTAGCAGCACCACAACGACACCAACAGCAGCGGCGGCGGTTAGTTCCTGTGGCACTGCAATAACCACAACAACAACAAACACAACCAGTAGTAACAACAATAACAGCAGCAGCAATGGTGGCAAAGATCTACCCAAGGCAATGATAAAACCAAATGTTCTTACCCATGTCATCGATGGTTTCATCATACAAGAGGCCAACGAGCCGTTCCCGGTGGCCAGACAACGTTACACCGACAAAGATGCCAACGATGAGCCGCCAAGTAAGTACCAAATAAACTCTGTCATCATCAGAATTGATGTTAATCAAATGTTTACTTGTTTTCCCCACCCCACAGAGAAAAAGGCTGCCATGCAGGATCAGGATATGAAACCTATGGGTATAGCAACTGCCTCCAGTTTACCCTCGGATATGGTGGCCTGTGAGCAATGTGGCAAACCGGAGCATAAAACGAAACTGAAACGCAAGCGTTATTGTTCGCCGGCATGTGCCAGGCAAGCGAAAACGGGAACAACTGGAGCAGCTGTTACATTGGCCGCTGGCAATGGTATTGTTGGAGCTGATGCCATGGCACTGGTGGATAAACTAGATGAAGCCATGGCCTCGGTGGAAGAGAAAATGCAAACGGAGGCGGCGGCAGCAGCGGCGGCCAATGAGATGCTTCCAACGGTGGTGGACAATAGCTTAATAGCAGCAGCAACAGCACCACCCATATTGATACCAATATCGGCAACGGCAGCGTCACAATTGCCACCCGCCTCGGCTTCTGTTCCGGTGATGACAACGATTGCAATGCCAATTGCAGCAGCAACAGTGCCAGCAACAACAACAACTAGTGGCAATATTCCAGCTGGCGGAGGTGGAGGAGTGGCCACTATAATAGCAGCAACAGCGGCAGCAGCAGCAACGACACCACAGCAACAACAACAACAACAGCCACCAACAGCAACAGCAACACCAATAACAGCCGCAACAGCTGCCAGCGAACGTCCACCCATTTGCAGTTGGAGCGTCGATGAGGTTAGCGATTTTATCCGCAATCTTCCTGGCTGCCAGGACTATGTGGATGATTTTGTCCAGCAAGAGATTGATGGTCAGGCATTGTTATTGCTTAAAGAGAGCCATTTGGTAAATGCCATGGGCATGAAACTGGGGCCAGCTCTCAAGATAGTGGCCAAAGTGGAGTCCATGAAGGAGGTGGTGCCACCGTTGGCTACTGCCAATGATAATAAAGATTAAATTCTGAAGCCTGGAGCCGGGTTAAACCCAGAACCAGCGCCCCCGCATCTCTCTTGCGCTCTCTCTCTCTGTCTCTCTCTCTATGCACCTAGGCCTCGATGAATGTGATTCATCTTGGCTTAGTCACTCACTAACTCATGCACATAATCATTTATCCTGCTGCAATTATTATTATTATTATTATTCTTAGCAGGATAATGATTAGTATTCGAGAGGAAATATTCATCAAATTGTGTACAATTCATATATATATATATATATTGCTTTCGTAATAATTTAACATACAATTAATTTGAATACTATGGAAACAAGAAAAAATGAAAATGAAAACGAAATATTTATATTAAGCCTAAAGTGTGTAGCTTCGATAAGTTTCTCCTGAACACTGAAAACTGAATACTATTGAATACTAGCAATGGATTAAGCTCTAATACTTGGTATTATATCAAACTGAAATTTCGCTGCAGCATTAGAGTATATAGCTATAAATACTTGGTAATACATTTATATACATATATTATATATATATATTTTTTTTTGAAAACCTCAAAAATAAGTTACGTCGAGTCGATGTATATAATTATTAGATATAGATATAGACTAAATCTCTAAACGAATTACGTTTTAGGCACATAATTGAAAACTGGTTCAAATCCTCTGACAGCAACTGATGAGTAACTAAGATAAAACAAAAATAAAAATTATATATTTACTATATATGTTTAAAGATAATTTTAAGCTATTTAAAGTCGAGTTTGTATATATAATATATTAATTTTTTTTTTTTGCTAACACTCAACTTTACATAAATACATTAAACTTCAATTTTTTTTGTAAGAATCGTGTTTAGTTATACAACTAATAATTTAACTACATTTTTTTTTATTTACAAAAAAAGTCTTATTATTATTTTAAAATCTTTCTTTTTTTTTTTTAACAATGCTGAACAAAATAAAAACATGAAACATTTCACTGTATAGTGTTTAATAATTGTGAATATAAATGAATTTTCAATGGAATTTGATGAAAAAAAAAACCCTTTTGTTTGTCTACTAGAAAAAGCTTCATTTGTAGTGTCTCTCGCATAAAGGATCTTAAGAAGATCTGCCAAAATGGGGCTCTAAAATAAACAAAGTGGAAGGATCAAAGGCGAGTTAGTTGGTTTGCCAGTTCTTTCATCTATATTAACTCCTAATGAATCCTTGATGACTGATTGATCTGGTAGAAAATGTTGGGAAAAGTATTTTAACAAAGGAGGTCTTAAAAGTCAATTTGTTAAACAAATATCGATTTTCTTAATGATGGCACACAAAATTTTCCATGTTTTCTGATAAACTTATTCGAAAAATTTACTAAATCTAACTAAACTTGCAGATTCCAAATATATTGGTGACTATCGCGCATTACTGACACTCCTTTGAAGGGAAAGAGAATTACCTGAAGTACAATAGTACAATATTCAAGTACTCAATATTGACTTAAATACTTATACACTTTATGTGGTTGCTAGCTGTGTGTGTGTGTGTGTCCTTTTTAAATAGTTTATATCTGTAAGTGCAAAGGAATTAAAAAGACATAAACTTTGAGAATCTACGAAAAACTAATAAATTGTCGATATAAAATCGCAATCGCAGTTAAAGTTTTTCGAGAATTGTTGATATATCTTTTTCAGCCTGTATTTTGTTGTGAATTTCTAACCGATATTCAAAAGTTATATCTCGATCAATACTTGCTAATTAAAAAAAAAAATTAATTTTGAAACGAATTTTGAAGTAAAACTCATGAAGATGTACACAAATTTGATGCTTGATTTCATGGTCGAAGGGGGAGGCGGAGGCGTGGTCAACAAATTGAAATAAACTTGATCTGCGTGGATATTAGACTAGCTTAAATACCAAATTTATGGGCTCTAGCTTTTTAAATCTACGAGATGGATGTGTTTAAACGGACAGACAAACACACGGAGATGGCAAGATCAAAGCGGTTGGTTTATCTTGATCAAAATTATATAACTCTATGGAGTCATTGCACATGACATAACTACATTTCAAATCTCGAACATCCTGAAACCAGGATACCATTTAGGGACTTGAAAATTAATTTTAATTCAAATTTGATCAGTTTTTCACATTAAATAAATTAAAGAGAAGGCATTCGATAAAATGTATGCCAATGTATTTTCACTTTCTTTCATTTATATCTTTTTGCTTTATTCGGTATAAATTTCATTTTAAGAATGTTTAAATAGTTTTTCAATTTCGAGCACATAAAAACAGAAAACACACACGCAAATGTACATAAATATATAAATTAAATAAATAGAAATAAATAAGATTAAACCAAGCAAAAAGTAGAAAAGTAAGAAACCTAAAAACAAAAGAAACCTGGCGTTTATTTTGGCCAACTCCGATTCCGACTCCAATTTCATCGATATAAAGTATTTACACTGTTGCCCAGCATATTGGCAAATTCGGGCTGGCCGCTTAATTGAAAAAATCAAGAATTCCATTTAACAGTTCATAGGCGAAACCAGATTCGCTGCTCGATACATTTGCCGCCTTCTTTTTCTTGGGTTTCTTGGCCTTTTTCGATTTCTTCGCCTTGGCGGTGGTGGAATCAACAGGTGTAACGGTGACCTGCTCTAGCTCCTGCTCCTTGTCCTTCTCCTTGTCGACGGTAATGGCTGCTTCTGTGGCCACAGCGGGTGCAGAACCCACTTCATCTTTGCTCTGGACCATGGACTCGACATGCTCACGAGTCTGATCTGCTGGAGCAACAGCTGCAGCTTCAGCAGCAGCAGCATCTGTGGTCACCTTCTTCTTGGGAGGCTTTTCGTCATCATCATCGTCTAGTTCATCCAGCAAACCACCCAGACTGAAACCACCATAGTCAGCATCTTCGGGAGCTTCGGCATCATCATCTTCGGATTCTTCAACATAGTCCTCTGTTTCGTTATCATCATCAGCCTCATCGTAGTCATCCTCCTCGTCGTCCTCATCGTCGTCACCGCCAGCTAAAGGGAATCACATTAATAACTACATGCAACCAAGATTCGTCAAATGCCAAACTTACCACCGAATCCAAACAGATCATCGTCATCGTCATCATCATCCTTGTTGACAGTTACTGGCAATGGTTCGGCTTCGGCTACTCTCAAACCTTCGGGACCAAATTTAAAGCAAGACACCCTCAATGTGGCTTCCACTTCCTCATCAGCGCGCAATTCGAAGGCCAGACAAGCCTTGAAGTTTTCCTTGGCACGGGACAGACCATAGACACGGCCACAGAACTGTGAATAGCCACCGGGCAGACCCACACAGATGGGACGTGCCTTTTTCGATGAAATGCGACGAGAGGCCAATGTGATATCGCCGTACTTCAGGGACACGCTCATCTCATCATTGCCCAAATAGGAGATTTTGGCACAGCCTGGACCACTGGGCAGCAGGGGAAGGCCAAATTTGCGACAACAATCGCAATGAGACTCCGAGCATTTGCAGTAACGGCTAATGGGATTCTTATTGTCTTCCGGCTTGGCTGTTGGCTTGGCGGCCACAGCGGCAGTCGTGGCAGCCGGAGTGGCTTTTGGTGGTGCCAAAGTGGTAACAGCCGATGCGGCATTCTCGTTGGGTATTTCATTGAGGGTCTCGTTAATGGCAATTCCTGCCACTGTGTCGTCGGTCGACTCGGCATCCGTTTCATCTACATCTCCTTTGATCGGTTGAGCTTCAGGTGGCGCCACATTTGGATCAATCTCCTCTGGCGGCAAATCCAATTGTTTGAAATTCTCCGAAATCTTATCAGCTCGTCGGAAAACTGTCTTGGCCGCCACCTGGGTTAAGCCTGCACAGGCCAGGACCAAAACAACAAGGATCACAAATTTGAAATTCCTCATCACGTATGGATCTACCTTCAATGAGGATCTTTAAAACCAAAGAGAATCAAATCAATACAATTTAGTCAGAGAGAGATAGAAGATACCTCTCTTTATAAGGCATTGAAAGATATTTAGAATTTATTCAATTTATGCTTTTAGAATTCAAGAATTCAATTACTTAAGTTTAAATTAGTTTCTCAAAAAGGACTCCAGAACAAAAGACTACAAAATTCTTTAACGAATTCGTTTGGAGTTGATTGGAAAATTAGTAGTTTGCCCTAAATACTTGTCTAAACTGTAGACTAAACTCTAACTGTGATTCATTAACTTAAAGTCGAGAGAATTTGACCTAAAGTACGATCTTACTTCAAACTTGATCTTAGATTTGTGGCCAGCATTGTACCCAATCCGACATAAGACTTTAATATTATCTAAATTGCTTCTACTAACCTTAAGTATATCGGATCAGTCTTATATATGTGTGTATGTGTGTATCTTTTGCTCTACCTTAAACTGGAACAAACGAAACATTAAAGATTAACGCCAAGCGAAATCGAACCAAAAAAAAAAAAAAAAGTATTCCAAAAGTCAACAAACAAAACAAAGCGAAACAAGAGAGAAAAAAATCGCTGCTTTCAATTGATGGTCAGCGATTAAATTTCACCACATTCTTTTCTCCCTCCTCTGCGTGTTGCCAAAAATGACGAAAGAAATGGATTTAAATAAATATTGACATAATTTCTACCACTTCCACCTCTTTGAGCTGCTCTTCCACAGTGGCAGAGTAAACAATATTAACACCAAAAAAAAAAAAAAAAAAAGAAAGAAATGAAAATGAATTTCTTAAAGAAGATGGAGATATATACATATATATATATATATCGTCTACCAAGAAAGAGCGAGACAAAAGCGAGAGTGAAATCTCTTCAAAGTTATTTAATTGACGAATTGGGTTAGCCTCATTAGAATGTGTCTTCAGTCTCCAAGCTTTCATGCCTCTCTTCTCATCACCCAGGTAACTCCCCATCATCTTCTTCTTCTTCCTCTTTGTTCCTCTTCCAATTTTAACTCGAACTTAAACTCGAATTCAACTTCAACTTGTGCCGTCATTTGATGAACGAACAAAGTGAAATTTTTAAAGCTATTGACTCATGGTTATGCGTGGGTCTCCAACTCCCTCTTCCTCTCTCCCCTCTCCTTCATCTTTGAGGCTCTCTTCTTCTTCTTCATATGCACCAAAGAGATGGCTAAATTCAATTAACATCTTTTTACCAAAAGCAAGTAGATAATATTTAAACAGGGACCGTAGTTAATATAAGTTAAAACTATAACAAAAAAAAAAAAAAAATATATACTTTACGTTAAAAATCTTTCTAGATTTAATTGCAATTTCTTAGGCTAAAACCTTAAAAACCAAATTTGGTTTATTTTATTTGAAATTCCACTAAAAAAATTTATTAAAAACATAATCTTAAATAATAATAATTAACTAATAAAAACGATTTAACGAGTTTTCAAAATTATGATTACAATTTATCAAAAACTTTAGTAGAAATCAATAAAAAAAATGTTTCAAAATGCTTGACAATTTAAGAAAATTTTATTTAAAAAAATCAAAAAAAAAAAAAAAAATGGAAATGGTTTAAATTTTTTTTTGAAATTTTAGAAAAATTTAATTCAAATTGTTAAGAAATTTTCATTTATAAAAAAAAAAAAAAAAAATTTTTGAAAATTTTATAAAATTCAAAAATAATGTTTTAAAGATAATTTGAAAGTTTTGATAAATTAGGCAAATTATTAAATTTTATATTTGTTTATAAAAAAAACCCAAAATAATGATTAAGAAAAATCAATTGTTATCTTATTATTTGAATTAGAATTTAACTTAAAGTTGGATTAAATGAAAGGTTTGACAAGAACTCAAAATGTTTTTAAATATATCTTAAAAAGGAACTAAGGAAAGTTAACCCTTAATTTTTCTTTTCTGATTTCTACTTTATAGATATTTAAATGAAAGTAATTAAAAATCGTTTGAATTTTCTAGATATTTTAATCTAGAATGAGATAATTAATGCATTTTACAATTATCAGCATCATTTTTGAGTAACTTTTTAGTTTACTTGAGTAAAATTTGTCCCCTTAAAGTATGCAATGGACCCTTAACGAAAGCAAACTTGGGAAACCCGTTTTCGATTGCAATTGAAATCGATTTATCGACATTTAATGATCGTAGATTGTAAATTTTTTTCAATTAAGTTTGTCAATTTTGAATAATTATTTAAATACCACTTGTAAATTAAGTTCACTTAAAAAATTCGTCTCTTTCAGAACATTTCAAAAGCTATTTATAGATTGACAAATGGATATTCTTGAAATGGTTTTAATTTCAAAAATTGGCATACAATAAAATGTTTTATTAACCTTTATAACTTTATGGTTGATGGTTTTTAAGAACGTTTTGAAGTTTCGACCAAGAACAAAGACTTTTTGTATTATAAGACATGAACAATTATTGAGGATTTAATGCATGTTGCATAATTTAGGGGGCTAATTGTTCATCTGATTGGTATAAGTAGGCTATGTAAGTTAGATGCTGGCCATCAAAAGTGTTCATCATCATCATCAATAGGTTGCAATAAGGGGCAAGAAGAGGAAGAAGAAATATGACTACAAGTTCGCTTGATGACCCAAAATGCAGCAAACAGTCAAACGGAAAACAGAATGGAAACTCTTAATTGTGAGACGAGACGAAAGGTGAGGAGAGGTGGAGAAAACATGCCCAAGGTAAGGCATGTGGTCAAGTGGATATGTATGTATATAATTTCACTGGGAGACCAAAACACCAAAGTCGAAGACGAAGTCAACGTCGACGTCGACGTCAACGAACATTCCAATACGTAACCGAAAAAAAAGTCAAGTTTCGGAACTCTTCATTTGCATGCCGAAATTCCGAAAGAAATGGATATTCCACATGCATATGCATATGTATATATATCTCTTACACACTCACACACACAGACACACACACACACAGACACACACACACACTCACACACCTTAGACAAGTCTCACTCTATCTCTATTTTGGGTCCACGTGTGGTTTTAGTTTTCTATGTGTCAATAAATTATAACGGTTAGTGAAAAGATATTAGCATTTATTAATTATTAAATATATATGTATATATATAGGAAAAATAGAAAGTAAGTAAAAGAGAGACAAAAAATTATCATAACATATCAATCGATTTGCATATGTATGTATATATGTATATATGCTTCTATTGATAGCATTTCTCGATCGAAATCGAAACTGTTAATTAATTCATTAGCCATCAGCGAAAGTGTTGGCCAAATCAAAAGAGATTTCCTCTTCTATCTGAATTATCCACTACAGATTACGGCATACGGCATTTCGATTATGTTAAAAAGGTTTTTTTTTTCTATTATTATTTACATCCTTCTATTATTCATTTTGGTGTTTATATAATTCAACTCTCATAGAAATTGTTTTTTTTTTTTTTTTTTTTTTTTTATGCATAATTTGTGAGATTCAAAATGATTGAAATTTGTTTTCGTTTATCTTGCCACTTTCTTATTTAAATATAGTCTCTAAATTGAGTGATTTTCGTTTTTTGTTGTTGTTGTTGGTTTTTTTTTTGGGGGGGTAGACAAACAAAAAAATTAAGGTTAAACATTTCCGGTAACAAAATGATAAAATAGTTAAATATTAACTTTGATTTTCTCTCTTTAAGTAATGTAAATTTAACTAAGAATAACTCAAATTTAGTCAGACCTTTAGTTTATGGTCTTTATATAGGCTTATACATATAAGTATGTTCGATCTTTTAAATGATTTCCAACGAGTTGGCCAATTGGGAAAGATTTCCATGCCAAAAATGAAAATTATTCAACTTTTTTCTAAATCTGTTCATGTTAATGTTGGTAATTAGGTCAAGACTTTATGAATTAGCCATGAAGGGGCCTATTAGCTTGGTTAACACAAAGACCATCTCAAAGAGAAAAAAGATCTTTCATTAGTTAGGCTTACATCAAATTGATGTAGAATTGAATGTGGGGCAGATGTATGTATGTATGTATTTATATTTATGTCTGTAAACTGTGCAAATTAATAGTTCTTGGATGATTTGAGTGGGGGAGGGGATTGGAGTATGTATTTGTTAAAGCTTCTTGGGCTGAAAGAGAAAACACTTCTCTTGGCCAAAAATGGCAAGTGGCCAACTTAACGAAGAAAGAGGTGATGGGTGTCCACCCCACGTTTCACCTCAACGCCAAAACTTCAACCATAGAAGAAGAACAACATCAACAACAACAACAACAACAATTTAGTAGAAAGTAAAACAAAAACAAATATAAATACTTAGAAGACTTTGGTCTTGGTCTGATGTATTATATTAGTTTTTGTGTTTTTGTGTTTGCTAAATTAAATTAATTAAATGAACACTCGACTAATACTACTACTAACAACAACAACAACAACAACAACCAAATGATGAAAACGAAGACACAGACCCAAAAGCAAACTGGTTGACACAATTTCACGGCGACTTCATCTTCATTTCCCACCCAGAGCTTTTCCTGATCCTAACTTTGGACCAACAATTGATAACAACAACAACAATGAGAAGAAATACCCTTTACCTACACTTGATAATATTGTATCCTGATAAATCGGGGTCACGCACTCTATATATATATAAATATATGAAAGTATTTATATTTATATTAATTCGAATCACTCCGATAAAAAACAAAAAAAATTAAAGAAAAAAAGATTGCGGATTATCGCGCGTTGATAGATTCGAGGAAAAAGTTTCAAGTCTTTTTGTGATATTTTTTCGGATATTTATTTATTTTTCTGTTTTTTTTTTTTTTTTTTGGTATTCAGAAGAGACCTGAACTCAACACTCGGAGACGCGAATGACAACTGCCGCTGGACGAAGCCATCGAGCCGAGTTATTGGCAATTTCAAGCCAAGCTAAGCGCGGCTTTCTTTTTGCCTCGAACCAGTTCAGGCCCGGATCTTAGAGCCGAACAGTGAGACGGGCTAAATATGAAATCAAATGTTGGTTCATGGGTGTGGCAAGAATGTTTGGGTCAAATATTAGTTAACAGAACTCAACTCAATTCAAATTTTCATCTAAATATATATCCTAGATTTCGCTCCTGATTTGGTTGCGGTTTGATGTGATTGTTGGTCACTTAACGGTAACGCTGCATATCAGTATCGGGCCTTTATGGGCACCAAAAACTGAGACAGCATAGAAACCCATGTACACACACACACACACACACACACACACACACACTTTTCATCAATGGTAATTTGTGCCACCAACTCACAATTGCTCTCAAGTGCTAGATAGCAGCGATTCGTACGTATTTTTACCTGTCTCTGTGAATTTCTTTGTTTAAGGTGAATCCCACAATCTCTTGGGCCTTGACTTGGCCAGAAGACGTGCCCAGACATTTGTTCTTGGCTCAAAGGAACACGTCAGCTCTGAGTAAACTGGGGATTAACAAAGGAGATAATAACTTCATGGTTAAATAGTTTTCTTACCATAAATTATAGTGAAGTGAGTAAGGTTCAGGAAATATTTTTCAATATCAATTTAGTCACTTGATCTAAAACCGAATACTCTTCCCCTACCATGGCACATTTAGTTTAAGCCTAATATATTAGCAGCTATATCTAGCAAATCCTTATATCTTAATCCTTAGAATATTGATCTTACAAATTGAATTTATATTTCAACTTAATTAGAGTATTTAAAAAACAATTCAAAATAATTCAAAGATAAAACTGTCAGAATTTTATAGTTTCGGAACATTTAAGAATTAACTTTCAAGATTTATGATAAGAATGAGAAGTGATGGCTATTTCGATGATATTTCGGCTATAATTTGGCCAAAGTTCCTAAAGAGATAGATATAGGGAATCAATATTTATTAAACAATTCAATTTATAGCCCAATTTCCAATTTATAAGTCAATAAAAACCCAAAAGAGGGAAAAACTGTTTGAAATTGTTCATAAAGGGGCTAAGTGAACATCAATTAATGAACAATTTCAAAAAATTCTCAAAATTTACATTCCTTTAGGAATCCTAGGTATTGAATACATATTATTAAGAAAGACTTAAGACTTCTTCAAAAAAAGAAATTCATTGGTAATTAATTGAGTCCAAGTCTACAAAATTTATAAACCTTCATACTAAAAACTAGTTTTTGTCATGGTTGTTAGACAAAAACTAAGTAATGTTGGCTAGAATAACTACAAGAAAAACTAGGCCATTGGATCAGTAGTTTTTGAAAATAGTTTAGTCTTCTGATCTTTTCAAACTATAATAATGTTTTTATTGAGTTTCAGCCCCGATGTAGGTGGCGTTTCCTCCTCCAAAGAAGCAATACTTGAATATATGTAGTTCCAACGGGTAAGGAAAGATTGTGGATTAAGAAATAGTCTTTCGAAATTTGACATCTCATACAAAAATTTAAAAAAGTGCCGATTTCCTAAATGTATATATCGCCTTGAATAAGTAATTGATATTATCAAACGAAATCGAGTTACCAAACCTTTGAATATGTATTTATGCTCTAATACAAGTTGCATATTAAGTTAGTATAACCGACACGAGGTTAATAAAGAAATACGAACAAAAATGTCGGGTTAATATATGTTGTACTTTACAATCTTCTGTTCTATTTATTAATATATGTATTTTGAATGAATATGTGTGTGTGTGTGTGTATTTGCTTTGGGTTTTGTTTGTTTTCGTTCTGACTCAATGAATAACAGTTTATTGTTAAAGTTGCAATCTCTTGGAATCTGATTGAATATTTTAGGCCACATTAATTTAAAGGAATGTTTTTGGTTTTCTTTTAATAATTGATTTATGCAACTTTCCACATACATATATGTATATAATGATTCGGGGTATATGTATATTTAATGTTTTGATTTTAACAGAATTTGTGTGTGTTTTTGTTGTTGTTGTTGTTAAGAATTTGTTTCGTTTTTTGTGTTTTATACAAATACAAGAGCAACAGATGTTTAAAAATTTTGTTTTATAATAATACTTGTAACAAATATACATATACACATTCTATGGAGCATATAATATATATAATATACATTGAGAGGGGAAAAAAAAAAATATATATATAATAATAATAAAACACAATTGCATAACGAGAAGAAACAAAAAAGAAAATATTGGACTGGACAAATAATGAAAACACTTTTCAACTTTTATATAATAATTATTTTGTATCTTTGTCCGGGGCGGCCCACCGCTTAGAAAATGGGTATGTAATTGTCGATTTTGGCACGATGTTTCTGCGCCACACATTCGGCTATCCAGACAATGTTACGGCACTCTTGTTCCTTCAGTTTCAGATAGGCGTAGAATACTCCGAAATGGAATTGCTGCAAAAAGGCGTAGACATTCAATTTGACCTCATGCTCAAAGAATTTGTCCTCCAGCGTCTTGTCACCGGGATTATTGCCGGAGCCATCGAATAGAGCGGCATATTCCGCATAATATTCGGCAACTGTTTTAACCTGCTCGTAGTCATCGGCACGAGCCAAGGCGGCCAAACCATCGGGATACATTTTACCGCAGTTGGGATACAATTTGGCCCGATCGTCCTTGGACAATTCAGTACCAAATGAATTGATGGTGATAATAATGGCACGGCGATCAGCCTCAAACTATAAGAACAACAACAACAAAACAAAACAAAAGAGCTATTTAATCAAGACTTGGGCCGGATCAATTTTACACTTACAGCCAAAATCTCGCACATTACATCGGCAGTGGCACCACCCATATTCTTACAGAAGTTATAGAAAGCTTCCAGATATGCCTTGTACAGGGTATTACGAATGATCTCAATGTTCATCTCATCAAGATCCTGCTCGGAAATGCAGTCCACAAAGAATGGAGCCAGTGGTGTGTCCACTAGCACGGCATTGTACAGCTCAGCCGGGGTCGAGGCAACATGGATGGCTTCCATTTGCTCGAAACT
This sequence comes from Drosophila tropicalis, assembly GCF_018151085.1. Lineage (NCBI taxonomy): Eukaryota > Metazoa > Arthropoda > Insecta > Diptera > Drosophilidae > Drosophila > Drosophila tropicalis. The sequence continues at coordinate 3,697,829 of NW_027172602.1, read as the reverse complement.
GCCCAATGGATGGCATTTGGGAATCAGCTCCGAAATGGGACGCTGATGCAGTGTTCCGGTGATCAACAAAATGATATTATCAATCATATAACCATAGGTGATAAAGTCTAGGAAATTGGACAAGGGTTCAACAGCATGATTGCGCATATGCTGGAATTCAATGACCAATTTCTCCCGCAGCTTGTCATCGATGACGGAGACCGATAGAGGAGACGGCTCATTAGCCAAAAAGCTGCCATAGTCCGTTCCTTGTAAATGCAGCTTCAAATCTGTTGGAAAAGAGAAAAGAGTCATCATTTATTAATTAGTTATTGGCATACGTCATTAATATAAGGCATTGGCCTTTAGGGTCATTGATAATAAATTTGGATGTTATTTATTTATATGTATATGCTATCTTCATATTCCAAGAAGTTCACCTATATATGTATGTACATATTTGCTATCCATCGGATTTGGATGCTGATCAACACTTATGGGTGGGTGTTGCACTCTTTTTGGCACGCGTAAAAAAATCACAAGACAAGCTCACACACACACACGCACACACACAAAAGGAATGTTTAATGGTAGGGAGGGGAAACACAACTATTCACTGATAGTAAAAGAAAATTAACTAAAAATACTCCGATTCTGATGGTGTTGTTGGGGCGTCACATGACTTACTAAGCAGGGCAGCAAGGCAGATTGTATATTTGTCACTTACCCTCCAAGGTCTCGCATTGCACCAAATTGAGGTAATCCGCCTGCTTTAGGATGCCACACTTGAATCCACGGCAGAGGCCCTCCAAGTAGCCGTTGTCAACGTTGAACATAAATCCAGAGCTGTTCATCTTTGATAGTTTTCTGTTGATATATATATTTACAGTAGTTGGAGGAGTGCTGGGATTGGATTCGACTTGACTTTTCCAAATGCAGCCGTCTAAAGAAAATTCAACCTTTATTTTTTCTATATCGATCCACAAGTCATATGACTTTTCACTGCAGTGTGACCAGGTGCTAGGTGCAGAAAAAATCATAAAAATTTCATTACTATCGATTTGCTATCGAATATAATTGTTATCTAACACTTATCGATTGCCATTGAATCGAATAGTCGATAAAAAGTTCAGTAAAAACAGTTATATTTAAATTCAACATGCATATTTATTACACACACAAAAAAAAAAAAAAAAAAAATTAAGTAAGGTAATTTAAAGTGGTGAAAATATTTATAATCCATACTGATAAAAAACGAGGCATTGTTATATTTTTTAGTCCAACTTATCTTCGTCATGCCGTCGACCATGAGCACTGCTCTCTTGGCCATTATTTGGTATATAGAAAAAGGCTACCCACATGAATATTAACATATCCACAAACATAAGACCAGCAAATAAGAAAAACTCGTTAGCCTGTGATTGAAAGAACTTCAGCTCGGCCACAATCACAACAATGACATTGCCAAAGGCCACCGTCAGCAGCCAGCAAGCCTGCAGTACCGACTTCATACTGGCAGGAGCCTCGGAATAGGAAAACTCCAGCCCGGTTACCGAGAACATAACCTCACCCAGTGACATAATCACATACTGTGGTACCAACCAGAGCATACTTATGGAATTCGGTTGGGTAACCTCGAACATGCTTGCCACATATCCATTCTGCCCAGAACCAATCACTAAAGAGTATACACCGCCTGGTCGGAGATTCACTTGGGCCACTTGATACTCGCCGACGGTTATCTCATATTGAACTGTGCTCAATTCATACAATTCATGATTTCGTGCCTGTATTTCGAGAGCTGTGTTGGATGTCTTCACCTCTGTCCATACGATCTTTGTGGTGGCCAATAAATTAGCCAGCGTCCGGACATGGGCTAAGGATTTGTTTGATTTTTGTATATCATCCTCGTACCAATATTTACCAATTATCTGATTGGGTCGAAGAAACAATGTATGAGCCTTGGCCTCATAGAGCTGCTGGGTGCCCCCATCCAATTGGCGACAGCCTAACAAGCAATTAAATATGAAGTAAGAAGGAGGAGGAGGAGGATGAGGAAGAGGAAGAGGAACCACTCACCTTCGGTTAAGGTTTCAATGCTATAGGTAAGTGTGTATGTCCCATTAATAGTATCTATACTGCCACTATAATAAAAGTCCAGACCATTCAGTGTGAAATTGTTGCGTGCAGCTAAATTAGTGCTTAGGCGATAGTCACAATCGGGAATACCGTTAAAGATACGGAATTGTGTGTTACCCGCTGATGCTATAACCGGATAAGTGCGCTGTAAGGAGCGAGCTAATGACTGCTTATTTCTTGTTGATAGGGGAATGCAAGCGTTACATAGCCGGAAATCAGAAAATAGTTTGTCTAACTCTACACAAGACTCGAGCTAGAATCAGTTGAGAATTACAACTGCATAAAGTAAGAAATATCTTTCAAACAGTTTCTGTATCGTTTGCATTCCCGTTTGCATTTTAATACTGGTTTCGTTTCATTTTCGTTTTTAAGTACCTTATTGGCTATTACATTACCCGAGCATATCAAAATGTGCACAAAAGCATAGTTTAGGGGGCAAAAGATTAGGCAAAGAGTTTAGTATAAAGATTATATTTTATTCAGTAGATTAACTAGAAAGAATGTCTTGTCATATTATAACAACAGTGTCCGAAGCATCCGGACACGTTACTTTTGTGTGTCACACTTCATACTTACATTGTAAAAGGGTGAACAGGGTATGGTGGGGTGGGGATGGACATACAAAATGGAAGGTTGTTGGTTTTTTTTTTTTCATTTTTGGCAATAACACATACATCTATGTATAATACACAAGGAAAAAGAGCTTAATTACTCATTGATGTCCTTGCCCTTATTATCCACACCGTTCTCTAGCGGAAGTCTGGCAGTATCATCATTGCTGCCGCTATCATTTAGTGCCAGCGGCTTTTCGGCTTCATCGACAGTTTTATTTGGATCATTGGGCTTATAGGCATAAGCCATGAACATAAAGAGCAGCATATCGGCGAACATAAGACCAGCGAATAAGAAGAACTCAGAGGCTTGGGAATCAAAGATGGCAGCTTCAGCAATAATTACGACAATGACATTGCCAAAGGCAACGGTGAGCAGCCAACAGGCCTGCAGGACTGACTTCATGCTAGGCGGTGCCTGGGCATATGAGAACTCCAAACCGGTCACCGAGAACATCACCTCGCCGAGTGTCATAATCACATACTGGGGAATTAGCCATAATATGTTCATGGAGTTTGGTTCAGTGATCTCATGGAGGTAGCCCGAATAGCCAGCTACGGCATTTCCACTCACTATCAGAGTGTATACACCGCCTGTGTGAATTCTGTAGGTGTCTACTAGCTGATCGTCAACAAGTACATCGTATGTGGTGGATGTCAATCGTTCGAGCAGTGTTTCGTTTGCATAGTCATTGTAGCCGACCACACCTTTTGTAGTTCTCCAGATAATCTTACTTGTGGGTTCAATATTGGCTATATTGCGGACCAATGGATGTCCATCAGATGGTTTATTCGCAAAGTCCTTCTCCCAAAAAGCCGCTCCTGTTTGATTCACAGAATTGAGGATTAACGACCAGGCTGTGGCATCTGTAAGCGTATGGCTGCCAGTGCCGAAATTGTAACAATCCGGATTGGTTGAGCTGATTGTGTATTGCAAATTCACAGAGCCATCGACATAGACATCCTTGTTGGTATAAACCTCATGGGGGCCCACCTCGAAGCTTAGGCCATTCAGTTGTGTCGTTGTGAAGGTGTACGCACAGTTTTCGGCATTGAAAACTCGCAAGTGAACATTCTGGGCTGAAGGTAGGGTGGGATATGTTTTCTAAAAAAACGACCCCAGAACGGAAGAGAGAGAAATCAAGATAGAGAAAGAGCGTGTAAGCAGGAGTGTGCAAGAGAAAGAGAAAAAAGTGAAGGAAAAGTGAAAGAAGTGGTGTGAGAGTGCATAGTGAAGACATATCGCAGTGTATACCAGACTTACCTCAAGACTTAACTCGACCACGCCGGAAATAATGAAGGCCACGCCAGCCAATATTCCACCCATGGTCAATTTCTGTAATGGACGTCGAATGCCAACTAAACTCAATGCCGGATAGAAGGCCACATCGTAGAGAGGAATAAAGACCAGAATGAGCAACGGATTGAGCACTTGCAATTGATCGGGCTTAATGTCCCATGATCCCATGTCACCGTCCATACGCGTTGCCTGGAAGGTCCAACGTGAGCCCTGTTGATCGAACAATGCCCAGAACACGGGCAATGGCAAATAAAGGAACAGCACACGCATCAACACTTTCACATCATCGATTAGCTGACGATCATGTTTCTTGTCTGCATAGTCTAGCCAATGTTCCCGGGGATTCGTCTTCTTCTCCTTGCACTTGGTCGTCAACGCTGTCCAAATGGTGCTGCACACTAAGACTACCATATTGCCTGCTGGTGGCTTGATCTTATACAAGGGACGACCCAGAACGAATATGATCACCGAAATGATCATCAATATGGCTGGCACACCAAAGGCCAAGGGATAACAGTTGATGTCATCGAAACAGGATACATCTTCACGTAAAATTGGCGTCACCGAAGTCGAAATCAATGAGCCAGCATTGATTGCGAAATAGAAGAGCGAAAAGAACGATGTGATTTGTTTCACCTGTTCTGGTACCTTGAATTGATCGCCACCAAAGGCGGAGACACATGGTTTTATGCCACCAGATCCCAGGGCTATCAATGCAAGTCCCAGCATGGTAAATGTCTCCACGGGCAAATTGAGTGGACCAATGGCACCCAGAGTTAGCAAAACCGAACCACAAATGTACACCAATGATAGATATAAAATTGTCTTGAATTTTCCAAGCCAAGAGTCCGAAACTATGGCACCGAATACACAAAGGAAATACACAAACATCGTGAAAACATGGAAAACAACCGTGGCAGTGTCCTCCGGATACTTCAGCACACGACTAAGGAAGAGAACCAAGACAGCTGCAATGAATGAAGTGAAGAGAATTTGTATTTATTTAAGGACATCTCATTTGTATAAAGTAAATTTGACCACTCACTTCGCATGCCATAATAGTTGAAACGTTCACAGAATTCATTGCTGATAATAAAGAACACGGATTTTGGGTATGGATATTTCTAAAAAGACAGTACAATTACTTGACGTTATTGCCATTACGTAGGGATTCGAATTTTACCTTTTGTTGACCCTCTGCTTCCGATTCATTGGCCAAGATATTTGACTCATTTAGATCCTTGCCATTCTGATCGGGATCAATTTTTTCGGAGGTTCCTTTCTGGACTCAACTAGAGCTGTGCTCTTCGTCTGGGCATCGCCATTAACTGGAGGTTCCTTCCTGGACTCAACCAGAGCTGTGCCATTCGTCTGGGCATTGGCATCGATAGGCGCGGCAATAGATTCCACTTCGGGTACTACTACAGGCGGTTCCTGTTGAGGGGCTGCTGCTTCAATGACTGGCTCAGCGATTGGTTGTGCAAGTGCAGTAGCTTCTACAACACTTTGAGGTTCGCTGGTTATATCCGAAGATGCAGCCTTGATTTCTGCAACATAAGAAGAGGAAGAAGAAAAATTGAAGAAATTATTTAATTTGAGATTCAAGAATTAACCTAAGAGCGGCACTATCTCATGCAGCTCTGCCATTGCGATTACTACTGATCTTTTGGAGGCATTTCATCAGGTTGAAATATTATTCACAGACCCTCCCACTATCTCCCCTACCTCCTCCACCGCTATCCATGTTCCTTCTCACTTCAAAAGGTGTGTGAACTTAATGCTCAGCATAAATTAAAACGCATTAGAAAAGCTGTCGTGCTGCTGTCATAAAGTCAACGTCAGAGTCATCAGACATTTACTATAATGATAATACCAGATATAGAAGCCTAGCCCGAAATAGAGATAATCGTACACTGAATTGTCTCGAATGAAATGTGTGTGAATACCTTTTTTAGGTACTTGTATTATGGAAATGGATCAGCGTTTGGAACTCCCGATTGAAGCTCGTGACATTTGACGTTTGTCTTGTAGCCAAACCAGTGGCGTATCCTCGTTGGGTGTGTGGGGGGCGTGGGGGTTTCCATTAATATCCAACGATCCTTCCTTCCCCATATTTGAGAGGAATATCAGACTCTTTCCACCAAAATAAAGAGCTAAATCCTTCATGGAACAAAGACATGAACTGGAAGATCCTTTGCATAGTTTTTGTAACCATTTATCTATCTACATAGATACATATATAGAATGTAATGACGTAACAGGCAACGAGAGGCGTTTTTGACCTCAGATAGAGCCGAATCTTAAGGCCGTTAGGACATTTTCAAATATCCTTTAATTAATTTGATATTAGTTAGCGAAATTTAAAGCCAGCCAGAAAGTCCGTGTCTGGTTTGGTTTTTCAATATATAATATAAAGAGTGTGAAAAAACTAAACTAAGTTAAGGAACTTAATAGCTTTATGTTATTAACTTTAGCAACCATCCTCATTATATTATGAGGGTTAAAAGTAGTTATCTCACTTGGTGCATGGTATACTAAAGTCGATGCGACGACATACTGACTTTATTTTATCTCATTATATACAGCTAAGGCCAGTGGCGGATTTACAGTCATGGTCGGCCTATGCCCTTTACATCGTTATGTCAATAATAACGTATACGCACGGTGTGCCCAACTAAACTAATCTAATTTGGGATAATAGGAAAAAGATTGCCTGAAAACTAAGAACTGAGCCAGCCGCTCGGCTTAATCCAGCACTGTCTAAGGTACAATTGGCGTTTCGTGTAATGTTTGTTGTTGTACATATATCGATGGGTAATCCCAAACGCATTATCGTTGGTTTATCAACCTTTATGACAGCCATTAGGCAATAGTGTACAAACCAACATAACAGCATTCCAACATACCTAATTACTTGCTTTCATATCCGTTCGTTGATGGTTGGTCCGTCCGTCATTTACTCACTCTATCTACATACCCTTAACATTATCAAAACACACTTGATCGACACTTCGATTCAATTCATGGCGGTAAATGTTTGAAGTCTTTGCTAAATGGCAAAGCAAAAAAAACAAAAAAAAAAAAAAAAAAATTCAACAAAATATGTGACCAAAATAAAACATCCACACACTTGTGCCAATCATAATATTAATGAATGAAATGACATACCTATTACTCGATAGTTCAAAATACTTTATAAACTATGTAACTAGGTGATCTAGTTAAACATTACAAACAAAGTATATACTACATACATACGTCAAAGTTTTGTTATGTGTTTAATCTTATCTTATATTATATATACATTTCACCTAGACACACACATACATGCATACAATGTATGTATTCTTTTAAGATATTCTAGAAAATTTGTTTTTTTGAATGAATGAATTTCTTTTTTTTGTTTGCCAAAAACAAAAAACAAAAAAAAAAAAAAGAATCTACTTAGTGCCTTTATTCAGATTATTGCCTTTTTGATATCAGCCGTAAATTTGTCACCTTCGCCCTATATACCTGTAGATATGTATATGCAATTTCCATTCTAGCCTTATCAGAGATTGTCGGCAAACTGTATTTGGTTTGGCTGTGTGTTAACTGATTTACAAGCGATTAAGCCACAAGTCAGTTTATTATCGCCATAACTTAGAGCGAAAGCGAAATAATCGTAAAGATGATGTATATATACATATATATGTATCTGTATGTGTGTGTACATCGTAAACCAATGGAAATAGTAATCTAAAATACCACAAAAACTTTAGAATTTAGGAATTTTACACTTTAAATGCAAAAAAAAAAAAAACTTCTCGACTTCTGTTTAAAAATTCCAGTGTAACTCCATTCAAGAGTTGTTTATATCTCATTGAGACACTTGACACATTTCCTAATATTTGTTTTGTATGATTGATTGTCTTGTTCCTGGTTAATTGGCAGTTGATATTGGTAGTCGCTATTGTGAAAAGGCCAAATACCAGAATGATATGATGTTGCTGGTGGGTAAGGTTGAGTAGGGGGCGGGGGGCTTATCTCCTTTGCTTTTGTCAAAATTCTGCGAATGTCAACTTGATATCGAATTGTCAAGTAATTGCAAATACTTGTTGTCATTTTGGAGGCTAAGTATGCAAGTAACGGCAAAGGTAATGATGTAGCCAAATCAGTGCAATTTGTCAGTCTTAGGGCGTTGGTGGAATACCAAATGAAATAAATTTTGCGATCGCTTTGTATGATTATGCAAATGTTGATTTTGACATTGGTAAAGCCATAGATACATATGTACATATGTATGTATGTAGTATGTATGTGTGTAGGTATATGCAAATCACACAAACTCTCATTGACAAACAGCTTACAATTTTGGTAGTAAGCGACCCCCTAACCTGTCTTTGTTAGTCAGTGACGGATTTACTTTAAAATCGCAATAGATTCGGGCCTAGGGCCCAAACAACACTTATTCTTCTTCAATTCATTTAATTGTAATTCTCAACTGGTTTTGGCATATAAAATGAGATAAAACAATTGCAATTTTAGAGGGTTTTTAGCAAAGTCTATTACCGTAAGATCTGAATAGTTCTTAATACCGATAACCTGCTCATCATTTTGCTGTGCTGTCATACAGTGCGTATGCGTTATTCTTGACTTAATGTTGGAACCATCTGACTGCTAGATCCGACACTGGACGGTTGTGATTATAAATCCGCCATTACTCTTTGGGGGCTTCTACTAAAGGGTACTTCAGAAAGGTATTTCACAGCGATTAGAAAGATAATAGTTATAAGTGAAAGAAACCATAGAACAATGAAAGGTTTCTAGGCGTATGTACATACATACATATATGTATATACCATTTGTTTTTAGAGACTGTTTTATAATCAGCAATTTCTATATAAATCACTTTAAAAAATCATAACTTTAGTTTCTGTCGTTTTTGACATTAAAATTGGAAAAACAAAATAGACTTAATTATACCATAAACAAATTTTAAATACCATTTTCATTGTCCGTCATGTTTTCCGTTTTCCGTTTTTGGTTTTTTGTTTTGGTTGGGGTTTCTAAGCCCGGCTCTGGTGGTTAGCTATATATCCGTCAGGCCTCACTTGAAAATAAACCGAATTTTTGTGTTTGGTGAATTAAAATGCAAATAATGGTAAATATACTTAATAAAAATGTAAAAAAAAAAAACACTTTAACAAAACAAAAAACAAAAAAGGATTTATGAATCACTTTAACGGTCATCGATCGGCGAGACTCGGCCAACGGACTGGACCGGGCCGGACCGGACCAGATACATATGTTTAAGCATTATAGTATTTTCTCTGTTCTGTTTGTTCGTTGCAAGTAATTTGCATTCTGGCTCTCACTCACATTAAGAAAAGCATTGAAGAATATATGTATGTATGTATTTAACAACAATAATAACGACAAGTAGACAGTAGACACTCTACAGGTGAAAAAACTGCGACGAAACGGCGCACACAGACACACACACACACGCACACGCACTACAACGAAAACGAAAGGGGAGAAACGCGCATCCAAGTTCGCCAGCGGTGATCAACAGACTGACTGACTGACTCTGCTGACTGTGACTGTGACTGAGACAGAGACTGCTCTGCGACTGATGTCACAGTCAAGTAACAGCTAGCCGAAGTTGCACTTACCGATGTCGCTGACGACGCGTCGCTGCGACTGCGCGCGTACCTCATATGAAGGAAAACCTATGTCTGTGTGTGTGCGTGTGTGTGTTGTTTGGGGATTGATATGGATGATAAGCCAAAAACCCATTGAACAGTTATCGCAAATTCTGAAGTATTTACGGCCCAGTTTCTGGCTGAGCTAAATAAGCTAGTCGGCCATAATTTATGGCATGTCTATACATGTGTCGGATCATCGTCATCATCTATCATCCTCATCATTGTCTCTGTATGTGTGTGTGTGTGTGTGTGTGTGTTTTTTAGTATCAACATCTATCTATATCCCTATCTAAATTATCTCATCCGCTCTGTCTGAGACTCGCTCTCGACAGGCCCAATCATTTATTAAATGTTTTCGCCTCTCAACTTGCTTATCATCACCTCAAAAAGCAGAAAATGAAAAATATCAAAGAAGCTATCAACGATATTAATATACTCTAAAAACCTTAAATGGGTCGTGTGAAAATTGTGTTGAGGTATGAGCAGGAATAGATCTAGGATCCAAATCCCAGAATGGGGATCAATCCCAGGATGTCTTTAACAGACTATCTCAATCAGATAACCATATCTACTAAGTGGTAATATGAAACAAATATAAGGATTCATTCAGTTTCATTGAGAGATTTAGACGAACAAGTCTATAATGAATCACCTGCTCAATGCCGATCAAGAATACATATACGTACATTGTTTGAAGTCTTCTTTTCTGCACTTTACAAACTTCCTAATAGTTTTCTAATATACCAAGAAGGGTATCAAACACAGATATTGTTTGAACTATTTGTGTTAATCTTGCAGATAAAAACATGAAAGTTAGTTACTTTTGTTTGCTTAACGGAAACTTAGCATTGGACCCTGGTTATGGCTACTGTTACCGACTGTTACTAGGGGATTGTAAATTAAAAGTTTCTTATAAATTTAATGCGACCTCCGTACGATCTGTTAAACAAGCCGATCTAGCCTAGTCTTAGTACCCACAAACCAACAAAAAAAAAAAAAACTAATCGTGCTGATTGGTTCATTTCTTGTTTCTATTTCTTTTTATTGTCTTAATCGCCGTTGTCGCATTTGTCGATAACTGCAAATAGTATTTATGATTACCCTATAATTATAACCATATAGTCCACAAGCAGGTACACATGTATATATGTACATATGTATGTATGTTAGTCGTGGTATATGTAGGTACATTGTTATTGCCATTTGGAGCGATAAATAACAGATTACAAACATATGTATTGCTGTAGTTGGTGTTGTTGTTGTTTGGGTTATGCCATTTCTTCTTTCTCAGTGCTTTCGATTTTTATGACTTGTCATTTGCTAAGCTATACAGCAACAACAACAACTAAAAATGTGAGTAACTTGACTTGACACTTTTATTGCAATTGCTTGATTATATGATTGAGATTGGGTAACACTTAATTAAAACTATTACAAGTGATTGCATGTTAAAGATACATTTATTAACTATATATATACATACATACATATGTATATAGATGTACATGTATAGAGTTCATAAGTCAATTGATTGATACATTTCTCATTACATTGAATCCTGGATATTCCCGCTACGTTTTTCTAACCTCTAAATTAGATCGTTTAGCCGATCAGTTGATCAGGTGACAACAAATTCACAGTGATTAGATGAAACTGATGTAGATATGTATGTATGTACATACATACATACACACACCTAAATAAAATAGATTAGCTGGCAGGCTAAAACGCACTTTGCCTCATCAGGTTTAGGTAACAGGGCTATAAATAAAAAACCGAAAACTGAAAATGTTTAGATATTGATATTGGGCCATGGCTCAGACATCATTAGACCTACATACAAACATATATAGTAATGCATGAATTGTGCTCTTAAGTACCCAATACTCGAGTCTATTGAGAATGATGATGATTTTTGGTCAATTTTGCTGCGTCAGTCATTGCAATCGACCATAGACCATCGCCCATCGCCCCATTGACAATATGTGTTATCTTGATATAGACAACTTCACTGATAACAGAGTGTGCATAGTTTGTTTACTCTCTGAATTGAAATTATGATTGGGTGCTAGTCTACAAATAAGTATACATATGTACATGATCTCTTAGAGTAGTTTGTCAATAATAATTGTGAGAATTACAATGTATCTGAGTTTGAAGTCACAACATTTAACGAATTCCAGACGCAATCCACGATCTGTTCGCTCTCCACAGTCGTGCTATAACTCCGATATAGACAATCAATGTAAGTTAACAGAGTGTCTAATTTTCACTATATAATAATAATAATAAATATACTTCATGCAGTGTTTGGTATTCCCCTTCTTAATGGTGTTGGTCATGATAACTATAATAATAGAGATAATCGTCGACGCCTTTACGGCGGTTTAGATGGAACAGATCATCGTCATCATCATGATGATGATGATGCAAAATCTGAGATCTATGAAAGCAGTTCTTCTGATCAAACTAAAAGGGTAAGTATATATATATATGGCTAGTTAGATAATTGTTTTAATCGGCTGCTAACTGTGTGTTATTATGAAAAACCAAGCAATAAGGTCTATAAATTTTTCATTGATTCATAACACTGATAACTGAAAGAAAATTGCTATTATTTATAACACTATTAAACTTTTAAATAGAAATCAAAAATTATTTACTTTTTGAAGAAAAGACGTAAAGAAAGTTTATACATACATATGTATGTGTGCGTGTGTGTGTGTATCTAATTTATGTAACTGCAGTTATTGAGATTGTGTAAATATTGATGTAATGAAAAAGTGCATTAGACTTGTATTTATAAACATTAGAGCAAAAGGTTCACGTTGCAGCATTCTTTGGAGATAAGTTAACTATTGATAAGTAAAACAATTACATACATACATGCATACGTATTTATATTACAATAAACTTACTTATTTCAAGGCATATGTATGCAATGCAATGCAAATCTGGCAAGTGCAAAAAACCACACATTAATCATTCAAAATAGTTACATCTGTACATCACTCATAGTATGTATGTATGTATGTATGTGTGTATGAATGGCTTAGTCGTAGCTAAACAATTTTTGTGACTTGTTGATGAGTGGGTGTGCAGTCAGCATTGAACTTGAGAGTCAAAGCTCCAGCTTGAGGCAGCGGCAGAAGCTAAAGCAGAGGCAGAGGTCGAGGCAGAAGTTTGTGGTTTGGGTAAAACTAAGTCTAAGCTTCACTCTCTACATACAAATGTATAATATGGTGAGAGTAAGAGTGTGTGAAGAGAGAGAGAGAGATCATCCACAAAAAAACGAGAGTCAAAGCTTCATTTAGTTGAAGGCCCACCCTCTCTCCCCTGCCCATCTTCTCCTCTTCCGTTCACTAATCTCATTTTCGTGCTTGCTGCATTCTGTTGTTACGACAAAAAAAAAAAACCATTTGATTTAATTTCTTTCTCTCAATATTTGGTTTTCGTTTCTTTCGGTTCTTGCTTGTCAAAACTTGCTTTAAAAGCGCAGCTTGCATTGTGGAGAAAAACATTTATCGTCCGGCAATCGTGTTGTTCATACACCCTCCCCCCCCCAAGGGCGTCTATGTACCTGCCCGGCGAAACAATTTTACCTGTTTTTTTTTGTTTTAAACTTTAATTTTGTGATTTAATTTTATTTTTGTAATTTCTGTGATTGTTGTGCGTGCATTTTCGGCAATTTTCGGGCATTCCAAAGTGTGCATATATATTTTTATTTTGGTCTTGTATGTAACTTATTTAGTTACCGTTATGTGCATGGCATTACACTAATTGTTCAAGTACACACACATACAAATATGGCAAAAGATAACGGTAAGACGCAAAAGGAGCTGACTCACATTGAAATGGATGAAGTGAAACGGGAACAGGTAAGAAGTAAAAGTGGACGAAAGTGAAGAGAAGCAAAAGGAAAGAAAAGAACAAGTGGAACATTTTTTGCGCATTGACCTTGAATAAAATGTGGGACAAATTCTTTTCAGGTCTCTCTCTCTCTCTCTCTCTATCGAAATGATTGATTGCAACAAAACAAAAAACAAGTTTCTGTTGCCCATCAACCAACATCCAACAATGTTAGATCTCTAATACCCTTTACTGAACTTTCTCTCTTAATCTATTAGATGTTTAAAACCTTTTAAATTAAATGAAATTATGATATCATTCATATACGCTAAGTAATCAAGTGTTTTTTGTTTAAATTAATTACATCAATTATCTAATTAAGTTGACTAAATCACTTAATTTAACAATAGTTTTGAGATAAAAGATAATGCATTTATTCTCGATTCATGTAACAACACGTTTCAAATATAAACATGCATATATTGAATATCAACTTGTTCCAATAGAATGTTTATATATACAAATAGTTAGTTACAGGTTTTCAAGTCTCTTGCCATAGTGGTTGGAATCGTTTTGTGTGTGTGTGTGTGTGCGCAAAAGCCTTAACTAATAACTGACCCACTTTCCCATTGGTAAAGAGTCGGGCGGACGGTCATTGGTTAGTGTTATTCACCTTCAACTTAAAGTTTTTTTTTTTTTTTTTTTGAAGGGGGGGACCTCCCGAAACCTGTCCCTCGATCTTCGTTTTCGTCTTCGTCCGTATACTAATAATTTCGATTTATCCATTGTCATACAAATAGGCAACAGGTTGCTTGGTTCAGTTGGGGCAGGGTAGAGGGGTTGTCTAGACAAATGTTAGACAATCGATCCATGTTTACTTTGTTCACACTTTACCGTTCTCTAATGCAGCTTCTCTCTCTTTTTCTCTCACTCATTAGATCTATAGGAGAATATTATTGTTTTTTGTTTTGTTTGCAATATTTTGTTCATATATAATTTGTTCATTTTTTATGTATTTTATACTAGGGCGGACTATTATCTTAAAAAAGTAATAGTTTTTCTTAAAATATCTTCCATAACTAACTAAATTGCTAAGCAAAGCTTTCGTTGTTATAGAGACATTTCAAATGGCCCTATCTTTATAGTCTCTCGTATATTTGTATCTAAATCCGCCCCTGGTCAATGCCAAGACAAGCTACCAGTTGGGTATGAAAATGGCAAGCTTCAAAGCTAGTTCTTAGTTTGAATCCAAACGTTGTCTGGCACATGACCAGATCGGACAGCTCAGAAGACGAAGCGGGGGAGAGAAATCATTACATCCAAATCACTGTCAAGCAAATATTTTAGAATAGTTTGATCAACTATGACCAATGCAATTGGCACAGATAATTGTCAAGCGATGGCGGTAAGAAAAACCCTTAACAATCGGCTTATCAATGAGAAAAAAAAACCCTTAGAAGTGCCATTAAAATCCGAGAACAAAGAATATACCCATTATTATCTTGAATAATAACAATAAAAAACAACATAGTATAGTAACTATATATATATTTCATTAATAACAAACCATTTTTGAATCATTTGCCAAGCCTTGTTTAGATTTTCACTTGTATCATTCATTCTGAATGCTTTAATAGGTATTCTTTGTGGTCGGCTGTAGTGAAAGTCAAAAATTCAGGTGGTCATCTGAATGATATGGCATTCTGTTATTTTTATGGCATTGATAATTCACTCGACAGACTGATTCTACACGTTTCGCGATAAGCAGAAACTAATGAGAAGAAACCTAAAGAAAAAAAACTGTCTGATCATTCCATTTACCTGTTTCCCTTTACCCTTAGAAACCTATTCCATATCCCAAGTCGGTGGCATTCATTATCAGCAATGAGTTTTGCGAAAGGTTTAACTATTATGGCATGCGCAGTAAGTATGAATGATAACAACAAAATGACTATTCAAAAAACCAAAAAATTAAAAAAAAACAGAAATTCAAAACTCAATATTTTTCATATTTTTGTTATATTATAGCAATTTTGGTGTTGTACCTCACCCATAAGCTCGGTTACAATGAGGAAGCTGCCACGGTGCTATTTCACACGTTTACAATGCTCGTCTATATATTCCCACTGGTTGGAGCTCTCATTGCAGATGGTTGGATGGGTAAATACAAAACGATATTGTATTTATCGATAGTTTACAGTATTGGAGCAATGATTGTATCCTTTGGAGCAGTACCATTAGAGGGAATGCCCGTCAAGTGAGATAGATATTTTATAGCCATCTCCACACATTGGGATCAATTATAATGATAATGATTTTCTTGCAGATTGGTAACTATTATCGGGCTTTTATTGATAGCCATGGGCACTGGAGGAATCAAACCATGCGTTTCGGCATTTGGTGGGGATCAATTCATTTTACCCGATCAAAGTGCACAATTGGCCAAGTTTTTTTCGCTGTTCTACTTTGCCATTAATGCCGGATCGATGATCTCAACGACGGTCACGCCCATATTACGAGAAGATGTCCATTGCTTTGGTGAACACGATTGCTTCTCGCTGGCCTTTGGAGTACCAGCCATTTTGATGTTGGTCTCAGTGCTGATCTTTATTGCTGGCAAGAGGCGTTATCGTTGTAATCCAGCGGCTGGCAATATGATTTTCGGTGTATCGCAGTGCATTACGGATGCCTATAAGGGATGGCGTAAGCAACGCAAGGTTGAGCCTTTGCCCCATTTCCTGGATTATGCGGAGCCAACGGTGGGACCCCAAATGGTCTACGAAACGAAATGTTTGGCCAAAATTCTGGTGTTGTATCTACCATTTCCCATTTTTTGGGCCTTATTCGATCAGCAGGGATCAAGATGGACATTCCAAGCAACGCGTATGGATGGAGATGTCTGGGGATATCACATTAAACCCGATCAGATGCAAGTGGTCAATCCGTTGCTTATTCTGGCATTCATTCCGCTGTTTGACTATATCGTTTACCCTCTCCTGAGATTGATAGGCATTAAACGACCTCTGCAGAAGCTTACAATTGGTCTCTTGCTAGCAGCAATGGGTTTTTTCCTCTCTGCCGGATTGGAAATGAAAATGGAAGAAGCTTCGCCACTGTCAGCCCCCACAGAGCCCAACATGGTCCATTTGCGGCTATATAATGGCATGCCCTGTCGCTATGAATTCACCATGAATATAAATGGAACTTCTAAACAGCATTCAATCGAACCGCTTGGCATGTGGTCAGATCTTGCAATACATTTGCCCGAGTCTAAGGAGTACACCTTCAAGGCGGAGTCATCGCAAGCAGGAGAAAAATGTTCTTTACCCATTGAGGGTAAATTACATTTGCAGCCCGGCAAATCTATAAGTTATTATTTCATTGAAAATCACATTGAAGAATTTGCCGATGGCTTGGCAAATATTCACAGTCCAAATAGTGCAACATATCTCAGGATTTTAATTAACACACCCAAAGATGAGGGTCCCATTTTACTCAGGATTCCTGGTTCTAGTTTATCGTCCCGCTCACTCGATAAGCGCAATTTTTCAGAGTTACACAAAGTCAGCCAAGGTTATGGGGAAGTGGATATCAATGGAAATAAGGTGGCCAACTTTGAGACTAAGATTGGAGGCCTATACAGTCTGCTTTTGGGCGGCAATGCTCAAGATGGCTATGTAAGTAAAACTGATAAATCATGTTTTATTTAAATTATAATGAATTCTTGTTTAATTTCTCTGATTACAGCAATTCAAGATGTTTGAAGTTGTCTCTCCCCGATCGATTTCGATACTATGGCAACTGCCACAAATTGTTGTCATGACTGCAGCGGAGATTATGTTCTCGGTAACGGGACTGGAGTTTTCCTTTACCCAGGCACCGGCTAGCATGAAGTCGGTGCTGCAAGCCTGTTGGCTGCTATCGGTGGCCATTGGTAACATGATTGTTGTGGTTATAGCCGAAATTAAATTTGTCGATTCGCAATCGGCTGAATTTGCCTTATTTGCCACTCTAATGTTGGTGGATATGATGATATTTCTATTCTTGGCTCGCAACTATCAGTACGCAAATCACTCTGAGAGCACTGGGAACGAAAGCAATGGACATAACAAAGATGCGGCTAAAGGAGAGCCACAAGTCCATAACCACACTGTGGTCACACCTCGCAAGTCAGCTGGAGCTGAACCCGTATACGGAGCATATCGTAATCATGCCTATGATGACGATCATTCCGAAGCCTAATGGGTATTTCAAATATGTTTTATTTGTTTTGTGTATATATGTGTCCAGAATGTTAATTCAGCGGATCGAATATGTTTTTTATCGAATTTATGTAATAAGATTTTATTTATACTTTTGTACATTTTGTAACTATTTTTGTTAATATATGTAGATTTATTTATTTTAAATCAGTAACTGTTCCCATTTTTAAATTTAAATAGTCTCTGAATGGCGTTGCCATAGCGCCAGAAAATTATTATTGTGTGTGGCGGCCCCCCAGTTGGGGCTGTGTGGGATGTCTGGCAACTCTGCAGGCAAACAAAAATATCTCTTCTAACGGAAAATACGCCACTATGTGTGTTTATTGAACTGCCCTCGTATTTTAAAACGGCATTGCCAGCAGGAAGAAAATATCTACATATGTCCTTAGATACTTTTAATCTACATATGTATATTGAAGACAATTTCTGGGAAAATTTTCAAGGACAGGGCAAAGAAAAGGTCTTGAAAAATAGTCTTTCAGGTAGACAGCTGCATGTCTGAGAAACTGTAAAATAAAGAACCCTTGGCATATTAATAAACCGGATTAGGGGATGCAAATCTGCATGCGTCTACCTGGCAAAAGGCCCCTTGGTCAGAGACGCCGAGTACCCGGGACTGGAACCGAGTCTTCCTCGTTGCAACTTCAGCGAGTCGGTTATCAGTCGAGTAAGAGCATTTCAACTAGCGGGCACGTCCCGAATAGGCAGTGATAGAATTTTCGTTTAATTTTAGCTATAGTGAAAATGTGAATTATTTTTGAAAAAATAAAAAAAAAAAATTGCTGGTAGACCTTGGCAATTTCCAAAAGTTATAAACAAAAGTTAATGTGGAAGAAAATGAAAAGTTCTGCCAACTAATTGCACCTAATTTTCTGTGGTGTCATTTTTTTGTTGAGATGACTCACAAGTCTTGGCGCTGGAAAATTTCGGCATGTATCTGTTGCTCTATGGCGGGACTTAACTTTGCATTTCGAGGTCGAAGCCTGTATATACATATGTACTTATGTATGTATGTATTTATAACGCTTTTTATGGAAAAATTTTCGCAGCTCTGCCAAAATGCATGCAAATAAAAGACTTTTGTTTGGTGCCACACGGGGAAAAAGAAAAACCCAACACGACACGACCACTTGAGAGATGAAGCGTAAAAACATACTTCAAATCGTACAGTGCCAGTGTGTGGTGGCATCACACGAAAGCGAAAGAGATGAAAACGGGCGAGTAAGGCGCTCCTACTCCCACACGTACCGACGAAGAGCTGGGAAAATGTTTGCATTCGAAGCGGAAAGAAGCGAGACGGCTATAGACCAGAGGAATGCAAAGCGAATTAGAAGAGTGAGCGTCACAATGATACATATGTATATGAAAAATAACAACAGTTGTCCCAGTGTGTATAACAGTTGGTTAACCAAAAAGTCCCTCACCACAGGGTGCACTGGGTACATGTCGTTTTTTCTCCAAATACAGAATTGAAGGTGAAATCATTTGTTGTGCGGATAAATTTGTATACAAAATTATTATTTGGCATTATTCTTCTGGAAGTTGTCAAGGTCTGCCCATCCTTTTGAGGAGGGAGAGAATAGGCTGAGTTTTCAAAAGAAATTCAATAGTTCAATTTAAAGTTAGTAAGCTTTCAGTTAAAAATGTTTTAAATGATATTTGCATATTAGATCAAATTTTAGTTTAGTTTAGAACATAATTCACATCAACTCGAGACTAGAACAGGATTTTAAATATTAGTCAACAAAACTTGAAATCAGTTTTATTTTTTGAAAGATTTCCCAGTGTAGATTCGTTTCAGGCGAATGTCATTTCACTCATTATACTCATAATTTCACAATATTCATTCAAAAAAAAAAAAAAAGAAATAAATATTTCACACACACACACACAAACAACAATAACACATCTACTAAAATATTTGAAATCAAATATTTCGAAAAATGGAGCAAAAAAAAAAAAAAAAAAAATATTTTTGAAACGTTTTCCGAAATGTAAAGAAAAGAATTATCGAATTGCGTAGAACCAAAATGGAAACGGAATTTGAAAGTTTAAAAAAAAAGAAACTTTTAGATACTGTTAGAAAAAAAAAAAAAAAAAAGAGCTACTAAAAAAAGTAAAAAAAAAAAAAAAAAAAGTATGTATACAAATACTAACAAATTAAAAAGAAAAAAAAATCTTGCAATTAAACGTTTTACGCAATGCGATAAAAAAAGAAAATACACAAAAAAAAAAAAAAAAAAAAAAAAAGAAAATGCAAGAAAATGTGTGGAAGCGTTATACGCGGTTTCCCCAAATTTTCTAAAGAATTGTATTGGTTTTGTTATACGCCTGAGCCGACTTACAAAAACTCAAATCTATGTATATATCTTTGATTAATGCTAACTACGACTAATGGAAATCGGCTGAGGAATATAAAGAATTAAGATTGGTTTTATTTGCCTACCGATTACAGGTTGAAAATGTATTTAGTAAGCGACTTTAGCCAATCAACAAATTGAGAATAATAAGAAATTTACTTAAATCCCAATCAAAAATGTGTTTTATTTTCAATGGATATGCTAAGCGTAAGTTGTTTATCGTTTGAAGAGTATATAATGTTTCTTAAGTCTTTGGATCCCAAATTTGGCTAAAACGCAGTGTTTGTTAACCTCTCTTTATGAACATTCTTGTAAGATTTCCAATTTTGGCCAAGGTTTGTAATCGCATAGCTAAGGGATTTTGAAAATATTTAAGCAATTTTTCAAGGGAATATTTTGGTTTAAAGTTTTCAAATATGAAAATAAAGACATGATCTTTGAAAATCAGCAAAAAAATAATGTAGCTATAAATTTTTTAAAATTGATTCAATATTTTCAATTTTTCAAAATAATTTTTCACATGCTTTTCTCGATGTCCGGCTTGATATGCGCAAATAAATAATTTATTTAGCCCGAATAAGTATGCAACACTTATTTCTAATGAAGCAGACTGGGAAATTACAAGTCCAAAAAAGTCCTTATTACTCACAATGAGAAATTTTAAGCGCCAGATGAAAGACCTTGTTCATCGGCATTGACTAACTAACATCAGGTCCTTTTGATGTCCTTCGCGTAGTTAGAAAAATAGACTTTTTAGGAAATTGTATGATTTGAAAAGTGTTTTTTTGAACACGTTTATTTAAAGGATACTTCCCCAACCAGTGGAGTAATTTTTCATTCGCTTCGAAAAGCTTAAAAAAGGAACTTTTCGAAAAATTGTCTTGCCACGCTATTAAATTTTTTTTTTATATTTAAGTGTATAATTTATTTGAAACATTTGTTTTGTTGTTTATATTTGTAAATGTGTTTGTTTTGCGTTTTCGTTTTGTATAAAAAAACATCAGTGTTTAAAAATATATAATATATGTTGGTAAATAGTAAAAATACAAGACATCATTTAAATGCAATAATAATTATAATTAAGTACAAAGTTTAAAAAAAGGCTGTTGAATTAATATTAAGATTTATGCAAGAGTCGTTCGACAACATCTCGCCATAAATAGGAAGCTCAGCGGCTGAGTTTCAAACTTCTGATCAATAAGATATCTTAAAGTTGTTATAAAAATACATGTAAATTCTATATAAAAAAAAATATATATATATAATTTATCATAAAATGTAGAAAAAAAAGAGGAATAAATGTATGTATGTATTTCAATGTGAAGCGACTTATTCAGCAAAGAGATTATCTTTTATGAGATTATATCCAACTGAATTGATATTAGATAAAAGTTATTCAATTCATACACATTGCATGTGTACACATATGGAGATTGTCGATGGGCAGAGTGGGAACAGTTTTGGAACTTCTCATGTTAAACCATAGAAGGCACTGAATGCCCACAGGCCGTGGCGAATTCCCTTGGCTTATAATCTAGACTCTAATGGTAGGATTAAAGATTAAGATTCTAAATGATTTAAGACGCAATCCTTAATAATTCATTCTAGGCAATGTGGCAGCATAAGTATAAGACTTGCTTTTGAGATTAACTGTTGCTTGGTTGACCAACAAAATGGTCATTCCATTTATCGTCATCGTCATCGTCATCGTCATCGTCGTCGACATTGTCGTCGGTCTTCATCATCTCCTTTGATTGAGCATTTGCAAATAATATTCACAGTTATTGCAATAGACAGCCGGAGCTATCACATGCCGTTTGCGACATAGATTACATTCCACAGCCTTGGCCGAGGCTTTGACAATGGCATTGTTATATACGCGGGTAGGTATGGCAGCGATGGCAGTGTTGGACAGAGGAGGCGGCGGATTATTTGGATTACTTTCGGGTAGACCATTTTGTATGGTCAGTTTCGTTTGCAATGGCAGAGGTGGAGGCGGCGGGGGTGGTGTCAACTGATGGCCATCATTTGTGGCCTCACCCTTGGTACCTGGCTCAAAACTGACCTTCTTTTGCAATGGTTTAGCTGCAACATTGCATTGCAATTGTTGCAAATGTTGTTGCTGTTGGTTGAGAGCTGCTGCTGCTGCTGCTGTTGCTGGTGTTGGATAAAAACCATGTGGGATGGGCACTCGTTGATAGGGTGACGGCAATGTTGTTGCTGCTGTTGTTGTTGCGGCTGCTACTCCGCCTGCCACCTCTTGATTAGTAGTTGAACCATTGCTAAAATAGGCAAGATTAAGCTGTTGCTGTGTCTGTTGCTGCAATTGTTGTTGTTGTTGCTGCTGCTGCTGGTGTTTTTGCAGCTGCACTGAATAGCTTTGGGGCAACATTTGGTTATGATTTAAAAGCCGAGGCATACTAAGATATGGACTATCCATCTGTTGTTGTTGTTGCTGTTGTAGGTGTTGCTGCTGCTGCTGCTGTTGTAGCTGCATGTGTTGCTGTTGGGCCAAACCGTTCATGCTGGTTCGTTGTTGCTGCTGCTGCTGCTGTTGTTGCTGTTGCTGGTGGCGATACAATTCCTGTTGCTGTTGAACAAGCTGCTGATGCTGCATTCTTTGGACATAACGTTGCATATCAGTGGCCATTGGTCTACCCATTATGGGTGATGGTTGCTGTTGATGCTGCTGCTGCAATGCTTGCAAGACATTTGCTTGTTGTTGCTGCTGCTGTTGTTGTTGTTGTGGTCGCGGTTGTGGTTCTGCTTGCAACCGCTGGGTATTTGGCTGCTGTGCCATTTGTGTGGCAACCTTTTCATTGGGATTTTGTGCTGTCCTTAGAACACGTTCCAATATCGGATTCGGTATGAAATCATCGTCTTCATCATTGTCGGCGGTGGCCACCAATATAACTTGATCACAGAATGAGACACTCTTCTTCTTGACCCTTTTGGGCGGACATTGATTTGGATTCTGATTGAATGATTGCTTCACATAGGAGTTAAGCAATTCCACTTCGCGTATTTCCTCAGCTATTTGGGATTCAGACATTTCATATTTGGGTTTCGGCAACAGTTGTTGTTGTTGTTGTTGTTGCTGCTGCTGCTGATGACGCGCCACTGTTGGCGGCGGTGGGCAATCCACTTCATCTTCATCCAATTGCTTATTGCAGGTGGGTAATCCATTCATCTGTGTACGAACTTGAGGCGGCATAAGGAGCATTTCCTGCGAGTTATACGAACGTATAATGGCAGTCTGCTCGAAACGATTGGCCAAGTCTCGAACACTTTTCGCCGTGACGTTAGCCTCCAAGTTTCTTTGCTTAGCTGTTATGAGATCGGTTTGCTGGTGCTGCTCCTGTTGCTGCTGCTCTTGCTCCTTGCGCATTTTTAACAGATGCTGGCGCTGTTGCAGTTGGGCTAGAATGCTGGTGGTTCCCATGCCATCGCCAATGGAATCGAATTGCTGGCGTTGCTGCTGTTTGGCGGCAGCCTCCAAAGCCTGCAGCTGATTCAATTGATGATTGAGGGGTTCCAAATCGATTTCCGGTGGTGGCGGCGGTGGGAAATCCTCACTGGCCTGCCGGGAATGGCACACAGAATGCGGAGGGCTTGGATAGGGTGGCAAGTCCAAGTGTGGTGCCTCTAATAGGCCCAAATCTTTTAATGGACTCTGCTCGGAGTGAACCTGGGCACAAGTGGTGATAATGGTCTGATAGGAGTCCTCACTAATTGAAGTATTTGAGCTCATAGTGGATATATTCGAAAGGTTCGCCTCATGATGGTATTGCTGTTGTTGTTGTTGCTGCTGCTGGCTGAGCGTGGAACTGGTACGCATGGGTGGTGGAGGAGCAACTTTCGGGACCATAGTCAATTGCCGTCCACTGCCATGGAAACTCTTGCGCATCAATTTACTGCGCTCCAAATTCGGATTCGGATTGTGACCATTAATCGCTTCTTTCCCACCTGCTCCTGCTCCACCAGTTACACCATTTGGATAATCGAAATGGCCCTCGGAGATATAGCCACTCATGGCTGTTATTTCGGGATGTTGTCCCAAGCCCAGAGAGCTGTCATCCTTGGATCTGTGATTAACACCAGCGCCGCCCGCCGCCGGCAGGGTCATCTTCAGTTGATTCATGGGCGCTGCATCGTCTCCGGCCTCGGTTAGATCAGGCATGGAACGATTCTTGCGTCGTATCAGACCTCCCATTAGAAGTTTGCGACGTATCTTGTGCTGCTTCTTGCCGCTCTTATCCTTTTCCTTCTTCTCATCCTTGTCTTCCTTGTGCTTCTTTAATGTATCCTTGGCATTGACGAGCAGCGTTTCGGTTAAAGAAAACTCCCGGGTAAGCTTATGGCGATCTTCACTGCGACTCCGCTTATCCTTCTCCTTGTCTTTGTCCTTATCGCGACGACCAAATATCGAACGACTCTCACGCTCGGGCTTGGATTGCTGCTGCTGTTCGTATGCAATGGCCAAGTCATCAGTGCCTCCTGCAGCTGCTGATGCAGCGGCCAATGTTTTCAAAGGACTCTTGCGCTTGGGCAAAGTGGCATAAATCTCAATGCTCTTGGCTGAGGACGCCGGTAATTGTTGCTGCTGTTGTTGGTCATGCAATTGCAATTGATGTTGCTCCTTGCTCAGCGGATCCAGGGTGCGATCCTTGCTATTCTGTCTCACATGCTTCACGCTGCTGGTGCTGCCCTCCCGCATATGCTTTAGCTCTGGCATGGCCTCTGATTCGGGGCCCTTCTCCACAAGGATGCGGCGATGAAGACTTCTGGCCCTCATCACGCACGTGTTGTGTTTCATGCGAGCAAAGGTCATGGTATGCGGATTGCTATACGGAGCGTCCATTGCTGCTCGTGCCCTGCCAGCGGCAGCGTTACACAAGACCAATGCCGTTTCCAGATCATGTGATTCCTCAACAAGTCGCGACTTTTCCAGCAATTGATCGGCCTCGTGGCAAAGTTTCTCGCAATCACCTGCCAAATGGAGACCACTGGAAACCACTTGCGGTGCCATTCCGGAACCTGCCGCTTCTGGTATCTTAGCCAGTTGAGGATTCAGTGGATGCTTGGGCGGATATGAGTCCGTTGAGCTAAGGGAGAATGAATCATAGCCGGCATCATAGGGCATGCCATGCCTCGTAGGGCTCTGGGGCACTGCCGAGATGCTTCCACCACCAATGCCACCGGCTCCTCCTCCTCCTCCGCCTCCGCGTTTGGCCACCATATATAGGTATGGATTATCCAATGTCGTGGAACTAGCCGAACTCGCGCTATTCCGATCTCCAGACCAATTGCCAGAATCCCGACGCCGTGGCTGATTCAAGTGCTCAGGCATGGTCAGACCATCACTTGGTGGAGAATTTCCATTGGAAGCTCCACTGGATTCGGAACTATGGCTGCGCTGCAACTGCAAATGCTGATGATGCAGCTGACGACGAGCTGTATCGATGAGCGGCTTACGATCCAATAGAGAACCACCATTAACACAGCCGGCCGTTCCGTTGATTTTGTCCTGAATGACACTCAGATTCTGGTATTGAGCATTAAGGACATGCTCCACCGTTTTACGGCTAATATAGCCATCAGTCTCATCATTGCCAGGATTTGTTTGTATTGCCTTTTGAATGATACTGAGATTCTGGTAATCATTCGCCGGTGAACTCCGCAACGGAGTCGGTGTAATAGCTCGACGTGTATGCCCCAAAGTTGGCTTCTCCGGACTGGGAGTAATGGCGCGGCGCACCACCGCAGCGGCCGCCGTTAGAGAGGAGACAATGGGCGCCTCCATGGCGGCAGCGCTTGGCGGCTGTGGCACTGCATAAATCAGCAGCAATGGCTGATAACGGCCACGACTGCATTTATCCACCACTCCCTCCCAGCTTGGTCCCACCTCCTTGACATTGGCATCATCGAAGTAGACCCAAACCTTCAGTTTGGTATGGAAAAAAGAAGGTCGTATAATGCTTGCCATAATATGACACAATGCCAACCAGTTCGTGTTGATATTGTTGGGCCCAGCGTTGTTCGCTGACCTGATGGAATACATCAGCCAGTCGAAGATTGGTCCCAATAGCTTTCAGCACTGCATGCACTTGATCGGCAGCTGGTCGTTCCGAGTCCCATACAATGCCAATAGAAACGACATCCGGTCGATTAAGCAGAGCTCGACAAATTCCAATTTTCGCTCCACACGAGTTCTAAAAGAAGGTAAATTTTATTTAATAAAGTCAAAATGTTTGAATTCCATTAAGTTTAACTTACCGGACAATCGCGTATATCACCCATATTTCCAGCGGCACGCAATAATTGGCCAAAACTCAGCTGCTGGTGGCTCTGCATGGCCAGATTCTTTTGTGATGTTAGGGCCGATGCGGATACATAGTGGACCATCTGGAGGGGAGGTAAGGAAAGTAAAAGAGACGTTAGTTGGAGTTACACGTGTTTGCGGCTAGATGCCCTTTTTTGGGCGAGTCCATATTAAATCTTCTACTTCTAAACTAATGTGTGGGTGTAGCTGGTAGATGTCTATCAGAAACTGGTCAAGCTACTTCCTGAGCGGGAGAGAGAGAGGGAGAAAACTAGTTTGCTTAACTGTTAATGGTCAGAACGAACAGAATTGTAGACAGGCTTTTGCATAATCTGCATGCATCTACATTGCAGGTGTTTAAAGAAAGAAAAAAAAAAAAAAAGTTGTTGCCATGTCCACCCCACTCCACTCTACTCCACACACTGGCAAAGAACGTCAGCACTTAATTTCATTGATAGAACAGGCAAGATCAACATTCTAACTAGACATCTGTATAAATTTACAAACAACATGCTTCAATATGAATCCATTCAAATGCAATTCCATTGAATGAGTGTCAACTACATATGTATATACTTGAAGAAATCTAATGAAAGAGAATTGAAAAGTTATGACTATAAAATCCAATATACAATAAAATCGTTAACATAACAACTGAATTCCTCACATTGAAACTTCATGAATTACGTCAGCTTAGTCAGTCGTTCGTATGGAGTCCATTTCCAGTTTGAAACCCCCAAAGACAAATGCATTCGTTTGTGGAGTTTCGACTCACCTGGGTGAAGGGTAACTGCTCCGAGTTGGCTCCACATTTGCACACACTCTGCTCGATGACCCGCATGGCAAATCTTCGATGAGCTATGCAAGTGGCCGTTTCACATGCATCGCCCGTATCATCTGGCGAAATGTGAGAATGCACGCGATGCAATAAGAGCTCAAAGCATTCGGCAGCATCGCCCAAGCAACCCAATGGAAAACGTCGTCCGGCCAGCGGACCACTGGCCAAGGCACGACGCAATGGCTCGGGACATAGAGCTGGCTCAGAGCTGGTTTGCAACTGTTGGAAAAGTTCCTGCAACCAATCAATGAAAGACGAGAATATTAGAGAAACATTGAATCAAATGTTTAACTCTTTATGGGCTAAGGCTAAGGCATTGCAAAAAAAAACATTTGAAGAGTATTCATTAAAAGTGTAATCTTACAATGACCGCATTAATGCAACGATCCCGCTCTGTTGTTCCATCTCTGGGGATGCCAATATTCTGATGATGCTGATTGTTATAGTCCAGGCAGGCCAATTCCACACTGCTGGACACTTTGGCCAATGCCGTTGTGAATGGTGAGCCGATTGATGATTTCACCTGGGGATGATGATGTTTCGTTTGACGCGTCAGGGTCGATGATTTGTGTCCCTCGTGACTGTCTAGGATTACTTTGCGAGGGCTACTGCGTGGTAAAGTGCCGCCATTATTGCTTATCAATTGTTGCAATTGTTGATGTTGAAATGGAACTGGAGTCGCCGTCCCTGCGCCCGTCGTCGTCGTCGTATTTGCAGGAGAAGTTATTGTCGCCGGCGGCGTTGAGTTAGTAGCCACCACATTAGTGGGCTCTTTACGTTTATAACGAAACTTTATCATTGCTAAGCAGTTGAAGGGACTCCCAAATTCGTTTCGTGCTTCTCCAACTAGTTATAGTAGTGTCTCCTGAAAATGGTATTGAAGTTAAGTAAAAGGGAACTGAGGGGCAGCTTTGCCTTTGCACAGGTCAACAACTTGACTCGAAAACCCGAATTTAATTACTCGGCACATTTCGGTGCACAGAACGGAAGTGGAAAAAGCAAGGCAAACAGAAATGATGACAGACTAGTCCAGTAGAAGCTACAGAGTGAAAGAGGAAGTTACACCAAAAAGACTAAACACTAAACCGCAAAGCTTGAACTCGGACTTCATCATGTGCCCATGGGCACGCGTTCCGATAACAGCTGCTACAGGTTTTTTCTTTAGGGTGTGCTTTTGAGTGTCACAAAATACATGAAAAGAGATACCTATATACACACACATACATACATTTTATTCGCATGAATATTCGATGCATCGAAAGTGATCAGCAAAGAACACACAGAGAGATAGAGACGAAGACTTTCGCTTTTGTATCTTTTAACGACCTCTTTTTTTTTTGGAACTGAAAGTTTTGGCCCAAAAAAACCGGTCCAAAATCCAAATACAAAACTTAATGCAGTTTATATTTTTATTCAGCATTTATTTATGCTGACCTAGCAATGTTTCGATCTGTTGAAACTGAAGCTCTAATGACAAACACACACACACACACACACACACAAAAGGAGTATATAGAAATTATATAGAACTCAAGACGTTACCCAAAATGACGACATAAGCAACATATGGCTGATATATTAAAGGCCTTAATTACTAGCAATTTACTTCGAGTTAACAATGAATACAGGCTTTGAGACATACATATGTATGTGTATATCCATCTATATACATATATATTGGGTACAATTAACACTTGTCATCTGGTCTGCGACAACAACAAGTTAATAACCAATTGTAGTTGCCCTTTCTACCATTTTGTAAAACTCAAATTGGGGGAAAATATAAGTAAGTACTTAACTTGGATATGACTTTTAACGATTTTCGTTCTACAATCTTGAAATTTACTTTGGTTGGGTTTGGGAGCAAAATATAAGTAGTGAATCATAAAACGAGGGGGGAATCTTTTATTTCAATTGCCTTAATGTTTATTTTTACGACTTGACCACACACACACACACACGGACACACACATGTACACATGCAGGCCTAAACTGCATTGCTTTAAGCCCCTTCAGGCGGGCGGAAGCGGCACAAACACAATTGGTGAAAAATAATTCTCACATAACTTGGGAAAAACATTTTTACAACGGAGTGGGGAAAGGAAACTTGGGCTTACTTATCTAAGGGGATATATACCCTATATATTGGCCTAGACAAAGAAGTGTAACATAAATAAAAAATGTGAGCAATCAAATGGAAAGTTTGCAAAAACCCAACCCAAGCCATAGAGCACAGGTAAACCCGGTACTTGTGGTCCTTGAAAATTCGATTTGTTTTTACTAATTTGCACACCTCAAACAACCATTGAGAGAGAGAGATAGAGAGAGATACACACACACACACACACACAATGTATTAGATCTCTTGAGATACAAAATGCAAAAACAAGTTTGGATTATTATACCTGCAGCTGCCTGAGATTGTTGTTATTGTTGTACTGTTGCTTGATCAATGATTTATGGTTTTAATTGTTTTCATAGATTTTACTTCATGCGGGGGAGTAGAAAGAGGCATATACGGGGGGTGTGGTGGTGGTGTAGTGTAGAGCAAACATTTAACCACTTTAAACTCAAATCTTTAGAATTGCCTTCCGCAAGTCCCCAGCAAAAGTCTTTAGACAATCTATACCTCAAAAAGACATCTGCATGCAGAATGAGAAAAAGATTCAATTGAGCCTTTATTCTATACAGGTGAACGGGGCCCTAGATTTGACATAAGCACGTGATGGGAATGTGAATATATATCTGTACATATGTTTATTTATGCCAAACATGACTTCGACTTTGAACAGGTTTTTCAATAAATTTATGTTGTCTTTAAAGAGAGTTTAGGAGTAGTACAACGAGTAAACGAAAAAATGTGATTAGCACAAGTTATTAACATTTAAAAAATTAACAAATAAAAGGTTTTTGTTTCGAATTCCATTTATATTTGTTAAATTTATAGGGTCATTAGTGTGTGGTTATTCTATTCCATACAGGGTAACAAAAAGTTGCATAACATAATTCTTCAGTTTGGACCGTCAATTAATATGCAACAGAAGGCGCCAACTATTCTTGGATTTCTTACATATTTTGTATCGATAATGACATGGATTGGCTTGGGTCTGCAACAGTGTGACATATGACCATATGGAAAAAAAACCTCTTCAGATTGATGCCTTGCATTTGTAAGTTATGCAAATTTTTCAAAAAATCTTGCAGAGTAGGAGGAGGAGGAGGAGCAGGAGGACAAGGAGGAAGAGAGACAGCCCAACCCAACCCTGAACTCAAAGAATATCGCGTGATCATTCCACACTAATCGTCAATCGTTGCCCTCAGTTTTCCCTTGGGAAAGAGCAGCAAAAAAAAAAAAAAAGAAGCTTGAGAAGAATAGACTACAACAGCATAAAAAGCAGAACTCTGCGTGTGCTCCAAAGATTAAAATGAAGCTTCTATTAGGAGGTATAAAACAATTATTCAAATGCTAATTTCAAGACTCTTTCCAACCAACCAACAGATGGAACCTGCTTCAAAGCAACAACAACAATGACATTTCCAGCATTATGATAAAGTCAAAGTAGCAAACTAGCCAAACGTTCAATCATTTCAAAGACTGTGACAAAATCTTTATAAAAGAAATCTTTAATTTTGAAGATGACATTGAGAAGACAGTGTCAAGAGGGGTAAGGGAATGATAGATCGTGATAGATTATTGTAAATGAATTGATCTATGAAATTAATCATTTTGATGTACTCGCTTTTCCAATCCTCCGTTCTAATGGGTGGCAAAAACCAAACAGAAATCTTACCCGCACATTGTTTTGGTTTTTGGCCAAGATGGTTATAAATTATGCATAAAACCAGATTCCAGATATATAATCCCAGTGTTCGATTATTCGAATATATATTCCAAAAATGATTTTTAGTTTTGCTTTTGCTATTCAATCGACATTTCTGTGTGCACTTTGGCAGTAGTCAAACAACTTTTGTTAAATCTTTTTCACAGAATAACGAAAAAAAATAAAGACAAGAGAACCAAAAACTTTTTGCGCGCGTTCGAAACTTGAGGGTTTTTTTTTTGGTTTTTTGTTAGTTTTTAGAAAAAAAAATCACTTTATTTGTATGCGGGTTCCCGATCAACGGATCACGGTACGTCTAAACTCGAGTCAAATAATCCAGCAACTGAAACTCGTTTCGTTATGACCAGGCCGAGACGCTGTGAGAGGAAGAGAAACAGAGAGAGAGAGAGAGCGCGCGGAAAACTGAAACGTAGTCGAAATCGGAGACCGGTTTGAAAAGAGAAGAAGTCCAAGACAATGGAAACTTCTGTTAAACATCAACATAATGGGAAAAAAAGAGAGATGGAGAGGGAGAGAGAGAGAGAGAAAAGAAGAGAACGAGCAAGCGCGACAGATTGCGCTCACCTGAGCCAACATTCAAAAAACAAGAAACACGGGAAACGAGAAACGAGCAACGGGGGAGTTTAGCTTGTTGTAGGCCCCGAAAAACAGGTAAATGAGTGAACCGTACCAAGCAGGTAAACAAACAAGTTGCTTACCTCTCTCTCACGCTCACGCTCACGCTCACTCTCTGTCTAATGCATACACGAATCACCCTGTATTTTGTATACTTAGAAGACCCACTAAGAGATTTACTGTACGTTGCACGCGGAGCGAGACAAAGGGCAAAAAACAAAAACAAAATCTAGCTAAAACAACGTTTAATTGTCACTCCAAAAACCATTTCAAAAGAAACGTGCTTAAATGTGCTTTGCAGGTAAAAGAAACAATATTAAATAATGGCTAATCAATTGCCACTACGCGACTAAAAAATTCACTTTTGGGATCTTCTTTTTCTTGGCTCCAAAAGTGGTAACCACAGAGAGGAATCAAAGTGGGAATGGTCATGGTAAATGGAAAGACTTTAGAGCTAACTTTCATCGGGTTGGGGTAAAGGAGGTTACCATAAGTTTTGGGCCACTTATGAGTCATCTGTTTGTGGAATGACTCATACCCAGCATCCAAAGGAAAAGTTCCCCCCTCAAACCTTATGCTTAATCTCATTAAACCAAAAGTTCTTCTAAAAAAACAATTATAAACATCTAATTTTGAATGGTGAATAAACAAAGTCTATCAAAATAAGCATTTGAGATTTATAAGATTCATATTTCGCCAACTTTCAAAATTTTATTTTACTTTTGGGAAGCTTCTATTTCATATAAAATATTCAAAATGCAAAATGCCACCAAAGAAATCTTAAGAGGGGGAAATACGACAACCTAAGCAAAATGACAAAAACATAATAAAAAAAAAAAAACAATTTGCTGACTATTCGAAAAACCAGCAACAAGATAATATTATTGGCCTCATCTCATGATAAGTAAGTATGATAATTTTAAAGTAGTCTTCGAATATATGATAAAAACAATACAAAAAAAGCAAAACCAAAAGATAAAACCTTCAATTTGCACGTCGAAGATGTAAATTTTATTTACAAAAGTTTCATTTAAATATAAAAACAAAATAAATAAAAAAAAAATCCGACGCTTAAACATGATTTATTTCAATTGTTTTAAGGCTCAGCATATTTTGAAATAAACAAAAACAAATTGAAAGAAAGAGAAGGAGATTGCACAAACTGATTTAGCTGGAAAAGTGAATCACAGAAATGGAAGTAAAGAAAAGTAAGATGAAGATGATGACGATGACGACAGAGCTTTTATGGTCTGATCTGGTCTGGCATGTGCCTGGCCACAGCTTGGCTGGCTTCTCCTTGATTTTGCCCGCCTTTACCTGAGCTCATTAACACTCGAAACTCAATTCAATCGAAGTCATTATCATCATGATCATGATCATGATCATTATGCTCGTGCCAGTGACTTATCTACAAATGTAAAGACATTCCAGTTCTATTTATTGTTTGCTGGAGAAGATTAAGGGCCCCCAAAAAAAGTGAAACATCTTGTGTGTGTGTGTATTTGGTAACCAAATAATGAGACTTTTGATAAGAAGTTTTTTTTCTCTTTTTATTTGTATTCCTTTGTTTAAAAAGGGTCCAAGAGCTAAGCTAACTGGAGCACACCCAGAAAGAAAGAAGAGAAGAAAGATACATAGATAAAGAGATAATATGTAGATATTGAATGTTTTCCACTTTGAGATCTTTTGGTCTATACATTGCAAATGCAGTCTAGACATAATAAAAACATAATTTTCTTCAGACATCAGCATTTCTATCCTTAATGACTCAAAGTCCTTGAAGTCATTGTGTAAATGGAAAATGTGGGAAATGTGAATTGAAGCATTACAAATTCAAGCTCTTCTAGAGTTCAAGTTAGCCTCAAGTTAGGCGATTGTGATCGAGATTATTAAGTTCTTGGGTACTCTGGTTTTAAGTCGTGGGAGTTTCTCACCAAACAGAGGAACAAGAAGACTTCCCCCTTCTTGTATTCACTCAGTTGTCTTTGCACAGTTGAATGAGCCTAAGTTGAAGGCAAAGAGCGAAGACGACGACGACGACGACGATGAAGACGAAGAAGAAAGACGATTTTCATAATTAAACAGTTTTCAAGTTGGTTGGGCCAAAGGAAGTGGAAAAATTAATTTAAACAAGCGACAAGTGGAAAACCCTCTTCCCCAAAAGAACAAAAAGATAATTAATGCAAAACACCGAAGACCGAACACCGAAGAACCGAACCAACGAACGAAGAAGAAAAAAAAAGGGGTTCCAACAACCAACAACCCACAATCAACAGCCCAACTAACTACCAATAACCCAACAACAACAACATGTGGGAGGGGAGAAAAAAGGGTAACAGACGCATCTAAAGTTAAACGGGCGTAGGTAGATAGGGAACAACAATATGACAAAATCACAATACTTAGAACGACTTTATTACCCTCTTTGTGTAAGCCTATGCCTTTAGTTAGATAGACTCGATTCTATGGTTACCAAAAAGGGGCAGAGAACTTAAAAGACGACGACGACGATAAAAACAAAGTCCAAACAAACAGGGCACACAACACCAACACTTTCCACTTCTGCGAAGTCAGCGACGTCATGATTATTATTCTCATTCGTCTCCGTCTCTGTCCCCAACTCCAACTCCATCTCCAACATTTTCCAGTAAGAGAGCAAGAAAGAGAGAGAGAGCGAGTAGGAGCAGCAGACAGGAGTGAAAATGTATTTAACAATCACCCTGTGTTTAGTCAGACAGCCAGCGTCTTGGCCCAGGTAAGGTAGACCGGAAAGTACAGTTGCGCTTCGTAAGCGATTGATGCGAGTTTTCCAACCTCAACCTCAACCGAGACTCACGACTCGACTCTCTGATGCTGTTCGTCGTGAAGATGACGACGAAGATGATGATGATGATGGTGATGTTGTTGTTGTTGTTGGTGGAGCTGAAGATGATCATTTCTGTGTGTTGATTTCGCTTGACTTAGAATGAGAATGCATGTATGTATGTGTATGTAGATGTCTATGATGAGGGTGGGCTCAGGTTCAACGTTCGAGTTTATTTACCTCTAGATCAGGATTCTAAACTAACTAAACGCATGCAAGGCACACACATTTTAGTGTGTGGGTTCAACCTAACCTTAACTGACCATTAATCTAAATTACCATGCTCGGGTAATTCTGTAACTAGGGTGTTTTTTTTTTTTCCAAAAAGGATCCTTTCAACAACTTTTTCCCGTTACGCTACCTTGTTATATCTTTCGATCTAATCCAAAAAGGTAGGATGAAACTTTATGGTTTTCTTTTCTCACCTTTTTCCTTTTTCACAAATAATGTTAAAGTTTGCCTTGAACACGGGAAAAACGTGACTGGTCTCTAGGAAATGTCAAAGAGCAAAACCGATTTCTGTTGATGATGATTAAAACTATGGATTTTCCACTGTGTTTTGTGGGAATACAGATACACACGCACACAAACGTAAAAATAAATCATAATGATGGTGCAAATGGAAAATGGGGAAAAACGCACTTAAGTGTGTCAGCAACAGCTGCCAAGCAGAGAAACATTCATACATACATACATCCTCAATTGTTCTCAGGTACGTGTGAAACATCATTTTGCCAAAACGAAAATCATTTCAGAGCCTTTCCGACTACAAGAGGGCAATTAAAACAAAAGAGCAAGAAATCAGTTTGGAAAATCCAAAGACGTTCATTTCGTTGGCAGTGCCCTGAAAAGTTGTTCAAATGAAGGTGATCAAATGCAAACACTATACAGATTAAGTCATAACCAATAATATAGATATGTACACTTTCATATATCAGAGAGAATATGCCCTAAATGGATGGCATATTCTTAAAGAGAAATCCTTTTTTGCCGAACCCTTTGCAGAACTACAGTTTGACAAGCACCTCCAAATATTATGTATACGTAGATACACAGCGAATTCAAGTTTCATACGTTTGTCTTATATCCCCATGGCGAATTTCGGTTTTACAAATTGTGCCGAAAAGTATGCAACACATTTTAAAGTTCATCATTTTCGATCGAAAACTTGTCGATTTGCGTCTACTCCTATTTTATATTTGTTTTTATTAAGTTTTAGGTTTAACTAATTTTAATATTTGCATAAAAAGGAAACTGTTTAGTTATGCTAGTAGAAACAGAAATGTTTATGTACAAAAAATTTGACTGAAAATTTTATTTTGTTGAACAGAAAACTCTTTTATTTTCAGTTCTCTTACTTAACCTGTGAAACATGGGGAGAAAATTCAAATATATATCTTTGCAATGCCTTCAATTTCTATCCATTTTGAACTTTACTTACCTTCAGGGCACAGAATATGCAATCTTGTCCTCCGCATACATGCTGATTTATACTACGAAACGAGCGTCGAAATACATCCAGATGCCACAAGACCTAAACAACAAAATATAAGAGATGGAAACAAAAGCATTAAAACCTGGCTTTGAGAAGGTAAAAAGAGGGGAAATCAGGGCAAGGGGAACTTAGATTGGGGCAATTGTGTGAGTGTGTGTGAGTGTCTATGCGAGAGGCAAGACAAACCGGTTAAGACGACGCCATCTTGTCAAAGATATTTTTCTACCTTTCGTTAAGTATCAGACTGAAAGACTCAAGAGCGAAAAAGAGTTAAGTTTTTATTTTTTCTTGGTTTTTGTTTTTGCCTTTTTTTTTTCTTTTTGCCAGCAAAACCAGTTTCGTATTCGGCCACAAAACTGCAAAATCCACAAAATACAACAACAAAAAAACACAGAGAAGTTTTAACGAAAATGTTGTCGCTATTGCTCTGTGGCTGTAGCTCGGAGGTGAAATTGTGGAGCTTTCCGATGGGTCGCAGAGGCCGGTTTTTTTGGTTTGTAGATGTTTTTTCGAGACTCGCGACTTGAGACCGAAACCAGCCAGGTGAGTATTTTATTTGTTTTTGGCGCGCGAGTTTTGTTTCGTTTCGTTTGTTCATTGTATTCATCGCATCATTTTGGCAATTTTGGCCAGGTCCCAAGCCCTAATGTTGCCACTAAAAGCACCAAAGCGCTGTCCCTCACACACAGTGAATGAGTCATGAGGCAAATGGAAAGGGAAAAGGGGGAAAGGAAAACATTTCGATGAAAATTGTAGATACATTTTGTCTCAACATTCATATATGAATATGTATCTGTATAATTAAATCGCCAGTGAAAGCCAATTTCGATCCCTTCACTCCCTTGCTTGGCCCGTCTAATGGCGAATGACTGATTGGAAAATGGAGCCACAATGGCCACTGGTCTAAGAGCCTATAGAAAAAAACCGGTTGATCAAATCTTTCAGCCATGCTCACAACACACACACATACATGGACAGCATCTAATATTATTTCTTAAATTTTCATGTTTTTTTTTTCTGGGTTCCCGAAAAAAACGAACACAGCTGCAAATGCTTTCAACTGTCCGTTTTATCTTTCAATATTTTTCTCTCCCTCTCGCGATTTGTCTTTGTTTCTCTTACAAAATCTAATCCTATCAATCTTTTTTCTACCTTCTTTTATTTGTGGCTTTTTTGTTGTGTCTTCTCCTCCACATTTTCATCCCCGTGTTGAATCGGTGACCGTTTTTTTTTTTACAAATAATTAATGCCCCTATATGGTCCGGTCTTTGAAATCTATGTGTTTAGTTAGTTTGGAGAATTTGAATCTAGTTTGTTTTACTTCCAAGTTGTCGATATGCTGCCCACTTGTTATAACTGACCGAAAATCATAGTAATTAAAAAACCAAAACTATATCGAGCAGTTTCAATTTGAAACACGGTTAACACGTCTCAAAGTTGAGTGGCCTAAACACCCACACACGTGTCTGCTACGCCCATTGAAAAGTCTTTTTTAAACGGAAATGGAAGCGGGGAAAATGCGTGACAAGAAGGGACAGTCATTTCCAGCTTCCAAAATTGATTTTGGCGCCTGTTACATCTTTCATGTGGGTAGTTCCGAATGGTAAATGGTAAGTCATTATAGCCCATTGTGGAGATGTAACCATTTTTTTTCTTTGCTCTTCGCTGTGATTAAAATATTCTTTCATTTATTATTGCCAAACGTTGATCATGTAACCTTATTGCCCATCTTACTTAACCACAAGTGAAATAAAAAAAAAACATTCTCACTCCTATCTACTTGTTTTTGTTTTTTAACTTACTTTTTAGCTAGCCATTAATAGAGAAAAGGTGGAAAAAGAGACTTTGGACGTTTATGTAGCCACAAACTGCGTGAGTTTACATAACAAGAGACTATAACTACACACCAACAACAAAAAGAAAGAAAGAAACAAACAAACAAACTAAACAGTTACCACTTATGACTGGGCGTTTTATTGAAACGGAACCGAGTGTGCAGCCAAGGGATAGGTACCTTTAGTACAAGAGTTGATCTATTCGTTTTATCTACATATAATAATTGTATAAACAAATAGAAAACTAAATATATACATAGATGAACTGCAGAATCGTGTCTCTAGAGCAATCTAGTGAACAGTGCAATGACGAAATTTATTCTGAAGGAAAGAGAACCTTTTTGTAGTTTATGTTATTGTCCTGCTGCTGCGTGACACACACAATAACAACAATAACACAAATAATAATAATAATAGCTGCAGGTAGCTGCAATCTCAAGTTGAAACCTTTTTCCAGCATTTTTGTATATGCATTTTGTTGTTGTTTTTTTTTTCTTCTACCTGTCATGCGTTTGTGCACCACAGTGACTTGATCCTGGGAAATTCGAGTAATGCTTATGCAACTGTCGCCCTCTTTAGCCATTTAGCTCTTTCATTGTCTCTCCTTCTCCTACTTTCGGCTGTCTCACTCTTGATCTATTTATCTCTGGCAGTGTACACTGTCACAATGTTTCGTTTTATATGTATACATATATATATGTATGTAAGTACATACATAGGTACATATATATTTAATTGAATTTTCCCTCAGTTAAATGTAATTATGTCAGTCTGCTTAAGTGTTAGACATTAACCCTAAAATGTGCAACAATTGTTTTCCGCTCGAGTGAGAGAGTGGAAAGCAACAATACAAATACAATACGGAAACTACATAAAATTGCGAAAAATTCAAACAAAAATAAGGAAAAATAATATATTCTGTCTCTAGTGAAGAAATAAATATTTATGCTAATCAATTTAAATAAGGCTGATTGATAGACGATTGTGCGAAGGAGGGGCAGGGGCGGCAGCAACCAAATCTCTAAAGTTGAAATTTCAACTTAGCAACAGGTTCAGCATAAATTATGTTCACAAACTTTAATATCTATATACCATCTATTTATGAACTGGGAAAGGGTATATTCACACGTCCAAATATAAATGCATTTCTCTTATGGTTTTCAAAGAAAATCCATACGGCTAAAGACTGTGTAATTCAAAAGGTGTAAGCTGGGCATAGATTAATTTGATAGAGGGTATCACTGTGTCGATGTCTCAGCTTAGCATGGAGACTGGTTTTATTGATACTACCTCCTGCCCTCTCTCTCTCTCTCTCTCTCTCGTCTATCTCACTGTGTCTGGGGCACTCTCTGTGTCTGACCAACTTTTTTCTTTCAAAGTTTGTTTTTTTTTTTTTGGGGAAATTTTCATTGCTAAGGGAACAGACCAACAAAAACTCAAGTTTTCCAATTTATTGTTGATGCTCTATACAAATTCCCTGATTTGGACAAGTTCGTTTCCTAAGTCTTTTGTTTTGCAGTTTGATTTATTGACTAGAGATGTTAAAAAATGTTTTATCATAGATTTTAAGCACTTTATTTGTAAAGAATGCTCCACACTTGTTGTCAACTCCTAAACCCACCCTCCCTCAGTACCACCACCTGCGTTCCATTACTTCACTTCCTTGACGCTTT
The DNA here is from genome assembly GCF_018151085.1 of Drosophila tropicalis. NCBI lineage: Eukaryota > Metazoa > Arthropoda > Insecta > Diptera > Drosophilidae > Drosophila > Drosophila tropicalis. Next base: position 3,658,156 of record NW_027172602.1, on the reverse strand, counting down.
TTCATGCCTTGGTGCACGGCACTTGACATTTTCTGAAAATGTTTTTCCGACTGTGTAGAATTTGTAATTTCTCTATTTTCTTTCTCCTCCCATTTCTCTCCCCCTATTTATGGGTACTAGTGCTGTGACAATTCTTGGTACATTGTATGTTTCGAGTACAGTTGAACTTTAAATTGACCTCGAGACCGTCGATTCACTGACTTCCCCCACTTTCCTCTTACCTTGCAGGTTTGAAAGAGAGCGCCAATGTGATTATTTTTAATTTGTAAGGTATTTGATGAAGTGGCAATAGCAGCAGTTTGTTTTTGCTGTTGCTGTTGTTGTTGCTGTAGAGCAACAGCCAGTGGGGTATGCGGTGGTGCAGTTTTAATGGCTACTGTATCCATTATTAACACTTTTTTCTCTCTCTCTCTCTCTCTTTCACTCTTTTAAAAACTGTTGTCTTTTAACACATTTTGTCTTTTGTTTTTTGCGTAGCTTTGCTTCCGTTTACAGCAATATTTTCGAAGAAGCAAAAACCCAGAGAGGAAGTTGGCAAAAGGGGTAAGAAGTTTTCAACTGCTACAGAGTCTGTTTGTTGCTTCGGTGTCCGACGTCTTCATTAGTTTCTTTTTACTGTCCAAAGTCTCACACGGCAGAAGCCAATAGCCAGTAGTGCCTTTGGTGGTTCATCAGACATACGAGAACAATTTAAGTTCCACAAACACAATAATCAAAACAAAAAAAACACAAAAATATTTCACTAAAAACAACAACACGAAACAAATAATTGGCTGCCGAGCGACCGTTGTTACTGTTAGAGTCGAGAGCGCAGACGTAACTGAAGCGCAGCGTTGCCAACTTTTTAGGGCCTGAAAACGATATTCTAGTGTTGCCAGCTTTTATTTTGATCCACTATTGTTGCCGTTCCCAGTATTTGTGGAAAATTGTTTTGCATACTTTTGGGCAGCCAAGAAATTTCTAATTATGTTCTTATACCTTGACTTCTACGTATAAGATATACATATTTTATGTTATTCTTATATTTTATTTTCATAGAAAATAGTCAACATATATAAAGGATTGAAAGATTTTGAAATATTTTTATTTTAAAGCATAAGATCAATATAAAATCCGCCATTATTATTGGCCAGAGAAAAAAAAAACCTATTTTTATGCAATCAAAATGGCGGCCAAACATAAAATGAAAAATGATGTAGAAGAAGAAGAAGACAAAGTAAAAGCCAAAAAACACGTTTACCGCCGAGACTTAACGAGTTTATTTTTTTTCGTTCGTTTTTGTGGCAAGTCAAAAAGCAACAGCAACAAGTTACTAGAACCCAAAAAAAAAGGCAACAACAACAACGAGCTACACTGTCAGAAACAACTTTTTTTTACCTTTCTGAACTGTTTACGTTAACTGCATAGAATTTGGTCAAGTGTACGCAAAATATATGTACATACAAACATACAGAAATCGGTAGAAAACGAGTATGGTGGGGGGCTATTTGAAGGGTTTGGCTGAAACGGGTTGACAAAGACGCTGGAAAATGCGCGGTAAACATGTCTCTCTATAGTTTTCTTCTTTCGTTTCTTTTCATAACAGTTTTTGGTTTGAGCTAAGAAAATCCAATTGGAGGCTTAAGTCTATGTTTCTGCTTATTTGCTCTGTCCTTGTTCCTTTTTTTTCATTTGCCAGGGCCATGTCCAAGCTAGCCACACCCTTATCCAGAGCTATTTAACGTTATCAATCAATATTCGCTTGATTACAAGACAAAACCAAATGCATTTGTACTGCAATTTTTCATTTTCCATGCTAATATCTAATGAAGGAAATTTGCCATCAGGACGATTAAGAGTTATAGAAAGTTCTACTGGCTAGCATTGGGTATATTATTCCTTTTATTTTCTTATTGTTAGACAAAAGTCTTAATGTCATTGCTCAGAGAAAGACATAGAGAGAGAGAGAGAGAATTTATTTCTTTAAGCAATGATCATCATTAACTCTTGTCTGATGTCTGTACGTGTCTTTGCTTGGCTTGCCAAGTAATACTTGGGCACGAGTCAAACATAAATTAACCATTGATTTTGCTGTTGTCGCTGTTGAAGTTGCCATTGTTGTTGTGTTGTTGGATAATGACAACTGCAATTTATGCCATGTCAACGACAATAACAACCAACGTCTTTGCTGTTTTCCCAATCATGGTAACGTTGTCGATGGGATGATGCCAAGTACAGTTGCCATAATTAATTGAAGATGCTGTTCAAGTTGCATCTCTGATTACACCATCAAATGCAGAATCAAATCCCCCTTTAACTAACTAGAAAGCTACTACTTTTCTTTACACAATGCTTAAGCGAAACAAATGCAGCATATTTCCCGCCAAACATTTCATATGTATACTAAAAAGTTAGCCAACAGGATTGTCCAAAAAGAACAAAAATGGCGCGCAAATGCAATCACAAAGGAACAAACTTTGGCATTGGAGGCTGGAGGCCCTTGGCCAGTCAGTCAGCTGAGCATCTTGCTAAATTTAGATGGCAACATAATGCCCAAAACAAGCCTCAGGCAGGGCAAGAAGAACGAAGGGCAAAGAAGCACGTACTATACGTGCTGCTGTTTACAAAACAGCGAACAAACAAACAACAGAAGCAACAGAATATAACAAACTCTTAAGCATCGACATGGAAATACCCTGTGTAAGACAACAAAGACCCAACAAGGAGTCCCTCCTTGTTTGAATCGATGACGGTTTAGTATTAATTGGCTATCCCTATAGATATATACATCGCAAAGTATGGATGCAGGGTACTGCGAACCAGTTTCGCTCCATTTCCAGGTTTCTGGTTTTAAGCCCTCCTTCCGATCCCGTGCTTTGGGCCAATTGAAGACAGAGCACGCGCCTCGCTCCAAGCTCCAAAGGGGCTACAAACAAATGCTCGATCGTAGCACAGATTCGTTTTTCTTTTTGGCCTGTGTCTGTATTTTTCGTTGTCTCAATGTTCCTGCTGCTGCTCCTTTTTTGGCTCTCTGTTGTTGCCAATTCGTACACTGAAATTGGCTGACAAAATTTTGAGTTGGGGCAAAGTTTTCGAAGGAAGATCTTCATATATACATATATATATTGCCAGCTGCATTTTTCAGCTGCTGAATAATGATTATTTTTCGGCAAGAAGTAAAAAAAAAAAAAGGGTCTATCTACATGGACGATCCGCCAAATGTCGGAAGTTTGTGGTAAATATAAAAAAAAACTGATGCAACAAAATGCTTTTAATTTATAAGCCAAAAGTTATGCATCTTTATATATAAAAGAACATTGGCAACTTGTATATAGGAAGCAAATCCGCATTCACAATTCTTAGTTTCAATTTCACCAAATCAAATTAGGACAATTAAATGGCAAAGCGCAACAAGAAAAAAAAGACGGAAAAAGAAAGAATTAGAAAAGTATGTCCAACAAAAACAAAAACAACAAACCAGGCAGCCAGCCAGCAATGACAATTGTTCATGGATTTAAGGCAGATATATATGTATATATACATACATATATATAGAAGGAGTTGGCTTGGCTAAGGCTTTTGGGTGCAGCTGTTCAACCGGTTTGGCGCGTGTCTCCATTGCCTCTTTCTCTTTTTTTTTTTGTTCATTTCATTTTTTTGTTGTTTTTTTTTTTTTGCACAAATGAATTAATTAAAGCCAAAGCCAGACGACAGGGGCCATTAACATTAACGGCAAAGTGGTCTTCGTCGTCATCATCGTCATCGTTTGTTGATCAGTATCAAGAGCATCAAGAGGATCCAGATCTTCCTCTTTCTCTCCCTCTCTTTCTCTCTCTTGGGGTTCAATAAAATGGAAAACAAAACAGCTGCCATCGAGAAAAGGGTCAGAAATATTCCTTGCCAAGACGGGTACGTTGATCTGTTCTCCTTTTGCGGTTTGATACACCATCCGATTCGTCCATCATATCCTCAAGCATACGCTCTTGTCGCGGATTCAATCTGGCCAGGTGGATATCACGCGTGGCTCTAAAGTTGCCGCAATTATACAGATGCTCATTCTCCAAGCGTATATAATTCCAAATGAATCGTCTACCAGGCAAAAGGATAAGAGTGGCATGAGAGTGGCCAAGCAAATGCATTCAAGCCATGCTCAACTTACCGTGTTATCTCGAAAATGCTGCCAATGGTTTTAGCATTATACGGAGTTATCAGATTATGATGAAGAGCCAAAAACTCAAATGCCCAATAACAACGAAGCACTAAATTTTCAATAATAGCAAAATAGTAAAAGGACTGAGGATACACTAACTCCGCGCGTAGAAACATGTGTTCGCCCTTGAATATGCGAAATAGACCAAAATCCTTGATAACATCCCACAGATAGCAATAGAATGTGGACACAATGTAGCTGGCGAGAAAGAGCCAGGTATATGGATTGCGAAAGGTATTGGAATAGCCGCCTAATTAGAAAAATATTCATTTCAATTGATCGCTCATAACAGACGATCCTCAACTTACTCTCTGTCTGCAGGCGCATTGTCGAAAACAGGACAACAAAAAATGTGGTTGAATATTTGCCAGCATTGATCAAGTAATCAACTGACTTGGAGCCACTATCCCTGAATCTTCTGAAGCATTGAGCGAACCGAAACCAGGCTGGTAAGCATCTTGATATCGGCACAAACATATCCTCCTCGAAGCAGAAGGCCACTTCGGCATATCGGAGCCAGCAACTGGCATAGAATCGCACTATATAATACGAATCAGCCATGCAAATGATCAGGGAATTCATCTGATCGCCCATCCAGAAATCAGCGAAACCCACATAATAGAATGGAGCGGCAATCACACGACCCACCAAGCGTATCGTCCACCAACGAGCTGGCCAATTGAGAATGGGCAATGGATTAATCAACAGCAAGACAAATATCAATATCAAGGCCAATGGAAAAACAAAGGGATCCGTGACCCTTATCAGATCATGAAAGAGAAATCCTAATATCGACAGGGACCATAGAATGCCAAAGGTACAGGCTATCTCCAGAAATGTAGCCGGCTGCAGATGACTTCTAGGATCAATCTCAAATATCAATATATGATTCACTCCCGCACGTTGCCAGCCAGCCACATTGGCGGCCATAAAGAAATTGAATATGACCCAGGCGAAGGGACCTCGATACAGATGCATAAAAGCCACCAAATTTGCCTGCGAAGGTTGTCGCTTCCAATCTGGAAATCAAACCAAGTTAAATTAACACTGACCAAAAAATAACCCCCTCGGATTAAGCATTAGAGGCTAACGTCACCTACAACTAATTATAGTGGCCAGAGCCAGCATTAGAAACATGCCCAATGCCAAACCGGCACGAAAAACCAAACTTGGAGCCGTGGGTTCTCCTAATGGTGGCACTCTTAACTTGGTCATTGCTTTGGCTCGATCGCCACCCGCCAAATAATGGGTATACAGGTCTTCCACATCGATAATTAGGCCTTGCAATGTCCGGCCATCGGTGAAGGCAGCTGGTCCCACATTGCGATGGAACCACTCATTACCCATTAGGGATTTCAAATATTTATCATATTTCTTGCAGATTTTTCGAAAACCAGTCTCATTAAGCGATTGAAAATTTTGTAATAAAACCAAACTCAAATAGAATTCTGCATAAGAATTACGCAATTGGCGTTGTGTCATCAATTTACGATTGGATGCATTTCTAATCCGATTCCGTCTCGACTGGGCAGATCCAGTCGCCTCGGTAAGACTTAAGGACCCGCTACTGGCCTCATGGCCGGGTGCCCTGGCCTCGGCCAAAAGTTGCAACTTTAACGTGCCATTCTTACGTCGTGCCTCTGCCAGTTTTTCGAGAAAAAAAATTATTAACCCGTGACAATTCGTTCTGCAGCTCATTGAAAAATGCCTCCTCGAAGGCTTTATAATATGCATAAACTTCATAACTACGAGCGTTTTCGGAACGTGGTGCTTCTTCAACGCCCTGTCTTATCAAATTATTTAGTTCCTATTAAAAAACGACGAATCCTTTTTTTTGATTTGGGTTCTTCTTAGTTTTTTGTGGGACCTGTGTTGACTCACCGTATATCGCATATATTGCTGACGCCATTCAATGGTCAAATGTGTCTCAAAGGTTTTACCAAATTTCATTTCTCTTAGCCTTCTGTGAGCCGCCGCCGCCTACAGCGGCTTAAAGGCTAGCTGCTGAGGCTGACACTGACAGGCTAATATTTGTATAAAACAATTTAACAAATGCTGACATCTTTTTTCAAACTCAATGACAATTATCGCTTTGCCTTGCCTTGGATACAGTTTGTTATAAAAAACTAAAAACCAACAAGTACCTCGGACTCATGACACGAATGCTTTCTAAAAACAAATTTTAAAAGTTGAATAACTTAAATTAAATTTCTCAATTTCTCTAATTCTGGAAAATCTCTCTCCATTTTTCTCCAACTTTGCCTATAAAATTAGTTTATTAACCAATTTGCTCTAATTTTTTTTGTTTGAACTAAAGCCTTAGGGTAATAGAAGAAAATCTTAATTGATCATTTTAGTTTTTGTGTGTGCATTTTGAAGCTGTGTGGTCCTCGGATTTGGGTTTTATATTTCATTATCATTAATACATATTATAAAGAAGCAGCAGATAAAAACAACCTAAAGTCGAAAAAAAAAAGACCACCATTGACTTGTTTGGTGTAGGTACCATGTAAAGATGCTGTTGAGAAATCTGAGAATGATTAATGAGAGTATTAGAAATGAGAAATCAAAGCGGAGACTGTTATCCCCCCCCTTTTTCCTCCTCTATTTTTACAATCTTTCTCTTTCATTTTCTCCTTCTCTCTAATCTACAATGAATCAATTGAAATTTGCTCACTACTCGATTCATTCGCGCAATCTAGAAATTACGCATGCCTCACAATGTGAGTAATTATATTATAGCGATCCCATAATTTTCCATAATTTTATGTCCCCAACGGAAGTTGCGTTATACGAGCGAGATGATTATAGAATGAACCTAAATTGTCAGCATAAGACCAACAACTGCTAATTGTTTAACAAAGGCGGAAGTATATCATTGAACATGGTGATGACGTTGATGGCCATGGAATTGGAGCTGCTGGACATGGATGTGAATCTGAAGCTAAAGTTAAATCTGAATCTGTATCTCGTGCACTTATTGTGGCGCGCGAATCGGATGTACTTCCGCAGGATTCAAAAACACAAAGTTTGTTTGTTGTCCACAACGCCTTTTCAATATCAAACGTTTCAACATGTTGATACCTAACGATACTTTTGTTCCGATTCTGTAAACTAAGCACACTTTCATTGAGTCTTGTTACGTTTTCTCTATAAACAGATATACATACATCTGCATTTTAATGGATTTCTGTTTGCTGATATGAATAATCAATTGTCACTTCTCTTCATTCTTTGGGTAACCAAATGATTAGCATTTTTCAGTTTGAATTCATTTTCTTCTAGTTTAAATAATGCAAGACAACTTTATTAGAGAATACGTGTCAATCAGGATACAAATAATAAATTAGGTTGACTAATTAAAACATTAGTTGAAAACTCAATCGATTTTCATTAGCTTCCATCAACACGTCCTGCTTTCAATTTGTGCATTTCCACGAAAAATGTAAAATGTAAAACGAAAATTAAAATTGAAATTGGAAGGGCCACGAAGGGCACGAACATAAAAGACTTAAGACACGAACTTGCAGCTCATGATGGTTACGGAAGGGATCTCAGAATACAAAAAGTAATACCTTTTACCATCATTTTGTGAGCACTTTCCATTCGAGCATTTGAACATAGGCATAGGCATACATCCGGCCCTGTTTGCGACCACAGAAATTAACCAAAATGTGTGTGTTTTGAAGGTTCATTGAACATGAGCAACTTTCAAATGGCTTTACATGTCGGCGTTGTCGGCGGATTGGTTGTAGCTGCTGCTGCAACAATTTACCTTACAAAGACATTTACTCTCTGGCATACGGCAAAATGCGGGTACTTTTGGCCATGAAAAACGAAAACACCAAAAATAACTGGCCATGATGATGATGATGACAAACAGCAAACAACAACAACATCATCATCATTAAGACGGAAACAAACAAATACAAAAATTAATTGAAATGATTTACAGTCAACAAAACAGTACAAAACCAAACGGACGAGCAACTGCAATTGTGGCTAATACCAACTCAAACGCGACTTAAAGTATACCCTATAAAAAAGGGATTAAGGCATCAAATTTTAAGCACACTCAAATGTATTTCTTATTAGTCTACATGTACCAACCTACCACTACATACTACCACACAGTTTTTCAGGAAATTTGTGTTTTTATTGTTTACTGCGATGCATTAAAAAACGAAATTTAAATAATTTGGTTCCCGTGTGGCTTGCACTTGTTAAATTAAGCATAACACCGTCTTACAGAGAGCCAAAGAAAGAAGAAGAAGGCGAAGAAGAACCAGGCTACTAAGGAGTGGCGGGGCTAGCCCAGTCGAAGGGCTGACTTCTTAACAAAATTTTCACAGGCAATGCTGTCAGGCGTAACCGAACCGTCTGTATTTCATTCTTGTCTGCTTTAAACGGGTTTTCTAGACTATTTTTATTTATTTACTTTTCGTTTTTTTTTTTTTTTTTTTGGCAAATGTAAACTTTATCTTTTTGGCTTACAACTATCGAATATTGTGGGTTAGGGAAGTTAAATTTTGCAAATCAAAAAGTAGAGTAAGAGCAAAGTAAACAGGCAAATAAATCATAACATAATTCCTGTTCTCACATTCTTAATGATAATCATAAAAATATCAAATTCATATTAGTTACCAACCAAGCGGAAAGCAAATACTACCCAAGATTCGCTTCCTCACCCCGTGGCCAGCCCAAGCAACCTTCCCTATCTCTCTCTCTCTCTATTAACATTATCTTTTGTTTGGCTTATCGTGTGAACTAATCTAAGGACAGAGAAGCAGAAAGGAGAAAGCACAATTGTACAACTTGTAAAGTGCTATTCAAGACGACGAGGGCTGTTCAACAAGATCAATTAGCAATCAGCAACTCTTCAACTCTTAACTTTTCGTATATAAACCTGCGGATATTTCATTTCATTTTCAAAGCTTAAGCAAATCCCAGTCAAAATTTTATACTATTAAATCTTGAAAACTTATATTTTTTACCAATTTTCTCAAACAAAATGAGTGAAATTTTTAAAATTTATTTTTGGATGTTAATATTCAACGGAAATTGTGCCTAATATGTAGTCCCATAATCCTTTCCTGACTCAATTAGAATTGGGAATCTCGGCAGATTAACTTTTACCATTTGAAAATGTGTTGAATTGTGACAAAATGGAATTTTGCAGCAACCCTCGCAATATTACCTTTCTTTTCTTCACTACTTCGTCGCTTATGCATTAAGTATATCATGGACTGATTGTCGGTGACCGTCGAAGAGTTGAAAACGAAAAAAATATATAATGTTTTGTGACGACCAAGACGACTGACTGACTGACTGACTGACTACTTTATTACACCACAAACAGATCAAGCAATGGGCAAAGAACTTTTCAGTTTTGCTTCTCCTGCTTCGTTTCTTCTTCTTTTTGTTTATCGTCATCACCTTTTCTTTCATTTGCTCTAAATTGACTTTGGAGGATAAACTTTTAATGAAAATCAAATGAAAATCATCATGTTTGAAATGGAAATGTTTTACTCTTTGCTATTTTTGTATATTAAAATCTCATGGTATAAAGTTGGCCAATCCGTTCTAGCTGATTTCGTAGGCCAATTTAAAAAACGGCAACTGGTTTGAAGAGAAAAAAGGAAACTCCAATAACACATGTACATACGTATGGTTGTATGTGGCTAGATCATTGTGGATTTGGATACTATGTAGTTCAGTTCGTGCCAGTTAACCGCACCCAGGCCAGGTCTCCCAAATTCAAATCAAAACTTAGCTCCATTTACACAGTCTACAAATTAATTCCATGTGGAACGGGGCGTGCCTTCTATGTTTTTATGTTTTTTATTGTTTTTATACCATACACCCATAGGGTGAAATGGTATATTAAAGTCGCCAAAATGTATGTAACAGGCAGAAGGAAGCTTCTCCGACCCTATAAAGTATATATATTCTTGATCAGGATGAATAGCCGAGTCGATCTAGCCATGTCCGTCTGTCCGTCCGTCCGTCCGTCCGTCCGTCCGTATGAACACGCAGATCTCGGAGACTATAAGAGCTAGAGCCACCAAATTTGGTATGTATACTCGTGTAGTATGCACATGTTCAGAGTTAATTGGAATTTCGGCCACGCCCCCTTACGCCCCCGGGAATCACATAAAACTGTTTTTCTTAAAAAGTATAACAGCTAGAGACATCAAATTTGGTTTATATACTCGTTTAGTTGGCGCGCAGAAACTAATTGTTTAAAATTTTTGCCACGCCCCCTTCCGCCCCCGGAATTTACATAAAACTGATTTTCTTAAAAACTATGACAGCTACCGACATCAAATTTGGTATGCAGACTAGTTTAATAGATGCGCAGAAACTGGCTATTTAAAAATTTTGCCACGCCCACTTCCGCCCCCGCAAATCAAACAAAACTGATTTTATTAAAAACAAACAAAGCTAAAGTCACCAAATTTAGTATGTATACTGGCTTGGTATGCGCGCAGAGTATATATATTTTCATATTTTGCCACGCCCACTTCCGCCTCCATAATTAAGAAAAAACCGATTTCCTCCTGTAGTTTTTTGACCATCGCATTCAAATTCGGCAGACTAATTAATCTTATCTATTTCCACAAAACTACCAAATTTTATTGAAATCGGACTAGAAACATGCAAAATATGAGTATGAACGTATTTTACTAAGCGGTCCACAAGGCCAGAATTGGCCGTTGGCTAGTGGCGGCGCTAGAGTGCTCGTGTGTTTGTAGAGTCAGCGAGATAGCACATAGTATGAAGCATGTAAAAACAATTTAATAGACATACATACATTTGGTTTTCGAAATTTAAAAAAATTTGTTTCACCTGGTGTATGGTATACCCGAGTCGACGAGTCGACTTACTTGCTTCATTGTTTTTGAATTCAATGCAATTATGTATGTTAGGGCATTCAAGTCACTTAAGTCGAAGTGATTCATGGAATCGAGTGGGAGAAGAATGAATTAACAACAACAACAGCAACAACAAAGTGAACCAGATCACTTTTTCCTATAATTATAATTTTGCATAATTTCTCTCAACGTACAAAAAAAAAAAAAAAAAAAGGGGTAACCCAATTCTGTCATAAATCTACACAATTTCTAATTATCAAGACGTTTTTTTTTTCTAGAGTCTTTTATTTTGCATAGAAAATTCTCTACGTTTTCCATGTTTCCTATTAACAATTGGCTGACTCTCTGTGAAAAGATTTCGTGATGCTCACACACACACGCACACTCAGACACATGTAATGTATGAATAAATTGAATGTCTGCTTGAACTTGAAGCGCCCACACTCGAAAAAGTCTTCAAAAACTTGTTTATTGGTATAACAACAAAAAAGACAAAAACAAAAAACAAAAGAAGAGCAAACATCAAAATAAACTCATTTCTTTACTTGAATGCTTAAATTTATCAATATTCTGCTTAGTTTTCGAGTAAAAAAACAATTGATATAGATTTCGATTTTGGCTTTTGTCTCCAAATTGAAGGCAAGAATATAGTAAAGATTACTTCGACTACGACTCACCTGAACGGCACAGTTTAGAAAACAATTGTTCTGCCCAGGACCATTTAATAGACCCTTTGAAGTCTGCTCCAAAGTGGGTGATGTCAGAAAAGATGCCTCGAATCCAAAACCGTTTCTACCAGTTCCTCCTGCATGTAACAATTCCAAAAGACGATTGCGTTCGCTTACATTGTGAACTGATCCTGTGGCAATTATTTTGGGTTGCAAGCGATATCCATTATGATGATGCTGATGATGGACATGATTCGGTGTGGCAGCAGTAGCAGCAGCGGCAGCTTGCCGATATGAAAGTGATCCATTAGATCCATTCAATGGAAGTGGCGATGTTGCCGCCGTGGCACCAGTCATTTTGGACGAATGCCTGTATTAGACGATTGGGAACTGCTACACTCTTAAGCTAAAAACAAATTGGGAAACAAATGAAAGATTTTAATTTACGAAATTAGTAGAAATTCCTGAGGGCGGTATCATATGGGTAATTATTTATAGGGCTAGGGAAAAGCTGAGGCGCCATAACTAAGAGCGAGACCTGAAAGTCTTATCTCCCTTTCATTCTCTCAATGCCTTTTTTGTCTACAAAGTCATATTTTTAAGGGAATTTTTAAATACAGATGCGAATTCTACAACTTTTAACAAAATAAATGGCTAAAATTTAGTTTATTTCCTATTTTTCGACGGGAAATCATCTATATCATTTCTACAGTAACAACAAAACAGATTCTCAACATAAGTTAGCAACAAAGACGAATAATTTTAATAATAATATTGTCATTTGTGAATATTTTAGCAGTCGTTTTGTCAGTTTTGGTTTTGAAGACGAACAAGCACAAGGAAAGGATTCGTTCGCATAATTCATTGACACATTCATAGATTATTTGGGCTAGCCCCACATCATCTCGGCTAACAACTGTCAAAATTCACTCGAAAAAGGTAGAGTTTGGAATGATCTCAGCACCAAATAATTTTAATTTATGGAAAACCAAAAATATTCATATATAAATAAAGTCACATTCCATTCGTCTCCAGCGAAATTGTAACTTTCATTTAATGGGTGATGGTTTCGGAGAAGAAATTTTCTCAAAAAAAAAAAAACACATTTTAATTCTATATTCAAATCACACGAAAAATGTTAATTTTCGTTTGACCTTAATAGCAATGGAACTCTCTTCAGTGTTCGGAGTTATAATCAATTTTGATTTTCATTTTATGCTGTTAATTGCTAAATGCTACCTTAGCCTATCAGTTCGAGGAGTATTTGGAGCCCATAGGGCACCCATGGCCAAGCCAATTCCCACTGTTTCGATCCGCTTTGCTCCTAATTAACATAAAATGTGGCTTGACTTGGGATGCACCTGCAACCATGTGGCACTTGCCTCATCGACTGAAGTTGGCTGTTTTGCATATTAATCGAGTTGTCAGCTCACGACAAAATATGAACAGAGGCCATTAACCACCACCACCACCACAACCGCCACAAAAAAAAAAAAAAGTGGCCAAAGGGGGCAAAGTGGCAGAGACAGACACAGACACAGAGACAGAGACTCGAAGCAGAGGCATTTCAATTGCTGTTGCATGAAATGCAACAATTTGCCGGTAATTTTCTTTTGGACACACACAGACATAAAGCAAATTCCATAATTTTCGTTCGTTTTGTTGTGATCTATCATTACTTTAACGCAATGCAACGTTAACAATCTTTTTTTTTTTTTTGTTGTATTTTTAATCCCCAACGCTCATATTTCTAATACAGCATTTTTTGTTTTTGGTAGGCCTAATTAAAATTCTTGCGAGAAAGAGAGAAAGAAAACACAATAGAGAAAACGATCATTTTACACAGCACGGAAGTTTTGTAGTATAAAATGCTATATAATACCGAATGTACAATTACACTGTAAATGCTGAAATTCTTATAAACTTAAGGTCCGAGGCTAATTTCGTGCCAAATTTTATATACCCTTGCAAGTTTTTTTTGTTACTGATTACAATCTTTGGCTTTCATTTTATGTTTTATCTATATAAAATAGCTATCAGAATTATCGTTATCAACCGATTGTTCCTATGAAAGCTATATGAAATAGTCACCCAATCTTAATGAAGTTTGGTACAGTCAAGTTCTTGAGAAAAGTGACTGCTAGTGATTTTGTGGAGCTCCATGAGATAGTGATGCGATCCGGCTAAGTCAGAGAAATATAAGCCCCATCATGGACAGATGAAATGACATAGCTATATGGTCTATATAAACTTTGTATGGTTGGAGATGTTTTCTACTATGCGTTGCACAGCCTTCTGACCAAAATGAATATAGCCTTTTTGCAAGGGTATAAACATGTATCGATATCATAATTTTAAAATATGTTCACCAAATGCATAAAAGCATTTATTTGTAATTTACCGGCAACTTTCTCTGCAAGTCCTCCAGATTCGTTTCACAGACAAACACGTTCTTCTTATGGTCTTCTTCTCTCTGTCTTTTTTTTTTTTTTTGCGACAATTATTATATTATACTTTATGTATGAAAAAAAATAAACACAATGACTAATGAGCCTTTTGTTTACCTATTAAGCTGTGTGTGCGTGTGTGTGTGTGTGGTTTCTCTGCTTATTCTGCTGGCGCCAGCAACTCCAGCAACCTCCAAACTGGCTAAGGCTAATAATCGGTGGTCACTCACAATACTCATGGAGCATCGCCAGAAAAAACGTGACAATGAACATCAAGCAAAAAGACAATAGACAGACCAGTGAATGTAATTGGAATGAGTGCGGAGAGTCACCACCGAAAACAACTCCAAAAAGGTAAGTCTTCTTACTTTCTTGATCTAACAAAAGTCTTAAGCTAAAATACAGCACCGCCTTGATGTAATTACTGTGCATATTCATACCTTGCGTGACGCTTCAAGTAAATCCTCTTTTGCAACTCACTAACAATTACAATAGCTCAATCAATGCAAGCTCAGAGATTGGTTTGCTTGAGATCGAATCGATTCTAGCAGCTTGCAGCTGAGAAACTATGCCAAGAATGTTTCGAGCACCTGTTGGCATAATTTGTGCCACAAACTCGAAACAAGTTGCCTAACAACGACGACGTCGACAACGACCCTGAGAAATCAATGCAGTTTTTCGCTGTAGATTTTTATGTGGCCGAGCTCTGAGGTCTATGAAGGTTTTACTTTAGTAGTGATCGGAAGCCCCCGAATTGACCAACTGTTGGGCATCACCATCATCATCATCATCCCACAGCAATTGAATTGAATTAGCCGGCATAAATGAGTCAGACCCACGTCTTTTTTCATCTTAATTTCTTGATGGTCTGATAATGCATCCCACGCACCCCACTACACAATCGATTCACCCACACGTCCAATTATGTGCGACAATGACCAAACTAAAAGATGGTTTGAATCCTGTCCTAAAATCCATCGAAATACATACATATGTCCATAAGGGTTCATGTTCTAGAGGTGTGACAATTACGAATCCAAATTGAGCGCAGAAAATGCTGTAAAAAAGCGGCACTCGACGAAAGTTTCTAGTCAAAACGGTTCTCGATCTTCATAGTGACCGCAAGAAGAAATTCTTTGTTTGGAATTGTGATTGACAGCATAATTTATAGTTCTGTGATATCTTAAAGCCGAAGGCGGCATCAAAGTCTCAAGTTAAACACAATGGGGCAATCTGTTGGAAACTATTGCCGCGGCCACGACCAAGTCGAGTCGAGTCGAGTCCAATCCGATACGTTCAATCAAGTGGAAAGCTTTGTGTGCGGTCATTATCAGTTGACCGCAAGTCCAGCCGCTGTTGTTACTCTCATCGTTGTCTCCATCTCCAGATGAGCTATGCAAATTGTTGATAGCGAAAATTTACTCTTCATTAGCAACACCTTTCGATGAGGCAACAAATGATGCGAGATTTCCTTATTTTACACAAGGTTTCATCTGTCCAAACAGAGCGAACTAGATCTTCTTCATTCTACTCTATTCTAGACTGTATATGTATTTGCTTTTTTCTTAATGTAGGCGTCAAAGCTTTTGATTTTTAATTCGAACAGTTGCCTGGGGCGGCAAATTCTTCAAAGAAGTTAAAAACTTAAACACAAAAAAAAAAAAAAAAAAAAAAAAAGATTTCTAACCCCATAAACAGTTTTAGTTGGGAAGCG
This sequence comes from Drosophila tropicalis, assembly GCF_018151085.1. Taxonomy (NCBI): domain Eukaryota; kingdom Metazoa; phylum Arthropoda; class Insecta; order Diptera; family Drosophilidae; genus Drosophila; species Drosophila tropicalis. Next base: position 3,642,263 of record NW_027172602.1, on the reverse strand, counting down.
TTTCCAGCTCTTAAATAATGAAAAATCTCAAGTGGTCTCCCCATTTTCGGGGCCCAAAACTTTTGTTTTCTTGGCTTCCAATTGTTTTTAAAGAGTTTAACTCAATATATTCCCAGTTTCTGATGGATTAAAAGCAAACACTCATATAAATTTCCAATTTTTGTATTAAATTGACTTCTTTTTTCTTTCCAGCTGAAGTCAGGGCATATTAAAAAAGATTTTTAAAGGCATATAATTGTCTGATTTGTTTTTGTTTCAACTAGGTTTTAGATCAAGAGATTCGTTTTTTTTTTTTCTGTTCCCTCCACTATCTATCCACCTGTATCTACATATATTATTCTGAAAACTTTTAGATACTCTTATATTGTTTTTTTTTTATGCTAGCCCAATATTTCTTTCTCAAGTTTCAATGTGGTTTATAATTTTGTTTTTTGCTTGCTGAAACTCCAAAAATGTTGTAGTTTTATATAGCACATGTTGTAGACACCACACACACACACACACACATTCATAAGTACATATTCTCTTTGGAATTCTCTTGCATATACATATGTATGTATGTATGTATGTATGTACAACAAAAATCTTTAATAGTTGTTGCCCCCAGGCGGCACGTGGCAAAAGTCTATTTTCTACCCAACTTCAAATCAAACATGTTTTTTTTGTTAATTTTTTCTTAGTTTATAGCTGGATATAGAGCAGAACATGTAGTGGAGAAACGGCGCACTTACTCCATAGATACATATGTACATACAGATACAGATTCTTTGTAATGCTGTGGTGATCTTGTTGTTGTTATTTATATTTCTCTTTATAGGTCACACACACTAAAAATCAATTCGCACATCTTTTGAGATATTTAACCAAATCGATTTGTAAACGAAACGAGTCGATTGAATTGAATAGGATGATGGGAATCAAAATCAAAGAGCTCTGAATTATATGAATATTGAGATCCATATACTACTTGGAGCAGTAGCCATTTTTGATGAATTTATAATAAAGTCTCATGCATGTTCTTCTTAACAATTTGATATATGTAAATGTGTATATTTGTTGCTCCAATGGGCAAGGACTTCTTTTTATAAATGAATTGAGAAATAATATAATGTATCAAGTGTTGTGTTATTTAGGTGACTAGCAGCAGCCCGTAAAACTTGTGTTGGAATTGTTTGACAGTGTCAAGATCATAGAGCTGAAATGATGGGCTTTACCTTGATGGGGCTTCCCCTCATCTTCCCTTTTGGAATCAAAAATCAGATGAAAAACATTGTCTCATTTAATCAGTTATATGTAGGTACATATACATATGTAATAGCTATTGCGGCATTGCTTATACATACGTATGTGAAACTATATCACGTATGATAAATATACACGAAATCGTCTATGTAAGATTGTATCTTTCAACTGTTGCCATATCAGTACAAATGTATGTACATACATGGCCGAGCACCATCAACAACATACACTTCTACATTATCATCATCATCATCATCATTGTCGTTGTCGTCTTTTGGGTTTTTTAGCAAGAGTTGATGACCCCGAAACCCCAAATGTCTCGGTACACATCGAAGTAAAGCATTGCCAAAAACAAAACACAACAACAACAAAAAATCATCAACCGAAACACAAACCGAAAAAGAAAATTGACAGAAAAGTCATTAGAACATCGGATGAGATCTAAAGAACTTTCCACACACAGAATGGTAGATACATTCATTCACAAAAATATTGTTAATTTAGCTAAATATAGAATTGGAATGTTAAAAAATGATCGTTTTTTTTAGTTAGAAGCGTCAATATTAAGTTGAATATTGTATTTCAACCCGGTCCTAAGCATTCCTTTGCGGTTTTCATTAGATCTAGAATCTATTCCATACTATGCTCTACCTTCGTGCTATTGCTTTATTCATTTTCATTCTCACTTTCGTGTCTTTTCCCCCTGTCTCGTTAGATTGATCATGTCTCGGGATGCATTCCCAGCCATTGATTCTCATTGATTAATATCATGTATAAGCAATTCAATCAAAATGTCATAACCTTTTGTTGCCTTGGCCCCCACCTAACCCCCATCTCTGGAACATGGCCCGATTCTGTACGTATGTACGTAGGTACTCACCTGGACTCATTAATGGAGTTGATGAAAAGTTGCGGTTTCATATTTTTTCCTTTACTTGGTTGCCATTTCTACTCGACCGGAAATTTCTGTCTGGCCACAAAGACAGGATTTGGAATGGTGATCAAAGGTTTTGCCCAATGATGGGCTCACAGGAAGGTTGAGGCAATGTACCGGGGGGTAATTGATATCCCTAAAATGCCCCTTAAGTGTACATTAAATTTATACACACTCTTTAACACAAATTCAACGTCGCGACGTTTCACACGCTTTCACTACTTGCACATACAAGAAAACACAACAAAAACAAAATAAAAGCCAATAAAAGACAAGACACAAACATGTGTGTGTGTGTGTGTGCGTAATTTCTTCCGCATCTGTTTTTGTCAATGTGAATGTATTCAACAAATAAGTAACATTGTTTTAATTTAATACACAGTCGCGTATATATTGTTTATATAGTAAATAATAATAATGATGAACGTTTCCACAATCTGTCAAAGCTGCGCTTGCGCAAATGCACTTCCAATTGGAAACATTTTCCAAAAACACTAATTAAATCAGCTGCACAGCCACAGAGACACAATGGTAACACAAAAAAACATAATAAAACAAAATATTGTATTCAATTTAAAAACACTTTTACCGTACGACTTATTTATTATTATTTTTTGCACGGAGCGTACACACCACCACGCACTGTGAAAGCAAAAACAACAATAACAAAAAAAAATTCGCCGCAAATAATATCGATTTTTTCGCTCAAAAAATCGACAATATCGATTTTCGATAGGTTTTGCTCCGAATGTCGATTTTCGATAGGTTTTGCTCCGATAATGTCGATTAACCGATAGGTTTTGCTCCGGAATGTCGATTAACCGATAGGTTTTGCTCCGGAATGTCGATTAACCGATAGGTTTTGCTCCCCCAAGGCCGAATTCGCCGCCAATTCGCCCCAGCAACCGATACTCGCATCATCGACTTGTACTCACTTATCGATTGTTCGATTTATCGATTGTCGTGACTGTGGTTTGGCGCTCGATTCAAATTTGAATAAAACGCCACCGTTAGATAAGATAAAAGTGTCGCTAACCATATTTGAATAATACGATAATCTTTATTCTATTAAAGTTAATATGAAAAATACTCAATATGGAAGTTAATATTATTTTATACTATATATGCATAATGCATATATATGTACATATACATACATATATTGGTACATATACATGAAATATATGTATATATGTACATACATACGTAAGCATGTATATGTTCCATTATTTACAGATAAAGTTTTTGTTGTTGTTCTCTCTTGCTTAGTTTTTCCACTTCATTCTCATTATGCTTAAATTGATTGAATATTTTCTGTACTAAATATCGAAATACACGCATATACGTATATATGTATATAGCACTTGAAATCCATATATTCGTTTTATATGTATGTACATGTTTTTCCATCTTTTTGGTTTCTTTCCATTTTGCATAATGCGTGTATTTGAATTTTTTTTTTTTTTTATCAATTTATATATTTATTGTATCCAGTGATATGCATTTATTTAATAAATTATTGTTACATTTCTCTAAGTACAAATACATACCGAATTGTACATAGTTCTTTTTTGTTTTTCTTTTTGGGATTAGAAAGAACAATTCAATCAAACTGAAATATCGAAATCGAAACCAAAAACCATTACATTTTACTATGTTTTTTTTTCTATTTACATTAGATCTCTATTACAATAATTATGTTTTTTTTTTTTTTAATTTGGTTTTCGTTTCGTTTTTGTTGTTATATTTATTTCTATAGAAGTTACATAATAATGCAGGGCTCAGTGTTAGTGATTCTCGTTGGGAATGCAGAAATTTGTTCGTAAAAATATATAGCAGAATTTGTTATCCTTTTTTTTTTTTTATATTTTTTGTTGAGAACTTGTGTGGGTTTTTTCTTAGTTTTTTTTCTTTAGTTATTATATTGCATAATATTTGAATATTACGGTCCCTGATCTAAACTACACGGATGGGTTAGTATTATGTTTTGTACACACATATAATTATTCATATATATATATATATATATATGTTGTTGTATATATATCTATTATTCTTAGGTGAAAAGTTGAAATGTCAATACATACATACATATATACTTAGTACCATCCCAATACCTAGAAAACAAAAAACAATAACCAAATAGTAAAATAAAATCTCTGAAAGTTTCTATTCAGTGGGTACACTATATATATATATGTACATATATAGTCGATATATGTATGTAGAATAAAAAGTATTGGGTCACAGATACAGATACAAGCTTTTTGTCAGTTGAATTTGAATGATATTACACTATTATACAATATATATGTATGTATGTATGTATGTATATGTGGACACATAGTTTTGTTGTTGTTGTTGGAAAAAAGCTTATTGAAAATTGAACAAATGTGTGTGTTCTTGTTTTTTTTTGTTTTCTTTTGTTGGTTTTTATCTTAAAAAATATACAAAAAATTGTACATCGATTTAATGAATTTGTATGTCTAACTACATTTACAAAAAGTTTATAAATTCATATGCACAAGTGTGTGTGTGTGTGTGTGTGTGTGTGTTTTTTAAAACCAATGGAATGTGTGTGTGTGTGTGTGGGGGGGAGTAGGAGCAGGGGGGGGAAACTGTAATTACATACATTCTAGCATTAGATATTATCTAAACACATTGATAGTTTCAAAAAAGTATAAACAGAAAAAACGATCAAGATGACAAGAAGTTACATACACACTCACTTAATTGTTTAATAAAATTTTGTTTAAATTGGTTTTTGTCTTTTATTATTTATCTATGTAAAATCTAAAACCTTAATCGGTTATCCGTATATATATATATATATATGTAGATATATATTTCTGTATCTGGTGTTTTGGTTTTTTTGGGCTTTGAGTGAGTCTGGCTAGAGAATGGCTTTTGGGTATCACAAATTGGGAAAAAGCCTAGTCTAGTGTGGGAGGAGAGAGGGAAGGGGAAGGGGGGAAGGAGCTAACGGATACCAGTATCAGTTATTACAAATTGTGTTAGTTATACATTCAGATTTGTCAGATTTGGAGACTACTATAATTCTTATTCATATGGCATGTGGGACATTTTGTTAACATTTGTGTATACACGAGTTATATATATCTGTATATATATTTTTTCTTTTTTTATATGTAGATTTTATGTATGAATAACAGACACACAGGTTTTTCAAGCATACACATACATACATATGTATGTATGTATGTATGTATAGTACATCGAGATTAAATACACATATAGAGACAAATGTACAGACTTATAATTATTTAACACATTTACACACACAATAACAAAAAGGAAAACAAAACGAAAACTGTACAACATTTAATTACTAATTACCATTATCGTTTCCTGTACTCAATGTTAATTCGTGCATTTCTTAGAAGTTTCATCAAAGTTCTAATCAATCATACATATACATAGACAACTGTCTCAAAAATTGACAACAATTCAAAGTGGTCACCGAAATATATATATATGTACATCTATATATATGTATATAAACTGATAGACTGATATATTGAGGCCTTTTGCACTACATAATGGCAATCAATGGAAACTCAAGATATAAGAGACATCCCCGTCTAAAAGGATACAAACAAAGGTGTGTGTGTGTCCTTTTACAATTCGATTTCATCTTCATCTAAGAACATTAAGTGATTTGGCTTGATCTTGTCCTTATTGATTATTGATGGCATTTGGCCAATCCTTCTAATCACGAAAGTTTTAAGCTTTAATGTTATTGTAGTTGAGTTTATTTTTAGTTGTTGTTCGTTTCTTTTTCTTAGTTTAGTTTTTAGTTAGAAGCTTGACAATAAGGTACTTAAATGTTTCATTAAACTTTCATATCATATCAATATTTTGTTTTTGTGTTTTCTTCTTTGCTTTTGTTTCAGTGGTAAGTTTTGTTTAGTTTTATACTTGTTATTTCTTTGTGTAAGTGTGTGTGTGTGTGTGTGTGTTTCGTAGGTACATACATTATTATTCGAAAACTGAAAATCACCTCAAAACTATTTTTCAAATGAACTGTTCACTGCTTTAGCTTTTGGTTTTGAAATTTTCGTTCAAGTCATAGAAATTTGTGGATTATTTTGGAAAGAATAATGAATAAATGTATTTTGAAATTAATTCTTTGTTAAGTCTAATCGAATCTATCTAAATGTACATTTATATATATGTATATAGATCGAAATTCAATACCAGCGAGCAGTTCATTTGGCAAACATTTTTTAACTAACTTCTTTAGTTATGAATTTCTACTTAACAAGAAGTGTTGTTGTTATTGTAGTTGCTATTCATTTATTAATTTCTTTTGTTTGTATATATATACACACATATTTGGAAAGAAAATTGCGGGAAAAGGAAAATTTAACTATTTACACATATATGTATTTTAAAAAAAAGTTTAAATATTTATTAAATTTTTTTTTTTTTTGTTTTTTTTTGCTTTTGGAAATCAAAGTCAACATTTATATAGCACAAAGGTATGTATGTATGTATGTATGTTTTTTATGTATGTATTTGTGATTCACATAAGCCCATATAAAAAGTATAAAATTGTATTTTTGTTTTTTTTTTGGCTTTTTTTTTCCCTTTTGCTTTTGTGTTTTTTTTTTTTTATTTATCATCATAATTTTTCATTTTTTTTTTGTGTTGTTTTTTTTTTTTGTTGTAAGTTTTTAACTTTACTTTCGATTTATCAAAAATTACAAATGTTCATATAAAAATAGATATACAATATAAAAAAAAAAGAATAAAGTCAAATAGTAATACATATACATAGCATTTACATATACATATAGACATATATATATATATATACGAAAGTTAAGAACTAACAAAAAAAATTAAAGGTATACGAAATAATAATAGTAATAATAACAAGATTAATAAGTGACTAATGAACAAAATTATAGAAAAGTGTCTATTTTGTAACTTGCATACCCTTTTCCCTTTTTTTTTTTTTTTTTTTTGTTTCGTTTTCGATTTTCTCCAATGTGATATTCCGATTCGACCAATTTAGGTTCCAACTAAGTTATAGAAGATGTATATCTAAATTAAATTTAACGATATCACGAATCGGAATTATGAGTAGACATTTTCACTATATAGATAACAATGGGAAGAGATTTGAAGACAATTGACATTTGCCTTCCGTCTCTCTCTCTCTCTCGCGCCAGATTAGAAAAACAATGAGTAAATCAGACCAATATCTTAAGCTAAATTCATCTAAGTTAATTTTAGTCAAAGCCTTTACAAATATATCTATTTACATATACATACATATATCTATATGTACATATATATGTATGTATGTATATACATATATGTATTGGCGGCGGGCATGCAAGTTTAAGTTACTTAATTTGTTTATGTTTTTCGAAATTGTTTCTTGATATCAAAAATGAGCTTATCTCTTAAGAACTAATTAAAAACTTAATGTCCAAAGTTATCCAATGTTACTAATAGATTTTATATATATATATATATATTTTTTTTTTTTAATTTTAATATGTATAACAATTAAGAACAATTAGTTGAGAAGGTCTAGGCATGATGAAGATGATGATGATATCTTTCTAACTAGACTTTCAATTCTTCAATCAATTCTTGCCTACTATATATATATATATATATTTTTGTTTTCTGGTAATATTCTTGTTTTTTGTTAAAAGATTGGATTGCTGATCCAACGGCATCATCGAGACACATATAAAGTAGATAGATATTGAATACGACTTTTTCTCTCGTTTTCTGTTTTTATTTGTATGTTTTTTTTTTTTTTTATTGCTTCATTTGGAAGAATTTCTGTCAACCTTTCTTGCAGTTTAACCCATTCGTCTTCTCTGTGGTCGAGATGTCTTCTTTCGGAAGCTTTCTTGGCTAATTTATATACATATATGTTTGTATATATAGAACTTTTTACCCTTAAGACCTATTGTTAAGGGCACAAAGAAGGCTAGAATAGAAGACAGCATAGAAACAAAGGGTAGGCAGTGTGAAAGAAGGAAGAAATACGAGATCCTGGGTCACACACAAGCACACAAACACACATACATATGTATGTATGCTCCTGCTTCTTCTTCTTCTCGTTCTGTTTAAAAAGACTTTCGACTAAAGGATTTCCAATTTAATAACAAAATAAATATTGTATTGTGTATAGCTACCCCAATGTATATACTGAGTATATATATATATATATGCAAATGTATATATATATATACATTTACATATATATATATATACACATTTATATATACACATACACACATACACATACTCATATATATATATATATAAATATGAATATCTATACATATCTACACACACACACATACATATTTATTTCTATATACATATGTATGTATATATGTATATATATATCTATAGGTATATTATATATAAATATATATATATATGCTCCGCCACCATCCACATGCAAACAGATAACCCAGTTGATTCCCCGAGAATCGGCTATACATATGAACGATGTGGGGGCTGCATTTCAATCTGATGTAAAAAATAGAATATTGTATCATTATATCATCTGGTTGATTGTATTGCCTCTAATGCTTCTATGCATTTGTTTTTAAAGTTTTTTTTTTTTTTTGTGGTTTTGTTTTTGTGTTTTTATACTTTCCAGCAATTCCTTGATTTCATTTCATTTTTTTTTTTTCAGTTTTTTTTTTCTGGAGCCTTTTTTAAGTTTGTTTCATCCATTATTTTGGTTTTGATGTCTTGGAATTTCGCATGGAAAAACAGGAGAATTAATTCTAATGAAACGAAAACGATTTAACAATGGGATCAATGGGTTGCCTAGTTGGCCACCAACAGCTGCTGATATGACGATCCAGTGCCATAGAATGAATTGATGCCGTCAATTAGTTTGCTATTAGCTGATGTAGTTGAAGATTCTTGTTCTTGTTGTTGCTGCTGCTGCTGTTGTTGTTGTTGTTGCTGCTGCTGCTGCTGCTGCGATTGATGGCCATTGCCATTACCAGAAGAAGCCGAAACCCCAATGGGTGTGGCAATGGGACTAGATTCGTTGGATGAGTCACCACCCATAGATGTGACAACAATTTGGCCAGATTCATTGGCTGCGGCGGCAGCAGCAGCAGCGGCGGCGGCTGCAGCGGCAGCGGCAGCCATCATCACCTCCTGTTCGATGGCCACGGCGACACCATTGGGTCCAACAACAATATTATTACAATCCGTATCGACAAGTCCGTAGCAATTGTCGCCACCGCTATTCGTTTGTTGTTCGTTTTGTTGCTGTTGCTGTTGTTGTTGCTGCTGTTGTTGCTGCTGCTGCTGTTGTTGTTGCTGCTGCTGCTGCTGTTGTTGTTGTTGTTGCTGCTGTTGCTGTTGGAGCAGGCCGCTGGCAGCGGCAGCAGCAGCAGCATTATTAGCGAAATAGCATGGTTCTAAATAAGTACTGAACTTGGCGTTATTTGCAAACAATCCCAGACCGGCAGCGGCAGCGGCGGCGGCGGCGGCTTCTGCCTGAAAATGAGCATCGAAAAGTGGCGAACGTTGCTGCTGTTGTTGTTGTTGCTGCTGTTGTTGTTGCTGCTGCTGTTGAACACTAGCAGCATTAAATTGTGGATACAATTGTCCCATCGTTGGGCCATAATAGAATTGATCTGCCGCTGCAGCAGCTGCAGCCCCGGCAGCAGCAGCTGCGGCTGCAGCAGCCGCCACCAGAGGATTGGGCGACAAGGAACGGGCCGGTGAGACGGCTGCATTGGCAGCTTCCAAGGCGCCATATGCGGACGCCGCCGACGATGAGGATATATGTCCATGTCCATGGAGCTGCTGCTGTTGGATGGCGCGCTGTTTAATGTAATTGGAGAACTCAGTAGGCGACATGCGATAAGCGCTGCTGCAATACAAAAACAAAACAAATCATATACAAACATGTATATCTTATCATACACACACACACACACACACACACATCGAGTACACCGCGAGTTAATGTGATGGTTCTTCACTTACTTATTGGTACGCTTCGAAGTGGTCTTCAATTTGGTACTACCAAATTTGGTTTGAGCAAATGTTGCTGTCGTGAAAGTCAATGGGGCCTGAGCGGCAGCACGCTGCAAAAGGCGGCGGTGGCAGCAGATGAACTGGCTCCAGAGCCACCACTCGCTGCACTTGCATTCAGATTGGGATTTGGATTTGGACTGCCCTTCTGATAAGTTGGCGATGCCGATGATGCGGCCGAATGTGGCGAGGAAACAGCTGCAGAGCCGCCCATCGATTGATTTGACATTGGTAATGGCAAAGATTTCGGACTCAAGCTCAATTGGTTCATTGTTGTATTGACCGCATCGATGGGACGAAAACATTGCGCCTCCGGATTAAAAGTCTTGGTAACTTCACGATCCGCTGAATGGCTGTCCTCTTGGTTATCATTGTTTTCTGTATACAAAATCTGAAAGGGGGGGGAGAAGTACTTTCAGTTGTTGTGTTTCGCCCTAACATCCTCTTATATTTACCTTTACAGCGCCCTTTTCACCAATGCGAAATGACACCTCACCGGGATCTACCCATACTGAAAGCTCACTCGGCAGATTCTCTAATATATCACTGATTGGTACTCCACTTTCACGAGCAGCACGTTCTAGCACTGAATCAATTGGATCCCCAGTTTTGAGGCATCGATAAGCCGAACCCTAAAACGATAGAAAATTTGAAATTAGTTTCGGCTAGAAACAAAAACAAGATGAACAGGTGTTTCACCTTAAATGGTTTGTCTGGATACCAATGTCCTCGGAATTTGTCACGCAGAGCCTTTTCCAACTCTTCGCCAAATATATTGACACGCCTTCGTGGCAATTTATTATAGAGATAGGAAATGACGAAATTCAAAGCCACTTGAATTTCAATATGCATTTTGGTAGCCCTATTTGTTTAGATCCTCTTCCTTCCTGCTAGGCTCTCTCTCTCCTCTCTTGCGGTAAGGGTCTCTGTTTGGCTCGTTCTCTCTTAATCTCTTATGGAACTTGCGGTCAGATCGCGAAGTTGTTCGATGGCAAGAGTGCCTCTGCCTTGACGGTTTTGTTTGGATCAGTGACTATTGATTGGCTCGTAACATTCGTCCTTAAGATTTGCTCCGTGTTGTTGTTGTTGATGTGTTGTGTATTTTTGTTTTGACTGTTGTTTGATTGATCATTCGCACATCGAAAGTTAATTTAGAAATCTATGGATTTGTGATGTTGCTTAGTTGTTATTTGTTTTTTTTTGGTTTCGGCATCAGTTTCGGCATTGGAATCAATTTTTAGGTTTTCTTTTGATTTTTGGTCTGGTTTGGGTTTCTGTTTCTATATTTCCAAATACAATAGCAGTTACTTTTAGTTAATTGGTTGCCTGTGAGTTTAATGATGGTTTTTTCATATATACATACGTGGTTTTTGTATTGTTTCTTTTGTTTTAGTTTTTGTTTTTATTTTTGTTATCCAGTAGTAGTATGTAAAAGTTTCTCGTTTTCGAATAAGAAGCGTCTTGTTTTGTTTTGTAGTCTGAAATCAAATGAGTTTCGATTCTGTTTCTGTTCCCCTTCCAGTTTTAGTTTTGTCTGTCATAATAAGCATGGTTATCTAGATTAAGTTACTACAAATTTTTTGACGTTTTTTTTTTCTTTCTTGTGTGTTGTTTGGCTTGGATGTTTTCCAGTATTTACAATCGAGATACATTAAAGTGCATGGCTTTCTCTTTTCTTTTCTTTTCTTTTTTTGTGTTTGAATTTATTATAATATTTTATCTGTTATTTGGGATACAATTTGATTTGGCGTCTTTACCTATAAAATAAAGAGAACAGAGAGTAAAATGGATTAGGCAAATGGAATAAAAAATACAAATATAATGATTTTTTTCAATCTCTTAGCCAAGTTAAGTGCTGAGAGCCTTGTATTTTTCACAACTATGTGTAAATAGCAACTAATAAATTAAGGTTATTGCTTTTAGTATTAAACGGTTCAATGAGATTTAGTAAGTAATACTAACATTTAAGTGATTTTCAATAAATACTTTTACTCTGTTGATCATAAAAGATCATTTTGATTGCCTCTTTTGAGGTAGATTTCCTCTAACAATAGCCATTTTTTATCTGTCAAATTTCCAAATTCACCTACAATTATATGAAGTACACATTCTGGCTTTGCCTCACCTGTCATACATACAACATAAACACAATTCACAATACCACTAGACACAAACACAACACACAAAAGTAAAAAAATAAATAAAATTTAAAAAAAAATATACAAAAATTTAAAAAAAATCAAAAAAATATATATATAGATATCTAAAACACTATAGTAACCATGGCGGCGGCAAAAAGATCTCGAGATGCTGATGTGGCGAAACAGCGAAGAGCTTTATGTTTGCGATTCAAGAAACTGGTACGCAGTGTCATACTGAATCAGCAATGGCTTAGCGATTCCGAAGAGCAGGGCTTCTCGACGAATGTGAAACGAAAAGTAGCTCTCCTTCTGCGCCAGAAGCGTAAGAGTGGCATGCTAACTTTGGCAGTGAGTGCAACAATTGTGTCCCAAATCGATGTATGTGTGTATGTATTTGTGTATTTGCAGGAAAAGTCCCTTTTGCGTACACAGCCTTGGTCTCGGACCATCGATGAGCGTAAAAAGTTATGCCTGATTATAGCGAATTTAACTTGTTTCTCAAAAATACCACCGGTAGGTCACTGTGTGTGTGTGTGTGTGTGTGTGGGTGTGTGGGTGACATTTGGTTATTTGTTTATGTGTATAGTAATTCATGTCTCTCAGCAAAACATAGAAAATACGAGCTCGTATGGTGCCAGTTTTGAAATTCATGACAATTCATACAGATCGCGTAATCCTCAAGGAAGGTGACACGCCCATAACCGTTTATTTTATAATAACCGGTGAAGTGGAAATGAAAAAGCGCATCTACAATAAGGTAAATAAAGATTAAACAATACTTTGACCTCGAATTGAGATTTATGTGTTCTTTAGAAAACAAAAGAGGTCACATGGATATCAGAGGCCATATTTGGTCCTGGTGATTGCATTGGTGATGTTGAGAAGGTTGAAGATTGTGCTAGAATGTACACTTATGTGGCCATTTGTAAGATGTTTTTGTTTTTTTCCATAAAATTCACTGCGGTTTTTTGCTAAGAACTTTTTTTTTTTTTTGGTTTTACATGTAGCCAATTGTGAACTTTTGGCCATATTTGAGACTGATTACAATCGCATATTGGGCCCATTTATGACAAAGCAATGGAACGAGAAAAAGAAGGCATTGCGTTCGTTGGACTATTTTGAATTCTTTAATGAAAATCAGGCAAGAAATCATTTAATTGCATACAGCATAAATTCATTTATTCATTTATTATTCATCTTTTTTTTTAATTGTCTAGAGAATTCATGCCTGTAAGTTTGGGAATTTAGTGCAATATGAACCATTGGAAACAATATACTATGAGGATAAGGGTTCAGTTAGTTATGTCCATTTTATATTGAGCGGTGAATGCGTAATATTGCAGTGTCTCAATATGTTGGTCAGTCCTATTTGGCAGCCACGATTACTACATGATAACTCTATGATAACTCTGATTCTCTAGGCTAATATAAAGAATGGCCGTGTTGGCTACGAGTTAGTTGATCTTCATAATGGTGAATCGGTTATGTTTCCAGAGTCTGAGAAAAGTTCTAGAGTTGGAAAATTGTCGTCGGTTTTGTCGCGTCATCAGCCAGGAGCAGATACTCAAGAATTCGATGTTCAGGATATTTTGGCTTCATCATCGGAGGATAATGAAACTAAAAATAATAAAGCGGTATGAAATGCTCAATAATATTTCATAGTGAAATTTCAATCCTATTATCCTCTTATCAGTTGCGTAAAATGACGCTTGACGAAATCGAGGCATACTGCGGAATTGGCAAAACGCTGGAGGCTATTAAAAAGCTCAGGAAACACAAAACTTTTAAGGTTTTGAAACATTATCGGCCAAAGCTACCAAAGCATACAAAACATCGTAGATTCTATGTCGAAGATGTGGAAGAGGAGTACGACGACGAATTTGATATGATGAATGATGACTACTATGAATATATTGAAGAAGAGTACTCCGATGATATTGATGAAGACCTGAAAGTGGAATCACAACACAAAATTAAGGCACACAGCACATTTTCAATGGGAAAAAGTCGCAGTGCACTATTAAATCGTAAATTATCTGCAATGAATGTGGATGGCGAGAATAGTGAAAGTGAATCAGAAATATTTACTGTCAGTAATAGCGAATCATCGGAAGCATCTAGTGTACAAAATATTCAAGAATGTCATAAGCCACCAAGTGTAAGTAGAGCTATGTAAATAATAAACTAAAATGTTCTTCTTCTATTTATTGTTTATCCTAGCAACGTACTGAAACACATTTCATTGATGTCGGCTCACTCACATATGGAGGAATCTTCGGTTTGGGTGAGAAAATGGAGCATCGTGTGATAATGTCACGCACTGTCGTCCAATGTTTGCTATTGCCACGCTTTTGGTTAATGGAACCCCAACAAAATCCTGGCCATGTATGGCCACTGCGCCGTTTCTATTTTGAATGCAATGTACCAACACGTGGCGAGTTATTTGCCAATTATCTGAAGACAAGGCGTTGGAATGATTTCAGGCATAATTATGTACAGAGTTGTCTTAGTCCTAGTGCAGCCATGGGCAATACCAAAGAAGAGGATATACCCATTATATCTCGCATTGTTGAAACCAGTGATGATTAGGCCAAAACCAACAAAACAAAAGACAAATATGTGTGTGTGTAAACGAACATTTCGTCACGTAAAATGTGAATAAAGAAAGTTAACAAAAATTCTCAGCTTAGCCTAGAGGAAGTTCTCAAAAGGGAAAATGCAACATACATACATATGTATGTATGTATGTATGCATGCATGTGTTGCATACCTGAGCATGGATTTGTGTACGTCATTCCCTAGTTTCAGTAGTAGTATGCTGCACCTACATAAAATGTCATCATTGAATATAGGTTAACAGGCAAAGAGACAGACATGGAGACAGGAAGAGAAAGAGTGGGAGGAGAATGTGTGTGTGTGTGAGAAGAGAGGGAAAGCAAAGCCATCGTAAGTGTAACTGTAACTGGAGCAAAGCGAAGCTTTCTCTCATTCCAGTCGTCGTTCTCACTTTTGCTCGCTCTCTAGCTCTCTCTGGTTCTTGTATTGCGTATGCGCAATGACATATTAACGACCCGAGAGAACAGTCTCACATACACACACATAGTTATGTTGCACATTTATCTGCAACAGCTCGTCCTCTATGTGTTTGTGTATGTGAACGTGCAGCCAGGGCACAGTGACAAAGCCAAAACATACCACAAATACATATCCACATACCTATGTATGTATGTATGTATGTATACATATGTATGTCTGCTTGTATATGTTTTGGTGTGGGTGAGCGTAAATGTGCATGGATTGGATTTTGAATGCCCCACATTGAAGGCCACGCATATATTTTAGGACCCTAACAGAAGCCATGACGTTACGTGAATGAATATACATACATATATGTTTGTATGTATGTATGTTCATATGTACATATATACTTGGTGCATTTTAAATGCCTACATACATACATATATTTCATAATTTCAAAAGATTTTGTCAACGTTATGTGTAATTACATCAACCACTACAAGAATGTGCAGTGTATGCATTTTATAAAGCTTACAAGGAATGCAATTATATATATCTAATCTAGAATCTAGAATCCATTTTTAACCTGTAGCATATCATCAAAATAAGCACATTTAGGCTTATTTCCACAGTAAATACAAATCCTATGTAGACTAGAAAATGTTTTTTGGGGTCATTAATGCTACATTTCAATTATCGATTGTGAAATTGACAAAGAAATAGATACAAGTATTTGTATGTGTGTATGTTAATGTATGTCTTTTTGATACGCTTGCAATTCGTTGTGGAATGGCTTGCACTTTGCCCTTGACATTTGTGCAAGCAATTAGCTAAAACTAAAAGACTTCTTATACAAGTCCTAATACAGATTCCTTTTCTGTTGAATGCTGCTTTTTATAGTCTCAGCTTTATATAGTTTACTTGGCGTATCTTGAGATCTGGTGGAAATAGTAGCAGAAGCAGCTGTGGTGTGCAGATGTAACTGTGTTGTGAACTTGAAAAAGCTCAATTTTCACTTTTATGCTTTTTGTGTGCTATGTACGTACATACATATGTATGTACTTGCTTACATCCTATCTATATATAGGTATGTACACACCACTATACATATATGCATATATAAGTATATATGTACATATACATATATAAAGACGACACAGCACAGCAGACCAATCTTTAAGCATTCGTTAGGACACACTCGTATGTAGGTAAAAAAAAGCACAGCTCCTCTAGCAGAGGGATAAGCTATAACTAGCCAACGAAACGCCGTAATTGGAGTTTATTTATATACGCCCACACACACACACACACAAACACACACATACACAAATGCGAAAGCAAAGTTTAGGTCGCAACCAGCGCGTCACATATAAATCAACCTTTAAAAACGCTTGGCCCAGATTTTATTGATTTTTCGTGCGTAGAGTGCAACAGTGCGAAAGAGAAAGCAAGCTTAAGACACCGAGAAAGAACGAAAAAGATATAGAGAGAGATAGCAGCTGAGCCATGAAATGTTGTTGATTTTGCTTTTTTGGTTGTTTACGTCCATCGAATATGAAAATTCCCAGTTTTTGGGTACACTTCATGGGCTAGGATGGCGTATACGTAACATTGATCATAAACTATAGCATACTTTTCTGCTCAACTGCAGTAGCATGAAATTCCAGCATGATCAGTTAAGTTGTAAGAGAAGTTTTTTATGTAAATTATTTGAAAGAGACACGCGACCTTTAATTTTAGAACGATAATCAAAGTATTTATATATAAACTTTAACTGCATTGGCAATGTAATGTAGAGCCAACAACTCATTGTCTTTCTTTTTTTGCCAGGTATTTCTGATAATGGAGGTGTTCGTTGAGAAGCTCCCAACACAAAATATCGATTTAAGTAACAAACTGAAAGTAAGGGCATTTGTGATACGCTCTATCAGTCATTCAGCCTTCAATTTGTTTGTTTGTAGATAATTAGAGACGTGCGAATATTGAATGAAAAAAAAAGAAGAAAAAAAAAACAACGAAAACACACAAAACTACAAAAACAACCCGGTTAAACAGAAAACTTTTGTGTCAATTTGCTTTTATATTTTTTCTTATTTTTCCATAACTAGAGCAACGAGCACGATCGATCAATCGAAGTACACATTGTAAATGTGGGTAGACAAAACAATTTTTTTTTTTTTTTTTTCGACATTTATCCATTGATTGTTTAATTTCCGATTCTGTATTTGATTTGATTTTGTTTTCGTTTTGATTATTAAATTTCCCAGTTTTTACTTTGTTAATTCTTTTTTTTATCTACGACGAATAGAATTTGTTTGTTACATCACTGAATTGTTGTTCTTTTTTCTTTGGTTTTAAGTTTGTTGTTTTTTTTTTTTTGTTTTTGAATATGCTTTTTTTATTTTTGCTGTCAGCTGACGATGTGTAAACGTAAAAGAGGGAGGTGATTACATAAAATCATCGAGTAAGCGAGAGAGTAAAAGAGAGAAAAACTATAGCTGCTTTTTGTAGTATGGCTATGTGCGTATGTGTGTGTGTGTGTGTGTTTTTGTGTGGGAAAGGAAGGCACTTGATTTTGTTTTCAATTCGCGCACTAACATTTTATTTGTCTCACAACAAAAAACACAAGAAAAAAAAAACAAGAAATTAAACTAGAAATTTCTTGCCAAGCATTGCATAATTATTATGTATTTTAGGTTATTTTCCTTTTTGAGCATATCTTAGCAAGTGCACATAAAAACGACTTGTATATATGTATGCACCTATATATATATATATACATATACATGTGTACATTATATACATATATGCTTGTACATTAAAAAGATGTTTGTACATACAAATGAATATACCGTACACTTTATATTACAAGATCACACAAAAACCACGAAACAACTTGTACTTGAATGTCAGCAGCCAACAATATCCACTGACTAGAACAGAAAGCGTACGGTACTCAAACACATGCACGCACATAGACATTGTTTGAGAGAGCAGCAGCAGCAGCAGCAGCAAAAGCGAGAGCTTCAGAGAGAGAGAGAGAGAGAGGTACGAAGTGAGAGACAGAGGCAGACAATGAGCTTCCAACACCTTGTGCACTCCCCCACAAACTTTTTTTTGTTCTCTTTTGGCTGGCAAAACAACACAAAACAGCTGACCGACCGTCTGTATGTGTATGCATGTGTGTGTGCTATTGACATTTTCCTCATCACTGAATATTCTGCAGCCCGCTACACTCTTTTTGCATACATACATACATACATATGTATGTACACTCAACACACACATTCTCTAAAAGACCCCCCGAAAAAATAAGTAAAAAACACGCAAATTTCACTCAATTCTTGTCTTTCCTTTGTTATAAATAAAAAAAATCGATTTGGTATTATTAGTTTCTTGTTTGTAGATTAAATAGGCTTTTCCAGTATCCTAAATATTATCAAAAGCTTTACACACACTTTGCTACAAGAAATTGAATTCAAGAGTCTTTGGAAATGGTTTAAGCATTAGGATCCATTTGGCAAGATCTTCGTTATTTTTGTCCACACTAATTAATTAAAAAAACTGGTGGTGTACAAACAAGTGAACGTTTCAGCACTTCGATTCAATGTGATCGATTCCATTATTAATCACTATTTTAATTTTAGTCGGTTTGTTTTTTGCTTTGGGAATGCAGAAGTTGTTCTAAATAAAAGAATTTAAAAAAAAAAAAACAGCCATACATATAAAAGTCGAGACGTAATAAAGAGTTGTGGGCTTTTACGTCACATATCCGAGCACATGATTTCGTATTTTTTTTGGCGTTATTATCTACTTTAATATACGAAAATTGAAATGACAAATAAGGTTGTATGTACATACATACATATGTACATATGTATTTAGGTATATTACCTATTAATAAATGGGTTGTCTTCGACGTCATATAATTGAGTATATTATGTACAGCGAGTTATGTAGAAAAGTACATACATATATACGTATCCATGTACATACATACATTTGTAAGTAATTATCAGCTGTCAGCTGAGCACAAGTTGTGATCCCAACAAACAGTGAGAGAGAGAGAGTGTTGAGAAAGAGCTGAGATGCTGCTGCTACTACACCAATATTGTTGTTGTTGATGTTGAATTTGTGTCGGGCCAAAAGCTACACTGTATAGAGAACACAACCAACTAAGGGGATGTACATACATATGTATGTATGTATCTGTGTGGTTTAACAGCTGGTGGAGCATTCACACACACACACACACACACACACACACACACAATAGCCGAAAGCAAGCAAAGTGGAGCACCACTGCCCTACTGACGCTAGATAACGAAAATGGAAATGGAACAACATTCGGCTCGGACTTTTTTATCTTTATTTTATGTACCAAGTAGTTCTCGTAGTTCTGTAAATTTTTCTAACACTCTGTTCTCGATGTACATATGTAGTTGTATTTTTTTCTTTTTTGTAATCACAACTATTATTATCAATTGATTTCAATTTTGTTATATACCATGAGTGGGGGCGTGTTGTATAATTGAATTGATTTTATCTATCGGTGTGAACTTGTATTTTTTTTTTTTTAAATTAAATTCTATTTGGTTTGCTTTTATTTTAGTTTTCTTTTTTTGTTTTAATTTTCTTTTAACACCTCCGTTACTTAATTGATGCGCGCGCGTGCAAACGTGTATAAACGTCTATAGGTCTTGAAATCGTTGTAGTAACTGAAACTGTCGACTGACTTTGACGTGCGAACAACACAACTGAAATACACACACAAATGAACGACCATCCCCAACTTCTATACCAGACCCCCAAACCACTCACCAACCCACCCACACACACACACACACACATCTAGATACGAACGCACACAACAGCCGTAATTGCATTCGCCACAAGTTCGCTCTCGTTTACTCTTCCACTGCCCCCATCTCTTTTTTTTTGAGCCCCTCTCTGTTGTGTACTCTCTTGATGCTAGGCGATTGCTAAATATATATTATCATAAAGATATTCCGGCAAAGCTTTTTTTACGTACTGCGTGAGAATATATGTAGGTATGTATGTATGTACAGAGAAGCTTCAAAAAAGAAACACAAAAGAGAGCTAAACTAACGTCAGTTGCATTTTTTAATTTCCGTTACAACAGCGAAACATTGTAAAACATGAGACTAATACTTATTTCGATTAAGTGCTGTTACAGCAGATTGTGAGACAAAACCCCGAAAAATAAATTCCTATTTTAATTAATTGATTGCTGAAAATATAAGACTAAAACACCTTAGACTTTTTTCACAAGCAAAATATCCAAATTAATACGCACATTTAACAGAAATAATGGTTGTTCTTTCAATTGAACTGATCTCTTATATTTTATTATTATTTATTTATATACGGACAAACGGGTCTCCATATCCGAAACGTCACCGCTGCATTCTTGAGCCCACTTGACAGGCTCCCCGAAGAGCTGTGATTCTTCGATTTCAATCAGAGCGACCATTTGATTGGGTTTCGATGCACATGCAGGAGGTGCCGCAGTCAGGCCGCTGGCATGCCTATTGTTGAGGCTTTCATAAAGTTTAGGTGGCGGATCACCTGGCCATTGGCTGCTGGTGGTCCGCTTGATTTGTGAAAGAAAAATGGAACAGCTCCAGCAGATCCTGGCGGTTGCATTATTTGAGGCCCATCATAGAGGGTCCAGCTTGCGGCGAGCCACCACAGCAGAAGAATCTAGGATTGACTTTCTCTTCAGCAGTGAAAGACTGATGATGCTGTTGTTGTTGCTGTGATTGGTCCGTGTCAGGCATCTTCTTGACTGGTGCCCACATCGGCTGGCAAATCCCCACCATTGCGAACGAAGTGGCTCGACTGCCGCCGATTGCAAAGTGCTGCTGGTGGCTGGTGGCGACAAAGTCGGTATGGCAAGCAATTGCCATCACCTGAAACTGGAGCCCCACCCGATTGGGCTTTTGGTGGTGGCACAATTGGATGTTGAAATTCCTCATGGATGGCCAATGGGGACTACTTGGCCATCTGATGCCGTCGTGTCCTGGACAGGAGCACATGTGGCCACCTGTCGCTGATGACGTTCTCGGTCTTGAGCTTCCTGAGCGGCGGCAAGTGGTTGCAATTGCAATTCCCCATCTTCTCGCAGTTTCCAGAAGAAAGTCACCTTTCATCGACTGGAGATAAAACAACTTTAAATGAAATTTAAAAAAAGTGCACAAATTCAAATTCGATTTTCGATTGGTTTTGTTTCGATAATGTTGATTAACCGATAAATTTTGCTCCGAAATGTCGATTAATCAAAAGGTATCGATTCCAATTTCGATACTTGAGTAATTTATCGAATATATAGTCGGCTTGTATTTAGCGTCTTGACAGCTCTAGTTTAACATTATCAACTTGACAACCCTAATTCACACATTCTCAATTTTGCGGCTTTGCAGCGTTTTTTCTTTCTTTTTGTGAATAAATTCAAAGTATACAGCATCAGCATGTCGGAAGAAAAAAAAGTAAGTAAAGTAGCAACAAAAGCATATAGAATGGAATAGAGGCTGGCCAAAATGTTAAACAACGAGAAAACAAGAGCATGTGGATGGATGATGCCGGCCAGCGGCAGCCACCACGCTCACATATACAAGCGCGCACACACACGAATGTAAATGATATACAGTTAGATGGCATGGCGGCGGCATCTATTTTGGCGTTTACCAAGAATTCGACTTACAAATTTTTTTGCATTTGTTTTTTTCTTGTTTTTCTTGCAGACTGAAACTGAACACATCAATCTGAAGGTCCTGGGACAGGATAATGCAGTAGTTCAATTCAAAATCAAGAAGCATACTCCATTGCGCAAACTAATGAATGCTTATTGCGATCGCGCTGTAAGTTCTTAATTCTGCCAGCTTACCTTGATATGATTATAACTATGTTTCATACTCTTAAACCTCTTCACAGGGCCTTTCCATGCAAGTGGTGCGATTCCGTTTTGATGGACAACCAATCAATGAGAATGACACGCCCACCTCGCTCGAAATGGAGGAAGGCGACACAATTGAAGTGTACCAGCAGCAGACCGGTGGCATGGGCAAACCCTTCTGAGCTTTTGCAACTCCCACCGCTATAACTTCAACTAAATTTTAAATCTTAGAGTTAATTCAAAGTCTAAAATATATTCCCAATAACTGTAAACATTTGTTGGCTTTGGAATTTTCTTTTCGGGTGGGGAAAAGAAATCGAACATTCTATGACGAGATGAAACGATAAAGCCTGATACATAAAGAAGTCTCAGGGTTGGAATAATTCTAATGATTACTACTCGTGTGTTTTATTTTGTAGAAAAATGCAAATTAGCCATTCAGCTTTAATCCACTAATATTTATATCATTAGGCTGGAAATCTTGCTCTTGATCAACAACAAAATTAAATTTAAATGGGCTTCCTCCTGTCGTATCCGATGAAAAGTTAATTTGAGCGGTTTCCTTTGGTGTCACGGATTCAGGCGCGGAGGATGATGAATTATTTTCACAGGGATGGGAAAAGTTGAATCGAAAATCTTTGCCAGTTGTAAGTAATGCTGATCTCTTCACAAAACTAGACTTTTTGCTAGTTGCGTCTGTTGATGCTGCTGATGGTTCGGTGAATTTAATTTGTTTGGCAGCTACATAAAAGTAAAAGAGACAGAGTTAGTTACAAAAGTACTGACAAGGAAATTTTCCTATGTCATGCATTAACTCTAACTCTAATTTGCCTTATCTCAAATGCAATGAAATTAATCTCACCTAGTCCCATTTTTTTCTCTTCTTGTTGCATTTTAGCCCGATAATCGCCCATGGATAGCTTCATCACCTGCCTTTTTTTAATAAGCGGTGCAGTTTGACTGGTTAATATCTTTAAGTTTTTGGCCGTATCCTCAGCTTGAGAATGATAAAGATAAATACATAGTTTGATAATTTTAATAATCACAGAGTTTACAAAACGAATACGCACCAACTTTTTGACTCAGTTTTCCGCTTTCAAGAGCCGCCTGGAGCTGGTGAACACACCAGCACAATTCTACTTCGAATTGTATGTTACTGTCACCATCGAATCCTGCATCATTTGCTGTTGGTGGTGTTGTTGGCTTCTTAAGAGCACCGCTAATTGGTGGCGGTTTGTTTATAGATTTTGGCGTCTTCCTACGATGCATATTCTCACAGTTTAGTTAAAATTTGTAAGCAAAATGTGCTTTCTACGGCAATAACAACAATTGGAATGGGGTTGCCACCAGCACAATGATACACAACCGTTGTTGCCAGATGTCACATTTTGGACACAGCTGACTAAAAACCACGCGGGCTCTTTTAAATTACATTTTGTATTTGTCATTTAATAAATTTTAGAAAATAAGGTAATTGAAAAATAGTTCAGTGAATTTTAATATTATATTCATAAGTTTACAAAAAATTAACAAGTCTGATCTACAAAAATCAAGATCTAGACCTTTATATTAATTGGTTTTCAGTTTATTTTCAAATATTCCAATTTATCAACAAAAAAAAAATTTAAGACGCATTCATAATAAATATACATCTATACAAATTATAGAATAATACAATGTTTTCAATGGGCTTTTTATTTAAAATGCTTAAAATAGCGGCACTGCCTCGCTAGTGCTGCCGCCGTTTTGGCCAGCTTTGAGTGGTCGACCTCCACCATTACCATTTGATGAATAAATGGGTTTATGGGTCTTTTTTATGTTTCTTGGCGAGGGAAAGCTAAAAAGAAACACAAAACAAAAGAATTACTACTGCGGGCGGCGGCGTTTACTTTGTACTCACAGTTCCATTTCAGCTGTTGAGAAACTTTCCATGGCTGATTTCCAGGCATGGACATGCGGCAAAGTTTCCTTCTTAATATCGACATGGAATATGGCATTCAAGACATCCAAATCCCGTTTGGTTGGCTCTTTTCTACAAAAAAAAAAAAAAAAAAAAAAAAATATTAAGTTTGAATTGAAGAAATAAGAAGGGGAATTGTACCAACCCAAAGATAAACAGCTCATAGCGTGGTGTTGCCAACTCATCCAATTGGATCGAATGCCGTGGAGAGAGATTGCTGGGTGGCGTTAAATAGAGATCCTCTTGTTCATCATCACTGCTATTGATGCTGTCCGAAGCACTGCAGCGGCAATCGTACTGAAATAACAAATTTAATTATATGTAAAAAATTAAATTGTTTACACAGACACAAGTTTTCACTCACATAGAGCGTTCCATCATCATCATCATCGCTGTCTTCACCAGCAGCACCATTATCATCATCGTCATCATCATCACTGTTGTTGTTGGTGCTGCGCCAATCGGAGAAGCATGACTTTTTACCAGACGTCACAACAGCCATATTAGTCATTGAGCCAACACGTAAAGTGGCGGCCGTTTGACTCGTCAATGGTTGCGTCTGCATGTTGACTTGGGCCTGATTGTGCGCATGGTTTTTGGCCTGTGCTTGAGCAGCACGATACGATTCCGTACGTTTTCGTCGGCTTGTCTTGCGACTGAGATTCGCGTCCCAAATGCAGGCACAAGACTTTTCCGCCTCCCAGGCTGCCGAACATAAATCCTCTGTCTTTAGTGCATCGGGTGATACGGCTTCAGCAGTCGATACAGTTGTTTCAAGCATAGACCGCAATCCGGCGCACACACACTCCAAATGTTCACGACGTTCGCCGGCAAGTTTAAGTAATTTACGCAGCATTTGGAGCAATTGCAGGCACATGGCAACACTAACCTCCTGTGAGTGGGCTATATAGCTTGCCACCAAATGGGCAATGCGTGAATGCACTTTGCTAAAGTCGACGGTTAGGAAACGGCTATCATCCTTGAAGCTCACTATAAGTGATTTCAGTCTTTTAAGTTCCGATAAGAGTGTGTCATTAATGGACACCATGTTGCCTATATTATTGATGATGGTCTTGGTAATGCGTTTGGCGAACACTTGTAATGATTTCTCTACACAGGTGTACGGAGTCATCACCTGAGTAGTTGTCGTGATGGTGGTTTTATGGTTGTTGGTAATATTCGTCAGTGCGCCACTGGCTGCGGCGGCTGCTGTAGATGAAGACGACGACAATTCTTTATCCAGACCATCCGCCACTAAATCTAAATATTGATCCAATTGGGCGAAATTCCATAAATTCTGATCGGTTAATCTTTCTGATTGTGCTTGCTGCTGCTGCTGCAAGAGCAGCGTCTGTTGCTCCTGTTCGGATTTCTCAAGTAAATAGCTCTCTAGGCAATTAAGACCATCCGGCGTGGCAATATCAACAAATGAATCCAAAAAATCCCAGTATTCCCGCCATTCTAATTGTTCGTGATGTGCCAATTGTCGCCCCACTACTTCCAGTCCCTTTTCAATGTCGGAATTTTTAATATGACGCTCGAGAAAGCTATCATTCCAAGTGTCATCTAAGCCATTTCTTGGCGATGAAATGTCCATCATCGAATAGCTGTGTAAATCGCCTGCAATTGGTGATTGGTCGCAATCCTGATTATTGCGATAGACCTCAAACAGATCTCGTTTCATCTGTCTTAACGGTGTGGCTGGCAAATCCAATAAACGACGTTTTCCAGCCAACATCTTTAGGCAATTATTGTTATTATTATTCTCGATGCAGAGAGATGGCGATGAAGGCGAGGATTCCTGTGCATCTATTGAATTCTCGACAAGCAACTTGGGACTGAAGAGCACACGCCTGCTAGGAAGATTGGGACTACCATTGCCATTGCCATAGTGTGAGCTCCTGTTGAAAATAGATTTATTTGGCGTTGTCTTCACCGGTGAATCGTAAGGCGAATGAGGCGTAGCAGTTAACGGCGATATCGTGTTATTGCTAATACGCGGTGGTGTCTTCCAACGGCGATAGAAATTGTATGCCGTGTCTCGTGGCATCGGACCAGCCACAGCGCTTATGGCCAGATCCACACTAAGTCGTTCGTTCTCCTCACATTTCGACTGTAATAACTGCAAGTCAAAAATAAAAAAAGCTCGTATATTTAATGGGCAAAAGATCAGGTGTTCCTATACTTACAGGTTGTTCGTGGGGCGTATACGGTTGACCAACTTGAGGTGGAAGCTCATTGCCCGCGGCCCGTAATACAGGCACATAATAGGGATCAGATAGCAGAACTTGCAGTTTCCTAACTATCTCCGGTCCAGCATTTGGTGCACGATAACAAATTATCTGAAACATCAAATAGTTTAATAGTGAATGGTCTTAACATATTAATTTATTATATTTACTCACATCTTTTGGATATTTGCCCTCAATGTTGGCTAAGGATTTGCATTGTGGATACGATATAAGGACTTCAACCATGGCCACATGACCATTTTTTACAGCAAAATGCAATGGCGTCTCGCCCCGTCCTTTATCTGGCATGTTCAAATAGTAATCCAATATATTATCATTCAAAGCCGCACACATTTCGCCACTGCCTTTTTTGCCGACAAACAGTTGGGTAAACTCACGATCGGCAAGAATTTTAAGTAACAGCTCCGCAACACGAGCCTGATTGGTTTGTGCACAAATGTGCATGGCATTATAACGATATCCCTCCTTAAGGCTTGTCGGTGTATCACCATTGCTAATGATATAGCGTGGATTCTCCCAGACAATGCGTTTCACGCGAGAGACATTGCCGACCTCGATTAATTTGCGGAACTCGACTAGCTCCTGTTTGGTGGGTGCACGGAATGCTTGACGCTCAGCGTTAATAGAAGACAACGCCGACGAGGAAGAGGAGGAGGAGGAGGGGACTGTTGCTGTTGTTGTTGACGATGATGATGATGATGTTGTTGCTGCTGAAGACGTGGATAGAGATCCTGCTGACTCCTGTCTGCTCATGGTGATGCTATTATTATTATTGTTATTTATATTATTATGATGGTTGGCAGTAGACGATTGGTTTGAAAAATTTGCTAGCAAAGAGCAAATGGAGGAGAGGGGCGAACCGGCGTTCCCAGCATTGCTTCCACTAGTTGGGGATGAGCTATACGACGACCAATTGGCGGTCGCACCGCCATTGCTGCCATCTGTAGAGTTATTGCCTCCGGCGGCACCCCTCAGGTGGTTATTACTCGGCGAATGTGGGTTAGTCTCTGTGTAAATACATATTGGGAAGGCAAATTTGTCTCGATAATTGTCAATTAATTATTCAACAAAATACTTACTGCTAGCCGACTTGTTGTTGGATGACGACGATTTTCCGAAACGCTTCAATGATTCGATGCTTTCGAAACCGAATTGTACATAGCTTTCCGCCTGCTCACGATTTGGAAATTCTCGCAATCTTCCCTCTTTATAGATGCGCAGCACATCCAGTGCCTTGGATTTTTCCATGAAGATGAGCCAAAGCGGCGAGTCCGCTATGCAGAAGCCAAATGAAAGAAAACACAGAAATAAGTAAGTTAAGACAAATTACTTGACGTTATTGGTCACGCCACGCAAAAACTGGGGAAATCACAGACCAGCCAAGAAACTTGTGAAGCAAAACAAAACCAAAGAGGAGAAAATGCGGGCCGCGTGGGGGCAAGGCATGATCAACTGCGTCTGACGTATTTCTTGGCACAATGCCGGGGCCCAAGTGGCTGTGTTTTATAGGGGGTATTATCAGAGAGGAATTAACTCAATTAACTACATATATAGGAACCAGGAAGCAACTGAATATCAAAATGATTAGCATCATCGATATCAACATGACGGATTGCAATTGATAAGTGTTTCGTTTGTTTATTTTGGGCAATAAGGTCTAAATGGTCAAGCATCACTCTAAACAAGCTGACAAAAAGCGCGTTTTCCAATGCTCCTGGGGCCTTCCAAATACATTTGTACACTTATCCAAATAGTGTGTGTAAACAACTTAAAATTGATTTGCTTAGAAATGTCAAATATTTTGCTGTTGACATCCCAGGCCCATGGCATATATAAATATGAATCCGCCGGGGTGGCGATCGAATTGCGTATCTTTAGAGGTCTTTGTACTTTTTGCGTATGCCTTGGCATATTATAAATAAACATTCAAAAAAAAATTATGTGTGTCGACCAGCAGGCAAAATAAATAAATAAGTAGAGTAAACGGAGAGAGATGTACAGAGAGAGAGAGAAAGAGAGAGAATAAACAATCGAAGGAGATAGAGGCAGCAGTGTCAGGTCAAGGTTCTGGACAAAAGAACTTAATAATTCTTACACACCCACTCACACACTGACACACGCACACACACACATAGGTTATATTGTAATTCCTTACGTGGATATTCGGGATCCTCGTATTTGTAATCGTTGGTAGTATCATTTGACCCAGTAGCCGTCGAACCCGTTGCCGATGTTCCTGCTCCTGCCATCACCTCTGGAGATGTTCGTATATTGATAGCCGCGATAGATCCTGCACACTTGGCTGCTGTGCCCTCAAAGCCATCCTTCGATGGCGGAATGTAGACGCCAAAGAACGACATCTTTGGCTGGATGAGAAGAGTATGAATGCTGCTGCTTGCTGGCGTTTCCACAAAACATGTCAGACGGCAGATCGATCCCGTGGCACCAACAAATGATGGCACGCAAAAGAGCGAGATGGAAAAAGAACATAATGGCGAATTAAACAGTTAGTTTTTTTTTTTAATCTTTATTGCTACCGCCTTCGGTTTCCTCTTCCCCCCCTAAATGACGCGATTGCCAAATTTCGCAAAAAAATGGCGTCGTTTGGTTAGCGACTTACCGATTTGTTATTTTAAATGAATTTCAGCGGTTTATGTGACATTCTCTAGTTTCCACCGATGCTTTTTTCTCAAATTCAAATAGACTTCGTTTCCAATTGTTTTAGTTTTACCTTTTTATGTGAAAACAAAATTTAAACAAAAAAGGAATTCTTAAACAGACATTTCTAAAGGGGCTGTTTGTTTTTGTGAAATGTTTTCCAGTGTTGCGTACTGCAAGACTTTGTGGGTTGTCGACACTTAATAGTCCTAAGGGTGCGAGTAATAGTGCTAAGGGTGCGAGTAATAGTAACAGAGCCAACATCTGTCATTCCTCTGGTAATTAACAATTAACATTTTCATAACAGACTCAATTTTGAGACCGCAAAAGACGACGCATGAATTAAAACTAAATCTAATTTAGGTGAATTTCAACTTATTGTGGTAAATAGTGACAACAGCAAAGAGGATCGGAGCATCTGGGTGAGCAGCACCATCGCCATGTCAGATTCACATCGAGAGCGGGGTGACCGCGGCTCTGGTCCGCTGCCAAATCGATGGCTTTACTGTCCACGCAAGAGCGACACAATCATTTCGGAACGCTTCCTTGCCTTCAAGACGCCTCTGAATCAATCCTTTCAGGACAAAATGCCCATAGAGTGCACCTTTCGGCCTGAGATGCTTTTTGATTATTGCAAGACACTAAAGGTAAAACCAAACATTTTCTGAAGATGTCTAATTTCGTTTCCTAATTTCTGCTTTCTCTGCCATTTCCTCTACCCATGGCGTTCATTTTGCACTGCACTCTATTCAGCTCAAACTGGGTCTCTGGGTGGATTTGACCAACACGAAACGCTTCTATGATCGCTCCATAGTGGAGGAGCGTGGCGCCCAATATATTAAGCTTCAGTGTCGTGGTCATGGCGAGACTCCGTCGCCAGAGCAGACGCACAGCTTCATTGAAATTGTTGATAATTTCATCAATGAGCGACCATTCGATGTAATTGCTGTCCACTGTACGCATGGGTTCAATCGCACAGGATTCTTGATTGTCTCCTACATGGTGGAGCGCCTCGATTGCTCGGTGGAGGCGGCTTTGGCTGTTTTTGCTAATGCTCGCCCACCAGGCATCTACAAGCAAGATTACATTAATGAGTTATTTCGACGCTATGATGATGAAGAGGATGCTCCAGCAGCACCGGAGCAACCCAACTGGTGTCTGGAATACGATGATAGCAATGGCAATGGCAACGGCCATCATGACCATACCGAGCACAACAATAAAAGGCGCCATCATGACGATGCCTCCACATCCTCAGCGGGTGGAGAAGAAGATGCCGGCGAGGATGACGATCAGGGCGAAGGTGAGGCTAGTGGTTCATCTGGTCCAGCTGGTGGGAGTAAAAAGAAACGACGCCGCGAGATGGTCATTAAGAATGCCCAGTTTATGGAAGGCGTTCCCGGCGTTACACATTTCACGGATCAGTCCCGCTTAACTGAGCTTCAGCGTAAGGTGCAGGACTGGTGCCATTGGGAAAGGAGTGGATTCCCTGGATCACAGCCAGTATCCATGGATAGACACAATATCAGAAGGCTTGGCGAGATTCCCTATCGTGTGTCATGGAAAGCCGATGGTACACGCTACATGATGCTCATAGATGGTCGGGACGAAGTATATTTCTTTGATCGCAATCACTCCTGTTTCAAGGTGGATAATGTCACATTTGTGAATGGCAAAAACCTAACTGAGCATCTAGAAGGAACGCTTCTTGATGGGGTAAGTCTAAAATTTGCCGCAATACAAAGAACTCAACATAATAAAACCTAAAATTCTTGTATTTCTGCTTGTGCTGCCGACGCTAGGAGATGGTGTTAGATAAGATTGGCAAAATGGTGACACCTCGTTATCTGGTATACGACATTGTTCGCCTCTCCAATCGCGATGTTCGCGAAGAGCCATTCTATCCCAATCGGCTCAAATACATAGAGGATGATGTGATTAGTCCTCGCATTTTGGGCATGAAGCAAGGCATTATTAATCAGCGTCTGCAATCGTTTAGTGTGCGCAGCAAAGGATTTTGGGATATCTGGACGTCTGGTAGTCTATTGGGAGAAAAATTCTCACGTACATTAGCCCATGAGCCCGATGGACTGATCTTCCAGCCGTCGATGCAGCCCTATACAGCTGGCGTTTGCTCCGATGTCTTCAAATGGAAACCACATGAGCTCAATTCGGTGGACTTTCGCCTAAAGATCATAACCGAAAGCGGCGAGGGGTGAGGCGATAATGAATGATATGACTTATATATATATAACAAAAACAAAAAAAAAACATTTGAAGAATGCCAATACCAAATCCTTCCTGCTTCGCAGGTTGCTCACCAAAAAAGTGGGCTTCCTCTATGTGGGCGGTCACGATGCAGCATTCGGCCGCATGCAGAAGCTAACCCAGGAGATACGCGAACTGGACAACAGGATTGTTGAGTGCACAATGAATCAGTATGGCAACTGGGAATTTCTTCGCGAGCGCACAGACAAGAAGCTACCCAACAGCTATAATACGGCAGTTGGTGAGTACATATGAAAATCATCTAACAGTTTTGATGTTTAATAATCTTTTTCTCTATCGTCTCTCCGTTTTTAGCCGTTGTGGAGAGCATCAGGAATCCGATAACCAAGGAAAATCTATTAAACTATATAGCCAATTATGGATTTCGCGACGCCATGATGCCGCCGCCACATCAAGGCCAACAGCGAAGGCCTCAGCACTAACTAAAACCTACATCTACTCCTAATCCTCCTCTCACTCTGTTATTGTAACCAATTCCTATCTTGATCCTGCATTACCTTTACCTCTTTTTGTCCTGCATCTCTTTTTCTATATTTGGACCGACCAACCCACATCTACATCATCCAGAACAGACAAACAACTCTAGGAATATTAAAATATTAATAAAAAAAATAAGCCCAATAATGTAATTATGACTGGAATTCATCTTAGATTTAAAAATGACATAAATGTCTGATGTCTAGTCAGGAATCTTTTATATAATGTTCTCCTTATCGTCCTTCTTCATTATGTTACTGTATAATTCGTCTAGCTAATACTTAAGACTGCATATCTTAACGAATAAGGCTGCCATTATGGCGTAACAATTCTTCATCCATTTGTCCCATGTAAAGTAGAGCAACCAGGGCTGCGCCCTGTTCTGCTTGTTTTTTGTTCTTCTCCCAGAAAGTGCTGCTGAAACGTTGGCCATCAAATAGACAAATGGCTCGAAAGAGTTTATCACATTGTTTCGTCTCATAGGCTGGTGGGGATTTAGACAAACGACCGGCGTGAACATAAAGGCGGGTTTTTGGTAATTCCATGTCTGCAATAGATTAAAGAGGTTAAGAGGACCAATTCGAAGACAACAAACATGGCACTATAACTTACCGCTCTGATATGTAGAACGCAGAAAGGCCACATGGCGACAAATGAGACCAGCAAGGCGATCTTTTTCCTCCTCCTCTTCTATTTCTTGTTGCAACTTTTGCCTTTTGGCTGGCTGGACTTCAGCACGTCCCACATTGCCCTGCTCCTTTAGTTCTAGTTGGCGACGGCGGCAATAATCGCCTAGTTGCCAAATCTCACAGATTTGCTGCAAAGTCTGACATTGAAGAAATTGTTTGCCACGAGGCGTCTCTTGAAGCTCACGTAGTATGCTCTGCACACAATATTTGGCGTTGTGAGGCGCATTGTCATAGTCCACACAGAGTCGCAGATATTTTGTGATTATTTCATCCATGGGCAGCAGACCCTCTCGACGAAATATACTAACATTAAGCTGGGCAGCACGTGCCACCATTACGCTTGCAGCACCACATTCCAACTGGAATTTACGCAAATCGTCATAACAATGCATGTGACGGGAGCCGCCATTGGCTATTACAGGAATGGTAACGGATTGTGCCACCTGCCGCAAGACGTCAGGATGCGGCTGATGTTGTGGCCGTTCATCGCGTGTGCGGGCATGAATGCCAATCGCTGCAATGCCAGTGGCAGCTAGTTTTTGCACCAGGGCGATTGTGTCATCCACGTCTGGCAAAATGCGTATTTTGCAGGTGACAGGTATCTCCAGGTTTGAGCATAAGGTCGACAATATATGGGCTGCCTTGTCGGGTTCGGCCAATAGAGCGGCACCCATGCCACCTTTTATGGAAAATTCCTTTGGGCACCCCATATTTATGTCCAAGCCAGATATATCCCGCTGTAGCAGCTTGCCGACAGCTAAGGCGCGTTCCGCATCACTGGTGCCCATCTGCAAGACCAACTGAGATGTCTCCTGGGCACAAGTGCGAAACACGATTGTCCCGTCCGATGGATCCACATAGTCTACAGTTCCCAATGCATCTGAAGAAAAATACGGTAAATTAGCTATTGGGACATTTATCCGACCTTTACTTACGATTCGGTCTCCGTATGCTCTTAATAAGCTTTAGATCAATCAACTCCTCAGTGTAGACAATATCCGCTCCCATTTCCAGGGCAAGTAGGCGCATCGGCAGCGTCCCAACCCGCACCATGGGTGCCAGTATTAGTTTGTTACTATATTCCAATCTTTGACGTGTTCGCATTTTATTGATCCACCACCAGTTGGATGCCGCCTTTGTCCACAAACGTTGGAGCATGAAAGCAATAATAATGTAAATTCGACAATGTGATTGCAATCAGCTGTTGGTTGGAGCGTTTCCAGTGTGGCCATATTTTTTAAACCATATTTTGTATACATACACTCTATTTGCATACTCTAGAAACGCATTCGCATGCGGTGTATTAGTTTAATTGAGAAATCAGGGTGAATTAATTAAATGGACTCTGTTTTTTTTTGTTATGTATTCTGTTCTATAATTATTAACATTAATTAACATTAACATTGTTGAATGTTAAACTGGAAATTAAATTAATTACTACTTAAGTTATGATGGGGGTATATAGGGTATTTGTGAATCGTAGTACAAAATTCAAAGGTGAAATTTTTTTGTTTAGTTTTCGTTTTGTTATCAAAATTAATAAGTAAATTTAGGTGCATAACGCAAAAAAAAGAACAACCACAACAAAGAAGAGGCGGAAGCAAAAAAGAAATCAGCAACTTGGTCAAAAGGAGAATTTGTTAAACTCAAAAACTGGCCCACCTCCAACAAGAATAGAACAGAAATCATTCTCATTCTCCACCCCCCGCCACCGTTCAAAGAGTTTAGTGTCGCGCCAATATTAGCGTAAACAAAGTGAAGAAGAACATCAGAAGTACGAGCGCAATTGGTAGCAGGAGGAGGAGAAGGAGAAGGATTACGATATATGTACTAATTGGATTAACATTTTGCAAACAACTGCGGGTGAGGCCTAAGCCTGACAAAGCAACATCATCGACATCGACCAAGACCAAGACGACAGCAACGTGACCATTAGTTTTAACATTAACCTTGGCCCAAGCAGAATCAATCAGAAACGGGACACGCAAACGCAGTTAGAGTGGCTCAGGCACTGGCATTGCAAAGAAGAGGACCAACGACTCTGGCTCGGTTATGCCCAACGGTCGGTACAGTGGCCCTGGTACGTGTCAGCAGAAGTGCGGCAACATTACGCATCTTTATCGATCTCCAACGATACGCTGAGACTGACCTACGGTCTCGGCTTTGTGGCGGAGGCCGAGGAGGAGGAGCCGGTAACGGAGAGGGAGTCGAAGGAGACACAACTCAGTTTGGCTATAACAATGTCTATGCTGGCCTATGCAGAATCAGCCACCAGCTCATCGAGCGACACCGAACCGGATGCCCAAGTCGATTTTACCACCATGCTGGTGCAACGTCAACGAGGTTGTGAAAGTGGCAGCAAGCTGCATACCACCGATGCCGACCAGGAGCAACAGGATCAGGATCAGGGCTATTATCTTGAACAGTATGTGCTTGGAGTACTTGACTTCAGCTCACAGTATGGCATCGACTATAGCATCTCATATACGGCATCAAATGTGATTGGCAGGCCGACAAAATTTCCCGCCTATGGCGATTACCCGGAAACCTTTACCATGGTGAGTTCGTTCAAAAAAATGGTCATATCTTGCTTTGAATAAAATCGGGTTTTTAATCCATTAGCGCACATATGGCGACTGGTGGCAAAGAGCGCCATCGGCGACGCGTGATATTCAGCCCCAAAATATGCCTCCAATCGAAACCCATGACTATATAGGTAATTCCCATTAACTCCTTATTTCCAACGTTTACTTGAAGGAATTTTTTTTTCCAGTTGTCTATTTTGAGGAGTTTGTGGTACCCACCGAAGTGGCCATTTTCGAGACCTTTAATCCTGGAGCCGTGGTACGCATTTGGGCCTACAGT
The DNA here is from genome assembly GCF_018151085.1 of Drosophila tropicalis. NCBI lineage: Eukaryota > Metazoa > Arthropoda > Insecta > Diptera > Drosophilidae > Drosophila > Drosophila tropicalis. Next base: position 3,606,758 of record NW_027172602.1, on the reverse strand, counting down.
ATGACGAAACATTGGCACTGCCTTTGGGAGGCAACAGCCAAAGATCTCAAGTATATCAGCCACGACTCACGGCGCTTTGCTCCGCCACTAAAGAAGACCTCGATCATAACCAAGTGAGTGGTAAAGGAAAATTCTCTCATTTTGTATACACCACAATTTTTCTTCCCCTTTACATTCATCCAAAGAACACTCCGGATTGAGTTCAATCATAGTAATCTAAATTACTATACGGAAATCGATGCCATCATGCTCTGTGGACGCACCGTCTCCCATCGGCGCATTCAAAATCTGTTAGGCAAGGCCCGAACCCATCCGCAAACACAGATATCACTGGCAGCTTCAGCTCTAGGATCATCTTCGGCAACATTAGCTGTTGGTCAAGGACCAATTAGCTGTAAACTTCGATCACTTAAATTCCAACCCATTCACTGTAGCGATAATAATGCTGCTGATCCTGTAACTGGGGCGTGTAAAAAATTCATCAACGATTTCATCAACAATGATCTCAGTCAATTTTTATTGGACAATCGCTTGGCTGGCGAAATGGTGGAGCAGCAGAAACAACAACAACAGCTGCAGGAGATGCAACTGGCGCCGGCCAATGTTCATGCTCAGGCTTCCGCTCGCCGCATCTGTTTAACCGATTTGCCATTTGAAATATTGTTGAAGATACTTAGCTATTTGGATTTGAAATCATTGTTTCGTGTAGGTCAGGTGTCACGTATATTCTATGATATATCCACACATGCGTTGCTATATGTTGAGATTAACCTGAAGCCCTATTGGCAATTGGCCAACTCGGAATTACTATGCACACTGGCACGTCGGGCTACAATTCTACGCAAATTGGATTTGTCTTGGTGCGGGGGTTTTGGTGATGTCTCACCCACCGAGTTCAAAAAGTGAGTGTGGTGTTATCTAACTCTCTGTCTCTCTCTTTTTTACCTGCATAATATATTTGACAGATTTCTTACCCAGCGTGGCGATAATCTCACCCACCTGCGGCTAAACTCATGCAAATTTCTCAATGCCAGCTGCATTGAGACCGTGGGCATTGTCTGTGATAACTTAAATGGTAACCAATTAATCAATTTTTTGTACATATGTATGTTAAAACCATGTGACTTGATCACAATAAACGCTCTCTCTATATTTTTATCCATGCCAGAATTGAGCCTACGCAATTGTGCCACCGATCCTCCACTATTAAATTTTTCTTGTTTGGCTAATCTCAAGAATTTGGAGCGACTTGATCTCTTTCAGACTGCCTTCGAGACTGAGCTTTTGCTGAGCATGCTTGAGGGCAATCGAAAGCTAAAGCATTTAAATCTGGGTAATCCTAATTTAAAACTTACTAAATAATCAAAATCATAAATAAATGGTTGGTTTTTGTGTGTGTGTGTGTGTGCGTGTCAGCTTTTTGTGGCGTATCGGTTAACATGGATAATGTGGCTGCCCATTTGGCCAACTATAATACGCAGCTTGTCTCCTTGGATATGTGGAAGGCTCATTTTCTAACAGCTCGTGGCTTGCAATCGCTCTCACATTGCCATCAGCTGGAGGAGCTGGATTTGGGCTGGTGTTTGCGTGAGGCCTCATTGGGCGATGGCTTGTATCAGCTGTTGGCTAATTGCCCAAAGCTAAGGAAACTCTTTCTCTCAGCAGTACGCGGCACAACCGAGCATGATCTTCGTCATATTGCTCAGCTGGGCAAAAACCTCGAGCAATTGGATTTAATGGGCATATTAAACATAACACACGAACGTGTCTACGAGTATGTTAACTCACTTTATTAATCAAGAGTTTTAAAAACTATATTTGACGTATTTTTTCTCTATTTAGTATTTTAATTCATTGCCCTAAACTTCAATTGCTGGATTTAAGTTTTTGCGAGAACATTATGGATCGAGATGTGGGTGATTTCTATCAATATACACATACCTACATACATATAATATATTTCATCTATATCTCACTTTTTTGTATATTTTGCTTACAGTTTGATATTCTGGCGGATTGGTCGCGTTTGTTTAAGGTCAATATCAAGAGTAGCCGCATCTATGATCCAAGATAATGAACAATGTTGAGAGGTAGTCTGACCTCGTAGCTATTGTATATATGTAGGTATATACAGATTTATGATGTCTTCTTTGTATTGATTATGTGTCTAGCAAAAATGTTACAAATAAAATTGTTATGAGATATATATTCTTATGTATATAAAAATTTCAAAAACGACAAATGTCTCTTTGCTATTCTAGGATAAAGATGTGTCCTGCTTGAATGAGTTACAGTACACAAAATAAAAGTTTTATTACACACGTTAATCCAAAGATTATTTTTATCTTTGTTTTCTTTTCTAATTATTATCGTTTTTTTTTTTTTTTGTTTTATTCAACTTTGGACAGTTTGTATATATATATAATTTTGTTCTTGTGGCTAATTAATAGTTCTTTAGTTATTCTTTTAAAGTTCTGAGGATAATTCATAGGTAAAACAGCACTTTGTAACGAAAAAGAAAAAAAAAACAATGTGCCGAAAGAAAACCTAAATACCTACTTAAAGACAATGGTCCATTTATTTTATATACTTTGCACCAAGGCAATGAAAAATTAGACTGAAATATGTAGATATATTCCTTTTAATGCTAACAGGAGATGCATTTAGTAACCAGCGTCTCAAGAGAAACAACATATTCTTTGAGCTAGCTTAGCCCATAAATGGCATGGCTCAGAAGGAATGCAAGTACATTTAATTTTTGATTTAATCGAGAATACCCGTTTACCCCTGAAAAAAGGTTAAAACAGACAAATTAATGTAATTACAAAAAAACTATAATATTAAAAAAAGAAAAATATTGGGTTTGCATTTTTTTCATAATCGAACTATTTTAAATGATTTATCTTAACTTGATGTTGCTGATTGTTTGATTAGGCAACTAATAAATAAATTAGGATATTTCTTTTGAAGTGCGTGTGTGGGTGTTTGTTTATGTATGTTACTCCTTATGATATCTTAAACTGGATTCCCCTCTTTGTGATCACAACCACAACTCTCCGCCGCATATTTCGAGTATCATCTTTTTACGGAAGTATTCCATATGCTCCTGGGAGAATGTCAGCTGCCTGTTTCGGGTTATATACTCGGCAAACATGCAACTAAAGACACCGCAATCACTGCCATTTGTCTGCTGTGGTACATTCGGCACATTCTCGATGAGAAAATCACTCGTATCGAAAGGTTGTTTGCGTTTATCCAGCGACTCATCACGCAGATACGACTCCAGTGCATTAAGCACTGTTTGATTGGGTTTGCCCATGGAATCATAATAGCGTATAGTTTTGTTCTTCATATGTATGATGGCCATGCACCAATGTACACCGCCCACATGGACTGGCACCGGAATGATATCCATACTAAATAGATCCACTTTGCGTGTCCAACGTTTCACTCCATTATGTCCGTTCTGCAATAGACGCGGCACAAAGAACGTATTCATAGCATAGACACTCGGCAGCTTGCCAGCCTTTCGTTGAGAGCGATCGGTAAGTAGATTCATGTAGAAATTGATAACCTCATCGTTAAGCCACATGGATCCAATTAGCGTGCGTATATCATTGCGGGTAATGTTCAAGCTGAATTTTGACACCAACACCTGTTGATGCACAATGGATACGATTAAATGTTTGAAAAGATTTATGCGTGGTGTGTGCTTCACCTGTTGCGGCGGTCCATGTATGAGCTCATTGTAACGTTTCTGCAGTTCATCAGTGATGGGCAGAAACTCGGGCTCTTTATCCTCTTCAGAAGCTATTTGAAACGCATCAATCACAAAGATTGGTTTATGGGTCATACGATACTTCGATAAATTCTCCCGCAATCCCTGTTCATAGGCACGACGTTCTTCTGTCGTCTTGGATGCCCTAAAAATATAACAAATATGAAGAGGGATGGTTTTGGAAGCTTTTGGATACCATTTTTCTGATTGTTACTCACGCCAACTGGGCCAATTCGCGACTATGAACACTTTCCTGCCGCTGACGAGCGCATTTCTGATTAAAGGATTCTTCGAAATCATCTTTAAAGAATATGCAATTTTGGAAACGCCGCTGCAGTGCCTCCGTCTGTTGCAACATGCTTGATGATGGCGATATTAGAGTTTTATTGCCAATTGAAGAACGGCTGGAGGATGGAAGATTATGTTATTGATCATTTAAATCATCAATCGTAGGAAATATATTGCTTACTCGGCTTTGGGCGTACATAGGGATTTACTTAAATCCCTTTCATCGTTTGAATCGTCATCTAGCTCAATGACACTATCGCCTATACCACCAGTTGCAGTTGATGTGGGAGCAGGAGCTGTGGTAAATTTCTTTGGCTTTGTCGTCATGTAGGAACCACTGACACTGCCAGGACTGCTGCTGCTACTGTTGCTAGAGCTGCTGCTGCTTACAGTGCCGGCGGAGCTGCTATTAATTGTGGAGGCATGACTGGTAGCACTTGTAGCGCTATTACAACGCATCAATGGAGGCGGTGGTGGTGTTGTAACCACACCCATGCCAATGGCCGTACCTTTGTCCAACAATTTGGCATACTGCTCGCGCTCAATGCTGCTGACGGTGGCCGATGATGTTGGATTGAGATGAAGACGTCCTGGCTTGCTTCTGTTTAACAACCGATACCATTCGAGACTGCTGCTGTTGTTGTGGGCCGCTTCCTGATTTACCGCCTTCGGGATTCGATGAAGCGGCGGCGGTGGCGGGAGCGTTGGAAGCCTTGGTTTGTGACGCGGTTGTGGTGGTGGTGGAGGCGGTGGAGCCGCCGGCGTTAGGGACTTTCGATGACTTAAATTTTGAATCAAACTGAGGTACTGCTCATGCTCGGAGCGCTGCTCTTCTTGCATAAGAAGAGTGTCGGTCATGCTAGATGCGGGACCTGTAATCGTCGTCTCCTGGGCGAGCGAATGAGAAGCATGTGGTACATGGCCATTTAAATTCATCTCTGGAAAGCCCTTGAAGCCACCATTAGACGACTCACCCAGACGCACTGCATCCGAGTATAGCATTTGGGGCCTTACTAACGATGATGGCGTCAACATTGGACAATTATCGCGATCCCTAGCATCCCGTCGACTCATCGATCTCCGCCCAGCGCCAAATATGTCATACATGGAGTTTTGATTGGGCATCTCATCATCATCATCGGAAAGATCAATTACCACTTTCGCTGGATTAAAGTTAGAGTTCCGGACACGCGTCTGTGTAACGTTTGGGGGATTAAAAATGGATCTACGTGTCATAGAAGTTGTTGTTAATGGATTATTGGCGGCATCCTGCTGATGGTGTGGATGGATCTGTGCCTGTAGCTGTGCTTGCGATTGTGGTGCATGTATCTGTGACTGATTTCTCCGTTGCATACGATCACGATGATGCTCGGCCATTGTATGGTTTGACATCGAGCTGTAATCCTCGGAAGCTTCATTCGTTATGAACTTAGGAAATGTGTTGTCGACGCGACGATATTTAAAATTCCCGCCGTCGTCCTGATTGCTATAAAAATATACGAAAAAAAGAGTAGTTTGATAATTGATAATCGTCCTGATTGCTATAAAAATATACGAAAAAAGAGAGAGTAGTTTGATAAGCAGAATGTTTTAGTCTGACGGATACTCGATACTCGACAAAAATCGATATTTCCCCAAAAAATATTAAGCAGCAGTATTTGAATATCTTATAAGTAGATATAAATTGAAAACGTTGTCAACTTCTTGACAGTGTGATATTCTTCATGCATAGGACAAACCCATACATAATTTTTTAGGAAATTTCATAAAGGTACTGAAAGAAAAAAGGAAAAACTGGCATCGACCAATTCGACTATACCCTCTGTAAAATGGATTTATTAAGGGTTTACATACCGGCGCTTTCGAGCAGACCCTTGATTAGCTAATGCTCCGTTTCCACTGCCGACGATGATGTTGTTGGCGGCACCTCTCGACTGCTGTTCGCTGTTTGGTGGAACAGCCGACTCTTTAGCGCCACTTTGCCAGCTGGTAAAGATGTGACGTAGTCTATTGAACAGATCTAATCCCATCTGACTGCCTTCTTGATTCTCACTATTCGTCGCTGTTCCAGCTGCTGTTATTGCTGCTGCTCTATTGATAGTAGCAGCCAGACCCTCAAACTCTCGATCAATTTCCACAAGCACTGTCCAAGTGTCACAAGTGGTCTGCGAAAATGCTCTAGCCACAATTCGTTTACGCACTTCGATCACTTTTTCGCGAAGCAGTAGAATTCCGTTAATATCTGATTCGATGCCGGATTGATGGGGATCGTTAAGAATATTAGAACAAATCTCACGAATCAATGTAAATGCTTTGCGTATGCAATTTAATAAAGGATCATTTGAGACATCTTGCTCTTGCTGCACTGCAGCCCTAGATCCATGGCAATTAATCAATGCTGGTGGAGGTGGAGTACGTGCGGATGGTAAACTGTATTCCCCAAATATGACGTTCGTATCCGTAAGTATGGCCTGATGCTGATGATGTTGATCTTCAAAGATGTCGGTGGTGGTTGTCGGCAATGGCCATCTCTGTTCTGCATTGGCAAACAGCAGGAAGTTATCCTCCAGCTGCTGCTGCTGGTGTTGATAGTGGCTTAGAACCTCTTGTTCAGGTTCAAACTGTGGCACAATATTGTTGATGACGGGTGGAAAAGTTGGCGCAGTTTCATTGGCCACAAAATCGAATGTATTCAATCCGAAGCCGTCGTCATCGACATGTAGCGACATACGTATTCAGCTGTCCGTCCAAAATGTGTCTCTACAAACACACAATATTTACAAAAAGATTGATATTTTATACAAATGAGGTTCAGGATCCAATATACATATGTAGCTGTTTGATAGTGTGTAAATTTAAAGCTATTTGAAAGATTTCGCCCTGCCGGCTCCAATTTAGGCATTTTGTTTCGATTCGATTCTCGCTAACGCTGCTGTTGTCGCCGCTGCCGCCGCCGCCGATACTTGTCGTTTGTTTCTTGACTTCCCGCTTCGCATGTTACTTCGAAGTAATACAGTAATTTCTGATGTTTTAAACATACTCCACTTACCCAATGATTCACAGTATAAAACACTATTAAAGCGTATTGTTTTTAACTGCTTGACACATTAAATATTATAATACCACATACAAAAATTGGAAAAGAAAAGATGAAATAGAATTGCCCCGAGAGTTGCCGGACTACTTAAGAGCTTCAATATATCTGGCAACCCTTTCTTTCAATGGCGTGCAAATTTTTTTAATCTAACAAAAATACCAAAAATACTAAAAATACCAAAACTAAATAATTTTGGGATATAGTGCCTATATGACATTAGGAGAAAAAACAGGATGACACTACACATTTATTGCAGGAAATTCATTTTCGTTGTACCTGATAAAAACAATAACTTACGTTACATGGGTAATTAATAAATATGTAAAATATTCGTAACAAGATTTTTTCATTATGTTAGTCATATGTCCCGCCATCAAAAATTGAAGTTTTTTGATGCATCTGGCAGCCTCACATTATTCCATAATAGCTATAAACTTATCGATAACTTTTTTAATTGTTTGCCAACACTTTTATTTCAGAGCTAACGTGTTTCCGGTCTTGCCCATTTTCTTTCTTTTTGACAACGTCCGTCATCGACGAAGGTACACAATTTGCTGCAGGCTGGTGAAAAAATTTCTAAATAACCAATTTATTCTTTAATATCTTACAGTTCATTTACGAATCAAGCATACAAAATGGTTGCAGTAAAGAAACAAAAGAAGGCTTTGGAGAGCACCAACAGCCGTTTGGCTTTGGTGATGAAATCCGGCAAATATTGCTTGGGCTACAAGCAAACCTTGAAGACCCTGCGCCAGGGCAAGGCCAAATTGGTGCTGATTGCCAGCAATACCCCCGCCTTGAGGTGAGAAAGATCAAATCAATTGTGAAAAGAATAGTGCAAATTGCTACTGAGAAGTAGATTTCCATTTTTCTAATCATATCCAAACATAACCTGTTGTTGTTTGTTGGAACCATATGGAGTCTGTCTGTAATGGCGGACTGAGAAATATGAGTTTCATATAATTAATATGGAAACTATGGAGTAGTCAATACGACGTGTATGTGAAAGAAATTCTCAGCCGTTCAAGCAGCAGAAGATAGAAGGGGCCTAGTGCTTCCTCCAATGGTTCCAGTTAATGACAGCCGCATGCTTGGGTAAGAAATTTGCATTTATTCTTTGATTTTATTCCTTTTTTTTTCCACCAAACTATGATGATATTCGTATTACCGAAGGCCATGACGAATCTATATTATTTTACTAGAGACTCTTTCTGATTGATTTCCATTTACAATATTTTAGTTCGCAATGACAATTATATTTATTTAACCTATTTTCGTTATTTTTTTTCAAATTTGTTAATGCAGGAAATCGGAGATTGAATACTACGCTATGTTGGCCAAGACTGAGGTTCAGCATTACACCGGCACCAACATTGAATTGGGTACCGCTTGCGGTAAATACTTCCGTGTGTGCACCATGTCCATTACCGATCCCGGAGATTCGGACATTATTCGTTCTCTGCCCGACAACTAAAGCGGAGTTCGTTATTGACGTCGTTTGTTTTTCATTTTTGTATAACATCTAAAAGAAAGCAAATGCTGAAATAAACAAAAAAAAAAAACAAAAAAACAAAAATTAAATTATTTATTCTTTCTTGAGACTTGTGTGCCATTCGATATTTAATCGATAACCGTAGAGCTCCATCCGTGCGATTATGTATAAGCATGCGCTTTGGCAGCACAGTGGGCCACATTTAAGAAACATGTTTGTTATGGAATATTATTGAAAATCATTACACAGAGATTCAGTATCTACACATACATTTGCTCATGTGAAGTTTGTAAGGCTATTTTCGTTTGTATAATCTTTATTGCATATTTCCAGTGTGTAAAATTTTTGTATTTATTTGTATAGAAACCCTTCTCAAAGTTTTGCAACAATATTTAATGCAAATGCCCTTCTATTCACGCTGCAAATTTACACACATTTTTCAATAGTACATGAACCACGGTGCTAGGTCACCCCAATCCAGGCATTGCCCCATCTCTAAGTAGATGATAATTTGAAAAAAAATTCGATTTGCTGCTTGAAGGAACAAAAACAAAAGTAAAAAAGATAAATAGAAAATGAGCTCCTCGGAGTATCTAAGCGGCTATCATATACCATTGTTAATTGGAGGATCAGCTCCACCTCCAGCATTGTCGCAGGGGGATCAAAGCAATCGCAGTGTCTCGTTGCCGCATCGATCGAAAGAGGAACCGTTGGATGCCGCGAAACGGTTCACAGCTCCGGGCAAACATGGAATGTACATAGATGTGGAAGTGGATGCACCACCACGTGCAAAGAAACAGAAGCCAAGCAACGGCATTGACTTAATCCCGATTACTACCACAATTAATAATGGCGACGGGGGCCCTGCGTCGTTAGTAATGTTTCCAGGACGCGACGAAAGTTATCCTGATGAGTTGAACAAACTGATTAAGCCACTGTCATGTAAGCTTTGCCAGACACAGATGACATCGATGAAGAGTGCCCGGGATCACTACGAATCTAAATCGCATGATCGTCATATTAGCGCTTGGTTGGCCAAAAACTATACAGAAATTGGCCTCCAGTTGCCGCCAATTAAACGTCTAATCAAGCAAGGGCCAATTGGTCCCAATGCCTTTCATTGTGATCTCTGCGATTTGGCACTGACATCGACGCCACATATGCGCCAACACTACGCCGGACGTAAACACAAACTGGTGGAGCAGAGGCGTTCGAAGCCATCGGGTGCTGGCTATTACACAAACGAAGGCAAATGGGTAAGGACTGGCAGTAAAGTAGGAGAGACTCCGCCGGACGGACGATTTGGCATCGGTGTTATGTTCATTGCCGAAGAGCAACAGCAACAACAACAGCCGCAGCAGACGGTACCTCAGCCAGCAGCAGCAGCAACAGCATCAGAGGATCAACCATTAATGGTTGTTGATCCATCTCATATACCCGTCTCGCCTGCAGCCTCTGGTGCATCACTCTATGATAGTCTTACCTGCGATATCTGTAAAATTAATGTAACTTCACCATCTCAAATGCAAATGCATTGCGAGGGCAGCAAACATCAGAAGAATCTTCGTATTGCCAATGGTAATCCATTGGCCATGGAGCAGCAGCCGCCACTTCCAGCACTTCCCGAATTATCACTTCTATCAGCTGCTAGCACCGAGAACTTCGATGTTGCTGATTTGTCCATGTATAGAACCCCATCTGGTTCATATTATTGCAAGCTATGCAATAAGTATATGAATCATGTGACCATTTTGCAGCAGCATCTCATTGGCAAGAAGCATATTAAAATGGTTAGACAACAGGCGACTGCTGCCCAGACGGAGAGTAGCGAAATTGCGGAATAAATAAGAAATAGAAACTATGTATAGAAGATATATAGAAACATACATATAAATACAATAATATGTATATGCCTAAAACCAACACAATTTCATTTACCTGTCCCTTCCCTTATGTAAGTACTTAAACAATATGCACTCTCAGTCAATCTCATTACTTTTAATTATAAGCATTAAATTAAAATTGTTAGTGTATATATACGCATATATAAATCAACTATAAAGAATTCAATTTTAATCCCTAACTTTAGCTCTAAGAAATTATAATTTGAGCCAATTTGTGACCTGTAACCAAATTTCAAATAGCTGATTTCAACTAATTAACCCATACATATATCTTAATAATTCTGAAATCGCAATAGATTAAGAGCAATCTATTTTCATAATGAAGATAAAATAAAAAAATACATACAAATGTTTGTGTATCCGTCAAGTTGTCGCTTATGCAACAGCTACCTACATATACATACATACATAGATACATGTATACCACAACTGTTTCTGGATTTTAGAATTATTATTATAGAAGCCAAAGGAATTCTTACCAATAAATGCAGATTTATTTTGCGCTTTATCTCGTAATTTTTCTTTTCATCTTTTGTTTTTTGATTTTCTTTTTTTTCTCGTTTTCAATTTTGTTAAATTCAAAGGTCATATATAGCTCAGAATAGGAAAAACAAATGCATTTTAGACTTAATACTAGGCAAAAAAAAAGAAAACATAGTTTGCATTATATACAAATTAGAATTTGAAAAAAAAAAAATGATTCAAAAACTATTTAACAAGGAACGGAAAAGGGGAACAACATTATCGTTATCATCATTGTTTACAGCATGAGACATGCAAGCATATGTATGTGTATATACTCGTATTATATATATATAAATATATATATGTGTGTGTGGGGGGGAGGGTTTGTTGTGTGTGTTTTTATTGTGTTGGCGAGAACTCAGTTGGGGCCAAAACACGACAATGCATGTCACGAATCAGGGGGGACAGTATAGGCGACACACTCATCCCAGCCAGGTGAACGCCAGGCGGCTTCTCTAGTCTCTTTGCGATCCTGCAGCGATTTGTAGCCTGCAAGAGATCCACATAAAATCATAGTATTCTCATGTACATAGAAGTGTTAATTAGTTTTACGTACACCAAATATGATGAACATTATATAGGCGACCAATTTGGGAGAAGAATCCAGCGAATGCCTCATTATTGTGCTTACGGAAGTTAATGGCACGCGCCCAATTGTTGCCCCATTCAATCATGGTGCCAGGTGTCAGTCGATATGAACTGTAAAATCAATATAATCAATCATTTGCATTCACTCTAATATTTAAATAGAATCTTACCGCATTTCGTAGATATTTTTGCCCGAACGACTAGCTATCTGAGGCCAATAACTGAAGGCCAACAGATATTGCAAATGCCGGGAACGTAGAAATTTCGAACGTTCATTCATTAAGCTAAGATATTCGGCATCATTCCATAGATCCTCTTTGGCCTGATCGATTTTCTCAAAGCCACCCGTATATTTCCATAAGTGTAAACACTGATCCATGTCGCCCACTTGAACGGTCCATGAGGCAACCAAATTGCACGAAAGATTTGCCTTTTTGTCATTAATTAAAGCCACCGTAGTTTTACTGCAATTATAACAAGCAAGTGAGAAAGAAGATTTTAAATAGGCTTTTAAATGTGTTGATTATGTGAGGGTTTTCAAAAAAGATTTGTCACTCACTAGTTATTCAGGTAGTTACTCATCGAATCAGGTCGCACATTATGCGTATGTAATGCATATATAATTTCCTTGTCGCTCAGCATGCGACTATGCGATTCCTTGGTTGGTTCAATTTTACGTACAAGCAATTTCGAAAACCATGAGTCCGAATCTTTGCAATTTGCCGTTGTTGAAATAGATCTGAAAAATGTGGCAAAAACAAAGAAAGTTACAATTATTTACCATAAAATTTGATTGAAACGAATACTCAGACATATAATTTAGTGAGTTTTTTCCAAGATCTATACTATTAAGTTTTCTTTTCATTCTTTGTACCTAAAGATGAGAATGCATTCATATTTTTCCGTATAGAAAAATATGTAAACTAAATGGACTTGGTCAAAGTTAAATATTGGTCATAATCTTAAGAATAATAAATATTAAAGGTTAAAATTTGTGAACTTCGATTTTGGGCAAACATATTCACCTATTTAGAGGGTGTTATCTCTTTTTATGTGCTCTTAAGATTAGAAAACAATAATCAGCCATAAAAAAAATGAATATCCAAATCTTATCTTTTTTACTATAAGTACAAAGGGAATGGATTGACTGAAAGTCATATACATATTTCACATTTGAAAAGATTATATTTTAATTAATATTAAACAAATATATTTCGAAAAGCAAAGATTTTAATTTCAATCTGTTTGAATTTGTTTCTGATTGAAAGAATCCCTATGTGCCTTGGTTGGACACATCTTGTTAGGGTATGTGCAAAAATCTGCACGTACATATATAGAGCACGAAGCACTTCGAGTATATGTTTTAACACACCTTATAGATACATTTGTTTGCCATTCGAAAAAGTAGACTATAGATGACACCAATGTACAGAAAATTATTATCTTACCGGACAGCGGGAGTCAGGTGTCCATTGCCATTGGCCACAGTTGACCAGATGTTGCGTAGTTTCAGCATTTTTCAACCAAATGCAATATGAACAATCCGGGGGAAAGATGAAAGCGAAACTGTTGAAGAGAGAATATGTGTACAATATAGGAACATATACATATATGTAAATACATAATAAGGTATGAATTTATTATTATTTATTTTATATATTGTTGGTTTTGTTTTTGCCCGTTAACTGTTATCATTTAGCAATTTGTTTTTGCATTGCCCTCGTGTACTTTAGTCAAGGTGAAGTCAGAGTCAGAGCGGCAAACAAGTGCGCCAACAACAACAACAGCAACAGAAACAGTTGCAACTGTGTGTGTGTCTGTGTAGGGGTCGTCCTCTATGCTCTTAAAAAAAATTTATCTGCGTCGATTGATTCTGGTTCAGCGCCACCCCCTGCTCATCGTTCGTTACACCCACGCAACATTCACATACACACACTGTGCCACAGAAGGAGAAAAAAATTGATATATGCTCTTACTTTTTGTTGTTTTGTAGGGTTTGTTATTCAAAAAATTTAAATAAAAGTTTTATAATTTAAATTAAATGTTAAATATTGAAAAAGGAAAATAAAAAACTCGGACAACGGCAAAAAACAATGGAATTTATTAAATGTTGCGAATTAGAGATGGGGCGAATGAAATTAATTTAAATCGATATACATAGTATCGTCTCTTATCACCGGCTGTCTATCGATATGTGAAAGTGTTGCCGGCTGTTATCGATGCCTGTTAAATTTCAAATTATATTTAGTGCGCTTTTTATATTTTCAATGTCAAAAGGCCACAACAGGCGATCCAAGTGTCGACATTCTCCAATGATTAAAACAATGTTAAAATACAGTTTTGATTTCGATTTTTCATTTTTGTTTTGTTTTTTTTTTCTCGAGTTTGTTATTTCCATATAATATACGATGTTCATAATAAAAGATTCTGACATGCGTGTTACAATTAAGAAAAATTATATTAAAGTACAATTTCATCCATTGTGGTTTTTAATGTTTGGCTTCAGTTCAACAATATAATCAATAATTTTGTTTGGTTAGATTACAATAATTAACTTATACATAATCAACATTATTGAGGTTAGGGTGTATAATTAAAAAGTTGCAAAAAACTTTACCAATTTGTACAATATTTACATAATTCTTGAACTCAGAAAAAAACCATAATGCTAAATAAGTTTTGTTAATTATTTTAAGAAACCCTTTTAATAACTGATACATATATCAGGATGTTGTATTTGTTAAGCTTCTTAACGAGAGGAGGATAAGTATGAAAGGAAAGTAAATTGATATATAAAATTTTGTATTAATTATATATGAATACTTAATTTTATTTTGTTGGACAAGTCGATCTTAGGAAATTTATCTGAAAGATTTTGTTTTATATATGTTTGTATGTATGTATGTATGTATGGTGTATATATGTATGTATGGTTGAGTCCAATTCCAATTCCTGATCTCAAACGTTTACGAACTTTGAATGAAGAAATCGATGAAAATTAGAAACTACAATGATGAGAAAGAGACACCAAGGCATAAGGAATTCATTGATTACGGATCTAGATGCCAAATTGTGTTGGACAGCAGCGGGTAATTCCCCTAGAAAAATAAAATAAATTCGATCATTACCAATTTTTACTACATTTATGTGTATGCATGTTATATTTACCTGTTAAAACTTGTACTTGAACAATTACCGTAAATAATCGTCCAAGGGAACATGAATAGTTTCCACTGTCGGCTAGTTTAGCATCTGGTATTGAAATTCGACAAGTCAACCATTTATCAGACATGCTGGTAATAAAAATGAATACATAAATAGAATCCAATCTCAATCTCAATGTGCATGTATCAGAATAAATTAATTACGTATATCGTTTATTGGTCAGTGCTTGCAGTGCTTCCTCATCCTTGGCCCATGTTATAAAATTATCCAAGTGCTTTTCAAACTCTTGACTAGACACCTTTTGTTGAGTCTGATCTCGATTGCCAAGATTATTAAGTTCAGTTTTAATATAGGCCATCATTGTGTCATTAATGGCCGATGATTTGAGTATATTGTAGCTTTCTTTTTGAAAAAAATTCCTTGATATTTGACACTGAAGATCAACTGTACTACCCGATTTATAATAACGATCGCCAACATCTCGTTCATGCTCATCAATAATACGCAGTGGTGGCTCTGTTAAACAATACATTAAGTGACTCTACTTGGCGTATGTGTAATGCAAATTGTCTTACCTAATATAGTGAGATTTGTAGTAAATACTCTCGGCGGATGCGTAGAAACCTGACACATATAGATGCCAGCATCTTCACGATGTGTTGGATTAATCAATAGACGCCAATTGTTTGGATATTGAAATTTGACCCGGATACGTGGATCGCCACTATACGTAACATTACCCACTGTAAGCAGGGATACTTTCTCTGTGGTGCGTCGAACCCACATAACCTGGAAGAGGAAGACAAAGGAAGAATACATATTAGTCCAGGTTTTGCATTTGCTTTTGTGTCATTGAAACCATTTTGAAAGGATGTGCTTAGCTCGTGTGTTCAAACCAACGTTCAACAAGCTACCAATACGATTACAATTCAAAGTTGTGGCAGATACATACAGCTTACAATTACGTGGAAAGGGGTTTATAGTGCGTATTGTGTCTGAAATATGATTGATAGCTGATATTCGATGTCATGTGATACGTCCTTTATTAGTGAAATCTATCCCTAGGCATAGATGTGCAAATTGCTTTAGCTTACAAAGTGCATAAGCTAAAGCTTCAAACTTACCGTCTTGTCTTTCAGCATTCCGACACGACAATTGAGAACTGCTTCGGTGAATAGATGGACAGCGGCCACTAGATTCTCACCGCCCGACAATGCCGATGATGCCGATGATGATGAGGATAAGGATGATGATGATGATGATGATGACGCCGTATTGTGGGGCTCCTCAAAAAATGGACCCCAGTGATGCTCATGATGATGTTTGCTGCGAAACGTTCGCGGACGTTCCGTATCATGGGTGGAGGAACCTAAAGTAAATACAACACAGATAGAACATTGTGTCGATTAAACTAATTGCATTTGGTTTCAAGTTCAACTTTAGTAGAACAATTTACTCTTCTCTATCTTTTTCAGTCTCCCACCCACTTTGACCACTTGACTTACCCCCAACGGTTGTCCAATGGTTTCGGGTGCGTGTGGAATCGATGGGTTGCTTGTTGGTGCTCCAAACACTTTTGGGCGTTGCCGCCGCCGTTGCTGCCGTTGCTGATGTTGCTGATGTTGTTTTTGCTGTTGTTGATAGCCCAGTTGGGCTGGTAATTAAATTTTTGATTGGCGTACTCGGGCTATAGCTAATCTCATTGCTCCTGCTGTCGACGGAGGGTATCGTTGTTTCTGCTGGCATCTGATGGTTATGGGATGCGTGAAGGGTTGGCTTCGCAGTGGATGCCGATGAAATCGTTTTAGTTGTATTTTGGTCATCAAAATATAAATTATTATTCTCAGTGCTGTTGCTTTTATTCGGTTGTACACTTGAAGCTGCTGTCGATGTGGTTATACCAATTGATGTTGGTCCGCCTGCCAAAAATTATATGCAAATTACAAACATATGTATATAAAAACTATCAACTAAATTTATTCGAATGTTAAACACTAAACACATTCTTGAGCACTTTTTCAACTGACAGAGAGATTAAGTTCTTGATTATTATGTTAATGCACAACTAAAGGTTTTTAAAATAACTAACTGAACACTGAAGTGTCTGCCTCGCGTAACTAAGCTATTTGGTTTTTTTCTTAGTCAGCTTAATCGATTTGTTTCCAAAGAACATACAATTTATCGCCTAATCAATATGTCTTCATATGTAATTGATTTGTTTTGCCATTTAGATGGATTCCATTTCACTAGTTTCATGAGCCATTAATAAAATTTGCCCACCAAGAATGCAATTTGTACATTTTCTTCTATTCAGATTACGCATACGACATGTTGTCCCCTATGTGTTGCCTATAATCCAAGTTCGTTTTAAAGATTTCTTTTTCAATCAATGTCGATTTGCTGTTTGCATTGAATTTCACATTTAATATTAAATACATTATTATGTAATGTGAGTAAATTTTATATCCATAACCCTGACAAAAGAACTAACTCATTAAATCATTAATTATTCCATTTAATAATTCATTTTAATGCATTTAACCAAACAACTCATAACAATTGCCTACAATATATTTAAAAAAAAACGAAACAAAAATGGGAGAACAACAGAAAACAAAACGCACAGTGGATAATATTAAAATATAATTCTCTCTAAAATCCATTTTTGTCATTTTGTATCATAAGATGAAAACTGTTTTTGGCATTCATAAATTTTCAATGCGTTTGCTTCTCACTAAAGTTAATCCGAAAATGAAAGTCATGTGTATATGTACATACATACATATGTATGCTCATTAAGGTGTCCCACTTAATTGATTTCAAAAAAAAAAAACACTATATCCTATCATCAAGGGAGAAAAAGCTCTTTTTAAATTCATACATTAAACTGCCTTTGATATGTATATATACCAATGGCAATCACTCATATTAGCTCTTTAGTGCACACATTGGCCAATTCAGTTTTGTGCAAATCGCTTGACCTCATTTAAGGCAAAGGGGACAGATGGATCGGACCGAATTGGATGAATAGATAGATCTCGGTGAGTCTTTTGTCCCTTCCTAAACTGGCAAACAACTCAAAGGAAAGAGAAACAAGTAATATTATATCTAAATTTGTAGGCACATCAGGAATGATTTTTGTCGATACTACTTTGCATTTAAATATTTAGAGAATTGATTTGTAAAAAGAAAAGAAAAAATGGTAGAAGAAAATGTCGCTTGTTATTAATTGAGATAATTTTGTACTTACACAAGACACAAGCAAATTGTGATCCAATTATGGAGATAACAGCAAATAGCCGTATTAGGCTCAGGCTTCTGAGGGGCAAATGAGGCAGCGGCACTGTTTGGCGTCCTTGAGACGTGTCTAATGCTGTTGCTGATGCTGATGATGTTGTTGATGTTGTTGTTGAGCTATATACTATTGAACGCCTCATCCTTTGCACGGAACGACGTGACTTTTTAATTCTGGTCGATAGAAATCAGAAACCTTCATTTTATTCCCACAAAACCAAAGAAGGATGTAAACCCAAACAAAACGCAGTCGACTGTGAGAGAGAGAGAGAAGGGAGAGAGAGAGATAAAGAGAGAATATGAGAAATGTTTGGTATGGTAAAGTAGTCTTCTTCGGTTTCTTTTTCTCTTCTCTCTTGTTTAGTTAAGTTTTCATTCTTTTTTTTGTCTCTGGAAAATACAAAACGGAAAAGCAAAGTTAAGTAAAAGGGAAATTTTAATTTTCTACAAACAACACAAAAATTTTTTGATGGCCTCAACTAAATCTATCTCTTTTGCTTTCCCCCTCCCTTTGCTGCTGCTGCTGCTAGTGTCTTTTTTGTCTATCTCTGTCACACTTCTGAGTCTTAAAGAGTTTTGAGCTGGCCTGGTCTGAGTAAGTTGCCTTGCGGCATCATCATGGTAGTTTATGGTGCTATCTGCTGAGTTTTTTTGTTTTCTTTTCTTGTTGTTGTTGTTCTTTCAAATACCCTTTCCCAAAGTTACACTATAATTTGGCACTCATTGAGAATTGGGATGAGAAAAAAGATTGATCCAAATCTTTTCACATAAACTAAAATCTTAATGTTTTGTTTAATTCGAATCTGAAGTCAGCATTATAAACTCATTTCATTTATTTAGGGTATAGAAAGTACGTTGCTTGTGAAAATTATTTGTGTACTCTTTTTTTTTTTTACTTTTATTCTATGCTTTGTTTTCTTTCTTGGCTTTGTTTTTGTGGGCGTTGCTGCTCTTTGCCTTGCCTTGACATAATCACCGTAATAAATATTATATTAGTCTACGTACATATACACATACATATATATATAAATATATATATATACATTGTATATATTGTATGATTCTTCTTTCACTTTTTGTTACTGATTATTTTTTGCTTCCTTTTTTATTCTCTCTGTTTGACTGTTTGTTTGTTTACTTGCCGTTTTATCTGGTTCTGATTTTGTTATGCCAGTTAAAAATAATTAAACGTTATATTACAAAAAAAAAAAAAAAAAAAAAAATACCAAAGAACAACGAGATTAAAGTTGGACATCTCTTCAGATGCATATGTTTGTATGTATGTATGTATATGTATGTACATTTATTTATATTAAAGGTTCGAGATTCCTACATGACACGCAGGCAATAAAAGTAAAATTATGTTTGCCTTACTCCCAACTGCCAACTCCCAGGCAGAGGACAGCACACACCATACTCCTTAAGGCATCATCATTAAAATTTCTCTGCCCCTCCTTTGGAATACCCTTCAACTTGTTGGGCATACTAGGCAATGGCAACAAAGAATTTGTTAACAAATAATTGCATTGGGGATCATCTGTGAGGCCAATGACATTTCAAAAGTTTTGCATTTGTTTCAAAAAGCAGTTTGTTCACTATGCATTGCATACATTAAGGCGCATACATATGTCCTGACTGGAAATTGAGAATATTTAGCATTCTCGATTAAATAATACATGTTTTAAATTCGTAAGAGGCTTATATGTATGGTTCGAGAGCATCTCTAATACCAGCATGGAATGGGCAAACAAAGAAAAAGGAAATTCTCTATCGCTTCACTTAGGATTTTGGTTCACGAAATTTCTGATTTGAGCAGTAGTCAAATGTGTGTGTGTGTGTGTGTGTGTGTGTGGAGGGGGATCCAAAGGTATATAAAAACTTGGGAGTGACAAAGTTAGCATCCGGAATGTTTTAACTACCAACACACACACACATTTACATCTACATATACAATACGTGTGCAGTTGAAACATTTTGGCATTTCACCTTCATCATGTTGCGTTCCCCAGTAGGTACTAATTCATTCCGTTTCCGTTTTCACGCACATCCCCCCTCTAAACCCACCCCATTCCAGCGCCCCCACCACCTTTTGAAGGCGCCCCTCTACGCCTGCACCTCTTCGACGGCCATGTGTCACAGCAGTTACTCCCAAAATCCAAGAACCACAGGCTTTACCCGGCCTCTTCACTTTTTTTTTTTTTGGTGTTTTTTTTTTTGTTGTTTGTGTCGTTTTTTGTTTCATCTGCAACTGCCTTTTAGCCAAGGGCTGAAGCTCAAGGAGCCAGGGAATGTCTGTCACGTCTTTGTGCCGCGTTTTGTATTTTTTTCTTGTTGTTGTTGTTGTATGAATGTATGTGTTTGCTTCTTTTTTGCTTTCGTATTTTGTTTGCCCTTCATCATTTGCCTCTTTCACCTGGCTTTGCTAACTAGCTCTTAACGCTTTAGCTTAGCGGGGTAGCAACAGCTACTATTGCTGCTCCTCCAAATGTTACCGCTGGTACCGCTCCATCTTCATCTCCATCTCTATCTCTGCACCTGCTGTGGGCCATTGGGCATGGGGCATAGAACGGGCCCAATGGTTAAGAGGAAAGCAAAACGTGCTTTGTGTTAGATTTTTGTTTATTTTTGTTGTTCTCTGTGTGTGAGCGCATTAACTCTTGTACACACACATACATATATATATATATTTTTCCTTCCACCTTTTGCCGAACCCCCCGCTGTGTTCATTACTTCCAAAAAAAAAAAAAAAAATTCCTCTGCTTTATATTCAGATTAAAAAAGTTCTTGGTTTGACATTTCCCTGTGCTTATGTTAATTTTCTGTTTCTTCAAATTATTTAAAGCGAAATCCTTTTAAGTCGCAAAAGAAAACGAAAATATTCATGTACACATACCAACATATGAAAATTGCTTTATAAGAATTATAATTCTGATTCTGATTTACTTCTAATTCAGTCAACAGAATGTGCCTTCAGGAGGATCTTCACTACCTTTCGAGTAGTCCAGTTAACCTTTGATAACAAGAATCTCCATAAAAGTTTGCCTTTTTAGTATCAATTGCAGGTGGCAATCAATTTGATTTTTATAGACCTTGATCGAAATTTAATATTGATGGATACGTTCGTCATAAAAGTGGGCTTACACATGTGAATTGTCCATTATACGAAACCTTTACCAGATACATCCGTTTCATACAAACATACTTGTATGTACATATGTATTTGCCTTTGGCCACATAAAATTGCATGGCTTAAATTGGCTTAAAGTTAAAAGTGCCATAAAAATGTTCAAGACATGTTGAGTGTTGTCTTGTCAACTCACGAGAACTAGTTGAGAATTACAACGTTAAGCGAAGAGTATGGAAAGCATAGAATAATCCAGCAGCAGATTCTTTCAGTTAGTTTAGTTAGTCGATGTTAGTAACCATAAAGACAAGCCTACTTATCCAAAAGATTTCTATTCATCGTATAGAAATTATTCAAATTAATTCTTCATTGCCTTTACAGTCTCTTATCTAGTTTGTGTTTAGTCATGTTCTTTTTCTAAAATGCCATTGATACACTTGAATTGAATGTAAAAGGAAAAGTCATGGACTTAACAACTGACATTTGATATGCAATTTTTCTTTTAAAATTCTGTTACCAGTTGCCCTTTGGTATGATTTAATCATTCCTAATCGCTCTTGTTTTCCATCACAGACATACACACGCACACTCACACACATACAAGCACCTCAGGTGCTTCAACACACACAAAAGCAGGTGTGAATTTATATGGACTTTCTCTTAAATCATCAAGATTTACATTTTTCACATGCCACTCACACACACACACACACACACTCAAAAACTCAGGCTTGTTTTTTTTTTTTTGTGTTTCACATCCTTTTGCTTTTTGTGTCCGTTACATCCTTTGCATTCGGAAAATGAATGGAAATGCCTTAATAAATAAACGATTTTCATTTCTTTTTTCAGCCTCTCTTCTTCTTCCTTGCCTATAATTGCAATTGCTTGCAGTTATTTTATGCTAAATTGATTGATGTCTGGAATTCAAAGTGAATTACAAATTACAAAACATATTGCCCTTAAAATCCAAAAAATTGCTCTTTGAATGATTTATTATTTATAGTTTGAAATGCACAAATAATAGTTAAAATTCCATTGCTTATTTCAAAATAATAAATATTATTTAGACTATGCAATCTAAACGCTTCGATAAAAACAATGGAACAAAAAAAAAAAAAAAAACATTTTTAAGCTTGTTTAACTTTTGGAGAAGATTTCTATTTTGAAATGTATTCAAAATTCAAACTTAATAGAGTTAGGAAGTGAATCTGAGAAGACTCTTAAATGATCTAATTTATTGCATTCCATCTAAAATTAATATGGAATGATAATGGTTAATATTAGAGTGTTTAAACATAAAACTAAAGAAAGCAAATTTCACAACTTTATGGAATGGAATGATTTTGACAGTTACTTGACTTTTGGATCAACTTATTCCCCTTTTAATAGTTGACTTGTAAAACTTTTGTAAAGTTACCAAGAAAACAGGAAAAAATTAAGGCAAAAAACGAAACCAAACTTTCATTGTCACACTTACCCACACTTAAATGGATGGGTTGTAAAGTAAAATTCAATATTCCATTTAGTATGTTGAAATATAACAGGTATATATTATTTATAGTATGCACATTTTTGTTTCACATCAACACTTTTTGGCCACAAAAGGAACAAAAACAGAAAAAAATAACACGACACACAAAAGTAAATATGAAAAGTTTATTTACTTTTCTAAATTAAAACATTTGTTGATTCATTTAGTTTAAGTATTCCGTTAACGTCTAATATGCGGCTATTTCAAAGGACCACGAAAGTAAGGACGACGACGTCGAATAACAACGGCAACGACAACGACAACGACAACGACGACACTGGCGACGATGACTACCAACTATGAAGTTAGTTCTGTGTTTCTTTTATTTGATTATTTTTGTGTTGTTGTTGTTGTTGGGAATACGTTTTATTCTTGCGTACTCTTGGGCCAGCACGTGGGCATCGCTTATCCTTGAAAACAGTAATGAACTGTCGTCGTCGTTGGCACAAAAATTACAGAGACATCGTCGAAGCATCCTTCGAACTGAACAGAACTCGTTGAGTGAAAAGAATCACTCGTTAGCTCACTCACTCACTCACTCACTCATTCGCTCTAAGACGAATAACTCTCTCTCTATTCACCACACTCAATGGTTCCTCTTTTGAGGGTTGTCCCAAAAAAGCTCACCAATGATGAGCTTTTTTTGTGCAGAAATACGAAAGGATTCTCCAACTATGAAAAGATTTTTCAAAAATTACAAGTTGAAATAATACAAATGGAACTAGTTCCAAGTCGTTTTATCTTGCCGATCTGCTGGAAAGTAGTTAAAAAAGCAAAAATTCATTCATTATGGATCGTATGTAGGTAAATGGGTTTGTTTTTCGCACGTAAGTAAACAACAGATGTTGTTTTCTTTGAGCCAACAATGGCTACTCAATTCCCAAGGCCTATAAATAGAGCACCATCTGATGTTGTCGCCTGACTTATGATGATAAAATTGACGGCACTACTGGCACTAGTAGCGACCCTTCTAGCCTCCGTTGGGGCCCAGAACTATTGTGATCCCGAACTATGTCCAGGTGGTCTGCGTCATGTTGCCTGTGGTAGTAGTGGCGTAAGTGTCTTATTGTCAATTCTACAACAACAAAACATATATGCTTAAATTTTGAAATAGCGCTTTGTCAGCGGTTGCAGTGGCCAATTTGTGGCCATCAATTCGTATATTCCATTAATACTACAACTTCACAATGAGAGACGCAATCAAATTGCCAGCGGCGGTTTGGGTGGTTTCCCATCAGCCGTGCATATGGGCACCATGACATGGGATCCAACTCTGGCCCAGTTGGCCGCCTACAATACCCTGCAATGTCGAATGGCCCATGATGAGTGCCGGAATACGAACACCTATCGCTATGCCGGACAGAATCTTAGTGTTCTCTTTACACGGAGTGGAGATATTAATGATTTTCTGCGTCAACGGATTGCGGCGTGGTTCGATGAAAATCGGTATGCCACCAGTGCCGATATAGAGAACTATCAAACGCGTGGCGGACCGTAAGCTAAACTCTTAAAATCAATGCAAAGGCTTAGTGTCAAATGGGGGGCTTATTTCGCTTCAGGGCCATCGGTCACTTTACCACGATGGTTAATGAGCGGAACAATCGTGTGGGATGTGCCATTGCCCGTTACACTGATGCCAATAATGGGCAGGGCACTCTCCTTGCCTGCAATTATGCGGTCACGAATGTCATCAATAATCCAGTCTATCGTGCAGGTTCACCGCCAGCCTCGGAGTGTTCAACGGGCAGGAATCCAACATATCCCAATCTCTGTTCGGAGAACGAGAGTTACAACTATAATCAATGGTCGGGCTAACCAAAGTTCAAGAAGTCCCGCCATGGTGATTCATTTTTGAATATCGTATTTGGGTAAAGTTTCTATTTTTCAACTTTAGTTTACACTTTATAAGAAATTCCCAAGGAATATATATAAAGAAAAACAAAACCGTTTCAACTTTTAGTACATTTTTCCTTTTTTTTATGGGACACGAAACTTTTGTATATCGTAAGGACATTCTGAACCAAGTTGCTTTTTCCTTTCGGTCTGAATGGATAAGCTTTGAAGGCTTTTACTCCAAATTCCAACTTCCAAAACACTAAAAAGTCAGAATAAAACTGGTTTCAAACCTTATTTAGTTAGTTTGCTTAGCAATTCCCAAAAACTTTTCTCCTGGTACCATGGTAAATCCTTAGAATATCCTTTCATAATTTTTAGTGTGAAACTTGCTAAGAAATTTCTTTTTTTAGAAAATCCTTTCATAAGTGTGAAACTTTCTAAGAAATTTCCAAAAACATTTCCCATGGTAAATTTTGTTAAAATTTTCCTTGATATTTCCAGAGGAATTTAACGTATTATAGGTTTGAAGCAATGGAGAAAGTTCCTCAAAAGTTTGGACTGACTTCCTTCGTGCTTTAGGCTTTAATCAGAAAAAGGCTTTTGGACTTGGCTGAAAGCTTGTCCTTTCCGAGCCAAAAAAAAAACACAAGAAAGAAGTTAATTTATCCTCAATTTACATATATATATATATTATTTAGTACTCTAACCATTTTGGGGGATGATGAAATCCTTCTCGTTGTACATACATATAAATGTACATACATACATCTACATACATACATACGTAGACATTTGGACAAGTATTGAAAATAAGAAAATATAATTGGCATTATGATCCCTTGTTCTACAACTCGTCAGTTGTTTGAACAATGCGACTTATTATGGGAATATCTTCGACTTTGGTACTATTTGCCAAGGATTCTTGATTCAGTTGACTATGCACATAATCCGAACGAAATTTATCCCATTTGCGTGTCTTAATAAAGTCCGAAAAGAGTGCCTCACGCGATGGTATATTGCAATTGATATAGAAGCGTTGACGTTGCCAGATATTACCCGGATTCTGTCGCTCCTCGAATAGCCAGAAACGTGGAAGGATAAGGCATTGGACAGTGGTGCGAGCCATTATCACACGATGATCCATTTTCTCGCCCAAACCGAAAATGCCGCCATACGTCAGCGAGCCAATATCAATGAAATGTGTTTCAAATTGATCTCTTCTGGGCATCGATGTTGTCTTCTTGGGCTTGGCCATAACACTGTCACTCGATGTGGTAGAGAAGCGGCTGCCGCTGGATGATGTTGTAGGGATTTCTGAGTCGGCAAAACCAACCCCAGGTTGCTGTTCCCACTCAGGTTCAGGTTCATTCCTAGTACTATCAGTTTCAATTATTCGCTCATACTCATCATCATCATCGTCGTCATCATCATCATCAGCACCTACTCTTTCCCCATAACTGTACTCATCTTCGTCTAGATAATCAAACTGCTGGTCATCACCTCCAAGGGCTTTATGCATGGCATTAAATACATTCGATTGACGTTTCTTTTTATTTTCAGTAGGCTCATCCACTGGTTTTAGCCACATGTCGCAGGCTCGTTCGATTTCTCTGAATGTCATCTTACGTAACTAATGTATTCCAAATACATAAATTCAAAGCAAATGTCCTTTACGCCTATGACAATGTCTCTGTACTTACTGTTTTACTCTTTTTATCCATATTATCAGAAGATGAGCTGGATTGCATAGCTTTAGTGGCATCATGCTTGGTCACCGGTTTCACAGACATTCGCATATGTTTTTTGGCCTCTTCCGATAATACATTGTCGACACTTTCACGTCGGGAAACACTAGTCAATTCGAATTGCTTCTCTCGTCCAATATAAGTGATCTAAGGAACCATCCATTAGTGGGTACACTCTCAAAACTCACACACACTCTCCTCCTCACCTTCATATAAAGACACTGGAGCATGGCACATTCGCCGCTTAAAACGAAATATACATAACTCATGAATCCTTTATCCTCTGTATATATAGTTTCCAATGGATCGAATTGCTGAATACTTCCATATTTGCAAGCATTTACTATCTGGCAAAGACAAGGACCCCCACAAAACCATTCAAGAGTTAAGATACTGAAACTAGGAGTTAACCTAATTCATTTACAACCTGCTCATCATTGAAATAATTGAAATAATCCAAAGCCCTCAGAGCTGTCTTCTTTTCTGCCCACTGTTTCAATAGATAGGGCTTCAGAAGTCGATTGTAATCGCTTTCATAAACCGCCAAAAGTTCACAATTGGCTGTTAAAGAACGAAAATACCAATATAAATAAAAATTAAGTCATTTATATCCCTAGATAAACCTACATGTGGCTGTATAGGTATTTGTTCTGGGAGCATCTTCAAATAGATCCACATCGCCTATGCAATCTCCTGGTCCAAAAAGTGACTCTGTTTTCGCCTCGTACTTCTTGGTTATTCTATTCAATATATTCTTTGACATTTCAACTTCGCCATTGATTATGAAATACAATGTTATGGGATAATCACCCTCCTTCATTATATTGCGTCCAGAATTGACAGCCATAAATGTAACAAATGGCACAAGACGAGCTCGTATTTTCTGCAAAAAACTCAATGACTAACGTTAGCCAGGGAAGAGAGAGAACAGAAGACTCTCTCTTACCGGTGGTAATTTATTAAAACATTCAAGATTGGCCACTATTGAGCACAGTTTCTTTCTGTCTTCCACTGTGCGTGCGAAATGTGGAGTACGCAAAAGAGATTTCTCCTTAAAAATTCAAAGAAAATTATTATTAGAAATTATTTTCAAAATATGAAATACTATTCATCCCCTTCTTCCTGGTAAGGACATTATCTTATACCCATATGTATATGTATGTGTGTGTTGAGGATTCTTTTCTGTGTTGGACTTTATATTAAAAGTATGTGGGAGATTCCTTTCGCCCTTTTAATCTATCTTATGTAGATGGCCAAGTCAAATGGAAGCGACTTGTTCCCAAAGAAAGTAATTTGATATTGTTAATAACTTTTGGGAAACATTTTGTCGACGATTCAAAAAAAATATGTTTAAGCCAATAACAATTGATGTGGTTTATCTTATCTAATTTGTAGGAGGCTTGTTTTGTGTCCTGCCTATTTTCTTTCCCATCCTGTAGAGGGACTACTTAAGGACTTGCTTACAGAAATATAGAGTATTGCATATATAGAATCTGATACTTACCGCCATGGTCATCATGCCGACTTTCCGCTTCTGACGTACCAACATGGCAACGTTTCGCTTCACATTTAACGAGAGGCCAGATTCGTCATTGGCCTCATTCAGCCAACGCATATTGAGAACTACGGTTCTAACCAATCTCTTGAAACGCTGTCTGGCCTGCTTCCTCAACTCACCGTCAATACCTTCTCGATTGCGTTTCGACATTTATTGGCTTGGTGCTATCATATATGTATGTATAATACTCCTTCTGTATCCACAATTACGGATAATAATTTATTGGTCTATTTTGTTTTGATCTAATGATTCGTTTGTTGTTCGTATGTACATGTGTAATCAAATATAAAATCTATACATGTGTATACATTTTTGTTAGATATCCAGATGTTATATATATTTCACTTGGCCTACTTGGAATCAATCAATCCATCAATATGAGGGTGCCATTACACATAACTGAATGGGGCACTTAGGTGTAGGTATTGTAAGTACATTATTTCATTGGCAGAGCGTGAAAGTTGCAAAATGAACCAAAAACTAGGAGAAAAAAAAGATTATATATATGGGTATATATATTTTATTGTGAGGTTAATTAAGCAGCAGCAACAGCAGATGTTCACTATAAAACGCAACATTTGTTAATCTTAATTCATTTTTATATCTTTCATTGTGACCTCTTTTTATATCCACTCCAAAAAGGGGGGGTAATTAGATTTTGGCATAACGTTTGCATCAGTTTAAGCCAGTTTCAATATTCAATTTTTAAATGTAATCTTAATTTATTTAGAACTCATAAAGCAGGTAGATCATGTGTCTGCGATTCTAGTTTGAGTTGATAAAAGTAACTTCTAATTTGGTTGTACTCGAATCAGTGGAAGTTATCGAAAGATTTGAACTTAGAGAACTTTGTAAGGGAACTCACAGTTGGACATTAAGAGTTCACATAGACACTGAAGGGTATATTAGTTATGGCGTGTCAAAATCCACTTACACACACGATATGTTTTCGCATGGTTGTTACTTGGTTGTTTTGGTGGATCGTCTGGCTATGATTTGGGTTTACTATGAGGCTTCAAAAGCAAAAAGAGATTGACTTTTGCATAATTAAGCCATCTAAAGTGGTTTGCCAATTTGGTGCGAAAATCTGCATAATAATAATAAAACCCGAAAACCGGTTCGACTGACCACAACAAAACAAAGAAAAAAAAAAATTCGCCAAGAAAATTTTTGATTTTGATTGCTTTGTTATACTCTGCTTTCAATTGGAGGGCATTTCTGACCCCATAAAGTTGAGACGAGTCAATGTAATCCCTCAGCATTTCATTTATCCGTATCAAGATGTTAGCTCAGTTCCTTGGGAACTAGGTATAAGATGAACGATTTGTTTAATTAACATGAAGTGAATGGATAACTTGAGGGGTAAGACCAGATTTCAAGCCCTGCAGGGTATACCAATGTCAGTTTTGTTTTCGGTTTTCTTTTTGGCTGTTTTGATATGCTTCAAATGAATCAGCTGATCTAGTGATCTACAGCTGATTAACTAGCGGTACCCTCAGGTCAACACCAACACAAACAACAACAGCAACACACCATCTCGAACTCGAATTTCGAATGTCACTTTGGATATAAATAGGTGCCCTCTGGGCAGTTGTAACTAAGTTTGAACTTCATCCAACAAGCGCATTAAATTAACCCTAGCACAACCGACAACAAAAATGAAGGTGATCTTGGACCCCCGAATTTAACCTTTTTCGGCAACTTAAGTGTTAATATTTCTAAATACATTCCTTGGTTTCCAATAGCTTTTTGTTTGCCTTATTGCCTGTGTGAGCCTGGCCCAAGCTGGATTTATTGGAGGCGGCAGTTCAGGTGGTTGGTCATCCGGAGGCGGTGGCGGTTCGGGCGGCTGGTCATCAGGCGGCGGCGGCGGCTCCATTTCAGTGGGAGCACCCACCATTGTTAAGGTGATCAGTCAAGAGGATGAAGGCCATGGATATGGTGGTCATGGTGGATACGAGTACGGACATGGCCATGGGCATGCAGCAGCCGAGGAGGTGAAAATCATCAAGGTGATTAGCGAAGATGGAGGCCACTCTGACGGTTTCGCTGGTGGCTACTCCGGTGGTTACTCTGGCGGCTATTCCGGTGGCTACTCTGGCGGCCACTCTGATGGTGGCATCAACATTGTCAAGGTTATCCATGAGGAGAGCGCTCCCATCGAGTTGGGTCACCACGATCATCATCATCATCATGAACATGAACATCATGGGCATCACAACGAAGAAGTGAAAATCATCAAACTGATTAGCTCTGGTGATGATCATTCCCATTACAGTGGCGGCAACGGTGGTGGCTGGTCCTCCTCCGGTGGTTGGGCATCTGGCGGTGCCAGCGCTGGCTGGGATTAAGTTCCATATAGGCTTTTGGCTCAACTCATTTGTTATTGTTGTCGGATTGAGTCATTTGGCCTTGCTGAGATGTTGTTATTAATAGTTTATATAATTAATATACTTTAAAAAAAAAAAAAAAAAAACCCAAAAACTAAACAAATTGGTTCTTTGTTTTCAAAAGACCTGGACCTAAACCTGGACCATCACTTTTATCTCGCCATAAGCATAAGCAGAGAGCAGTTCAAGTCTGTCAATCGATTGTTCTATACCCTTGTTTAGTTAACCCTTTCGATTCAAAGATACATGAGACCAATTCTTTGCTATATGCTCATGATCATCTTTGCTCTTCCCTCATGATCATCTCAATTATCTTTGGAAAACCGTGCAGACCTTAGGTCGTGGCCCAAGCGTTGACCCAAATGTATATACCTTCACTTTTAGAGTATAAAACAATCGCATCATAAGTAGTCGGGGATTTTTCCGTTCAAGCTCAAGGCCATGATTGAGCATTAAATGCTATCGACGGGGTAACAATTTTGTTAACAATTAATCAGGTTTCTGTTGTTGGTTTCATCTTCATCTGTCGCTGTGGCATTTCAAACATAATTTCTATGGAAAGATTGTAACAGACCATTGAAAATATTTTGCCAACAGATCAATAAGTAAATGTTAATCGAATGCTCTCACAATTTCCAAATGATTCCGTTTGGTTAAGTGGTTGATACAAGCCACAGTTTATTTAAAGACAGTATTATTGGATATGGTTCTTGAAACGACTATCCGATCAGGGTGAAGACCTTTAAGTATCCAGAAATCGAATGGGAAATACAACCGTAGATAATGACAAAACAAATGAACCTTGCTAAACATAATCAAAACTATATTCATTTTTTAAACATAATACTTGGGAGATGGATATTTTTAATTTCCCAAAACGATTTCACATCCTAAAGGGATTGATTTCAGATTCCAAAAACATGGGATCTTTGGATTCAGCAGGGCCATTTGTCATTATATCTTTCTGATCTGAAGAAGTTCTCTCACCTGTTGGACTTAAAAGTTTTTCATCTTATAATGTAAAAATGGAAATTAATTATTCATTATGATTTTCAATCATTACATTCAAATGAAATTGATTGACCTTAAATTTCTTGTCATTTTAAGAGAAGAGAAAGAGAAATTGCAAAAATGTTGACCTGTCTTTGTCAAAGGAAATGACTTTCAGAGTCTTGTATTAACCTTACTTATAACTTTAAATGGTAGACTTGGTTTAAGTGCGAAATATGATTTAGTATATACTTAGATTTTAGTAATTTAGTAGTAATTTGGTGAAAGGCGACACATCTTATATGTATATACATATATTTCGTATACCATTAAATTTATGGACCTTCATATGTTTGGCTAATTGTTGTTGTCATTCGGTTTCAAGTAGAAGTTGGGCTCCCTCATGCATATTCAGTAGGGTAGCTCGAATTGCATTAGTTAAATTTTGATACGATTATAACTCATTTGGCAGCTGGCTCTTTGGCTCTTTGGCTGGCTGTTTGGTTGGTCAGTTGGTCATTTGGTCTGGACTGACGACTAAGTTACATAAATAATTTTACGCCCAATCTGAGATGAGATGGTAAAAACACAAAAACAAAAAAAAAAAAAAAAAACATAATGATGTTGTCTATATAAGGATGAAGAAACAAAAACAAAACGAAAGAAACCCTTTCTAGTGAACAAAATTGTTGGTTTTCGTGACTGTCTGTCCATTTGTCTTTCTGTCTGTCTTTCTGTCTGTATGTGCGGCTATTTCACACGCTTCCGCAATGGAAGAGTTTGAAATAATTAACGTGCCGCATAAGATTCAAATTCGAAAATTTATGTGTCATCTATCAAGCGGCATAAAGTGAAGGTTGCCTTGGAAATGGAGCCAACAATTAATAAGCTAGAAAAACAACATGAAATCTAGTTGAAATACAAATTTTAAAGAAAAACCAAAACCAGCTATGCCCCCCAAACCCCCTTCTTGCCCCACAGTGACCCCTTAGAGCGATATATTAAATATATTGTTTTTGCTGGGTTTTCCTTTTCGGCGGGGGCAAATGTTAATGGGCTGGCATCAATCGCGATTGCGATTGGAGTTTCACAGGTTTCAAAGTGGAAAACGATCTCGAATTGTGTATTGGGAGCATTGCCGCCGCTTAGGGCTTTTGTTATGTTGGCTTCAAGCTGTTTTTTTTTCTCCTTTTTTTTTATGTTTTTTCATCGCTTGTTTCATTTTTGATATATTGCATAATGCTAACTAATAAAATAAGCTGGCAAGTTGTTTCTTTTATAGGGAGGTGGGCTACCTGTTGTCGGAGGGGGAGGCAGGTGGTTGTGGGGGGGGGATTAACATTGGTGCCATAATCAAAGAAGAGAAGAAAATTAAATAATTAAATATATTAAGTCAGTCCCTGTTTCATTCGTTTTAGAATTAGAATTATCTATACATTTTTTTTTTAATAAATTGCAGCAAATTTGTTGTTTATTTAATTCGTTAGCAATATCTATATGTTAATGATATCGGAAGTATTTGAATTTTCAGTCTGAACGCTGTGGATGGCAACACTTTAAAGTCGAATATCTTACACTCTATATGGTTGAGTGTTAGTTGGAGATAGTTAAAGATAGAAGTATTTTAAAAAGTTATCAAAGTAGAGTGACAAATTTAAAAATTTTCCATTTTTAGAGCTAAAAGTTAAATACATACATACATCATAGGCAGTTGTATGGCCCCTTAAAGTATGCAATATGCAATATGATATTCATTGTTTTCAACAGATTTATAACCTTTTCGTATCAATCAAAAATGTTTGCTTTTAAGATTGTTATTGACACACAGTACATTCTAAAAGTTCTTTGAATGCTTCGAGAGACGCATTTCTGGACTGCCTTTTGTATACTTTCCCCCATTTTAACAGCCCCAGATCAGGAACTTTAATTACTTTCAGTACTTATCTATGATTACTCGTATTCGAACACAACAAATTCGTTGATCCATATCCAATTGACTAAGTAAATGACTAAATTGTCACAAAAACACCTCAGAATCAATACATGGAGTTTCAGTGCCGGATTAGGCATATAGCAGGATTAGCAAATGCCTCTCGGAGAGCTCTGTTCAATGATTTTTCATCACCAACAAGTTGATTCCATGTTCTGAGCGAAATGGGATAAAAATTTACAAAAATTTAATTTAAAAATTTCTGCAAATTCTTAAAAACTCTTAACGATAAATGATTGTGATTAAATATCAATCAAATTGATGTATACATTTTTGAAATCGGTTAGAAATTGGCTAAATTATAAGATGCCAAAAATTTAGGTTCTTTAAAATTCTCAGTTTATATTCATGTCGTAACTTTCACTATATAATAATTTGCCTTATGACCCTATAAAGTTATAAGTATTTAGGTTAGAGTAATAATAGTAGAGTATTAATAGTAGTAAGAGTATTTATCATTCTCTAATGTCGCATAACTGATGTCAATATATGTTACTTTCAATATCATAAAGTTAACTTTGAATTCGTTTATATAGCATTCTATATACCAATTGAGACATTGTGTAGAGGAAGAGGAAGCGAATGATAAACTATCAATAACACTTTCACATCATTTTGCACCACTGTGCGAAAGTGTTAGAGGCAAGGGCGGGTTTGCCAAATGCAATGATAATGCTGTTAATGCTGTTGCTGTTGTTGTTGCTGCTGGTGATGATGATGATCATGATAATGATAATGATAATGATGATGATGATGGCATAATCCGACTAGAGCATCGCGTGGACAAGCAATTAGACTGGCCCATACATTAGCATGGACTGTTAGCCACAAACAGTCTTCGGGCAGGGCCGATCATTTTGAATCGGGTTTTCGCGACTGGCCCATAAAAGCAACAGCGGCCCCAGAGCAAAGTCACAGTCGAAGTTCGTCTCTGGTCGTGGTCCAAGCTTAATTCACGTCAAGAGAAGGCCAACATGAAGGTGCGTTCAGTTCGAAACACTCGTGTCATGTGGAATAGCCAAGACCTATCCCAACATTGGATTTTCTTTGTTTTTTTTTTTTTTTTTTTCGTTGTGGCTATCGCGATAGATGCAATTAGTGAAAAAAGTGTGACTGATGTTTTCATATTTTTCTCATATTTTTCCGAACTAAAGGTATTCGTTTGTTTGCTCGCCGTCTGCAGCATGGCTCAGGCTGGATTTTTGGGTGGCGGTGGAGCCGTTAGTTCCGGCTGGTCATCAGGAGGAGGCGGTGGTGGCGGAGGCTGGTCATCAGGCGGTGGATATGGCGGTGGCGGCGGCTACGGAGGCGGTGGTTATGGCGGCGGTGCCAGTACCGTCAAGGTTGTTAAAGTCATCTCCGACTCGGGAGCCGGAGGATATGGAGGCGGCGGCTATAGCGGCGGCGGCGGTGGTGGCGGCTGGTCATCCGGCGGTGGCTATAGTGGCGGCTCTTCTGGCTGGTCCTCTGGCGGAGGCGGTGGTGGTGGTTATGGCGGCGGTGGTGGCTATGGAGGTGGCGGCTCTAGCATCAAAATCATCAAAGTCATCTCCGATGGCGGACATGGAAGCAGCGGCGGCTACGGCGGCGGCTATGGCGGTGGTCACGGAGGTGGCTACAGCGGTGGTTATGGCGGTGGCTATAGCGGCGGCTACTCTTCCGGTGGCGGTCATGGCGGTTACGGTTCCGGTGGTTCCGTCAAAATCGTCAAAGTCATCTCCGATGGCGGCCATGGCGGTAGCGGCGGCGGCGGCGGCGGTGGTTGGGCCCCTCAAGGCGGTTGGGCTCAGAGCGGCTGGTAAATTGGCCATCCGAATGAACCTATGCAAAATTATCCCTTAACATTCCACTCCACTCCCTGCAATTGTAAATACTCATCCCGAAACCAATAAAAACTGTCTACAAAAATCCATTCAATATGCATTTTGGTTTCGAAATCGACTCACAATCTCCATGATGTAATGAACCCGCCTCCACCTTCCACTTATCTACATATATCATTTGCCACTGTTTGGCAGGTGTCATTTGGGGGGTCTTCCTGAATGAGTTGACAGATTATTGATTTGGAAATCCGGCCTCAGTTGATTGAAGTTGCGTGGCAAACATAACACTCAATCGCCCCGATGGATGGATTCGGTTCATCAGATTTCCCATTAAAAGTTAGACAATTCGAAAGTTGTGTTAAATAAATCATTATACTAACCAAATGTTAAGACTTTTCACTAATTTTTGCACTTCCTAAATACTAAAAGACCTCTTGACTCTAGGTCAAGGCTGCATTTTGATAAAACAGAACCTTTGACTAGTATATGCATTAGTTTAGTTAGTATGCTAACTGCCCAAGCAGTTTCATATTAATTTTTAAAGCTTCTTTCCAAACCGCCCAAAAAGAAAATCTTAGACATTTTATTTCAATTTTTCATTTATTGAATTTTAATATTATTTTGCATTTTTAATTTCATTTTTTGTTTTTCAATTCTGGTTTAGTTTTCTTCATTTTTTTTTTATATATATATATTTTTTTTTTTGTTTAAAACATTTTTATTAGTTGCATATTGTATCGATCGCATTATTTACTAAGTTAACATGGATTTTAGTTTTGTTTTTTTTTTTTTAATTTTCATTTCGGTTTATTTTTTTGGGTAGATGAATTATTTGGTTTGGTTTGTTTTTTTAATTTTTCAAATTTGTTCTTCGTGTGTATTAGTTATTGTGTGTGTGTTTGTGTGAGAGTTTTTTTTTTTATTTTTGCTTTTAGCCTTTTTATATTTGCAATATAGTTTAAGGTGTTTTCTAATTGTTTTGTTCTTCTTCATGTATGTGTGTGTGTGTGTGTGTGTGTGTGTAAAGTTTTTAATTTTCTAATTGCATAAATACATATTTTTTTATTCATGTTTTAGTTTTTCTTCGTTCTTGATATTCGTAAATTATTATTATAATTTTTGGTTTTATTTCTTTTTGGTTTTTTTTTTTTTTGCTCATTACATTTTGCAATATTTTGGTTTTGGGCTTTGATTTTGTGTGCCTTTGTCTTTTGTCTTTGTCTTTTTGTTTAAAACATAGTCTGTTTCATTTGTTGTTTGTTCTGTTTTCATTATTATAGTACTTACAACCATATGCTTTCAATTACGACTATTTATTTGCTGTTTTGCTGTTTGCTGTCGATTTGTGAATTGATTCATGAATGCATTCGCCAATGGGATTGATTGAATGGGTTTAAACAATTGAGTGGGGGGCATTGTTCTTATGTGTTATGTTTATTGTCCTAGACCATGGGAAAAACGAGTGTTTCATTTGTACACTTTTCTTCTGTTGCATCCTCAACATTTTCAGTCAATTCAACGGAAGTCAGGAGGTCAAATTAAAAACACAAATCGATTCACATTACAAATAGTAAGTATACCAAAAAATAAAATAAATTGGTTATCGAAAAATTCTAGTAAATCATTTGTGACGGACGGAGTGTAAACTTCTCTCTTTGAGAAAATCTTCAACTTCCATGCAAGACGTTTTGACTTGATCAATGATATTCGTTCAATTCTAACTTAACTTGGCTTGGTAGATAGTAAAACTATGTGAAATGATTGCCAGTTAACTATATCTTCGGAATGGAATTGACAATATATGCAAGACAATTAGTTATCTCTCCCTCAAAATGGTAATATGAACGTAAAGAGAAAGATAATTGAGATTAGATTAGATTAGAAATGAATATAAAAAGGTTATATCTGAAATATATAACCCAATTTCTTATTTTGACTGCAAAATGTTAAGATGCAATAAAGAAAAATCAAGAAAAAAACGTCCAAGAAACGTTTTCTCAATGTGGCTTTAAGTTTGCAAAGTTGGGAAAAGAGAGTGGAGAGAGAAAATTTGAAGGAGTTAGTCGTGTCACATTGAGAAAATTATTCTTGGGCTTAGGAAAGAAAATAAGAAAACTAGAAACTTCAAATGTATTGTGGATATATATATGTATATATTCAATTGACAATTGATTTGTTGATAATGAATTTGTTTGCTTTAGTAAACGATTAATAACTATTTTTATTCATTAAGCTTTCACATAAACACTTATTGTGTGTGTGTGTTGTGTGTGTGTGTGTGTTTGTAAGTAGTTGTTAAATAGTTCGATTTGATTTTCTTTATATAATCCATTCGTTTTGGCTCCTACTGTATGCTATATCTATTTATACATCTCAATTTTCCTTTGATCCTGTTTAGAATAAACTTTTACGAAATTCGAGAAATTTGAAAGGACTAATGAAGATAGTTGTTTTGTAATTTTGACTTTCCATTCCTATTCATGTATGTATGTATATATATATGTATGTATGTATGTATGTATGTATGTGTGTATATAGGTAAAGAGGGATTAAGTCCAAAGCTGTTTCTTAACACTTAAATGGGCTTTTTGTGTTTTCTATCTACAATATAATAATAATAATATATTTTTCTATTAATGTATTCAACTTAAATACCAGTTCTGTATGTGTATGTGTGTGTGTGTGTGTTAGGGTGTGTTTCTGAATGAATTGTTTATTTTATTTTATTTAGAAACCGAATAAAGTTGAGGTGTCCATCATTGGCTTTGATGTTGAAGTAAATGGTTAGAGCCCTTGGTTCACAAGTAACATAGGGACATAAAGGATCTAAAAAGGATTTACCGATCATACTTATATTCTTGTTTTTGGTTTGATTTTGTTTTCGTTTGCTGCCCTATTGTCAAAATGATATACACGTATTTATTATATATATATTTAGTTTAGTTTTTTTTTCCCCAGCGATTGTCATTGTCCATGATAAATCGCATTTTCGTAGTTTTCAGCCTCCAAAAAATGATGATTCACAATTATTATTAGTATTCAGTTTTGTCAATTGTAAGGAAAACCAAAAGAAGTTGAATGAAAAATGTTGAAAATTCTCGCCTTGGAATTTTCTTTGCTTTGTTTCTGATTTTGATTTCGATTGTTTTAAAAGAATCATTTAAGGGTCTAACTAACTAAATGTCAATTTAAGTTTTTTTTTTTTTTTTGGTGTTGTGCAATTTGCTAAAAATTCGAATTTCTGTTGTAAAACTTTTTGATATTTTATTAATTTTTGTTGTTTGTTTTTTCTTTTCGCATTTGAAACCATTGGCATTTAATTATTTATTTTGTCTTTGTTTGTTTTAGTTTAGTTTATTGTGATAAATTTCCTTTTTGGCTAAGAAATAAAAAGGCTTATCAAAAAATTCCTTCACTTAACTTAAGTGAAACACAAAAAAGAAGAAGAAAAAGTAATTCAAAATTTTTGGAAAAATGCGGAAAAAGAAAAGAAAAGTTTTGGCAAATGCTACAAGGAAAAAATTACCCTTTAGTTCTTGTTGATTTTTGTAGTTTCTCTTCTTAATTCTCTTAATGCTATTTATTTATTTTGTTTTTTTTAAATTGAATTTTGATTTGTTGTTGTTGTTGGTTTTGTCGTAAGGATTTAAGGTTTTTCATTTAACTTTTGTTTTGTTTTTTTTTTTTTATTTCGTTTATATTTTAAGTTTAAGTTTTTAGTTTAATTTAGTTTTGTTTTTGTGTTTTTTTTAGTGTGTGTTGAAATATAGCATTTTGTATATAGTGTATAAGTTAATATAATTTATTTAATTTTTTTAGGTTTTCTTTTTGTTTTTAATTTCTTTCGTTTTTTATTGCATTCTTAGTTAGATAGAGCAGGGAGTGGGTGGGGACAGAGAGAGGGGTAAGGGAAGAGGAGGAACAGCAACACACACACAGAGAATGGCGGAACTTCACCACCCCCCTAAAAGTATGCAATTTATGATAATAAGGACTTGAGTCTTGATCGTTGCCTGTAATTCATTAGCTCAAGGACAAGACAAGGTAAACATCAATAATATTCGATTGAATTGAATTGAAGATCCTTGAATGAAGAGGAGAAAGCGAAAACAATAAAAGGTCTTCTTCTTCTTATATCCTTAATTCATAGCCAAGATAATGCCATTTGACTGCCATAGATTGGAGAATTTGCATTCTGTCTAAGAAATATTCAAATAAGAACTGCAAGGAATTTTCAGTATAAGAGAGTATTTGAAATCCTGATTAGAAGAGCTTTCCTGCCGAAGAGCTTTTCTCTTTTTCACGTGGTGTCTGCTGGTTCCGGGTTTTTCGGGGATTGGGAAAACTTTGGAACTTTTATGGTTAAAAATTTGCAATGTGTTTATAGCACAAGCTGAGCTTTATGTGCAGTCGCTAGTCGACGCTAAAAGCTCCCATGCAATTAATTAAGTTTGTTTTCGTTTAGTTGCTTTGTTTAGTTTAAAGTTTTTAGTTTAGTTTTGTTAATTATTTTAAGATTTTGCTTTTATGCTCTGGCTTATTTAGTTGTATTTTCTGTTTTCTTTAATATTAAGGAAGACCATTGCTTGAAAGTTTTCATGTTTTTTTTTTCTTTTTCTTTTTACTTTAGTGTGTTATTCATCAACATCTGTTTGTATGTATGTGTGTATGTGTGTATGTATGTATGTAGGTATGTTGTGTACGGGGACTCTGAACAAATCTGTAATTGCAATTGGCATTACTAACATACATACATACATATGTATGTATGTATGTATGTATCTATGTATGTATATACTTAGTATGTATCAAAATGTTTTCTCTATGTATGTCTGTCTGTCTGTCTGTCTGTCCGTCTGTCTGTATGTGAATGTATTCCTATTGAATGCATTGCCCTATTAAGCATTTTTTTTTCTTTCTATGTTCACCCTTAGTACACAAATGGGTCTTACATCTCTAGGCCACAAAACATATAATAAAAAAAAAAAAAAAAAAAAATATTAACCAACATCGTATGCATATATGATATATGTATATATATGTATATATGTATGTACGACATGGTTACATTTCCCATTCTACACACACACACTCTTACTTACAATATTTAAATCGATTTACTTATTACGTTGTTGTATATAATTCCTTTTTTTTTTTTTTTTGTTTTGTTGGTTTTTTTTGCTTTTCTTTTTTTTGTTTTTGTTTTTGTAAAAAGAAGCATGTCAATGTGACACAATAAATCAAAAATTCGTGTCTACAGCGTAATTCTTGTGATCGGTTTTTGGTTGGTTTTGTGGGCCACTCAATAATGCAAATGCGCCTAGCGGTATGCAAAGTAAAATACATACAAATTGTCTATGCATTTTTTTTGGGTGTGGTTTGTTTTTTTTTTTTTTTTTGGTTTTCATAAATTGTATTAACCCTTAACATATGCTTGCAGCCAGGAATCATTTTCCAAATCGGACTCGGACTAGACATAATGTCTAGTCACTATATAGATGATATTACAGAACAAAACTGTGATAAAAATAAAAAAGAGAGAGACAAGGTATAAACGAAATGTGGGAGAAAATGATCAGTTATTATAGAGTATATATATATAGGTATATATATATTTCAATATCTCTAAGAGAGAACAAGCAGTCTGGGTCGAACGATCGATTGAAGAATAAACCCAAATACAGTAGAAACCGTTTATAACGAAGCTCAAGGGACCGACGATTTTCGAAAGACGTCCCAAGTTTGTATTGGGACCAACGAATCACTCATCGAACTTTGCTTTAACCGGACAAACGTTATAAGCGAAGTCGCTATAGCCGGATTCTACTGTATATGGATCTAAGCTGAATCAACATCCTTTTATAGTACCAATAATGCCATATATCAATATCCCTTTCAGCATTGGCAAGAGTCTTTTTAAAAGATATAATTTTAATGATTCATTTTCTAGTTTTCTTTTGATTTCTTTCTTTTAAAAATGAATCTAAACCAAATCGGGATCAATTTTTAAGTAATTAAACTAAAATTTTAGACTATCAATAATAAATATAAATCTAAAAAAGGGATTAACATCAATTCCTCAAGAGAAGTCGTAAGAAAGAAGGGAATTTTTTGTTTTGTTTTAGGTCTTGTGTTAAGACTTTAACTAAACTT
Source organism: Drosophila tropicalis (assembly GCF_018151085.1). Lineage (NCBI taxonomy): Eukaryota > Metazoa > Arthropoda > Insecta > Diptera > Drosophilidae > Drosophila > Drosophila tropicalis. The sequence goes on along the minus strand of NW_027172602.1, from coordinate 3,565,487 downwards.
GTAAATAAGTTAAGTTAATAAATAAAAAAAAAACCTTTAATCACTTTCAAAATTTTGTAAATTTAAGTTTTCTGAAGTATATACTCAATTCCCCCCGATTCTCTATTCGACAGTGGATTGACTTAACTATAAAAGTTATCCTTATGCATTTGAAAAGAAGTTGTCCTGCAAGGATATGCTTAAAATCGGCTTGCCGAGTCTCAGAATTTTTTGGATTGCCTTTTCTTGTTGTTGTTTTTGGTTTTTTTTCGTTTAGCCTTTGTATAATATTTAAAATTTGTTTTTTTTTCTTTTTGAATTTTAATTTACTGTAATTTTCTGCTGTTGTTGTTTTTTTCTTCTTCTTCTTTTTTGTTGCTTTTCAGTTGTCTTTCAGTTTACGCTACGCACGAATTTTTTGTTAACTTTTTGCTGTTGTTTGGAAATTGGTTTTTTTAAATCTTTATTTTGTTTTTTTTTTTTTTTTTGGTTTTTGTTTTTTTTTTTTATTTTTATATATTTAAAAATTCGTTATTTCTAGTTCATATATATATATATGTATGTATATATATATAGAATGGTGTAATTTTTTTTTTATTTTGTTCTTGTTTTTTTTGTGGTTTGTCGTTTTAAATATTTTTTTTTTTTTTTCATATGTATTGCATGTATATTTGACTAACCTTTCAATTATTTCAGATTTTTTTTTTTTTGTTTCTTATTAAGTGTGTTTTAAGCAATTTTACTTAATTTTAGTTTATACATTTTACGTTGTTGTTGTTGGTTTTTCTTTATTTGGTTTTCAAAATGTTTTTTCTATTTAGTTGTCTTTGTGTTTTCTTATTTTGTATTTTTTTTTGTTTCTGATTTTAAATATTTAAAAATAGTTAACTTTATACTTTGTTTTCAACATCATTTTTTTTGGTTTTTTTTTTTTTTTGTTATTTTCATCTTATTTTTTCATCTATTCCACTTCAGTGTGGGTGAATAGTGTGTGTATGTATGTGTGTGTGTGTGTGTGTGTGTGTGTGTTTGTGTGTGTGTGTGTGGCCATGTTCCTGTATTTAAATACATGACATTATTCTGCTTATATATTTATATAAAAAACGGGGAAAAAAAATTCAAATTAAAATGTTCAAAAAACAATTTATCGTACTTATTGAATCTGTTGTATAGCTTTATAATTGGCATTATGTTTGACAACTGTGTTTTCTGTTCCATATGTGTCTATCTTTGTGTGTGTGTGTGTGTGTGTGTATGTGTGTTTGTTTCACTTTGGAAATTTATTGTGTCTGGTTTACATTGATTTATCCTCTCTTCTCAAATATCTTTCGTATTTGGTTTTTCTTTTTTGTTTGTTTGTTTGTTAATAAATTTATCTTCATTTCTTTTTGTTTTGTTCCATTTTTTTATATTTTTCTTGTTTTGTTTTTCTATCACAGCAACATATTTTTGTATACACTATTTTTATTGATTACAAAAATAAGAAACAAAAGTGTGAAAAAATGAAAAAGATTTCTTATTGAAAATTTTGAAATGAAAGTTGTCAAAAGTTAAAACGAAATAATTATTCATTAGATATCTGCATAAATTCACTCACAATCGAATAGAATGAATCAATTTGACTTTGAATGTATGCGAATATACTCGAAATGACTTCTTCTACAGGTCTCCCCACTGTCAAATGAGTGAATACTCTAACAAAGTCCAAGTGAGTAATTCGAATACTTGCATACATTGAATGAATGAATGTCAAGCACAAAACTAATTGAATGTATGTGAATATACTCGAAATGACGTCTTCTCCTCACTGTCAAATGAGTGAATACTCTGACAAAGTCCAAGTGAGTTATTCGAATACTTGCATACATTGAATGAATGAATGTCAAGCACAAAACTAATTGAATGTATGTGAGTATACTCGAAATGACTTCTTCTCCTCACTGTCAAATGAGTGAATACTCTGACAAAGTCCAAGGGAGTAACTCGAATACTTGCATACATTGAATGAATGAATGGAAGCACAAAAGAAATTGAATGTATGTGAATATACTCGAAATGACTTCCTCTCCTCACTGTCAAATGAGTGAATACTCTGACAAAGTCCAAGGGAGTAACTCGAATACTTGCATACATTTTGTTGCCGTTAGAGTAATGTATATTCGGTTTTGTCTTCACAATCATTCATTTGCAATTGAGTTTTAGTCATACTAATTGTATTCATTCATGGGTTATTCATGCAGACCTCTAATATATATCAAATATATGTATATAGATTAATTTTGAATAAAAATCAATAAAGAAAAACAGAAACTATTTGGCAAGAATGAAAAAAGGGAAAGACTGACCGAGTGAGAGAGGGACTGAGAGAGAGAGAGAGAGAGTGAGACAGAAAAAAAAGAATAAACTAAATAGTTGAAAAGCATTTTGGCTATTTGCTTGGTATTTGTTTTTTTTTGCAGTTTGTAGTTTTCTTTTTATTTTATTTCTTGTCCAATTTTCTTCCATCTTCGATTCCTCGTACGATTTTTTGAAGAGTAAAAACAATTATTTCTGTTTGACTTATTGTGCAATTGCCGAGGAAGGATTTTCTGCATACTTTTCCCATTTTCCATGTTTCCTTTCCATCATCATCATCATCATCATCATCATCCTCATTATTAATATTATTCTTCATGCTTTACTGCGCCCTGTCAATTTGCATTTATGGGAACTGAAAGAGAGAAAAAGAAAACAAGAGAAAAACGATTGATTCCCAGTCGTAATAAAAGCTAAGCTTAAGGGCAAAGGGTAAAGGACCAAAAAGGAAGGAGGCAACTTCTTTCGTTTGTTTTGCCCATACGTGGAGTATCCTTTATAATTTATATGATCTCAACTCTTTGGAAATCGCTTAATCGTCCTCGAAAAACAATTGATTGTTCAGTTCATTATCCTTCTTGTCCTGAATATCAAATGATTGAAGCAAATCTTGATTCAGCTTGTTATTGAAAACTCTTGAACACAAAATTGGTTTCTTTTGGAGGTTCTTCTTGAGCCAACTTTCGTGGGTACTCACAATAAAATGTGGCGCTGAGAATAATACCGCCAGCGTGGCTATAATCGTGAATAGCGTGAAAATAATAAGGCACAAACGATCAACGACCATGGCTGCAAATTTCCAGTCTCGTGTTATGTCGCCTGTCTCATCCTCCTTTTTAAGCTGAAAACGTAAATGAATTTCGTTTTGATTAGATTACTTTAAATTATTGAAATGAAGTCTATAGCAACCTGATCGGTTATCCAGCGCAACTCTTTCAGTATTAACGCCAATTCATATTCCGCCGATGAGCTTAGACATGTATGCGATATGGCCTCATGCATCCGGGCCTCGGCCACAGCGGCCACAGGTCCAACTGGTCCGCCCACAGGACCCACACTACCATCGTCGCCTTGCCTGTATTGTATACAATACAATTCACAAATATTGAAATTGATTGATTCCTACACGTATATGTTTGTGTGTGTGTGTGTGTATGTATGTACATATCATGCAAGAAGATAGTATTTAAATTTGCTTGGGACAAACAACAATCCTTGTCACAATGAAAGTCAATCGGATTCCTTTTTGCCTTTTGTTCATGGCCAAGAATTTGTGTGTGTGTGTGTGTTTTTTTTTCTTTCTCTTCTAGTGCCTTAAACAAGGACTCCTTCTTCTCCCCCCTAATGGAAAGGGTATTACATTTCTTTGACTTACACACACACATTTATTCAATTTAATACCTTGACTGTATCTGGCATAAGCTTTTGAGGTCTTTTTGTAGTTTTAAATGTCTCATCGTAGGAGTTTAATTGAAAGAGGTTTGTGAAACGAATTGTTATTTAACTTCTCATTGAGGTCTTCTGTTTCATAAGTGTATTTAAAGAGAACATTTAAGTTTTCAAAATTGGGAGATAGATAGATTTTTCAAGTCACTTTTTTTTTCTTATAAAATGAAATTTCACTATTTGATTGTAATATTGTGGATATTTTGTGTGCTGTCACTCTTTTTTTCCCTCCCTTTTGTCATCCTCGACTATTATGGCAAATCTGTCCTTTATTTTGTTGTCCTGTATACAAGTCGTGTTCGTGTTCTTGTTCTTGTTCGTGTCCTTGTCATTGTTGTCATCAAATCGTTTAAATTTCTTTTTCCCATTTTTATGTTTCGTTTCTTTTCTTTTCAATTTTGCCCCATTGGTCTTTAGGTCATCTTTATGATGCCATCAGCATCATCATCATCATCATCATCATTTGTCGCAGCTTGGAATCGATGTCACGCATTGGCTACAAAACTTTTCTTTTCACAAATGCACTTATGACAGACTCATATTTCACTGAAATTGGGCATGTGCTGGCTTTGCCACTTACTTTTATCTGAACTGAATGTGGACTAAATGTTTAAATGAAATGGAGTGAAATTTTTGTAATACAATTCGTTCTTTTTCTCAGTGTGTAACTTTTTATTGGAAGATATGATTGTTATAGAATATAAAATGTTCCATTCGGGAACCAAAATGGAAATGGACTTGGTTGGAGTCACTAGAAACTTTTTGAGAGGAGATGTAAAGTAAGCTTTCTTTTCTTTACTTCAGTGGCAGATCCAAGGAAGAACGATCTGTAAATGATTTGTTTCTTGATGTTGGTGAGTCTGTTATATGGAAAATATATATTCGAAAGTTTTGCAGTGAAACGTCATGGAAATTCTAGCTCCTCAAATCAATTCGCTAACAGATAGATGTTAATTCGTCATTAGTGATGATTTGTTTTCGATATCTTAGCCATAAAACGATATCGATAAAAAACCAGCCAAAATATTTTAGCGGTTTTTCCACTATTTAGTTTTTGTTGCACTCACCTGTACATTGTCCTGTAGTATGTGGGCTGATGGGGTAATGTGGCACTGGCACATCGATGATTGCAACGAAAATCATCGTCTATATCAAGGACATTTGCCAGCAGCGATTTCGATGATCTTTTCAATAGATAATAAAGTAATAAAGTAATATTATCAAAATGATAATTGGCATTAGGATCGTATATATGGTATAATGGTAAATGCGGATGGGTTACCAACATTTCATTTCATTTCATTCTCTTCCGTTTACCTTTCCTTGAGCTCAACATTTTGGATGTGTTGTTGCTTTTTATCGCCAGCTGTGGATGACGAACCCGATGACGAGGAGGGCGGCGGCGGGCACTCGTAGCCAACCTGTCCGGGTCTTTGCATGCGCAATATGCAAGGTAACCAATAAAGGAATATTACTCTTATCTGTGTGAGGAGTGGCGGTGTTTTTTTTTTTTTTTTTTTTTTTTTTTGTTATTTTTTGTCGGTATTTCGTTCGGACAGTGGAGAGAGAGCGAGAGAGAGAGAGAAAGACGGAACGGAGTTGGTGTTGGGTAATGGCGGTTAAAAATAATATATGCGATAAATATTTAATTTTTTTTACGTTTTTTTGGTTTTTTTTTTAATGGTTGAGTTTATTCAATCAAGATTTAGTTTTTTTTTTTTTAATTTGTTTTTTTTTTTTTTTGTTTTGTTTAGTTTTTGATCAACACACACAGATATGGTTTTCCATATAGAATTGTTTATTGTTTTTGTTTGGTGTTTAATAAAAGTTTATTTAGGCGTTTTTTTTTTTTTTTTGTTTGTTTTTTGTATTAATTGGTTTTTTAGTTTTGTTGTATTAATTTTTTTTGGTTGTTGGTTTGGTTCGTATTTTTTTTGGATTACACATGGGCAATGTAAAGGATGTGTGTTAGAGTGAGATAGCACCAGCTCGCGCATTGTTACATGTAGTCAACGAGATAAGAGAGAGAGAGAGAGACAGACAGAGAGAGAGAGAGAGAGAAAAGATTGAGAGAGAGAGAGAGAGAGAGAGAAAAGAGAAACGGAAACAACAGTTGAAGAGGCAGTTGAGTTGAGTTGAAGTTGAGTTGAATTGAAGTTTTGTTTCCGGTTTGATTTTTTTTCGGTTTTAGTTTTTTTTTGGCGTTGTTGTTGATGTTGTTGTAGTTGTAGTTGTTGTTGGCCAGAGTTTGTTTGTTTGTTGTATATATATATATGTATATATATTTTTTTTTTTTTTTTTAGTTAGGAAAAATAAAATTTGTAGTGTGATTAATGTGCTGATAGCCATTTTCTTTTTCTAATCTTTATTTTTATTTTTTAATAGTTTTAAATTAGAATATATGTATATATATGCATGTACATACATACATATACATATATATATATGTATTGCACTCAGAAATCTAGTGAAAATTTAAACCAAAAAAAAAAAAAAAAAACAATAAAAATGCTTGCTCAAGTAAAAGAAAGAAGAATTAAAATTAAAAACTCAACTGAAAGAAATACATACAGGTCGCTAATGGGCAGATGGTAAATGAAATATTGAAACAGAATATCGTAAATGCAAGTTTTACCATGTCTTAGATTCCAATTAATTGAAATACCAAAAAGAATTCAGTGTTGGAAAACTCTATGCAACGCACAGTGGCTTGTGTTGAAAGTGTTGCCACTCTTGTTAATACTGTAGTAACTATGTGGTTAGATAAGTCTACTGGAATTGCCAACACTGTTGTGGCAGAGCAGTATGCACGTTGGTTAACACTTAACAAAGGGAAAAGAGACAGACAGACGAACGGAGAGATAGAGTTATTCGATAGGCTACGATCAAACAAGACAGACATTACTTTTGAGTATTTCAATCAGCCTTAGTATTTATTTTTATTTTACATTAAACTTTCATAAATCAGAGAAAATATAATATAGTATTTTCCAACACTGGCATACATAGCTTTGCTTGCACTAAAGAAAAGAAAACCCAAAAACAAAAAGAATATGAACTTGTGAAATTTTAATAAACGAAAATGGAAAAGTCTAGACTTATAATCGGCTTATGGCCGATATTCTTGGATATGAGCAATATCAATTTTTGATAGAATTCATTAATTGAAATGAAAAATTTAAATAACATACATAATGTGTATATTTATAATTAGTTTAATCTAAAAATGTTTCCACTAACAATTAAAATATACATATATAAAAGAGTTAAACTTAATTAAACTCTTAGAACTTAGGGAACTGATCACAATGGGATATTGTGATAGTTTGTGTTTTGGGACGGATATTTGTATTGAGGTTCACAAATACATAAACAGACTCACAGACAGAATGTCAAGTTTAAAGTTAAAAACAAAAAAATAGAGTCCTACCTAATGCCTGTTAATAAAAACTTTATGGATGCAAATGGAAACAAGTTAATAGTTCATTTAACAAAAACCAAACGGGGGGGGGAAAACATTCAAAATGTTGTCTAAAGTGAATTTCGAAGAAACAAAAATTTATTATTTCTTAAACTGAATGTGAGAATTTCCACATTTTTTTTTTTTTTTTCATTATTCAATTTGATAGACTTACACAAGTGGTTAAGAAATATTATTTCGGATTTAATATTTACAATTGAATGCAATTGCAAGGGAAAGTGAATAATTTTCATTTGAAAATGAAATGGAAATTATTTATCAGCTCTCATCATGGCTGAGTGCTTTGAATTGATTGGATTCGATTGAAAAGTTTTCAAAAAAGTTTTTCGTTTTTCCTTTTTCTTGTTTTTTTTATTGGTTTGGTTTTTTTACATGCAATCGTGTGAAAGAAATATGAGTATACATAAGTAATAAATAAGTTGGTAAATATGTATATAAAATTCTTGTATTTTGGGTTTTTTTGTTTGTTTTTTGATTAGTTTATGTGTGGTTGTTGTTTTTTTTTTTTTGTTGTAATTGTTAACTTCTTTTTGGTTTTTTGTTTTTTTGCTAACTATATACAAAATTGATTATATTGCTGGGCATTGGGTTTTGATATGGATTTGGGGGTCGGTTTAATGGGGCGGGGGTGTTGGGGTACCGGGTACGGGGGTGTTGGGTTTCTTTGGCTCTTTGTGCTAGGCAGGTGAATTGTACAGTTAATTTGATTAAATATATATATTTAAATGTCTGTATATATATATATATGTTTATTTAAATATATGTATTTGTTGAATGTTTGTATTGTTTTGGTGTACTTTATCTCATCATCATCGTCTTTATTTTGTTGATCATCTTCGATCATCTTCGAAAAATGATACACCAAAGCAAAACTTAAAAAACCGAAAACTGAAAACTGAAAACAATAACAACAACTCAAAAACGAGATAAGAAAATTTCCAAATGATAAGCTAATGATTAAATGAAATGAACCCAAAAACAAAATGAAGAGCAAATACACACAAATGATATGGAACTCAAGGACGTTTTGATAGTTGGGCAAGAGTATAAGTATAAGGTTTTTAGATAAGTTAAGTTTGCAATTAATTTGAATATTATAAAATATTACCCATTCACTCATTTCATGCGTATCTGGATTTCTATGATGATAATTGAGGATAAGTATGGTTGACACAACTGATGAGGCCACCATAAACATAATGCAATTGAAATAAGTTCCTAGAAGGACACAAAAATTACACAAAAACATTTTGGTAATTGCTGTTTGTCTTGGTTTTGGTTTTGGTTTTAATTCATTTTGTTGTTGTTGTTGTTGTTGTGGTTGTTTTGTTTTTCCTTTATTCTTATAATTATTCGTTTTGTATAAAACCCCAAAAAGCTGAAACACTGCAAAATTCTCGCTCATTTTATTGTATTGTAAAGGTAAAGCAAAACGAAAAACGAAAGAAAGTAAATAAGGAATAGAAGTAATACATGTTCATTTGTTAGATCGTATGTACAAAGAGTAAGATCACTTCAAACACACACACACACACACTCGGTGAAAATTTGAAAAAGAAAATGCCACGACAAATTCACTGAAGTTGTTTGGTTTCCAGGAAATTGAGTCCTGCTCAAATCGAATCTCAAATCTCTAGGCCTAAATATGGACTGACTAATCTAATCATAGAATGGCCCAGTTTCAATTGTATATATTTTTTGGCTATACAATTGAGGATCAATCTGGTAGTAAGAAAACGGAACTAAATGGGCTAGACTAAAGCTTGTCCTTGTCCAGGAAAGTAAATGTTTATTGATATTCATTTGAAACTTCAGTGAATTACAGTTAATATTTGAATTTTCCATTTTCATTTTTCCGAGTGCATGTTTGTTTGTGTGTGTTTTGGGGTTTGTTGTTGTTTTAACCTTTTTCTTGTTGATTTACTTTTGAGAGTTAAGTGTGAAAATTAACAAAAATAGAGACAAAGTTCAAAGAGATATATATATAGAGAGATAGAGAGAGAGAGAGAGAGAGAGAGAGTAGTTATTGGAAAAACAAAAACACAAAAACGTATATATGTATGTATTGTATTAAATAGTTTGATTAGAAGTTAAAGTTGTTATTCGTTTGGCTTCTTAGTTTGTTTGGGTTTTATATATGTATATATTATTTTTTTCTGTATATTACAAGTGAATAAACAAATGAAAAAATTAAGGAAATTCTATGATACAAAATATGTATATAGAGATTTTTAGTTGTTTTCTTTTTTGTGCCCTATTATTATCTTCCTCTTCTCGTTGTTCCTCTTCCAGCAGCGGTCCAAACTTGTGGCCCAATTCAAATGGTGGACCAAATTGGGGAGGATATTGAGACCCCCCAGGAACCCCCACTTTGAACTGAACCACGCGTTTGACTTCTCCCCTTGTTCATTTTTTGAATGCTCATTTCTTTGGTTTGTTTTCGTTTTTTGATTTTGTTCAAACTTATTTTGTGTTTAGTTTTTCTTTCGTTTCTTTTTGGTTCTGGTTTTTTTTTTGGTTTTGTTTTGTTTTTTGTTTTTGTGCACAACCAATTATCCGCAATCATCATGTTTGTTTAAAAATCGAGATCAGATCTAATTTGATTTCTTGTTCTTCTCAATTTGTTGAGCTCTTGTATCTAGCAGATACATTTGTATCTAGTTTGGTTGGTGGCATTTGTGGGGGTTATTTAAAGGGTTTACGGTGTGTGAGGGGTGGGAGTAGGGGGGTAAGTGGGGTTTATTGATTAGAGTTTGAGTTTGATTTTGAGTTAGAGATAGACAGAGAGAGAGAGAGATAGAGAGAGAAAGGGAGACGGTGCTGGCTTCTACGAATAGTTTTTGTTTAGTATTTTATGAATGTTTAAAGTTTGATTCATTTTCATTCTTTTCTTTTTTTTTTTTTAGCAGTTTCGAGTTAATTTATTGCTATTGTTTTTAAAAATTTTGTTTAATTCTTTTATGCCCAACGAATGGATGAAGGATGCAAATTCAATTGAATTACAGAAAAAGAAAACCCAAAAATAAAAAGAAACAAATAAAATAAAATGTTTAAATAGTTTGGTCCATTTGTGGGCAGAAGTTATTTAATAATAATAATCATTATTATTATTATTTAGTTTAAGTACTCAATGTTTAGCATATATATATATATTTGTTTATAATTATGAAATATAAAAGTAAATTCCTTGGGGCACACACGTTTCCATTTTGAATACTTTCTTGCACTCTAAAATATATATAGAGGGGTCGGAGGAGGGGGAGGGGGGAGCGGTGTCTCAACATTCCTAACTAAGTATTCGGTTGGGTATTATTATTATTATTATTATTATTGTTGGCTAATTTCATGTTGATCAGTTTTTGTATGTACATTGGATTGGGATCGAGGTTCTCATACATCACACACACACACATATGTACATACATATCTATGTAGCTATGTATGTATATACCATCTTTGGATACATATGTATGTGTGAATGCATCTATATATATGCTGCGGATATATGAATCTGATCAGAGGAAATGCCATGGCTTTATGTACAAATGACACATGAAACAATATGTTAAAAAAAAAATATATTTTGTCTTAATATATATATTATGTACAGCATAAATTTTGAATATAATTATTCCATTTATTTATTGATTTTTTTTTTTTTTTTTTGGGATTCGTTTAAACAGAGATCTACGCACACTACAACACGAAAGTAATTGCAGAAATAATAAATAAAATAGAAATTTTGTAACACAAACAAAAAAGAAAAACATATTTTATTCAAGTATGTACATTGATATATAGAAATACAACTGAAATTTACACAGAGACAGAGACAGAGAGAGAGATAGAGAAAGATCGAGAGCCAGAGAGATAAAAGATAAAAGCATTTTTCCTTTCTTTTTACAACTTCTTCGAATGCCCTCTATATAAGAAAATCTTCAATTATTATTAACTTTAGCTCTTGATTGAACAAACCATTAAGAAGGCCTAATCAAAGCTATTAAGATAGTTGGTCCATATGTTGATTGATATCCAAGTCTATCGAATCTTCGAAATGTTCGAGTATGTATACTGATCTTGTTCATAAGAGTGTATGCTTTGTCTTATAACTAAAGCATCAATAATGGACTAAATATTCATCCACAGTGGGCAATATTCCTAAGATATATATACATAAAACAGAGATCTGTCGATTATCTATGTCCATTCAATTGTATAATAACTGGCCTATGCTTAAGCAAAACATAAACATACGAGACCAAACTAAGACCTATTCACTTTTCAGTTTCAGGGGGCTTACCAAGGGATAGTTAAACGAAGAGACAAACTATAAAGAATCAGGGGAAACACATTGAAGTAAACGAATGCATCTGAAAAGTAAAAACCCAGTAAAAAAAAAAAAGGAAGTAGTCTCAGAAGCATTTGGGGGGAACACAAGAAGTCGAATGTGGGACAAGGAAATCTCTTCTGAAGCAGCTAAAAGAAAACGTTGAATAAATGAAAGTTAAAGGCCAAAATGAAGAGAGACAAAATGGTAACAATAAATTTCAAAATATTTTTGTTTAATTTTCTCAAGGATTTAGTTGAAATTCTTTCTCTTAGTCATTTTTTTTTTTTTATTAGTTTTTGCTTATTAATAGATATTTGATTTAGTTATTTATTGCAAAACAAAAAAAAGGATATGCAATGCGAACATGCAATTTATATACACACAGAGAGAGAGAGAGAGAGAGAGACAGAGACAGCAAGTGAGAGAAAAGGAGAAAGATAGAGACAGAGAGGCATTTACAATTAAGACATAACGACTCGAATAGTTTAGCTAGTTCTCTGCTGTATTTACATGGTTATATTTCCCCGCAATCCTTGGCATATCCTGTCGTTTAAATGGTGTATGTGTGTGTGTGTGTGTAAGTGTAAAGCCAAATAGTTAAGAAGAAGAAAAATTTAGAGCAGCAGTAGAAAGTGAAGTTGCATACAAAAGTGTGTGTGGCAAATTCATATATGCCATTTACTATAGAAAATATATCGGTAGATATATCTAAATTCCCTTCCCTTCCCTTCCTCTAATCTAAAGCCCATCCCATTTCATCCTTAAAAATCCTGGCTTATCCCCTACATGCGGACTCCGGATGTGGGGGCAAAAAATTGGATTTATGGAGGATTTTATAGAGGGTTTTGATTTAAGTTTTTTTTTTTTCTGATTTTGTTTTGTTTGTTTATTTTTTTCTTCGTTTTTTTTTTCTTTGCGGACGCATTTGTGTTCTTGCATGCCAACAAGAACATTTTTTCTTTTACATTATGTGGTAGTGGTCCTTGGCAAGAATAAACCTCTCACCTGACAACAAAAAACCGAAAAACAAAATAAATTCCAAGTAAACGAACTAAAAACGGAAAATACATATTAAAACAATATTACCAATACATCGTCATGTTTTGGTTTGGAGAAGGAGAAACACAAAAACCAAACAGATAGAAACCAAAGACAACAACAACCAAGTGCATACTAAAAAATTCATTTCTTGAAAACAAAATCATCACAAAGTACACGTACTAAAAATAAATCAACTAACGATAAACGCTAGCTAGTAGACACTTTATTTCTATCTATATCTATATATATATAATGTGTATAGATATATACATACATATATATAAAGGTATGTTGTGTTGTTGTACACAAAACAAAAAAGGGGAGAAAATAATCACACACAATAAATAAGAATAAAAAGAGGAAACTTAAGAATAATTTTTGGCATTTTTTCTTTCTTTCTTTCTGCCATACCATATCCTCGATTTACGAAGAAACAAAAGCAAAAAATTGTTTAATAAAAACCAAAGAATATATAAATACTACGAGCTAATTATTTATTTTATCGATTCACATTGACAAAAGAAATTTGCACTTTGATTTCGTCAAGGCAAATGTCTTTGACACTATGAACATTGCTTGGATGTGTGTGTGTGTGTGTGTGTGTGGAGTGGGTGTATGTGTAAGTGTGTCCAGATGAGTATGATCTTAGGTATATGGTGTTCGGGCATTACATATACATATATGCTATATACTACTCGAGTGTGCTATATACATTTACAATTTGAATGGTGCAAAAAACTACAGCGAGACAGAGAGAGAGAGAACAGATAGATCATGCTGTAATTGTTTGTCTATTATATTCTTCATATAAATTTGTGTTTTCTCAGCTCTCTCTCTCTCTCTCTCTTACTTTCCCTTAGTTAAAGTATTTAAACAAATCTTTAAGCAAAAGAGAAAAAAAGGTTTACAGAGTCCTCGAAACTTGTTCAATAATAAGGCCAGAGTGGACGCCCTCTAAAAGTATGCAACAAATACTTCAACTTTTGTTATGCCAAGTTGCTAAAAAAAACCTGCCTAAAGATGAAATCTTTATTGACGATCATTTTTCTATCAACTGGACATCATTTCTTTCAAAAGTGATTCTTTGACTTTCCATAGCATACTTTAGGGGGCAAACTGAATTACTCTGTGATTAAAGCAAATGTTTAAAACTTTATTAGATTACCTTTCTATACATTCAAACTAAAGAAAGGTTAAAACGAAAATTCAATACATTTTAGTTAGACAAGAAAAAAAAGAGAGAGAGAGAGAGAAAGATAGAGGGTCAGAGAGCAAAAGAGAGAGAGGACTGCATGAATATAAAGACAGCAAAATATACTAAATATGTATATTAAACATGCACATATACATATATATGTGGATTTTTTTTTTTTGTTTGCTGTTTTACTTTCCAATATGATGAACTATGCCATGAGGTTGTGGAATGATTATAATCTTGGCTTTACCTTATTGAATCCCAGATGCTTACGTTGGGTAGATAAACGAATATAAATGCAGGTAACACTGATGTGAGATGAGGTTGTCAAACTCTATGGGTGGGTACATAGTATGTTATGTTAAATTATATTGTTAATACGTTCTTTTTTTTGTGTGTGTTGATGTTGTCTAATCTCACATCATTTGAGAATACATTAAGAAAACAGTTATCACAGGAGTGCAGTTCGGCCTATTTTCATTTCTTGTAATTTGCTTTTGGCATTTTGCATTACACTTACACATACATGTACGTTAGTTAATTGCTGCACACTGACTGGGAGGAAAATGATGCTTAAACAACTAACTTAAGACGAGTATGTAATTGTGTTAGTGTGTGTGCGTGTGTATGTGCGTATGCTATTATTTTATAGCATACATTTCGGAGCGGAAAATCATTATTAGTGTAATAAATACTTTTGACTTTTAATTCAAGTGGATCTTATTTAAAATTCTTAAGTTATCAATGTAGTTTTGTGTAGCCAGAAAATCAAAAAATCATTTGCCTTAGATGGGAAAAGATAATTATCATCACTTGGTATAGGATTATATATGTATGTCTAAGAAGCTCTCAAACTAGCCACTAACTAAATGTAGTATATATTTATTATACACTTTGGATCAGATACACTTTGAAACTAATTAATTTTAATAAACTAAATGTGGGCAAAGTTGAAATTGAGTTTTCTGGCCATTCAAATGCAATAAAATTTAATTCCAAAGCATTTATATTCGATTTTAATTGTAAATCATAACATTCTACACACTTTAGAAGTATCAAAATGTGGGTGGGCATGTCATTTATTTTAATGTTGACAATCTTCTTTTGGGTGTGTCTGTGTGTTTTTGGGTGTTTGTGTGTGTGTGTGGCTTTAGTTTGAAACTCGATTCAATTGAATTCATTGAGTAAATTCAATTTGAAATTTTATTGATAAAATCTTTTGTTTCATTTAATGCCATAGATATGTAATCTCTGAGAAGTGTGAAAACTGTTTATCAGTTGATATGTAATTAGAGAGTAGACTAAAACACAGTGGAATAGAGAGAAGAGAGAGTGAAACCCAATACGGATAAGCTTGCTTTTTATTGCCATTTGGAAATGGACAACAATTTGTAGACCCACAAAACCCCACAAAATTGATGGTGGACAGTTCAGTTGTGGGAGGCAATAGGAAGAAAGGAGGATTGCCTGCCATTTTTTGTTGGTTGTTTTTTTTTTTTTTTGCAGGCAGGTGAGTGCGTAACCTGATTCCTGGGGCAGCAATTCAGTGCTGTACGTGTTTATTGCTTTCAATCTTCTCGAAACTAATAGCCAGAGAGAGAGAGAGAGAGAGAGAGCGAGAGTACAAATCTTCTGAGAATGTGGTGTACGCTTTGGCTTTGATTTTGAACTTTTCCACTTTGCCGCTTCTTATCTCTAGAAGTTTTATTATCGAAAGAAGAGAACATTTTGCGGTTGTGATGAAAAGTCTTATGTGTGTGTGTGTGTTTGTGTGTGGCAGTGTGTGTATTTCTGTTTGAGTTTAAAGTTTATCCAATAGCCATTTTAATAACTTTTGTGCATGGGTGTGGGTGTGAATCTATGTATATGGCTCATCTGCCATCGATTTCAGATTTGTATATATAAAGATAGAAATGTATATATATATATGAATATATATATATATATATATATAGTTATTTATGTGTGTGTGCCCCAAATTCGTCTAAATGAAAAATTTGAAAGAAAACCAAATGTACAAGGAAAAATAAACTAAAACAGAAAATCAAAACTAGAATAGGAAATTCTCTGTTTTTCTGGCTAATTTAAGTTTGAGTTTTTTTTTTTTTTTTTTTTTTTTTTGTTGCTGAGAGCGAGAGAGAGAGAGAGCGAGATTAGAGTTAGTTGTCGAGAGTGCAGCAGGATCTCATAATTGTGCATGGATCTAAACCTGGACAGGATATAACTTACCAAGCAGCGGCACAGCATCGGATGTTGCTGGCATTGTTTCGGCCACCATATTCAGGAAGACAGTGAGCGATAATAAAATAGTAACTCCTATGAGAGAGAGAGAGAGAGACAAAACATAGAAAGAGATAGACAGTAAGTTATGTAAAATACATTATTTTCATTGTTAGTTCGGTTGCAATCTCTAAAAATGTTTATTTATACAACTATTTATCTAGATTTGAAAAAGAAATTAATAACTAATATTCATAGTTTTTTTTTTTTTTTGGTTAACTTGGTTAAATATTTCATCCAGCTCTCTGATCCTGCTGCCGTTGATGCTGTGCGTGTGCGTGCGTGTGTGTGTATGTGTGTGTGTGAGAAATTTCATTATTTTGAATCAATAAAAAACTACTACCGTATTTTCTGCACTGAACCTCAAAGTCAAATTAATTTGTTAATTTCCAAGTATCAGTTGGTCGGTTGAGTCCTTTTCCAAGTTGGTTAACCAATCAAGAAAGTGAGTGTGTGACAGTGTGTGTGTGTGTGTGCCAGGGAAGAAAAAACGCGGTTGTCAAATGTAAGTATGTCAGTCCTAGCATTATTTATGACTTTCTCTTTGTTTTTTAATGTTCTGTTGCTTGTCATGGAAATGCCTTTTATATACGAGATTGGTTCGAAAACTTGTTGAATTTTATGAGGAACTGCATTGAATTGTCATCGTTTACCCAACTTAAGAGAAATTAGTTTGCTTTAAAGATTCTCTCAGCCTCCAAATTGGCCAACCAAACAGTCTATCTGAGGTCAAGCTATTTGTTGTACTTACTTATTAAACAGCCCTCTTGCATATGCACATAAGTATACACTTAATGCTTGATATTTTTGGGTTTATCTTTTTTTGGTTTCTCTGTCTCTTTTGAGGTCAAATAAATTATGTCAAAAGTCAGCTGGTTGTGTGTGAGGCAAACATAAATTAGCCGCAGGACTTTACGCAAAACTTGTCTATTATGCATGAGCCCGAGGGCCCCTAATGTGTTTTGTCCACACTCACACTCACTCTCACATATTCGCAATCGCATTCTGACGGGACGCGTCGGAGGTCTATGAGCAATTTTTAAAATATGGCATATGGGTGAGTTTGTCTTGTTTTTTTGTTGTTGTTGTTCGTTGTTGTTGTTTTGGCTGCTTTGCTGCGCAAACTTTTGCTACTCGCTCATAAACGCGATGAAATATATGTATATTTTATAAAATTTTTGACATGCACCATATGTTGTCTGTTTAAAGTACGTGATGCTAATGTCTGTTTCGTTGGTTCCTGTTTCTGTTTCAGTTTCAGTTTCAGTTTTGTGAATGGGCAACCCAAAAGTTCGGTATGTATGTATGTATGTATGTTGGCTTCACTTTCTAAAGGATTTTTGCAATATGTAGGTAGATGGTGTATTGGTGTGTGTATGTCTCGTACTCGTACTCGTACGTCTTGCGTGTTAAGAAGTTCTTATTCTTTTCTGAAAAGTTGATATATTATATGGTGCTAGACAGTTTGCCTGTTTAGTTTAGGTTGCAGCAGATGTCAGAGATTTTGATCATTTTCTTCCTTTTTTTTTTTTCTTTTTCGATAACGCATTGCATCAAATCGATTTAAAGGTCGCATGCCATCACATATCTATAGAAATCGAACGAAAAATACTACACTAAAACTTCAGTTATCAAGTAGAACGAAACCAAAGAAATTATCAATAAGTTAATCAATACAATTAAGTTAACAGACAAGTAACAAGTCAAGTATTGTAGTAATTCGGAGTGATCTTTGGTAGATCTTAGAGAAGTTTGCTCCGAAAAGTATGCAGTGAATAGTCGATAGTTTATGGCAAATCCTACAACTGACATTTGCATACTTTAGGGGACAAATCTCCCTCATTTCATCTGCTTAGATCTTGGATTGAATTGTGGCATTTTTATTAGGTATTTTGGGACTCATTTCTATTTGAGAGATCTGAAATTTAATAACTTAATAATTGACTTTCCAACACTTTCAAATATTTGTTCCGATTTCTACACAAATGCCTCTTAAATCATAAACCTGGTACCATCATTTATGGAAATTGTTTTATAGTATTTCTATTTCTGTTCCTATTCGTAGTGGGTGTTGTTGTTGTTTTGTTTTGGTTTTCTTTCTCTTTCAGTTTCCATTTGTTTTGTTTTTTGTTTTTAGTTTGTTTGCAACTAGTGGCAAATGTGGCTCTATTATGGGGTCAAGGCTTTGTTCTTGTTGCTGCAACACCATTGTTGGTCAGGTGGGTGAACCGCCCCGATATGCTGCCTCTTTGCCAGTTTGCCATATTTTTTGGTTTGCATGAAGGTTTGCTCTCTGCGTTGACGTTGATTACAAATGATGGTTTCTCTTTGTTTGTTTTACGATTGCCAGTGGCGAAAAAAAAAAAAAACAACAGAAAAGTGGAACAACAAAACAACAAATACAACTTGCAAACATAAACAAGAAGAAAAAAACACGAGAGAGGGAGAGAGAGAGAGAGAGAAACAAACGTGTTGCATATGTCAATGTGGCAGAAGGAAGGTTCAAGGTTTTAGCATTCTAAATGGTAGGCCTTAGATTGGCTAAATGGATTTTACAATATGCCTTTATGGCCTATGGAAAACCTTCTTCTAATCACTCAATGACTATGCTTGAGATGTTCTATTTAACAAGCGCGCACACAAACACACTCACTCACACACTTTTCATTAACAAAAAACAAAATTAACAAATTTCTAGTTAACTTGAACTGAAATTGGCCTATAAATTAGAGTTAATTGTAAATTAAGCTAAAGACAAATGCAAGCCTACTTTTCACATAAGGTGAATGGGGTTGGGGGAGACTTGGAGATAGTTAGACACAAATACAGAGAGATAGAGCGAGAGAGAGAGAGAGGTAGAGATAGCGAAAGGCAGACAGAGAGAGAGAGAGAGAGAGAGAAAAGGTGATTAGAAGTTAAACTGATGAACTTACCAAGCGAGAGCTTCTCACCAGAATCTGGTGGCAGTGTAAAACCTAGCAATGCCATCGATGCGATCAATACGCATGGCACAATCAAATTGAAAAAATAGTATAAAGTCTTGCGTCGTATCAAAATGGCGAATGTTATGTCAATATAAGGTTCTGGGCAGCAATTATAGTAGATTTCATTTCGTTTACCGGGCACACCTGATTAAATTAGCATGAGATTTACATACATAAGTATACATATGTATGGAACGAACATATATATAAATATTTTTGTTTTGTTTTTGTTGATGATTTCATTTTGAAAATGGTTGTGTGTGATATTAATGAAATGTATGGATGATTGATGTAAAGAAATGCATTAGAAAGGAGAGAAAAGAAATTGTTTTGAAATTGTTAATAAATTGTTTTCTGTTTTTAAAAATATTATCAATATAGGACTTAAAACTCAATGGAAGGAGAAGGTATCACACAGTGAGAGAGAGACAGAGGGTATTTCGATACTTACCTAACAGATCCCATTCGCCGTTTGTTATAAAACTGGATATATCGCCGCCAGCTTCATCCTGTAATTGCAAATCCAACTGGAAAGAAACAAGGAAGACCAATTGAATTTCGTGGGCACAAAATACAAATCTTTTATGAGTGTGTGTGTGTGTGTGTGTGTGTGTGAGGCATAAATGTATATACTATATCCATTAATCTCGTTCCAAAATAACGGGACTGCGCATTAATTTGCCGCAAAATCATTTTGTATGGGTAAATAAAAACTTTGGCCCAATATCTACAAATTGATTTATCGCTTTGGCTCCCCCCTTGCCAATTTTACTTTCTCTTTGCTGTTTTGTTGCTGCTCTTGTTTTTGTTGTTGTTGTTATTGTTGTCGACGCTTTAACAATATTTTATGCGATTTTATTTTTTTGGTTAAAGTTTTTATTGACCAGCCACACACACACACACACACATGCATACAGGCCACAAAGCCCACATAGTCGCATACATGGAAAACCACAGTAACTCAGTCACAAAAAAAAAAAAAGCCAAGCTAAAAGCAAACGTACAAGAAATCAGAGGAGTATCATAAAGCCGTAAGTCCAAATGGGCTATGTCGGTTGGCCATTCCAAATACCCTATGCTAATAGGGTAAATGGACATATTAAACTTTTGACAAATTTCCTTCTGTTTACAGAATTTAACGGACTTTCTTTGCATACGTTAAGGGGCGCGCTGTCACCTTTTCACCATATTGTATTCGCTTCTCTTCCTTGTCTTGTAGAATCTAATATTTGCTTTGGTATGAGTTAGAGAATTTTCAAAAAGTATTGCCTACTTTTGTGCTGTCGCTAGAACTTCATGGCCGAACGGACATAATTAATCTAGCTATCAATTCCTAAGACACTTTTTGCTATTTTCAAATCCAAAACAAGTCTTTTCGTAAGCATTTTCTTTAATTATTTCATTTATGCAATAATTTGAGGCTGTCAGCAATTTGTAAGAAACTTATTATAGGGGAAAGTTGGAAAAGTCTCACTAAAAGACAAAAGTGTAGATGTTATAGTAAATTCGAAAACGGGAACTGGCCTAAATAGATACTCTATTGGAATCTACACTAGGGTATCGTGTAGTCAGGTCACATATTGAATAAGTGTATAATAAGTATGTATACTTGCTATACTTTTTTCTTTTCCTCCTTTTTTGTGTGTGTGTGTGTGAGTTTTTTTTTTTGGTGCACATGTGAAAATATGTGCGATATTTCCTTCTGTTTAGTTTGGCAGAGAAGCTGGAGAAGGGGCGAGACATATAAAAGTTTTCTCATTTAAATGTTGCAAACAAAAGGCGGTAGGCAAATATCTACCAAGCTCTTGCTCCCCTCTTTCTGACTTTGTGCAAATCAAAATCAAGTAAAAGTCAAAGCCAAAAAGACGAAAACTTACTAAATGGCGAAAATACACACATAGATAAATATCTGCGCGCACACACACACGCACACACACAGTTATACATATAACTGTGTATTATGTGCGTTTTGTGTGAATATTTAGTGAAATTCAAATAAGACTTTAGAGCATCCATTTTCTAATTATTTATGTTCAGTTGGCATTCTCATTGGTAGCTGTCTCTAGCCCGACCCCTAAACCAAACAACAATCCATGTGCAAGTATTCTTTTGAAATGAAAATCTACTCGTACTCATTTGCCATTTAAATATTTAAGTATCAAGTTAAATGCTCAACATATTATTTCATTTAACTCTAGCATCTACTCAATGTATATTCAATATTCCTCAGCAGATAGATATATTCCTCTTAATCGTAACTCTGTTTTTTCGGAGAACAGCTAAATGTTAAATGGAAATCGCGACAAAATGTTCGTGTGAACTTATTCTATAAAAGTTAAGACCATGTCGCTAACTTTGGCGACTATTTTGCGTTTCTGCGTTGTGCCTTGGCGCAAAGTTGAACAAATCAAAAGTTTTGGGCAATCTTATTTGCCCATGGGTGGACTACAGGTTGTAACTATTTAATAATAATCATAACTTGCACAAGGTCACAACAATACAAACAGGGCCAAAAGGGAGAACAACTAACCAAATGGGACATGCACAACTCAAACCAAAGTACATGCAACTAGACACTAACTCGACCGCAATAGACATTAAATTTTGAAAATGAGCAAAAGTTGGACGTTATACACACACACACACAGTCACAGACATTCTGAGTACATACAAGTCCCTGGTCTAAGGTCTCTGGTCTCAGATCTCTTTTGATCTCTCTGCAGTTGCAAACTTGGCAAACAGCACAAGGCAATGCGATTTGGGTATGAAAATGGAACTGAAGGACTTTTTGGGCGAGCTGCTGGAAAAATCAGAAGGCACAAAACCTAATGCCATTCATTGTGTTTAGTGCGTTTTATAGTGATAGTAAGTAGTTGAGACCATAAACATTTGTGGGCAGTTCGATAACTTTTGCTTTTCGTTTCAACAGGACCCTTGATCAATTTCAAGGTTTCTGTTAAATTTTATATTATTATGTCAAAGAGATATTCAGAGATGTGTCAAAACAGATGAAAAATGATGTGTTGGAAGCCTGCGTTTATTCTTTGTAGTTTCTTTTTTTAAGAGGGTGAAAAGTTCATGGGAAAATACCACAGAAATAGTTGGGCATGTTGTGCGAAACACACACAGGTGACGGGGTGGGCGACAGAGGCAAAGAAAAAAACCAAATAGAGAAGAAGTTTCGCACACTTTACTCTCTACTCAATCTCACTGAACTGAACTGAAGCGAACTGTAATCGCCACCCTCGTGATGGCTGTGGTACTTTCTCTTTTTTCGCATCCATTTACTTGTCTCTGAGTCACAAAGTCGAATTGTTGCTGTTGTACGCATAGGAATTACCCGCAGCAATAGCAACAGCAACAGCAACAGCTATGGCAATAGTAGTTAGGTTACCCTTTGGGCCAGGGACAGGGCATTCGGAGGACTGAAGACTGTGAGCTGGGAAACCGGGCCAGGACCAGCCACTCAATAAACTTGAAAGCATGAAAAACTTTTTGGCATCAGCATAAAAATAAAACGCAAGTCGTTTAGCCAATGCCGTGCCACACAATATTTCTCAGCTGCGTTTTACCTATTTCTTTTCTTTTCTTTTCCTTCTCTCTCTCTTCCCTTTCTTTACTTTTTTTTCTTTCTGGCTTGTGTCTGGGGTAATTTCATTTTTTGTTTTTCACTTTACTTTTGAGCAGTTTAAAGTTGTTTTTTTTTTTTGCCTTGTGTGACATTGACGAAGCTTGTGTATTACATAATTAGCCTTAATCACTAATTAAAAAACAGCAAAGTTTTTGCTAAAAGTAATATCAGTTGGTTGGAGTCCCATAATCGTATAAAATATGCATGATAGAGAACCGAGCCGATCCATAGAGGTAACAGAGATAAAGAATAAACAACGGAGAGAAGGAGAGAGAGAAAGAAAGACATACACATTATCGTTATTATAGTGTACATTAAAATTCAACGGTTTAAGTCAAAATTCATCGAAATATTCAAGCCCATTTAGCTTAAATAACAAATGCCGCATCCAATGGCATTCGGCAGGCAAATGAATTGACGTAAAACAGAACTGAAACTTTCTGCGAAAGAGATAAGCCCAATGGCTGAAAGGGTGCTGTTAGCATGAATTTGCTGGGTGGCGAGTGGTAAGAGCAGAGCGAGTCGCATTGTCAAAAAGTTTTAGCGATTTCAAATAAAGCTGAAGCTGAAGCTTGGCAAACTACTTACTTACACTACCTACCCTACCCTACCCTACCTTATCCTACATAGTGGATAGCTTTAAATAGAACTAAATACATACAGCGAATGGGTGGCACCTCAACTCCCATGGCATCTGGACTGGCTTTGGTCTTTGTCTCAGTTACAGTTGAACTGACATTGAATTAATTGCACAGCAACCAAGATGAATGTTAGAAAGCGGGAGCCCTTCGAGTTCTCCACTACACTGACAAAAGAAGTGTAGCAGTAATTAAACTTAATGTACATGTTTCTATCTAAGCCAATGTCCACATAAGATTCCACTACACTTAGTTTCTAACACCTTGACCAAGACTAGCTAAAGTGCAAACCCTTAAAAGCGAAGAGCAAATCAAAATGATGGAATGAAGCCAGGAGCAGAAGGCAATAAAAGGATTAAAGTTCTATATTATATAAACGAATAGACAGGTTACTTTATAAATTTGACTCGAAAAGCAAAAGAATGAGATATTTTGAAAGATATTTCGTTTGAAATTTCTGAAATCCAAAATGTATCTAAAATCCTTTAAGAGATGGCTAATGGCTATGGCTAATCCGTCACTGAGAACAGAACTTGATTAAAGACCTCTTTAATTCCCTAAGTTAAACTGCACGTTGCATACTTTTGGGGGCAATATTACGACTATTTTACAGGTAAATTAAATTTCAATCAAAAAGTCTTAATTAATGGATTGTAAAATCAGTTCTATTTCAAAAAAGTCAAAGAACTTACCAGGAATCTAGTTAAAATCTTGAGATAAATTACGAATTACTTGAAACAGGTAACTATTTTTCGGTTTTCCTCTTTTGGTATTGATTGAACAAAATTGGTTGAGCCTTCAATAAATAGAATATACTAAAACTAAACTATAACAATGTGTATATATGTATATATAACTATCCTTGTAGATAGCAAAAGCCGAAAAGTTTTTCCGCAGTAAATTACTGTCAACGACATGTAAATGGAGAGGAGACAAAAGTGTGTGGGTGAAAGCAGCGGGAAGGATGCGGAAGAGTAGAGGAAGTTTATTTCAAATACCAAAGGCAAAATAATTAATTTGAGAAAATAAGAGTTGGAAGAAAATTCCTGAAAACTATTTGTCAGTTTTGTTTGGTTACGCCTTCCTATGGCAGCATTTGAAACAATTAAAAAAACAACACAAAAAAAAAAAAAGGAAAACAATACTAATAATATGAGAATTTTTAATTCTTAGAGGTATTTGTTTTGTGTAAAATTTTCGTTTCGTTTTTACTTATTTATGTGAAGGCCAGAGAGCAGCAGAAGGAGAGATGGGCAAATAGTTGCCTAGTTGTTAAGATGGGTAGTTAGTTGGTTGGTTCGGTTTGTAGTTGCTTTTTGGCCTTCATTGCAAGACACTTATTACTGCAGAGGAACAGGAACACACACACACACACACACACACACACACATACACTGAAGGTCGCCGCATATTTATTTTGTAAGCGCGTCTTGTGGCTATTTGGTGTGGTTGTGTTGGTTCCCAAATGAAATACACACAAAGTGGCACTTGACGAAAATATAAGAAATAGAAGAAAGAGAGAGAGAGAGAGAGAGAAAGCCTTTAGCGAAGTAGCGAAAGAAAATAAAGAATGTCCAAGGATTTCTTCCAAAAAAAAAAAAAAAAGTGTCTAGTGATTCAACTGGAAATCGCTAAACTTGAAATTCAATTAAAATTTCTATGTAATATGAAAAGTTTCTGGCCTAAAGGATATTGGCCAAGCTAATAACAGATAGAAGTGATCACAAAAAAAAGAGGGCATTAAAAAGTCGTCAAGTTTGCTTTACGGCATTCTTTCTGTTATTTCATGTATTTATTTAAGCATTTTTCTGTTGATGTTGCTTTCTTCTCCACTTTCACTTTTGTTTTCTTTCCTCTCTCTCTCTTACTCTTGTTTTTTCTCTGTCTATTTGCAGTATACTTTTATGTTGACCAACCAACAAAAAATTGTGTAATTGGGTACTTAAAGGAAAACAACGTTGATTCAATATTTTTCTTTTTCTGTCATAAATACAAATTGCAAGCAAATAATTTGTTGCAAACAAAACTTTATTTGTCCTGTTAGCCGCAAGAAGGCAAATTAAAGGACAAAAGTAGGTGATTTCTTTCGTATTCCTTTTCCATTCCATTGAGTACTTTAGAAATGGTTCAAGATAGCAAATAGACGATAGAAATTGCAATCAAAATGGAAATTATGTATGTATTTTGGTTCGGCAATTCTTTTTCGAAACATACCATTTGCATAATTTAAAAAGCATTTTAGTTATGCTTTCTTTGAATTCTTTTTGGCTCAGTATCTCTCTTGGTCTATATTCAATAATGATTATATGGCTATCAAATCGAAATCAGTTTAAATGCTTTCGTGAAATGTGCAAAAGGATACATCAATTAAAGAATATATTTCAATAATTCAATGACCGTTTATTACAAGTTAGGCCAAAAGGTCTTAGCTCTTCTTCTGTCCAACAATCTGTCGCATTTCTCTGTCTCTAAGCACTCATCTCAATCCATGTTTTCACTTGCTTTCCATGGCCATTGTGTTCGCATTATATTACACTAAAAATAGTTTGGAGACAAACAAAAACAAAAAGAATAACAAGAGAGGGAGGGAGAGAGAGAGAGTGAAAAGCAGAGGCGTAGAGCTAGTTAGTAGGCGTGGCAATGGGCAACGACTACCACAATGCGACTGACAACGAGCACGAGTTTGAGGTGGGGGGAGAAACACCACCAGACAGTCGACAGAAGGAGCTCAAATAAGTGGCCAAGTGACTGAATGGGACTATGGACAAGTGTGCTTATTTGTTCAAGTGCAAACTCAAAGCAAAAGAATGCTTAAAATGCTTAAAAATGATAACTACTCACACACACACACACACACACAGAGAGACACATACCCATATATTACTGTGACAGTCCTTGGTAGGGTCCTTCTCATACTTAGCCATCCTCTTTTGGCCATAATACTTATTATTATTATATGCCTGTCTGTGGCCTGACAGTGACAGGCCTTATAGCCAATAATTATTATAGTATAATTTCATATTTTCCATGTGGATAATGGATGGTTAACTTAAACAGGCTAACCACACAGAAGATATAATGTATATTATAGCGATATTTGTCAGTAAATGAATCTCTTAACTTGCCATCTAAATCATTCTTTATTATTTATTCAATCAATCTAAAGAACCTTTGATTAGGGATGAATATGAAGTAGGAATAAAAGCACTCAACTGCATGATACTGAAAGCATATAGAAAGTTCTATTATTTACAATCGAAGAGGAGAAATACCTCTAGTTAAGATCTATAAAAAAAAGGCCAGAACATTTTAATTTGATTTTCATCTAGCAAACACAAGAGAATGTCAAGTTTTGAATGTTGCCAACTGGTTATACCAATGCATTGGTGTCTGATTTTGGTCTTTCTGTCATTTTGCTGGATATAGATCAGTTTCTTTTGGCCATTGAAACGAATAGAATTGAAATGAAGGAACAAAAGAAAATGTTTGGTTTGCCAAAAAAATAAAAAGGAAATTTTGTTTGCTTTCCCATAGAACAAATGCTTTAGATGATTTAGGTGTCTAATGGCGTTCAATTACAATGTTTCTATGCACTCGACAAGACCACACACACACACACACAGAGATACATGCATGCATACACACACAAAGCGTTGGCACAAAAACTTTGTCTTGTCATCTGACTTCTGGGCCAGTGAGCAACATCTTAATAGAAATGAGGGGCAATGTCTGTGGATAGATGAAGGATAAACGGGAAGGGCACAAGGATGAACTGAAATTATGTTTGCTTTTCGAATGAGTCAGAGAAAACAAAAATGCAAGACTAAAATGCACACACACACACAGAGAGAGAGAGAGAGAGACACACACATACAGAAGAAATGGGGACGACAAATTGAAATTGCATCAACTGGCATTTTAAGTGAAGCGAAATACAAAGTTGTTTATGGGCAAAATAATAGTCGCATATACATACACACACACACACACTTACATAGAGATATCTTTTCCAAAAACACTTATACTCTCTTTATCCTTCAGTTTCATGTCAAATAATGAAAACATATAACTTATTGATCAACAAGAAATCTTTATAATATTTCAAACCTTTATTTGTAGATAGATTCGATTTATTCGATAAATTCAAATCATTCATTCACACTACAAATTAAACTCAATTGGACATTGAGTAGGTTAATTAAGTGAACTGCAATTTGTGGTAGTCAATGGAGGGACTGCAATGGAGAGCAAGGACAATCAGTAATGGGTATGTTTAATAAAATTGTACATATTTGGCTTAGTTTTCTATAGAATATAGACCAATATCGGGATGAAAGCTAACCAAGATGCCATCTGTAAGAGTACAGAACTTTGAGGCTCTCTAGCAGATTACTAAGCTAAGCCTTTGGTATTAAAATAGTGTGCGAAAAAGTTACTTAATCCTTAGCTAGATCATACTCAAACAGAAAGGATATTTAAATTCATTGATTTTTTTCTCATGGCGAGTCAGTTCATTGCACTAACGCAAAACAAGCCAAATGATGGCAAATAAAGTAGCAGAGAGAGAAGTAAAAAAGTTTACTACTTCAGTTATGGCCTGGCTAATTAGCCAGCCATAACCAGAAGAGAAACCGTTGCCATAAGAGAAGACTGCGCATAATTGCGCGTTGCATTAAATTAAAAATTTAAATCAAGACGAACAAAAAAGAGAAAAACCCCCCACCAAACCCAAACCAAATTGAAAACTAGAAGCCCGTCATATTATCATTTATGACGATTTTTGTATACCCTTGAAAACTCTAAATGTTGCCATCAGAATATGGGATAGGAACTGTGGAGAATATTTTCTCTAATTCTTATGATTTGCCATGAAATTTGTCAAGAAATTCGATATCCCTTCCTGTATTGCCTCATGTCTGAAGAATCTACGATTCACCTTCACATATATAGTTTCTATAGTCGGGAAATGTTTTTGCATAATGCTGAACAAAATAAATGTACCTTGGTTTGGTTGGCAAGGGTATTAAAATTATGAAAAGTGCAAAATAATACAATAATCATATTAAGTAAGTGAAACTGGGAGAATGTGAGTTGGGGGCGGAGTGGAAAGGCGGACCAGAAGGAGGACTGATGTAGATAAGAAGGGCTTGGAAAACAGTTTGCAAACAAAATGCAAAAATCACCCCATGATTATCTGGGTTAGTAGAATTCGCGCATTTCCTGCTCATTTCAACCGCATTTTCAATGTGACAGAGAAAATTATAATAACAAGAGAGAAAAAGGACACACAAAACAACAAAAAAAAGAAAAAAACGAACCGAAAAGGATGGGAAGGGTAGCGAAAAAGTTGCCGTCAGATCTTGCTGTGCCTGGAACAATTTATATATATATATATATATATGTATATGAATGTGTTTGTGTTGGTGTATATACATACATATACTTGCATAGTATGTGGTATGTATGTAAATATAAGTATATATGGCAAGCCAACGAGATATTTTCATAATTTACACTGACTTTCGGAGGAGCCTCATCCTGCGCCTCCACCCAAAGCGTACGACAGAGGCTATTGTCTTTTCTCTCTCTGGGTTTTTTTTTTTTGCCGCAGCGCATCGACGCCAACTAAAAACCAAGGCGACAGCCACGGGGAAAGGGCTGAGGCTGATATGGCAGAAGTGGGGACATAGCCAAGGGTAAGGAAGAAGCGGAGGTTGAAGGATTGCAGGAGGTTGGGTTGGTCGAGTAATCAGGCACAACCAACAAACTTTTACTTATAGTTAAATGCTGCAGCGAAAACGCAGGACGACGACAACGGATGATGACAGGAAATGGAGGCTGCTTCATCTCATGCCGTCTCCTTGGTATACCCATCTCTACCAAAACCAACCCAACCCGATCCCATTCCATCCATCCATCTATCCAGCCAACTCGCCCAATCCCAACCCTAGTAATGTCCTTGGATAACGTTCAACATGCAAAAAAAAAAAAAAAAATAGAGTGAAAAAAAAAAAAGTCATTAAGCCCAGCATTCTACTGCTTGCTGCTTCTGATGTGAGGCAGAAATTCCTTGGTATTTGTGTTTGTTTTTTTCTTCTTTTCTTCTCTGAACTAAATTTTGTGAAGTTTTACCATTAACCAACCTACCACTAGATAATAATGCATTCGAAAAGTGTGATAAACTCAAATTGAATAGAAATGTTTAACTAAATCGAAATGCATTTACATTTAAGTATATTCTTGTAATTTAGCATTCAGGATGTTCCGGTTCTGTCGTAATCTCAAAGGACTTTGGCATATGTCTGTTATCACTGCATAAAAAGTTCAGATTTCTCTTTGTTTTATCTTTGCTGCTTAACTAAAACAACTTAAGATGCTTGTCGTGAGGTCATTAATTTGAATGCATTCACTGTTAATCCACTCACAATCACTTTTGTGTATTAATCAAACATTTTAATAGCTGCTGCTAATTGTAACTTACGCACTTGAAATACCATCAATGCTAATTAAAAGTAATTAACTTGCTAATCGAAAAATGTCGAACGACAAGAGCCAAATTCGTGTGGGCCCTTAGTATAAAATATAGCGTATACGCCACATGGTCCGCCTGAAGTTACAAGAAAAACATTTTCACCTCTCTCAATGGCTAACTTTAGAGTTTCGCAAGCAAAAGGAATAACTCGAAAGACAAGAGAAACGACTACTTTCTCTCTTTCTCATTTTGACTAAGTCAAAACACCATTTTGAGTGCAATGCAAAGAAAACGAAAATTATTTGAATATATTCCTACGGCTTAGATTCTTTTATTTATATTCACGTTTCCTCATACTTAAGGATCAGTTCATAGCCTAAACATTGCAAACGTCAGTTAGTTGGTCGTTCAAAATGACTCATACAGAGCTCTTACCCTTTTTTCGTTGCCAGTTTTGCCATTCAAAGCTACTCAAAGCCAGAGAAAATGAAACGGAGACAGAGAGAGAGAGAGAGAGAGAGAAAGGGAGAGACAAAATTCAATTTTGATTACATTAACTTGCAGCAGATATTGTGTTCAACGTCATTGAGAAGGCACTTGAGTGAATCTTGTGAAACAAGATAATGAGGAGGGCGAATGGGATAGTAAACAGGACACAGAACTGATGGAAATGAAGCAAAAAAAACAGAAACAAAAAACAATGTCTTTTTGTCCTCAAATCAAAGTAATGGCAATGGCAATAAAATCAAACCATTAGATTTTGGTTCCTAAGCCATCGGCATTATTCTAATCATCATGATTTTGTATTTATCTTTTGCCTTTATTGTAATTTGTTTGTTTGTATATTAAATTTGCAATTATTTGGAAATCAATCACTCGCAAGTCTTTTCGCATAATAAAGTTATCTATCATCGCAACACGTTGCGGGCAAAGGGTAAAGACTGTTAGGGGAAAGGCTTGATGAAAGAAAAAGGTCCTTTGGCTTTAGCTATGGTCCTTTCTTCTTATTTTTTTTTTTTTTTTGTTCATTGTCTCTTCTTTTTTTTTCGTTCTTTTAGCCATGGTGCCGCTGACGTAACTCGCTGTTGACAGTTTCGACATTAACGCGTGGCAAGAAGGGCTTAGAGATGGAGAGAGAGAGAGAGAGAGAGAGAGGGGAGAGGGACAGAGCGATGGAAGGGAAAAGCAAGCACAAGCAACGGAATCTCGTTCTATCGTAAGGAAAAGGGGAATTTTGAATGAAATTTTATTGCAATTAGTTGAGGCAAAATCTTGCAAGGCGCGACAACACGAAGGAAGCTGCCAGCTGTTTCGAAAGCAATTAAAAGCTTTGCCAATGACTTTGGCAAAAAACGGATTTGATTGAATTGAAAGTTGGCTCTGACGCTCTGGCGCTCTGATGCTCTGATGAACTGATGGCCGACCCAAATAACCAAAAAGAGAATAACCCAAAAATTCAACACAAAATTGAAATGACGTCCATTCAGTGGGTTGACTTGCCGGCTGCCAGTTAAATTTCCCATTTTTATAATAAATAAACTTGCCCCGACTCTCTTCACATCTCACTCTCTCTCTCTCTCTGTCTCTCTCTTCCAACTAGATAAATTGAAAGGTGCAAAATTCAGTGACTTTTGACAAGACAAACTCACATAGAATCGTTTAGGGGCAGTAAAATGGGATTACATCAATGACAGCCTTTGTTTTTTTTTGTTTATAGAGAAAGAAGACAAATTAAATTTGACATATAAATAGAATTACCAATTTGATTACAATTATATAGACAGGAGACACAACAGTTTGTTTAGAATGTAAAAATCTGTTTGACGAATCTCAAGAGAAGCCGAAACACCACAGAAAGAGTGGAGACAGTTCCACAGTATCCCAAAGGACACGTATTGCTTGGTTTACTTTTAACATATTAACATTCAAACGCTTCAAGCAATGACAATCTAATTACTTATCCAAATCAGTTACAAATGAACTAATTTGTGACTATAACTCTGGGAATTGACCATTTTACTCCCCCATTTGGGCAAATGCAATGAGTTAATGAGTTATTTTATTACATGCTAACTAAAAATTAACAATACCCACAATGTCCCTGCAATAACAAATTAGCATTGTATCAATAATTGATATGCAACTTCATAATGATGATGATAATGATGATGCTGCTGCTACTCCATGTGGCAGCTGATTGAATTATTTCATTTAATCAATTTGCGAGTGGGCAGAGAGAGATTTAATTAGAATTCTGATGTGACTTAATTACAATTTTATGGTAGCAGCAATTAGTTGTGTCATTTCATGGACAACAACAAACGCGAATATGTATTCCATAACTCCCTTTCTCTTCATTGAAATCGGGGAAGGCTTTAAAGTGATTTGAATGCAATTTGAATAACTATTTCAAGGGTATAAGACAATTTCTGAAGTTCGTTTGTAGGTTAAATTAGAATACAATTATGCGGATAGACAACTGCTGATTGATAACCCAAATATTGAAAGCCATTTAATAGATTGCTCTCTTGCTACTTACTCGTTTTTTCATTTTGCTTCTTTCTCTCCTGCCCCTCCTATATCCATTTTGGCTGGGAAAATATGGCGCAAACTTCTTGCAGTTAGTCACATATTTCTGGCATAACTCATTCATTGCGTTTGCCGCGCATAATTTGTTATATGCCGGATATCCGGTTCCGCAGCTGGAGCCAGAGCCGGAGCCGAAACCGAAAACTAAAGCACACCATCTCCATAAATATTCAATTCAGTTGTAAGCCCCCCTCAACACACACACACACATTCACCACATACATTGATGAGCATACTCCATAGACAATTTAAATCCACATAGTTTCCATAACTAGGGATTAACTTGTACAGCTTTTAGTATAGACCGAAAAGACTCCTTAAAGACATTTACTGATTTTGGCGTCAGTTAGTCGAAATAGTATTCAGATTTGAAATTAATGCCAAACTTTTGTCAAATCTTAACAAAAAATAAGAAAATAAAGACATAAATTAAATAATCGCAAAGTTTTTGAGAATTTTTGATGATTATATCAAATAAGATCCAATTTAAATTGGTTTCGAACAAGACCTGAAAACGTTTTGAGTCGATTTATCAGAAATAAATTCCATTCAATTCGAATATTTTTGGTAGCCCCTCTTTTGAAAGGATTCAAATACTGATATGAAATCAAAAACTGCGAATGATTGAAAATTTTTTAAAGCAAATTCAAGGAAATAAGGCAATTTAGTATGTAAGTATTTTGGTATTCTAATCAGTGAAACAGTTTGGTTTTGGCATCGCCAGTTAGCCTCGCATGCCAAGGCAACACAAGGGCCAAGGGGGCATGGCCAGGGGCGGTGGCCAAGCAAAGACAAGGCAAGGCAAGGCAAGGCAAGGCAAAGCGAGTGCATTAATTTGCATGGCACAAGACGTTGTTTCACTGCTTCCTCTGCTGACGCTGACATGGTAAGGCCACGGGCCAAAAAAGCAATGATGCCAGCATACACACACACACATACACACACACACACATACACCAATATATGCACACATAGATAGAAGATACAAATGTATCTTATATGCAGGGCTACGCAACATTTTTCCTCACATTTTTCCATTTCCCTCACTTCTTGGCCTGGCAAATTTTTTGGCACGCAAAAGTTGACACGTAAAATATTAAAAAAAAAACACACACACACACACACACACACAACGAGAAAGAAAACGACAAAAAATAAAACTTAGTTTGTAACTTAGCTTATACTTAAACCACATGCATTTCGCGTTTTAGTTTTAAGCATGCCAATGCCTCGTGCGGTTTTCCTGGTTTTTCTCTTGTTTTTCGTTTTCTTGTTGCGTTCTCCAAGTTTTTTCTTTTTCTGTTTTGGCACAAAAATGGCAAAGTCAAGTAGAAGCATTGGAAATTAATAAAACACAGCAGAATCTAGTGGAGAGCGAGAGCAACAAAAAGCGGGAAGAACGAAGTTTCTGAAAATACATTTCAATAAATCTTGGGGCAAGTTCTCACCCACGCACTTTTCCGTTTGCCCTTGTCTTTTTTGCCGATTTTCACTGGGTGTTCTTTTTCTTCTGCTTCTTCTTCTTTTTATGGCACATTTGATAAATGTGTAACTCCATTTCTCCCCTTCCATTTGCATCCCATTCCGCGCTCCCACCTGCACGCCATTGAATTGAATCAGGCGTAGATTTTGGTTTTTTTTTTGAGAGAGAAAAGTTGGTTTACATATATTGGAGTTAACTATTAGAATGCAATTTTCATGCCATTGCTAGTGAGTGATCATATACGTTAATTTTAATGAAAAATCAAGTTTGAAATTTTCAGAAATCTTAATATTTGAAACGAGTGAGATCCAGTGCCGGATTAAGCCAACGCGGTAGACATTAGCAGATCGGTTTGCAATGACATCTCTATCATATAACATAAATGAAAATCGATCAAAATTATAATTCGTAAGTCTGCAGTTTTTGTCAGACTGTTTTTTTGGCTGATTTTATTTATTATAAACTGTGGTAGCTTACTTACTGAAAAGACAATTTAATTAGGATTATAATGTAATAATTTTAAATCCAAATAAATTTTAAATTTAAAAAAAAAAATTGAAAAATTGCTGAACAAATAACAAAAAATTTAAATAAATTAACAGAAAATTAACCAAAAATTTAATAAACATAAAATAAAAAAAAATTAAGATAAAATTAAAAAAATTAGAAAAATTTAACAAAAAATTAGAAAACTTTAGAAACTTCGATATCATTTTTTCTCAATTTTTCTAAATTATTCTTAATTTTCCATTTTTTTTAAATTTTTACCTAATTTTTCCTAATTTTTTGTTAATTTTTTGGTAATTTTTCATAATTTTTGTTAATTTGTTTGGTAATTTTTCGTCATTTATCGTTAATTTTTTTAATTTTTGCTAATTTTTTGTTAATTTTTTATAATTTTTTAAAATTTTTTCTAATTTTTTTAATTTTCCCTAATTTTTTTCTAATTTTTGTTAATTTTTTTAATTTTCCCCAATTTTTTTTTGTTAATTTTATTAATTTCTCTTAATTTTTGTTAATTTTTCGCTAATTTTTCTTATTTTTAATTATAATTTACTCACGTGATGACCTCCAACATTTCGACCTCACTCGCCAATGTAGCTCCAACAACTGATGCGCCCTCCCTCAGTGGCAGCTGCTTTTATAGGCTCAGCGATGGTAAAGAGCGAGAGAAGTGCTCTCCCACTAAACTGCACTGTCACTTACTGATCGGGAGAACTGCTCTCGCTCACTTTCATATGCAGTCGCCCTCTCGCTGACGTTAGCTAAGTGTGCGTGCATATGAGCGGGCAAAGCGCGAGCGGTATTAGTGTGTGTGTGTGTGTGTGTCAAGCCAAGCTTTGAGAGAATCGATCACTTGCTGAGCACCTCTCACACTCAATCACCTCCCACACAATGCACATACACACACATACAAATACACCGCTATGCCTTAGCAAGCTCATATGCACGCACACTTAGCGAGTGAGCGAGTGCAGCTCTCCCGATCAGCAACTAAGTGTGGGAGTGACAGTGCAGTTTAGTGGGAGAGCACTTCTCTCGCTCTTTGCCGTCGCTGGGCCTATAAAAGAAGCTGCAACTGAGGGAGGGCGCATCAGTTGTTGGAGCTACATTGGCGAGTGGGGTCGAAATGTTGGAGGTCATCATGTGAGTAAATTATAATTAAAAATAAGAAAAATTAGCGAAAAATTAACGCAAAAATTAATAATAATTAGCAAAAATTATACAAAGTTAAAAAAAATTACGAAAAATTAAAAAAATTTACAAAAATTAGAAAAAATTAGGCAAAATTAAAAAAATTAGGAAATATATAAAATTAAATAAAAATCAGGGAAAAATTAACACTAAATTAACAAAAATTAGGAGATTAAAATAAATTAACAAAAAATTAACAAAATTAAAACAAATTACAAAAAAAAATTTTAAAAATTAGGAAAAGTTAAAAAAAATTAGAAAAAAATTTAAAAAAAAAAAAAAAAAAAAATTAGGAAAAATTATAAAAAATTATCAAAAAATTAATAACAATTGGGAAAAAATGATCGAAAATTAGGATTAATTAAAAAGATTTGTTATTTTTTTGTAAATTTTTCTCAATTTCTTTAAATTTTTCGTAATTTTTTATAAATTTTTTCTATTTTAAAAATTTTTTAACTATAATGCTAATGAAGTTCATTTTCATTTTCAACAGATTTTATTAGAATGGATTTATTTTGAATGCCAATGAAAAATAAATGCTAATGCCTAACGGCACAACTCTGATACATACATACATACAGATGTTATTTAATTTAATGCTTGATGCCTTGACTTTTTGTTGTAATGTGAAAAAAATGACCGAAACTTCCATGTGTTGACATTATAAGCGATAGATTTGTTTCGGCCCTTCATTATCATTGCCAAAAGTTGCCATTTGGCAACTTGTTGTTGGCTTTTGATTTACAATATATATTGTAAACTGCAACTTGCAGATTCTGTCTGACAGGTCACGGGCAGCAAAAGGGGTTGGAGCTGAATTTGTTTCCTGCAATTTGTCAAAATTCTATCTAGGTCGATAAATAACGACATGACTATAGATAAACATATCTGTATACATAAATGTATGAACATATATGTATTTGTGAAAAGATTTCGCCAAGCATGTTGCATTTAGTGCATAATTAATTAGTCGCTGCTTAAACAATGGAAAACAAAGGAAACTGCAATTAATTTCAAAGATAACTATGTATATATTGTATATAATATATACACATAATGATGTTTAAATGTAACATTATAGACAATACGCAGAGTAAGGGTTAAAGTGAGTAGAATACCTGAAATCCATCATAGGTCCAGGAGCCAAATTTCATTTCGCATCGCTGATCATCGAACGGGAACCAGGTAATATCGATTTTGCATGTCGACTTGAAAATGCCTGGTGGCACGTAGAGGCAACTTCCATTATTCCGGACCACCACATTGGTGGCGTATGTGCCATCGAAACCTTCATCCGCACTGCAAGTAAAATATAAAACGATTTCAACTTTAGTTTAGTTTTCGCGCCAAAAATAATTAATTTATTGATTTTCATTAATTAATCGTCACTTATCATTGATTATGGAGATTTGTAGAGAGTTCGGTTCCAAAAACTAACTAAACTAAGATTACTTTATGGACTTAATGACTATTTGAATCGGCATCGCATGCAAATCAAGAATATATATAGAATCCGAAAAGTCTTTATAGTCTGCCAATTTTTAAAATATAACTTTTATGCGATTAATATGGAGATAACTCTACATTTCAGCTTCTAAGTAAGACCGAACTTTGTTAGTTAGCCAAAAGGTATTCCCAAGTATGTAGTATAAAAAGTCTATAACTAAATATTAGAGCTGCTTTTTATACCCTTGCAGAGGGTATTATAAAATTGGTCAGATGTTTGTAACGCACAGAAGGAGACGTTTCCGACCCCATAAAGTATATATATTCTTGATCAGCATGAGAAGCTAAGTCGATATAGCCATGTCCGTCTGTCCGTCTGTCCGTCTGTCCGTCTGTCCGTCTGTCCGTCTGTCCGTCTGTCCGTCGGTGCGTACGCGTTTTACTCAGCCATCTTAAGAGCTATCGGGATGAAATTTTTTTTGGGAGCTTTTTTTTACCCGGGTGAGATAAAGTATGAAAATCTTTGGGATCGGACTACTATATCATATAGCTCTGGAACAAAAATTTTTGCAAAAATTGGAGTATCCCCATGAAATTTACCAATATAATAGAATTTGATATAAAATCTCACATCCCAAAATTTGACCCTGATCGGATAAATAGAACACAAGTTACAGTCTATATAAATCGGTTCAATCGCTGCCGGCAGCTCTGCTTGCTGCCTACTACGTCATCATCAAATCAACAGAGCACATGCATACACACACAGACGCAACGCTACATAAACTGTATGTGTATGCGTGCGTTGCTTCCCTGCAGTTCGTGTCTGCGGAGACTCTCCGTCGAGTTTCCGGGGACATGTCCGATGTCTTGGGGGACATAGCGGCGACACGCTCATTTAAGTTGCGGCGACATTTAACATTAGATGGCCTAGCAATAAGGACAATCGGGACAACTGAGCGACATAGTCGACGGTATGTCCGCGGATGGTTTTTCGAAAATGTATTGAGGGACATTTGCAAAGAAATTTCCTCTGAACGTCGACGGTACGTCGGCAGGTCTTCTTTGCGTTCGTGTCAGAGGACGTTTCATCGACATTTGCTTTGAATGTCGACTGTTGATCGACGGATCTTCTTTGCATGCGCGTCAGAGGACGTTCCATCGACAATTGCGTTAAATGTCGACCGTTGGTCGGTGGGACTTTTTTAATGCGCTTCAGAGGACGTTCCATCGACAATTACATTAAATGTCGATAGTGTTGTCCATACAAAAATAAAATACAAAATACAAAATTTTCTTTTTATTAATTTATTCATTTATTAAATTTTTATTTAACAGCAAGGGTATAACAATAAACATAAACAATAAATTATGTATCTTCTAATGCCGCTGGCTGTACTCCTTGAGACATCTGCAACATAAAAAATTAAAATTTGTCACTTCTATTTTTAAAATTTAGAAACTTTATTTGAATTATTTTGAAATGCATGCAAACTTACCTTTATAAATTTTTAATAATTTAAATATTTTCGCTGTAATCTTTCACACTGAAATCTTTGACAACTGTCTTGTACGCAAATTTAAATCAAATGCAAAGAGAAACGAAAATTACAAAGCGACGCGTGCCGAAATGGTAAATGAAAACAACAATGCAATGCCCCGTTTGAACTTTGTTCTTTTTGTCTTCCTTTTTGTGGCGTGCCGAAAACTCAGAGTATGCTTAGCCATAACCGACGATGC
Source organism: Drosophila tropicalis (assembly GCF_018151085.1). Taxonomy (NCBI): domain Eukaryota; kingdom Metazoa; phylum Arthropoda; class Insecta; order Diptera; family Drosophilidae; genus Drosophila; species Drosophila tropicalis. The sequence continues at coordinate 3,526,702 of NW_027172602.1, read as the reverse complement.
ATGTAAAATGATGTGAAATTTACATATGTTTCACATCAAAAAAACATGCTTATTTAATGATCAATTTATGTATAAGTAACAAGTTATTGACAAATTATGTATATATAAAAATAATATGTATATGGTAAAAATGTTCAAATTTTTCCCTCATCCATAAGTAACAAGGGTATGGAAAAGCCGTCATGAAAATAAATATTATTTGATGCTGCATTTTTCCTATTCTTGCCTTTTTTTTTGTGGCAATTTTTTTCAAGAAATTGTGTTTGCTCAACTCTTTTCGGTAGCCGAAGTGTTTCGATGACGACATTGGATAGTTCGGGCACCGTCGGCTGGTCTTTGCGTGTCGACGCCGGCAGAATTTAATTCTGCCGACTTCGGTATAGTCGACGATGCGGCGACATTGTCGACCGGGGACATTTGGTACTGGAGGGTTTGCTTAGGGAATGAGGGAAGAAGAAGAACAAATTGTACATAGTATGAAGAGTAAAATTGTTTTGTTTGTATATTAATGAATTGAGTTGCAGAAAAGAAATTTTGAACATGTGAAATTATTATTGTCAAGGACTGCAAGGGTATATAAACTTCGGCATAGCCGAATTTAACTTCTTTGATATTTTTTCTAGAATTTACCCATTTATTCAATTATCTCAAAGTGCAGGGAAAGATGTTGGCAATTTGTTTCATACCTTATGTTCTTTCTTAACCTGCTCTAAGTGTCTGTCTGCCTTAAAGAAACAATATAGATGAAAATTTGCATATGTAGTTGAGTTTAATGCATAAATCATTGTATTTTTTTGTTGTTGTTCTGTTTTGTTTTGTTTTCTTCTTTTCTGCTGGCGCACATGGGACACTGATCAGTCCATGCGTCGTCCTTCCACCCATGTGTGGAAAACTGATTAATGATTAATCCATAGGCAATGCGTCCTCTGAGCTGCTACTCCTTCCGCCACTTTTGGCTTGGCATGCAAAGTCATTTAATATTTATTATTTCTACCCTGTAATCGAAAGGGTCGTTCGGGCATGCTAAAAGCGGTGTGCAGTACATTGAAAGTGAGGGTAAAAATAAGTTCTTATTCAGTCTCTTTTCTTGCCACATGATTGAACTGTGCAGACCAGATGGGGTTAGCAGCTTTACCTTTTATAATAACAATTAGTTGGGCTTAGCAAATGCTATTCCCTGATGTAGGTTTGAGTCAGAAGCGAAAAGGATAAAGTCATGGACATGAATTGATAAAAAATGAAAAAAAACAAAAACCCAGACACTTTTCATAGAGAAATGTCTGTTATTAATGTCGTTTAACATTAAAGTAGGAAACTTTATATTTAAGTCAACTTTTAGCCTTGCTCTCTATCTCTTATGAAAGATGTCCTATATTGAGAATCTAAGGTTTGCGAGAATCTCGCTTGCAATAATTCCGAAAGTAATTCTATTCAAGTATACTAGTAAGGAGTAAAAGTTTTGCTTTCTCTTAAAATTTGCTTTGGTTTGTTCCTGCCTCTCCTCACACAAATATGTCAACACAAAAATGTGCTTCATCATCAAGATGCTGCTGGTCGGTGGCTGCTCTCTATGTCCATGGGTCGTCCTTTCCATTGTAGTCACATCATCAAAAATCTCAAGAGTCTTGAGACAACGACAATAACTAAAACAACTAAGTATGAGACAACAATGGCCGCTGCTCACATGCAAGAAGTAGCCTTCATAAAATATTTGTGTTTGGCTTTTTACTGCTACAGCACCCCCTCCGCCACCTCCTTATACACCTCCTCAACCTAATTGTATTTTTTTATGCTTTGTTTTGACTAGTCAATTTACATGGCCGTAAAAATCTTAGCTGACTTACTAAATCATAATTTCTTTAGGAATTAATTCTGTTTATCGATTGGAAAATACTAAAATATCATTAGTGTTGGGGGAGAGGCTTTAATCCTTTTCACAGGACCTCAGAATACCAATAAAGTTAGTACAGACTGAACAAGTGATCAAGTGAGCCAGTGAGTCAAGTGATTCAGTGAATTCTTTTTATACCCTTGCAAAAAGGGTATATTAATTTTGGTCAGAAGTGTGCAACGCATAGAACGAAGCATCTCCGACCATACAAAGTATATATATTCTTGATCAGCACGACGAGACGAGTTCAACTAGCCATGTCCGTCCGTCCGTCCGTCCGTCCGTCCGTCCGTCCGTCCGTCCGTCTGGATCAACGCAAACTCCTCCTAGACCGTAAGAGCTACAGAGCTGAAATTTTGCACGTAGGCTTGTATATACTGCAGGCGTTGTATATCTCGGATTCAGCCGGATCGGACCACTATATCATATAGCTCCCATACAAACCCCAAAGTCACGAACAGTGACTTTTCTCAATAACTTCGTTATTTTCTATGTTATTATCGTGAAACTTAATATTAAAGAGTTTATTACGCTTATAAACGACTGTGCCAAATTTGATCAAGATCGGGTGACTATATCATATAGCTCCCATAGGAACGAACGGGCGAAAACAGTGACTTTTGTAAATAACTTCGTTACTTTTACCGTGATTGTTTTCAAATTAAACATTTCTTAATTTAATATATCTGTTAATGACTCTGTCGAATTTGATAAAGATCGGGTGACTATATCATATAATTCCCATAGGAACGATCGGTGGAAAACAGTGACTATGATCAATATCTTCGTTATTTCCTATGATTGTAGGCCATTCTTTCGCAAACATAAGTCTTTTAAGATAAAACGTTCTTCCACATTGATGGCTAATAGGTAAGGAAAGAGTTACCAAAAAAGTTGCAAGGGTATACAAACTTTGACGCGGTCGAAGTTAGCCCCGGCCCTCTGGTTTTTATTGAAATGAGTCTTTTGGCTTAACCAGTTAATGACTGGGATTATTTTTTGTTAAATGATCCGATTATGGAAGAGTATATATATAAAGGACACCCAAAGAGATATCTACACTTGATTCCTGTGTTCTTTTATTGGTTTGTTTTCAATCAATTTCCTTTCCCCCCCGCCCAACACACACACACACACACTCATTCGACATTTCCATTAAATATTTCAATATGCAAATTGATAATATTAATACCATATAAATATAAATGAAGACTTTTTTCTCATTTTTATGAGCGGCGTCATTTTGATTGTCGTGTGGTCTTTTGTTCACCTGTTGTTTCCCCTCTTTATTGTATTTCATTTTTAATGTAATGTTTTTATTGCCATATTCATAATTGGTATACCTTACCAAAAAAAAAAAAAAAAAAAACACTTATTTCACATACTTAATATGGCCAGAATTGTACTCTTCCCGTTTAAAACTCAATTCCAATTTCATAGCCAGAGCTCTAAACCAAAAAAAAAGGGGGCAAGTGTATAAAATTTTCGTTATAGACCACAAAATTTCGTGGGTCTACATTTTGATTTGCATTTAATGCCTTCTGTTTTTTTTTTTTTTTTTTGGTGTAATAAAATTTGTGTTTGGCGAAATCCCTTTTTATGTTTATGAGCTGCCATTTGTTGTCCTATGTATGTATGTTGGCCACGTTGCTTTGTTATCAACTGACCAAAGTTCCCGGTTGCTGTTTGAATTTCATGTCCATAGATTAACACAAACACCAACAACAAATCTTAAACTCTTTTGTATCTAAGTATTAGGTATATGGAGTAACCTTTTTTGGTTGTATATCCTTGTATATTCATCTTGGACAGGTGTATAAGACGAATAGACAAACAACGATATGAGTTGGAATCACCTTGTCCGTCTGTCAGTCTAGCCGAAATTTGTATATAGGGTATACCTCACTTCTACATGATTACCCTGACTTTCTGTGCTATATTTTTCCCGTTTTTCTGATTATTGTTACCCACCTGTTATACATGAGGACATCCGGTTTCCATAGGCGATGCGGCGGTATACGTAAATCTCGTACCCCACCAAATTCACTTGAATTCCAGCGCAGATTCATATCGTTCCATTCCTGTAAAAAAAAAAAAACAAATGTATTAATGTAATAAAATGGAATTAAAACGAGGAAATTTTTTGCACTTTTTAATCATTAATTGTCTTTTTATTCCTATTTGGTTGAGTTCTTTGTAATGTCAGAAATTTTGGTGAATTTTGATTTAATAATGAAAGGAAAGGAAGGGAAAGGAAAGGCTCAGGCATTTGTATTATTTGTGGGATAATAACATAACTTGAAAATTTGTTTAAGTTCGATTCTTGAATATTTTGTAATATTTATGTAACAAATATTTGGAAAACAGTGAAAACTATTAACAAACTAGATTTGTTCCTTGCTTTTCTTTTATTTCCAAGTCCCATACGATCGGAAAGTACAGTGCTGGCCATAAATTTAAAGCGGTTTGTGTTCTACTACTTTAAGCATAAAACAAACTATTTTTCAATTCTTTATTACAATAATTGACAAAAGATTTGAATAGAATTGAGACAAGGATTTGGTACGAAATCGAGTAAGAGCCACAGTATGGATTTGTTTGGCAACTGGTGTTGCCTGCTTTGTTGTACACTTTTTGTGCAGTGCAACAAAACTGTCGAGCCAAGTGACTTAAGGATTTCTTCAATGAGTAATTGTAGTTTCTGTTTCTGTTACTGTTTTTCTTTTTCGTTTTTTTTTCCCCTTCTTTCTTCTTCTGCATAATAATATAAATTTTATGAAATATAAAAGAGAATTAATTGCCAAGTCGAGGACCAACTGCTGCAAATGGCATATATACTTCTTATGTATGGGGGTGTGTGTGTGTCTGTGTGTGTATGCAAATGGTAAAAAAGGTGGCAAATTGTGAGAAGCCAAGCCATCTTTTCTTCATTTATAATTGAAATGTCATAAGCAGCTAATAACTTTACTTAATTAACTTGACCCAAGAAGACAAAAAAGAAATGCCAAGAAAACCCCCAAAAAGACCAAAAAAAAAAAAAAAAAAAAAAAACAAAAAATTCATTAAACTTAGACGGTCAGAAGAGGCAACCACAAAAACAACACAAACGTTGAGGAAAAGGTTTGCTTCAAAAGGTTTTTTCTTTTTCTTGTGTACTCGTAAGTTTTCCTTTAAATATCTTAATTGAGAGAAAAGGAAAGAGCGATCAATGTACATATATCATAATTATTTTGGTTTTTCTTTATTCGAATAGATTTATTCATATTCGTTCTGCATTTGAGTGAGTGCGTGATTAATTCTCGCCAATATATTGTGACATCTAAATGCAATTGTTTAATTTGATTAATCGTTGTTCGTATTTGGCCAAGTTGCTGCCGCTGCTGCTGTGGCTCTTGGCCCAAATGAGTTGGGTGGATAATCGCCTTAAGTGTCGGCAAAAGCAAACAAATTTAATTACGTTTCGCTTGAGGGTCTTTTGGCACAATTTTCTCCATCTACACATATGATTGATGATTGAGAATTAAGAAAACCAAAAAAAAAAAAAAACCAAAAAGGTAAAGTGAAGAAATCTAGAAATTAGATGAGCCTCTTAACCGTTTTAACTAGTTTTTAAAGCATTCCAAATCAAATAGTTCTGTCTCGATGTCAAGTCCCTTGTCAGATGCCCTGGAAAGGAAAACAAATGTTTTCCCACTTCATGTTGGACACATTTGCGTCGCGTGTTTCTAACATTTTCACTTAAATAGTTGACTCGAGTGATTAGTAAAATTTAGATAAATGTTACTACCCAAATGTGTGGGATCAATCAGTTTATCAAAATGGAGTTCATCCCAAACATTTGAGCTTAGCCAAGAAACATGATGAATTTCTGAAAAGGGTTGCTTTATATGTAGCCATTTCTCTTTGTCTTGTGTTTCGTGTATTCATTAGTTGATTTCGGTTACAGCTTTTGGGTTTCATTTGACTTGATTAGGTGCCTAAGCTGTTGACAGAATTTCATTTTACTTAATTTCCCTCCATCAACCCTATTAGAGCCAAAGCCTAAAAGTCGTATGATGATTTTAGTACGTATTTTTCTGTATTTCGGTTTCTTTGAGGATTTGCCTAAAGCGGCATTTACGCAAATTTAAGCTATTAAGCCATTAAGTGATTTGGTGTTGGTTTGTCCTTGAAGAAAAAAAAAAGCTCAAAATTTGTGAAAAGTAATTTGAATGGTTTTTTCTTTTTTTTTGTGTTTGCTTTGCTTCATTTGTTTAATAAATTGTGGCAATTTAATAACCAAATTGAAGATTGCATGCTCTAATCTTCTCGAAGCATTCTTTTAAAGGATCAAAAAGATCAACAAAAGAGAGAGAGAGAGAGAGAGGGGAAAAAACTGTTAGTTAAAGTATAAGCCATAAATCTTCTTCTGTTTATTAAAAGTTACTGAACAGAATCACCTATATACCCATTTGTAGGGTAAATTGAAAAATAAAGATGAGAATTCGTAAAGGTTTTTGCCTCTGGGTGTGTGTGTGTGTGTGTGTGTGGGTGTGTGCATGTGCGTGCGAACTCATTTGTTTGCCTGAATTTGCCAATGAACAATTTTTTATCTACAGCCTAACTGGGAAGGGATGCGAAGGGCGAGGAAGGGAAAAATGATATTCAATTGGTATGCCAAGTGTAGGGAATTTATGCCTCAATTGCTATTTTATTTTACAGCAATAATTTATGACAAAATTTTTGTGTATTTTTTTTTGTTATTTGCCCAATGCAAACAGCAAACAGAGAAAAACAAAAACAAAAAGAGAATTGAAACAAATTCTCTGTATTTTTATTTTCGCCCCCCGCCTCTGAACTGAGTTTGTTTAATAAATATTTTATTGTTCTGTTGAAAATCAGCAAATAAAAATAAAAAAAAAAAACATTGCAAATAAGTAATGCAACTTATGAATTTGGTTTTTACAAATATTAGTGTGCAATAAATAAATAATAAATTAATGGCAAAGTGCACAAGTCAAATATTGAAAATGTGTTGAGGGCAAAAATGATGACCTAACCGGATTGCATAGCATACTTATTGGGGCTGTTTTTGCTCTAAGAACTTACCAGCTTAAGCCATATATTTGTGATAAGCAATTGGTTTTTCTCATCCTGTAAAGAAAGAAGAAGGTGAAAGGGGAGGAGATTTAGTTTTTCATCAAAAAAACATATATGTACATATTTAATTACTATATAAGAGGCAAAAACATGAGAAACAATTTCTCTGTGGACAGTCAATGCATGACATAAAAGCAAAACAAATTTGCACTGATTGTTATATGTACATACATACATACATACATACGTATGTATGTATGTCGTCTCTCCTGACGATGCTGATGATGATAGGATAGGAAGTAGAGTGTGGATGAATATGATAAACATGACAAATGACAAGCATTAAATCGCAATACGAGCGCACAATAAAAATGACAAAAAAAAAAAAAAAAAAAAGACACACGCAATACACACAGATAGGGAGAAGGAGAGAAAGACACGAAAGGGAAAGAAAGAGAAATTGATTGATAATCACTATACAAACAAGAGCCATTAAACCCAAACACACACACACACACACACACTACATGTAAACTCAAACTCAGAAGGATACAACACTACGTTATGATGATGATGCTGATGGCCCTTGATACCAAAATAAATGGTCGGGGTATGACGAAGTAGAATATGTGTAACTTATCGCTCAAAATCAAATTATTCTTCTCTATGGCTAACGTGACGTATGTATGAGCAACGCTAACCAGGTAACCAAGCAAAAAGATGGGGCAGTCTTGTCACCTCGATGAATACACATACAAGTTGAGAAATACTTTCAAAGCGATCTCTACAAGTGCCCAACTCTTAGAGAAATATCATACAAGAGATTTGATATCCAAAACATTTTCATTCAGGGATTGAACTTTGAAGATTTTGGGGATACTTTCTCATTGTGGCATCCTCTTTTGGCCGATGACCGCCGGCAGATTTGTTTTTGTGGTCAACGGTCAACGGGATGCTTAAGTGATGATGCCGAACGATTTGCTGTGGATGGTGCAAGGGGCGAGGTGATTGCTCTTTTTACAATTTATTACGTCCTCTTGTAGAATTTCCTATTTCTATTTCCTATTTCTGTTGTGCCTCTTTTAGTTTTCCATTTAACTGACCGCCAGCGTACACATTCGTCAGCACGCTGTCTCTTTCTTGCTCTTGCTCTTCATCAATCGAGCTTCCCCTTTATCAAATTCTCTTTCCCGGTCACTCTTCTTCTTCTTTTTTTTTTTGGTTTTTGGGTGATTTCTGTATTTGGCCTGTTTGTCGATTTCTGTTGTTGCCACTTACAAATTGGCTTTTGGCCACAAAATGCCCTCGCTTAGTTGCAGCCAACACACAAACACATCCAGCAGAGAGAGAGAGAGCAAGAGAGCGTTGGAGATAAAGCAAGAAAAAGAGATAGCTAGAGTACACCGAAAGAGGACAAACGAGTTAATAAGCCAAAAGGTCAAGCAATGCTCCAAATCCAACAATTGGCCTCAGGCTGCCTCGAGCGATGAAAATGGCAAAGACTGCTTTTCGTTTCCATTTCCATTTATTTTATCCCTATGCTGGGCACGAAGAAGCATTTCCAGCGAAATGATTTTTAATTTATATGTTAATCAGTGTAAAAATATGAAAATGCCAACGGATTCGTTTTGTCTATTATGATTTCCGTTTCGTCTTCTTGCTGATGATGATGATGATGATGATGATAATGAGTCGCCTCTCATCGGCCATTGCCCTTCACCCATTCCCATTTCCATCCAATTGGACCATCTCAAGCAACCACCTTTTGCCAGTCTCTTTCATTGGCCATCGTGTCATCTCATATGATTGATGATGACGATGATAACACTATTTGATTTCATTTCAATACAAGTGGCTACTTTCATTGCGGTCCTCGAGCTAAAATTCAAATTTTATTTCACTGCATTCGAGCAAAACTAATTATATTAGCAATACTTGATTGAATTGTTTTCTTCTCTCTCCCTCTCTTCATTCTTTCTTTTTCTTTTTTGGCACACTCTTTTCAATTTCTTTTTCACTATATACATAGATCGAAGTGTTTCATTCATTTATCGTACTTCGAATGCACAATGAGCAGCATCGAAAGTCGTTTACGTTTACCTTGGACGATGCCTTGGCACTTGAACAAAGTATCTACTTTGTGCCTTTTTCTATCAACATTTACTGTGTGTGTGTGTGTGTATTTGTGCCAACAAACATCAAAGCAATTTGCCATGGTTCTATGAATAAACTCAAATCATTTGCCTATGTCTTAAAGAGCGGAAATTGAGTAGTTAACATAAATCTACATAAATCTTCTATCTTAATTATTAAATTGTCTTAAGTTCAGTTAAAAATAAATAGTCTGGAATAAATGTTTCATGGCGTTTCACAGGATAATTTCAAGAAAATAATTCAAGTAATTCAAAAAATATTCTAAAAATTATGATTTAATATTGGAACCGATGAAACAAAAGCCCTCTTCCACATAGTTCATATGATTTCCTGTCGGTCTCGCCCACCTTTTCGCAATCTCAGAGGGTTACATGTAGATTTTGAAATATTCATTGTTATCTAAACAATTCTCCAGAATATTGTTAACATTTTGCCTTGGGTCTTGTATCAATTGAATTATCAGAAAATTGTTGAATTCCAATTTTGTTATGGACGACTCAGTGACATGTTTTTGTTTTTTGAGGAGGATTTTTTTTTAATTAAAATTCATTTCACTGTAGTCAGATGTAAACTGAGATATGAGCAGAAAGTTGATCTGTTGTGGGGTTTCAAATAAACAGGGCAAAAAGGATTTTAGACCCCTGCTTTGGGGTTGCTTAAGTCTCCAAGAAGTTAGTGGTGTAAGGACTTGTGAATTTGTGATTAACTTGATTGCCTCTTAAAGCCTCGGTTTTTCTGGTCTACCATATGATAATTTGTCTCTATATGTGTGAGGTACCTTGCAAGGTAGACGCAAGTCGGTGCTAGCGACTTACTTAGTTGATTTGTTGTTGCATGGTTTTCGTTCTGTTGTCGTATTTTCTTTACACTTTTTTTTTGCATTTTTTTGTATGTGGCATACAAAATTGAATCTCCCTGGTGCAGACGCTTTTGCTTCTGTTGATGTTGCTGTTATTTTTTGTTGTCTGTCTGTCTGTTTGTTTGTCAACTACCAAACAGACCCACATATTCGCATATTCGCATATTCACATATCTCGCATATATGTAAAGAGTTATGCAAACCCAAATGGGGTACCAAATACAAAAGGATATTTTTAAATGAAGCAATGCCAACGCAGACAGACAATGTGTGTATGTGTGTGTGTGTGTGTGTGTGTGTGTGTGAGTGAGGGAGAGGGAAAGCAAGAGCTAGTCAGTGAGTAAGAGAGACGCACTTAGTTTCATTCAATTAGCGTTGCAAGTGTACACGTTAGTAGCGGATGCTGGTGTGGCTAAGGATGGGGCATGTTTGAATGTGGGTTTCCATTCGGTCGACTGTCCCCCGGTTCCGTTTCATCTGTGGTACTTGTTGTTGTGGTATCTGCCTTTGTTTAGCTTTACCACGCGCGTTTTTTTTGTTTTTTGTTACCCCTTCCCAAAAACCTTACAAACTGTTCCACTTTCATTTGGGGTTTTTGCTTTGTTTGTTTTCTTTTTTTTTTTTTACAATTGTAAAACAAGGCAAATGCCACGTGAGCTTAAAGGGAATTGCCTTAAATAATTCCAATGGTTTAACCAGACTCAAATTCGACTTATGCACAAAAAAAAAAACAAACAAAAAAACAAAAAAACGTTCATCAGTTAGCTGCCAATTGGCATTGGCTTTCGAGGCTTTCAAGAGTCCGATTTAGCCGAGATGAAGACTTAAATGTCACACTGGCAAAGATATAGCATTCCATTTGGCCTCCCATGATATCATAATGGGTTGTGGGTGGTGCATAACCTGGCAAATCCTGAAATGCTGCTGAGCTTGCAGTGCATCTGAAATATGAGGTGAAGCCAGAGATGCGCGTCCTTTAATTTCCTTTGAAGAAAACTTATCACCCAATGCCAGTGTGTAGAGACTAGAAATTGAAAGTTGAAACTAAAGTCAGTATCCACTTTCGTTGCTCTACTAAATCTTACTTTATGTCGTTTTTGCTTTCTTTTGCTCTCTTTAATTTACTTTGCCCTGTAACTTGATGGCAAATACTTAGTACAGGGTTTCTGACTCCTTTATTAACTACAATTTTCCATAAATTTCTTTATTTTTTCGATTTATCTTGGGGCTGATTTTGTTCTCCATTCCTTGTCTAATATACCTAACGCATATCAAATCTAAAATACCTACTAAAGTACCAAAACAAACGTTTGGCCCTAACTAAGTCTAACAAAGAGTATGTTTTAGGGCTGTGTTGCCGAATATTGCATACTCTTTCTAGCCCAAGACTATTACAACAATTTTGATTACTTTTAACCATAGATTGGTAAGCCCCCGCACTTGTCTAACGAATATGATTGTAGACAATCGATATGGGTTGAAAACTCAATTCTTATTTGATTTGGTAAACAATTGTGCTCAAGTGTACATACCTTGTTTGGCGAAAGAGTGTGTGTGTGTGTGTGTGTGTAAGTAGAACCTTAGTATAGAAGATTTCAACCTTTTTGCAGCAGCTCGGCAATGATGGCCATGGCAATGGGCGCTTTATTGTGAGTTTTGTGTGATTTAAAAACAGCATTTGACCCCCCATGGCAATGGTTTTTGCTATTGCTGTTGCCATCTCTTTGTGCTGGTGGGTTATGTGGGTGTGCGTGTGTGTGTTCTTGTTGTATTTGGCGTTGCCTTTTGCACGCTTAAGGCACACGTTCAACAGCCGTTGGCTTGGCTCAGCTTGGTCCACGACAAGGCCAAGGATAATGTGGTGGAAGTGAATGTAAATGGGTGTGGGGGAAAGGAGATGGTAGGTGTGAATGCGATTCTGTGTGTGAGTGTGATTGTGAGTGGACGTGGCCCATGGGCTATCAACAGCTGCAACCAACATTGCCCAGGCACAATCCGCTCATTCGCAGCTTGCACTCGCAGTCTGTTTGTCGTTAAAAATGGAATGACCTTTAAGTGAGCTCCTTGCCCCAAGTGCCCAGAAAGAGAGCAGCAAGATAAACGAAAGCAATACCCAACAAAATTGTGCAAGAGTTTACTTTAGTTTTCAACTTCTAAAAATTAAGCGGGCAACTAATTTTTAATAAGAAAAGCAAACAATTTTATGGTCCAACATGATGCAAATTGCAACAAAAAAACTGAAAACCAAAAATGCCTAAAAGCTTGCCCCATTGCGGGTTAAGAGGAAAATGTCCATGTGTATGCGTGTGTGTGTGTGTGTGTGCTTTGTCGAGTATTTTAATTAATTGTTTGGTTGAACTTTCTCGGTGTGTGTGTGTGTGTGTGGAAAGTAACCCAGTTTCACCCGCCCAACCACGCTTTCTCTATCACTTTGTGTGTGGTGCGCTCATTTAAATTGCATTTGACGCTAAACAAAATGCGGGCCAATTTACAAAATATTTATCGCTAACACAAACATGTGTGCATCCTGCTGGTTCGCCGCCAAACTGTCAGACAGACAGACCCCAACCAATCCTCTTTACCCCCCCCACACACACACACACACACATTCTCTTTGTTGTGTCAAATTTTCCATACATAAATTACAGGAAAATAACAAAAACAGAAATAAAAACCCCAAATAATACAACAAAAAAAAAAAAAAAAGCAAGAGGGTTGGGGATGGAATGGCATAGAAAGAGTAGAGACAAACTTGTTTTTTTTTTGTTTTATTTTTGACTGGTCCCAAAAGTTTTTGCATAAAGTAAAAGCAAATTGCATATATGCATTTACAGCTTTACGCTATACCATCTCGATGCTAATCAAAGTTGACAATTAAATTAGATAAAAATGGCACAAACTGAGAACAACTTAGCAACTAAATTTGACTTCAGAGAGATCTGTGATCTGATCTGTGAGTTGACGTATCAAGAGGATAACATTTGATATCCTTTTAGTGCTTTAGCATTCCATTCCTACGATTCTTACTAACTTGCGGGGAGGAGGAAAAAAACAAACGCACAAAGCACGTTGGAAACAAATAAAATAAATTAAATAAATAGTGCAATGTTCATTATTTCGTTGAAAGTTCTCATTTTTAATGGCTGTTGTTGTTTTAATTTGGTTTTTTTTCGGTTTAGATGGCGGTGGCAATGCTAAATTTAATTTCGGCTGGCCCGGACACTGAATATTTGGCGAAATTCATTTTATTTCATTTCGTTTTCGGACTGCCACCATTTTGTACGTATTTGCTTATTGGGTTTTACAGAATTTTAATTAGTTTCCTTTTTTTGCGAGTGTGTGTGTGTGTAGCTATTTGCAGGGCAATGCAATATCCATGACTGTCAGACAAGTAAAAAAAATCTCTGACTGGGCAAAACTCAAAAACCCAAGTATAAAGAAAAATATGCACTATTTAGTTTGGCCAAAAGGATTGGTGCTAAGTTTAGTTTGAAAAACATTTAATACTCTAATTTCTTTATCCACCAATCGATAGTTTCATGCTATTAATGTCGAATTTATTACATATTTTTCATTTCCTTAAATAAAAAACTCATTTAAACAGGTAGAAAGTTGGTTAATAAAGTTAATAAGTTTTTCAAAAATAATAATCATTAAAATGAGTTCTTGTTCGTCAGTATATAGCATTTCTGCTAACTAAAATGAATGGGCTAACAAAGTTTTATTAAAAAAAGGGAAGGACATTATTGAAAGGACATATTCTGCTATCAATGAAACTAACAACATAATCAAAAGCCATTCTGATCTACGCGAATTGTGAGAATCCATAGTGAAATGCTAATATTCTACTTACTTAATATACTTATTTCGAAAATAATCTATTTGGCTTTAGTCACAGTTGAGTTAAGAGCCATCTTAACATACTTATTTGGATTTGGACTTTGATTTGAATATTGCCATGCTTAAATCTATTGGTATTCAGTTCAGACATTTGGTTATTTCCTTTTCTTTATATTTACCACTTCATTGACCAATAAATTGTGTATATGGTATAAAAATAAATGGCATAAACAGGCGAATGGCTTTTTAACAGTTTTGTGAATTGCATGCGAATTGCGCGTAAGCATTTAATTAATGGCATTAACTTTTCTTTTTACCTCCCCAGTCTCATCCCTTCTTTCGTTCTTCAACCACACCAGACCAGACCAGACCAGAGCAGACCATACCGCACCACCATCATCGTCTGTTCAATTGTTTGGCCACTCTCGGGCTCTGGCTCTGGCTCTCTGAATATGGAGCAACAAAAGCAAAAAAAAAAAACGACAACAGCAACTGGCACAAATTGCACATTAAATTGGCACATAACTTGCGGAACGAAAATCTCATTAATAAGCCCAAGCGTAAGTGAAAAAATTTTTATATATGAAGTAATAAAAACTGAAAGTCTTTGCGACTTTGCTATACCCGCTTTAAATCAGTTCAAATGCATTCAAAAATTCAAGACTCGCCATGAATAAACCTAATGAGTTCTAAAAAAGCAAAAATTATATTGAGTTTGCATCGTATGAAAGGTAATTTTAATTTCATTTCAAATGTTGCTATTTGGCTACCATGGCGTATGAACAATTTATGTCAAGTAAGCTCTTTGGTTTGGTCTATTGACTCGTATATGCAGGGTATTTTAATAGGAGCTGCAAATTATTTAATATATGTATGTTTGTGACTATATGTATATATTTATTATTTTTTTTTTTTTTCCATTTCGCCTTTCTCTCCTGTCTATGGGCTTGTCTGTTTTGTCTGTTGGCCCGTGCGGCACACACTCTGTGGCTAAGTGCGTTTGTATATTTGTTGTAATTTATTGCCTACATACAATACGTGCCGTGCCACATGCTGTGCGTGAGTGTGTGTCTGTGTGCAAATGAAAAGGTCGAGTAAGTCCACTTAACATAACACCGGGACAATTGACATGGCCTAGCCTAGCCTAGCCTGGACAAACAGTACGCAAACAAATGACAGTAGTGAGTGGATAGAGCAACCATATAGCCCCTATATACATATATACACATGGATATATGTGGTGGACCAAACTTCGATATTTTCATAAATGCAATCGAAAAAACAAAATGACAGACAGTATTCATTCAGACAGAGTGAGAGAGAGAGAGAGAGAGATAAAGAGTGGTTATTTTGTGGCTGTAATTTAATATGGAAAAGTGTTTCGACACTTATTTTATGCGGCAAACAGACACACAGAAAGATAACCATAATATGGTTATATTTTATATATATGTATATATATAAAAACACAGATGGACATTCACACACACACACACACACACACGTACACTCACACACAATACGTGTAGATTTCAGCGACATGCCTTCATCTCGTTCATATTTAATTTCAACTGTGTCCAACTGTCGCCATCACGCGAGAGTGCAAAACTCTCACAATTATGAATTCATGTGGCCAAAACTAAATGTCCGATATCCAGCATTGAATATGTATGTATCTATGTCTATTGAAAGCCAAAATCGTGTGCGTTTAACTAAACACAAATTGAGTTGATAATGCTTGATTTATGCAATAATTGATTGATAAATATGTGCATTCCGGTTTGATTTTCGGAAACAATTAAACTTGCATATCGCTGATTTTAACATTCATTTACGATCTAATGCACAAATCCAATGCAGTACCATTTCCTCTTAAGCCATAACAAAACAAGAAACAATAGCCAAAAGTATTTAATAAATTTGTTAATTTTTTATTGCTTCAAAATGGCCTATACCAAAAAGTAACAACAAATATATTGTAACGTTTCCAATTATTTAATAATGTAAAGAATGTGTTACTATCATTAACACCTTGAACTACATAGTATAAACTGTTAATTGCAGTTAGAGACTAGAGCAGACTAGAGTTTCTAGAACTAGAAATCATCCCCAAAAACTGGCCCATTACTCATTCTCTTTCTCTGGTACATAAATCAATTTATAATGAATTTCTAAGGTTTGTAGTTATTGCGAAAAGCTACAATTTGAAATTATATATATTTAGAATGTTTTTTTCTAAAGAAGTTAAAAAAAAAACTAAAATACTGTTGCATACTTAGGGGCGTTGTCAGAAACCTTTTTTTAGCTTTCACTCGGAAAGTTCTTTGTCTCTTTTTTTCTCCCATTTCATTATGCAATGTGCTTCATTAAGTTTATGCTTTGCTTTCCTGTAATCTGTTGGCCAGATTAGAAGTAGAAGAAGAAGAAGTCAACTTTAGTTAGTTTTTGCTTCTGCATGTTTTGCAGATGCTTCCTGGGGTTTGTTGTTATAAAATAACTGCGGGAACTGCAACAAGGCCAATTACATGCTGGACGCATTAAGGATTGACACAAACCTACAGGCATAACGACATATACAGTGACCCATAGAAAAAGAGAGAGAGAGAGAGAGAGAGAGGAAGAGAGTAAGGGAGATAGAAAGAAAATAAACATTAAACGTTCTTATTTTGTCACATAAAGTGTCAACAGTTTGACAGTCTCAACTTTACACAAATTTACGATGTTTACTTCTCCTCCGTAACCAAGAGATATTCCTTCTCTTTCTGCTTCATTCACATTCACACAATCAACCACAATATCTTCAATGTGTATGTGAGGGTGTATACATACATACATATGTATATATGTATGTGTAAATGACTGGGTCTACGTTTGTATGTACTGAGGCTTGGTCATATTGTGTTGCCTTACTTGCCGACTTGGCCATTTGTTATAAAATGACACATCATGTTAATTGCCAATTAGAAATGTGAGGCATTAAGTAGTTGTTAGTTGTTCTACATGTTGTCCATGTTGACGTCCATGCACATGGGTACATGTCCACGTTCTATATTCACGTCAATGTCCATGTCCATTTCAATGTCCTTGCTCATATCCATGTGTGTGCCTGCTTATTACCGTTGATTGAGCATTCTTCAACTTATGACCATGATGTGGACGAGATGGGGAGGAGGTGAGAGCAGCCTTCAATTGTTGGTGAGATTGACACAGATAGTTAATTGAAATTTCTTTTAAATTGAGACCATATTATATATTTTCGCTAATCATAAGCCAGACTTTACGAATATCTATTTTCTTACAGACTAAAAGCTTGCATCCTTTGGAGATGTTTTTTTATGGCTCAGATCACGTTTGATTAGCTAAATTCTATGCTTTAGGAACTGCAACTTTTGAGAGTGTTAGAAATATGGTCATGTCTTTTGTTTATTTTGTAGTTTGCAATGCACTAAGATTTCAGATGCCTTTATCGTTATGTGAGAGCATAAACCTTTCCTTTTAAGTAAGGCAGAGTGGGCCAAACGACAACACAATAAAATGCCAAATGAGTATACGACACATACATACACACACGCATACAGACAAGCACTTTTACACAAATGAAACATTTGCAGTAAATGTGATATGAGCTGGCATAGCAAAGTACAGGGAACAACGATGACGAGTAAATTGCGTATAAGGAAAGCAAAGCACAGCAAATGGCTAACAAAAATATGGATATGGCCTTAGACCTAGGCTATAGTATGTAGTATTATAGAGATTTTGCCTGCAACAATTTTCATGAGGTGTGCGACGTGATGTGCATGTGAATCGAATTGATTTAGCCTCAGAAACACAGAGACGAAGACGAAGACCGAGAACGAAAAAAGAACGCGTGTTGAGAGGGCGGTGTGTGTGTGTGTGTGTGTGTGTAAGTTAAAGGATGAAAAGCTGAAATAAATGATGCCAACAGCATCAAGATATATATTATATATATATGTTTGTATATACATACATACATACACTCAATAAAGATCGATGGGCTGATATGAAAACAAGAATGACAAAGCCGGCCAAATTTCTGGGCAATTTAATGAATTGCTCATCTTATACATTGGATAAACGAAATTGATTTTCGTTTAAACAAAAAAAACCAAGGCTAATCAATGTTTCGTGAATATCGTTTAAGCATTTTGAGAGTAAATTATCCCAGAGTAATTCATCTACCAAACATTCGACAAAGAGCAAGCAAACTTACTATTCCAATTGAATAATTCGAAGAGTTTGATTCGAATCATTTTTGTTATTATTATCTTCTAAATGAGAAAATTGTTTAACCATGGCAAAGAAATCAAGACTTTTGGGCCAGATTGATCACATCAAAAGTTATACTCATTCAAATAAGCTAATAAAGACATTACGGGTTTTTGGTCTAAAAGTTTTCAAGATATTTTTCCTACAAAACTTCAAATCAGCCAACATACAACAAATCTGTACAGAGTTACTGCGTCTTATGTGGGTTAAATGCTAGTTATAAAGACACACACACACACATGTGTGTGAATGTGTATAAACACACATACATTTAAGCACTTTTTGTTTTTCTTTTCTTATTTCTTATATTTTTTTTTTTTCTTGTTTTTTAGCTGGAAAAAGAGCGGAAACGGATACAAATATTTCGTATTTTTCGGTATTATGGACTTCATCTAGTGGTCGGGTTTGAGGATTTTCCAGGCGTAAACCAACAAAAGCCATAGAATATGGTTGCCAAGGGTTTGTGTGGTTTAAGGGCAGGTGTAGACGTCAGACGGCAGAGCATTGAAATTGGGGTCGGGTTGGGGTTGGGGTTGGGTTTGGGTCTCGTCTTTCAGATTGGAGAGGGATGCAGAGTGTTTGGAGAGGGATGCGGGGTGTTTTGGGGTTTGGCCAAAGCACGCACATAAATGCAGACAAATTGCGTATAAGTCGACGTCAGCGGCAGCACGTCCTACACAAAGTATCATAAAAATTACTTAAATAAAAAATAGAAAAGCAGCAACAACAACAAAACAAAAAGGGAAGAACAAAACCAGAATATATAGCAGGCAGCCGCACAATACACACATACTGACAATACGTCTATACATACATACATACAAACATATATATGTATATATAATAATACATCTTCAATATGTGCAGATGGTAAGAAAAAAAAATTAAAATTGAATGTGTCATCTTAAAGTAAAAGTTGAAATTCCTTGTCATTGACTTGAAAATTCGATTCACTTTTTAATGGAGAGTTTCCCTACCAAGCCTCCTCTACACACCCCTTATACACCATTTTAAAGCAATAAAGTCCTCAACGAGAAAGACAGACTCGAAGGAAAAAAAATAGATAGAAAGTGAACGAAGAAAAAAAGGACATGAAAATGAAATGAAAATTATGATGCCTGCAGGGTACGGCTTGTTCGTTTTTCATCCAGTTGTTTTTACTTTTTGTTGCAGTGCCGCAAAAGTTTGCCATAAAAATCACTCATACGCCCTGTTACTCTCCTCTTTGGCTCGCATCCATTAAATGCCAAGTGCAAAGTGCAACAAAAGTGCTGCAAAATTCAGTCACTATGTATGGGTGTGTGTGTGTGTGTGTGTTCATGGAGGTGAAGAATACCATGCAGCCACGCCCCCTTTTCAACATACTTATGCAGAAGATACATGGCTACACTAAGAGAAATAAGCAATTAGAAAAATAAAAACTTTTTATGGTATTTCCGGCAAAGATAATGATGAAGGCCAAGTTCCTATATACATATTTTGCATAGCATATAGGCTAAAGTATAAAATATGAAATTTCTCTCAGTGCATTTTAAGCGACTCTTATTGGACTTGCAGCTTAAGATGCTGCTGCTGTCAGAGGTTGCAATTTCTGCAGCTGCTGCTGCTGCTGCTGCTTCTGCTTTTGCTGCCACTGCCACCGTCGCTGCCGTTGACAATTCTTAGAAAATTTATGTTCGAGTGAACTTAACAAAAAGATGTGCAAACACACGCCTCACACCCACACACACAACACCCCACATCTACCCTTTTGGCCTGATTGCTGGTTAGCTTGATAAGCTCATCCTCTAGAGCCCGAGTAGAACGGGGCGAATAGAAGGCGTCACTTATCATGTGATTTATGTTTGTAATTTAGTTGTACTCACACTCACACTCCGATTCACACACACGCAGACAGGTCCCAAAAGTATGCAACGGCAAATTGTCAAACAATGCAAAGCTTGTGCAAAACCAGAAAAAAAACAGGCGAAAAAAATTTGTAAAAAACAACTACAACAATAACAACAACAACAACAAACTGTGCTGACCATTGGTGGTTAGTGGCAGTCTCCAAGTCTCCAAGTGCAAGTGCTTGATGCTTGGCGAACGAGTTTAACTCTATTTTCCTCTATATCCTCCTTCTTCCACCATGCCAACCAATCCCCCAGGCATGCCACATTACTGTCACTCACTTAGCCAGGCAGCCACTTTGCGTCCACCGAACATTTATTAACTGGCCTTGGGTTAAAGTGGGCTAGAAAACAGGATAGAGCCAGAATTTCAGAGAGAAAGAGAGCGAAAGTCCCTATCCTCATCATCAGCATCTCTCTCTCTCTCTCTCACAATCTCCTCCTTTGGTTGCTAAGGTCTTTCTTAATTAGTAATCAAATTAAGTGATGGCTTTAACTTCCAGCCGAATGCTAATTTATGTTAAACAAAAAAGAAAAACACCAAAATAAAAATGAGGAGAATGAAAAAGCAAAAAAAAAAAAAAACAAGTAAGACAAAAATAGATCATTGTCGATGGATGGACAACACACTTCGAGCAGCATACTAAACTAAACTTAATGAATGGTATTAGTGTATTGGCATTGTCGACTGTAGAGTTCCCTATACCACATACTTATGTACATATATGCAATTAGTCCTTTAGACCCTTTAAAGTACTCTTATCGTTTAATTTTCACTTTGATAAGTTGAGTTTTATCAGTGAACTAAATCTGTTTTTGGACCTACAGACATTTCCTTCCCATAATACCCTACTATTCTCTGCTCTTCTCTAGTTTCTTATTTGAGTTAGAATCCATTTCATTCCAATCTAAAAACTTGGCTATTTTAACTCCATTTCACAAATAAATTAGATCATAATGCTTTAGTCAAGGATTTAGTTCCATCATGGTTATAAATTATCGTATCTGTGCACTTCTGTGTTTGAGTTGAGTGTTGTTAGACGATTCTAAATTGAAACAGACGTAAATATATTGTTCATTTAGCAGTCGGCATTCAGTATTAGCATAACTTGGTTGTTTTTGCCGTAATTTTTGCCACTGTGGTTTTGTTTACTTGTCTCTGAGCAGCGGCAAAAGCAGGCGAAGATTCATTCAAATCGCGGCATCATCTTCATCGTGCTACAACTCCGGCTCTCTATGCTGGCTTTTGTAATCAAAAACTGTTTGCACAGGCGGTAAGGAGCAGCGGCAGCAGCAGCATCAGCAGCGGGTGGGCTTGGCGGTACTTTTAATTAGCGCACTTCGAGGCTCACTTTATCTATCAGATACAATGCCAGTATGAGCAGCATGTCTGCCAACCTCCTGGTCCTGTTTTCTCGCTCTTGCAGCCTACTTTTGAATGGCTGTCTCGCTCTGTCTCAGTCTCTCCCATGCTTCTACATCATTTCCGTTTTATCCAATTACGGCCGCTTTGTCACTGTTTGCATTCCGCTTCATCTTCATTTTCGTCCTCTCCTCGTTCAATCCTCCACTTTTACTTTTGTTGCTGCTCCTTTGCTGCGGTTTATTTTTTTTTTTTTTCTTCCTTATTCCCATTTTCGTTTCAGTTTCTGCTAAATAAACTTTCGACATGTGGCACACACACACACTTACACACACAGTCTTGGGCGTCTTTCATTTCCGCTTCACCTTATATTACGGCATGCTCATTAGACTTGGTTACTTTCTGCTTAGCACGCTCATTGGATATTCTTTTAAATTGTTTCCCACACAAATCAAAAACTACATTCGCAACATGTGTCGGACAATGTGTTAATAGGTTTCTTAAATAAAATTTCATCTAAATTTCAGCATTTTTGCCTAATTTCATCTCACTTGCCAGAATTTGCCCCACTTTATAAATAATCTTCTCACATTTGCGCACACAACTTGCCACTTCTGTCTAATGGCACACACTTTTGGCATAATTTTTGAGCTGGTCCTTGTCTTAGTCTTAGCCACATGCCACACTTGGAGTGGGGGGCGCACAAACACTTTGGTGGGCCAAAATGTTTGCCAACTCAACTACTGTAAAATAAATTACATTGAACATATCCTGAACTTGGCCAATCTTAAGTCTTTAAAAACGAAACATTTTTCTTTCACTCCAAAAAATATTTAAGTGTTGAACTTACCACATCAATGATTTGCATGAGTGTTAGACCAAAACTTAATTGCAATGGATCGGATTCGTTAACCACGGGCCGTTCCAAGCTATTGTAGTTATCGAGCAGGGCGTGCAGCAAACGCTTCTCATGTGGTCCAGCCAAAGTAGCTAAAAGAGAGAGAGAGAGAGAGAGAAAGAAATATAAAGGCTTTTGAGGTTTTAACTTATGCATCTAATAAACTAATGTTAGTACGTCTTTCTAACTACTATTATGGGGCTTTAAATGTTTAAGTTTTTGCAGACAAATATCAAACGAAGGTATTTTTCGAAAATCCAAGAGTCGATTGGGTCGGATGGGTGAATTTTCTCATGGCTTACTAAATAACTTTCCAATATCTGATTATGTCCATCGATGCCTGGAAAAACCGATTACAATCTGGCGAAAGGATATCCGAAAGGTATGCGTTAAAATGCATTTTTTTTTTGCTTTGGATACTCCCGTGAAAAGTCAAACATGCATACACCAATATCTGTGCACATTTTTGGTTTTTTCCTTTCCGTTTTTTCAGATTTTTCACATTCCACCAAAAAAAAGGAGAACTGAAACATGCCGACTCTGAGTTACAATTAGATTCGGTCAGTTTTTTACGAATGCTGCAAGCAAATGAAAGGAAGTTAAAAAAAAGAGAGAAAACAATGTGGTATAATGACGGACACACACACACACACAGACGGAGAGAGAGAGAGAGAGAGAAATGCACACCAGAGGATGAATAAAATTCAATTTGACATCGTTTTACGTTGTTGGCCTCTTGCCGCCATTTTCCAAGCCATTTTGACTTCACTTTATCCATGTGGAAGTTTGTGTCTGTGTCTCTGTGTGTGTGTGTGTGGGAGGGCATCGAATTCTGGCTTGAGGTCGGTAGATGGTAGTCAATGTCATTCCCACACCGATCCAGTCGTTCGTGGCGGCAGTTTAACTTGCATTAATGTGTCGTTGTCATTGCTATCCTCCTGTTCTCTTACTTTGCAGTGCCTGTTCCTGTCTCTCTGCTGCCAATTAAATTTGTTCAACCAATAAATGGGCTTTGGTTTGACGTTAGCACCAACCGACAACCAATCCAGAGAACGGGAACGGAGGTGACTCCAAATTGCTTGAGCTTTGGCCATGGAGACTTATTTTTCGCCACGATAATTGTTGACAACTGACTACCGTTGCGATTGAACGGCAATTCAGGCCACAGATTTATTTATATACTTTTCAATCTGCCAGTATATTGACAGTAGAGGCTGAATCTAGCAGGCTTATAAGCCATATTGAATGGTTACTATAACAATTTGAAATTCTTGCCATGCCATCAGGCTAATACTAGGCGAATGAGAGCCACCGCAAATAGAATTCTTCTTTTTTGGAATAAATAATTAAATAGATAAATTTAATGTGTGTCATGACAACCGATATCCGATGAGTTCTCTGAACTGTAAATCACATCATATATATTAAGATTTGTAAAGTTTTGCCAAATATCGATTGACAAAGAGTTCAGTGTCAATATCTTAATTGGTGGCCATCAAATCAGGCAGACAGGAGATGAGACAGAACAACTTGAAATTTTCCTTTCACCTGATGTACATAAATGATTGTTAGGGGTTTGTTCAGGTGGGGGGACGTTCGCATGCACGTGACAAAGTGAAATTGTTAAATTGAAGTGCCATTTGGCGGGGAAGCGATAAGCAAAAGGGCAGGTGACGTAGGGCAAAACGCGAATCCAAAAAAAAAAAAAAAACCACACACACACACAGATAGAAAAAGAGACAAAGAAACAAGCAGCAAAACTTTTGACACACTGATAACAGGTGGGACGAAGGCAACAGGCAAAGCGGTAAAAACAACTCAAGCAACTTGGCGAGAAGGGTCTTGGGGGGGAGGAGTGGGTGAATGAGAGAGAAAAAGGTGATGGGAAAAACAGAATTCAAACTGGCAGCAGGGCGCCAGCTGGCTTTTCTCTTGGCTGTTGAAATGGGCGTTGTTGATGAATGTTGGAGGGTGGGGCGAGAGGACAGAGAATAGGGAATAGAGGAGGATCGTCACTTTTTTGGGTATTCGGGGTCTCAACAATTTTAACCATTTAACTTTGCTCGTTAACATTAATTTCAATGCCAGTTTCCGGCCTGAAGCAATAGTCTTGCTCTGTTGGTTGCATGGTTCTCGTTGTTGTTGTTGTCGTTGTTGATGCTGGGTAATTGCCAGGCAAAGGATGAGGTGAGACAAGCAGGTGTCATCATCAGAAGCAACGCCTGGCCAGGCAAAACACAGGAAGTCCATGAAATGCTTGCGGATGTTGTGCGCTCTGACGGAAGCCAAGTGACGGAAGTGACCCAACCAAGCAGCCAACCAACCCTCTCACTCTCACTATCTGGCCATCATACTCTAATTACAAGCACCCAAGACCCGACCTCAGTTGGCATCACTTCCATAACACACACACACACACACACACGCACACTCACATGCTCGTAGATACAGCATGCACAAATCTTTCATCTCATGAAGCATACCAGGCTAATTGTTTGTCAATTGTCAAACGCTTAATTTAAGTATTTTGTTGTGCCCGCAGCTTGCAGCAAGTAAACAGCTGGCTTAGTCAACACCCATCTCTATTCCTCTCACCCAGTCCACTTCCCCTCCTATTGGATGCTCAAAACTCAATTACTATGCGTATCTAAAATTAAATCAGCTGCTCACACACACACACACACTCCAGTTTTCCACTCGTTTTCCACTCGCTTTCCACTGTCGCAATTCTCAGCTGTCGCTCCTGTCTTCTTTTTCTGTCTTTACAGAAGCAGCAGCACCGCAAGCAATTCAAGTAAACTATTTAACGCGCCACGTCGAGTTGGTCGCGTTCCTTTTTTTTGTTTTTTTTGTGTTTTTACCATGTAATTTATGGTCGCCTCGTGAATTGCCCCCGCCGTGTGCCAATGGCAATGGCAATGGCACAGGACAATGCCCACCACCCACTCTGCTCTTACTTTCACACGCGCATTTGGTTAAGAGGTTTCGGTTAGATAACCCGCTGCACAGTGGTGCTAATCCAACAAGGAATCATTAAAAAAGGAAAACTAGGAAGAATGATGCTTTTCTCTTGAATGGTTCAAATATTGCGTATACGCACATTTGTCATGAACAAAATTTATTTCTTTACATTCTAAGTAGTTAGTTTAATAAAATTCGTATTCCTTTTGATTTACAATTACCAAAAGGTCTCTTATCATAAACTATTTATAGTTATTCATCTCTCTAAATAATAGCAAGTAACTCCCAATTTATTGACTTTAGTTCTTCATATTTGGAATTATGTTTTGGGTAAGTAATTAAGTTTCCAAATCACTTAATTAGTAATTAAGCAATACCTTTAAGTATGTGACGGACGTTGTAAAACAAACATTTAACTGATTGTGAGATACTTTTTAACACATACATACGTATACATATGCAAGCCATCCCATTGTTCTTTGTGCAACTGAAGAATCGTTTATAGTTAGTGCTTCTTGTTTCCGTCTCCATGTCTATCTTAATCTATGTGTACCCCGCCCAACGTTGGGTCTCTGGGTCCCCTGTGATTGTCGCTTCTTGATAAAATGGCAAAATGAAGGAAATTGCGTTTGGCACAGGGAAAGTTTTAACATTTTCAGTTGAGCATTAAACAATTTTTTTTTTATTTCATCTCAGCTATGCCGATGGCTTCTCACCCACCCAACGACCGACTTTCTAACTGACTGACTGAATGACTGACTGACTGAATGACTGACTGACTGAATGACTGAGTGAATGAGTGACTTCCTTTGACTTTGCGGCTTCTCATTTTCATTGCTGCATTTCAGAATGAAAATGATTTCGTATAATTTTCTCATCGCTTGCCTATAAAAATTTAATGGCATTTTCATTCGACAAAAAGTTTTTTGTTTTATTTTGGTTAATTAGTTTTTGTTGGCCAAATTGACTTTTTCGCTTTGTTATTGTTATGTTCCAGCTAAATTTTTGATGTTAGCCGGATTTTCAATTTCGGAATGACGGCAAAAAGTTACAGTTACAGCTGCAGTTACATTTACATTTACAGTTACAATTACAGTTACAGTTCGAGTTTCCCCAAAAAAGTAGAAGTACTTGAAACGTTTATGCTTATTTCTAAGTGGTGGTGGGGAGGGCTGAGAGGGGGCAATTGTAGGTCTAACTGAGTGATTTATTACCCACACACATACACACACTGATACACACTGATCCACATATGCTGCTTTGCCTCATCGTCCGACAGTCCAAAAATATGCTGAAGGTAATCGAATTTATTGCGATTATATAACATATGCTGTCCTGATAACGCAGCAGTGGCAAGTACCCAAGAAGTTGCCGCAAACTATGCCCATGCATAAATCATGAGACAGAGAGACGGTTGCTGCCTCTGCCACAGCCGCAGCCACTGCAGCGCCTACTAGGTCCATCCTTTTGAGCGAAACAAATGCCCGAAAGCATGGCCAAGTCCTGTCGCATCAATTCCTTGCATACAAATTGGCCACACACACACACACACAAATATGTATGTATGTATGTAGAGGCAATAGCAGAAAATCAAGTGAGGAACTGCAAGGGAAATGGCCACCTAAGCCACAGAATGGTGGCCCAGCAAGAAGGAAAACGGGCGGTAAGAGGTATTGGGTGAAACTTAATTGAGCAATTAATTGCAATTTGCCTCAACATGTTGACTTTGTTGGTCAGGGAAAGGAAGAGTGGCACAGATGCTCCCTTGTTAGCGGTGGCAGCGAAAAACCGCCATATAACCGATAACACACATACACTGTGCGAAAATAAAGCCAATTAAAACACAATGGCTAAACAGTTTTCACTAAGAATGCCAATAGACAAACACTCAAACGATCTTACATTCTTCCCACAACTGGCACATTTGAACAGCGATCAATACACAGGCAGATCGATAGATGGATCGATTGGTAGATCGATAGATTGTTAGGGGTGATATTATATTTCATTAGAGTTTACACTAAAGAGATCAATAACAGATCGAAGAATATACAATCGATCTTCTTATATAGAACGGGTTGTATAGATTGCGTTTGTTCCCTCTTTCATTTTGCAGTGAACTTGCTTTTGTCACTAGTTGCCAGTTAGTTTACTCACAGATTTCGCTATTTTATTCGCCCATTTTACATGCAATCGTTAATGGCGACCGGCCACTTTAGTTAGCCTTGGGGACCGTCTTTGACTCCTTTTTTTGACTCACCATTCGACTTTGCTCGACTCTTTTCCTCTTGTTTTTCTCCTGCTGGGTCCTGTCTCTAGCCTGATTATGGTCACTAATAATGAACAACAGCAGCAGCAGTAGGAGCAGCAGCAGCAACAACAACAACAACAGCAATGACCCAGGGGCTCACGTTTTGTTGTTAATGGCCACTCATTCGTTCGCACAGTGTTCTGGGAATCGTTCATGTATTCAAGACATGAACAGAGAACTGAGAAACAATGGGCACAAAACGCCCTTTTCATCCCCATTCGCCACCTTCCCCTCCACAGGTTCCAAAAAGTCAAGGGTCAAAGATTCTCATTTATTTTTTAAATGCTGCAATTTTTATATCCTCAGAGGATAAATGTAAATGAAAATTTTATGTACAAAATTGCGTACCTAACATTCAATTTGAATTTGCCAAATTTAAGATTTTGGAACAGATTTTGCATACAATAGACAATAGAAGTATACTACACACACACACACACACATAGAGACCTGTGTCTAATCATATTTCAATCCAATTAGTAATTTTCAGTTGGTTAAGTAATATTTTGGGATATTACAAGAACTAAGAGGCTGCATATATTCAAACATTTTAGATTAACAACACAAAATGTATAAAATTACTCACGATATTAAGTGAAAATTGTTAGTCGCCTTAAGGGGCGACCTTATTTCATTAAGCTTTGCCCCGCCTCCTCCCACCTGTTGAAGTTAAGACTATATTTTGCACAAGAGAAACTTCTTTAGAAAGTTACTTATTCTTCTCTCTATCTATTCATGTTACATCAAAAGTGCCTTAGATATACATATATATATATGTATATATGTACATATAAATAAATAACTATACAAACTCTTTTTCTCTCTCGCTCTTTATATGTGTATTTTTGCAACCTTATAAGCTCAGAGTCTAAGTCTTAGAGTCATGGAGTTGGACCCGTGTACCTGTTCCTAATTCTCATCCTATGTCATTAAGTATAGATTTGCATAACTAAATATGTTCGTTTCCTTGTAGTTACTTATACATATATATATGTGTATGTGTGTGTGTATGTGCGTACTTGGGAAAAACGACAAAGTTCAAGAAACTTATTAAATGTCTCCATCTCCATCAGATACAAACGAATACCAAGAGAAAGCTTGGCCACTTATCGTTTGACTTGAATGTGCCACTAACGAGACAGTTGTGTGAGTGCAACTTGCCAAGGGAATGGGCTAAAAAGACAGCACAGCACTCGTTGGAGTGGCTGACAAGGTTTGTGGACAGTGGCTAGAGGAGGGGCCCAGGCGAGGTTTAATGCAAAAGAATGTGTTTGTGTGAGTGTGTAGGTGTGTGAATATGTGGCATGTTTATGCAAAGATATTGTATGGCAAAGCTGTCTCACTGACTGCAAACTGCGAACTGTGGCTGGCTCATTAATCGTGACAAACTGCATGACAAGTGACAAGCATCTTAAAGTTCCATTTCCACCCCACATCTACATATGCACACACACACACACACACACTCTCTGAAGGGTAACGAGTTCAATTGGCAAGCAATCTTCAACTCAATAAATTGACTTGATTAAATCAAAGAGAAGAGTTGGTTATATATTTTTATTCAAACAAAAAATATATTTTCTAGAAAACTTTTACTTTTCCAGTATAAGATCTTTTAGCAATCTTTTAGGATATATGTATGTAACCTATTGCAAATACAGTTTGAAGAGTTCATTTATTACTTAATGAGCTGGCCTATGGTAGAGATAGGCAATGCAAAGCGGAAGCCAGGAAATAAGAAAACAAAGCAAAACAAAATAAAGAAAAACCACAACAATGATAATACGCTCACGGGGAGAAGCCAGCTTAAAATCTCAGTAAAGTTTTTCCAGTCTCAATGTGTATGTATCTATGTGTGTGTGTGTGTGTGTGTGTGTGTGTGTTGGGCACATAATGGTATGCTCTTCAGAATGCGTTGACGTTGAACGTCTTTGTTTTCAAGTGGCCAAGTAGTCTCGCGCGTTTCACCCACTCGCTTTTGCCTTAGTTGCCCCTCATCGACCCACCCTCCCCAAAAAAGCTCGGCAACCAAAAGCAAGTCAAGTTTATTATGCATGCATTTTTCCTTAGATATTTCCTTGAATATCGTTTCAAGATGTCCTAGGTGCTTCTACTCCAGCTTCTCCTTCTGCTACTTCTACTACTACTACTACTACTACTACTACTACTACTACTACTGCTCCTTCTGTTCCTTGTGTGAGGGAACCAAGCTTTTGTATTCAAGTGCGGAAGTTGTTTAGGGCTGAACTTGAAAATTAATTTGATGCCAATGCAGAATGCCGCGAATTGTGCCTGTATGTGGGTCAAAGACTAGATTTCCAGTATCTTTTACACACACACACACACACAACAAGAGAGAAAGAAAACTCCAAAGCTTGTTTACTAAAGAAAATCATTCCAGCGTTTTCTCTCATGTAATATTTAATTTACTTTATGCTCTCTTCATTTGTTCTTTCATAATAGTCTTAATTGGCCTGACTAACTAAATCACCAAACTAACTGTTATGATTCTCATTTACTTAATTACCCATTTAAAGAACATATAGAAATCATTTCTACTTAGAAAGCACTTAATGACAGTTTAAAAGTATTAACTATTCAAGTTAAACGTTCTCCCTTACTTATAATTCCAATTAAATTTACACTTGGTCATCTATTTTACATTCCAAATACTTTTCTTACGTCCAATTTGACTTTTCTATGGAAATGACCATATACATATATACATACTTGGACTTTCAA
Source organism: Drosophila tropicalis (assembly GCF_018151085.1). Taxonomy (NCBI): domain Eukaryota; kingdom Metazoa; phylum Arthropoda; class Insecta; order Diptera; family Drosophilidae; genus Drosophila; species Drosophila tropicalis. The sequence goes on along the minus strand of NW_027172602.1, from coordinate 3,496,425 downwards.
TTGGGTTAAGTCTGTTTTGTATAAATGATTTGGGGGGTTTTCTTTTATTTTTTCTATTTATTTTTGGAAGGGCAGTTGGGTAAATGGTTTATTTGATTTTAATTTGGCCAAGTTGAAAATGCATTCAATTCCATTTTATTTACACACTCCATTTATTGTGCTTGGCCATTTCATTTTGTTGTTGTTGTTGTTGTTGCTATATCGCATTTTGGGTTAAAGTTCGCTCCGGTTCGGTTTGAGCTCACCACAAGTTGGACCACAAGATTATTTACATTTACAATTTTCATTCTTATTTTGTTCGCCATTGTTGTTGCTGCTGCTTCTTTTCGTTTCTTTTCATTTTTTCTTTTTTGGTTTTATTTCTGTTTCCTTTTTTTTGTTTTCTGTTGTCCGCGACTTTGGTGTTGGCATTGGTGTTGGCGTTGGCGTTAGTATCGCTGTTGCTGTTGCTGTAGTTGCTGTTTGGGTGTTGCACTCAACCGCCAAGACTCTTGAATAACTCAGGACATGACCAGCAAGGAGCTTCACCAGCACCAGCACCAGCAGCAGCAGCAACATTGCCATTGGGCTCAACAGAGTGAAGTGGCAAAGAATAAAAAGGAACAAAATACAAGTTCCATATATATGTACATATATACGAGCATCCATATAATTTCCGAATGCCAAATTGCAAATACTCTACACATTTTGACTTTGATTGGGCAGGAGAAACTTTTGTTTTGTAAAACCATAAGATAATCTCGACTATAAAAATAACTTTACATAGTCTTCTAATTCAAGACATTTCAAGTTTTTTGTTGGGCGATTTCTATCTTTTCAATTGTGACTGCCCAGTGGAGACCTTTCCTCTCTGCGTCTTTTTGTTTTTTTCTTTTCGTGTAAGAGTAGAACACAAAGGAAAAACGAAGAAAGCGAAACTACATAAACTTTAGTAACGCCAAAAGCACTACTTCACATAATTCTTTACATACTAAAAACTTGTATAAAGTTTGCTTTTTGTAAACAGTTTTCTATGCGGCACACGGACAAATAGACAGATAGACAGTTAGTTAGAGACTGGACCGCAGTGCGTATGATTAATGACCGAAAATTTGCTTGTTGGCCAAGTGTTTTACAAAATCTACTAAAGCATAATCAAATTGTTAAGTTTAGATTGCTTATTTAGTTAGTTTATTAAGATAGTTTAGTTCAACTTCCTTGTGTGTGTCTATTATGATTGAACTACAGACGATCCGATCTATCATTCTCTGGGTAGGCAAATGGAATGCCACTTAAAAATTTATCAACTTGCTGCTTTTGCGACAATTGAATTGTCTGTAATTTGTGCTGTCGAGTGAAGTGTTTTAAATGTCTTGCTAAAAGTAAAAGAAAAGAAAAAAGGGAGCAATATAACATGAATATTAAAAGCCATTTACCAAAGTCCGACATCAGGGGCAAGCTCGGAATGTTGAGCCCCGGGGAACAGACACAACAGGAACAGAAGCAGCACCTATAGCATTGTCGAGCCGAAGAGTTTTAATTACGAGGCGTAATGAAATCAGCTTGATTTATGCATGTTGGCTGCACATGCACTCCCTCCCATCCAAAATGAGCTGAGGAGTGTAGAGTGTACGATTGGGAGTATATCACAAGGCCCAATAGGGTGAGAGGACTATGGGAAGAAGGTAGAGGATGAGGCTTTGTTGTTGCGCCACCTGTCAGAGGCAATGCCAAGACATGGCAACCATGTGGTTACTCACATTAACAAAGCCAACCATGTTGGTTCCTTGCAACTAGACATCGTTGCAGAAAGAGATGGATAGAAAACTGCCAGAGGGCCAAGACACAGAGAGAGAGGAGGATGAAATGCATGCCCATACCACGCCCAGTCAACAATGCAATTGAAATGCACCGCCTGCTGTCACACGCGGCGTATGAGTTATATGCTTATGCAAACGCAGTACCAACAGCCCACAACCCACAGCCCACAGCCCGTAGCCCGCATTGTGTGGCATGTGTGGCCAGGAGGTGGACTTTGAGGATGGATAATATGTGTATGGGTAGTTAGGGTTGAGGCTGAATGGGGCTTGTAGCAATTATATCGCCAACTAACAGAGATAAACGGATGCATGTGAAAACTTTTATTTAAATTGCTTTTGCCATTTTGCCATGTAATCATGAAGAGGGATGAACCAAATGCAGTGCGGGGGGAATAAATAGCAGCAAAAACTATTGGATAGCAGGAGAGGCACCTCCTGTGTCACACCAGAAGGCAAAACTACAAACAATGTGGCAATTGGTTAAGAAATTTGCCTAAAAATATGAAAATAAAAGCAAAATAAATAATTACAATAATTAAATTAAATTGGTCTCTGCAATTCTCTTTTGTTTATAGTTATCCATACTTTAGTTTTGGACTTAAGCTCGTGCATTTCGCCCAACAAATTTATTTGTCTTTTAATAAAAACAAAATTTCTTTCCTTGTTAAAGTTTGGGTATCTCTCTTACACTTACAGCATATATGGCTCAAAAATTGGAACACCATGACCATTTCCCAGCTATCGTATTAAACAAACAAAAAAACACACTTACACAATATTTTTTTTTGCTTATTAAAAACTTTCTTTATCAAACAATTTTCAACTGTTGACTAATTAGATTAAAATTTTTAAGAAAAAACTGGCAAACAAAACTTGATAAGTTGATAATTTATATTTATAGTCATAGCTAGTAATTTACCTATTATTATTTCAGCGAACGTTTAAAGTTTTTACTTTGCGGTTCATTGGAAGTTAATTATAGACTATCAAACTTTTAGTTTCCGAATTCTTGAAGAAAACACAAATGTAATTTCAGGGTCATGCATCTGTATCTGGTTTTTGGCTTGTGGAGCACTTCACTTTGTGAGCTAGACAATTTGTTTTGACCGCATTGATTGCATTGAGTGGAACCTGAAACAGCAAAGAACTGACAATGAGACACAGTGACCCTAGGCGTGGGTGAGGAGCCAAGGAAGGACAAGAAGGCGTTTATATATTCACATATGCTAGCGGCTCGGTTTTATTGTCATTGGCATCGACAACTACATTCACATTCATATCTACAACGGCATCTGTAGCTGCATCTGCATCTGCATCTGCAACGGAGGCACGTTCATGTTGTCTTTGTGTTGTATTTTGTGGGAGAGACTGTGTTATGAGTAACAAACAAGCGTTGAGTGTGTATATTTGAGTGTGTGTGTGTGAAGGATTTCCTTGGAACACACACACACACACACCAAACAGACCAACAAACGCACACTCCGCGAAACGAACGAGGCAGGAACGAGGCAGGGCCGAGGCACTTATCGAGCGTCAAAAGCGTTAAATGTCGCTTATCTTGATATATTCCGAATCGCATCCACCCATTCAAGCCTCACACACATATTTACTTACACACACATATACTCCCTCTCTTTATCTCTCTCTCTCTCTCTCTTTTGCGTTTGGCACTTACGCAAACATGCCACACGCCGCCTGCAGCACATTTCCAATTCAAATTGCGAATATTGCAACAAATTTTCGTTGCCAGCGAACAAAAGGAAAAGAATACTAACAAAAAAATAAATAAAAACGATATGATAAAGAAAAGAAGAAAACTGCATCAGACGCCACGGCAAATACGAATGCTAGCAAAGCTACAAAACAAACTACAGGCCAGAAATGACTTTAGCCAGACACCGAACTTTTAATGATCTTTCCATTTATTACTGTTCAGTCGTGAATCTAAGACTATTAAGTGGGCTCCCTAGACTCTGCAATGGTAAGTTCCTAGGCAAAATTTCACTTTTCAAAATCTGTTGCATACTTAAGAGGGCAGCAAATAATACGCCAAACATTGTAGTTGTTTGTTATGCTTGTATTATTTTTATAGACTTCAATTGATATACCCCCATTGAGTAAGTGTACAAAAAATAGAATGCAAATCCACTACAAAATCTTCGCTCAATTTCAGTTATTGTTGCCTAGATGCATCGCCACGATAAAGCACTGTGATCTCGATGCCATTGCAAACTGAAAATCTCTCAAATATGAAAGGATTTCATATCAATTCTGTATGGGATTCGAAATACATAAAAAACACACCGAGATTCCAAATGCAAAATTTGGTAAAAGAATTTAAGGTTGGACTTCATATTGTTGATGGTTAAGTAGTTTTTTAATAATTGACATATCTTTTGCACCACTGTGTTTGTGTGTGTGTGTGTTTGCGGCCGATGGCAACCTGCAAGTGCAGCTGTTGATGTGGCAAGTTTTGATCGATTGTTGAATAGTTTGGTTGGCTAAATGGTTCGATAGATGGTTGGTTGGTTGGATAGATTGAATGATGGTGGTGGATGGATGGATGGATGGATGGATGGATGGATGGATGGATGGATGGATGGATGGATGGTTGGGTGGTTGGGATGCGTTGCAGTGTCTGCATTTCAGTTTATTTTGCCACCATGTCTTAGTATACACGACGATTGAAGTCAGAGGTAGGAGACATGGTGGCAATCATCGCAATCGCTTGGAATCAATGTTTGCCTTTGCTTTTTCTCTTCCTTTCTTTTCTCTTCGCTTCTTTTTGTTTTTTTGTTTTCGTTTTTGTACATTTCTTCTTTTTTTTTTTTTTGGTTTTTTTTTTCTTGTACGTTTTTGTGAAATGTTGCATATTGCCCGTGGTGTTACCCACTCCATAGCTGCCAGCTGTTGCAGCATTTATAAAGTTGCTTCCATTCAGACAGTCAATCAGTTAGTCAGTCAATCAGTCAGCGCCAGAGCCAGAGTCAGTCAAATTTGTCAACGCACTGCGGGCCACAATTTCTGGGTTCTGGTTCCTGCTACCAAAACATGAAGAGAGAAAGATATATAGAGAGAGGGTGGAGTGGGTGGAGAGGGGGGAGGTAGAGACAGAGACAGAGAGAAGTTGCTCGGTGATGTTTACTTTACTTTCAGCCAGCCTTTTTATTAGAAATTGTGCGCGTGCAGCAGCTGCTACTTGGCCTCCGTCCTTTTTCCATTTCCCATTTCCCTTTTTAGTTTTCTATTTTTCTTCTCACTCTGTGTGTGTGTGTGTGTGTGTGACGAAATTTATTGCTTCTTTACGGCGTTGTTGATGGTCCTTTGAGTAACCATTTTAATGGCAAAAGACAGGAGACAAAGAAAATAGACATCAACCTGTAGACACTGATGGGCTGACACAAAGGACTATTTCAATTACGATATTCAACCCAATTAAATAACCCAAAATAATATTTGTATATATAAATGTATATATGTATATGCTACTTTAGCTAAAATTTTCTTTAACTGCTAATTCGATTATGTTTCATTTGTATGGTTATGGGTATTTTTTTTCCACTGTAGTGATCCCTGAACAATTCCTGCAACTGCAATACTGTTTTTTTTTTTGTGTGTGCTGCTGCTGCACCAACTGTACTTAAAATCTAACCAGAAACTGAGGCACGTACAGACACACACACACACACGAACATATATATATTTACTTCCACATACAAGGAGAAACTCTCCAACTGAGCCTGTCAGCTGGCCTGACTGGGTATGCATCCAGTAGTTGTACTTTGAAATATAAGCGGCGGCACTTGAAGCGATTTAAGTAAAAGACCGCACTGAGGCTAGGGAGTTGCAGATGGTCATGGGAATGCCGTTGGAAAGGGTAGAGGGGAACCTAAGGGAGGAGAAGGATACGGATGCGATGGATTGTACAGGCAAACGAAGAAGACACTACCAAGCATGTGCTCCATGCAGGTTTCGGGTCGGGGCCCCAAAAAGTATGCTGCATGAAACATTAAGCTGTCGCTGTCTACAGTTTTGAGCATGAAGGAAACTGCAGCTCCAAATAAGATTTGACAAATGAAATAGATACGTACATACGTAATGTATATATATATATAAATCTTCATATAAAATCAACGGATTTCTATGCATATAACCAGAAATTGAAAAGATGAACATAATAGAAGCCACTGCAAAAGATTTCCTCGCTTTTTTTTTTACATTCCTTTGATTTAAAGTCTTTTGCCAGGTAAACGAGTAAAATTTTGTTTATTTCATGGTGCCACATATGTATATGAAGTTGAGTTAAGCTGAGATAACTAATCAATTTACTGGCAAACAAACCACTGGGCATATCTATTTGGTTGTTGATAAATTTAAATTGAGGTCCATGTACGAATATTTCTTGGTGGGGCAACAGCTGTCTGCCGCCTGGCAAAAGAGCCGTTTCTCCTTTCGAGCCATTTCATTTTGTCGGACAGGCTACAGGCTACAAGCAGGCAAACGAAAATCCTCTAACAAATGACTAGGCTAGTCATAGGAAGAAGAAAGTCAGAGAGTTAACAGGGAGTCTCTCTGCTTCATATTGTGAGATGTGTTTTGGCTGCATTATTTATGTCATTTAATGTACAAGTATCTATGTACATACATTGCAAGCGACAGTCGCATCAGTCTCAGACCCAATTTAAGCTTCAGCAATCTCAGTGTAGTCAAAATGCAAAGCCAATATAAAGCACTAGTCTTTGAGGTACAGTCGCACATTTGTTACCAAAATACTTATGAATGCTACGTGGCCATGGAACTTACTTGTCAGAAAGAAGGAAAAAACTGTTTGTATACTTTAAAATCTAGACAACAATAGGGGTCACAGTCTTACATACAAATCAAAGGTCAATTTCTTGGGAGAATTTTTATCTTAACTTTCGTTTTTAACAAGTTTATCAACTGTTTATCAAAAGTCTTTAAAACGTTACAGCAAACTCATAATATTCACATTGCAAATGACTAGTAGTTCCTTCCCTTTGCTCCTTTTTTGTGGTCTTTATTTATTTATGATGAGGCTATTTGATTCGATCCATTAAAGTGCTAAATATATTAAAGATGGCGTACAGCAGCTGCCTTTCTCCCCATAAACGATCGTAAAAGGGGCTTGTAAACGTGAAAGAAAATCGTAAAATGTACAAAATATAATAATAAACGCTAACAATGAATGGCTAAGTAGGAGAATGAAAATGACAAAGTTCAAAAAACTGTTGGATACCAAACCGAACAAAAAACCATGAAGCACTGGTAAAATGAATGAAATTCTTTTTTTTTTTTTTTTACTTGGCCCATCCAAGAAAATAAACTAGTAGCAAGAAAAAACAGATGAGCGGTGGCATTTGACCAGGGATGACTGTGTCGCCGCCAGAAGGTCTCAGTTCTCTCTATCTCTTTGGACTTAGCCTGTCACAATGTTTTCCTCTCCTTATTGATTGCAATCGTTAAAATATGATGCCAAAAGTCCATTGGTCCTTTTCATGTACAAAATAGATTTTATGGTACAAGAAATTGTTGCCGCCATCCAATGCAACTGTCGCTATGTTCTTGCTGTTGCATAATTTAAGTGGCAAATATTAAGCGAAAAAGGCACTTGACAAGTTTATGACTCGCTTTCTTTCTATGGCGCCCCGTCATAAAAACTGACCTCAACTTAAGATTTTGTGGAATTTCCTCTCCCTTTTCTCCCACCATATATATATAGTATCCTTTTTATCGAAATGTATCATTACAGTACATTTACCATACCAATTGCAGGTCTGCTCAAATCTGATTGTTTTGATATACTCAGAACAGTAAACATTTCATCATGGGTCGCTTTTTTGCTTGGTCTTCCTTTCTTTTGAGCTGCACCGCCATAAATAACTTAATGTGCGTTCCCGAATTTTAATGTCGCACATTGGGGCGAAACTCACAAAAAAATATGTCACTAAGTCTTTTAAAGATGAATCCGGTGAGATAATGAGGAGCCAAGGGGAGCCACAAAAAGCCAAAACCCAAATTTCACAATTTCATCGGACAAAAAGAAGGAAAGGCAAAATGCCAAAATACTCTACAGAGCCGCTTTAACTCAAACGTTAAGCCCATAAAGCGACCAAGCGCCGCCGCTGCCAATGCTGCATTTACCGCTGAACGTTGAATACCGACTCAATCCGAGACGCCTCCTCAATCCGGGCAGTGCCGCATTTATAGCAGTACGGACATTAAACTGCGGCAACAAAAATATATAAAAAAAACAACACACACAAACACTCACACACAAGCACACTGCAAAAACAACACAAAAATAAATAAACACAAAAATCAACAGTGTGGCAGCCTCGTTTTCATCCTTGTCCACATCCTTGTCATCAGCATCGCCAGAACCAACACCAACATCAACACCGTCAGCGGCACCATCACCATCACCATCACCATCACCATCACCATCATCGCCATCGTCATCGCCATCATCAGCATTGTCCAGGACTTTGGCACAGTCAGTAAAGCGACGCTCAATCAAATTGCACAAGGACCATCCACAGAAACAGCAACAGCCATAGTTGATTAAAAAGTATATATAAATATGCAAATAAATATGTACATACATACATATGTAACAAATGCATTGGTGTGGGTAAAAAGAAAACAATCCCTGAATTAAGCATACCCTTGTGATATCCTTTTAAAAAGCTTTGAAGAGAAAACGTTGCTTGACTACCGGGTAACACGATGAACAGATCGGGTTAAGAAAGAAATATGTATACCATCTGAATAGACCATAGAAAATTGCTAAGGTTATATTCATTTCTAGACGATAAGTCAATATTTAATTCCACTGATGTTACTTGTGGCCCAAAACACTTGTGTGATGTTCAATTCAGGCCCAAAACAATAGACAATCTACATGTACCCATTCAAGATGTCGATATATTGGATACAAATGCTAATCGAAATGGTAATTTGGTTCATCTATGGTTACTTTATTGCTGATTCCATTGATTTCTATATACATATGTGGGTACGGATATATTTTGTTCAAAGTAATTGATTTTCTTTTCGTCTTGTCTTATTTTTTTTGGATATGGGCAATTGCCCAGTTAAGTTGATGGTTTGCTGCATCTCATAAATTCATTGCAAAAAAGATTATTTCAATTTAACAAGAAGTTTGTGTACACAGTCCTTATATACATATACCTACATAGATATGTATATGTATGTATGCTAACATACATATACATTGTGTGAAGCATATTATTAAATTTATTTTTGCTCAACTGCCAATTTTGCTGGCACAAAAAGTTGAGAGAAACTCAATTTTGGCCAACGAGGCAAACGGCAAACTGCAAACAGCCAAACAAAAGATTGCAAGAGTATGAGAGTGAGAGAGAGAGAGGGATAGAAGGAGAAGCAAGAATGTAGAAGAAGCAAATGAGAAAAGGGTTTTTTTCCCCTGTTTTTTTTTTTTTTTTTTTGGAAGGGGCAAGAGGAGCCTCAAAACTTGTGCCTAATGTGGTGAGACTGCAGTGCATAAATCCATTAAACTAATCACAAAAATTGCAAAATATGTTGGCAAACTCTAATGCAGCAAAATATGTGGAAAGAAGGAGAAACAGCGACCAGGAATAGTAGTAGGCAGAAAGCAGAGGATGAACACGAGGAAAGCTCAGAAAGCGTGGGAGCTGAAGCTAGAGCCAAGGCCAGTGCCGGAGTCAGAGGAGCCAAAGCAGATGGATAGAGGGATCAGGCCAAAGCAGATGGATAGCAAAAATTTGCCGTGGTCAGAGCTCAGCTCTCTGAATGCGTCTTTCTCCTCATTGGGTGTCCTCCTACTATTAGTAAGCCGCACAAAGTCGCACGAGACATGCAAAAATGTTTCCCTCCGCCTTTTAAATCCTCAATTCTCAATCCAGAATCCTCAATTCCAGGTCCCATCTCTTTCGGTTTTGTGTTTCTGTGTCCCTAGTCCTGCCTACCTGCCTACTGAACCCCTCGCTCTGCATCTATCTCTGTCTCTTCTGGCGCTGTCCCTGGCTTTGGATCTGGCTTCGCCATCAGGCACTGAGCCGCCCTAAGCCGACATTTAAGACTTTTCCATCATTTTATTTCATTTCATGTGCACCCGATTTTTGTTCTCATTCTGTGTGTGTGTGTGTGTGTGTGTTGCTGTTGCTGTCGCTATCTCTGTCTATGCCGCTCTCTCGCTCTTCATCTCCCCTTCCCTGTATCACTATCCCTCTCTTATGTGTCTTTCTCGCTTATTCTTTTTTTTTTTTTTTTAAATTGTTCAAGCACTTTGCTTTTAATCTTGCAAAATTCAGCATGACAGACAGGGATGGGGGACCAGAAACAGCAACAGCATGGCACAGTGTCTCAAAACACTTTCTGGAAGTCCAACTTAAGGCAAGATCTTCAATGGGTGACGTGTCGAGATCTTGATAAGATTGAGATCTTGCATTGATTATTCTAAAGTGAGTTTCCTATGATATGTCTTAACCTTTTCTTAGACTTTCTGCGACCCCTTAAAGTATGCAATACATTAAATTTTATTTATTCATTTCTCACGATCTCAGTGATAGCTTTCGACTTCACTAAGTGCTAATATTTCTTGTGATGTACCACTGTGCTATGAAAAGCAGCCAAGCAACAACGAACTGACGACATTTGCCGCCTGCCTGGTGACTGGCCACTGCTTTGGCTTCTTCTTTCACTGAAGGAAGCGAAATTTTTGCAGAGGATTTTGAACAATTCAAAGCACAGATTTACTAAGGCAAGAGAGCCCAGCTGAGTGTAAAAGGGGGAAGTGATGACAGGGGATGGGAGGGGAGAGAAAGAGATTTAGCAGGACTTGTTGGAGTAGGAGTGGGTGGCCAGAGCATAGGCATATAAAATTACATAACCCAAGATTAAGTAAGAATTTCTGCACATTGAAGCTGAAGCGGAAACGAAAATGAATATTGAAATTGGTTTGGCAGCTGTGCATGTGTTTTTTTTTTTTTTTTTTGCTTCCTTCTCGTTTCGTTTCTGTGTTTCTTTATATATTTTAGGAGGAACAGGGGCGTGGTCATGAAAGACTTACAAATGCGACGCCCATAACATATGCAACACACACAGACACGAAGATAGCAGGGGAGGGTAAAAATGCCAATGAAATGTGTGTGTGTGTGTGTGTGTGTGTGTGTGTGTGTGTTTGCAGGGAAATGAAAATTCTGAAAGCAAAGAAGATGATGAAGGCGACGGATGATAAAGAAGCCAAAGGCAGAAGGAAAAACGGAAGGAAGGATAGGTCACAGCTCCTGCTGCCTCTCCTGCTACTGCTGTATGATCGTTATGCAACACCACAACATCCTTTCACCCTTTAGCCCACTCCCTATTGACATCGTTATGGGAAATTTTAACATATTGCACTGTGCCCTAGCCCGAGGGTAAAGTAGACGAGATTTTTGGCCAAAAACCTAATGCACTGATGCTAAAAATTATGATGACGATACAGATGATGGTGATGATGATGATGAAAGAGACTTGTGTTGTGCACATTTTAATTATGAGCCTAGACTATATTGTATGCCCAAACAAGCGGGCTAAGCTGAGCATTTGGGCGTGTCTTTGTGCCAATGCTTTTGCTTTTGCCTTTGCCTTTGCCTACGTCTTCGCCTCCGACTTCATTGTCTATGCCTCTGATTGTGAGTACCACTGCCAGTGCCAGTGCCAGTGCCACTGTCAATCAAGCGGCAATGTTGGCAATTGGGGTAACTGCAATTGCAACTGGCACTGATATCTCTGGGCGGATGCGGGATCACACAAAGGCATTGAAACAACGATAGGGCAAAGGCATTGCATGACAGACAAAAAGAACTCAAAAATACATTGAACATCTGACTAAATTTCAGAAAGTCCTCGAATTTTGATTAAACAATAGTTAGATTAAAGATTTAACTATATATATTTGTTAGATTACTACAATTATGTTAGAATGGATGATAAAAATGCAAGCCAAGATGAGTTGTTTGAGGAAGAGAAGAAAAGGAAAGGGAAATGGATATAGATATGGATATTATGGGGTGGGGGAAGGGGGGAAATGAAGATGGATAATCTGCAAACATCAGTTTGTCAATTGTAATAAACTGAAAGAGAGAACTTTATCGCCTCTGCCTGGAAGGGATATATAAAGGTAAATGGCAACCGTGTGAAATGGTATCAAATGCGAGACTCGACGACCTGCTTTTACGACTTCTCTGTCAAAGTGGAAAAGGCGACAAGAAAGCGGCATTGGGGGACCATTGGAGGGTGGCATTGACAACGACAACGACGTCGATGTCGACGACGATGATGATGACGACGAAACGTATGACACATGAAATTTGTTAGTGCCTGATAGTTATGAGCGTACTTTGGGCATAAGAAAATTCCCAAAATGATAATAAAATACATAAGACGTATACAAAAATGTTGGCAACTCATTTGAATTACAACTACTTTTAGTGCGGATGCGACAAGGGAAACTAAATAAACAATTAAACTAATTGCGATATAAAATATACACATAAATGCATCATAAAAAATTTGAATATCCGACAGTTAGCAATATGTTTTGTTTCTTGCTAAAAGATTAAAGACTTTAGGCCATCTAAGCTTGCATATCAAAATGTAGAGACATTGAACCGATATTGACGATATTTTTCGGGCCCCTTTTCTCCTTTTTTTTTTCTTTGGAATTAAATATCATTCTCTTTGTCCTTTGATGCTCCTTTATTGCTGATGCCTTGGACCATTGCATTATACTTTTGTGTCTTTTGCTTGTTATGTGCAATCGACAAACACATTCAACCACACCCACTCACACACACACACACACACATGCACATGCACATGCACATTTTGGTCCAACCTCCGCCTTTGACCGCCAACGGCGAACTTTTTTGCCGCACGAGTAATTCGCTGGGTTTTTCTCTGTCAACCAAAAATTGTTGGCTCAAAGTAGGTTTTCTTGTTGGCAGCAGTCCCAAAACGAGTGAACAACTCGCCAGACATTCATACATCTAGTAATGCGTCCGTCCTCCACCAATCCACCCACTCGAACATATCCCGGCCGCCTCACCCCAAATAACAAAATGTGACGGAGAGTGTAGGCAATAAAATGTAAACCAGTCACTGATAGACACAACGACGGAGACGACCAGAAAAACCAGGAGACCAGAAAACAACCAGTCATGTGGTTCTGTTAATAACAGCAGTTATTACTTAAGTCTCTTGTTTCATTTCAATTTCATTTCGTTTTGTTTTATGCTGCGCCTGCACATTCGGAGTGAGTGTAGAGCACAGTGGTGCGAAATCAAGAAAACACCAAAAACCAAAAAAAAAACAATTTTAAACATTTCTCTCTCACTCTTTCTCTCTTTTATGAGAACAAAGATCTTTCCCTGTCCCTGCAAATATAAATGTGATGTGTGACACTGTGCAATGGCTGTGCAAACACAATTTTTTTTTTCTTTTTATTTAAATATTAATCATACGCCTCATATGCTCTACTTATTTTTCACATATTACAATGTCGAGCTAGATGGCATTTTCGCTTGGCAGTTGTTAAATGTTATGCAATAAATGTTTGTGTGTGGGTGTGTGGGTGTGGGTGTGGGTGTGCCAGTGTGTGTGGTTAAGTTTGTGGGTCGCTGGTTGTCTGGAAAAGTGGGCTGATGAAAGCACCAACTCATGTCGGCTTTGTCATTGCATTAGCATAAAAATGTTAAGTCGTCGTAATGGCAGAGGCAGCAGCAGCAACAGCAGCCAACAACATTGCCAGTTTCTGTCATCGATTTTTAGGTATCATCCCGCCCCCAAACTTTTAGTCTAAGGTTCGTTTTTGTTTTTTACTCATACTTGGCCGCAACTTCATAGAAATTGCAACTAGTCGAAAACATGTCTGGCGGGCAAGGACTTTGTTTGGTCTGTTCTTTTCTCTGCCATCGTTTTCCAGCTGCCGCATAATGGAAGCCAACCTAGCCCGAGTAAAAAGAAAAGCAACTAAAGACAAAACCAATAAAAACCGACTACTTCAAATGGGCGGCAAACAATGAAATTAAGCACTACAAATAGTATGGCTACAATCCATTAAAGTCTATTGTACCTATTTGATACATGCATATATATATGTACATATATATATTTATATAGGTAAATGTATATGCATCTATACTATAAATATTCATGTATGTTTTCTCTATATGCTAAAGTAACAAAAACAATTATCCTTACACTGAGAGACCAGAAATGTCTAAACACTCTAGTTTCATTTAGCAACTTCTCAATATATTACAACTCGAACTTTCAATAGCTACCACAACTACTAAACTCATATCGATTGAACCCAGATATATAGTAACTAAACTAGTTGTAGTTAGTTAATATAGTTTACCAGTGTTTGATGAGATAATGTAGTGCCATATACCTATAGGACTCTGTCTTGTCTTGCTTTTCTTTAGTCTAGTTTCATTGATGATATTTGATCTGTTAACACCAAAAACAGTCCTTTTTATGTATTAACTAAACTAAATAAGTCTTCGTCAGTCAATCTATAGCTTGTTTTCTCATCACTGAAGATTGAATTTTGGCAAATATTATTGATTTAATTGATTGAAAGCTTTGGAAACCAGCTGGTTTGAATATTTAATTTGCTTTGATTTGCGCTCAGTGTATGCGAGTTTTCTTTCGAGATGCTGCCACTCCACACAGTATGGAGCCACAAATTCATTTATATTTAGATATTCTGCAGAGATTTCATGTTGAATAAATGCTGAATCAATCGCAAAATCCTTATCTAAACCCAACCAACTAACTTACTTTTTCCTCAGTTTTTGGTTTTGGGTTTCTCATTTTATTTTTTACTTTTTTTTTTTGTTCAATGTAGAGAGAATTTGCATACAAACTGCACACCAGTCGAGGTAGGGAAAATCTGCAAGGGAAACCCGGTGTTGGGAATGCAACTTCCGGTGTGCACTTTTTGTGGCAATGGGATACTTCGGGGTGAGGTTTGGGGGCAATGCTCGTCCCAGGATGTGCTCCTCTGTTATTAATTGCGCTTTTGCACTTCACGATTTGGGCCTAGCCTTGCCCTCCACATCCTTTCCCTCTCTGCTGCTCTGCTGACACCACTCCATGGCTCCGAATATTGCCAAGTCATTTGCCAACTCGGTCTCTCCGCGTCTCTCTTCATATCTATCTATATGTTTGTGTGTGTGTGTATGTGTGTATGCAAATTACTTTTCCCACCATTTTCCATTTTTGGAGCGAGGCGGGGGCTCCAGAAAGGGCAGGAAGGGATGGCAGTCAGTCGGCTTATGCACACGTCGGTGCATTAGCGAGTGCATTACCAACCACTCACCCTTTTTCTTGCCCCCCTCACTACCTCCATCTCCTCTAGCCCCTCCTTCGCCCAGTTGTACCTCATCCGGCCAGTTCGCTGAATGAAGCAGCGCAAAGTATGTAAATGAATATTGGAATTTCGATAATCCGCCTATCGAATGAGCGGTTGTGGGTGGTTATATGTTGTTGCTGATGCTGATGATGATGAAGGGGCGAGGTGTGAGTCTAGTAGAGTAGATGACGAGGATACAGGGAACGGGGGACCCTTCACATAAACGGCTTTTAGGGCTTTAGCAATGCGTGAAATTTCACATATTTGCCATTGCCATTGCCATACTGCAGCAACACAACAAAATTGTCCTCGGCATACACATAATATCTGTGTGGGTGTGTGGGTATGTGTGTATGTGTATTTTGCATAATTGTTAAATGGAAAATTGCGTATGGATAAATCGCTTGCTGCTCCCCTTAATGATAATTATGTCACACACAAAAGCTACAAATTTGACTATTCCATGAACATGCAGACACAGACATATTTAGGCAACTGGTAATCAACTAAATTAATCAAAACTGTGCCCTGTACAAAGTATTTCCTTTACATTTTCAGACTTCAATTAATTGTTATATTGAGATAATGCCAAACGGCAGAAATATATACATTGTATGTATACAATCTTAGTTGGGGGCAGTGACAAGAACAAGGAACTGTGAAATTCTTCATTGTTCATTATCAATGTCATTTATTTATGCATGTTTCTATACCCCATCAACATGGGGGGGCGGGGGTATGGGTGGTGTTAGGCTCACAAAAACTTTCCCATACGTCTCTATATGAGTTCGCTTGGTGTGTGTGTGTGTGTGTGTGTATAAAAGTGTATATAACTTTTCCAATTTGTCCTTTGTGCATGTCTTTGAAGTAAGTGTAACGAGAAGCAACAACGACAACAACAACATCAAGAGCAGCAGAGCCAACAGCAAAGAAAATTAAAATAACATTTTCGTCTGCATATTTATGGCGTTGAGTGTAGCTACCAAATAAAACTTTTCTGTTACACGTTCCCAGAGAAAAGGAAGCAAAACATAAAAAAAAACGAGCCAAAAAAAAAGAGATGAGAAATGAAAAAAAGGTAGCGCTACACAGTGAAAATTGC
This sequence comes from Drosophila tropicalis, assembly GCF_018151085.1. NCBI lineage: Eukaryota > Metazoa > Arthropoda > Insecta > Diptera > Drosophilidae > Drosophila > Drosophila tropicalis. The sequence goes on along the minus strand of NW_027172602.1, from coordinate 3,480,098 downwards.
GAGAAAATGATGCAAAATGGCAATGTGAGCCACAAGAAATAACTAAAAGTTGATGGACAAAGGATCGGCTAGACGAATACCACTTGCTTTAACTTCAACATGGATTCAGACAACAACAAAATGTTTATGAAAATGAATATCACTCATCCGACATGTTGACCAAACAATTGTATGTCGAAATCGCAATCATGGGACACCTTAGATATTGGCCTGATCTGAGATTATAAAAGATGCCAGAAACAGTTGGCTCACGGCGTGTGAATGAATGCACATGCCTTGCTTGTATACTCTGCCATGACACAGTCACACAAAGTTGGCAGGTAGTTTGGGACACAACTATCACAGCTTCCGCTTTATCAACACCCGAACTTCCGCTGCAGACTGTCGCGCCCGGGTACGGGTCCAGGTTCGGGACCGGGCCATAGTCCAGGCTCAGGAATGTTGGCTTCACTTCACGCAAAAACAAAAACAAAAAAAGACCAGAAAGCAAAAAGCGAAAAACAAAAAAAAAAAGGCCAACACAAGCAGCAGCAACAACAACAACAAGAATAGCAACAAAAATATAACGACTGAACCCAGCGGACATTGTCGCTGCAACTTGCTGGTGCTGGCAACGCGGCGTATGAGCAACTTTTGTTTTGGCATTTTAATTTATTGCTTGCAATCTTTTGCGCCGGCCACTGCCTGGCAGTTGTTCCCGTTGTTGTTGTTGTTGCTTCTGTTATTGTAGACAGGCCATTGAACCTCCATTCAGCAGTGGCAAAGTTCCATCTATCCGCCTACTTCTACCACCACCCTCCACCACTTCCAGCACCATCATTCAGCATTTCTCCTTTTGCCATTTTACCTTTTTTGTTTTTTTTTTTGTTGTTATACCTGTCTCTAACCAGCAGCATTCATTCTGGTTGTTACTCAGGTGGCGATGAACCGCATTCCTATTTTTGGTTTAATTTTAAATGCCAAAAAAAAAGCCTCTGTCTACCGGCTTTGTGGACCAAATTGAATGCGGTGACTGAAAAAGCATCCAAATAGAAATAAAAAACGAACACAGTAAACGAACGACAGAAGGGACAACAACTGCGAATTGGGTTTTATTGTTAGTTTTATTTTAGTCATCATAACTAAAAAGTTATGCTCGACGTTTAAGCCAAAAAATTCTATAAATACTTTAACTAGGCCAATTTCCAGCAATCTCAGCACCCCCAAAGGAACAACAACAACAACAACACGGTTAAAAGTTTGTTTTTCTTTTGTCTCTTGAGTGACATCTGTGTGACAAAAGTTAACACAGTAAGTCAAATTGCCATGCCCCAAAAAAATGTATTCAAATAACCATATAATTCGCAATCAACTATTAATTAAGCCTTTTACATTCTTCCAGTTTAGTCTTTATTATGAATAAAACACCCCATCTAAGCTTTTAATGATTGTAACTAAAAATGCTTGTCAACCACGATACATAACGCATACGCAGTGTATGCAAGCAAATTGCTTAAAAAACACTATTAATTAATGTATAATTTAGGGATTAAAAGTAGTTCTGTTGTTAGCAAGTTTCTTGAGTTTTATAATAACAAATTATTGAATTGGAATCCTGAATATAAAAAGATCCATATATGAGCCACCACCTCGTGGCCACTCAACGATCTTTTGAAAACAAAGATCCTGTCCATCCCTGATATTCTTGGAGTTTCTTACAAAGTTGACTTCAATTCAGCTTTCGCTATTGGCTAACTTTAAATGTGTTGATGTTTTTGTTGCAGACAACTTTTTGAGAGTCTTTAATTTTGTTGGCTAGAAAATTAGGCATACTAATTGCACCCCAAAAAACCGAAACCGCAAAACACACAGAAAATTGAGAGCGAGGCCCAAATACTGACACATACCTAACCAAACCAAACCAAACCAAACTAAACCAAACGAAACTGAACCGAACCGAACAAACGGAATGATGATAACAGGCTGGTGGTGGGATGATGGTATGATGGGCAGATGGAAGGGGACCGCAAAAGCCGCAGAAACCGCCAACAGCTCAGTTCACCTTACTGTTTCGGGTAAAGACTATAAAGGAAGCTGAACTGACTCCTCCACAGATCGCATAAATCATTAACAAAATAAAAAGGTTGGTGGCGGGTGGTGGGTGTTGGATGCCGGTTAGGTTATGGAATAGAATGCGATGGATAACGACAAGCAACCCTGAAATTCTGGCACACTCTGCATTGAGTTGGGTACATTTAATCTATTCTTAACCGTTTCTCCTCTTCATTCTGGGCATTTTGTAGCAAAACTGTTTTATGCCCACAGTTCACAGTTGTTGGCAACGTCAGCGAATCTGGTTTTAATCCGCATATAAGTAAAATAAATATATAACTGCAGCCGTGGCTATTTCTGCTCTCTATTTACCAGAGCACAGATGGCGGCTGCCCAAACAGGCAAACACACAAACAGTCACAGTATATTCACCATCGGCCTTACTATTGCGAGGGGGTGGAGAATCCATTTGCGGAGGGCTGCTGCATACGAAGAAGGTGCAACACAATAACTGCCTAGAAACCCACCAAACCCCATCCTGCCCACTTGCTTGCCGGGAAACTCAACTATTTAAATGCATTATCTGCTAACCATTCACGGAGCATTATAATCGAGCATGTAAACACCATTAGAGGATGTATCAAGCTTTTCGCCTAGCCACCCCTTTGCCGTTGAATAATTTAGGCTTGACAGCCAGTTTGGACACACAGACAGACAGCCGGACAGACATACCAACAGTCAGATATGCAGACAAACTGCAGCCAACAGCTGTCGGCGCTCTGCCATAGCAGTTGGTGTAGCGATTATGAGAAGCGCTTCAACTTTTGTTTAAATATTTAAAATTACAACCAACTATGTGAGAGATGGGAACAGAGTGTAAGTGGCAAAGGAATGGCTATCTGACAGTCATCATATCGATCATTCCGTTAAGAGTTTAATAAAAATTTCAATTGATATCATAAGAATGAGTTCATAATGTTGATAATGTTTATTTACTCTTTTGTTGGCATTTTCCCTTCTTGGAATACTTTTAGCTTTCCAATCAAATGTTCAGATCAGATGTTATTATAGTTACCCTTATAATAATATAGCCTATTGGAATATCTAAAGAAAATCACTTTTAAAATTTAACAGGAAAGCAGCTGCCAATCTTGCCTTTCTCCTCCCATAAGGAACAGAATTCCAGATTGTAATTAAAATATAAGAAATTTTATTCATTTTTGGGTAAAAGTGTCAACTGTCTTTCACTCTGTTTGAAGAGGAAACTTTGAAACTTTTTTTCTTGTGTACATATAACATTTTAGCAAGAGCTGCAAGTTTTTTTTATTTATAAACTATTTAGAGCTATTTAATCAGCATGATGATGATGATGATGATGAAGCTGATGGAGATAATGACGATGATGATGTTGACGATGGACGTTTACAAGGACAGATAAGCCCTTGGCACTTGGCACTTGGCTAATTGCGCTTTTGTAAGTTAAATGCAAATATTAATATTGATACGAAACTAAATGTTCGCAAGGATTCGATTTAGAATTAGATTTACTCAATTCAGGGGATTGATTGTTTAATTAATTGATTGAAACGTGTAACAATTGTTAAATACAAAGGCAACGAGGACGATTAAAGCAAATGTAAAATTAATCATAAAGTATAAGAATCCTGCAAAGAGACTTAGAGGAGTTAACCAAAGGACTAAAACCAAAACTGAAACCGGACTATTTTCTGCTTCACTGACAACAACTTGCAAGATTGTGTGGGTTGGAGTTGGCTGCTGGTTGGGTTCCTGTTCAGGTTGTTCCTCGGTTGTTCGGTTGCCTGCTGCCTGACTGCCTGACTGTCTGGTTGGCTAGTTGGCTGGTGGTGATGCGGTGCCAATTAGTCGACTGTCACCGTCACCTGTCAGCAGTGACAACAACAAATGCAGCAACACAGTGAATAGCAGCAGCAGCAGCAACTAGAACGAGCAGCAAGCCCATGTTGAAGCCCAGGCATAGGACCAGGCCAAGCATGGGCATTAACCTGGGCAAATGCTTAAAGCTTGTGGTAACAAACTAACCACAGCATACAAATGCAAGGAAAATGGAGAATGGAGAATAGAAAATAGAGATTGTGGCCATAAGTGGAGGAGTACGAAGACTGAGCAATTACAAAAAACAAAACTGCTTGCTCGGTCTTAACTTTGTATGCACCGAAGATTGTTTACCCTAGCATAAATGGCTAAAACCCAACTGGCTATATGACTTTAGCCTTGAACAACACAAATAATTTGTATACACATCTATCGAAAATTTTTTAATAATTCGAATTTGTCTTTAGAAGCTTCTCTACTGAGTTTAATTATTGTCCTTTTTAAACAAAAATTGCATTTAAAAATTTATTTACCAACTTAAACAACAAAGAAATCGCAGAAGCTTTACCTTTTGATATTTGTTTGGAAAATCAACATAAAAATGACTTTAATTTACAGACGTTTTTGGTACGACTGAAAACTAAAATGGATACACATCTTACGCGAAAGAGTACAAAAGAAAAGAATACAACAACAAGAGAAACACACAAAAAACACACACATTCTATTTAGCCAAAACACACACAAAGGGAACATACACTTGACGAAAGAAGAATAAACTAAAGTTCATCCATCCAGCTGCAGATACTAAATAAGCCGACAGGTGCGCTAAAGTGCTCATGTGGTTGTAATGGGTTTCTTTTTTGGCGCTTGCCAAAAATTGTTTCCAGTGTAGACGCAATTTTAATCTCAGTCCAAATCACGTGCTGCGGTTGCCACAGCAGAGGCAGCAGGATTCTGCTCCTTTTCCTGTCACCGCTACAATAATTTGGACAGCCACGTTGTCGCCATCCCCTGTTTCATGTCCTGTCTCTCTCTCTCTCTACTCTCTGTCGCCCTTTGCCTTCGGGGTCAACGGCACAAATAATGCGCTTGAAGTGTGCCAAGAATGAAAGAAAGCAACATTCAACGAATGCAATAGAAAGCAACTATCAAAAAAAATTAATACAAGTATTAGTATTATTTTACTAAATGCACATAATGCATATAAAATACATGGAATACATACCCTAAACCAACATAAACTTTATTCTGACCAATATAAAAAGCATTGCCAAGTTCTTAAATCCTTAAGTGATGGCATAAATCTGCTGGCTGGGCAAATAAATGTTTCACAAAGTTTTTCCCTACACTTTGCAACAAGTTTGGGGTATTTGCGGTTTGTAGAAAAGCTAGTTTGCTAGTAGCTAATCTAACCTTAATCGCACGAATCGAAACAATGTGTTGCGATAACTTTTATATCAAAGAACTTGTAGAGAAATCACTCATTTACATGGATTACTTATTTATAACCAATTTGTAAGAGTATAGGAACTCTCTGAACATGGGTTTGGAACCTGGTCCTGTTGGCGCTTAACCAGGACAAAGTTAAGCGTTTACTTGCTGTGGGCCAGTCATTGGAATGGAGTTAGAGCTTGGAGGGAGTGAATAACATTTAACTCTATAATCTTCTGGTTCTCCATATATGTATTTCGCTATGTAATTTATCTTATTTATTAGTCACTGGCGACTAAGTTTAGTTAATAACTATATGTTTTTATGCTTCAGTAATAAGTTTGCCCAAAGATAGTGACTTTAAACTAATTAAATTGAAAGCAACTAAATAAGTTCTATTAAAACAATATCGATTCACATGAATATTGACAACAAGGACACTCAATAAGGACACATAAACAAAACACTTGAAACACAGGACAATAACGTTGTAATGCAGTGGTTAAACTATGCTCCTTTATTTGACGTATATAAATTGAAAATAATTAAAGAAAACGAACAAATTGAATTTCCTTTTAAACAATTTATTGTAATTTAAAAACATTTTGAAATCATCTTTGCTCAATTTGCCATTTTAAATGCTAACTTGCAACTGTTTTTCAAGCATTTGCTCTTGTTTTTGTGCTAGTGTGCAAAATGTGGAAGTGGCGGGGCGGGGGGCAGAAGTCGACAAGAGGAGAAATGGAAGTAAAAGGACCCATATGGGTTTGGCTTGATGTTGTTTTCCATTTGCCATTTCCTGGCCTACATAAACATCAGAGCCTAAGCTTGTCTCTTGCCATTCGTTACCCTCTTTGTGCACCGTCTGTCCTCTTAAATTGCCTTAGCCATTCCCACCAACCGTACCACCCGTACCACCCGCACCACACTTATGCCACACGAAGATCCCCCTGGCTGACGTGTTGGTGTTGTTTTACCCAAATTAGCAAAATTATAGCTACTTATGTGGTTAGGCACTTTCTAAGCATTATATTGGCTTGGCTTGAATCGCTCCCCCAACCCTCTCTCTCCACACACACACCCAAACGCCCAAGTTCCCAGTCACTGGCAGTCATTAAAATGTTTAATGCGATTTGGCAACCTATGAGAGATGTCTCCCCACCCCCCTTTCCCCACCCCCATCTAATATCACACTCCTCTCTGCTCCTTTTGCTTCCTGACCGCTGTTTAGCCATAAAATGTGGTCACGCCCCCTGCTCCTATGCATGTTGGAATACATTTTTTTTGTTTTTTTCCGTTTGTATTGCGAAATGAAAATACCAAGTTTGAAAATGAATAAAACAAAAAGAAAAGAATCATAGCAACAACAACAACAACACAGATCTGAAGAAGACAAAAAGAAAAGAAAACAGAAAAGCAAATAAACAAATAGGAAAAATTTAATAAAACACTGAAATAAATTTTTGATGAAATGCAATAAACAACTTAATGGATTTTTTCTTTTCTTTGTTGTTTATGCTTTTTTTTTTCTTGTTACCTTTAAGGGCAATTCAAGTAGAGCCTTCAAGATTTTCATATGGCTTAAATTGAAAAACCCAAAAGATTAGCCTAATACACTTCACGTCATCAGATTAGAGCCCACCTTTAATTTGTAGACCATCGAAATGATTAAATTTAGAATAATCCAGAATTGACTCAACTTTTTATGCACTTTTATCTGGATATAAGGACCAAGTCATGCCTAAAGAATTGTTAAATGTTTCTACTATGTTTAGCTTTGGCTCTGGCCAACCAATATTTATTGTTTTCATGGTCTCTATAGCAGTAAGTAAGTACATACTCGTATGCTAAGCAAGCGATAAGGCATGGTAAAGTGTGCTAAATAAATTTCAATTAAATACATACATATATCACTTTATTTCTATTTTCCTCTTGCTGAAAATCTTTATTTATGTATTTCTTTGTCTCTCTCTCTTCCAGCGATTTAGTCGCGAAAATTTGTTACATTTATATTTAGATGTATTTCAACTATTATTTACATATTCATTTTTATAGATTTACATTTTGGTTTTTATTGATTTTTGGGACTCAGAATGGGACAGAGAATAACAATTCAACAGTTTGCATTGTCATTTTACAAGTGTCAATTGGTCAATTGGTCAATTGGTCAATGTGTAAATAACATAAAATAGAGATATATGTATGTATGCTAAATCAAATCGTGCGAAAATACACATACATAGACAATTGTTTGCCAAAAAAAAAAAAAAAAACCGAGTTAAATAAACATGGCAAAATGGCAAAGCCATATCCTAATGCCTCAAATTTTAAATTGTCTTGACAAACCTCAAACTAAACCTCAAGTTTCGCAATTCCTTCCTCTTTGGATCTGCGTTGGGACGGCTTGGTAATTTGATAAGCTGATTCCTTGCTGAGCTATTTCCCCCTTGCTGTGGAAATTCAATCTCCGCCAGAAAATAAACACACACACACAGACATACAGTTATATGTGTATATATGTATACGTGTACAAGTGGAATTTTGTTCTTGCCTGTATATTTGTATTTTTAATTTTCACGAAAAATTTCAATTCTATTTCTTGTCGTCTGTGTCTTTTTTTATCTTCTTCCTTCTTGTTTAATACACAATTGTGGTTAAAGTTAAGTTGATTACATTTATATTACTTTTCTTTGCCTATTTTTCTCATTCTTTTTAATTTTAGAATTTTTGCAAATTTATTTTATTATCTGCTGGCATACATCGCCTAATTAACTTAAACAAGGCGAATAGTATAAACGTTATTATCTAACACCTTCTTTTCCTTGCTTTACCTCCAGACCATCCTTACCATCCCTATTCACACTTTAATTGTTCATAGAATTGAAATGATAATAGATTTTAAAACACTCGTTTGCGTAAATTTTCCAACACTGTAACCCTATCGAATTACACGCCTTTGTGTACTGCAAGGCCATGCCGAGTATTCCGTGTTCCCAAACAAGTGTCTATATGTATGTATGTATGTACATACACATGTACACACTTGAATCCCCGCCTCGTTATGCTCGGTACGATACCTGCATGGGGGAGCCTAAAGTCTTCCTTTTGCACATTCCTCTATCTGGCATCTCAGCAATGGGCAATGCAGCCGCTTAATCCATTAAATATGTATGCATTATTCACAAAGAACTTGCTCCTGCACGGCCCCGTAGAATGGAGTACCCACGGCCAACGAATGCATGTGGTGGCTTTCATTGCAAAAAAAAAAAAAAAAGGGGGGGGAACAACAACAAAAAAAATTTGGTTACTTTGCATAATTTATTAAATACGCGAGACTCCGCAAAGAGGCCCAGGAGCTTGCAATGGGTTTTTGTGAAGCCAGTGTGAGTGGCTCGAAGAGGGCAGGGCGAGAGGGGATGCAACAGAGGAACGAGGGTAATTGTGTGTGTGTGTGTGTTTGGTGGGAGAAAAAGAGATCTGAGAGTGTGGAACCATCTTCCTTTTCATGCTCTTCTTTTGGTTTACTTTTTTGTTTTAGTTTTTTTTTCTTTATTTCGTGGTTTTTAGCTTGTGGTTCTTAGGCTAATGCTAATGTTTTTAGATAACCAAACGCACTCCCTGCCACTATTTTAAATTTGACTCGACGAAGAAGAAGAAGAAGCGAAAACCTACAACTGTTCCCACTTGCCTTATATTGCCTGGATAGATTAAACTTATGCCATTTATGCTCTGCTCTGTTGTAACCCATCAACTTTAAGGGAATTCCTATTTTGGTTGTCGTTGCAGGGTATAGGAAAAGTCTTGTATTAACACTTAATCAAGAACAAAATTGTTTTATTGTGAATTTCCTGCAAAATGGGTAGCTGCATTTGCCTAGCATCCGGCCTAGAATTTCTCAAGAGCATGATAGTGACTTCCTCATTTGCTGCTTAACCTCATTCCCTGCAAGTTTTCCCACTCTCTCTTTCGGTGTTTTATTTTATTATTATTTTCTTTCTTTTTTTTCTACTCTCCGAGTCCCCTAGGCAAGGGCAATACAAGAGACCACAAAGATGCTGGTTGCAAAAGTCGGTGCTGGCTCCTACGGCACGTGAATGTGTCTTCAAGACAAAGTTGAAGTTGAAGTTGAAGGGGGAATAGCTAAGGAATGCAGGGAAATGCTTATGCAAATGTCAAAAATGCTTGGGAGTGCAATGACAGCGCTAGACAGTGACGAGACATTAAGGTCCTTTTCCCTCACTCCTTTTCCTTACCGATTTCTTTGTCCCTCATTCTCACTCTCTTAAAGTCGCTGGTGCATTATATTATTTTGTTGCTTTTGCCATAGTAATTACTCATTAAAAAGACATAAAATAATGAAGGATAATTGGTAATCTGCATGGCAATTAAGTGCAATGATTCCTTTTCAAAGTCATTCATCACAAAAAAAAAAAAAAAAAAATAAGAAACAAAAAACCGTCGCTTTACATATTCCGTGAGTATTTCTTGGTAAATATTTGGCATTCTCTGTTTTGCTTTTTACACAAACCACATCACACTTTTGGCCTGTCAAGTAAAGTCAAAAAGGATGCCTGCTGAGTCACATTGCCGCCACTCTGCTCTGCCATCAAAATCAATAGACAGGAAAGTGACTTTGACTTTGACAAATTTCGCTCTGCTCTATATAAAACTTGTCAACTGTCAAGTCCGCCTGTGTGTGTAAATAGGATGAGAGAAAGCATAAGGAAATTGAATAAGTTAAGATCTATTAATAAATTGAAACTAAAGTTTATGAATTCTTTTGATAACTGCTAAAAGTAGAATATTCCCTCAAATTTATGAAACCCCTATATTCAAATTGTACATATATCTAATTCCAAGTGACAAGCACCCATAACTGGTAGCTGGTAACATAGCTTCTAATCTAATAGACGCACACGAAATTGAGTCGGGTAAATGGTAATCGGGTAAAGCCACAACCAGACTAAGGAACATCCGCCCAGACAGCATACAGAGCTTAAAATCAAATCACTGTCAAAGGCTAATTCAGTGTGCTAAAGAAACGAAACGATAAGCTTAAATTTTCCTTGCCTTGTGTTTCGGTTATTCTGGTTAAAAGGAACGAACGAAAGGGGGTAATGGTAAGTGAGTGTACTGAAAGCTGCAACTGCAATGGCAACTCAATTTGTACTGTGTGCTGCAATTGCAGTTGGCCCTTGGCAGCTGATATCGGTTTGCAGAAAGTGCACCAATTTGATTCTTTGTTACGCACGTAGAGTGGTAACCCCCGATTTAAACTGCTTGAATATGATGCAGATGGAAAGACCAAGATAGGGAGAGAGAGAGAGAGAGAAAGAGAAGAAGAGTATATAGCGCAGTGAAGATGGGGAGCCTTTTTGACTGCAGCATTTTTGAAGTGGCTACAATAACAGGACACTATGATTTATGAGTGCGCGCAATCTTCATGCCCCGACATCCCCAAATCATAACAAATCCACGCACGGAAGAGTTTTATGCGAAAACGAAACAGTGGACGAGTGCACAGCCACAGATTACATAAACAAAAGCGGAGATTCGATAACAATTCAAGAGGTTTTGCATATGTATATGGCATAAGGATTTCTATATTTAAAAGATTGGATTAGTTAGTGTCGTATGAGTAATATGTTCTATGCGTTTACAGTGTTGGAAAGCGTGTCATGTAGTTAACGTCGTGGAGGAAAAAAATAGTTTGGCTGCATTCTGCTAATGACAAAATACAAGACCATGGCCATTTCCCACAGACAAATCGATGCATGTGAAAGAAAAAACATGTAAACTCCCTAAAAACACAAAAAAGGATAAAAGGGCAAAACCAAATCCCATTAGCTAACGTGTTTAGAGCCCATTCAACTTGCATCTGCCATCATTGACATTGCAGTTACCTAAATTTTCGCTTTAGCCCGGTGCGGTGATTCTGCTTCAGCATGGCTGTGTTCGACTCTTGGCACTTAGCTGCGGGCATTTATAGGCAACACTTGGTGTGAATGTCCTCCTCCCTATGGCACAACACTGTCGACATGCGTGTGACAGGATAATAAAGGATAGACGTCTTTGTCGCAGCTCGCGATGGTACCAATCTAATTTATGACCTGCCCCCGAGAAGAAAGATGAGCCTACAATCTCAATGGAGACTGATGAATGCCACAGCATACATTCATTTACATACATATTTGTATGTATAGATATGTCCACAATTTGTATACAATACTTTAACGAAATGAATGGAATACATAAAGTCCAAGCCAATTAAACTAGAAAATAATTGGGAAATTTAAACACTTGTAAAAGCCTACAGAATCAATTTTTCTATAATGATAAAATCTTGAATTAAAGCGCATTTTCCTTTTCTTCCTCTTCATTACTTTAACTGGGCAATTTTCTCCAGTGTAGGTTTCTAGCCTCAAACAAAAATTGAATTCCAAACATCTCTTGTCGACATCGACAGCGACAAGGATAAGGATAAGAAGTAGGCGTTGGAACGCCAAAGGCGTGGCCGGGTGAAAGAAATTCTCTGCACGTGTGCAAGAACAAGAACAACAACGAACGAAAACGAAAGAAAGACGAAGAGAAGAGAACAGAAAAGAAAAGAAAAGAAAAGAAAAGAAAAAAACTAACACAGAATGCATTGCACGTTTCTCCAAATTGAAATTTACCACGCCGAAGTCGACTAACTGCAGTCGAAAGCCATTCCGATTACAATTCAGATTCCATTCTAGATTCTCAGGCACAGGAGGCATCGACCAGGCCAAACAGGGCAGTCAACCAGCCAGCCAGCCTACTTAGCTTATCTGCCTTTGGCACTACTCGAATTTTGGTTCTGGTCGGGATTTTCGATGGCGTTTGGATTTGGATTTAAGTTCGCCTCTGAAGTAGAGTTTGTGCTGCGACTTTGGTCATAAACATTGATGTGAACACTTGTGCATAGCAGCTTAGATGCAGACGTCCATTGATGGTGTCCATTTGACACCTGCCGTTCAACTACGGCTACTATGTATGTACATATGTCTGAGTCGATAGACATTAGCTGGGCAGAGTTTTAAGTTATGTTCAATTTCAAATGGACATACGGCTTATGTTCAAGATGCAAAGTTAGATAGAAACACTTGTATTTAGTTTTAGTTTGAGATCTGCTTATATAAACAATGAGTTTGAAAAATTATTGTTATCTCGTTGCTAAAAACATCAAGCGAGAGACCCCAAGGACACAAAAAGGAACACCAAAAAGGTAAATTGATTGTGCTGCGCACTTTATTTGTCGCAACACTTACCACAGATTTGACTTTGATTTGTACTCGTTCGCCCTAACTGCTCCAGTTAACTGCACAGACTCGCGGCATTGCCCTAATGCTACTCTATATGCACGGCTCCTTTAGCTTCTTTGCCACACAGCATGCCAAAATGCAATCAAATAAACAAATTGCCAGTCGACTGAATCAGCAGGAGTCAGTGGACTGACTACAACATTCACAATTCACATTCACCAGTCACGGAAACAGACAGATTCAGAGTCAAAGTCAGTCTCGGTCTCAGTCTCGGGGAAACAGAATATACATATACATACATACATACATACATGGAGAATAAAAAAACCCCAACTCCACTAGCATCAGCAACATCGTCGCCCCAGGCATTAGTACGAGTCGCAGAATCTTATTTAATTTTGGCTCCCACGCTGCGTAATAACTATTTGTTAACCATGCGACAAGGCGGCACTTGCATAAAGGAAGCCATTTTACATGATTTCCCTTACACACACACACACACACACACCAACAAACACACAGGCAGACACACACCTTGCAAATTGAAATTCGTGTAAAATGTAAGCCTAATTGTGTGTAAAGTCAAGCAAACAGCGTATGTATATACGTATAGCATAAATTGGCCAAGATTTTTACACTTAATATAAAATCTCGCTTACTTTAATGAGGAGGGCTTAACTATTACACCTCAAGTGATCTACAAAGTTGTCATCGGTATCAACTTTAAACATCAGAAATTCAACTCAAGTGCCAAATTTAAGCTGAGCCTTTGCAATCAATTAATATATTGAAGACTTTAATTTGAAATAAAAAGAATAATATACGTTTTTAAAGAATTACAACTACCATACACCATACCATTATAGCCGAAAGAATAATAAATTGCTCAGACAGTGCAGGTAACAGAAACCACTGTGGTTGGTGGTTGTGGTATTGGTGGTGGCAATAGATAACTCAACCATTTCAATTCCAACAACCAAATCACTTATCCAGGTTTGCCTTTGGTCGCTTTTTTTGAGGCACGTTTCATTCGTTCGCCTTTATCATTTGATGCCTTCTCCTTTGCTAACTGCCCCTTGCCACTCTTTGAGAGAATGAACTTGAAGTATTTGCTGCATATTTTTGTGAATTTCTATCATATTTTTGTATATTGTATTTATATTTCTAACAAATATATTTCAGATTTTTCTTTCTTTTTGTTTTTAGCTGCATTCTTTGTGGCAAACCCACATTCTTATACCCTTGCGAAATGGATAACATCTTCAACAATATGAACTTTGTAGCTATTTAAGAAAGATATCTAACTTCAACTGACTTTTGCCTTCTTTCTTATTTTTTTTATTGTTGGTTTCGCTTATTCTAATGGCTCTTCGTTTTGGCTGGTCTATGCGGAAAAGGTAGCGCCTCAATTTAAATTGATATATACATATATCCAAACGAAATGGATTTGCATGTGGGCCATGTTTAAAGTGTTTACTGTTGGAGTAGGTGAAGATTTAATTAAATTCTGTTTACGGCTAACATGCACACGACAACGAAAGCAAAAGACAAAGATGAAGATGTACTCTAAGAAGGAATAAAAGAACAGAATGTCATGAGTGGGGATCGGAATCGGCGTGGGGCTAGAACAGGAGATGGAGCTGTAGCAAGTGTCAGTAACTGAACACGCATTCACGCTCAGAATCATAGTGATACTGTTGTTGGCAAAAGACACTGTGCGGTCGTTTGAGACACTAGATGGGATGTTGATAGTACGGGTGGTAAGATGGGGAGAACGAGGAGCGCAAAAGAAGGTTCCGTCAAGCGATGACGATGAAGTGCAACTTGAACATTGTAGCGGCGGCATCCAGAGGCGCTTGTCAAGTAATTTGTCATACTTAATTGCAACATGCCATGGAAGTTGCGATGCTCTGTTGCCATTTTGCTTTTCTCATGGCTTTATCATGCCTCGTTCTATCCTGTTCTGTTCTGTTCTGTTCTGTTTTGTCCTGTTTCTGCCAGCACTAAGCTGCATTAATTGGGCATGCATTAAGTGGCAGCAACTGTGTGGGCCCATGGAGTAGGGACTTTTGCAGTTTGCAGTTTGCAGTTGGCAATCTGAATCTGAATCCAGAATCCACTATTCGAATCCAGAAGCCGAGCAACATTCGCTGTTGACGACAATTTGCATTACCATCGCTTGCTCAACGCTGCGTATACGCAATGCGAGAGGATTTTCCTTCTTTTTTTTTTTGCAATTTATGCAAAAGTGCCGTTAGTGCAACAACAGAAGCCAATGCCAACAAAAACAGCAAATAGCAGTAATAAGCATAAAGCTTCGTCAATCTGCAGCTGCTTTTATCCTCTTATATTGCCAACATTCCAATGCTTTGACGAGACCATTTAACATGCCTTAACTAAACTGTAACTAAAACCATTAAGAACACTTTTTTAAGAGACATCAAATATTATTATTATATAAACATAATCGAAAAAGAAGTGAGATTTAGAGTATATGTTTTATTAATAAGCAAGATTTCAAGATTGGAAATCAACTGAATTGATGAATTTTAGATGCAAAATGATAATGAAATCACGGGGTGTAGGGGGCCTCGTTTGGTTAAACTTAAGGAACAAAGGAGGCTTTCACCTTTGGCTAGTTACTTGCATATTCATTGAGGCATACTTGACTTGCCACATGACGACCATAAATATTTATCCATTCCACTCACCTGGCAGCATAATTAGAATTCCCAGGCCATAAGTCAGCCACGTGACAGCGGCTATTGACAGCGATGACGATGTGCTAGGACGACGACGACGACGATATGTCTGAGGAAGACTCATTATGATGACTATCGAAGATTTTTGTAGTTACTCCTTTTGTATTTTTCGTTTTGATGATCAACTATCCAATCTATGTCTTTGACAATGGATATGCTCTTGATGCGGAATTCAATTGATTGATATCGACAGACACCCAGGCACACACACACAGACACACAGAGACAGCGTGAGGGAGAGCGATAGAGTGTGTGAAAATAAGTGGGAGAGAGAGAGAGAGAGAGAGCAATAGATATTGTAATGACTGGGCGAAATCAATAAGTGCCTCAGCAATTGTTCTCTTCTATTAGGGCCGACTCGTTTCTTATCTCTCTTTTTGCCTTGAGGCCAATTCTTACTTTGTTGGCCTTGCCGTAAATTTCTTGGCTGTGGTTGCCATTTATCAAAGACAACAACAACAGCAGCAAATCAACCAAAAAGCAAAGAAAAATAAATAATAAATAGAAAAACAAAGTAAAACCAAAAATTCTCTGTGAGCAAAAATCGGCTTCGGAATTGAAGTTGGAGTTGAAAGCTGAGTGTGATGTTAGCTAAAGCTGGCCCGGTGATGGACTCTCTCGTTCTCGGTCTTCAGCAAGGTGTTCTTGCTATCGACATTGGCATTATTAACACCCGGCAGGCGGTCGTTGACCTTGACTGACTATTTGAAGTGTCCCACAAAACAACAACAACGGCAACGAAACAAAAAAACAAACAGAAAATCTGGCGTTTTATTTTTTGTTTTGTATTGTCCTCGTTGTGCTCCTCGTTCTGTTGCTTTTTCCTTCTGTTGCTTTTTTTCCTTTTCTTCTTTTTGCTCTCCTCCACTTTGTTTTACTTGTTTGATTCGCTTCCGTTGTTGTATATTTCCGTAACTTGTTTTGTTCGAATTTTTGGCTACTTTGTCCTTTCGACGAATAGTTCTCCCTCTGCCTTTATCCGTTCGATTCCTTGTCTGTTTCTATATTGTATCCGTCTGCAAAATCATTTAGTATTTCGATTGCTGCCGCTGCTGTAGAAGAGAAGAAATTGGAAAATTGCTATTAATAAATATGGAAATAATCATTTTCCGAATCTTTCTAATAGATTTGACAGATCGAAAAACTCTGAAAAGATAGGATATATAGGATAGATAGGATAAAAAGGATAGATAGGATAGAAAGGATAGAACAGATAGATAGGATAGATAGGATAGATAGGATAGATAGGATAGATAGGATAGATAGGATAGATAGGATAGATAGGATAGATAGGATAGATAGGATAGATAGGATAGATAGGATAGATAGGATAGATAGGATAGATAGGATAGATAGGATAGATAGGATAGATAGGATAGATAGGATAGATAGGATAGATAGGATAGATAGGATAGATAGGATAGATAGGATAGATAGGATAGATAGGATAGATAGGATAGATAGGATAGATAGGATAGATAGGATAGATAGGATAGATAGGATAGATAGGATAGATAGGATAGATAGGATAGATAGGATAGAAAGAATAGATAGGATAGATAGAATAGATGTGATAGAAAGGATAGATAGGATAGATAGGATAGATAGGAAAGATGGGATAGATGGGATAGACAGGATAGATAGGATGGATAGGATAGATAGGATGGATATTATAGATAGGATAGAAAGAATAGATAGGATAGATAGGATGGATAGGATAGATAGGATGGATATTATAGATAGGATAGATAGGATAGTTATGATAGATATGATAGATAGGATATGGGATAAATCAACCTATATTGATTCCGTTTGAAACTAAATAAAGTGGATTTCAATTGTAAATTAAACCAACCATTTGAAGATTCGTGTAAGCTTTATTAGATTAGGGTCCCTTTAGTCAGACCTTTGCGCATCGCTTAAATTGTTGTTGTCGTTTTGTGTGTGTGTGTGTGTTTTTTGCCCTTTTATTTTAATGTGACGCATAAATCAGCCGCCGCCCTTCAACGCGGCTGGTCTCGTCCACAAAGCACATATGCATAAATTCATTTTTAAATGCCCATCTAGTGCAGATCCATATGGAAATGTTTGTTTGTCTGTCCGTCTGTTGTTGGTTTTGTTCTTGCCCTTTTTGTTGCACAATTTTTAGTATTTTGAAATTGTGTGTGCTCTCATTTTGGCATTAAAATTGCAGCAAATACTTTGAATAAATGCGCCAGCAGCATGACAAATGTCTTGCATTAAATATAAAATATGTCCCACAAAAATGTACAAAACGTTACCGACAACCCAGCCAGGCCAAGTCCGACCAAGCCAGGCCAAACTTGTAGGCTGTTTGTCGCACTTTTTTATACACTTGCCATTGGGCCGATCTTATGTACGCATCACACATACATATACAAAACATACATATATATATATATATATGTATGTAGTAATGTCTGTCACAAATACAAGTTGAGAATGTATTACAATTGGTATAAAAGTAAGTACATAAAGCTTCAGCCATATACATATCACAAATGTATAAAGCTTTTCCTGGTGTAAGTGTATAACAAACTACTATCCATATGCCAGCCTAACTCTTGATTCGTGTCCTTGTTGAAATATATGCAGAGACACTGAGAGAAGAAAAAAAAAAACAGACATGATTCTATTGAAAATGTTACAATTAAAAGAAATCAAATGTAAACAAAATGGCTTCATTCTGAGTGGGTCGGTTGCGGAATAGCCTAAGATACTTGACTTAATTGCATATGGATTTTATCTTTAAAAATGTACATATATATGTCTATAATCATTCCCATCTTAATAATATCAAGAAGTTTAGGCCATGAGAATCGGCTTAAGGAAGAAAGAAAAAGAGTTGAGGATAAGAAATTATAAGTAAACTTCGCCCCAAAAAGTAGGCAATAAACAGGAAAAGTATTCATTATTTGCAACAAGTCTATAATTTTTCGTATGCCTTGTAAATTGGAAATTGTATACAACCAATATATGCTTACATAATTCTTTTTCATCCACCTTATTCCTTATTTGTTTTAATACCAGAGCTAGTTTCGCTTTAGATCCGCCTATCAATATAGACATGTATAAAAATGTTGTTCTAGGAAAATCAACTTATTGTAGATTAAAATGTTCTGTAGATATTTAAATTTCAATATCTAATAGAAAGAAGAAGTAGTGAGCCTAATAAGGACTTCCCTTCTGCTTTCTCTCTCTTGCCCCCCTTGTATCTTTTTTTGTCCAATTACTCATGGGCATTGTTCTATCCTCTATAAAGTTTGAATGCTTCTGTAACAAATCAATCACACCTTAAATTGAAAAGAGGATATATTGATTGCATCAAAAGATGATGTTGCAAATATATTTGTTTGTTTCTTTCCATGTACATTTGTATGTTTGTATATGTATATGTTGCTTGCGTGTTGTTAGTTTGAAAAGGCTTTCTGCCAAAGTTTTTTCATTTCTCAATTTGTTTGACTTGACTCACTCAGGCTCATTGTTAGGCCAAGAGCCACATTCAGAGCTGGCACCCATTTATCATCCTTTAGTCAGGCGCGTCTCAAATTTATGTTTAATTTAACAAAAGAGATTAAGCTTTAGCATCAGACACTGGATATACATATGTTTGGTTGTCTGTCTGTCGGTTTGCTTGTTTAGCTTGTTTGTCTGTTTTGTCGGTTTGCTGGTTTATTTGTTTGTCTTCGATAAAAGAGGAAAGTGAAAGAGGAAAAGAGAGAACATATATGTACATATATATATTGGACCAAAAACAATTTATATTTGCCAACTAAGCCAACATACATTGCCATGGATGAAGTCAGTCATCAATATGAAAGCGCCCGCCCAGTCGGTGGCAAAGTCCTTCTCCAACGTTAATTACACCCCAATGTGCGTATGCGACATTAGACAACTAAGAGGCTCCTCCCCGCAAAAAAAAAAAATAAATGAAAGGGATACAAGAAACCAAACAGTCAAAGCCTTCTCACAGCAGGCGTTCAATTAAATGAAGATGAACGAGCGACTACAATGCCGGATGAATGAGATCCTCCATGCCTGGCATGATAGGCAGTCAAATGACAAATGTGTATACATATGTATGTATGTACGTATGTATGTTATGGTTTTGCTAGTGCCCCAAAAGGTAGGCAATAATTATTTCGAATATCCTTAATCTTTGCTTACTCAGAAAACAAAATGAACTCCATAGTTCATATTCTTTGCTTTCAATAGACGCATTTGATGATTAAAGAGCTTAAAACGAAAGCAGTGAAAAGTTTCTTACACTTCGTAATCTTCTTATCTCATCTCTCTTAATATTGGAAGGGAAGCTTTTGTTTTCCCTTTTGAACGCAACAAAATTTGTTCAATTTAAGTTCCATGTAAAAAGAATAAAGTCTAATTCTAAGCCAACTACAAAAACTGTCCATAATCGGCTAGACCATTGAGGTATATGAAAGCAACGATTGATTTAATTTCAGAACTTTAAGATTCCTGCAAAGCAAAGGCCTATTTGGAGATGTGGAATTTGGTGAAGTGTGCTCCCTAAAGTATGCAATAAGCTATCGAAACTAACTACAAACAATGTTAATGTTTTTCTAGCTCTCAAGAGTTATCAAAAATTGAACTTTTCGTATATTCTTTTTTTTGTCATATGGCATACTTTAAGGGGCAAACTAAAGTTATTTTACAACCCTTTTAATTTTTAATGATGAAATTACTGATATGGAATGTTGATAGTCCCATATTATAATTCCTTTGCCTAAACTCTGCACAATTTTGAGGCTCTTCAATATCAAAATTCTAGTCTGGGACTTGAAGTTATTTGCCAGCATCTATTCACTTACACTTACACACACACATGCATGCATGTGTATGTAGATTTTTGCTAACGTTTAATTAAATCACTCAGTTCTCCTTCATGCTGCTGTTGTCGTCGGTGCTGGGTTTTAGCATTACAATAGGCTTAACACCAACTCGTTTTCACACACAGGGACACAGACACACCGGGTAGATACAAAAAGAGAACGATTCTACACCATCAATGTGTGTGTGAATGTGCGGTGTGTGTGTGTGTGTGTGTGTGTGTATGTCTGACTTATCATTTTTATTAAAGCACACACAAATATTTTAACAGAGAGTGCAAACACAAAGGCACACACAGGCACCCCCATTGTTGAGTAGGCAAAACAGAAAATGCTCCACTAGTGGAATGGTTGGGTCCTAGAGGGAACAAAAAATGAACCAGCAACAAAAAGAACTAACAAAATACATACATATGCAATAAAAACAAAAAGAAGAAAGAAAAAAAAAAGTGTTTGTTGTCCGCAAAAACCTCCAAAACCCACCTCCAAGCCCCACAACTCTGGAGCCCCTCCAACAGACCGTCTGACAACTGATGCTATTGCAATCAGACCAGGCCAGAAGCAGCTGCGGGTGAGTGCAGAAAGGATTTGCCGGACAGCAGGAATATTTAGCAGTTTATATTATCCAGAAGAACTTTGCATAAAAGAAACACAAACACAAAACATTCAAGTAGGGATATTTAGTGTTTTAGTAATGAAATTCAAGCATTGTCCCAATTAGAAACCGTTGCTTATACAAAACAACAATGTCGTATAACATAGAAAACGGAATAGATTCTACAAAAAAACCTCGACTCACAAGATTTGGGTAGAATATTCTTCAAGCTTAAAGTAAAACCCAATTGAGTCAAATGAAAATGTCTTTAAGGGTACTTAAGAACTGATACAAAATACATGATCATTTTTTACGTCTTTAGATAGTTTGTAATTTGTATTGTGTATAAAGGTTTACTTATATCAAAAATTTTCATATGAATCAGTCAAATGAATCAATCACAATAAATAATTGGATAGAAAGTAGCCTTGGGACTCGGGTACACACACACACACACACACACAAACGGGGAATGCATTTGTTCACATCATAAATTTAAATTCTTTCAATATTGTGACAACACGATTCCGTTGAAGTTTTTTTTTTTTAGTTAGTGCATTTCCCACTGATGCTATTGTAAATTGGTGACAAAACAAGAGAAAAAAAAAAAGGAAAATAACTAAAGAATCATTCCCAAAAACCAAACTGATAGGTATCGGGAATTCATCGATATTTTTGTTGTTGTTGTTGCTGCAGTGGCATAAATTTATGTCGTATAAATCGTGCGGTTTGTCGCTTTTTGCGGTCATGAGATTACGGCTGGCTGCCCACGAGCAGAGACCAGCGACCAGGCAGTCGCCGCCAACAGCCTCCCATTATCCTCTTCCCGCCAAACCATCTCAAACGAACGGATGGTGGGGTGGGCTGGTAAAAGGAGGTGAGGGTAGGAGAGTTTGCATTCATCAATCATTTCGTCAAGCAGTTTGCACGCTCAAATGCGCAACACCGCACCGCAAACAATACATCAACGCGAGACGCGACGAATGGTGACACTTTTTCAATGCACACACACACACGATCAAATGATAGAATATGGATAGAGGTAGCAGTCAGAAGGGGGCGATTAGAAGTGGGTGAATTTTACGGGTCACATTTTACACACACATATACACACACACACACATCGAATCAGCAGCAGCAACGAACGGAAGCAATAAACCTGATTTACTTTGTACATATAATTTCTTTGTGTTGGCACATTATATCGACCTCGGTCCTTTTCTTCAACTCACCTCTTCTCTCGTCTCCTCTCCTCTCCTGATAATAGAAGTAGCAACAGCATCGTCCTGCCGCTGCATCCTTGTGCTGAGCCCATTCTCACATGTTTTCACAACACTGTGCATTTCCATTTTTGTAATATTTCTTTTCTATTTCGATTACCGCCTGCTGCATCGTCTCCTGTTCCCTCTTCCCCTTCCTATCTCTCCCTGTTTACCCCTTCTACTTTTCTCAACGTCAATGTCCATATTCGCGTCCTCCACCAATTCGTTCAACTCCCCCTCTAACCATCGATGTTTCATGTCCATGTCGAGGCTTCAGGTTCGAGTTCGAGCAGAAATGTTTCCTTAATCCAAAAGAGCTTCGCATTCTCATGTTTTGAATGCCTTCTCTGCAGTTGTATGTGTGTCTGTGTGTGTCTCATGTTGTAAAAAGTTTTATTTGTCGCTGATTTGAGTATCGAGGCCAGCGCCTATGTGTATGCTATGTTATTTTTGTTGCCTCTCTTCTGCTTCCTTTTAGCTTTTGTTTTGTTTATTTCAATTCAAAGCACAAAACAAAAATGCAAAGTAATGCAATTTATCTGAAAACTATGCTGATGCTGTTGCTATATAGCTATTGCCGTTCCCTGACTACCCAACCCCCGTACTCCCATACAAAGCCTTTTCTTGCAACAACAACAATAAAGAAATAGAAACAGGAAACAGCAAAATGGAAACAAAAAATGCCAACGACCCGTCCGACAAGCAAACACACACATACTGTCACACACACACACACACACACATACACACAAGGAAAACAAAGCAACAATTTTTAAATGTTTCATGTCGTTACAATTTTAATTCAATTTTGACGTCAAATGTTGACAACGAGATGACAAAAATTGGTTAATTAGATTTCAGTTAACCTGATAATAATTTTAAAAACCGATTTCCCCTGATACCCCGAATACAGCTGAAACTATTACTTAGGATTAACTTTCTTTTCTAAGCCTTAACTTAAGTTTAAATTAGGGTTAGATTAACCTAATGATTGACAGTGATCAGTGTCAATCTAATCTCCGTTTTGGATGTTTTAGACCCCTTCTTGGGTCTAAGGATATTTTGAATGCAGCCCTATTCCATTAGACAAAGAGCACATACATACATATATTTGTACACATGCATAATGTATATATATTTGTGTATTTAGTTGGAAATGCCTCAGAAACCCTCTTAATACAGCAGCTTTTCTTTTTTGTGTACTTTGGTTTTCTCATTCATCCGATTGGTCTGATTAGAATTGAGCTTAAGTACAGTCCCTGGCAAATACAGAGTAATACAGACAGGCTGAGGGCAAAGGTCGAGGGGGAGGTGCACATGTATGTACATAAACAACATTTTTGGCCATTACGAATTTACAGTTGCTCGCTCGCCTTTACCTAAATATAATTTGCTGTAAGAACCATAATATGATACGCATGTCCGATCTAGCTAATCCCACAAAATCTTCGTACATTCATACATATGTACATACATACATACGTATACTCTACAGAATAAGAAAAACGATAACGAAGAAAAAAAACAACCCGAAAAAATGTTGTTGTGACAAGTTTTATTTACACTTAACGCAGCTTAACAGCTCCTATCGAAAACAAATTCCAAACATTAGGTCAAGGCAACGACATTTCAATACCCTGCTAAGTTGGTAGAAAACTTTCATATATCGTATTTAACCCAAACTACTCGACAAAGAATTAAATATACTTGGGACCAAACCTATTGCCACGAAAGGAAAGAGGTAAGATATACTTTGGCCAAAACATTTTGTTAGAAGATATACCTAAGACCAATTAAATAGTTAGTTAGTGTTATTGTCCAAATATTAGCCTTTCTTTTACTTTCTTTTTAAGATTTTTGCAATGCTTGTTACAAAGTTTTTAATGGACTCGTTGAGATCATACCAAAATGCAGGGTATTACCAGAAGCGAAACTTTATATATGAAGGCACACACATGCATGTACATTTCTGAGTGTGTATTTCATGTACTTGTATGTGCGTGTATAAAGGAGCTATGGGACAAAAAAGGTTCTGAAAAACAAAAAGGTTGCCCCATTGTGGCCCATTTTTTTTTTTTTTCGTTTTCGTTTTGTCTCAATGGGACGCTGAAACGTAATCAGAATTGCCCGTAATCGGGCGCTACGCATAATTTTTTACAAGATCGAATTTTTGTCACATTTTGGTCCTTCTGGTGTTAGTTTGTTGCTTTTTTTTTTTTTGGGAATAGAGGTGTTAGTGCGGGAGGAAAGGGGGTTAAAGAGGTGCTGGCTTATGAAAAATCTTGTGCATTGACCTTTTTCCATGCGAATGCCAGCCGGGTTAACTGTAAAGGGACTTAGTCATACAACAACCTCTCTCTCTCTATCTCTCTCTCTCTCTCTCTCTCTCTCTGTCCCTTTCTCTCTCTTTTTACCCCATTTCTATATATTTTTGTGAAATGCTTGCAGTCGATTTGGTGCCTAAATAAATATGGGACCAAAAACAAAACTCGTTTTGCTGGGCTGTAAAATGTCAAGGACGTTCAAATTTACGTTTTGAGGTTGACATTATGCTTCGTTTGGCATGCGGCTAAGATACATTTGTATCTATATATGCATATGTACATACATACATACATACATACATATGCGTTTGTCTATATTTTGTTCTACTTAAACATTTTGCACATTTACTTCATATATGTATGTGTGTATACATATATTTTGTGCAAATGAAATTTGTAAAGCAATCAAGGTAATTACCCAAGATTTCTGTTCAAGTTTAACGAACTGTAGTATACACTTTTTGCAGTCACTGTTTCATATACAAAAAGCAAATTCCGACAGTTCGATTAAATATAAATAATATTGGGCAACTGAACAATGAGAATCCGGGTTCGAACATCGAATCCCAGACACTAGTATAGATGTGGTTTTCCAGTGCTTGTAAAACATAGTTAGGTTAATAGATAGACTCTATACTACATAGTTATACCTTTAATTATAATAAATAATATTGAATGGTTGATGAAAATTTTTGATTAAAATTTGTTAACAAATGATGTATAGATATGGTTTGTGTGGATATAAAGGTAAAGTGCGCTTAAATTTCAATTATATTGTGAAGGTAAGCATTTGCTTTAATAGAAAGTCATTCGATTCGAATGTAGTAGGCTCTTTAGATGCATAAGTACATAGGTGTCTCCATTATCCTGCTCGGCATTCTGTAGTTGCCTTGGTCTTTCGGGCTAAGTGAATTCATGCATAATTAAGTGGATTGTATGTTGCCTTTTAGACACCGTCAGCGGCAACGGCAACGGCAACGGCAACGACAACGGTAGCTCGATCGGTGTTGAACCCTCTAGCCTTCTTTTGCCACTCATCTCAGGCTACTCGCAATTAACTTTGCCAATGGGTAGGCAGACCTTCGTGCAATTAAATAAACGGAGAACGGAGAACGGAGGACATGGAATGTGAGATTGCTCCCCAAAGAATAAACACAAGCATACACACTCGTACATGGCAGGAGCAAAAAAAATGAGCAAGAGAAAGTCAAAATAAAAATACGAAATTGTGAGTGAAACAAGCCCACAAAAAAAGAAGTGAAGAACACAAAGCATACCGAGAACACACGGCGTATGAGTAACTAACAATTACGCATATCTCTCGGCCTGTACACACAGCGTTGTCCCTCTCAATTATTAAAGCGGCATTCGGCTTCAAATTTTACAAACTGCAAAAGCCAGCAAATTAGGAAACCTGAAATGGCCTCACACAGACCAGAGATACATACGGAGGATAGATAGAGAGAGAGAGCGAGTGAGAGGGAGAGGCTTAGATACTGTAGGCAAAGGCTATTTAGTTGATGGGTAAGGATATTCGTATATGTACCTACCTACATACATACAACTTCTGTGTATCGCAATCTTTAAAGCAATGCAATTGCCAAAGAGAGTAAGAGAGATGGAGAGAGGGGGAGTCACGAATATTTCAAACATTGGACACAATTGGATTTTGCATTTTGCCAGAACGTAGCAACGGGTCACAGTTCTTTTCTGTTTTGGTTGGACTTTTTGGGCCATTTTTCATGGTTTTTACCTTGTTAACTTTCATCTAATAGAGATTATTAAGACTGAATTCGTCTTACATGTCTTCATGTGAAGCATTCAACAGTCAGTTTTGCCAACAATTTTTGCCTCAATGTTTTGCCCTTCTCGCATTTTGCATTTCTTTAACTTAACTGGCCCAGAGCCTTGTACTTTTACCTGCTTCTTATGATTATTACTTGGCGCCTTTTAGCGCTGTAAATTATGTTTATATTGTTGGAACGTGTGTAAAAAGGTTGGTTTTGCCCAAAAACAAAAAGGACCTGAAGTGCCTTTAGACGAAGACGACGACGACGATGGCGTTGGGGGAAGGTAAACGAAGGAGCTGGCAAACTCCTGCAAACGAAAGAAGCGACAGCATAAACTTTGCTGATTATGTAGGATACCTGGCATCAGGCAGCACCCAAGCACCCAGACACCCAGATACCCAACCAGCCACTAAGGTACTCTAGCACTTTGGTACGTAGGTGTCACGGCGTTGGCAGAGATGAAGCTGATAGAGCTCGGAATCAGCTCAAAGTACCCAAGAGGAGCACTGGGTCAGACGATGGAATCGTTTTCGTAGCACGCATTGCGGCGACGGGCAACCGCGACTTTCTATTCTATTCTCCCTTTTCATTTTGCTTCATTTCACCACCCTTCGCTTGTCTTGTCGTGTCTTGTCTTTGGTCTGCCCGACAACAAAACAAAACGAAAACAGAATAAAAACGAAAAAAAAAAACAAACACAAAATAAGAAAAACCGAAGCAAGAACTGTTGAAACTTTAATGAATTCTCGCGCGCGCTCCGCGCTTTGGGGCACACACTTTTCGGTAAGTAATTTATGTTGTTGCGTTTTGTATATACAATTTGTTGTTTGGATATCCAAATGGTTGCTATTTTTTAATTAAATTATCCCCTTAGAGGTGCTGAAGGAGTGCAACGGGGGTGAAAGCAATGCCAAGTGAAACTTGTAAGACTAATTTAAATGGAATTCGGGTTTGTTGCCTTTTTAAAGTTGATGAAAGCAAAAGACTTCAATTCTTTTGTATGGCATTTGTTGGGTAGTTAGTGTTTAGCAATATGCTACCACACTATGTTTTCCTTACACCTACACAACCACCCACACACACACACACACACACAAACTACACTTTAATCGCTCTATAATGGAGAGAACAACCGGAGGGAAAAAATTACGGAATGTGCCGTCAAGAGGTTATGACGTCTGTCTCTGTTCGCTGCCATATGTCGCCCATTTGAGCCCACTACCACACATCATCATCAATACCAACATCATATATATATTGTATATACACATATATATAAATGTACAAAATGGGAAAAATGGCACATTTATTAAAAGTCAAGTGGGCCGACTTTCGCCCAGAATTAAGCCAGAGTGGGTAAGCATGACGCAAAAACGAAAAAAAATAAGCAGAACAAGAACCCGAAATGGAGTTGAAGATGGACGCACTTGTCGTAAAGCACACGCTACACTGGACTTAAGCCTCCTCCTTGGTTATCTGCCTTCACTTTTTTTGTTCATTCATTTTTTGCCTTCCCAGGATTGACGCAGTGTGGAAAGAAGCACAACGGAAAGTGAAATCAAAACAAGTAGAAGGCGGCTCGGCGGAGGGTTGGTTAAAGAAAACAAAAATTAGGGCCAAGTCGAATTTGATGGACCCTGAGAGTATGAAGAAAAAAAAGGACAACGTTTGCAATTTTTGTCTAATCAGCTTTACAAAAGGTATCAGGCTGGCCGACAGATTCACTTATGAGGGACTTTTTAAAAATAATTATGTCAAGTTTGCAAGTCTTCGTTTCTTTGGTGTGATAACCCACTGAAAGCATTTGAATGGAAGTTTTTTAAGTGAATCAATTAATGCAAAAAGTTGCCAGAATGTTTAAGGGAAAATAATCAGTTTCTAAGTAAAGCTCTCTGATATGAGTTCCTTAACAGTTGAACAGAACCTTTAATTAACCGATACTAATCAGTAGTTTAAGCCATAAACCCATCTACATATACATACATATATGTAGGTATGTATGTCTTCGATCTTTCAGATGTAGTAACTATTCAAATGAAGATAATTTTTAATTAAATTTATGTAATTTCATTTAAGAACCCTTATGAAAACAATTATCCTTTACTGTTGTCACTAACCGTAAACGAAAAACGGATTTCTTTTTGTTCGATTCAATGGGTTTCAAAGAAATAAGCCATGATTTTCATACTTATATATGTATATGTATATATAACTTATAATTAATTTATAAATAATTTCAAAAAGCCAAAGTGCTCTCCCCTTTCTTTCTGTCTCTCTCTCCTGGTTTTTTGGGTTTTCCTTTTCCTTTTTTTTTTGTATTTTATCTTTTGCATAACAAAGTGATGATGCCCAACTCTCGATTTTGGTTTATTTTCTTTCCCTTTTATTTTTTTTTTTCTGGTTTCTTTCTTGCCCAAAGAGTATAATAAAACCCGTGAAAATGTCAACGTGTCAAAATATGCCAGCAGCTTCCTTCCATTTTGCTTTTGCGGAGTGAAACACAAAAAATACTTTAATATACACGCACACACACACACACACACATACGCATATGCACACAAATACACATAGAGAGTGTGCGAGTAAAACGGAAGCGGAAATGCTGCGAATTGAGAAAGGCTTCGCACTTTACGTGTGTGTACGCGTGTGTGTTTGTGTGTGTTTGTGTGTGTGTTTGTGTGTGTGATATTGCTCCTAGCTGGGGCCATCCTAAATAAACAATTTAACAACTTGAAAATTCCATTTATTAACCTTTTTCCGCATAATAAAATTTCCAAACCCACACACGAACGTCGCGAGAAATTGAAACGGGGGCCAAAGAGGTAGCCAAAATGACGGCAACGTCTGTAGAAGACCATGGATGCGGGGGAACGCGGGGGAGGAGACAGGGCAAAGCAACTTGGTGGGGCGAAGTGGATTAATAACAAAGTCAACAAGGATAACACGCTTTAATTATGTATGTACAGGCGTTAAGTTAGTGGCAGGGGAAGGCGGGACTTGAAAACAGGACCATCATGTCCGTGGATGGACGTAAATGGTGACCAAACATTGACAGCAACCGACAAACCAACAAAACCAACAAAGCCAACAAAGAGCCAACAGCCAACAGCCAAAAAGACCAACCAGGCCAATTAAATGTAAGCGAAACCAAAAACTGTAACAGCAAAAGCCCCAAAAATCGCGTTATCCCTCACCATCTTCAACTTTTAAAGGATGAGGGCGCGTCTGTCTGTGGTCTAGAGGCGGACAATTTCCATAAATTAATTTTATTTACCATTGCACTCACTTCTAATTTAGAACACTTGGTTATTTGAACAAGAAACCAAACTATTGCTAATGGCCATAACATGTACATATCTAATTAATGCAAACACGGCACACAAGTCTTTTGTTTTCAGAGAACAAAACTTTTGAAAAATAAATTAGTCCAGGTCAATAGCTAATAGAATAAACCTCCTTAATATAAATAACTTGAGCTTCAGAAGAGTACATATCAATTTATCGTCTAGATATCATCTAGACAACAGCACAAAATAAAAATAAATTCTGATAAAAGTTTTCAAGTGGAACTCAAAATCAACGAGAATATGCCTTGAAGGACATCTGTCTGAAGCCGATTTCAAATGATTTCCTCTAAGGACATTTAATTGCACCAGAAATTGCTTACTTACTTGATACTGGGTATACAACACGTCGATGCGAAAAGTTGCTCATTACATTCTTTTTTTCTTAGCCACAAATGTTTGAATTACATACAAACAAAGATAGCACAAAATGTGCAAATGAAGAAAAAGAGCAACAAAAGCTTACATTTGGCTGATTTTCAATGAATTAATTAATTTACAACTGAACACTACTTTCACTCCAATTAGGCGTGAATCCTTTCTTTGAATTCCAATTCATGTAGTTGAAAGCTAATTGCAAGTACGAATGCTTGACAAACAATACAATGACAAGGCATTCAACAAGAGTTAACAAATAGTTTATTTTTTTTTTTTTTTTGCCATATTAGTTTTTCAATAGCATTGTGTAAAATAATAAAAAAAAAAAATTATGATGCCTTTATTGTAGTTTCTGGTACGAATCTAGATATAAAAGACGGAACGAGTATTTTTAAAAAAGGGCTAAATTTACTCCCTAAAGTAGGCAATAGACTTTCGCATTGATTGTCTTTAAAATTTATAAAACCTTTAAGATAACATAACTCGTATGCATATTTTTGGAGCTTCATTTAAAGCAACTCAAAACACTTTTAAAATATTAAATAAAATATTTACAAAATATAAAAACGTTGTTTTTGGAGATAACAATATAAATAAATAATTGCAATTAGTTTGCGAAAAAATGCTAAGAAATGAAATTAAAAAAGGTTGTTTCAACTCCACTTTGTTAAGGATTTAATTAGAAATCTTTAGAAAAGTATTTATGATTATCAATATTTTAGATTAGACGGATTTTAAAAAATAAAACTGTTTTGTGCAATAAATAATTAAAAGTAAATTGTTGAAAATCGATTGAGAAATATCTTCTATAAATATATCGTGTAAATCTCACGAATTACTAAAACCATAACAAACAAATATTTTTTTTGTTTTAATTTTCTTTTTGGATTTTGGAATTTGAAACAAATTTAACAATAAGATAAAGAAAAACAAATCCTAAGAACGAAAACAAAAACTGTGATAATTTTAACTTGTGACAGTACAATTATAATTAGGTACTATAGATTTCTTATGCCGATGTTTTTTTTTTTTTTATTCAAAATCACATTTACTTACCGTATTCAAAACTTATTTAGTTGAAATTGCAATTTCGTTTTTAGCTGTGGGCTTATTTAATTTATTCATTTATAAAAAAAATTACGTTTGGTGTTAATTGCCGTTTCTAGTTCATTGTATTAACTGTAAAGAATTGATTCGGTGTTGAAATATTAATGAATTTGATTTTATTTCGATTATTTATATTTATTCTTTTTTTATATGTGCCGGCAAATGTTTTCAACACTTTTTAGGCAGCTCTCAGCTGTCCCATGCACTTACTACAAAATACACCAAAAAAATTAATTGTTGTTATTGTTACTGGTTTGTATTATTAATTTTTGTTTTGTGTGTGTGGGTTAATGATGATTGTTGACGCGAAAATTTCAGCCGCAACCCGTTTATATGTATGTTTTTTTTTTTTTTTTTTTTTTTTTTATTTTTTGTTTTTTTAATTTAACTGTTTTTGGTTCGGATGATGATGATGCTGTTCCTGCTGCTGATGCTGCTGTTTCCTTCTGCTAAAGAAACAGAAACAAACGAACGAACTCAACTTCCTTTGAGAACAAGAACATTCACGACTTTGAATTCGAACCGTTTCGTGCAAGACCACGTACTCGACTGAGAGATGGCCAAACGAGAAAGGACCACGACCACGGACAATGAACGAAACTACGACAACGACAACGACAGCGACGACGACAACGACAACAACGATGATGTAGACGACGATGACGACGGCAGCGACAGCGACGATGACTGAATGTGAACTTGCGGCCAAGTAAAATGAAATGGCACGTGGTGCTCCCTATTCGAATGTATATACATACATACATATGTATAAACATATATATACATATGTACACACAAACATAAATGCAAATACATATAGTACTGCATTCAAAACGACGACCGTTAACAGCTGACGGTGCGCTGTTCGGTTACTGTTAAGCCGGAATGTAAAGGAATGTAAACAACCGTTACTTTTCGGGTTTCGGGTACTAGCCACGTGGTTCTCTTTGTTTAGGGGTGGGGCAGATAATAAAAATTACTTTTTTTATTTGATAAAAATCTTGCAAGCAAAATTATTAAAATTTTTGAAAAATTTTTAAAACTTAAAACAAACAGTTTTTTATTCACCCGCGTCAAAGGATTCTGATTGTGAACAGTTTCCCCTCCATACACATTTACACACGTGCATGTGCATAGAGATGCATTGTTTTTACGAATTTCTCCTTTCGACTGTTTACTTTTACTAGAAATGGCTAAATGAAAAAACTAAAATAATCATTCAAATATATTAATTTTGTAAATATATTCCTATCTATGCAAAATAAATTAAATAAATTTAATATAAATTATTAAAGATATAGATTACTTTTGGCTAGGCTTATCACTGGTTGATGTAACGTCGAAAAATTTTGAAATGCATCGCTACCAATTTGCCGGCGAATTAATAAAGGAGAAATCCTGTAAAAGCGATTTCGAAAAGCGGGGTCGGTTATTATAATTTTTTATGGCATTTGGGACATGTCCTAAATAACAAACTTTATGGCTGCCAAATTCTTATATTTATAGCATAAATTATGGCAGCTTGTCCCAAAAAAGTATAAGTGCGCAACACTACTAAGGGTGCGAGTAATAGTGCTAAGGGTGCGAGTAATAGTCCTAAGGGTGCGAGTAATAGTCCTAAGTGCGGCGAAAAAGCAAATTTCAACACTGTTCCTTAAACGGATTGGCGCGCAAAAAGTATTTATGCTTACTTTGTATTATTTTCTTAATACATAACAGATTTTAGCCTTGTGTTTTTTGATTAATTTAATTAACTTTTAAAATCCTCAATGCAGATTTTTGTGTCTTTTACTTTTTAGCCCCCGGTAAACATTTAGTTTCTCCCCAAGTGGCCGCCAACAATCTCGAGCCAATTTTACAACACTTCTCAAAGAAAAGACACGGTCACACTGCTTAAGAGTTGTATATTTTTGTTGTTTTTTTGTTTGCTGATTTATAATTTAAAATTAAAATTGAATTTCCCGTCAAACAACATAAACAAACCCGCTAAAAGATTACAGGTAGGATCTCTTGGCCGATTAAATATAAATTATAATGAACATAGACAGTTTATAGCCAAGATAATTTATATAAAATGCATCCTTAAAGACAGCTGCAGCTTTTTTTGGAGGGGAAGGACAAAACCAGGGCATTGAATACTAATAAGACGCTATTTTTTTACTTAATAAACAAAGACGGTGGAAAAATGTCACAGCAACAGGGCAGGATGTTCAAAGACATCACCGAAAGAAATAATCAGTTGTATCTCCTGATATCGGAATTATGTTCAGCCCTTCATGAATCTAAGCCATCACCGAACCATCGTAAGTCGCACAAATATTAACTTCGTATATGACACTAATGTTTGTCGTATTTTCTCACGAGTATAGATCTAGTGGTCAATAACGCCATGGAATATATTGCACAATGTCCTAGCGCCTTGTCCAAGGCCATGCCATTTACGGAAATAGTAGCCATTCAGCGTATTACGGATCTTGTAAATGCCCAGGTAATGGGCAACGATTGTCCTCGCCCTGGCGAGTTATTTGATGGGCTGTATGAAACACTGATATCTATGTCGGTGGTTCCATCAATGCGCTTATCGCTGCTGAATTTCTTTCTCTGCCTGCTGATGATCGATTGCCGGAAAAAGGAAGAGGAGGCATTGACATTGCAATTATCTCCGACTTCAGTAGCCACAAGCGATGATAATTTAACAATTGCCCTCAGCATGCTCAAAACGAATAAGAATAATGGTTATACGAATGGATATCCGAGTGAAATTTATCGCTATGAGCCAACTCAAACGGATAGCGTGGATGCATATACAGAGGAGTTGAATCTTACCAACTATCCGGAGAATTTGGGCAAACAAAAAAATATCGAGGCTATGCATGATGTGGTTCAGAATGCCATCTATTCGTTCACAGGTGTTGAGGGTAAATATTTAAAGCGTGATATTGTTACTGGTCGGTTCAAATTAGATCCATTGAACCAGGATCGCCTCACATCGATTGAATGCGGTATGCTGGTGCGACTTTCCGAATTGGGTTACTATCATGATCGTGTTGTCAAATTCTCAACAATTTCGACTGGTTTCAATGCCATGGGTTGTATGGGTCAGGCTTTCATTGCACTGCTGAAAGAGGAATTAACTCAATTTCATGGTCAGGTGGCACAGTTGCACGATCAATTGCATAGTGTTAGGCGAAAGCAAATGATTGCTTATATGAACCATCAGGTGCAGGATTATCGGCAGCAAAAAGGTGAACTGACGCTAATGAAACTGCTAACATGGCAAATGGAGCCATTGCATCGCATGCAGTGGTTGACCAAAATTGCCGATGCCTGCCAAATGAAAAAGGGTGGCGAACTGGCATCAGTTGTATACAATTATCTCGATAATGGCAATCCAATGGTTAATCGCTTAGCTCATGAGCTTCTCACAGCCATTTGTGGACCATTAGTGCGCATGATCTCCAAATGGATGCTGGAGGGTGGCATTTCTGATCCATGTGGTGAGTTCTTCGTAGAGTCACTGGATGAAGTTGGTGCCGATCGGCTGTGGCATGATAAATTTCGTTTGCGTTTACATATGCTTCCTAAATTCATACCAATTGAGTTGGCCCACAAAATTTTAAAGACAGGCAAAGGTATTAATTTTCTGCGGGAAGTATGCGAAATGGACGAAATGGTCAAAGGGCGTGAGAAACTGAAGAAGATTATCGATAACCAGGGTAAGTAAATAAATTATACATCTTATTTTCTGCATATAATATAACTTGATGTTTTTTCAGTTTCGGACATATTTTCGTGTGTACAGGATTCTAGTTGGCATGCGGCTATTGAGACATCCTATCAGCAAACTTCAAAACATGTTTTGGATATTATGTTGGGTCCGCATAAGCTGCTTGATCATCTTCATGGCATGCGACGCTATTTGTTATTGGGTCAGGGTGATTTTGTTAATATCTTAATCGAGAATATGAAGTAAGTAGCTCAAGATTGAAATTCGGATGTCAAATGAATCACAACCACTTCTTTGGTTTTACGATTTCCAGAGAGGAGCTGGAGCGATTGGGTACTGAAATCTATGCTCATGATTTATCAGCCATGTTGGATGCGGCCCTACGTTGCACAAATGCCCAATACGATGACCCAGAGATACTCAATCATCTGGATGTCGTTGTTCAGACCCCATATCCTGGCGATTACGGCTGGGATATCATTTCATTGCAGTATACGGTGGAGGGGCCATTGGCTACAATGCTGGAACCAACAATGCCCACATATAAGGCCCTATTCAAGCCCCTGTGGCGTATGAAGCATATGGAATTCTTGTTATCTATGAAAATTTGGAAGGAGCAAATGGCCAATGCAAAGGTAAGTGATAAATGTAATTGGAAAGTCTCAATGGCTCGTCAATGATAAAGTGCAACGGCATTAATTTTCAAAATTTGATTATCGAATTGCCGAGTCACGCTATAATTGTCCCTTTGGGCCTACAAATGCATTCCGTTACGGATAAGATTAGAGGCATTGAAACCGTAATCTAATCCAGTTCGAATGAAACTATGATTATTTGCCATTTCCGATGATAAAGCCAAAGTACATAACTCCAAAAGGTTAATTTTTTTCTTTTTTAATATTTGGTGTTCTTTTTTTTTTTTTTTTCTTTGTACTTGTCCTCTAAAATTTTACAATAACGAAAAACAAACAAAATTAAACACTGAACAGTAAAAAAAAAGATAGCATTACATATGTACATACATGTAACTATAGACGATGAACGAAACTATACAAAAATTTGATGTACCCTTTGGATGATTAGGGTAATCGTGTTATAAAAACAAAAAAAAAAAACACTTTGAAATGGAGAGCCTGCGTGTGTATGCTTGAGTGTGTGGAGTGACGCATATGTGGGTGTGTGTGTGTATGGAATGTGTCCCAAATGTCTCATCTACAACTTGGCATCGGTCTTCAACAATGGAGCCAACTTCTGGGTTAGCATTATGTTACCGGCAATCTTCAGTTTGCCCTTCATGAATGCTGCCTGAGGGTTCAGTTTGCCCAATGCGATATCGACCATATCCTCATCGGCCACAGTCAGAGTGGTGTCAACTTTGACGCCCTGTGCGGGTCCTTCATAGGCCTTGGCGCTCTTGCAATCCAAAGCTGTAAGAGAACAAAAATAAATGTCATAAACATTTCGTTTTCATTTGCTTTTCAAATCGGTGCCGAAGTACAATTTTAACTGCACTTTGAACTTGGGCCCCATCTCGCTCGCCGATCAAAGCATATGTGTGTGTATGTGTTTGTGTGTATGTGTGCGCCTGTGTATATGCGGTAAATCACTCCCCCATTCATCAATAGTTTATGTACTTACTCCACTCCTTGGCCACTTTGCCACCCTTGGTGATTTTGTAGAGGAAAACTCCATTTACTGCCTTAGCTTTAGCCTCATTTTCTTTTAGGCCATCAATGATTTTTTGGAAAACGGCATCGGACTGTAGGGCCATGTTTGTATTGCTTAGTTTTCTTCTTCACCTATTATAACAAAAGCACCAAATAAAAGAAAAATAAGAAGTCAGTTCTTTTTATTCTTTTTTTCCTGGTTTTACGTTGTTAACAAAATTGTTTATGTACACACACCTGGAATGGAAAATACGAAGTAATGAGCCAGCAACGTGCAATCAGTTGATTTTTATTGTCGTTAAAACAAAAAAAATTCTGCTTCTTTCCACTTTTCTACATATATATTCGCTTGCGAGAGAGCGCTCTCTCGCTCTCTTTCTCTCGGCTACCCCACACACCCATGAAGTCATTGAGTTAACAGTGGTTCACATTTATTAGATCATATCAAATGTCTTTTTAACGACTGAATTGTTATTATCAATATGTTAATGAAATGCTTAAATTCAACAAACGAAATTAGAATCACCATTTGTTTGCAAATTAAGCATACGATATTTTTTTATAACTAGTTAATTACTATATTAATATAATCATCTTCATATTGACCAACTTTCATTACACTGTGCAGCCGTACTATGGAGTTTGTATTTTAACATTAACATTTTGCTGCTGTTAGTTTACCACTTAACAGTTATCAGCTGTTGGCTTACACTGTTGCCACACACATTCGCATACAAACATACATACCAGCAAACATGCAAGCATTGTGTGTGTGTGTGTGTGTGTGTGTATAGCCCTCCTGAATAGTGCCAAAGTACGCAACGGATTTGGAAATATGTATAACCCGAATCCATAAAATAAAACTGAGATAAGCATGAAGTGGTTAGATTATATACACATGTACATAGTTTAATAGTTCTCTCTACTTGTGCAAATGAATTTTTGGCTAAATTTTAACATGCTTTTCTCTTACACCCACTCTTCGTCACTCTTAGCAGTTAGGCTCGAATTTCTCTGGATCAAGGCCATTCTTTTTCATTTCCACAGCTAGTTGGAAGAGATAATCGTAGCACTCGGACCTAGAGGACAAGAATCAGTTGAATTACTTTATATATTCCTTTTAGCCCATTGCCGTAACTCACATGGCTTTTGCCTTCTCCCAGGTTTGTCCCCAGACATAGACACCATGACGTCGAACTAAGATGGCACTACAGCCGGGATATTCCATCATTGCCGCATACATACTGTCAGCCAGATCACGCTCAAATGGTGTGTTCTCAATAATGGGTACCACAAGTTTCTCATCGTAACGCAAATACCGTTTGTCGGCTTCATCAAATACACCTTTTATCATTTCCAAATGGGTGCACTGAAATGTTTTTCCTGGCCACAATAGAGTGGCCATTACGGCATGCTGGGAGTGCGTATGTATGACTGCACCGGCCTTTCGATGCCTATAAGCCAGCATAAAGAGCGGTGTGCATTGGCTTTTCGTTAATCCTTTGATCTCGGGCGGTAATTGCAAATCCTTTCCACTTATATCCTGCACAAACAGATCCTCCGGCTGCATACGCTCCTTTTGCACTCCCGATGGCGCTATGTAGATCTCATTACTTAAAAGCAGATCAATTTACTGTTACCAACAACACAAATCCTTCAATCACAGTCGTATAAAACTCACTTTAACTTGATGCTCATTCCTCCTCCTGTGCCGGTTACCCAGCCCATATGATAAAATTGCCTACATAACGAGGGTATTAAATGGCGCGGATGTTCATCTGGCAAATCCTTAAATATAGATAGCGACATTATTCAACTTGTGCCTTAGTTTTTCAAATGTGATCTGATGAAAGATTACAAAAATGGGAAATAAAGTGCCACAGACAGACAGATAATGAAAAGAATAACGAATGTAAATATTTACTAAAGCTACTCGAAATTTCAGTGTTGAAAAGTGAAAAAATCGGATAAAGCTAGATTTCAGTGATGGCAAACGCTATCTTTTATTTGGCGCTTTGTTTGACCGCCCTGGTAACCAAATATTTCACACTAAATTAGAAAATTCGACGAATACAAAGTAACCGTTACAACAATCCATTTTACATATGTATGTATATTAGATTTATTTATATTTTGTTTTGTTTTTTATAGGCCCTTCGCTCGATGCATGATGAAATTGGTAAGGCATGCTATCGCCTCCACTTGTTCACATCAGAGACAATGCATTTTGTGCATCAAATTCAGTATTATGTACTCTTTGAGGTGATCGAATGCAATTGGGTGGAATTGCAGAAACGAATGCAGCAGGCCACTGCTTTGGATGACATACTGGAGGCGCACGAGAAATTCCTAAGTGCAATTACAGTGGGGTGTTTTGTAAATACAATGACCGATATGGAGCGACATCTGGATACCGTGTATGATAACATAATTTGCCTAGAGTCCTGGCAATCCTCATTCTATCGCGAATGCTTTAAGGAATTGGAAGCACGTGAGAAGGTGCGCAAACGCGTTGCTGAGTCCGAGCTAACCGGCGGCTACGGTCTGACCACCGAACAAAAAATTGAACGGGATCACGAGCTTAAAATGTTTGAACAACGCGTGATTAGTGCATGCCGAAATCTAGATGAAATAGCCACTGCATATGAGAAGGCAGTAAGCGGATTTTTGTTAGCATTAAATTCAGACAATGATCCCAATTTACAATTGTTTGGTACTCGGTTGGATTTTAATGAATACTACAAGAAGCGGGACACAAGCCTTAGTAAACCTTTAACGTTCGAGCACAAGAGGATGAGCAACTTGTTTTCCATCAATAGTAAAAGTTTTATTGGAGCTCGTTCTACAATTAATTCTCAAATTTCCCTAGCCTTACTTAACAGCAATAATAGCCCCAATCTCATCAGTAAAGAATAAGCAATCTCATTAGCAATTTCGTCCCAGTGCCAACCAATACTAATAATTATTGTCATCAAAAATATGGTTAAACCTCAAATTATTGTGAGATTTCAACACCGTACTTTCCGTTTATTTGTATTTTTTTTTTTTTTATTTAAAAACTAGAATTTTTACTTGTTACCAGGTGGTCCTCCAACGAAAGTGAATTTGTATCTGAAACCTGAACAAGTTTGTTTAATCGTAGAATAATTGTCAATTGTGTTTTATTGGAATTAGTGCCCTGTGTCAATCCTATAACTGTTCGAACATAAAAATCCAAATTTAAATTGAAATCCTAAAAAGTATTGTGAATATAGCCCATTTTAAAAACGCCTTAAATCTTTGAAATAAATGCAAAATGGGCAAAAAGTTAAACAACTTGATGTAGGTTTTATTTCGCTTTTGAGATAATGAAAATTAATTCAAGTAAGCTATCTACGAGCCATAAAAATTAAATTGTTTGCCATTTGTATTGGGCGATGGTGTTGGCGTCGACAAGAAGGCCCGTCACCAATTGATGATCTCTGACAATTTTTCCGGGAGTGCATTTTTTTACTTGGGCTCAAATACCACAAAAAGCTGAGCAATGCTCTGAGAATCTTTAAACACTTTATTTAAAATTAAATTTGAAAAAAGACAAATTTAAATAATGTCGATTACGATAACTTTGCTCCGATAAAATCGATAACGATAGGTTTTGCTTTGATAGTGTCGATTACGATAAGTTTCCGATCGGGTTTGCTCCGATAATGTCGATTACGATAGGTTTCCGATAAGTTTTGCTCCGATAATGTCGACTACGATAGGCTTAGAGGTGTGAGAACTATCGATAGTAGATACCTTGGATAGTTCCGCTTATCGATAATTTTTCAAAAGTCTTAATTATTAAAAATTTAAAGAATGAGTTTCAAACAATTTGAAAGTGGCCGAGAGAAGGATAATGCTCGACAGGAACTGATTGAGGAGCATGTAGAAATGCTGGCAGAAGCTCAAAGCCGGGCCGAGCACCGCTCTCGTCTGGAGCGGGATCAGGAGTTGCGTGTCGAGGCAAATTGGATGTTGCCGGCAGTGGCAATGGACATTTTCGAGAGTTTCTGCCGAACTTGCGGCAATGAATGCGTAAATCCCATTAATATATTTGATGATGACAATAAGAAGTCAACGGCGTGTCAAAATGGCAAAGTGTCCATTGTCGAAATGCTCGAAATATGCGCACCCAATTCTGTGCCCAAACTGGACAAGGATGACGATTATCCCAAGCAAGTATGCCGTTTATGTCTAAAGAAACTGGAAATGGTCTATGAGTTCCAAACGAATTGGCTAAATGCTCACTGTGAATTCAATGTGGCACTAAAATTTGAACAACGACGCAAACGCTGTCATAAGGAGGCCCAAGCTAAGTCGGAGGACCAGCTACCCGAATTGGCACTTGAAGCTATTGTAGTGGATATAAAATCGAATGACGCAAGTAATGAGCCATCACCAAAACCAGCTCCTAAATTAGAAAAATCAGTGCTGCGTAAGTAGACAAGTTGATCTTAAAAAAGAATTCTCTTAAATGTATTCGTTTAATTCATTTAAGCTGTCATCACCAGTCCTGTCCCATCCGTGAAACAACCTCAGGAAGCGCCTTACCAATGCCACGACTGCGACGAGAAATTTTACACATCAAAAGCCCGTGAGTTTCATTATAAATTCGTTCATCCGGATGTCATACTTTGAATGAGTTTATTTTGTTGTGGATTTAATTGATTTACTTAGCTATTAAAAAAAACTGCAAGCATTTTTTGCTCAATTTAATCGTCCTCGTCGTTGCGTATCTTTTGGACACGTGGGTCATCATGACGGTACACAACATAGCCCAGCTTATATTTGCGATTGTCACCATCTTTGGCATAGTAGTTGGCCAAACCGATTCCTGCCATTACAAGGCCAGCCAGGGCCAAAGCAGATCCGCC
This sequence comes from Drosophila tropicalis, assembly GCF_018151085.1. Classification (NCBI taxonomy): domain Eukaryota; kingdom Metazoa; phylum Arthropoda; class Insecta; order Diptera; family Drosophilidae; genus Drosophila; species Drosophila tropicalis. The sequence continues at coordinate 3,438,777 of NW_027172602.1, read as the reverse complement.
GACAATGTCGGGTATCTCATTCCAGGCACGCTTCAGCAGCGATGTGGTACCACGGGCGGCTGGTGCTGACATAATCTGCAGAGATGTTAATTTTTAGTTGTTTTCGAATGTCCAAATCCCGAAATCCTTACCAAAAATTTGTTAAAGCGTTCCTGTTCCTCAATTACACAACAAGAGTCGAAACAAATCAGCTGTTTCCAAAGTAGCGATGACACCAAAAATCGAGTGAGTGGACTCAAAAAATGCTCACCCCTAGCAGAGTGTTGAAAAGTTTTTTTTTTGATTTATCGGGAAAAATTTGTAGTGTCTGGTTGACGCAAATCGCCCGGCAACTGTATTTAGATCCGGCATATTGTCCCAACAGTAAAACAAGGAATCATGACTTCGGCAAGAGATCTTATAAAGATTGATATAGTAAGTAGAGCGGCTGAGCCTCTTAATAGCCCTGAACACATCTAATCTAATTGGTAGGAATGGGGCATGGAGCGCTTGGTGCGTGCCCAACAAATCGTTGAGGTACGGCCGTTTGACATCGAATCATGGTCAGTGATGCTGCGTGAAGCACAAACTCGACCCATTAACGAGGTTCGCAGCCTTTACGAGTCTCTGGTAAATGTGTTTCCCACTACGGCCCGCTATTGGAAGCTGTACATTGAAATGGAGATGCGCAGTCGCTTCTATGAACGTGTTGAGAAGCTCTTTCAGCGGTGTCTGGTCAAGATTCTAAACATTGATCTTTGGAAATTGTATTTGACATATGTTAAAGAGACCAAATCTGGTTTAAGCACCCACAAGTAAGTAAACGCAACTTAATAATAACATTTTGGTCGCCGCATGCTTAACTCAACGTTTTTTTTTTAGAGAGAGAATGGCACAAGCATATGATTTTGCTCTGGAGAAAATTGGCATGGATTTGCATTCGTTTAGCATTTGGCAGGATTATATATATTTTTTGCGTGGTGTGGAAGCTGTTGGCAATTATGCTGAAAATCAAAAGATCACAGCAGTGCGTCGTGTATATCAAAAGGCGGTAGTGACACCCATTGTTGGCATTGAACAACTTTGGAAGGACTACATAGCATTTGAGCATAACATCAATCCCATTATATCCGAGAAAATGAGTCTTGAGCGTTCCAAGTGAGTTGAACCAAATTGTTTAAGGCCCAACAGTTAGTTTGGTGTGGTTTTTTTTTTAATTTTTTCTCATATTCATAGGGATTATATGAATGCCCGCCGTGTTGCCAAAGAGCTAGAGCATCATACCAAGGGTCTTAACCGAAATCTCCCCCGCCGTGCCGCCCACATTGACCAAAGAGGAGGTCAAACAGGTGGAGCTATGGAAACGCTTCATCACCTACGAGAAATCAAATCCGTTGCGAACCGAGGATACAGCTTTAGTGACACGTCGCGTTATGTTTGCTACAGAGCAGTGCTTATTGGTGTTAACTCATCACCCGGCCGTGTGGCATCAGGCCTCCCAATTCCTAGAATCCAGTGCACGCGTTCTTACCGAGAAAGGCGTGCGTAGCGTTGAACCAGCTAATAACCACAATAATGAGATTTGTAGTCAAGCAAATAGAGAGAAATATTCAACCCTTAAAACTATTCTCTTATCTTGTTAATGCTGCTGTGCTGTATGAAGTGTCGCCCCCTGGGTAAAGTGGCACGCCTGCATCCGTATCGGATCATCCGTAACGGGTCAAAATTATTTGTCGGCTTGCCACGTTGCCCTTGTATTTTTGGGCCACACGCGTTTTACTCTTGTTTTACTTGTCTTCAAACCACATTCACATTTTAACTCAATTAGCCCATTAAACTAATTTAATTTATTTGTTTCCATTTTCCCCAATATTATTGCCATCATATTAAAAAATAGGATGTGCAAGCTGCCAAAATCTTTGCTGACGAATGCGCCAACATTCTAGAGAGATCCATCAATGGTGTACTTAATCGTAATGCCCTGCTCTATTTCGCCTATGCTGACTTTGAGGAGGGCCGACTTAAATACGAGAAGGTCCACAGCATGTATAACAAGCTATTACAACTGCCGGACATTGATCCCACACTGGTAAGCTAACCCCTTAATGAGATTACTCATTTTAACTGATCAATTTGCTTTGCTTTCAAAGGTCTATGTCCAGTATATGAAGTTTGCTCGCCGTGCCGAAGGTATTAAGTCGGCACGCAGCATTTTTAAGAAGGCTCGTGAAGATGTTCGCACGCGCTATCACATATTTGTGGCCGCCGCACTAATGGAATACTATTGCTCCAAGGATAAAGAGATTGCATTTCGTATTTTCGAGTTGGGTCTAAAGCGTTTTGGTGGCAGTCCTGAATACGTTATGTGCTATATTAACTATCTGTCTCATCTGAATGAGGATAATAACACGCGTGTCCTGTTCGAACGTGTCCTCAGCTCTGGTGGCCTATCGCCACACAAGAGTGTAGAGGTATGGAATCGATTCCTTGAATTCGAGTCCAATATTGGTGATTTGTCCAGCATCCTCAAGGTGGAGCGGAGACGCAGCGCTGTCTTCGAGAATGTAAGTGCACTTTCTTATGCATTAAATATATTCCACTCCTCTCACTTTATCTCTTTGACCATGGGTAGCTGAAAGAATATGAGGGCAAAGAAACGGCACAATTGGTGGATCGCTACAAGTTTCTAGATTTATATCCCTGTACTAGCAGTGAACTAAAGTCCATAGGTTATGCGGAGGTAAGTTAATCTTGTGCTGACCACATACAGAATAATCTAATGTTATCTCTTTTACCCATAGAATGTGGGCATCATTCTGAATAAAATGGGTGGAGGCGCTGTTGCTGCAACTGGTACAGCTAATGCAACCCAGAATAATAATGAGGCCGAACCAGATAGCGAAGCGGCACCACCACTGCCGCGTCCCGATTTCTCGCAAATGATACCATATAAGCCGCGACCATGTGCCCATCCCGGGGCACATCCCCTGGCCGGCGGTGTATTTCCTCAGCCGCCGGCTTTGGCCGCTCTCTGTTCCGCCTTGCCGCCACCGAATTCATTTCGCGGTCCCTTTGTCAGCGTGGAGCTGCTATTCGACATCTTTATGCGTCTTAATTTACCTGATTGTAAGTTTGTTTGTTTAGAATTTTTGTCAAACACGATGCTATTGACTTGTTCGAATTTCTTTCTTCAGCTGCACCCCAACCAAACGGTGACAACGAGCTATCGCCAAAGATCTTTGATCTGGCGAAATCTGTGCATTGGATTGTCGATACTAGCACATATACGGGTGTCCAGCATAGTGTAACAGCCGTACCGCCACGTCGTCGCCGCCTTTTGCCCGGTGGCGATGAAAGCGATGACGAACTGCAGACTACAGCACCGCCGCCCCGTGATATATATCGATTGCGGCAATTGAAGCGTTTCGCCAAATCCAATTAATTAAATTCTGGCTAGCCTTCCATTAGCTTTTATTCAGAAAAATAGAAAGGGAAATGATCAAAAAAATTTCCTTATACACATATATATTTTTTTTACACAAAATTTTATATTATTTTGTAGTAGAGTATATGTTAGTAGAGTAGCCTCAATAAATGTCTGAGGATGAAATGTACAGTTTTCAAAAATTTGGCCTAAACTATAATACACATTTCAAGATACACTAGAGTAACAAACAATAAGACATAATAGGCACCACATAAACAAAAGTTCAATCCATTTTCAGTCAGTCCGATAATTCCACTAAAGTCTCTATTTTTATTTTCTTCTAACAATAAGTTAAAGTCCTTTGATTTGTTTGGTGTCTGATCAGATTGCTACTCCTCCATAATCTCATTGGGTATACATCGTCGCCGATGCTTGTAGAGACCTGCATATTGGGCAAATCGGCGATTGCAAGTGGAACAACTGTAACGCTTCTCTCCACGATGCAAATTGAGATGGGCATAGTAGGCACTGCCCACAACAAATGCACGGGAACAATACGGACAGACCTTGTCCCTGATATTCAGATGGGCTCGTATGTGTCGGTCCCTCTCGTGGGCTGTGTAGAATGCTTTCTCGCAACGATTGCATGGAAAGTCGCGCTGATTGCGATGTCGTTTCACATGCTGATTGAGTTTGCTGGCATTAACAAAGCCCCGGGCACAATGCTCACACACATAGGGCAGCTCCTTGGTGTGACTACGCTGATGAACACGCAGGGCAGTGGAATTGAAGAACTTTTTGGGACAATCGCCACAAACATGTGTACGCTGGCCGAGATGTCGTCGCAGATGGGCCAAAAGGCTGTTACGTAATGAGAATTTCATGCCACAAATATGGCAAATATGTTCTAGATTATTGGCCACATTATTGCTGTTACTTTGGCCGTCAACACGCCTTCGACGTTTCATGGACGGTGTTTGTCCCCCGATAGCGTCAACTTCATCAAGCTCCTTCTCGTGGTCGATTTCATGGACATTGCGTTCGTGTCTTAGATAGTCCGAGCGACGATTAAAGCTAGACGGACAACGCATACAAATGAATGGAGATACATGCAATTCCAGGAAGCGGAGGGAATCGTAGTAATCGTAGCTTGGCGTCCAGGGCTCTGATCGCTTGGCGGCCGTCAGACGAGCCACTTTGCATTGACGGTAATGACAACGAAACTCAATCAGTCGACCTTTCAGGCGCTCCACAGTCATCTGTAGATTACATTCTTCCTGCAGACGTGTGCACAAAGATTCCAAATGTCGCTGACGTTGCTTACGCTTCGTGTAGTCTGGGTGATCAGTGCACCACAATTGGGTATAACTTTGATAGATGGCGATGATCTTAAGATTGCTATTACGCTGGTGCAGCGATTTGTGGAGTTCACAGCTAATGGGCAGAACGTCATCCAAAAACCGGAAGGCATCATAAAAGCACCAGCGGCCGTGGTCATCCTCAATCTTGGACGACTGCTGGTTCAAACGCTGCCGTTCCTTGCGATAATATTTTGTGTAATCGGTAATCTTGCGATGCAGCATTTGCCAGGTGAATGGCTCAACGGAAGGGGCAGCGTATTGAAAATTCAGTTGCTTTGAAATGCTCAGCCAGGCAAGGCGACGCTGTGGTCGCGAATGAAAGTCCAAATGATTGGGATCCCAGAGACAGGCGTGATCTTGAAATAGTTTGATCAGTTTCATGGTCTGTTGCAAGCTTAGGCGAGCCCGTGAACGGCTTAAACCCGCACTAGTCTCCAGTGAGCTGTCCGTTTCAAGCGAAGGCTCAACATTAGCAACGATATCGGGAGTCTCTTTTAACAGATCTTCCTGATGAGTCTTCTCTTCTCCTGATTTGAGAATCTCTTCATCGTTCACCTCAACTTGTTGTTTTTCTGGATCCGGCATTGGATCCTGAGGCTTATCGATTTGCTGTTGAGGCAACTCATTCACTTGTATCTGAACCTGGCAACTGCTCTGCACATGCACTTGATGGCCAACCAAATTCTCAAATATTTTGCCGCACACGGCACAAACAAAGGGATCAATGTGCTTATTGAGAAACTCCATTTCCGCATAATGCTCAAAAGTGGAAACAAACTCCGACTGTTTGCCCTCTACAACGCTGTGCAAGTAACGAATCTTCTCTAGCCTATAGCGTTTGCGCAATGACTGCAGTCTCCTCTGGATGGCCAACGACGAGAGATTTATGCCAGAAAGACGTAGAGCCAACTGCAGACCACTGTGTGCCTCGTTCCGCCGTCGTAAAGTCTCCTCGCAGCGTAATCGCTTATGGGCATTGTGCCACAGGATGGGGTAGTGCTCATATATTTCTAACAATTTGCGATTTTCTATGGCCAATTGCTGTTGGCGCTTAACCAATGCTTGCTGCTGTCCCAAGAAGCTTAGCTGATCATAGTGAACGAACTTGGCGGCCTCGTCTATCTCACCATCGGCCTCCAGGCGTTCGCGTTGTTTAAGGAATCGTTGGCAAAGCGTTGAGACCCGTATTCTTACATCGGTTACACTAAACTCCCGCCCACAATGGATACTCCAAGCATGGGTAATATGACGCCACGATTCTCGGCACAATTCCGTATTATGAAATTCCTCATGACTCTGATTCCAGAGGCGTGGCTCCGATCGGTATAGATCAATTAGCTGTGTGACATGAGAAGTGGTCAAGCGTTGACCATCGGGCACGGGCAAAGCATTCTGTACACAAAAGAGGGAGAGAGATGAATGAATGGATTGGTCTATGTGCAAGAAATGTACCTACCTCAAGCGCATTGGCATAGGCCACTTGATTATTAATCGCTTTAGACTCGTGATTGGTCTTAGTTAAAGTCGCTTCCAAGGCATTTAATTGTTGTACCAATTGCTGTTTCAGTTCATTATCCTCACCGTTTGTTTGCTCGGCCAGGACTTCTTGCATTAGTTCATCCTCAGCGCCTGCTCCATTTGGAGTGTTTGGAGCCAATTGCTGTACAATTTGATCCGGAGTCTGCCAATCTGAATGCCATACCTCCATATGATCGGCAAATTCATCCAGTGTACAGAGTGGCCTCTCTTCGCATAGGGCACACTCGATGGCATACAATTCGCCAGCACAGTTCCATGTGTAGACAGTGCCACATTGCTGACGCATTGATGGGCTGATGCTAGTGCTGATGCTTTTCACTTTTTAAGCTGACCAAAATGTGCCAGATTTGCGATTTTGTTGTCGTAATTGTTTGTTGCTATTTTCTTTTCCGTTGCCAAAATAGAAACGCAAAGAGAGACAAAATCCCAAATGTCTTTCGTTTGCGACTGCGCAGCGTCTTGTTTGTGACGTTGTAACAAATGACATGGTCGACGACGCATTCGGGCCAACAAACCCGTCTTGGCCATTGGACACACACACACACACACTATCGCATAAACTAGAGACAAACTCAAGCGTTTCAACCCATTCTTTGATTTTTTGTCTTTGACTTTTCTCAGCAACAGGTAAGTTGTGAGAAAGAGAGAGAGAGAGAGAGAGAGAGAGAGAGAGAGAGACAGAAAAGAGCTCCATTCCAACACGCTCTCACGCGCTAGTTTGAGAGTGACAGTGAGAGTGAGAGAAATAAAAACCCTCGTATTGTCAGGGGCAAGGGTAATGTAATGTAGACTATATTCCACTGTACAAAAAAATATGGTAAGCGTTTCTTATTTATTAGTCAGTTTCTCTTTAGCTTCTTCAATCTTTCTAAAATTTGCGCCTTTCCAAAAATGTGACAAGTTATCGATAATTGTGAGATATCGATAACTTCTGTTGATTAACAAAATCGATTTGTACTCAAGCAAACACAACAACACATTAAAAAAACACAAAAAAAAAACACACACACAAAAAATAAATAAACTACTTTTTTGGTCACCCGCTGGGACTGGGACACGGATACTGGGACTCTGTGATGCACAATGGGCTTTCCGCGCATTCTCAGCAAAAACAACAAAATTTACACAAAGCTGGGCGAGTTCTGCCTCTCTGGCGACAGCTTCTGGATCGTCTGCCACACTTGCCAGGAGGAATTGCAGACGCAAGATCAATTCTGGAAGCACATACAAGACGAGCACAATTTTCTGCACGGCGTTGCCAAGGTTTGTCAACCACAACAACAACAACAACACCACCAAATAGTACCTCCCACTGCCAACGCAACCCCTGTCGCTTCCCCCTCCCCCACCAACCCCAATCATGACCAAGACCAAGCTTTGACATTTTTGGCGCCCAAACGTGAATTGTGTGGATCTCTTGAACCATTTCAGGAACATAGTCGTACATCGAGCTACTGTCTGACCGATGTTGAGGCAGCGGCGGCGGCAACGACACCTGGAGCCACAGCCTCATCCCAAGGTGCGGGCAGTGTGACAGCTGTAACAGTTCCCCTGGCTCTCTACCACTGCTCAGCCAAGTACAGTGATGATGAGCAGAGAGAAGTGGAACTTCATGAGGCGCACCAGCAGCAGCAACAACAGCAGCAACAACAACAACTGCATCAGCAACAACAACAACAGCAGCGTGATGCCGCCAAAGAGTTGGCAGAGCTTCATGCAAATGCAGTGGCCGCTGCTGCTGCTGCTGCCGCCGCCAGCGATGGCAGTGCCAGAAGTAGTAGTGGCATTGACATTAAAGTGGAGCCCGCCAGTTTGGCCCTGCCGCCCGATATGCAAGCGGCTGCGGCTGCAGCAGCAGCAGCCAATGCCACAATCTATCACTTGCCACAGTTAGTGCCAGCGCCGGCGCCGCCACCTACAGCAAGTTTTGTGAGTGCCAGTGGCAGTACCTCCACCACAGTTAGCACAACACCGCCAAGTCATCAGCCAGTAATGCAACAGCAACACCAGCACCAACAGCAGCAACAACAACAACAGCAAACCAGCACCGCCTTGGCAATGTCTGTGAACCAATCGACAGCGATAGCAGCTGCCGCTCTATTAACCGGTCCAGATTTGCCCAAGGACTCGAATAGCACAACAGCCAGTGCTGGCAGCGCCGTCTCCTCTGACGATGGCGAGCGTTGGTATATATGTGACTATGAATCTTGCGGATTAAAGTTCAAATACAAGTCCCGCATGGAACTGCATCGTGTGGTGCACAGCAAAGAGCGGCGATTTAACTGTGATCTCTGTAGTGCATCCTTTAAGCAGTCGTGCAATCTATCAACGCATCGTAAAAAAAAACATGCCATGAGGGGCATTAAAAGTGAATTGCTGCCGCAGCGATTCTAAGTGCTCGAATCAAAAACAATTTTGCAGTGCAAGTTTAGTTTAGTAGTCAACCTAATTCCCATCCTCAAGTATCCAAATCCCCATTTCCCATTACAGAATATATGTATGTGTATATATCTATTGGGGTCCCAGCATTGACTAAGAAATCTGTAGGGACAGGCAAAAGAACTTGTCTTTACTCTCAATTTGTGCAAAATTTTCTTGTTTAAGGCCATTTAAAAAGTCAACCTGTCTACACTTTTTTAACTAGTCAGTGTAGGCCAATTTTATATATATATATAATATCGAAGAAACAACAAAAAGTCGAAACAACAACCATAAAACAAAAATGTATAAGAAAAAAGTAAAAAAAAAAAAAAAACAAACAGTTTAGTTTTATGACATGTAAATGAAATAGTTTTTAAGCAAGGTTACGTTAACCTTTTTTTCAGTTTTGTGTGCGAATTAACAATTTATTACAGATCTAGATGTACTATATATATACATATACACACACTTTTATATAGTGGCTAAGACTTGGCAGAAAGTTACAGGTTAATTTTAAGCAAAATCCGAAAGAAACAGCAACAAAAAATACATTAAAATACAACAAAAAAAAAGTAAACAGAATGGGATATATATATATATATAAATGTATTCATCAAAATATTATATAATAGCATAGCAGAAAGTAATTACGATAGTAAAACACCGTTTTGAGGACCGTTAGTCAGTTGTTAGTAATTCTATGTTCTCGATTAAATATACATAAAAACAAGAAATACACACACACACACACATACATACATATATGACATTTGCATACTTATACAATATACAAATATACATAATTGTACAATTTCTCAAATCAAAAGAAAAGCCACAAACAAAATACCATGAAAAAAGAAGAAAACCCAACAACAAATCGATCGAAAACAAAAATACAAAACATACCTAAAAGATTGTTCAAAAATCGAATATTATTTCATTTAATTACGAATGCGAATGGAAGTCGAGTGTGTTTGAAAAACATTCTTGGGGTTCGCTCTAAAATTGGCAAAGTCGTATTAGAACTTTTAAAAATTCCAGCATTGATCCTTTGAACATCTATCCGAAATTGTCAACATGTAATTTGAGGCCTTAAACATTCTAAAAATTGATGTCGCGAAGGATTTAGTTTAAGGTATTCCAAATAATAGGTTCTAACTTTTATTTCAGTGCGATCAAAAAAGAATTAGAGAAAAAATCCGGACCTGGAAAGTTGAAAATTTTGGTAAATGTTTACTATTACTACTCGAGATTTCAGTGTTGAAAAGTGGAAAAATCGGGTAAAGCTAGATTTCAGTGTTGTCAAACGCTATTTTTTATTTGGCGCGCTGTTTGACCGCTCTGGTAGCCAAATATTTGGTAAATGTTTACTATTACTACTCGGGCCCAAAACGCGCTTAAACTACATAATTTTGGTATCAAACGAAAGAGAAAAATTGCATGAGCACGACCTCAGGTGCGCCTTGGCGATTTATTTCGTAGTTTTTGAGTAATTAACAAAAGAAAATTAATATTTTTATCGGGACTATAGCTATAAGTAGCGTTTTCCGGCTAAAAAAAGCTGTTCAATGTTGAGATGGTGTTGCCAAATGCCGAATTTTGTATACTCGAATACGCGGGCTTTTTGAATCTTTTGTTCGCACTATTCTCAACAAACGAAAATATTGTTGAGTTTACAATATTTATTGATTTTATAGAACAAATATAGTTTAGAATTAGAGAGCTGCTCGGCTTCACTCAATACATATAAAGAAATGAATGGACTCGAATTGAATTGAATTGAGTGAGTGCTTGCTAACACTGGAGTGAATGTGTGTGAGTGTGAATGTATATTGCTTCTCATAACTCACAGCATCCAACGAAAAAAGTTCGAATGAATGAAGTATAAAACCGAATGAAAAATTTGGCTAACACAATTCGAATTCGAATTCATTCGAGTTATAGCTTACAAATTTTGTACAGTCATTCCGTTTGTGTCGTTGAAAAGATTTTGACCCATTGGCTTGGTGGAATTTGCATCCAAATTTTTTCCTCTGCTTTATAAGACAAGTTGCAAAATATTCTGTATTTCAGCGAGCAGCGCAGCTTCGGAACGAACATTTTCCAACGCTAGAAATTTGATTTCAGAAAAGCGTTGTCTTATTTCTAGTAACTCAGAAAATATAAATAAAATTATATTCTTGCATTCCAATATAAAATAGAAATAAATGTAATAAAATATATGCAAAAAAAATAACAGTTTACTTTTCATTGGTTTTTGTCTCTTTCTCTCTTTCTTTTCTATTATACAAATAAATGAAATGAAAAACTACTTGGCAACTCGAATCCATTCGAAACCAACTCACTTTTTTTTACCTGTCACAATTCATTCAATTCTCTTTTGTGTTTTAGCTTTGTGTGTATGAGTCCTGTGCTAGAGCACTCACTCACTCATACTTTTTCGGCCTCGCACTCGAACTCACTCAACTCATTTTGAGCATTGTCAATTCGAATAAGGTTTTTTGACTACTCATGCAGCTCTCTATTTAGAATACAATATTCGGCTGCCAGAGCAGCCAAATATTCCTTGACTTTAGAGTTTAGATTAAAATATTTCGCTACCAGGGCGGTCAAACAGCGCGCCAAATAAAAAATAGCGTTTGACAACACTGAAATCTAGCTTTACCCGATTTTTTCACTTTTCAACACTGAAATCTCGAGTAGTAATAGTAAACATTCATTTTGGGCCTTTTTGAGGAATCCGGCAACAGGTTGCTCCGGTGAATTTCAGTTGATAAAACGTTCTCGACTTGTTTAGTAGACAAGTAATACATACTTAGTGTGACGTACGTCGGTTATACGACTACTTAAAGTAATTAAAAAATTATGGATTAATGTAGCGAGAAGTTTTAAGTGCAACCAGAGTGATATTAAGTATTTGTTTTGTTTGCTGTTCTCTTTGACGTGGCAACGGGCCATAAAGATTGATTAAACAAACTAAGAAAGACGAAGCCTAACTGACTAAATGACTGACTGACGGCGGCATAATAACAATTGAGATATTCGTTTATTTCTTGTAGCCTACACACGCAGATAGAACAGAATATTTTACATATACAACTAGAGAAAGTGTGCTGCCGTTTATGTGTGTGGTGTGGTGTGTGTGTGTGTGTATTTCTGTGTGTATAAATATAGGTACACCCATCTGTTGATTTTGCGACCTTGCAACGAAATAATTACACACAGAAAGTGACTATTTAAGCTCAAATGATAATTCTTAGACGGCTTTCAATTGATAATATATATAATTTAAACACCTATCCATTCATTAAGACATATGCTTGTGTGAGTGTGTGTGTGTGCGAGTGTATAGTCTACATACGAATATAGAGTATGGCTCATCATGTGAGTGGGAAAAATCATGTAGTTAGTCAGTTGTAAGATGAATCATCGAGCCCGAGAGTAGAATTTGTCCACTCCTCGATTTATCAGGAAATTGCCGACTCTATGTACCACGCTGCGTATACGCAACCAGTATACATACAGATACAAACGTATCTGCACTTTCACTTTCGTTGTGGAACACATATTTTATTTCGATCCACTCACCTCCTCCCCCAGCCAATCCATCCATTTAAATAGTTTTGGCGCCTACGTGTCTGAGTGAATACCTACCCCAAATAAAAACAAAGTCTTCTACAAAGTTTTTGCACTGTCGGCAAATACGTTTTACGAATACAAAAACGAAAGTCAACAAAACGGCAAAACCTAATAAAATAAATATTGTGCCCCAATCTCTGAAATAGTGCGAATATATAGAATTTCAATTGACACAAAAGAACCCAATAAAAAGCTAGGAAGAACTTAATGGAAATACATATGTAGATTGGATTCTTGGAATATGATTCATAATTTCGCCACAAATTTCAATTTGTAAAGAAAATTTCACTTTTTTTACAATTAAGGGCAACCACATCTTTAAATTTAGTTTTAAGGCGGAAGTGTGTTTAGTGGAGAAACCAATTTGTTAAGTTATTCCTCTGTAGAGTCCAATTAGTATTATTATTCTCTACATGTATGTATGTACATGCATACAACTTAGCACGGCAGCTGAGTAAATACAAAAAATTAAGAAAGATATTTGATAAAAAGAAAAAAAACCTTTTCAAAAAAAAAAAAACATATTTATCAAACAAAACTTTTTTGTGATACGAGCTAAAACTAAATACGGAAATGAAAAATCCTTTGCAAACATGTTAAAAAAAGAAGTAGTAGAAGAAATGTTTTTTTTTTCAAAGTTGAGTCAACGGATGTGAGAAATTTGTGCCTCATAAGTGATATATATATTACGTATACGTCATCAATATACATAAAGATAGATGCTCTTAACGAATCCTTAATCCTAATTCTTTTTTTATTTTGCAGTACTGAATCTCATTAACAGCAAACAAGGAATCTCTATTGCTCCTAAAAAATGTATCCATTCGTAAGTTGAAATTTAAATTATTCATATTATTATTTTAGTCTATATGCATCTACTTATAATAGGTATACAGTCCATTTTTGTTTTTGTGTAAACATATGTTGCTATTGTTTGGAATTTTAAAATATGCATAAAGTAAACAAAATTCAAAAGTTTTATTTTTGTTTTTGGCATGTTTCAATTATTATGTAGTAAGCATGCTTTCTAAAAATATTATTTAAAATGTGTGAAGAATTTTGATGTTAATCGAATCGAGCCTTTGTTTGTCTTTGACCTTGCCCTTTCTTTGTTTATTTTCATACATATATAGTCAACTGATATGAAATATACAAAATATTTTTCATGGCGAAACCAAATTGCTATATTGATTTCATTCGATTCGCTTGATGGCATCACAAAATAAACAAAAAAAATAATTCTTATTGCATTCGAAACTGAAACTTGTATATATTTCATTAAAACATTTGTTTGCCCCTCAAATATTTCAATTTCTATGACACATTTCTGTTGTTTGTTTTACGTCAAAATTAAAGTAAGGAAATATAAGAAAATTATTAAAAATGTGTCATCAATCAATTGCATTCCATTTCTGTAGATGAGCCAAAATTTGATTTGTCTAATTTGCATGCTCTGATTTTTATAGGGTTCTGGAATGCCATATTCATCGCACCCTCCTCCACCACCTTCCAATGAGCAGCGACCAAATGCACCCTTTGGAGCTGGTTGGTCAGCACCGATGCAGCAAAACGCCAATCCCACGCATACCTCCTCACCATACCCACCCATTGGACAGCCGCATAATCCACACTATCCCCAACAACATGGTGGTGGCGCTCCTTATCCATCACAATCGGCTCCGTATCCCTCGAACACTTCACCCTATCCACCAACATCTTCAGCCTATCCACCGACAAATTCACCCTATCCACCAACATCTTCACCTTATCCACCGACATCTTCACCCTATCCACCAACATCTTCACCCTATCCCTCTGCATCCAATGCTCAACAACAATACGGTGTGCCTGGTGCTCCTTATAACCATCATCAGCATGGTAACTCTTTTGTGCCACAAGCATCCAATAGTCCCTATCCCTCTGACCGTGGATTCACACCAGCCGTAACAGCCGGACATGACATAGGGAATGGGCAATGGCAGGGTCATGGGCATGGGCATGGGCATGCGCATGGGCATGGGCAAGGGCACATGCATCGGTCACTAACCGCTCGCAAAGAGGTTTGTCATCTCTCAATTAATGGCATTCACTTAAAAAGAGAACAAAAACACAAAAGAAAACAGCCTAGAACGCTTAGTTGTAGAGTTCTAAGAGTCAAGGCAAATGAAATCCTTTTCCTTTTGGCTTCAATTCATTCCATAAAATTGTTTTCCTTTCTAACTTCAAACAATGTCTATTAAAATATTTTCTCGCTCTTTGGCTTTTTACAGGGAACTCCCACTGTAACTCCAGCTCAAGGATTTGATCCTGTTCGAGATGCTCACGACTTGCGGAAGGCCATGAAGGGTTTTGGCACCGATGAGAATGCATTGATTAATATTATTTGTCGTCGCAGCAATGAGCAGCGTCAGGAAATTCAACGTCAGTATAAGACACACTTTGGCAAGGATCTAATCGAAGACATCAAGTCGGAGACAAGTGGCAATTTTGAGAAACTCCTGGTGGGTCTCCTACGTCCCATTGTGGACTTTTACTGCGCTGAACTAAATGATGCTATGGCTGGTCTGGGCACCGATGAGGAAGTTCTTATCGAAATACTGTGCACGCTCTCGAATATGGAAATTCACACTATCAAGAATCAGTACTTACGCTGTAAGTGGTATCTGAAAGAATTTTTATCCCAAGGCCAAGGAACTCATGACTCGTATGTATGTTTTTTTTGTTTTTCAAGTATACGGCGCACACTTGGAGTCGGAGCTGAAATCAGAAACTTCGGGCAATTTCAAGCGTCTGCTCACATCTCTGTGCACGGCTGCAAGGGATGAGAGTGGACGCATTGATCCGAATGCGGCAAGAAACGATGCCAGGGAACTTCTTAAGGCAGGCGAACTGCGCGTTGGCACAGATGAGAGCATGTTCAATATGATTCTATGCCAACGAAACTATCAGCAATTGCAATTGGTAAGAGCCAAGAGACCAAGATCGTCGTTATAATTAGACTAAACTCCTTGCTCTTTTAGATATTCCAAGAATATGAAAACATGACTGGTCACTCTCTGGAGAAGGCAGTTAAAAAGGAATTCTCTGGCGATATAATGGAGGGATTGATTGCCATCTACAAGTGTGTTACAAACAAAGCTGAATATTTTGCATCTCGTTTGCATAAATCGATGGCTGGCATTGGCACAAATGATACCCAATTGATACGTGTAATCATAACGCGATCTGAGGTAGAGTCGAAATAAAATCCATGTCAAGTTTTCTTAATCATTATATATATTTAAACCAAAATTTTAGATCGATATGCACGACATTAAGGCGGCCTTTGAACGTTTGTATGGCAAGTCATTGAAGAGTTGGATTAAGGTATCAATGAAATCATTCAATTCCTTATCAATTTCTTATATTCTTATGTTTGTTTTATCCTCTAGGGTGACACTTCAGGTCATTACAAACATGCTCTCTATGCCCTGGTTGGGGAACAGCGCTCATCTTAACTTTACTTATAAATTATGACAGACAAACTTTATAATATTCAAAATATGTGTTTTTATTGTCCTTATCTATTTTTGAATGGCTTACATATTGATGTTGCACCTACCTACAAAAAAAAAAAAAAAAAAACACATACACCCAAAAATGATGTAGACATGCCTACAAACTATTTAAGCTCATGACAAATGATACGTTGAAACAATCTAACAGAAAAACAACAAGAAAATTGTCAATTGAATTGTTAAAAAAAAACCAAATGGTTACGACAAGTACTACACGTATACCATAAAGACACACACTCGCACACCACCCAACATATACATACACACATATATATTTTATAATATATTGTTATTAAAAATAAAAGGGAAATCAATCCTATTGTCAGTTAAGTAACCGAAACAAAATCAAAATTACCTCCAAATGCATGTCTAAATATAATAATAATAATTAATAATTGTCAATCAGGTGAACTTATGAACTTGGTCCAAGGAGTTTGCTTTGCTTTGCTTTTGCTATATACATACATAAAAAATTTAATTAATATTCCTATGACCAAAAGTAAATGAAAATTCAACTTATGCCAATTGCATTTAAAATGGCTGAAAACAATACACCGAATTCTGATGCATCGAAGTCAATATATAGCATTTAATATACAAGTTTATATGAAAAACTTTCAACTACAAAAAAAAATAAAAACATTAAAAACTATTTAGGTCTCTTTTACATAACAAGTTACGTTTCGTAAACAAGGCCTCTAAGTTGAAACAATTAAATTTCCAATTACATATTACATATATGTGTGTATTTTAATAAATTTTAATTTAAAAACAAATATACTGCTGTCAGTTGCCTATTTTTGGGGGTTGCTGCAATTTTCTAAGAACTAGTAACAAGTAAAACATAAAGTTCTAATTATTATTTTTGGTCCTTAAGTAACATTTTTCATGTCAAAGAACACTTTTGTTTTTGTTTGTGAATCAAAGTCTAACATAAGTATAAAACGTTTGTTTTTGTTGAACGCTCCTAAAAGTAGACTTGGAAAAAAGCATTTAGAAATGGGAATCACTTTAACACACGCACCTCTATGTAGAGTGAATCATTACGCAAATAATTTCGACTTGTTATTACTTTATGGGGTATATGAAAATACTGATTACTTTGGATGAAGTCATCGCTCTTCTTGCGGACAAATATTGTCTTAACATAGTCCTGCGATTCCAGTGGATTTTCACTTTGATCCCGTATAATAATCTCCGCCTGCAGACGACATGGCCATGCCAATAGTGGATCATATTCGCCAGTAAGTACATTCAAACAGGCAATCAAATTGCGACCCTTCCAAGTGCCTTTGCCATTCAAATAGATGTCCAACTAAAGCAAATAGAATTTCAAAATAGAGCGCAATGTTTTAACTGTTTTCAAATTGATTGACCCGTATTGACATACCCGTAAAGCATAGCCGTAGGCTTTGTTCGAGAACATTGAACTATGTAATATGGTATCATATTGTTTGGCTTCATCCAATTTCTTGGAATAATCCTTGATGCGCCATATCAAGTGACCTCTCGTATTCTGGACACTCGAAATGCGCTGTTGCATGGCCAATTGATTCTCAATATCCGAAAGATTTTGCAATGTCTGATGCAGGGCTCTATCGAGATCCTGTATCGTTGTTTCAATCTTATCGCAACGTTCCTCTGTTTCGCATACAATATTTTTCACATTTTTCACTTCATAGTCCAAGGTGGCCTGTTTCGATGTGGCATATTCATTTGTGGTGCCCAATTTGGTTTTAATATCCTCATTGATTTGCTGCAGGAATTCCTCAATCTGAAAGAATTTATCTCTAAGCAAAGTAAGGAAAGAAAGTATGAAGATTGAGGAAGCCAAAATATTTATAAATTTTTTCTACTCACCGATTTAGTCTTTCATTTTCGAATATCAATTCCTCCAGTTTAAGAATATTATCGTTCAATTGATTTTGATGGAAACTTATGTCAATGGATAGCTGATTGATATGTTTCTGTATGTCATCCATTTTTAATTCGACTTGATCTTTCAACGACTATTAAAAAATAAAGCAGATTCAAGTAATTCTAAATCCACAGATTTATCTCTCTCACCTGAGTTATATTGCAGCAATATTGGAAATCGATTTGATTTTGTTCGGCCACAAATGCCCGCTGGGCACCTTCTTCCTCCAATTGACGACGCAGGCCACCCAAATGATCGTCCGTGTCACGGGTCCATTCCTCGACCACCTGATTCTGCTTTCGTATGTTGCCCACATCGGTGATTAGATGCAATCGTTGACGTATCTCCTCATTGAGCACCGACCTAATTGTATTGACATCCTGTTCCAGCACCTGTAATCGATGATCAGCATGCTGATCCAGACGATCCATACTGACGCTCATCCTTTGGGCGTGGTGTTGTTGCTTACTCCGTGGACACTCCTTCAAATGGGATCGCATGCGTATGCGGGGTATAAAGGCCTGGCAGCTATTCGGACACTCCTCCAACACCTGGCCGCAGTGTATTAGATGTTCCTACAAAAGCAACACCCAACTATCTAATCGGACTACACGAATGGAATGGAATGCAGTTTAGACACTCACCGTAAATGTCTGAGCATCGAACCATTCGTTGCAGAAAAGACACGATGATTTCTCATATTTAACAATCGTCGTTGATTTTGGTTGATTCTCACTTGGGTTCGTATTCGAATTCTGATCTGCTAATATTGCCTTATTCTTTGAATTGAGTGACATTATAGAAAGAAAACAAAGAGTATATCAAATTGATTCACTTTGACCAAAAAAAGAAACAAAACAAAAGTGCGCAACAAAATTTTGTTTGCCGTTACGTGAACCGCCTCTAAACATACTAAAGTTAGCCAAAAAAAAAAAAAAAAAAAAACAACAATAAAACAACAACAGAACAAAAAATATGATTAAGAATTTCCTTTTATAAACACACACACACACACACACACAACACATAACTCCCACTATATACACTACACTTGCCTGTGTCACACACACACACACACACACAAACGACTGATAGCAGATATTGATATATATATTTACGATGACAATGACCAATAATAGCTGAAATCCAAACACTAACCCAAAGTGCTCTCCTGCTTCTCTCCATAAACGTGACACTGACACGACAAAAATGTGACGTTTGAAAGACAATGAAAAGTAAAAGGACCTCTGCTCAAGAAGCTTCTTGATCAGCCAACATATTATTGCAAATGAAATGAGATACAGTTCAAAAGAATGCCTACAAAGAGACAACCAGCTACAGGTACACACACATATATATGTGTGTGAGTGTGTGTGTCAGTAAATACACTCAAAGAGATATCATTATCAATGGAAATAGCTTCATAATCAAAAGTTTACATATTGCCCCATAACGCACTGAAAAAGAGAGATAGAGAGGGACAGAGAGAGAGAAACGCAATGGCAAAAGATAAAGCCAAATTGGTCGGAACATATAGAGTCGAGGGTTGCCCTACATACAGAGTTCAAATTTAGAGTCTGCCAACAGTGGCAATAAAATTAAGAAATTGTTTTTTTTTTTTTTGTTAAATATCTCTTTGTCAAGGCTATCTCACTCACTCTTACAAGCGCTTTGAAACCCCCCTTTTGGCCAAATTCAACCAGCTCACTTAATTTGGCTTTTTGACTTTTCCTAGACCGATAGATATTGATGAGAAATACTTGAGTCCTTAATTTAAATGGGATATGCATTAAATTTCAATACCAAATGGGAAAACTTCATCTAAACTAAACCAAACTAAACTAGGCTATAAACCAAATTTGATGGCTTTAACTGTTACAGTCTTAGAGATCTACATGGATATTAGACTTACTTTATGATTCTTGATTTTTCTAATACAAATTTTTAAGACATGAGCCAAAGACCAAAATCATTCACATCACCAAGGAAAGTTGGGATGCAATCCTGATCCGTTTGATATGTTTATATTATATATATAAAGCAGAGAGCTAATCGAACTTTAACTTAATCCAATAAGACCCAAACTAGTTATTCCTACCAAAGAATATGCAATGTACATATACATATATGATATAGTCGCCCGATTTAGATAAATCTTGGCACAGTTGTTAATGAGTCATTCATGATGTTTACTTAATCAAAATGTAGCTTACATAAGAAAGGCATAAGGATAGATGTGGCTTGATAAGTTTCCTTCTCGATGATATATATTCAATTTATCCAAGGGTACAAAAAAAGACATGGAATCACGCTGAGCAAGGGGTATAGGGCATGGACCGGTCCAGGGGAAAGACTCTGAGGGGTTTGATAACCCGCCAAAATCTTGACATTTCGAATTTTTCGTCTTTAAGTCCAGATAAGTAAAACTTGAAAGTGTTAACAATTTTGATTTCACTTTCTAAGCCGACAACCTCCGAAAATATTATCTAGATCCGGCCATTATGTAGAGTATACAAATTTTGATATTATCAAAACTAAAATACGCCCCCCATTCAAAATTTCATTCAACTTCGGCTAGTGTAAAAACAAAAAAAACAAATCGTTCTATTTGGATTTTTTCAACAAAACAAGAGAGTTGTTTCCTTCTTCTTTTTTCTTTTCTTAAAAACGAAAAAAAAAAAAAATATACATTATATAACATATGTACAAAATAGGACAAATAAATAAATATGCAGTAGAAAAAAATGATTTATAAACTAATAACTTTTGTCTCTTTTTTTTTTACAAATAGGTAACATCGAATTTTTTTGATGTTGACGTTTTCGCTGTGCTCCGGGAAAGATGGTGAAGTGTTTTATCTTCAGGGCCCTGATTAGCATGCGAATTGTGAAATCAGGCACCAGACAAGCCACACTTGTTAACAGGATCCATAGCCAAACGGGAAGGGAGGCCAACAAGTTGTTGTAGGCCCAATATATATCCGTGTCGTAGTCCCTGTGATGGAAGGAGAAGAGGGGCAGGGGTTAATAACTGATTGAGATGGTGAAAGCAAGGGAAGTTAGTTTACTTACAAATTGATAACATTGTAGATAACCGTTGTGGCCATGAAGGCCAGAATTGAGCCGACAAGTGTGACAATATACCAATACGATAAATACATCGATTCGAGCCACAATTTAAGATTCACCACAATGACCACACACCAGATGAGCAGGGTACCGAAGCAGGAGAACGCCGCCGTTTGTCCACCATTCAATATGACATTGTTAAAGGAGAATACACAGAAGGCAAAGTAGAATATAATGACGGAATGATAAACAGCGAATAGAGTCCACATGAGGAAATATGGCCAATGTAATTGCTTGTTATCCGTATTCTTCTTATACAATTGTGGAGTTCTGTGGACGGGAAATTTGATACATTTTATTCGATGAATCAATTGATGGAGCTTGGCTGAAACTCACCGCATTAGTACTTCCTCCGTGTAGGGTTTCTCAGTCAGTGATATGAATAGAATTGGCAGCGATGTGTAGACCACATTGTAGAGGGTTAGGAAGAGTGAATCGTAGACAGATGATGAGGAGAAGAGTGTATGGAATTGAAACAGAAACATTATGCCCATGAACACAATGTTCTTGTAGAAGAAATAGAGCACCAGAAAGCAAAGTCTTATGCTGTGATAGTGTCCATGGACCAGCAGCAGCCTCTTGAGCATACAAAACTTGGCAAAGGCAAAATCAGCACAACGCGCCGCCTGCCTGCCCTCACGACCCATAATACCGATGCCCACATGGGCCTCCTGGATCATGGACACATCGTTGGCCCCATCCCCAATGGAGGCTGTGTTGTAATTCTCCTCCGATGACTTGATCAGAGCCACCACCTCGCTCTTTTGCAACGGACTGAGACGGCAGCACAGGACCGCGGTGCATTTGACGGCCACGTCCCGGAACTCATTGGGCGTTTCGCTGAGGGCTATGCCCAGACTCTTGCCATCGATGAGGAGAGCACATTCTTGGCCAATGCCAAAGATTATCTCACGCTCGAGGGTATTCAAATGGATGCGCATATCGTCATGGGTCTTGCAGTCGATTATAAAGTATTTCTTAGCATCGGGCGGTATGTGGCCGCATGATAGAGCAATATTCAAGGCTGTTTCCACCTTATCGCCAGTAAGTACCCAAATTTTAATGCCCGCCGCTTGGAGAGAGACCAGTGTATCGGCTACATCGTCCTGCAGGGCATCCTCCACAGCTGTGGCTCCCAGTAGATCAAGATCTTTAAAGAGACGAAAGTGATTAATACTCGAACTCGAACTTGCCCACATTGGTTTAGAGTGAGACAAAAGAACGTTTACTGCTTACTGCTTTCGATTTTCGAATAACATTCCTCGCTCAATTGCTTTCGATTTTCGAGTGAACTATTTGCCTGGGCCAATTCATTCACAAATCCTTGGTATTCTGTTTCCGAAATATGCCGCCTGGCTATGGCCAATGTACGCAAACCGAGACGGGCAAAGTCACCGATATGATTGTCTGTTTTGGCCACCATTGTTTCCGAACTATTTGCACACAGGGGAAAGACATAGCTCTCGGCGCCCTTGGTGTAGATCCACTTCTTGCCGTCCTCGTCACGTACAATAACACTCATACGCTTGCGATCCGATGTGAATTCAAGGACATGCAGACGATAGAAACTCTCCTCCTTGGGCTTGCCAATGGTGAAGGGTCGCTTGTAGTCCAAATGCGGCGGTACAATGCGAACGCGTAGAATTTCATCATCGTCGCCGGTGTAGACCAAGCCCAAGTTGGCGCAGGCCTCCACGAGGGCCTTCTCATCGGGACTAGATGCCTGATAGTCCAATGAACTGTGCAAAACAAAAATATCGAACTTTAATAAGCTTCCCTTGCTAGGTAGGTACTTGAGGGTAGTTTTCTCACTACCCAGAGCACACTTTAGGGGGCATATTTCTATATTCTTTCACTTACAATATAACTTCTTGTATCTCGTTCTTACGACGCTGCGATTCGGCACGTATCAACATGGTTGGCTGACGTGTAAAAGTTGGTGCCGCATACGACTCTCTGGATATCGTACTGGAACTACGGAAAATACTGCCGACATTCGGCTGTGGACTGGTGGCTGAGGATATCGGATTTGTTAGATATGCATTCGGTGCCCCATACGAATGAGCTCGCCTATGGCCCATGGCATTAACGGTTGACTCGCCAAACTGGGGCAAATCTCGCTCTGAAGTCGAACGTTGAAACTGAAGGGAAATTGGACGCACATTTGGTGAGTTTGGACCAGTGCCACCTTGACCCGATGTGCCATTGCCATTCGATTGCTCCAACTGATTGCTAGAGGCCGAAACTGAAGCAATCTGCACCCGATTGCCAGCTGCTCTGGCAAAATTGGGACTTCGCTTGACAACCAATGGACGTTTGCGTCGCTCAACCGTATAGCCATCATCCGATACCAGAAGCGGATTGACATCGGATGAATTGGCTGTTGCATTCGTTCCATTTGGATGCGATGTTAACGATGATTCAATGGTTTGACTGACATTCAGTTCGCTCTGTTGACTAGAATTGTGACTTTCCTCGGTAATATCGCATATCGAATACATTTCTGGTGGCCCTGTCTTGGTGGCTAGCACAGTTGATTCCTTCTTATTACTATTACTATTGCTTATGGCCTCAGCATCGGCTTGCTCCAGCGAACCAGATGCCACTTGAACGGTATGGCATATGGCCAGGGCCTGAAAGAAGACACGTTGATCGAGCTAAACATGGAGAATGAGCAACAGAGAGAGAGAGAGAAATTATTAAAAACTTGAGCTAAAAATCAATGAGGATTGATGCATTCTCACATTGAACTTGTTAATATCGATCAAGGCCTTGGATTCCTGATCCTCGAGGCGAGTCTGCTTATAGGTATATTTGTGACCAGCTATCGAACACTGTTGAAAGTTCATCTCGTTCTTGGTTAGGGTGCCCGTTTTATCGGAGAAGAGTATATTTATTTGACCCAATTCCTCATTCAAATTGGATGTATTCACAACGCACGGCTGATCACTTTCCTTCTCATAGAGCTCCAAATCCCATTCCATGAAAAATCCACCAATGACACGCTGCAGCTCAATAGTCACATAAAGTGAGATCGGTATCAAGTAGTTGAAAAGTATCAGGAATGATAAGTAATCCTGTAGGAATTGCTTAACACTATAGCTATCCGTAGCATCCCCCCAGATAGGTAAGCTTTGGTATCACAAATAGTTCCTCATAACTGCAACAACAACAACAAAACAAACAAAATTCAATCAAGCATAAAAGATCAATCAGTTTGAACTTACCGTTTCAGGAAATACAATAATGTCACTATAGCTATGAGGGCGATGAGAATGAATATCAGAAATCGATTGATATATGTCTCACTGGAAGAGGTTTTAATGCGGGTGAGTCGACTATTTAGCTGCAATTTGGTTGTCATTCCCGTGTAGACGGCACAACCGATCACACACTCAGTGTTCTTTACTCTCGAACCGCGCAACAGCACATTCTCGGCCGACAGGGGCAACACTCTACCCTCAGCACCCTGCAATTCGATTTTGCCATTGAAACTATACAGATCCGTACGTGGGGTCTCACACTCAATGATGCCCAGCTTATTCATGTCCTTTAGATCGACCATCGGCAAATCTCGGGGCACCATTAAGGTCTTCAAATTCGATTCGCCATCCAAATTGGCAGTTGTAATGAAGCATTTGCCATGCGGATCTGTGGAACGCATTAAAACCAAATCGCAGGGTACATCGCAATCCCGTTCGACCACCACCAAATCACCGGGTGCCACATTCTGTGATTTGATTATGCACTCTTTGCCATCCTTTATGATGGTAACTGAAATACAGAAATAACCCCAATTAACAACCGTTTAATGTCTGGCCAAAAGTGTAGAGTCACCTGGCGAGCAATTCACGACATTGTCAGTTCTATAGCGTAGAATGTCTTCATAGCCCTGCTTTGCGGCTGTCACAGCGATCACAAACACCAATGGCAATAATGAGGTCATCGGCGACACAGGACTGTCTGCAATTATGATTATAGAAACGTTTATGATCAAATCTAAAATGAAGCAGGATCTAGATATGTGAAATGGGTTTTTTTTTTTTCTGGAGCTCACTTATAAATCTATGTCAGAGAGTCACTTAAAGATTAGAATTGAGGATATTTTTCAGACTTTATATTCATTAAGTTTGATCTATAAACATTTTAGTTAGGATCACAAACAACTAAAAGTCTTGCCACACTCAAGATTATCCAAGATTAATGTCACTTTCACAAATTATAGTTCTTTATTAGAAGAAGCTCTTTGTTATGACCTTTTGCTATCTCTAAGTATCTTTAACATTAGCTTTCCAAAGAAAGGTGAATCTAGATGGGAGTGATTATTGCTATAATCTGAAAACACTAAAGATAACTTTAATTTTTAAAAAACTCTCTGATTATTATTGAACTACAATTACTACATATATTACCAATTAGAAGCGATATTATTGTCATCACAAGGAAATAGAAATTGGCTATACGACGAAATTGTTCCAATAGATTTTGCGGTAGAAATGTAATAAGCGTATATTTTGTTGATTTGATCCGATTTTGATTTGTTGGTGGCTTTTTCTTTTTAACCACTTCAGGGCCACCGATTTGTATTTGGAGCCAATCATTTATTGTACTAACTCTGGAGCCCTAAAATTGTAAGTGAAACGAAAAGAAAAACATCAAAATATGTCAATCAAAGTATCAGCATATTTATATTAAAATAATTATCAAAACTAATATGAAAATGGAAATATGTTTGTTGCTTTTTTATGTAGAAAAGTATTCAATGATGTGAGATAAGTCGTGGACATATGTACATACATACATAAAGCAAGGCCCAACAATCTTTCCAAACATCAATGTGTTTGGCTAAAGGTTAATGGGGTTAATAAATATTAAAATATATGTATATGTGTATGTGTATATGTATGTATGTACGCATAGTGCACGGTCTATGTCTCGTTTTAGAAAGTAACATGTGCGAGGCAAATTGTCGTTACTTGGATCTTAGATATCTGATATATATGCAGTTGAATGTGAACTAAACGAATGGATTTTAAAGACACGGCTAACTCGCATGCTATTTGTGATTAGGATTAGGTTAGGAGAACAGGCAAATTAAGGAAAACATAATTTCTCCATGTATTCATAGACTAAATCTAGGGGACTGTGATATGGGACTGTGAAATTTTCTCATTTTTCGTATATCTAATTACTTAAAAATTGTCTACAGGAAATTTTTGCTTTTTATATCTATAGAAAATTTCTATACTTCTTTATAAATGCCAAAAAGAAAATTCTTGAACTTCAATTTCCCCCAATTATTTGTAAAAGGTAAGAAACCGATCTGAGATAAATGAATGGCGTCTAAAAACCACAACAAATAGTCCAAAACTTTTAAACTAGGCAACGAAAGATGTCATTATGTAATGTGGTCAAAGTGTGCCCCTTAAAATATGCAACTATATTAAAAAATGTACTTTTAGAATTTTCCAAAATTATCAGAACAAATTTCTACCTCTTAAACTGGTAAAATTTCTTAATTTACTTATAAATATTTTTCAAAATTATCAAAAAAAAATTAGAAAAGGGTTAAGATATACAATAGTGGTCACAAATTTAAGACAATTTCATTTGTCATAAGTAAGGGAGCAAATCAAAAGGCAAAGTTCGGATACTAAAAGCGTCATAATTTCGTGACCACCACTGTAGTTATTTGTCAAGTGTGCGTAAATTTTTAAAAGAGAAACAAAAACAAATTGAGAGCACATTTAGACCTTGACCTTGCTGCTTTCTTTTCCGCTTTCATATATTCCTTTTAGGAATCGCTAAATTAAGTTTTTTTCTAAATAATAATCTCTATATTTGTTTGATTTTCATTGTAGGAATGTTTGACTGTTGTTTATGAAAACGTTTTGTTAGCAAGTGATCATAATTGGGTTAAACACACTCTCTTTCACACACACACACACACACAGAGACATAGACACACACACACACCTTACGTCGTTGCCATAGAAATGTATCCTTTAGATAGAATTGTGGCTCCTGTTCTGACCAAATCGATGTGTTTGTGGGATATGAACCTATATGATCGATGCGTCGAAATCCGCTTAGATAGTCATGACCAAAGAAATTCATGATCTAATACCAATTGGCTGATATTGAACTAAAGATGGATTTATTGTCATCACAATGTCATTGATATCTTTGGTATTAAACATTTCGCATTGATTTTTAGGTTTTTGGTTTATTGTTGTTGCTCTAGTTGTTATTGTTGTTAATACGTCAAAAAGTTGTTTTTTTTTTTTCTTTATTCTTGGTTTCTTTTTTCTCAACACATTTCAAATGTATAACCTTAAAATGATGTTAAGTGGGTAATTTTAACACTTCAATTGAAAGGTTCTATGATGCACAAATATATTCTAAATACATTTGTAAGTGTGTGTGTACACACACACACACACACACACACACACCATATATGTTTATCTATATCGTTTATATGTACTATATGTATGTATGTATGTATGTGGCCAATGCGTGGTACATATTTGCTTATCACATTTACATCGTTTTTAAGCAAATTGTTGCTGCCATTCCATAACGATTTACGTTGATTTTAACCCATTCAATTTATCGTTCACGTAATGAAAACTCCCAAGCGAATTGTCAACTCATTCTTTGTTGGATTTATCACTGGATCTATCTAGATCCATACACTTGATATTCTTAAGGACACAAGTCCTTATTCATTGGCCACATTCATCACTAAGTTTCGAATAAACAGATATTTGTATATACATATAACACATTTGGTCAGTTGTATGGATAAAGTAACACACTATTGCGATATGACGCGTGATTTTATGTCCGCGCTACTTTGGAGCCGTTCTCGTACTGAGAATTCAATACCCTCGAGACTCGGTCTCAGATCTCAGACCCAGAGTAAGAGTCAGAGTCCCCCCAGATTCAGCAGCTTCAGCGGCTTCAGCTTGCGGAACCAATAAAACGATTCAAAAAGCTCGAAAACTCATTGGGGCGCCAATTCAAGTGTTTTTTTTTGTTCTTCTGAAATAGTTATAAGTTCAAAGTGTATATTTAATTTACGGGTTTCGTTGAATCTATGACGCTCCATTGAAATCGAACCGATGGGAATATGCAAATCAATGGGAATTGCCAGACAAATGAATAAATTAATTTTAGAGGTTTTTATGTTGTTTTTTTTTCGTCTTGATCAGCTGGCATGATGATCATAATGATGATGTATGTAGATGATGATGATGTATGAAGACGTTCTGTGAGAATTTTGTATGCAAGTCATACCAACAGATGGAAGAGAGAGATAGAAACGATCACCAGTTGGTTAAGTTTCTCAAAGTTCTCATTTCAAGTTTGGCAATACAAATCAACATCAGATTCAGTTATATACATATATATATGGTGATATATATTAGAAGTTTGTTCTAGTTTTTAAATGAAAATTAAGTTATTAACTTAATCGCTGAAAGGTTGATGCAACGTTCATTCATTATCAAAAATGTAATCCAAAAATTTTTCCAAAAATTTCTAAAAACTTCCAACTTTGCGAATCTCTTACTTTGCCAAAATCAAACGGAATTTCAAAAATGATATCTTATTTTAATGCTTTTAAATTCAATTTTGAATTACAAATACATTGCTCTGTGTTTATCGAGTTCATCTTTTTTTAAGAGACAAAAAAGCCAATGAACAGCAAAATTTTCCAATAAACATTAATTTCCCGAAGCTCTAATTAGGTCAATTTTTGGAGTATTTCAAAAAACTATGTCTCTATTTTGAAGTTAGAAAAATGTCTTTCTATCTGCATTAAAATCTCGAGAAATATTTTTTTTTTCAATTTTCGCAAAAAATTGTGATGTGATATACATCATGATTTTTTCAAAATTCATGTCGAAATTTTTTTTCTCAAATATTTGATTGTTTGATGTCATTTTAAAATATGCTAAATTTCCATTAAAATGATATACAACCATTCGAAATCCTTGAGGAATTGACCCAAATACAGTCAGAGGAAAATAGGCAAAATCACCAAAGATTATGTTAAAAAAGTATCTCAAATATTATCAAAAAACCCAAAACTTTGCATATATATTTTATTGATCAGCAACAAAAGCATAATCGATATGACTAACTGTCTGTCTGTATAAACATCTAGATTTCTAAAGACTTAAAGATATAGAGCAACCAAATTTGATGTGTAAGCTCGTGTGATATTTACCCAAATCAAGTTTAGTTACTTTTGATAATTTCTTTTTATATTTCAAAGAATATCTGCCTGTTTTATAATGATATTATATGATTATTATTCTGAATGCTTCTGAATTTTTCCCAGCACACTGTACGTATACGTTATTTATAAGTTAAAATGTTAGAGGCGCGATTTTTTATATTTTTTTTTATAGCAAATCCATTACTGATTAGATTTACAATTTTATGGCTAACTGAATACTTTCGTCCTAAAGGAGATGATATATTTTTCATTATATACACACAATATGTACAGGAAGCACAACACAAATACACAAATACATACAAATGTATAGAATGCTAAGAGATAGCTGAATTTCGACACTTTTTGACGTCACAGATTGTATAACATTTACTTCTTATAGGTCATTACTCATAGTTCAGATAATTACATACATATGTATGTACATACATATATGTGTATAGAAGATTACCATCAACTCACCCTTTTATGTAAAATATTTTCAAATATCTTAGCCATGGCTATGATATTGTCTTAATCCAGATAAATGTGTGTGTTTTAAATTCGTGTTGGTTTTATGTCAAGGAAACTATGGAACTATGGATCTCTGCCTGACTGAGTCGTATCAATGGCATAACTACTACTGACGATCGATTTGTGTATCTCTGCAAAGCTTCGTTTACCTCGAATTGGTCGTAGTGTGCTTATCTGAAATACCTTTTTTTTTTTTTTTTTTCTATAGGCACGCCGGTCACCGTTAATATTACCAGGCAATCTCTTAACGTTTTGTCAAGTATTGAGTACCTATAGATGAGAGCCAAACCAGAAAAAGAGACCCAGAATTGTCAGGTCTTTGTCGATTGATGAAGTGTTTAGGTTATTTTGGGAGAGCCCATTTCAATCATTCCGACAAAAAGTCACAAAATAAACTAATACGCAATGTAAGTATATCTTTATAGGTTACAAGCTGCTTATCTGCCTTCGCATGGCTTAACTGACTCAATTTTATATAAGGTTTCTAACAATAGCACATTGTTGGTGTCGGTGTCGGTGTCGGTGTCGTTGCCGATTGCAGGCTAGACAAACGCAAAAATAATAACAAAAAGCCTTCAAAATTGAAATATTTCAGAGTTATTATTCTTCTCTTTTTCCCCGTCGAATGTTTTAAACACTGATACTCCAATAGCTGGACTAACATCTCGACCATCAAGTGCAGGCGTCCACCATAGTCTCTCTCTCTCTCTCTCTCTCTTTCGAAAGAGATTGGGCTTCTTCTCTTGATGAACGACCAACCCATATTACCTATACATATAACGCCCCGAAAAACACTGATAAGATTATAATGATATCTGAGCGCCCTAACTGACTCTCAGTTGACTAATACTTACTCGCACCACAACTGCAACAACAAAATGTTTATCAAAAAATCCCCCTTAAAAAACCCAAAAAAAATGAGCCAAAAATCTATTAGAGCAAAAGTGGCATAGAAGATTTCTATTTCCGATATGGAAAAAGGGGTCGAAAAACAACACCTGAAGAACGCCTGGAGTTTTCTCACCAGGAGTTCCTTCGCACCCACACATCCATGTATTCCCAAGTATCATCGTGACAAAAACAAAAGAAAACATTCTTATAATTTTTCAGTAAAGTCATTGCCATAAAATGGTACAGCAGATACAAACTGAGATACGGCAACTGTGTATAATTGTATTTTTATCATCATCTATTAAACGATCAAATGCGATAATAATAATTTGTACACAATGGATTTCACAATTCTGTTAAACAATAGAATCAGCAAAATATTGTATCAAAATGGAACCGGGGAATAAATATTTCAAGAAATATCGAAAATCGTGAATTTCGCACGTGTTAAACTTGTTTTTTTTTCCTTCTTGGTCTTAGAATACCCACAATGAAATAGTTGACGAAAACAAAAGAAAACGATCCGAATTGTGCATACGCTGCGTATATGTGATATGTGAGGTGTTTACCATAGAAAGCGAAAAGAATTGGAAATGGTATTCAAAACAAAAGAGAAAAAGAACGAATAGTGCATACGCTGCGTATACGTGATATTTGAGGTGTTAACTATAGAAAGCGAAAAGAATTGGAATCTAAAACAAACTGATTTCGATTAACTATTTCCTATATTATATCTTTTTCCGAAAGCGCCAGAAAAGAGTATCACGTGATCGAGGAAAACAAATAAAGTTATTTTTCATTTCCTTTTCTTGATTTACAAAAACTTCACTTGATGATAAAAAAACTATTTAATTTTTTATTCCCCATTCAACTAACTGATTAGGACTTTTAAGTACTTTTTTTGTTTTTTGGGCCGTCTCATGGCCACTACAAGAGAAGTTAATGGGTTTTCAATGAGAAAAATCTAAGTAATTAGCCGAGGATTAAATACCCTTTCCGATATATGTTTTTTCGCCTATTTCAAACTCCAATATTTTCTATGGTAACTATATATAATATTGATCGAAATGAAAACGGATAAGAACTTACGTTTTGCAAGATAAATTGAAATTGAAGTGTGAAGTCGACAATCGGTTTCTCATGCTCATGAAGAATATATATATACGTACATTTATGTACCGTTACGCTACAAACACATGATCAAATTTGTAGTACTTTCCCTTTGTAAGGGTATCAAAACAGCTTTGACTATGATTCACCTTCGATTTATAAATCTTTGCACTTAGTAACGAAAAAACCAATCTATAAGATTAAAATTTTTGAAAAACTAATAAGATATTGGAAATATTTGTCAATAATTTCTTATTGATGATTGTGGGAGATTTGTAGTTCATTTGACAAATCAAAATCACCTATGATTCATATGTCTAAGTTGAAGGATAACGAATCCAATAACTAGTTCAAACTTATATTAAAGCTTTTACTTTCACAGAGAATCGCTGATTATCCAGATTGGTTAAGAAATCCAGGTAGAATTTCTATCAAATATATATTTTTTGATTCACTCAAAGGTTTAAGTTCATTTTTTTTAAGCTTCAAACTTTATTGAGTTCCTCAAAAGATCAAAATAAGGAAAATTTCACGTTGTTTCTATTATTGTTACCAGCACTGTATATGCTTATGTTCAAAATTAACTAATATATTGCAGTTCAACTGTGCTTGGATCCATATATACATATGTACGTAGATGATCGTAGATGATATCCAATTGCATTGTCTATTTTTTTTTGCTTTTTTCAAATAAACATACCATTTTGGGGTTTGAATTTGACTTTTAAACCGTAGGCGTGGTCTTAGTTGTGGGCGTGGGTGTGTTTCCACCAATTCCAGTTTCGTTTTTGCACTTCGTCCGCACACTCAAGATCCTTACTGAACCAAGAAACGAACAAATATCACAAACACCGTTTCAAAAAGAACGAAATGATCAATGAGAAGAAAAAAAAAACACAAGAATATATAAATCTATATAGTATATTTTATACATTTATATACATATATAATAAATATTATGGAAAGAGAAGCCTTCCATACGCAAACTGATCTATCGGCAAACTGTCGAAGAATTGTTGATAGCGATAGTACTCACAATAATGATAAATACATAAGTCTGTGCGTGTGTGTGTGTGTGTGTGTGTGTGTGAGAAGGAGGTAATCACCTATATATATGTACATGTACAATGTATACCTGTTTACAGGTAAGTATTACTAAATGTGTGCAAATAAGTATACACTATATTTGTTGCATTAATATGCTTCGTTTTATTTTTGTAATGTTCCCGATACACTGACGGTTCCTAAGAGAATATGGTGTGACCATTAGATTGCTCTGGCTAAGACATACTCTCACCACTCTTACTCTTACGACCGTACGACTCCGTGCTCTCTAGAATATCCGTAAAAACAAAACACAAACATTTTCCGACTCAAATTCAAACAGTTCTCGTTCTCTCTCTCTCTTAACCTGTGACAAAACTTTGGCACGATTTGCCATTAGCCAGAGAGATAAAGACGATAACAATATAGTATCTTATCTTCTCTCCATTCAATGCGTTACAAACATACATACAAATACATATTTACATACCTACATACATATGTACATACATGAGGGACCTATGTTAGTAGTATAGAAACTTTGGGTACGTCCGTGTACTTGACTCATTCCTGTGCACGAAAGCCAACCATCAAGTATGCTCGTCTTGGGAAGCTAACAAAACCCAGACGACACGGTTATCTACATATGTACATATACAACAAATTATTAATAATATTTCAAGCCCCTTACACAGTTTACCCTATTGGAGAAATAAAAGCAATGTCCTCTTCTGGTTTTCCAAATTACCAAAAGAAATACCTGATATAGATATATGTGAGAGAACACCTGAACTGAGTACATGAATGCCATTTGATTGATTAATGTGACAATTACAATTGTGCAATTCGGATTGTGTGAAAATTTGTGGAAATTTCCATTATGGGTTTTGAGTTTACTTGCTTTTATTTATTATTTATTTCTAGTTCTGGTTCAAAGTGATTCTCTTCTCTAGAGTTTTAATAAACTGGATAAACTTTTTTGAAGTTTGCTCTATTATAAATTCCATTCCCTTTTGTTGAACCTAAAAAAAGGATACCCCCGGAAAAGACCGTTTGTTAAATGGTTCCCCAGATTCATTGTGAACATTTTCAAAAGATGCAATTATCCTTTTTCCCTTGTGAAGGACTTCCGCAATAATATTTCCACTTATTCTCATTCCAAGTCTATAGTCTACAGTCCAGTAATCCAGTTTCAAAGTCATAATACGACTCTTTTCTTTTCGTGAACACAGAGGGTTTTTTTTTAAGTGTATTATATTTAGTTATCTTACACCAATAACCAAATTGACATGTTTTCCTAGACACTATTTACCTCGCTGTCTGTACAATTAAGACACCCAGCTTAAAATCAAAGTCCGTTAATTATTATTATTTAATTATTATGCAGTGTTATTTAGTTTAGCCTCACCTGTAGCTCTTCCAGCTAGATAGCCATGGGGTCCCGAAAATGAACGATCACCAGGAGGAGTGGTGGATGGTGTGTCATCCATCCAAATGGTTGAAACATATCTCTGAAGTTTTCCGCCTCCGTCCGGTGTGAGTCAGCGCAATAAACAAATGGACTGTCGTCATTAGGCACTGATTATTTGTATTAGTTACCCGTTAGCTAAATATAAATTATCCAACAAGATAGCGAAACAAAAATGTAGTTAAAAACAGATAGAATGGTAAAAATATCTTTCCTAACGTACAGGGTATCAAGTGACATTGTTTTTGGATTTGCGTATTGAACAAACGTCATTCAGGTATTTGAGTGGTGTTTAATTATTGATTTACCTGTATCTAATCTTAAGAAATTTCTTTGTTTGTGCAAAACTTTGTCTAAATAGCCCATTAAGAAACCTATTCAAGAGATAATCTTGATCGGGACAGCTTCAGAATTGGTTTAATGATTTGAGACCCACGCGCCATGGATGTTTTTTTTTTAAGGCTGTAGATCGGTGTCAGTATTGATAAGGGAAGGCAAGCCCTAACTGCATCTTCGGCAATGGAACTGGTAAACTGAATTCAGAGATCAAATATTAAGTGTTTCGTTTGGTCGATTTAAAGTAAATAATCTCGAGAAGAAGATTTTAAGAATTTAGTTGTGAGTGAGTGACATTTTCTTGGAGGTGGGAAATTAAGGAATTTTCCTACCTGCCAAACCAGTTACAGTTTTCGCTTCTTAAATGAGAATTCTTCGTTCTTTGGTCATTGAAATAATAATTACCATTTTATTTGTTATGTTTCCAAGTCCAGATCCTAATCATTTCTTTCTTATTATAAACTATGGGAATGCTGATCGCCAAATGTTAAGCTTATCAGTGTATTAAGCTGATTACATTTATCAAATCGAAATAGCCATTAAGATTGTAATTTTTGAAAATGATCAAACGAGGGTTGTCCATAAAGTATATCCTCGAGTTGAGAACAATTTTTAGTCTTCTTTGAAATATCTTCTTTGAAATATCTTCTATATATTTTTTAATAATTTATGTTTACTATGTGTATATATGTATATGGAAAACATATGTGTCTTGTGCTCGAAGGGGTATCCCCTTCTCCCGAGACAGTAGCAACAACAAAAGTAATAAAACACATGTTCGTACATCATTGGATCCTTATCAGAACCATAGCCACCGAACCGGTAGCTATAAATATTGGTAGCATATTTAGTTTCGTTTTCGATCGACCAAGAACAAAACAAGAATGTCTGCCGAAATTCAGTCTTACTTTTGCACGGAAAGATAGCACTTGTGTGTGTGGGTTGGGTTGAGCGCCATCAAGACAATTCATCAAAGTGATTTAATTAGCGTGTCCGACCAAAAAATGTGGAAAACTTTTTATCGTAACTAAAACAAAAAAAACTGTTAGATAAATCGATATAGCAATCATTAACGGGGAAATTCATAATGAAATCATCGAAGAAGAGCAAACAAAATGATCCGCTGATTATAACAATTGGCGGATCGGATGGCCAACGAATGAAGTCACATCTCAATCGGGTTACCACAACCAAATACACTTGGCTAACATTTATACCCATTAACTTTTATGAGCAATTTCGACGAGCTGTCTATTTTTACTTCCTACTAATCACCATTGTCTCATTCTTTGTTAGTGAGTTCGAAATGACTTTTGGAATCCTTTTTTTTTGGAGTTTTAAGTCTAAATTGAATGTTTTACCTTCTCAAAATCGAATTAGATGATACGATATCACCGCTAACATCATTGCTGCCATTACTCTTTGTGATGATTGTGACGGCCTTGAAGGAAGGTCTGGAGGATTACGCACGATCGAAGAGTGATAAAATTGTCAACACAACAAAAGGTTAGATAAGAAATCATAGGTACATCATATATTAGTTACATACTCAAAACCTTCGTCACTCCGATCATTAAACGATTCTGTACCTCATTTCAATTTTTTGATCCTTTCTGGCAGTGACTGTCATCCGTAGCGGCAAGGAGCAATGCATCAACTCGGAGTTTATTGTACCCGGTGATCTTGTGGTGGTCACCAGTGCCGGTGATGTTCCATGCGATTTGGTTCTATTGCAGTCATCGGGACCGGATAACAAATGTTTCATTACCACCGCCAATTTGGATGGTGAAACGAATCTAAAAACTGTCTTTGGACCGCCAAGCAATGCGCTAGCGAAGGAGGGTATGGGTCGCATTGTATGTGAAAGGCCAACCCCGGATCTCTATAGCTTTAATGGACGTCTGGAATTGACAAGTGAGAGTAGTGCCCTGCCCTTGACCATCGAGAATGTCCTATTGCGTGGCGTTCGCATCAAGGGCAATGATCGGGTTGTCGGCTGTGCCATCTATACGGGAATGTCCACTAAGCTGCAGTTAAATAGCCGTTATACCGGAAACAAGTCAGCCTCCAGTGAAAAGTATATTAATAAATTTATTATAGCCCTCATAGTTGGCATGGTGGTGGTAGTGCTGATACTCTATCTTATAGAACGGTGAGTGCCCTCTCTCTTCGACCTCGCCCATTCATAAAGACCAGTCATAATAATTCCTATTCTTATCTTGCGACCAAAAATATAGCCAAAGGGACGCTAATGTTTTGCCAACCATTCCATATTTCGGTGCTCAGCCCAATTATAATGCTGTATTGCAGATTTTTGAAGATTTTCTAGCATTTTTGATCTTATTCAACTACATGGTTCCCATATCCATGTACATGAATATTGAATTGTATCGTGTATTTGGAGCATATTTCATGCAATCTGATTTGTGTCTATATGATGAGGAGACCGATCAACCATGCATGGTAAATGCCTCCAATTTGAATGAGGATCTGGGTCAGATAAACATCCTATTTTCGGATAAGACGGGAACACTAACCAAAAATGAGATGAACTTTCTCAAGTGTTATGTAGGTGGACGTAGCTATCAATTGCAAGCGACTCATCTATTTTGTCCCGCCACAAATGAGCAATACGATCTGGAATTGTTGGGTGTAAGCAGAAAGAGATGTCCTTGACCCTTGAAACACATTTATGCAATTTGTAATTGTTCTCATTCCTTTGACAGGCCAATGCAATCGACTTTTTCGAGGCTCTCACGCTTTGCCATTCGGTTGAGGTGCTCGAAAGCACTGGAAATGGCGAAAAATCATCAAACGAAATGCAAACGGAACGTACCAGTTTGTTGGCAAAGGACATTGTTGAACGTTATCAGGCCTCCAGTCCCGATGAAAAGGCCCTTCTGGAGGGTTGTGCAAATCTGGGCCTGATATTCGATGGCTGCATTAATAATACAATTCATTTGCGTCGCATTTTGGCTGCCCAGGAGGACAATGTACAGGAGCTTCAGTTCGAAAGACTTCATGTTCTCGAATTTAGCTCCGAGAGGAAGAGAATGAGTATTATTGTGCGCGATGGAAATGGCCAAATTTGGCTATATAGCAAAGGGGCTGAAAGCATTATATTTCCACGCTGTAATAAGAGTTCACTGCTGGAGCAGACCGATGCTGAGATAACCGAATACGCCAAGGAAGGTTTACGTACTTTGGCCGTGGCTAGGCGAACTCTCACGGAGAATGAGTTCTCAACGTTTATGAAGCAATTCAAAGATGCTAGCATACAGTTGAATAATCGTAATGAATTGATAGCCAAATGTTATGAAACTGTTGAGATAGGTAAGCAAGAATTCTCACTTATTAGCACTTGCTTTATTATCTTCCCATGTATACAGGGCTAGATCTGTTGGGTGCCACTGCCTTGGAGGATGCTTTGCAGGATAATGTCGATGAGACTTTGGTGGCCCTACAGACGGCTGGTCTTAAAAATCTGGGTCCTCACCGGTGATAAAGTGGAAACCGCATTCAATATTGGCTTGGCCTGTAAGCATATACCACCAGGAGCGGAGATTCACTTTATTATAAATGTAACCGAACCGGTGGAACTGCTCGGACGACTTCAGGAGATTGAAAAGTCCATGGAAACAATGTCGACGGGAAAACCTTATGCCCTGGTTATTGATGGTATCACAGTGGCTGCCCTTCTAACACACACACCCAATGAGTTTTCCCAGCTGGCTCTTAAATGCAGGGCGGTGCTTTGTTGTCGTTTGAGTCCATTGCAGAAGAGTGAAATTGTCACGTTGATAAAGAGGCAAAAGAAACACATTACAGCCGCCATTGGCGATGGAGCCAACGATGTGTCCATGATCCAGGAGGCACACATTGGCATTGGCATCGTTGGTCGTGAGGGTAGACAGGCGGCTCGTTGTGCGGACTATGCTATTGCCAAATTCGATATGCTAATGCGGCTGCTACTCGTCCATGGTCATTATAATTCGGAACGTTTGTCGTTTTTGGTTTTATTCTATTGCTACAAGAACATTGTGATAACGGGCTGTATGGCATTGTATCAAGTATACGATCTGTATTCGGCCACTTCGGTTTATAATGAACTTTACCTTTGGCTCTTTGACATCATTTACATATCGTTCAGTTTTACATATTTGGCTATATCCGATAAGCATTATAGCGAGGAAACTCTTTTGAGGTAAGTTTTAGATACTCTGCAAACGTTTTGAAGCATCGCCTAACTATTAAGTTTTCACTTGATTTTTAGTTTTCCAGATCTATACAAAAGGCTGGCCCATAATAAGCAAACATCTTGGTGGATATTTTTAACATGGATCCTAAATGGAGCAGCCCATATGCTTATCATTTTCTACTTTGCCTATGCGGTTCTCTACGACAATAATGTCGTTTTCGAAGTTGGACAAACGGCTGGTTTTCAAACATTTGGCACAATGATTATTACCGTACTTGTGATTGTGGGCAATTTGAAGCTTTGTTTAGTGGCTCACTATATGAGCTATCTGAATTTTGGCATCATTTTGGCATCCATAGCCGCATTTTTGCTTAGCACTTATCTCTATAACTTGGATACCAGCACCAGCCTCTACAATGTCTTCAACATGTTCCTTAGCTCACTTCCAATGTGGCTTTATATAATTATCTGTACCATGACATGCCTGTTACCGGACTTTATTATGAAAATATTTAAAGATATGTTTAGCGAGCCGCCACCCAAAGTGAAGAAGGAACAAAACGAATGCTGGAAATCCAAAACACTTGATGCCTAACAAAACAATTTATTCAAATAATGCATAGGACAATTTATATGTAACTTAGCCAATAAACACTCGAACGTTGTTCCAAATAATTATTCATGTTAATATTATAGTTGATCAGTTTTAAATTTTTGTTTGATACACTTTTGTGGCAACAAAATCGATCCCAAATTCGAAAGTAAAAGATTTCGGTATAATAATGCAGATCTAGATCCATTTCCGTCGAATCGATTTAAAAAAGATATATCTCAAAGAAATTGTAATTTGATATATTAGAATTGCAATTTTAAAATTTAAAGATATAAATTTTAAAAATCGCCTAAAATTTGGTAAAGTTGCAAACACGCAAAAATACGAGTTTTTGTAAAATTTTTAAAATCATTTATTTAAATAATGCATAAGACAATTTATCTGTTATTTAGCCAATAAAATCGGATAAGAAATATCCGAAAACTCCTCGTTGCATTCCAAACATTTAATTTGTTTTTAAATTAGCCGATTAACCGCACCCTTAGGACTATTACTCGCACCTTTAGGACTTTTACTCGCACCCTTAGGAGTGTTACTCGCACCCTTAGGACTATTACTCGCACCCTTAGGACTATTACTCGCACCCTTAGGAGTGTTACTCGCCCCCTTAGGACTTTTACTCGATATACCTCGATATACTTATTAGATTTTCCAACACTAGACCGGCGTCACTGTTATACTGCAAAATTTATTTTCGTATAACAGAAAAAAAAATTCATATAACAGAAAAAATTTCCGGGACAAGAAAATCCGGATCAAAACAGAACAGAAAATTAGGATCAAAACAAATAGCGTATTAAAATCGGTTTTATGGAAGTGGAATACGAGGACTCCGGCTGGCAAGGCCGCACCAAGGGCCAATCCAATGCGGAGGTACAATGTTGTTGTTAGATCATGTAAACAACAAACAAATTTGACCGCCGAATTTTAATTGCAGGAACTGCACGAAGATAATCCACAGAAGACGATACAGGAATGCCTGGAGAAGTTTCTGACACCCGATTATATAATGGAGCCGGGGATTTTCACCCAGCTGAAGCGATACTTTCAATCGGGCGGCTCTCCAGAAGAGGTGATCTCAATGCTATCGGAAAACTACAAAGCTGTTGCCCAAATGGCCAACCTATTGGCCGAATGGCTTATCCTGGCTGGCGTCAAGGTGACCGAAGTCCAGGCAATGGTTGAGAATCATTTAAAGGAAATGATTCTAAAGTCATTCGATCCAAAAAAGGCAGATACCATTTTCACCGAAGAGGGTGAGACGCCCGACTGGTTGACCGAAATGATCGATCATTACACGTGGCGATCGCTGATCTATCGGCTCGCCGAGGAGTATCCCGATTGCCTTATGCTTAATTTTACAATTAAATTGATATCAGACGCTGGTTTCCAAAGTGAAATCACATCTATATCGACGGCGGCCCAACAAATTGAGGTGTTCTCTCGTGTTCTTAAGACTTCTATAGTCAAATTCTTAAACAATCCAGATGATGTGCACGGGGCCATTCAGGAATGCGCCCGCATGGTCTGCCATGGCCAGCATACGTATGTCTACTCACAGGTTCTAATTCAAGTGCTCAGTCAAGAGCAAAAAGGTGGCTTTAATATGAAACGGTTATCTCAAGAAATCATCAAATACGCCCTGCAAAAGTATATCCCCAGAAAATGTTACTCCTTACTGTCCAAACTAATTCCCTTGTGTTTTTATGCAGCAATCAGAATGTGACACCCATAACGATGGCTCTCAATGGCTCTGCTGTGTACCCGCAAGCGTGTCAGGCTCTTACCTCAATGTTAACCCGCAATACCCTCAATCCGGCAGACATAACTGTTCTCTTTCGAAACTACTCTGCCTCTGATCCGCCGCCGATTGACCTCATACGTAATCCACAGTTCCTTGAGCTTCTGGTAGATGCTCTATTTAGATCTGGCGTCAAAATCAATCCGGAGCATAAACCAAAATATGTATTTTTACTAGCCTACGCATCGGCTGTGATTGATCAACCAGCAAAGAAGCGACCCCTGACCGAACGCACTCTGAACAAGGACGAACTGAAGAACACCATCCAAGCCATTGAGAAGGCGCATGCCATTTGCAATGTGGACCAAGGTTCAACCGAATTGATTGCCGAACTACAAACTCTCTACAATTGCATCAAGTAAAAAACTTAGTAAAACACACAAATAGAGATATGGGACCGTAACATCTTCCTCTACCCTATGTGATCAAGCTCAGAACTAATCAATCAAGTATATACTAACAATTTGTCAAGATAAACCAAAATCATAGAAGAAGAATCAATCAAGAACATGGCATATCGGCATTGATAAAGAATATATTCATACATATATGCATTACATGGGGTTAAGTTAACATTATTGAACTATTAATAGCACAAAATCTATGTTTTTTTTCTTTCTCCCAAACAGATATCCGGTTGTTGGTGTGGGTGTAATTCGATGGATCGAGAATGTGGTAATGGAGCCATCGTACTTTAAACTATCCACCGACAGTTGTCCCACGCATTTGGCTGTATTGGATGAAGTGGCTGCCGTTCATCCAACATTGCAGCAACAAATTCTCTTCCTTTTAATACGTCTCTTTGAATCCAAGCAGGATGAGTTAGAGATTCTTGTGCAATTGGAGATGAAAAAGATGATACTAGATCGCATGGTAAATCTACTCACCCGCGGCTGTGTTGTTCCAGTGCTCAGATACATCAAACAATGCTGTGCCATCGAGGACACGGATATCTCTCTGATACGTTACTTTGTCACCGAAGTGCTAGAAACAATTACGCATCCCTATTCACCGGAATTCGTGCAACTTTTTCTACCAATGGTGGAAAATGAGGAAATCACTGGGACCATGCGTGGCGAGGGGGGACAACGATCCAGTCTCTGAGTTCATCGGTGAGTAAACAATTAATCCGGGCCCGGATTTCAAGCTCACCTACTTAATGTTTGCTCAATTCTCTTGCAGTTCACTGTAAAGCCCACTACACCACTGTATAGCTAACAGAGATTTATGTTTAAGTGATAAAACTAAATTAAATATATATATTTATAAGGTTAGGCGGCAACTGTTAAAGTGTAAAAGTAATATTGTAAATTCAAATCAATTCAGAAATGATGCAGATACCATAGAACATATAGAAATCTGTGGTACATCTTATCTGTTTCCCGCTCACTTTTTGTTGAAAAGTAATCAGGGACTATGCTCTCCTCTTAGAAACATATTCAATTTATCTACTTTAGATTTATTTTTTCAATTTTTTTAAATGACTTTTTGATGATAATAAAAACAAATGCGTTTTTCTAAATTATATGTAATTTACATAGATTTATTGCAACCAATAAAAATTATATCATATCTCTTACAAAAAGCTTCTAGGCATTATAATGCGTGTGCTTTTAGTCAACCGATTTTGTTTTTAAGTACGTGTAAATGAACTTAAATGTTATGTGTAAAAAGAAAAAACAAATTTCGGATATGGCATTTGCTAATATTTACACGTTGTGTTGGTTTTTTTCTCTTAGGAGAGAATACTTTCTATGCGAACGATTAAAAAAAAAAAAAAAAAAAAAGGAAGAGATGAAATACCCATGAATACCTTTTTCTTACTTTAAAGGTTTTTTGTTGTTTTTGTTTTTCTTAAATTCTTGTTTCGTGAATTTAAACGTCGTTTGTTTGATAATGCAAAATCAGAGTCAATGATTGGGCAAACACACCCACTTGTCGCCCAGGAATCATCAAAAATGATTTTCAGGTTCGAAAGGATTGGATATCTGGATTGGGGATCCTACTATAATGTCTTTAACTCAATTCTTTGGATGTGTACATATATATTATATATGAAACTTATGGAGGACTTATTGATGAGGGGGATTGTGCGGAGTTGGGAAGACTTTCATTCTTTAGTATTTATGGATTAATTAATAATGTTTTGTAGTTTGTTGCTTTGGTTGGCAGCTTTTTCATTTTTGTTTTGTTTTTGTGGTTGTTATAGTTGTTACTGTGTTTTTTTAGTTTTTCTTGAGCTAATTACAAATTAGTTTAGTTATTCTTCTTAACATCTTTACTATCGCCATCCTTGGCCGCGCCACGTCCCAAAATTTTGGCCAAACTATCCCAAATGCCGCCAAAGAAAATGGCACAGCTAAGATTCTCCAATGGCAGGAAGGGATCGTGGATGCCCAATAAGATAGATGATAGCTTAAAGTATACCAAGAATATAACAATGCCAAAGTAAACTAATGCATGTGGTGCTGAGATCCAATCCGTCTTTTTGTCCAAAACAAAGATGATAGATGCTAACAACGACGCTTTGGTATAGCTATACAAATGTGGATAAAGATTGGTTGAAAATTAAAACATGAATTGTAATGCTTCTAAATGAACTCACAATGATGGCTGCATGAATTCCATTGCCGTTGGTGTCCACGCCCCTCTAATGAGACGCTCTATCAATTTGGTGAATCCAGCTCCGTTGCCCTTCAGTGTACCAATTATAATCATTATTATCCAGGCATTCGGATATAGCTTAGCAGCATGTCCGACGCCATCGTACACCTTCTTGGCTCTATAGATCTCCTTCATTGCACTAGCCACGATTTTGACTGGCAAAAACTTACCAATTTTATAGCCAATATCGAATGGTGTATAGAATACAATGTACCTGGAACACAAAAAGAAAAAGAAAAAACAAGGTGTAATAAATAAATCACAAGAACTATTTAGATTTTTATGTATGTATGTATGTATAAAGGACTCACCAAACGGCTGAGCCAACAAATAGCTGTCCGGTATTCTTGAGTGGGGCCAAAATTGGTTCACCAAGCAATCCATTGGCCACCATGCCGCCAGCAAATATTACCAGCATGGTTGATAGCCAACAGGCAAGCGGATGTTTCCTGGAGAATGCCTGTGCATTGGCGCCCAAATCCTCGCGCACGGCCAGCGCTGCAAGTAAACTGTGCGCA
Organism: Drosophila tropicalis; assembly: GCF_018151085.1. Classification (NCBI taxonomy): domain Eukaryota; kingdom Metazoa; phylum Arthropoda; class Insecta; order Diptera; family Drosophilidae; genus Drosophila; species Drosophila tropicalis. The sequence goes on along the minus strand of NW_027172602.1, from coordinate 3,394,404 downwards.
ATATCGAAAAACGGAAACATTTTTAGCTTAATGACCTGATTGGCCACATCCAAAAATGCTTCCGGATCCATGATCACAGCTGTTCTTATATCCTGTTTTCACGGATGGAGAATCTAAATAGAAAACCCAAAAAAAAAAAAAAAAAAAAACAACAAATTAAAAAATTGTTACATAAGACAAAAAAAAAAAACAACCACTGATGAACAATTAATGCAAATAATAATACATTTTTCTCAATGAATTCAATTTTGTAGAAACATCTTTAAAAAAAGTATTTCCCAAAATCTTATCTAAATTTAAGGTACAACAAATATGCATACATATGTACATACATACATATGACTAAATTCATTTGTATGTATTGATGTACATATGTGTGCATGTACATACATACATACATACATATGTACATAGATATGTACATGTGTTAGAACATGGGTTGTAAGGTACAACAAAATAATACAATTTGATATCGATCGAGGCGACCTCTTTGAACCGCAGCAAGTGCATTTTATACAAAGAGAGAGAGAAAGAGAGATGTAAAGAATGAGATGTTGAAATGTTGTCGGGAAAATTTGTATGTTCGGTTTAGAGAGATGAACATAAAAACAAATTCGAAATAAAAATGTCGCTGTTTTTGCCAGAGCTCCAAAAATAAATTTCGCTGATGAATCGTTGAGCGAGCCGCTAGGATGAGGTGTTGGAGAGGGGGAAGGTAAGACAAGGCAAGGAGAGAAGAGACAGGCAGACAGTGTGTGTACCGGGTCCGTGTGTCCGTATCCGTTCGTCTATTGGTATGCATGTACATAGACATACATACATACATACATATGCAAATGTACCCACTGCTCTGGCTATTTTCGAGCGGTGGCGGCGTAAATTTGGAGATATGTACATATGTACATACAAGCATACTTGTGCCGAGATATACACACTTGTATGTATATACATACATACAGATATATGTATGTACATCAAAATCTATGTTGCAGCCCACTGGAATTTCCGGATGCATTTGAGATATCTTCTAACTCGTATTATTTATCTTCTTTGAATACAAACTAGATCCTTGCTAGAAATCCAGTTCTGCCGACTTCTCTCATTCTCCATACGTCTTCAAAATTTTGGCTAGTCCATTATCCTAAAACTTGGAACGTACATACATATGTACATATTTACTTCAAAATAACTCTCTATTAGTTAGCCCTTGTGTATTTTCTTTTTGGTGGGGGAGAGGGATAAAAGAAGAAGCAACAATTTAAATATAAATAACTAATAAAAATTACCTACGTCTACACGAGAACAACGGATAACGACTAATAGCAGAGGCCGAGTGCAGCACGGACACGGGGAGACTGGGCCAGGCCCGAATCTTACATGCTCGCCGTTGGTTCATGTTCTATGTGTGTGCCTTTCTCTCTCACTCTCTCTATCTTCCTGAAGAGTATGTTATATATTTAGATTCTTAGAGCGTAATCATCATTTTCTTCCTCTCCCGGAAAACTTAGAGACTCACCTATACGCCCACAAGTTTTATCCAAATGACTGTGTATATGAGAAAACTTAAAAAATTTTGATAGCCTCTCTAGTTTTAGGGATCCAGATTAAGAGCAAATTTAAAATCAAAGAATGTTTCTCCAAAATATATGTACATATAATAAACTGTCACATCCTATTTGATTAAATGCTCGAAGATGCAAACAGGACAAGTGGCAAATATTATACACATATGTACATATGTATGTATGGAAAAACAGTGACTGCATCAATCAATAGGTCATAAGTTAAATTCAGCCTACTACACTTTGAATGATTGAAAATGTATAAAGGTGCTTTATGTTAATAAAAGACACAAAGACCGTTAGAACAGATCTTCATGGCATATGGCTCAACATATTTTTATTTTACAGTATTTGTCCATCAATAAAACGAAAAACTTTCAGCGTACCCAAATGCTAACATACATTTTGTTGTCTTGAAAGTATAAATAATATGTAAAAACCAACTAAATCAGCACATTTCGTACTAAATAACTAACACAGTTGTGCTAAGATAACCGAGGTACAAAGTTTTCGATAGTCACTGTATAAATGTATGCACATACACTTAGAAGAGTTTATTAGCCGGCTTTTATACTTTATATTCCACAGGCAGTAGATGAAGTAAATACATATATGTATTTGTGGATAAAGCTTTCGATTCGATTAATCCCCAGTTAGAATTAGAGTATATCTTAACGATTTTTGGCTTATTACTTATATAAATACGCCAAGACAAAACAGCTTACCGCTTTGAGATAAGCAGTGCTGCCAGATTAGCTTTTTTACCGCCACTATTCAAGATACAATTGCAAAATAATAATAAAAAAAATAGCCATCTGTGAAAAATTTAGCTCCTTTTGTTTTTTAAATTGCCTGTAAACTTAAAAATTCTCAAAATAAATTGATAGTTTGCTTGTTTTTGTATATTTCTTTTAGTTCACATTTGGTTTGTCACAATTATTAACTGTGTTTTCTTTTTCAATAATGTATTCATCAAGTTTTATCATTTTTGTTTACCCAAATGTTTTGAAATTGAAATTAAAAATAAAGACAAATAAGACAAAGAACTGCTTATCAACTTGGAGACAAGAGTAAATACATTGGGACTTTTCAAATAGCAAATTACAAATGATCTTAAACTTTAAAGATAAATCCAACCATGAAGAACGTCCAAATAAACTTTAAATTCAATTCTCTTGTGGTTACATAAACAACTTTACAAAACAATGAATAAAACAGAGAGATTAATGGAAATAATTAACAATAAGGTTCATCTCACAGATGAGAAGCATCCCAATGCTAAAGAAAATGCGCTAGTTTAAATAATATATTAGGAGGCAAAAGACAGAGATAGAAAAATTAAAAATCAGCAATCTTTAATTTCACTGAGAACTCTTGGTTAAAAAAAAAAAAAACAATTACAAAAACTAAAATATTAACCGTTTTTCCTTGATTGCCTGTTAACTGCCTCATTGCATGAATATATGATGATATATGGTCACTCTGCAAACAAGAGATGCTGTTTGTACACATGTATAGATGATGTACATATGTATGTACATACATATATGAATAGCTTAAGCTATACATAGCATATAAATTGAATATTCGATATGAATACGGTTGTATATACATGCATATGTACATGAAAAAATAGTTCATATTTGCTCTGGGACTCATTGTCATTTTAGATTTTGTTTGATTATTTATGGCAGAAATAAGTCGGCATGTTGTTTAACACATTAAAGAACGCATTAGACGAATGAGATTCTATATCAATATCCGTCTGTAAATTAGTATATCTTGGATTCAAATTAAAGTATAAGATATGTATATGTACATATTTACACGTTTTCAATTCCACCACTTAAGAGAAAAAATCGAAATCGAGATAATCCTCGTTGAAATCGAAACGAAAATTGTAACAATTTTATATTTTTATTTTTACCAAATAAAACAAAGTATAATTAGAAAAGCAACCAAACAATAAAATATATATTTATATTTCATTGAAATAACTTTCTTATGACTTAAAGCAAAAAAATTTTAAGTGTGTAGATTATGGTACATACATATATATAAAATGCTCTGAAAATGTTGACTGAATAAATTCAAAAAAAAAAAAAAAAAAATCATTAAAGAACTAAACAAATAGGAGAAAAGAGAAAAACACACGCGAAAATATACAAAAAAAATATTTCGATTTTGAAAATCCAGTTGAAATAATGATGGGGAAAAGAGAAACAGTTGCGGCCTAATAATGCTCCCTATTTAGGTAAAAGATTGCAGATAGAAGCAATTTGAAGCTGGCCTTGCTGGAGGATGCTATCATTCCAGACATCAGGTACTTTGGATTATACCTGTATTTTAGTTTTAGAATCGTCGAAACACTCCAAATGACTACCACAATTACAGGTTGGACGACTGTCTTTATCTGAAATAAAAAAAAAAAAAACGAAATATTGGTCAGACAGACCGAACATTGGGATTTTTAATTTATTATTAACTTACCAATAGATTTACACTTTTTACACTTGGTCGCAGGTACTCCATCAGTATTCATATGATGACTACTATTTGGAGAATCGTTTTCAACTTTTTCGGGAGTTTTGCTCTTTCGATTGGTGACTTCAGCGTTACCAAATGAACTAGCATTAGCACCAGGATTCACATTAGGATCAACTGCAGCAATGTTAGCCGCCTTTTGGGCCTTTTTGACCTGTAAGCGCTTTTCCTTGGGCGACAGCAGAAACTCTTGTTTATCCTTCAATTGTTTCTTTTGCCGCGAAACAGCTACAATTACATCCATAATGGCCAATTGTTGGCCATAATGAAAATCTACTCCGCTGGCGTTTTGGACTGTTCGCCGTTTTCGCTTGGAATGTCGTTGATTCAGTTTTTTGACCACCTCGTGGGTATAAAGGCCAAAGATGCCAAGAAATTGCTCTTGACCATATTCTAAGGCTAAAATGCGTGTCTCGCGTGGTTCGTCTCGTCGCCATTGGGCAGCAACGGAGCATAATCTTTGCTGCTCTAGTAATTGGAATTCATGTGTCGAATCATCTGAAGAGGCGTTGCCCGATGCTGTCGCTGGAACTGGTGATGATTTGTGTTGGGCATTATTGCGGGTCTTATACGATTTGCCAACAGCACCGGTACCAGTGCCAACAGCGGCAGCAACGCCTCCAGTCGCAGTTTGATGGCCATTACTACCACTACCCACTGATGTAGATGGCGGTGATGAAGTCTTTTTCGGTACTACATTAATATTAGAGGCTTTGGATTTCTTGGCATTCTCCAAGCTGGTCAACTCTAGATCCTCCTCATCGCACAGCCTTGGCTGTTGTTTAGTTTTACGGGCACGTTTCAATGCTTGCCTCAAATTGATGCGACTTTGGTCCATCAATGAAGTAGAAGTGGAAGCAGAAGCAGAATTTGATGAACTTGCATTTGATGTTGTCACTTTATGGCTAGTAATGGGTGCCAACGGTGGCGGCGAGGACATGAGCTTACGTTTTGTGGCATGTCCAAGTTTAATTGGTATATTCCCCACACGCCTTGGTATCAATAGTGAACGTGATTCCATTGATTCCGTTTCGATTAAAAGTTCTGGCTTGGGCAGTAACGATGGCAATGGTAAGTGGGACAATTGCGTTAATTGGTCTTCGGGCTGCTCCTCTTGCTTGTGCGGCTGAGTGCCGCCGAGAGAAGCAACTGGTGGAACTAGCATTAATGGTATACTTTCATCAAGATCACTCAATTTTAATGGCGGCACACCGGCCTCTTCATCCTGCGATAATAGAAAATGCTTACGTATAAGCATTTCCTCACTGTCTCTGGTAAGAACAGACTGCGGTTGAATTCTATAACTGGCATCCGATATTAAAGGCACTATCAAACTCGATATATATTCATTTCCCAATTCAGGTACACTGCGGATATTGTTATCCTGCAGCCTTTTGTAGAACATTTCTAAATGCTCGCTAAGTAATAGTAATAGATATTGTTGTTCGGCATTTATTTCAAAAACTTCTTCTTCCAGTTCACTAAGGATTTGTTGCATCTGTACGGGATCCTATAAAGAGAAGCCAAAAATTCTATTAATTCAAGGCGTAGTAAGTATTCATATTCGATTGGATACATATACATATGTAGGTATGTGCTTTACCAAAATTGGAACAGATTAATCTCAATACAGTGTAATAAAGTCCTATATAGCCTTATTTGCTGTGCTTTTAATACGATAAGAAACATTTTCTCAAAATATGAATTATCATGAATATAAAAACCAGAGGGCCGGGGCTAACTTGGACCGCGTCAAAGATTGTATACCCTTGCAACTTTTTTGGTAACTCTTTCCTTACCTATTAGCCATCAATGTGGAAGAACGTTTTATCTAAAAAGGCTTATGTTTGCGAAAGAATGGCCTACAATCATAGGAAATAACGAAGATATTGATCATAGTCACTGTTTTCCACCGATCGTTCCTATGGGAGCTATATGATATAGTTACCAGATCTTTATCAAATTCGGCACAGTAGTTTATAGGCGTAAATAAAGTTTCACGATAATAGCACAGAAAATAACGAAGCTATTGAGAAAAGTCACTGTTCGTGACTTTGGGGTTTGTATGGGAGCTATATGATATAGTGGAATCCGAGATATACAACTCCTGCAGTATATACAAGCCTGCTCTGTAGCTCTTACGGTCTAGGAGGAGTTTGCGTTGATCCAGACGGACGGACGGACGGACATGGCTAGTTGAACTCGTCTCGTCGTGCTGATCAAGAATATATATACTTTGTATGGTCGGAGATGCTTCGTTCTATGCGTTGCACACTTCTGACCAAAATTAATATACCCATTTTGCAAGGGTATACTGATTTTATATTATGATATTATGTTCATGATGTATCTGAGTTTTTAACCTGTACTGTTATCCCACTAGTGGCCAAAACTAACCAAAAAAACCTGATTTTATTGAGGTGAAAAGCAGAAATAAAAGCTTTATACGCCTACACTTTAAATTAAGAGGATTCATGGTGTTTGCACAAGACTATCTACATACATGTATGTGTAGTGTCGTGCCAATTTCATTGAGATTATGTTAGAAAATTATTGAGAATTTTTGTTCCATTATGCCCTATATTTGTAGCCATTGAATCCCGTAAAAACATTTGTATATGTACATATGTATCCTCATTTTATTAAGAGCTGTCTTAGAAAAATGTGGTTAGTCGATTTCCAGCGACACGTCACAACCCAGTTGTTAGTCGATTATATCATGCTCTGCTTGTGAATGGTTAAATACTTTACATGTACATATGTATGTACATATGTATATCCTGTATATTGGATATACATACATATGTACAAACACATACTTATGAGTAAGTAGTACATATATTTGAATAGACCTTCCCTAAAAAGTATGCGTATACAAGATAATTGTCCCCCCAATTGAGGATATACATACAGCTGCGAACTTAAAAATAGCACCACTTGCTGAGGTAATGTATTCAAAGGATTCCCTAGGCTTATTTTAAGGTTCTAGGAACATGTGAATATGTTTTTGAACGTAAAATACTTTCTACTAATGGAAGCAGAAAAAAATTCTATCAAAATCCAACGTTTTCAAAGATTTTTACAAAAAACCTTGATATACTCAAAAAATACCCGAAACTAAAAATAGCACCACTTGCAGTATTTTGCAAAATTCCGTTAAATTTCGCAGAATTGCATAGCAAAAACACATATTTAACAGTCCCTGGTTCAAAGTCGATTTTAAAAGCAACAGTACTACAAAATATCCGAGACTTTTAGATATAATGGGTCGGGGAAAACACTGCCCCGGGAAAAAGCGAAACGTCATCCAAAACCAGGTTTTGGAGAAAAAATCGGATCTTGAAGATGGAAAACTGGTTGGTACTTCCAACAGAGTGATCCGAATAGCGATCTATTTGAAACAGAAGCCTTAAACTCGCAGACGAAAGCCAAGACTGAAGCAGCAAGAAGTCGGTCCCTTAATGCGAGAGAGCAATAAGGATTCTGTTAAGGCTGTAACAGATCTTAAAAAGGACTTCAAGCCCCAAACTAGGGTCCAAATTGTTCGCAACTACCTCCGGAAGATCAATTCAAAAGATTCCAGTCGAAGAAAGCCTCCACTTTTGAACGCTAGACATAATGCCAATCGCCTTAAGTTGGTCAAAGATCATGAGAATTGGCTTGTCCAAAACTGGAGGAACGTACAATGGACTGATGAAAATAAAATTGTAAAATATCGTAGAAAAGGCTATAGACCATACGTCTGGCGTCCACAGAACCTGGAATTCAACTCCAAATTCACCCTAGAGTCTAGAATCAGTGTCATTGGTATGGGGCTGTTAGTCTTATTATGGTGTCGGTCACATATCAGTCCACAAATCGATTATGGATCAGCAAGTTCATGTAAATATCTTATAGACGGTGTTGCCACTATACGCTGAGGATAATATACAGCTAATATGACCCTTTCAACAGGACATCAGCCCAAAGCACACCAGTAAGAAAGCCAGGAAGTGGTGCTCAGCGAATTATCTGAATTTAATTGAGTGGCTGGGACAGTCACCAGACCAAAATCTCATTGAAAATCTTTGGTCTGATATTAAAAAAGCAGTTGCTGTTTCATTACCAACAAAAATTGAGAAGTTTTGGGAAGTAATCCAGAAGTCCTGGGCAAAAATAACGGTCAAATGCTGTCAAGACCTGGTTGACTCAATACCAGGACGATGTGCTGCGGTTATTGCCAATAAGGGCAATGCAACAAAGTATAAAGTTTATTATTTAATACTATTTTTAATATCTGATCATAACTTGTTAATGAATTTTGTTTTTTTCTGTTATTTTTTAATTTTGAGTAAATATTTGAAAAGTGGTGCTATTTTTAGTTTCGGGTATTTTTGAGTATATCAAGGTTTTTTGTAAAAATCTTTGAAAACGTTGGATTTTGATAGAATTTTTTTTCTGCTTCCATTAGTAGAAAGTATTTTACGTTCAAAAACGTATTTACATGTTCCTAGAACCTTAATATAAGCCTAGGAATCCTTTGAACACATTACCTCAGCAAGTGGTGCTATTATTAAGTTCGCAACTGTACATATGTATGTATGTATATATATATACATATACATATTGACATATTTGAATAAAGACCTTACCTAAAAAATTTAAAATATGTATGTATGTATTTGTTTTGTTTTGCAAGATTGTTAACCGATAATGGGAGCGTGCTATAAAAAACTGCAAGTCCTTGACAACAGTGAATAATGTGCGATTACGAATGACATTTACATTTACACAGAAACAAAGAGACAGAGAACAAAAGAAGGAGATACTAGATTGAAATTTTAAGTCTGCTTCTTACCGCATCCGCCTGCTCCTTGAAAACATCAGAGACCAGCTGAAAATGCAAGAAAAAAATTCATAAAGATACATTTGTATATTGTGTTTTCATTAGATGTATATGTACATACATATGAATGTATGTATGTATATATTAAATTATGAATTTTATTTTTCTTACCGAATGCACTTTAAGGAAATCACGCATGGCGCGCTGGCAATAAATAATGTCATTCTTTAATTCCAATGGCAAAACATAACAGTTTTCCATATAGTATGTGAACATGGAGTGCTCCTTGCTTACTGGGGCTGCTGATGATGGTGTCTTTTTGCTTTTGTGCCCGCTACTGCTGCTGCTGCTGTTCTTCTTGATTTCACTCATGATTGAATCGTTTTTACTTAGTGGATTTTGTTACTCTTAAATTGGTTTTTTTAATATGTATTATTTGTTACCTATGTTATGTACAGACCTAGATATATAAATATGTATATATATAGGAGCTACATTGTACATATACAATATATAGTATATATTATGTGTATGTGTTCGTAAGCGTGTGTTTGTGTTTGTGTGTGTGTGCGAGTGCGACAATGAAGTTAATTCTGCAGTTGAAATTAGAAATGAGAGTTCCATTGATAACTTTTCTCCGAAAATGACGATTACGATAACTTTGCTCCGAAAATTACGATTTCGATAGGTTTTGCTCCGATAATATCGACTACGATAGGTTTTGCTCCGATACTGTCGATTTACCGATATGTTTTGCTCTGATAATGTCGATTGCGATAACTTTGCTTCGATAACAGTCCGTTATTGTTCAAATTCAATTGCAATCGAAAAACAAAAAATTTGCACTCTGTTTAACCCTTCTCTTAACTTTTCGAAAATTGAAAACAGAAATATCCCAAATAAAATAATTAATAGGAAATCGTGGCCAAAAATGTATTTGTAACTTTGCAATACAAAGTGTTTTTTTTATTATTATTATTATTATTTTTGAATTTATCTGTTCTGTTATAATTCATTTAATAAATAATTAATATACTGTGATCTGACAACATTTGTTTTTCTTGTTTACTTGAAATCCCATGCTTCGTGCTCTGATCAAATATCATTTGGCCAAATCTCAAAATTACACCCATTCGAAATCGGTGATCATATACCTACAGATCGTCGATGGATTGGAATGATCTGCAGTTTATTTTTCTTGAATACATGGTAGTTATGCATAAATATTTCTTGTTATCCCTTTTGACCACTGTCAACTGTGTCAATATAATAATGAAATTTGTAAATTCAGATACCTATTTCAACAGCCGCCTTTTGAAAAAAAAATTTAGTGAAGCTTGTTTCTTGAATTTCAAAATTTTTTTTATGCTTTTAACTTTTTTGCTACTATGATTTAATTATGTTAAGAAATTGACAGCAAGTTTTGTTGTTTATTATTATTTTTTGGTTTTTTTTTCAATAATATGTGATCATTTTGTTGCATTATTTTTGGTTTTTTAAGTACGTACAATCTTTTTTTATAAATTTGAAATTTATGGTATATTTTGTAAATCTCCAAAAATTGTTAAAATATGTTGACTTGAGAATTAATTCTACTAAAAAACGAAAAAAAAAAAAAAAAAAAAAAAAGAAAACGAGATAAGAATGTTTGCCCCACACTTGAGAGGTTTTTAAAGTAACTTCGAATATTGTAAAATATATATATAAATATATACATATATATTTATATGTATATTTGTTGTCTAAAACCTAAATGGCATTAGACATAATAGTTTTTATTTTTATAAGTTTGTTGGGTATATGTATTTGAAGTAGAATTTTTTGTTGAGTTTTAAATATGTTTCATATACTCTTAATATCTAAATATTAACTATAATTGGGCATAGGATACGGACTCGGCTGCAGCTCATATACACACAGATATACTTATATATATATATGTACTACCGCCTGTCGTACCCATCTCCTTTTATCATCATTAACTTTGTTTCACAAGCAATAATCATTTAAACATGTATAAAGAATTATTCAATTTGTTATATTAAAATTTCAACCCTTTCACGGCCATGGTAACCATACCTAGATGTTTTAGAATCTTTGATTATGGAAGCCTTAGCACTATTCTTGGACGCAGGGGCAGGCACAGCGACTTGGCAATTTGCCAGTGTGATCCGTTTAAACTTGATGTTGTAGTTGTTGTTAGCCATACAAATTGCCATTGCCGCCCTCTGGGTAAGTTGGTAATCCATATACCATATATGTATGTATATGGAAATTTCTATATAGAGTGGGTAACTGATCTTTGGATGTTGTGGCGCCACCAGGCTTGGACCATGCGTTTAGAAATGATGCCCTTTTGGTTGTTTGGCTTCTCCTCCTAATATTCCTCGTAGAGTGTTCTCGGCATAGTCCATGTCCGTTAAGGGTTTATACTTATCGTTTAGATTTAACAATTATATTTTAAATGTTTATAGGTAATATGCATGTATACATATTTATATATATATATTATAATATATTGTATAAGTATTTTAATTATGCATAAATTGATTTTGTCAACTTACTTATCTAAAATGTATCAATTTGTTTATTATGGAAAAACTATTTAGATAGTATAATATTATGATAACAATTCGTTTACAATTTCAAAACTCAAAGGAAAACAAAAACATTTGGAGGGATAAAAGCAACAATTTTTGAAAATAATCCTTAAATAATATATGTGTATATAATACTTTTGATGGCCCTTTTTGGGGCACATTACCAACAGTTGTTTTTAGCCAATTTAATCGCCTTAACATATTCCTTGTCTAAATACATTAGTTCAAATTGTATATGCATTGGACTGGATTAGATAATTAAACTAAACAAAAACCATGACATTCCATATATATTTTGAATAGCACTAACCATTTATAACTATATATTTAGAATGTATATAACAGATAAATTAAACTTAATTCATTTGTGTCAATAATAGATACATCTAAAATTGCAAAAATCAATTTTCTTTTGAAAACAAGTAATGAATAATTGAATCGTCAAACAAGAAATAATCATTATGAATAAAAAGTCCAGTCTAATGTTAATATGTTTAATGTATATATAAAGGTTTATGTAAATATGTTGCTAGATATTTAAAAGATTTGAGTTTTCTTGTCTGTCTATTGCATTTTGTTTTGTGGGTTAAAGCCATTGCATTGAGTATACTTTGAATATACGTAGTTACATTTGAATATAGTTAAGTTATAGTTGGTTTTTGTTTTTGGTTTGATTTGGTTATTGTTATTGATATTTGTTCATACATAAAAGGCGCACAGAGTACGTGTTTTTTTTTTTTCCTTTTTTTTTTTTTTTGTTTGTTATCCAATAGAAAGAACATTTATTTGAGTAAGAAACATTACTATATACTATTCGTATAATTAAACTATTTGTATTTCTCCAAAGTGTTTATAATTTTTTGTGTGAAATTCAAAAAAACAAGCTTTACTATCCACAGACGGCTGTCGTTGCGTTGTTCGGTTTTGTTTTTTCTTGAGCTATGTAACCTAAAACTGGATTAAAAATTCTGCAACATTTGCCAATTATCGGGATTGATAACTACTGCCGATGCGGCGTGGAAAGACGGGAATGGGGGGGTCTAATAGTTTAGATAAGGTTAACATCAAGAGTGAATATATGTGTGAAAGTGGTGCCTAACATTTTAATTGTTTCTTTGTGTACATGTGTGTGTGTGTGTGTGAGAGAGTGTGGAAGTGTTTGTGTTGGATTATATGGGGTTTGGTTTTTATTTTTGTTTTTCTTGATCTAACAATAATTAAGGCGCCTGGCTATACAATTGTAAATGCCAGACTCTTAAGCTATATAACATACAAAGAATTTTTAACTGAATTGTTTTTGTTTTAGTATACACTACAAATACATTTTGCTATTTTCGGAATGGCGACGCATTAGTATCCCTTCTCTGTTCGATTTGATTTCATACATCGCACATAGCCATGTTTATATATATATACATATATATATATATATAAACAACAAACAGGTTTTAATAATACATATTTTGAGAGAAGAATAAGTTGTAGTACATTCATTTGTATATATATATATGTAAATATATATATCTATGTATACATATATATATTTATGGTATAAATGTATATATATATACATACATATATATTTATCGAACAATTATAAATTAATAAATATACATAGTTTAAAAATATAATTTGCTTCTAAAACATAGTGGTATCTCGCGTTTTCTTGTGTGTGTGTGTGTGTGTGTGTGTATGCATGTTGTGTGGGTATATAGGTATATATATATATATATTTGTAATAAACAGTAATGTCGTTTGTATATATAGTTTAGTATATATATTAATAAGTAAATGTTTTCCCATACACAATATATATATATATCGGGTTTGTTCTGAATTCCGAATTGCTCAAAAATAGTTAAAAATTACAAGAATTATTTGGAAATATGTGGAAATTAAGTTTTCACTTAGAAACTTTGGGAAAATCTGAAAGATTATTTTAGACATGGAAATTAAGAACAAGTCCCTAGCACATTTAGTTTATGTATGTATGTATGTAAGTGTTTTCGAACGCTCCTAAATCTCGCGATATAACTTCATTGTGGGCTGAGTGTGCTGGGTGTTAATGGTTACATAAGTGGGTTAGATCATCTTCTGGCTTGTATATGCCTTTGATTTTTCATATATAATTCTTTATCATCATCATTGCACATTTTGCATGTTGGTTGTAATTGAAATCGCAATTGTAATTGAAAGTAAACGAATGCTCACGCTCGGTGCAATGCGGATTCATCCATTCCTTTTTTTTTATTCGCATTAAATACGAATAAAGAGAAAAAATCATAATATTTTCATTTGTTTTTAACTAGAGGCTCGTGTGTAATTTTGTAAGGAGGTCGGGTGGGGGAAGATCTTAATGAAACTGAATCGAAAAGGCGGTTAATTTCAGTTAACCACCTTAATCCTCCTTAGAAAGACTACCCAGATCGCTGAGGAAGATTTCGGGCGAAAGGACATGCGATGAACCGATTAGCACCTCCCAATTGCGCACCGAGTTGGTTACTTCATAGGCGCAACGCATTTCCGACATGCTAACACCGCCAACAATGAATATAATCAATCTGGGCACATTCTTCACCTGTGCCTGGGCCTTGTCTTTGTGCCAATGGCCATAGCGGGCACTTGTCGGCGCATGGTAATTGGTATTCTGGGCGCGACCCTCAAGGAATGGGAAATGACGTTGATCCAACTTATCCTCAATACAATCCTCCATAATGTCTTTAATGACTGGCGTCCAGCGAGACATTTGGTATGTACTTTCGGTGATCCGCTCCTTACGTGGTACCGAATAAACCTTCTTGCGAGACTAGAATAAACAAGATTTATTAATAATGATTACATCCTTTGTTGGGGCATTCATTTTCACATACATCCGCAATAACATTGATGCCAAGGAAACTCAAATTGCGCACCATATCCTGATCCTTGGGTGACAATTGGGCATGTGTAAATAATTTGGTCAAGTTCTCCTCTGAAATGCCATTTTTAATCATCACATAGAGAGCAATGATGCGCACCTTGTCATAGTTGGAGACATTCTGGAGGGGGAAAAAACAAAAGCACATTTTTAGTTACGATATTAACACATCTTGCTGCTGCTCGTGCTTACTGTATCTAACAAAATGGGCACAATGTTTCTCATATGATCCTTGATCTTTTCACCCTCGGCATCCGTGCCCATGGCCAAATCCTGTTCAACGCGACACAGCTTGTCCACATAATTCTGGTATGACTTCATGCAATCTTCAGCCAAATGCAAATGGGTGGAATACTTGGATAACTCCTTTTGATACTGCGGCATCTTCTTAATCATTTGCGACAAATCGCGCATAGACGACTTGTCAGCTGTAAACGAATTACAATAAAATAAAAAGTAAATTACACTCAAGTTTCATTTAACAATGTTTTTCACACAACACCAAAAACGAGTACATTAAGTGCGGATGACATTTTCTTACTCGAACTCATCCGTTTGGAGTCGGTAAATTTCTTCAGATTCTGCGTAACCTGGGCCGATACCACGGCAATATGCTCGTGACGCAATTCCACCCACAAATCATCGTTCTCATCCAACAGAACCTCCTTGTCGGGCTGATTGGGTCCCGGTGTATAACGATAGACATCATTAACAATTGGCAGCAAATCATATGCCATTGCCTGCAATGTTAGCTCATGCAATAGTGGCGAAACGCAATCGAATCCACGATCCAAAACCAATAGCTGCGATCGTGCCTTTTCAGGTCCCTCGCCCATGGTCGGCTCATCGGCCTTGTAGGCATCCAGTTTCTGCTGCACCGACGCAGCCAAATCTATATTGCGATCCCAGTCACTGCGATAACGAACATTTGGATACTCTCCCAGGGTGGCACAGAGAGTTGCAATTTGCTCTGCAATGCGTTCGATATGCTTGCTACGTATCGAAGCGAATGCCGGCGAGTACAGGCATTGAAAGGTATCCGGTGAGTCCAGCGAGTAGACCTAATGGAGAGTGGGGTAAAGTACATATTGATGCCATTCTCACTTGGAGAGTGTTGTTGTTGATTTTGTTGCAATCATAAAGCCATATAGAGAGATATAGCATTATGATTATGGTTAGACGCATTTAGACAGACAGGATAGGTAGAGTCCAACAAGCAAAACGAGGACAAGTAAAAGTAAGAAATTGAGAATATCAATTTCTTGTAATCAGAATACATATCTTTGATTGCTGGACTCTGAAATGTATGTACGTATAATGTAAAACGTTGGTCCAATCATGCAAAACTTGACATGCATGTTCTATGATTAATAGATAATGTAAGTGTATTTATTAATGAATATGGGACAAGGATCATCTGATATCTAGACTGATCCTTAATTATCGTTTAGCAGATATGACTATATAGAGGCTTGATCTGAACAAGTAAGTCAGTGAATAATTAAACAAACGACTCGGTAAACAATTGAGTCAATGATCCACTGAATAGGTCAGTGAATAACCGAACAAACTGACGAATCTGTAACAAGTCAGAGATAATATTTTTAAACAAATAAAATTAATCATAATAGAACAAGTTGAATGAGCAAGTCTATTGAGTTAAGGCTGTGACTCGAAGCAGTATAAATCCTCGGAATAATTATTGGACTTGGAGGCTTTGCCACAGAACAATCAACTTTAGATATCAAATGATCCTTGCGTGTATATGTATGTATGTTCTGCTTATGCTTATGTGGTGTAAGTATGAAAGTAATTATAAAAATGCATTATTAATCACAATTAATCAATTTACAATAATCACATTAATGGAGAATATACAGATATATGTACATATATAGTGTTTTGATATATTTGAGTCATTTCATCTTTTGATTTTTCTTTCGCCCTGGAGTTGTACTCGCTGCTTCACAACATGACGAATAACGAGTAAGCGCCCACTTGAATGTAAGGCTTAAACGTTCCTGGTCATTTTGTGGCTAACTTGGCGAGTTACAAAAGGATATAAATAGTTTCTTTTTTCTTGTTTACTGATTGATTTTATTCTTTTATTTGATTCAATTGGCTTTTATATTGATTGATTGATTCTTGTTTATATTATTGATTTGGTACGATTTGCTTTTCTGTATACAATTCACATACATTAAATTGAACACTACAAAATAAGTTTAACAAAACTTAAGGAGATTCGTTTAGAGAGGCAAAGACAGACACCATACGAAGTTAATCCCATTGAATTCGGAATACGATCTTGGATTGGATTATTATTATACAGTATAGAGAGGTTTATAGTTGGCAAAAGCGTTAGGCAAATGAGAAGGACAGAGCTACTTTTTGTTATTTATCTTCTTTTTTTTTTTATACAACAAGTTCAATATATATACACATACAAACATTCACACAGATTGACATGTATGTGTATATACATGCATTTAGTTAGTGTACAACAATTAGAAAACTTCTACCCAAAAAGCCCACATAAGAGAGAGACTATATTGGGATTAAAGTGAGAGAGATAGATATGTATATATATATACATAAGTATATACTATATAGCGACAGAGTGAAAGAGAGAGAAGGACAGAGGATGAAATTGTATATATATTTATCAATTAATTAGTAATAAACTTTTCTGCTTCCTTTAAGGTTATTTAGGATTAGGCAACAAGCAATTTGGATTTGAATGGTTCTGCTTGGTTCTAGATATTTAGAGATGTCAAAGTATAATAATCATCAATGGAATAAGCTATTCAGTTTAATACTTAGTTTAACAACAAGTAAGATTAATCGTTAAACTGATTCTCATTTAATAAAAAGAAGATGTTAGATACATTTAGGAGAAACTTACTGAAAGAGATGGTAAAAAACCCTTGAGTATTTTAGTATATATTAAGTGGAAAATTGATATATCTAAAAGACAAATCAGAATAGACTTTCCTACGCACATCGGATATACATTTAACAGAGATTAATTCTTAGACATCTCTCAAATCTAGAATACACGAAAATCTAACAAGTTCTTTTGTAATTTTTGGTGTATTGGTTGTTGTTTTTTTGATTGTTTTTTTTTTTTTTTTTTTTTTGGTTTTAGATTTCATTTAAGCGCACCTGGCATTCATATGGTAGAAATGCTATATTAATCTCCTTTAGAGTTTTGATCTTTCTTGCAGCGCACGATTTACACAAATCGTTAAACAATTCCTCCGGGCAAACTATAATTACATATATGGTATATAAAATTTAGCATTTTTTGTGTTTCTTTTTTCTTGGTTTTTACAATTTTGCTTCGAGTTAGAAAAAAAAAAAAATTGTATTCTATATATTGATAGAAAATTTTGTGTATATTAATGTGTATTGTATATTGATTTGGTTTGGCCAAAATTATGATAAATGGTAAGATAGAGCGCATATTATTTGTATATGGCCCGTGATTTCCTTTACAATTCTTTATAAAAATTACTGATCAAAATATCAGAAATAGATATATTGTTTTTACACAAATACATAGATAGAAATGTTGGATTCGCACGAAATGAATTTCGAAGTATTTCATTTTGGCTTATATAAAAAAAAAAGTGACAATGATCGTACAAATATTTATTATGTATTTGTGTAAATACAAAATATCGTTTATTGTAATCACTGCTACGACAAAAAAAAATGTATAAAAGTTAGTTATTCTGGAAGAGAATTCAACATCAGCATTGAAAGTTATACATAAGTGTTATATTCATGTATTAGATGTATTCATTAAGCAAAGTTACATATACTAAAGAAAGGGGGACGTAAAAAAAAGGAAACAAACATAAACAGAAACAAAATAAAAGCATTTGGACTAGCAACCGCGATCGTTTTTGGTCTAAACCTGAGACCATTGACAATGAAAACATTAATGGCAACCAGATTACAAATTTAGTAAGTTAGGCGAATAATATTCCATATTTTTCACTTGGCAATGGCAATGGCGATTTGGCGAGAAGCATATTAGACTTTGGAATGCATGAAGAGTTAAACGAAGACGCTTATTATGTATGTAGGATAATGCACCACATACCTGAGCCTCATATGCCAAGAAGCTAATATTGATTTCTTTGCATGTGCGCACATAGCGCCGACAAATATCTTTATGCGATTGCAGCATTTCAAATATTCTTGGCGGTATGGCTACTCAAGGGGATTTCAATTCAATTTTCAAATCAAATCATACAGAATACATACATGGTGGAGTAGATGTTTTCGGGTTCATGGAAAGTTAAATAAAGCAAAGTAAAAAATAATAAATAAATGAAAATAATTAAATAAATACAAGGGATTGGCAAAATACATGTGTTAAATTTGTGGCCAAATAAATCGTGCGCCCAAAATGGCAAACTGAATCATACCCTCGGTAAAGAAAACATGCGCATAGCGATACATCGGACGAGCCGGATTCTCAAAATCACGTATCAAAGACCGCACAGATTCATCAGATGGTGTTATCAAATAGATGGCATCCATGGTGGGCAACGGTTCTCGTTTCTTAT
Organism: Drosophila tropicalis; assembly: GCF_018151085.1. Taxonomy (NCBI): domain Eukaryota; kingdom Metazoa; phylum Arthropoda; class Insecta; order Diptera; family Drosophilidae; genus Drosophila; species Drosophila tropicalis. Next base: position 3,375,376 of record NW_027172602.1, on the reverse strand, counting down.
TGATGTCCTCGACCACTGTGGAGTTTAAATTTCAATTAATTACACTTGAAATCATGAGAGTTCATTGGGTTACTTACATGTTATGCCCTCGGCGCTGATCTCATGCATTTTCGTACAGGCAGAGACCATACGCATACCCAGCTTGTCCACGACAAGTACACGCCATTCCATGCCGCCGGCTGCAGCCTTTGCAGCAGCCGTAGTGGCAGCCTTCTTTGGTGGCGGCGGCTTGTACTTGACCACCTCGTTCATAATCTCTAATAGAGCAATAAGAAATTACATAAAGAATATTAATAACTGTTCAACGTAAAGTGATAAATCAGACAACTTGATGATTGAAACTTTAAATATATTAAGATTATATATATTTTACTAGAAGGAACAAGTTTTATATTTGCATTTGCATTAAAGCTGGGATGTCTAGGGGTCACTTCACCTATATTCACTCTCTACCATTGGCGGAGTGAAATCGCCCAGTCGTATTACGACTAAACATACATATATATATATATATATATATATATATGTATATAGGAATGTGTACTTTACATGATTGGAGATGCTTCCTTCACTTCTTTAGTTAAAAATTCCTATACACTTATGACAATTATTCATAATAGAAGAAAAATAACCCTGTTTTGTGTGTGTAGGGGTGAGGTAAATAGATGTTTGCTTCAGTTTGTTGTTGTTGCTTTTTATCATCAATAACAATCATCTTGCTAAAACTATTTATGGATCAAAACTATATAAAGGTAATTCTTTCTTTTATATTAATATATATTACAAATTTAATATGTACATAGAAAGCCCGTCAACTAAGAAGAGTTAGCGTATGTATAAAAAAAAAAAAAAAAAATTAGCCATCTTACGAACAGTCATAATTTGAATGAGTCATAATCTTTGCCTAAAACGCTAGATGTCTTTCCAGTTATAAAATGAATTGATTGATTATGTGATAGTTGTGTCATTTGCAAGTGCCATTTGTAAATCTTGCGGATGCGAAAACCCCAATTTCTTATCCTGCAAAGGTCACCCAACACACACATATACAAGTATATAAGTGTGTATACATACACTGTATATGTATATACATACGCAGAAGCACTCGTTTGAGGGGGCGTTAAAAGCCAATGGTTCGGCAGGCGTAACGCTACGATTACGTTAAGGCAAAGGGGAATTCGGTGGGTGGCCCCCCACTGATACTGTGTGTTGTGTTTTGTTGGAAAAATCAATGACACCTTCTCTGCGCCACTCTTATGGCATGTGTAATGGGTGCTGCTCTATACTTTATTTTGATAAAGATAGACAGCAAATTGGCAAAATGCAAATTGTTTACTGCCATAGAGAGCGCCAAGAAGCAATTGGGGAGAGGAGTGGAGTTGTAAAATGCGTCATGCTTATATTATCAGCTCAGCCTTAGAGTTCTAGGCGGAGTCACCGCTAATCGACACCAATCCTCAATTTGATTTTACACTTACTCTGGCCCACCAACACTTTTAACGCCATTGTTGTTGCTTGCTTGCTCTTGTTGCTATACGAAATGCAAAACTAAAGAAACAAAAAATATAATTTAACACCAAAACACCCGCAAAAACGCGAAATAGGTTGCCCCAATTGTTTATTTTAATGGGGGACTGTTTCGATTTGTTGTACAATTGTTCGTCAAGAATTTACAATTATGAAGATCTAGAACTGGACATCAAGTCGATAAGACCAACAACATCAATACTATCGATAGTTTATTTCGTGCAGTTTTTGTGGATATCGATTTAAGTAGACTCGCACCCTTAGGACTATTACTCGCACCCTTAGGAGTGTTACTGAGTAACAAATTCGCCCAGCTGTATGCAACAGAAACTTGAAAATATTTTCCGTTACTTGAATTCAATTGAAAAATAATAAATGAATTTTTATAAGAGTTTTTGTGAAATTTTGGCCGAAGTTTTGAAAAGAAATTCTTAGTAATTTAATTTATTATATTTAAAAGTATTTATTAGTCACAAAAACAAATGTCAATTATTAATCATTTTTATTATCAACTATTTAGAAATTAAAATTCATAACTTTAAGAAAAGTTTAACGCATTTATCTATTAATTTGTTGTTTTCTTTTTCGCAGCTGCTATATATCACTTATGTACATATGTATATATAATATAAATAAAAGCAGCCTATCACAATGTACATACATATGTACATATTACAATTTAAAAAAAAGATTTGTTATACCAAGTTTTGTTTTCCTTTTTAAAAGCTACAATGGTATAAGCTCGGCAAGGGACTCGGCAATAGCGCTATCACGGAATCGTCCAATTCTGAGTGCATAAGAAATGACATGCGCCACATAGCTCTGCTCGTGAACACCATGGAACAGGTACGACATAGGACCTAAAAAACAAACTCCAAGATATACGACAAAGAAGAATAATTTTTGCAGGAAATGCTTACCACGTGCATGAATGGTGACATCGGATCCCCCGTGGAGATTCTCATCTGTGTTAATGGCTGCTTGTTGCGTATACTCCCAATCGGTCGTGTCGCTGGACGCAGGATTAACACGCGAATGTTGCTCGGCGTCCACCTGGAAGCCTTTGTAGCTGGTCCCATAGGTAAGAGTAGTATATGGCGTTTGTTCCGTTTTCGAATTGCCAGCTAAGCCCAAAATATTGGCACCACGCTCTGGATGACCATTGATGGTAAGACTATGCGAATGATCGGCAGTTACTATGACCAGCGTCTCATCCAGTTGATTTCTGTTTGATCAAAAGTAAACATCATTATTTGGGGGAAAATAATGTATGAAAAATTTGCACTCACTTGTTCTTAAGAAGGCTTAATGTGGCCTCAACCGCCTCATTAAGCCCCAATACTTCGTTTAACGCCTTTCGCGCTGTGCCCCGATGATGGGCTTGATCAATCATGCCTGCCTCGACTATCAGTAGGTAACCCTTCTCACTGTTCCCCAGCACTTCGAGGGCCTTTACGGTCATGTTGGCCAACGATGGCATACCAGCATCACTCTGATCTCGCTCGTGATCGTACTTAAGATGACCATTGGCAAATATCCCCAGGACATAATCAGTGTCCTGGCTTTTGAGATTCCTTAGCTCGGCATTGTTTTGTACAACAGAGTATCTGGCATCTTGAGCTGCTTTTAAATTAGCCCATTTATCGATAAGATTTCTTCCGTCCTGGGACTTACTTGCCCAAGTGTCCAATGGGTCAGCCGGTGATTCGCTAACATTCGACACCAGCATTTGTCGTCCACCACCCATAATTACCTGTAATTGTTAATGTGTTGAATGCTAAAAGTTTCTAATTCTCTAGAGGATTTTACTCACATTTATTTGCTGTCCTGTGCTATGCTCAATCAATTGGCGTGCTATATCTAGACAGCCTTGCTCTCGAGCTTCCTGTGGCATTCCAGTCTCGCACTCCCAACGCCGATCAGGCACATGGGCGTAAAGAGCTGCGGGCGTAGCATGTGTCACTCGTGTCGTGGTCACGAAACCAGTCCGCATTCCATCCAATTGTGCCCACTTTAGAATAGTCTGCACGTGATGTGACTCATCGAGGGAAGCACTACAATTACCCAGCGGCACATTGGCATCCACACCACCAGTCTCATAGTTTGCCTTGACTCCGCCAAAAGGGCCGTAGCCGTCGAAAATGAATCTGGCACCTGTTTATCGGCACAATAGGTTTTCAGCAGACCCATGTGTGGAAAATGTTCCCAACTGAGCAGACCCTCCTCTTTCCAACCGTATATCCGAGCTGCTGTCACCGTATTCGGACCCATGCCATCGCCCACAAAGAGCACAACATTCTTGGCCCTACGTCGATTCAGTTCACGATTGAGGGCCACTTTGAGCTCGTCAATGCCACGATCATACCACACTTGCTGCTCGGGAGGCAGAGACACATGCCAATAGGACACCGTTTCCATGTCACTGACATCGGCGGCAAACTCATAGTGAACCAGAAAGCCAATGCACATGGCTGTCATCAGGACGGACGAGAATATCACGGCTGTGATAAAGATTTTCGATTTGAATACATTTTTCTGTGGCTTCGGACTGGAGGCATTATTCGACGGCATATTGTGTGTTCCTGCCACGATTCCATTGTTCATAGCAATCATATTCTGGGTAGAATCTAGGCTATCTAATTGCACCTCAATCAGATCGACATCACCCAATTTTGTGCTATTCGTTCCAGTGGATGACATTGTTCTGGCTTTGTCCATTCCACGTTACTCACTGCTTAATCTTTATGCGGCCTGTAAAATAAAAATTCATCTAGTACTCTTGAAGTGGTGTATGAATGTATATCACTGATTTGTGTCTTACTCTAGATAAGATCCTAACTATGTGATAGATAAACGATAGACCGACCAAGTAGACAACACATGCCAACAGCGTAAACATTCAAAAGTCTAATAAATCACAATCGAAATCTTCAGAGCTCCAAACTATTCGTAGAACTTTGATTATAATGGATTGCATAGCCACAGACCAATTCATTAAGTACCTACAATCCAATTGCACACGAGACAATGACGACAGCACGACCACGACAACAACGTTCGATCGATTGTAGTTTAATTCACCTCTCAAAGAGCCAAACAACATTTTGATTAGCCACAAATGTGTCAAATGAATACTAGAATCCGATTTCGAGCCGTGCGATATGCCGTCTGCCATATTGGCTGACATTTTCATTTACTTTTTTGCAAGCTATTCCAATACCCAATCCAATACCCTTCTCTCCCTCGGCCCGAGGTCGAGTTCTTATGGCCGTAGGGTGGAGTGGAAATATATTCTTCAACAGGCTTCAGAAAACGTTTCCGACCCTACAATATATATGTATATGTATATAGTTTGTACACATATATATACATGATCAGCTTCCCCTGGCGATTCTTAATAGCATTGTGATTATGCTTATGCTTACGATTAATAAGCACTTTTAGAAAAGCTCCACAGTTTGTCCAATGGACAAAAAGTCCAAGGGATGTTTAGTGGACATTTTCCAAAAAGGCCACAGGATGTCATATACATATGTATGTATGTATGTATCCCTTTTCAAAATTTGTGATAAATTTAAACAGAAGGAGCTTGTCAAAACTAACTTTGATCAGTTTTGGAAGACCTACCCTTCAGTACCAGATTGTCGCCGCCGACAATGTCGACGCATTGTCCGAGCCACCGACGTCGGCAGAAAAAATTCTGCCGGCGTTTTTATACTGAGGCTAGCCGAGGGCACCCGAACGGAATAATTTCGTTTTTCGAAACTCAATCGGCTGCCGAAAAGAAATATTTCTCATTCGAGGCTGTGTTGTTGTTTTATATTTCTGTTCGAGTCGTTTTATACTTTGCGTTTTTCGGAGCACGCAGTGATAATATATTATATTAGTGTTTTCTGATTAATTTTAGATACAATTAAAGGTAAGTGCTATTTAATATGATGTTTAAAATACCAAATAGTGAATATTAATTTTGTTGGCAAAGTGCAATTGAATGCAAGTAAATAACTCTCACTCGAGAAAATGAGTAAGACATATGAGAACATAGAGTGAAAGGAAAACAAAGTATTTTGCCAACAAAATTAAATGCGAGTTCGACCCCGGGCCGTGCCAAAAGAATACTTTTTTTTTTTTTTGTAAAATTTTAATTTTTTTTTTCTTAAAATAAAAAACCATTAACAACTGATTGGGATATAATTGACTTGAAGAACAGCATTACGTCGGGAAAGTCAAAAAAGCCATGTAAGTATTCAACTGTTATATGAAAATCAAAAAAAATTTTAATACTTTTTTTTTATATTTACAGACATCTCAAATGGCTCAAATGGCTCTCTCTTCTTATAGCCTAGTCGGTGGCTCAATGGTGACCTACTAAAACTACAATTCTGTCGTGCTCGAGTTCGAACCCTGACATAGGTGGAGTTTTTCTCCCCGATGAAGCAATACTGAAAGGTAGTTCCGTCGGGGATATAGTGGAAACGATTGTGGATAACGAATAACCCTCTCTTCTGAAGAGCCACAACCCGGATACGAAAAACCAAAAGTTGAGCCTTAGAACCTATCTAAAGGTTTTACTCGGTAAGTAGATTAATTGTTGAGAGCTAAAGCGTTAGCTTTTATATTATAATTCATTTCATTTCTAATAATATCTGCACTTTTCTATTCCAGAAGCAGTTTAAAACACTTCCTCGGGGCAGCCAGAGTCGGCTTTAGAATTCGATGGCCTGAGTGAAAAATAAGGACAACAACCCAAAAAGCAGAAAATTGAAGCAGCAACTGCCAAATTATCTAAATAAAAAATAAATTAAAAAATATTAATTGAATTTTTTTTTTTAATGTAATTTATGTCCCTCTAGTCCCTAGGACAAACTATGGAAATTGTCCTTCTAGTCCCTAGGACGAACTATCGATATTGTCCCTATCGTCCCTACGACAATCTATCTATTTTGTCCCTGTGGTCCCTAAGACAACCTAGCGACATTGTCTCTCCAGTCGCCGGCGACCAGAGCGAAAAATTTCACAGTACCGGCGACTAGAGGGACAATTGTCGCTCAATCGTCCCGTGCACAAGACCATTGAGCGACATTTGTCCCTCTGGTCGCCGGGCTGTCTACTAGTCGCTCTGGTCGGCGGCGACTGGAGGGACAAATGTCGCTCAATGGTCTTGTGCACGGGACGATTGGGCGACAATTGTCCCTCTTGTCACCGCGACTAGAGGGACGAAAGCGACAAAGCGGCGACACAATGCTTGTTTGTCCCGGCGTTCGGCAAGACATTTCGACATTTGTCTTGGCGACTGGAGCGACAACTGTCGCCGGGTTGTCGTTCCAGTCTTAAAAGCTAGGACATGCAATGTTAAATGTCGCCGCAATTTAAATGGGAGTGTCGCCGCTTTGTCCCAGGGGACAAGCGACATGTCCCCGGGGATTCCCCGGGGACCGGTACTGCAGGGTACATACAGAAGTACATACGTAAGTAGTTTTTGGGGATTAGGCACAATACATGCATAGATGAATGTAGAGAAACACTTGAGGCGATAAGGCGATTGATTAATATTATTATTACTATATTCTATTTATGATCACTTCAAATGAAACGTTTACAAAAAAGCAAAAACGTGGATGAAACGTTTATTGTTGACATTTATAATCTGTACGGTTGGTTCATCATGTATAGCTAATATATATACCTATATACCTATTTATATGTGAATGATTTGACAGAGTTTTGGGAGCAAAGTCAGATTGTTTAATCATTTGGGAACTTTTGTTTACCAGGTTATTAAAATGATTTAACTACGAATGATAAAAAGAAAAATTGGACAGTCACATGTACATTAAGCAATGTGAAAATGTTTTCTTATCTGCGATTTTTTTTAAGAAGAAAATATTTTGTAAATACCCTTGGAAAATAAGGAATATTAGTTTGTTTATCGTCCCACAAATCCAAAAACAATTTATCAATTTTCCCTAAGATTTTTAAAACATTTATATTTCACTCAAAAAAGCAAATATAAATTCTAAAACTATACGAAATAGATTAGATTGTCTCTCTTGGATTATCAGTTTTTTGTTTATATTCCTAAATTTGTAGAAAACATGTTTCTAAACAATAAACTTGATCACCACAAAAAACATCATGTATACAACATGAATGTTTTCAATTCGGATAAAAACTGCCTGGAAAATATATATTTTTGACCGTTTTATTTATGTTCTAACATTCACTTTAAAATATATTTCTTTTTCTAACTTAATATAATTAGGGTTTAGCCTGGCATAGCGACATATCTCCGACGACATATCTCCGCCCAGTACATTTTTCTGGCGGAGATATGACGTTTTGAAACGATATTTTATTTATATTTTAGAAAACCTTATGAAAATATTCCCAAAAGTTTCCCGGTCCGCAAAAGCACACATTTGATGTAGTGTACCGATCTGGTTATAATTTGGCATAGACTTTTTATGATTAACTAACAAGCACTAAATATTGTACAAGAACTTCGTTAATTGGTGTGTTTAGTTTTATTGCTCTTCTACAGTCCACGTCATGCATATTAGACAAATAGTTGAATGTGATTAATGGCAGTGCCGACTTTAGGGTACCCTTCTTTTTTTGTATTATTAACATATGTATATGTTTTACAATTGCAATTGGTTGTGGGTTCTCTCTCAAATCTAGGTAGATATTTATAGTTTTTGTTACTAAACTTTGTCATATGCTCAATACATTTGCACATATGTATGTATGACTATTCGAATATACTTTGAATGCCATTGTAGGGTATTAAGTGCAACAACAGTTTAATTGATTTATAACAGAATATACTCTTAAAATCAACCCGTCTGAGAAAGTTAAAGCACAGCACGTCCACACAATAAACATAAACAAAAACTATGTATGTATGTATGTATGTACTATGTTTCTTAGAAATGTACTCACACATACATATGAATTTGTTTAAAAATAACACTTGATAACTTAAATTAACAAAACATTAATTTCACTTTACATTCTATGTACTAGAGGCTAGTACTAATATTAGTATGCATATGTACCGTTTCGTTTCGTCGAGCGATCGCTTAAAAAGTATAGATCTGTTCATCTGATTCCGACAATGGGGCACGAGTCCGACTAATGGTTTTAATTCTATTGTTGAAGTATGGTAATTAATTGCTTTTCTATTGGTTTTATAGAATGACCCTCAAAAACTACAAAATAATGAATAAAATTAACTGAGTTAACACACACAAAAACAAAAAATCAGAAAAAAAAAATTCAAAGCAAACGTATTTTGACACTGTTATTCAAGTACATATGTACATATATTATATGGCATGTATTGGCATTATAAATAATAAATCAAAATAAACACCAACAACACAATATCAAAATTATACATCCGTTCACAGCAAATGGTTCTTGACTTTTGACAGGTTAAAACATAATTAGCTAACATTTGTATACCCTTTTCCTTATAACACCAACGTACATAAAATCATATGACGTCATTGCACAAATTGATTTCATAAACACCGCATGATTCCCGAAATGCAACCTTTTTTGGGCATTCTTGTTTATTTAAATTGCTTAGTTAATAGTTTATTTGTTCGTTTTAAAGGGATTTATACTGGGCCATCAAGTAAACATGCGCGTATGGGATATACTGTAGAGCTGGGATAAACATCGATATCATAATCGTTATCGTGAGGGTTTATATCGATATTTTTACCATCTCTCTAAATGTATCGGTGAAGCGGTAAACGGTAAGTCCGTTACTTTCAGCAATTTTAATTCTATTTTGTGGCCCTGTTTTCTTGCTTTCAATGGATAAATAAGACTAAACTTGGCACATTTTGTTCTGAAAACATTTTAAGTAAAAATGATTTGACTTAGCAGGCCTTGAAATGAACACATTTTATAAACTTGCTGACAATTTCATTTACTATTTCATTTCAAACACCAACACGCGCTTTTCATATATTTCACACTTAAAACTGATTCAAAAGCAAGAATAAAACCGCAAAACTTATTTTTTCTTTAAATCAAAACAATTTTAAATATATTACAAAATGTTGCGTATTCCGGGTATGCCATTGCTGCCGGGAACCCTTTTCCGTGATGTAAGTATAAGATTGTATTGGAAAGTCACTTTTTGGATTAATAACAATTGCAATTCTCAGGTCGGCAAGAGTCATTATCCCAAGCCGCAGTCGCTGCTTAATTTCCAAGGCATTAGTATGCTGAGTGATCGGCAGCAGCCATCACCGGTGGATCCCAGTGGTGCTGTAGTGGACATCAGTTGTCCGCCAGTCGGTGCTGCATCGATATATCCACCGCACTCTGGTCCTCGTTTACCACCTTGGTTGGCCTACGACAAGAAAGTGCTCTGTTTTAGGGCTTACTTTAAGCAGACGCTTCAAGAAGTCTTTCATGCTCCATATTTGGTGCGCAAGGTGAAGATCTACTATTATCTAGAGGATGGCACACTGGAAATCTTTGAGCCAAAAGTGGAAAACTCGGGCATTGTTCAGGGATGCGTTTTGCATCGCCAGCGTGTTCCAAAGGCTCCACCATGTGATAATGAGTTCATGTCAATGATTGATCTTAATGTGGATACGACTGTAATGATATTTGATCGTCAATATCATATTACTGACTGTGATCAGTTTACAAGAGATTTTCTGAACAGACGTGGCATCACGGTGGCGGATCCAGTGCCATGTCCCATGTAAGTTCCTTAAGCATTGGCTAAGTATTGTTCCCAACATTCCAAATATCACATGATTTCCAGTGATCCCAGTGAGTCGGTGCGAAATCGAGGAGCGGTTCGCGCATATAATCCACCAGAGAAGAAACATCCGTTTGCCCAGTTCTTGAAATATGATCGTCAGATCCTTAAATTTTATGCTTATTGGGATGATCGCACCGAGTTTGGAGATGTACGTAAATTGGAGGTGTCTTACTACTTGTCGGACGATACCATAGAAATCAAAGAGGCGCATGTTCGTAATTCTGGTCGTGATGGCCCGTCATTGTTTCTGAAGCGAGGACGTTTGATGCGCGTTAGTAAACAATAAAAAATCTCTGTAGGAAGTCTCTATTTTAGTTTCGTATCATCCTTAGGAATTCGAAGGCATGAATCTGCCGGGTCAGAACACGCCGGTGACGTTGCTTAATGTTCTAGGCACAAATATGCGGAATGTGCGCTACTGCGTCGATCCCTTAAACACGGGCAACAAGGAGGTCCTTTATTATAACGAACGCGACTTGCAGATTGGAACCGTGCTTAATGTATATGGCCGGGCAGTAGTTATAACCGACATGGATCCATTTACCAAACAATATTACAGAGATCGGTTTGGCATTGATGACTTTTCAACCGTGCCGGTGCCCACAAGATCGGATGACTGCACCGAATACCGTCCTGGAGAGCGTGTACTACCGCCCTACAATGGCTGGGGCAGCTATGAGGACTCCATGGGCAATTGTCTGTCGGTGGAACCGAAACCTCCGCGTGCGGACTTTAAAAAGTTCATCAAATTCGATCGCTACGTATTGCGGTTCGGTGCCAAGATGCTTTCGACCATCAAGGAGAATTGTGATCGTATATTCGTGATTAGCTATTACCTGAGCGAGGACACCATCCAGATTCAGGAAGTGGCTGTGCGCAATTCTGGCTTCCTTGGCGGTGAATTCATGAAACGCACTCGCGTCGAGCTGCCCGGACAGGAGAAGTTTTCCTCAAAGATGCCGCAATACTATATGGCTCACAATTTCTATATTAATGCCACGATGGCTATAAAAGATTTCATCTTTCACATTGTCTCGGCCGATGAGTACACTCTGATGTACATGGAACACCATCCGGATCAGTTCCTGCACGCTAATGTGACCAAGATTATGGAGAAGATTCGTGGTGTTCTGCAGCCCCGCATGGCAGAGTTTTTGAGTGCCTGTCTGCCGGATTGCGCCGATCTCGAGAGCAAACACGATATTTTCATAACATACGAAAGTTTCAAGGGCGCCATGATCGGCATAATGGGCAATAATATTAGCGATCATGAGATAATCACATTGTGCCGTCATTTCTCGGCCGAGCAGAGTCCCAAACAAACTTGTTCAAGGGAACATGTTCGCGCTGCCGCCCATCTCGAGCTGAAGCGGGCCCTGTGGAATGCTCGCGATGATCTAATGGAGCATTTGCATCACATCAATCCCACGAATCGACCCTTCCTATCCGAGGCCAAGGTGCGTTCCACATTACGCGGTTGTCGCCTGCCCTTCTCATTGGAGCTAATTGATCAAATTTTCTCGATCCTCAATCGAAACGAGTGCGGTGAGATCGAAGTCTGTGATCTAATGAACTTTATAGATGTGTCCTGCGGCAAAGGTTGCTCCATGCCGCCAGTGAATCATGCCTTCGAGCTATGTCCCAAGATACCATTCCTGCACAAGGGACGAATGATCAACTTTTCTTGCTTCCTGCGTAGTCTCGATTTGCCCATGGGTATGCGCAGCCTCCAGGCCCATGAAGCGACTAATGTTGGCGATGATGTCAATGGTCCCCTCTTTGATGATGAGAAAATCAAGGTTGCTTCTCCGACCTCTTAAATGGGCAATTTCACATGGTATTTGCGCTGATCTCTGCAGTTAGGCATAAATTTCCTGTAATTCTCTGCCCATGCCCACGAAAGCTAAAAACAAAACAAATATTGCTTATCAATTGATTCCCTTTGAAAGTATTTTAAAAAAATTGTTTTAAATTTGTTCGAGAAATGTACAAACGTTTGTTTTTTTAAACAAAAAGATATTAAACTGATCTAAGAAACAACAACAGAGACATTTTGTATTATTATTTATCTAAGTCTATTTTTATTAGATTTTCGGAAATAGCATTTAGCATTTTCAGTTTCAAAACGAATGAAATTAAATAAGAGTTGGCTAAAATATAAATTATGTTTTCTTTTTCTTTTCCATTAAATTCTTTTTCAAAACGCAAATTGACGTTGAGATTAGCTGAAATGCTGATTAGTTAATATTTATACCATTTAGAAATATTATAGGAAATTGTTTTTTTTTTTTTTTTTTTGTTTTGGCCAAGTTTGAAAGCACAAAAAAGTTTGTAGGACACAGATTTTTTTATTTTGTTTTTTTTTTTTCCATCAATTGTATACTTATTGCTAAAGTTAGCAGCTGGTTTTGATTAAGAAAATACAAATGAAAAGAGAAAAAATTAGTTAAAATTTATAATATACAATTTTACTTCATCTGCCGCATTAATATTAATAAGTACCGCAGTTAAAAAAAAACCTTCAATAAACTTATTTCACATGTGAAAACCATAAAAAAAGACCTAGGTATACATGTATATATTTATATATATTTCTTTAGATTAATATTAATTATATTGAGAACAAAAAAAAAAAAAAAAAAAATAGCAGAGAAATGAAACAAAAAGGATTAAAAGAAATCAAATTTATAATTGAACTCTGACTGGTTTTCTATTGTTGTATGCAGTAGTATCTGAGAGTGTGTGTGTGTGCCCGCGGTTACTGTCTGTGTGAATCTGTGGTGGTGGTTGTGGTGGTTAGGTAATCCATATAAATTTATTTTATTTTAGTGTCTGCGGTAACAGTGAATCGATATGAGATGCTGCTTATACTCTTGGCTCAGAATTTGTCAACTGATGAAGTGAAGCAATAGATTATTTGCTAATGACCTAATAACCTGCCCTTTAGGCCATTGTTTTTTTAAGCTGCTGTTGACTTGCTGGTGGACTACTGAGCCAAATGTGAGGCCCCCATTTAGATCTCATCAATGTCGATCTCATCGCCATCCTCATCGTCTTGGGCATTCTTCCTGTTAACAGCCGCTCCAACAGCGACAGCTGCCACCTTTAATGGTTCGACACGAGCTCGATCATTGTACTCGATCTCGACATCTGAATCGCCACCAGCGCCGTCTTCATCTTCGGAAGAGGAGTCCTCTTCTTCGGCATCTTTAAGCCACTGCACAAACGGTTCGACTTTCTCGTGTATCTCTGTGGCAATCTTCTTGGACACATGACGCTTGCTGACCTTCTGAGCCCAATCCAATATGACCTTTTCATCCAGAATGTCCAAGTCATAGAAGATCTTAAATATGCCAGCCACCTTACTCATCAGGTTGTTGGTATGTAGCTCAACAGTTTGCTCAATGCCGCCGATCAAATAGCGTTGAGCTTTCGGATTATTGTGAGTGAAGCGCAGCAACAGAATGCGATTCTTGCGTACATCATTGATGATGTTCTCAGTAAAGAGAAGCTCGGCCAGAACCAATGGAGCCTTGTTCACAATATCAAGACGTTCGGCTTCGATCAGCAGCTCCTTGTGCGTAGGGACATCATCCAATTGCTTCTTGTCGCGTTTGTTTTTCACTAGCTCATAAAAGATGTCGATGCGCTCCTTTTCGGTCTTATCATAATCATCCGAAATAGTCATACCCTTGGCGCCATCAGTCAAATCTTGCAAGCGGGCACGAATGGCCTCCTACAAATGGAGGAAGTTTATATGATTAAGCATTAAATCTGATCTCTTTCAGCTAGGACTTACCTTTGATACGTCGACACTCCAACCGCCATCATCATCATCCTCAGCGATGCTCTTTTCTGGGATTGCAGCCGAAATTTCAGCCTCCGTTTGACTGGCCTGGTTGGTTCCATTGCCACCATCAGACTCACCTCCAGAATTGTTGGCCATCGAATTGTTGGATATGGAGCCATCAGGGTTCTCGTTCTTCTGCTTTTGCTTCTTGGAGCGCTTGCCCTCGGTCAATGAGGAGCCTTGGACGGCCGGATTCTGCGATGGTGGATTCTTCACAATAAACGTATTGACCTTGTGATTCACCTTCAGTAGACCATGAAAACCGCATGCTTTGCATGATTGCGAAATGGTCTGATTTTTCGCCGATACAGTCAAATTAGTTTCCGGATTATCACATTCGGGGCACAGCACAAACTTGCGTATGAAGCCATCGAGCAGATCCTGCAGCTTGTTCACATCATGCGATCCATTGACAATAAAACGTTCGTTCTATAGATTACAAAAAGAGATATAAATATAGATTAGGACTCATTTGAGTGAAGCTCCTGCTGCTGCTCCTTACCTTATGATCAAACAATGTCTGGGCTCCCAATTCACAGCCAAAGTACTTGGTCGGATAAGTGGCCGGACGACCGATGGCACGTGCCACATCGGCCATATTGACCAGCACGGTCTTGATGCCATTACCCTTGCCCTCTACCTTAGCTTGAAGACGTGGCATTTTGTAACGGTAGAAAATGTCCGTGACACTGCGATTTACATTGACAGTGGCCATTTTGTGGCTGTTGTGGTCGATTCTCGCTTCTTTCTCTTTGAATAGAACAAAACTTGTTGCAGCCGATTCTAAAAATTTTGCTTGGGAGTTGGTGCTTTGCTTCCTTTATGCAATCGAATGTTGCTTTTCTGGATATGAGATGCTCAGTGTGTATGTCTCTCAGCTCGACTGTGGATGGCGCTAATAATGATGATGGTGCTCACCGTTCGGCTAATTCCAATTGTCGTCGTCTGTGGCTGAGTAGAAGAATTGGTTTAGCCAATTTGCAGACTTTAGCGGCTATTTTGTTTTTGCTTTGCCTTTCGTTCCCGTTCATTAAATTTGTTTTGCTTGGCTTCTGTCCTTGCGTTGATGTGCGCGTCTTGGTAGAGTTACTGCTAATCCTGTTGCTCCTTCTTAATTCTCCTCCTTCTTCGTCTTCTGCGATGTTCTTTTTGTGTTAGTAACTTTATATCAACTCAGACTGGGCATAAACTTCTTGTATGTTCTATTGATTATGGTTAACCAGTCTCTCACTATATAATATATATATATATATATATATATTTAGCGCGTTCAGGATGTATCTTATGATGGGGATGGGGGGATGGATGGTTGGTTTCTCTTATTTTTTCTTGATTTTGGTTGGTTTCTTAGTGCGGGCATAAATCGATCTATATATACATATATAAATATTCATATATATCTATATATGCTGTGATAGCAACTATTGTTGGTTTTTTTTTTGTTTTTGATTTTTTTTTTTATATATATATTTTTTTAAGTAAAAATCTATTGGAACGGCACCTTTTTATTGGCTCACGTGTACCTGAACGGCTGTAACTTCCTATGTCTGTTACTTGAAGTCCTGCGAAACAAAAAAAAAAAAAAAAAAAAATATTATGACCGTTAAGTAAGATCGAGGAGAGAGACCAAATGGTTATGATTCAGCTAGATGTCTGATTAAAGTAGATTGCACAATTGCAAAGGCAGCGAATTCGACACAGCCGATGGCATCAAGTTTCGATTATATTTCAAAATTCTTGGTATCGGAGAGAGGCAACAACCAATCCCGCAAATAACGCAAATAAATAAATCTTTTCGAGCAAAAAACTATTTATATTAGGGAGGGGGCATTGGTGGAATAAACTTACCGATGACTTATAGTTCGCCTCTTTGAATTCATGCACAGTTCGAACCCTTTACTCCGTTTTTGAAGAATTGGAGGTGCGCTTTTTTTTTCCTGGTGTTTCTAAAACAATAAAAATAAATATTAATACATTAATCCATCGCTTTGATTAGTTGCGGCTCTTCTTGTATGATGTTTGTTTGTCAATAAAGTGGCATTTGAATTTGGCTTTAGGCTCACCTGCAGCAGTTTTGTTTTGGTTTTATATCAATTACATCGAGAGGACCGCGACCGGGTTATGGTATGGTTTATATATATATATATATATATTTAGTTATACATTTAAATTTGTTAGAGTTTTGTTAAAAGGAGAGAAAAAGAAAAAACAAAACTCCCAATACCGACTTGACACGCACTGGGACAACAGCTTTTGGGGGTTACCCCCAGAAAGGGCAAAAAAATAATTCAATAATCAACAATGCGGCGATTAAATATGACTTTGGCTGGCTCCTTTTGCTTCTTAGTGCAGCAGCTTCATCAATTGACACAAATCAAATTGCAAGCGTTCTCGTTTTATACGTAGCAATTTTGAACCAAAGTTCAACCAAAAGTTAGACCACATGAAAATTGCCTTTAGGAAATCCGTTGTTGCACTTTGGCCTTTAAAAGCAAGGACACTACGAATTTTTCTTGAACACTTTTGGTAATTTTTGTTGATATAAAGCACGGCCAACTAATCAGGCGAATCAGGACACGAAAAGAAATTATAATAATTTACTACGAATTTTTTTTCAAGATTTGTGCTAGGAATTTCGGTTGTTTCGACTCGAATGTATTTACTACAATGACTTGACTGAAGCCCATAGCCTATATGTTGTCGATTTCTGTTTGACAGTTAAAATCAAGGCCGCCTTTGATGAGTTTTTTTTCGAAATGAAAAAAACAATGAGGCATTATTTGAGATGATTCTGGCAATGCTTTCAGAGGGTAAGAAGCAGTTTTGACAGCATAACCAAGCCCCAATAAGTTGCCTGAACTTTTTTTTAGCTGTGATTCTCAAATAGTTGAAGGGTAAACTGTAGTGTTGGATTATGGTTCGAAAACTGTAGTGTTGGATTACAGTTCTAAAAGGGAACATGTTTAGCAAAGTGATTTACCCAACACTAGTTTGCTAGTGATTCTAAATTTAGCTATACAGACAACTTTCTTGTGCTGCCAATGAAATAAACTTCTTTGTACGATTGACCTGCTGCGTATGCTCCCCCCTCACCCACCAATACTTTACGCAATATTGCAATAGTAGGGATTTAACTACAATTCTCTCTCTCTATCTCCTGCTGTGATACAAATTCAACTCACCGCTGAGGTCATAGATGATGGCCGCAGTATGTCGCTTGATCCGTAGCGTTAAACCCCGCAGCATATGATGCAGCTCGCTTTTGAAATTGGTTGTCACGAGCAACAGCTGAACGACGTGCGCTGTTAGAAATGGAAACGGGAATTGCTTGGGCGGCGTCAGGTTGATGTTGATCAGATTGATCGGTTTCTCCTTCGGTAAAACGACAGCAGCAGCGGCAGACTCGTCTCTCTCAACGACAATAAGCAGCAGCACCAGCACCAAAGTCAGCAGCAATATCAAAGCGGCGGCAATAATTTGTTGTTGTATTAAATTTGATGATGATATCGATGATAACAAGCACTTGTTGTTGTTGATTTTTGGTTTCTTCTTTTCAATATTGGCGGCTTCAAATAAGTTGCAATCTGTTTGATATTTGTTGTAATATAACGGCCATTTGACGTTGTTGTTGGTCGTGGTATCGCCCCAACGTTGCACGCCCCGCGTGGACATAAACGGCGTTTGATGTGATTTTATCAGTTAAAGGAGTTTTTTGGTAACAAATTTAGGAAAAACAGCAAATTGATTGATATTGATTGTTTGTTTTTTTTTTTTTTTTTTTTTTTTTTTGTGGTTGAAAGAACGAACAAGTGTAGCGAATCGAGAGATAAAGAGTGGACAAGATAGATTTAGCAGAATTCGATTTTGATTTTTTTCTTGGTTTTTTTTTTGCTTTTTTTATCTGCAATTGGAGATATCCAATGCAGATATTATTGAACGGATACACTTCAGCGGCTAATTACAATAATATTTATCTTTAAATTTTGTTGATGAAATCTTTTTTCCTTTTTCTTTTATATAAAAAAAAATATACACACTTTATATACTGTTGAATGATTCCCAAAATATCTGATTATGGGGTATATTGAATCAATTTTTTAAAATTGTAGAATCAATGAAGACTTGATGTAGTTTATTTGCACATACACACATACAAAAATGCATGTACATATATGTGTGACTATAGAAGATTCGTCTTTTTTTAATCTTAGACAGAGAATTTAATATTTTGTTTTTTTGTAGTGGTCTGATTGACTGATTTATAAGGAGCATAAAAAAAGAAATGAGAAAGAAATCGAATTGATTCTATGTATGTACATATGCACATACGAACACGCACACGCACACACATATTTATCTGGAATTTATAATGACGAAATTGCAGCAGGCAAAGGAAGGATTGCAGCAGCCGTTATACAGTTAGCAGTAGTCAATAGCACCACCACTATAACAGTAACAACAACAACAACAAAGGTATTCTCCATTTAACCACACATTACACTAAAGTTCAGTCTCTCTCACTCTGACTTTCTCTTTGTTTCTGTCTACTCTCTCTCTCTCTCTCTCTTTCTGTCTGCCTTTCTTGCATTGCTCACTCTTTTTCTCTCTCTCGTTCTCACACGCAAGCAAACACACACACACACTGTATGGGAAAAAATCCAATAATTACAATGCCAATTGGCATAAAACATTCATATTTCCAATTGGTTTAAATAGCAAAAACCAAAAAAAAAAAAAAAAAGAGGCCAAAACACAACGTGAAATTAAAAATATTATACAATTTTCGCAAAAGTCAAAAATTAGGGAAATATTTTATAATTTTGATTTTCCTGTCAATTTTTGACATAAAAAAAGGAAGAAATATTTATTGTTTTGTGTGGAAATTTTCTCCTTGTTCTTTCTTTCTTTCTTTTGTACGTTTTGAACAACCGAACCGTTTATAGAAAAGTTGGAAAGCTTGCGTTAGGTTTGACGTTGACAAATAAACTGACTGACGATGGACGAAAACACAGAAAACGATGCTGAATTTCACTTAAAATCAAAGGACACGACGATGTCGTCCTTTTGGCACTTGGTCGTCCGGGGCCGAACGGGGCAACTACCACACATCCATTCATCGTATGGGAATCACTGCGCAGTCGCAGGCATTGCAACAACTACTCGGGAAGTACATACATAGACATACATATTTACATAAGTTTATTTCTGTGTGTGTGTGTACGGATATACTTTCCCCAGGTGGCTGTAAATGCTGCAGAGGGCCAATATTGGGCAGGACATGGGCACAAAAGAGAGAGCAAGCGAAAGACACAATGAGAACGCAACCTCATAAAGATAATTCTAGAAAGTCCAAAAAGATTCAAAAACTGTTTGGACACGTCCCTGTTAGATGTGGTCCAAGATGTTTCAAGTTGTTTTCATTGATCTTCCAGGATTAAGATGTTGTTGCAGTTGTGTTCCGTATACAAACGGATGAATAAACAAAAGAAGCAACCAACATGTTCTCAAATCTATACAATTGATAATTTAGATCAAAAATATACATATGAATGTGCATAAACAATTTAATGTCGGAGGTACATAGATTTACTGGAAATCTGCTGAGATAGATATAGACATTTGCATGTAACCAGTGGCAGATTAAGATCTATGAAAGAATTTGACATTTTTAACATTAAATTAAATTTTTTCGAATGACCATTTCAGCAATTATTGTTTATAGACAATTTCCAATTTCTAAAGCATACCAAAAAGTTATTAATTTGTTAAAAACAATGAATGTGTTTTCATCCCATTGCATACTTTAAGGAGCAAAGGTCCCCCGCATCCATAGCGCCAAATCCGACCGACAAGCATATGTTTTAGGGTAAAGCATATATACATACATACATATGTATATTGATCTTAGACTTTGTTTGTGCTATAAAATATAAACACAATGGATTTTAAATCTCCAAAAATGTGAATTTATAGAACCATCTACATATTCGAGATAATTGGAATAAACATTTCTATTTCAATGATGCAAGATCAATCAATCTAAAAGAAACGGCACATCTTTCAATAGTCTGCAATTAGTGATCTATTTTCTAAAGATCTATCTTAAACTCTATGCCTCAATTGATCAATTCAAAATGAGAGTCAATGGGTTAAACTTAAGCCTTCGTGCTGAGCCCTGGCAATTGTTATACAGGGATCGAGAATCTTTAAGGGTATTCCCAATCCAACATAAAAACCCAAAGTAAAGTGATGACAGCGAAAAATAAAGCATAAAAGACTCTGGTGGCAAAAAACACTAAAAGAAAAAACCAAAAAGGGGCGTTGAAATAGCAAAACTGGTTTCACTTTTGCTTTGTTTATTGTTGCCTGTCTGTCCACGCCACTTGCAAAATGTCAACATTCGTTGTTGGTAAAAAGAAAAACAAAACAAAAACAAAAATAAACGAAAACCATTCAAAAAAACATCGAATTAAATCAAAACAGTAAACAAAGAAACAATCGAAAGACCCTGGCATCGTAGATAATTTGAGATCGAAATGCTTTCGTTGTTTTGCTGAGCCAACAGATTAAACCTATCTAATCAATCCGCGTTCGCATGTAATAGATATGTTTAAAGAATTTTATTTCCTCTTAGCAGATCGCTTGCTGAGCCATCACATTGAAAATGGAAAGACAATTATGTACCTTTTGTGTGTGTATGTTGAATACTGATCTGTTACTCAACAGACACACATATGTACGAATGTATATATAAATCTGTGTGTGTGTGTATAGAGAGATATACATTAAAGCGAACTTGAACAGGTTATGGCTAAAAAGCAACAGAAATCGAAATCGATTTGCATTGTCCATGCACACACAGAAATGAAGAAAAAAAATACAACAAAAACATTAAAATTAGCACAAGACACGCAATGCTTTAAAATAATTACATATGTATATACACACACTTTATTTTGAATAGAAAGTGCGTCAGATCTAAACACTGAGTAAACTTGTTACCTATATAAAAACGGTCGAATTGGAGGCATAAGCCTTTTAGCCAATGGACAATTGATACACTTAAAGAAACTATGATAATAGACTTACTATATTCATTGTCTCTTTCAATTACAAAGAGATAATTGTAGAATTACAAATATATACATATGTAATATTCGTATTGGTTTGTTCTAGAAACTGCTATATTCTGATACAATGAAACAACAACAATAAGAATAATGATGAATGATATCTCAGCTACACACACACACACAGTATGCCATCTGTTTTTTCTCCACCTACACACATACAAACAACAAATGGATTCGGAGAGCTGATTGTTTTCTTTATTTTGAGATTGTTTTTAAAATTGCCTCTTAACCCTTAATAGGCCTTGTTAATAAATACTTTAGATACCGTCCTACCTAGACTTTCTTTTATTTCATTGATTTGTGTTTCTTCAGTTGTATAATAAGATTTTGAATAGTGAGGTTATGATGGATAGATTTAAGACTATGTCGTTTAAGGTAGAAGAGAAGAATGTAAATTCTAATTGCTTAAATTATTGCAGTCTCGTCCCCCCTTTTCTTGCTGCGGTCAGTGAGTTTCAAGTGCAATGCCACGACACATTTGTAATCATACAAAGAACACCGCGATGCAAACTTATATGGCTACATGGCAATTCGAATGTATAATACTTACCACTTATTCTTTCAAAAGTCATATAAGATATTATGTTTCCCCTGCTTGGGGTGTGCACAACCAGCTCACGAATTGGAAGATAAGGCAATGAATAAATTCTCGTTGCGCTTAAAGTGGCTACTACGGTTTCCGTTATGATTTTTTGCCTCTGTGGTATGAGAGATCTGACAGGGGTCTTCTCAGTTACTGTAACTATTATATGTATGTGTACTATATAGGTATACAACAACAAAAAGAAAACTGTTACAAATGGCGATCAACCCAGGAAATATAATTGCAATTTGCTTTCGTGCCAGGTAAGATAATTTCCAGCGAAACTGTAAAAAATTGCTTTGCGTTTAGCAACGCGCAACGCTGCTGCCTCAATCAATCGATGACTCCTTTTTGATTTGAATTTGTATTATAGATATGGAATAATCCTGCAATGAAAAAATTTTTTTATATATATAAATTTAGGCAAAGGCAAAAGGATATAGTTAATTAATATATGTATGGAAGGGGGGAAAAAAATTAATTGGATGGTTAGCATGTGGCTTAACATCAGCTGTTGGATGTGAAATCGCTGTTACAGTTATACATGGTTTGTTGTTGTTATTGTTCTTGCTGCTGCTTTTGCACGAAAACGTGCGCAAAACACTAAAAATATAACAATATTTGATGACACGAAAACACACATACACTTACATACATACCCATATGTGTAGGTAGCAACACACATACATACATGTACATAATGTTTATATATAAACGTATAAACTTGATTGATCGTTGAAATATGAAATATTAGTATCTAATGTTGCATGTTTATACAATCATGAATTTGCAATTATGTACACAAATATGTACTTATATATATATATATATGCAACGTAGGTTTTACGTACACACAATTGCATACATACATAACAACTTGTGGTATGCATGTGTGTGTAATTTGCATTAAAAAAAGAAGCCACGCCATTTATTATTTTGAGGTTGGGGTTATGGTTTTATGCATAAAATTATTTACTACACACGGGAATTTTTTACCTTTTTACAATGCAGAACTGTAAAACGATTTAATTTGCGATTTGCATTACCATATAACTTTGATTTTGCGGTAAATTAAGATAACTTTTTTGGATACAATTTTTCACCAGAGTGTTGGAGAACGAGACAGATACAGATTAGTGCTGGGAAATTCATCGATGGCGTATTTTAATTGATCGAGTATTTTTTCGGATCCCAGTATTAGACCCACTATTTTTATTCGATTAGTCGGCGCCACCGAGCTCTTCGATTTCGATTGTAATCGATTTTTTTCTCTCCCAAGGCGCCGAGTTTAAATTAACGATTAAACTACGGCCGTTATTTTGAAATTTCTTTGCAGAAAACCGCCAACGTCTATGCCGCGGCTGGACTTACTTACCTGGCTTACACTGAATGAAGCCACCTACATATGTGGGACATCCCATACAAATAAGTATATATTCTGAGCCACCTTTGTGCAAAATACAACAACAGTTCATTCACAAGACAAGGGCATTATATACTAATTGTATCTAATTAGCTAATCTAATAAATATGCATTTAACTTCATTGAATGGAAATTAATAACTGGGCTGCGTTATCTTAAAATTATCAGTTGAATTATGTTTAAAAGTTACTTTTTCTATGCTGTCTGTCAAATTTTCTTTGCAATTTCCAATGCAGTTTTTTTCCCCTCCTAATGGGCTTTAAAGCATTTCCATTTCAGAGGATACACAAACGTCAAGTAAAACCCATAAAAAAGGGAAATTAATTCTTGTTAGTATGACACATTCATGGGCCAAGTTGAAACTGAGCCATCACCACAATGAACCCATTTTACGAAAAGTGAAATGCTGTTGCGCTTTTCCACAGCTGCTGATAGGCAAAAATTAATTTATGCCCCACCATCACCATCACCATCACCATCACCACCACCACAACAACAACAACGGCATCTGGAACTGCAACTGCAACTGTCTTTGCCACTGCATTGTTTCTTTACCACCTTCTTTTAAGTTTTTTTTTTTCGTTCCCAGCTGCTAATTCAAATTTTGACATAAATTTTCATTTTCTTGTTTGCTTTCTCGCTTTTGTCTTTTCACAATTTCACTTGACTTGACCTTTACCGGAGTTGAAGTGACAGCTACCAGCCCACAGCCCCCACACCAAAGGTTTACCTACATATGTACATACATATATCTCAATCTTTTGTGTTGTGTTTCGGTTTTCAGCGGCCTTGGGAATTTTTGTTGCCAATTGAAGGCTCTGATTTATTTATTTCTTTGTTTTCTTTTCGTTTTTCAAGCCCCACAACAACTGTCAAAATAAGCAGCTATTGCTGACTCACCTCCTCCTGTTTTGGTGGAGGAAAACTCAGATATGGAGTTCCGGGACCTGAGGTTCCGGGCGGGATTCGGGGGGTTTCTCATTGCCTGACCTTGCTTTAAATGGGGAGTATGGCGGTAAGTGGCTGATCATAAATTTGCCAAATGCCAAATACCCCAATTCCATTTTCAATTCCAATTTAAAAGTGAATTGTCGCGCTAGCGCCCAGCTAAAACCTAATCTCAGTCATTGCAATGGAGTCCATTCATTCAAGGCGTCTGATTTGAATTTTCAAAAGGGACTTCCTTAAAAAGCAATTACCAGATGGAACGTATGCATTAATTTATCCATATTTAGTCACTTGAACAATTCTGTCCATATTTAGGCTATTTGAAAATATGACAAATGCCCAAATTGTATAAAGGATTTTAACTGGGGTAACAGTTTAGCTAAATCGATCTCCAGTTAAATGCTTCAAGGTTCATTGTTTAAGAAGAGTTTTAAGATTAACGGGAAAGAGAGAAGACCAAGAAGATATTGAGGAGGTTAAGATAATTAGTATATATATAATGGATGTGGTACCGCCAGGATCAGCAAAGGCTATGGGCCTCATGCCTTGGAGAGTTCCACACTATCCTAAGGTTCATCACATAAAAGTTGATTTAATGTTCATTCATTTATTAAAACAATTTTATTTGAACTTATAACTTTACAAAATTTTAACCGATTTGTGAAAAATGATATCTCTAATGACTTTCAATCTGAATTAAAATCTCTAATTAAGAGAGTTTTTTGGTTTTTTCATAGCCACAATCCTCCGTGTGGCCTAATCCGGCATTGATTGGATGGCAAATGAACGAAATACCTGGCGTATACTGTATGTATCATGTGATATATTTTTTTTTTTTTTACTTTAATACTGGGAAATGGAAAATATGCAAATTCTTTTTCAATTTGTACTCTTGTATTTCAAATCCAAAAAAAAAAAAGCCAGAAATCACAATTCTTGCTACTTGACTTTTAAGTCTCCAAAAAATACCAGCTAAATTTGTAAAAAAGGCGTAAATGTCAACACTGATTGGAGTGATCTATGTATATACATAGTAGTTACATATACATATATAAGAATGTACATAAATATATATGTACATATGTAAATTTGGGTAAGCTGTGATCAATTTTTTGGGCTGGCTTTTGAAGTTTATAACTGCAACAGTTTCAGTTCAGTTGAGTTTGGTTCAGTTCAGTAATGGTAACGGTGCTTTATGTTGGCGTTAGTGCACACATTCACACAAAATGGATCAACAGAACGTACTGTAGACTTGCCACACCTTATTGTATAGCGCCCGCACACACACACACACTTACACACATACATATTGGCATAAAAAGGAAAGTTAGCAAACGCAAAAAAAATATACATATACATACATATATAAACTCAAAGCCCAGTTAAGTTGAGTTTGTTGGGAGGGAGGGGGAGCTTTGTAGATCAATCTTGACTTGGTTTGTGCCGTTACTAAAATGTTGTTTGTCCTTGGAGAATGTGGCAAAAACAAAAAAAAAACAGAATATAAATATTATAATATTGTGCATATGCCAACTGTTTTTTTCTTTTTGTTTTTCGGGGAGCGCATGAAGAGCAGGTTGGCAGAAGTGAGGGGAAGTTACTAACACTACTATTATAATTGTGCCGTTATGTATTGCGTTGGCGCCGCACCCAACCTTCATAGACTTCCCCAACCCCTACCGCTCTCCTCTCCATCGACCACCCACCGCCATAATTGTATTAGCCGTTTTTCGTTTTTTGATCTATTCGTCCCGAACCCGTCACATTGTCGTCGTCATCGGGAATTACATACTTACATATATTGCTGCTATAGATTTGCACTTTAGTTTCATACAATGGTAATTCGTTTGTTCTGCAATAAAAGTAAGTACGTAGTGCACTTTGAAGACTGTAAATAAATAATAATTAGCCTCTTGGCTAATATGTTTTCGTTTCACTTTTAGTTTATCAAATAAGTACTCGATCTTATTCTTTGTCTAGGTTATTAATTTTCAAACTTTTGTGCCAGAGGATTTCCCATTTTCTTTACTAATTAACATGGTCCTTGGTCCTTCCTATTAAATTAAGAACTTTACATTGGGGTAGAAATTATACTTAGCTGTGGTAACCTTAGAGAAAGGACGTTGGAATACGCTACGTATACGTAATTTATAATTAACACACTCGCAACTCTCAAAAAGGATGGCAAAAACCAACTAAACTAACTTTAGCATTTTAAACTATTTAGTTTTACTTAAATTCTTACAATTAGCAATTGAAAACAAACAAGAATATTAACTTTTCGAGTCATAGTTAATATGTTTCGAAGTGTTAGTTAGTAGACGAATGAAAACGGTCAAAAACGATTTGATATGAGATCATGAGTTTTTTTATGCAAATTGATCAAATTTTTGTTTGTAAAGTCTTAATTCAAGCTAAACGATTACTTTTTTGTAAGAAAACTGATATATGAATATGGAAAAACAGTTAAAAACTGTCAGGATTATAGATTATTCAAAAGTATTTGAGATATTTTTGAAATAATCTTTATTTATTATTCCATCTACTTTTCTAAGACTGCATTAAGGCCAATTTCTTTTTGATTTCAAATAGTTAAATAGTTTTTCAAATTAATTTTTGGTCCTTTTGAGCTCACTTAGTTCCTGTTTTTTTTTTTAATATAGAAGACGGGATTTAGTCGACCCTAGTATGCCCTTTTGATAAACTAAAAGCGATTTGGGATATATGATATTTAACACTTTAACATTCCCCCTAGAATGAACTTGTTATTGTTTCTTGCCAAAATTAAGTATACGCAGAGTGTGCTATTTAGAATATGCATATTGAGATAACATTAACATTTTGTTCAATTCAAAATTCATAAAAATGTCTTAAATTACTTAGATTCTTATTGTGATTCCCGAATTCGTTTTGTTTTTGCCTAATGGAAACAAAAAATAAATATCAATTCCAGAAATCTGTGAACAATAATTTGCTTAAAAATATTATAATATATTAAACATTTCTACAATGCGTAGTAGGAACATTTCGAACTGATTCGGTTCACTAAACTGTGTGGCTTTGGGTTAATTATTAAAAATAATAAAGTTATTATTAAGTCTCTGGCCCAGTCAAATAATCAAAGTCTCTAACCAAAAGATCAATGTTCCATTTGCCAGACGTTCCGTTTCATTCGAAGCTCCAACCAATTGAGGGGGCAAAGGCGTCAGTCGTCAGTCTTCATTCAGTGTTGGGCATTCGGCCGAATGAGTCCACTTCTTGTCTCTCTCTCTCTCTTTCTCTGTTTGTTTATCTCTCCCACTGTATCTCTTTGTGAGGCGCGCGCGCGCTCCCCTCAGTCAGACAAAACCGATCTTGCAAAAACGAAAGAAGTCAATTTACTGTTAAATCAAATACGCGGGTGTGAAGAATAAATAAGAAAAAGAAAAACCACAAAAGTTTTTATTAATTGCCAACAGAAAATGTTCGGGCAACAATCAATATACATACATACATACATACGTAATATGTAATTTTTGAACAAATTTTTGTTAAATTGTCATAAACTGTTAATGATGAAAAATCATTTTAGCCAAATCAGCGACATCAACAGTTACTTACTTCATTAATGGCCAAGTGTTAAATGAGTTTAATTGTGGCTAATGATAAGATTTTGCTTTTAAATTATTATTTTTTTTTTTAATTATTAGTTATTTTTTTATTCTTTTTTATTCTGTGTGTGTGTGCGTGTGTGTGTGTGAAAAGAAAACAAATGCAAATTAAATATTTTGAATACTTTCTGCAAAAAAGCGCAAAAAATTAAAATTCAATAAAATTGAATTGAACCTGTTTTTTGTTTTTTTTTTTTAATTTTTTTTTATTTTTTATATCTTCTTCTTCACATTTTGCGTTCTGACTTGCAGAATGAATGGATTGTGGGACTCTATGAAATTGAGGTAAACAAAACTGATTTATTTCATTTAAAGATATGTATGGATGTATATGCAAAATTCAAATAATAAATGTCTATTCAAACAAAATACATACACATATTTGTAGATAATTTGTTAATAATATATATTTGTAAAACGGGTATCATTTGACTATAGAAATGAATGCCATTGTCAAATGAGTTTTGAAAGACAAAATTATCAATATATTAAAGTACCATATACATATGTATGTGTAGTAAATACCTTCTTTAGCCTTACCTACTAACTTGATGGATTTTCAGAAGCCAAAACAACTTTTAGAGCAGTTTCTTGTCAACACTTTGTATTGTCATTTTTCATTTTCAAAGGAGGCTAATAAGAATTGACTTCAAAAAAGTTAAATTTATAAGTTTTAAATATAGTTCAAACTTGAATTCGTCTTTTTTTTTTTTTTTAGAATATTCTTAGGTTACGGATATAAACTTAGTCAAAAGTACCTAATAGATACATATGTATATGCTCACTTATGTATGTGTATTTATGTATTCTTGATCTGCCTGATCTATCTAAATCAACGATATTTCCTTTGATGCAACTATAAAAGGAAATTTGGTCAAATTTGGTCTATATCCATCAATATCTATATACTGTAGGCATTTCTTGATGATAGAATCTGAGATAAAATCTTTCTTTATTTGTCTTCCCATTGGTCGATTATACATATGTATGTATATACCAATGAACAATTTAAAAATATGCCTTTAGAACAATCTGTCGAGAATTTACTTTTATAAAAAACGATCGTTTGGATCAGTTATGCAAAAGGTTATACAAAAATCGTTAAGACCAGACTTAGCTTGGTCCTTACTTTATTACATTTTATTTCAACTATATTGCGAATTATGAATCCTATAATTACAAACTCGGCAGAAGTCATGGTCAATGCCATTGATAATGTCTAATCGTTTGAATGGTGTCATATCTAGATAAGACATTTAAACAAGTTAGTTAAAGTCCAATTTAACCGGACAAACCAAAAACGGTTTCTCTCTTTCTCTCTCTTTATTATTTACCTTGATGATGCGCAGAGACCATACAAAAAAAAAAAAAAAAAATTGCACTGAACCGCAACGATCAACAGCGATTAGCTGCCTTCCTCAGACTTAGATCGAGTTGGGTAAACTTTTGCCAGACACTTGTCTCTGACCCCGACCCCGACCCCAACCCTGACCCTGAGAATGAGAATGAAGAACTTTTCTAGAGCAACCATTTTTTTGATGGACAATGGGGAAGTCCGGTCCGGTAATGATGATGAAGGATTCGAGTTGAAATAAAGAAGCAAATCGTCGTGTCGCCTTGTGTTTACCTTGCCACAAATTCTGCGGCAGCTCTCACAGAAAAACTGTGACATTTCAATATTTTGTTGAAAATATTTTACAGTATTTGTAGATACTTAATATTCTATATGTTTTTTTTCACCTCTCATCTCATTTGGAGACTTAAAATGAGAAAGCGACATTAAATAAATATATATATATATGTATATGTATTGTTAATATTCATAATAAATTATACTCGAAATTCAATTTATACGCAGTTATTTACTGGTTTTTGCAGTTATACTTGCTGCTTTTAATTTTATACTTAACTTAAAATTGACAATAGAATGTAAAGTTAATAAACAAACAGATTGCAGCCCGCTGACAGCTTGACAAAAAAAAAAAAAAAAAACTGAAGGGTTTCAAGCCACAAGCCACATGCAAGTCTTCAAGAGGCTTAACACAAAACAAAAAACATAAACAAAAACAAAAAACAAGGAACAGAAGTAAGAGGAAGACTAAACAAAAAAAAAAAACATTACCTTTCGACCCGACCCAGTTACATATTACACAAAAGAACAGGTACAGTAAAACGCACATACAACGATCAGCATTGCCTCAGGCATGGGCCATAAAAAACAAAACCTCTTTGTTGGTCTCCAATGTAAGCCAAATTGAACATGAGTTCGCATCGCCATTCAATTTGTAGCCATTATTGTCCACATGGATTTGGGGAGAAGCTGCATAAAGTAAAGAAATCTCTGCTGGATCAGAAGGAAAGGGTGGGATGCCTTGCTTTGTTTGGGTTCACTCTGTCACCTTGCCACCTCGCTGCATCATCATCCTAGAGGGGAAGCGACAGAGAGAGAGAGAGAGAGAGAGAGGTCTCGCTCAGCTGGTGGTTGTACCTTTGGCACCTTCGTAGTCCACTTTTGTCCGTTTGGCAATGTGGGCGTTGCAGTCCTCTTCTGACCAGTCAGCGTGGGAGCGGCCATAGTGATGGGATTCAGTGAGTGGCTGAACATGTTCCATTTTACTCACTCACTTGTTCATTCAGTGACTCACCTTTTCACTAGTTCCCTTATGCTTTTCTCTCACACTGCAGTGCACTGCTAACATTGTGATTAGTTACTTACTTTTGGCCAATTTCTAATCGATTTCAAAAAACTCTATCTCATCCAACACTCAATTTCGCATAAACCTTTAAGTATCGTCACTTTAAACCTGACCTTTTTTTAAATAATTTAAGAAATCATAGAGTAGTATATAAAACTTTATAATTTCTCAAATTAGCTTTAGCATTTTTCAAAATTTTTAAAAAAGTATTCGGATTACAATATTTGATTAATTAGATTGAAAACTTACGAGGCTACGAGAGTCAAAATGGCACCGAAAACTTGGTAATGAAGAAAATTGAAAACCTACAAATCAAATTTATACATTTATATAATATATAATTTGTTGTTTTTATTATTATTGTAATTATAATTAAGTGAATAGTAGTAATCAATTTTATAATAATTAATTAAGACATTTTTTTTTTTGTAATACAGAACTTGCCGGCTAATGAGACTGACTATTAAACAGGGCTTAAATTTGATTTTGAATTGCTGTTTCAAGTCACACCATTTCGTTCCGTTTCATTGTACATCATTTCGTTCCATTTCGATTCCACAAACCACAACTTCAATCACAATCCACTTCACTAAAGGCGAACATGTTCGAGTTGGCTTAAATGACTCGAGTTCGACGTGAATGCAAGGAATTCAGTGTGGTTCGGAAGGGTATTTGTAAAGAGGTTTCACTTTTTAAAGCATTTAGTCTCATTTGCAATTATACAATATTATTATGTCACATTAACATACATCGATCATTTTCGTATTCCATCGATCATTTCCCATATCTATTACGAAAAAACACAACGCACTTTGGCCGGAAACAGCCAATGAAATTTCCCAATGACCCATTCGGGGTGCGACTGTGCTGAATGTTCTGCCCCATTGGCCTGGTACTCGCAAGGTGCACATGCCAAGTTTTCTGATTTGAATAACGCCAAGACTGAGGATGTACAGTTGGCCAAGAAAATTCATGAGACCGACTGACATATGATGTTAAGAATCCTGAGGTAGAGCAGAAGATCAAGGAACTTGTTGCTAATTACAAGAGCAGCGACAACAAGGTTATTCTTGAGGTTACTCCCAATGTCGTAACAAAGGATTATTATAAAAAAATTAGGATCTTCCTGCTTACAAAAATATATGACTTAAGTTTGGCCCAAAAAGTATGTGAAGAGTAATGAGTTAACCGGCTTTGTGTTTCGCCAAGAGGTTCGGTCTGGTTCCATGTGCTTCGGTTGGTTCCAAACTGATTGGACGTGCGCCGTAGTGTCGGAAAAACTCGAATTTGAATGTTGTGATCAGGTCGCATTCGCATTTTGCAGGGCGCGTTGATCGGTTCGCGGTTTATCAAAGAGACGGCTAAAACAAGAAAGAAGACAGCCATAACAACAACAATCCATTTTAGCGTAACGGCCAACTCTTGGCACGCGCTGCCAATTCGTTTCGTTTTTGGGTTTTTGAAATGAAATGGTTTTTGATGTGTGTGCTCAGACAGTTGTTTTATTGAATTTTTCTTGTTTTTTGGGTTTTATTTTCAAACGACAAACAAAAAGAAAAAAAGAATTTAAAAGAAAGGAGAAAAAGCCATCGCGCAATAAAATAAAGCCATCATCAAAATGAGTGATGGGCATGCATATTGAATATGGTTAAGTGCACCCAAATAAAAATACAAAAAACCCAAGAAAAATGAAAAGGGAGTAGCCGGACGATTTCAAAATTAATCAATTTATATGTGCAGTGCAACAATTTGGGTATTGGATATCAGTTGGATGGCATACAAACATATGTATATCACGATATGTTCAATGTGAAAGTGTATAACTAACAAAAGGTATATACAAACAAATACTTAAATGTTGATAGAGGTTTTTGCAATAAATTATAATTATTAATCAAAAAGAAAAAAAGAATTAAACTCTTTGTAGCTTTCAGTCTTTCTAAACATTTATCAATCAAATAATTAATTACTTTTTATGGAATTCAAACTTATCTCTATGAACTAATGCAGCTTTAGGAATATATTTTGAAATATCTATATTATCAATGGGTTTTTTTTTTAAATTACTCTATATTTTGTCTCAATACTTTCTGTTTTTGTTTACTTTCTTATTTCTTTCCCTCCTCCCCTGTTGTGTCTCCCTGGATTCTCCCCTGTCTCTCTCACAGTTGATTTTGTCGCTTTACTTTGCATTGGCAGCTTTCTTGCATAATAAACAAGATCAGCACACAATGTGCAACATTAGGCCAATGTTTTGGGTACGTGGACAGCGACAACGGGGCGCTAAACTGCTACAAAAACAACAACAACAGCAACAAAATACAACTGGAGACCAACAACAATCAATGGTTTGGCTACTTTTGCTCTCATTTCGAACCGCACAGCGTAAGGCGAAGGCACAGACACAGGCACAAGCACAGGAACAGGCACTTGGCTAACATAAAGTCCTACCCCTTTTCGCCCTCACCCCACCACACACACACACATAGACTCTTGCTACCTGACTCCCTGACTTAATACTTTACTTTAAGCACCACAAAGCATGGAGTAACCCAAAAAAAAAGAAAAATATATATATATATGTATATACAAATAAAAAAAAGCCAAATTCGCTAACCGCAAACCACAACAAAAACAAAAAACATTTTAAACTGTGTCGCCTTAGTCTTGAGTCGAAAAGTTGCTCCATTTTCCAACAGGCGTTCATTCAAAATTTGTTACGCTGCAATTTGGTCAAAACAAGCAACAAAATTGCTTACAACTTTTGGCTGCAAGTCCTCCTCCTCCTTATTCTGCTTCAGCTGCTTCTCTTTCCCAAAGGATCTTAAAAAAAGGAGCAATGATTTGAGTTACCACAATTAGGAATCATTCGGTGATTCCCCCCCCCCCCCCAACTGAACACACACACACACACAAATGCATACATCTTGCAGATGCAGACGACGCGTGGCACGAGTCGCGGCAAGACAAAAACAACAACAAAAAAAGAGATATATATAATAAAATACCGTAATTGCCACACTGGCCAAAGGGGGGACAAGAGAGAGACAGAGAGAGAGAGAGAGAGAGAGAGAGACACAAAGCACAAGAAACAAAACAAAAAAGGAAAAGCTCCATCCAACGGCTAGTGGCGACTATTTCGTGCCCAACAGCAACAACAACAACAGCAACAATCTTTCTGCATTTTTGCATGTTGCAAGCCACAAAAACTTATGGCCAACTATAGTTTCTACACCACTTCTACTACACTTCTTGACAGTATCGTTGCTTTTATACCATGCACTTGAAAAAGGCTTAAGAAAGGGTATATTCCAGTTGCCAAAATGTAGGCCCTCATGTGTGTGTAATACTTAAGACATCTCTACGTTGTCATAAAAATTCAAATGCCTCAATCAATTTTATAAGAATTGGTTTAACAATAGTCAAGTTATGGCCATAAAGGTTTTTCACTGATTGATCGAAATAAGAGAATTCGCACAACTTTAGTCCTCACTCGGTGCATGGTACAACAAAGTCGTTGCAATGACTTACCTACTTCATTTTTCTTTCTTTTCATTAAGGATAGACGACGACTGCACTTCGCCCACGTTGTGTATGTCTGAGTGAGTTTGTGTGCCTAACTTCATCAAAATGCCACCGCAAAGTGTCATATGAGAAAGAGCATAAAAACAAAAACAAAAAACAAAATAAACAATAAAGTTTAAATGATTAGGCAACCGCCGGCCGACAATAGATATCTTTAGACTTTGTGTGTACATTTGTATAAACAACTGACGTTATCTGAAAAAGTTTTTATGGCCAACAGGCAAACATTTTCAAATTCAAATCTGAAATCTAACAAATTTAACAAAGTTTATAAACGGTCATACTGAGAATAGATCAGTTTTAAGCAATTAATTAATTTCAATTTAGAGACTTGAATCCAAATGATCCAATCGAAATTCATCATAATATACCCAAAAGAAAAACAAAGCCCCCAATTCTTGTAGGCAAAAATTTCATCCTTCTGTTCATTTCCAATAAAAGACAAATGGACAAATATAAATGAACAGATGAAACAGCCAACTATGAATAGAATCAATTAGAAAACTGAAAATGTTCAAGGCATAAATAGAAGTCCAGTATCTTAAAGATAGATGTATACATATATAATTCCTGGTATGTCCAAAACGGAGAGTCTATTTCATCACTGGACAAAGAGAGGGAAAATCAAGAACTTTTCAACCGATTCAACCGATCTGACTTTGCCATCTAAAACTTATTATCCTTTCGGTAAAGTATTTCTTTATTAAGTATACCAGAATTACAATTACCTATTCGTTATCGTTTGTCTAACACACAGAGTTCAAAGTGTCAATATAAGGAATGAAGAAATTTTGTAGCCACGCCTAGTTCCGCCTTCATAAATCAAATTTCTTCTGCAATTTATGAAATTAACTACATTAAAATTTACTAAAAGGAGAAAAGAAGTTATAAGCCCTTTAAAAGCATTGCTTACATTAAAGATAAAGAGGATATTTAAAGATAATCTCTATAATTATAAGTTTTTAATCGTTTGCCCAGTTTGGACTTTTAAAGAAGATTCTAGAAAGGGTATACAAGTTTCAGTGCTGTTGCATAGAGAGTGAATGGGTCGATGAATCATTCGTAAATATCAATCCAAAGAAAAAAAAAAATAAAATAAAAGCAAAAACTAAACTAGAGCAACAGCAAATGAAACGCCCACTAGGTGTGGGCATCATATCTATGTATATGTATGTACATACATATATACTTTGGCATTACTTTGTATGTGCAAATGCAACAAGTGCAAATTGAGATTCTATATAGCTAAAGACGATGTTTATTGTGTGGCATGGAATGTGTATGGAAATGAACTTTGTAACTATGGCTTGGATACGCCATACGCCGGTCTAGATCAGCATTCGTTTGTAGATAGATTTTCGAATTTGATTTATTTTCAATTCATTTCATATTGTGATGACAAACAGCAGCTCAGTCAGAGGCGGTGCCAATGTTCAAGGTACAATGTCAAGACCTCGCGCCACATAAACATAAGCACATATCATATGAAGGCAGACACACCATACTGAGTGAGAGACGAAAAATGTCTATGAATCTGTGTTTCTGTGTCTTTTACACATCTCGAATTGCAGAACAAACAAAAAATTGACATGGCTATGCTCCATTTGGCAAATAATGATATAAAAACGTCAAGTTTTTGCTTGGGACGGAGAGAAATCTCAAGAAGGAAACGAAAGGAATCCAATATTCTGGGCTCTGTTTGCAAGAACTGTAAAGTGTTGTATCTTGTTTCTCATTCCTGCTTTCACTTTCGAATTTTTGTGTTGATTTTGATCTGCCCATGTCAATGGATGTTGACCTGGATCACTTTTGAGTGAGTGGCCAGTTAACGCTTCTGTGAACCGAATTCGACCTAATCCTGTACCAAACTGTGTTGTCTCCTGCTTCACGCTTTGCTCTTGTAGATAATTCATTGATAAGATTTTCGGCTTTGGCTTTGCTTTTGTATTTCAATTTCGAATTGAAAGTGCAAATGGCGCAATGACATTTAAATTGGCTACAAAATTTGGTTTTGCTTTGCAGCCCCACAACTTCGTGCTCTCCATTGTTGTTTGTTTTTGCCGAGTAAAGTGAAGTGAAGTGAAGCAAAGTAAAGTAAAATTCCTTTCCCCTTTCAACGGTCCCCGGACACACGCCTCTGTGCCTAGCTGACTTTAAGACCAAACCAACAAAAAAAAAAAAAAGAAGAAGAAGAAGAAAAATAAAGTAACCAAGTTAACTTGACAAAATGAAATGCGCCCAAAATCAAAATGATTTTTTTTTTTCTTTGTGTTTTTTGGTGTTTTGTTGGTTGTGTCTTTATTACTTCAAATTTGTTGTTAGTTGAATGGGTGAGGGGTTAAGGGTGGCGAGGTAAAAGGCGGAGGGGACGGGACAATCATAAATGAACAACAGAAAATTATGACTTTTGATCTAATTATGGTTTTAACTTGGCTCGAGGCAACCTTGGCACCGTTTTTCTTGTTGTTGTTATTATTATTATTATTATTGTTGTTGTTGTTGTTGTTGGTGATGTTAGTGCTACTGTCGAACTATTGTTGTTGTTGTTGTTGCTGTCGCCAAGGACCTTTACGAGATTTCTGAAACCAATGTAATTTTTCAGAGCTAAATCCTTTTCCCATACACAAAAACGAAGGGGGGGTTTATGGGGTCAGAAGACAGAAAGCCCATGGCATAATATTATTTAATTTAAGGTTATAAAATAAAACCTATTATTATGTTAGAAACAATTATCCAAAGGCTTGCTAATGATTTTGCTCGCTAATTTGTTGTTACAGTTGTTGTTGTTGTTGTTGTTGTTGCTTATGTTATGTATTGTTGTTGTTGTTGGTATAAACAATTAGAAAAAAAAAGTAAAAAGTCTTTTAGTGCGTGTTTATTGTTTTTGCTGTAATCTTTTTGCGCAACATTAATACAGCCAATACGAAAGACTTAGGAAACGAACTTTTTCATTTTCTTTTCAATATATTTTTTTCTTCTTCTTCTTCTTCTCCTCTGCTTTTTTGTTAGCTAAAAGGGCGTGACGACAAGTATTGAAAACTAAAAAAAAAAAAAAAAAAGAAAACCAATGTCTTGGCACTGACTTGCCTATACCCTACTCATAGGAAAGCAGCCAATACTTGGCAATTTTCGGTCTTATAGATGAAGTAAATCCAGTGAGGGATAATTTTTATCAGTCTTTAAAGTTAGCTAAAAAGGCAAATTCATGAAGTTAAGGTTTATTGGAATATTTTGCTGTTTTCTGGAATTTTTCTCCATCTTGAAAGAATATCTTAGCAATTGGCTGTCATTTATTTTGCAGTTCAAATTAGAAACTAAAAGCTTTAAAATGAGAAATCAATTTCAAAAATTGTTAAAAATTACAGTGGCGCAAAGTTAAGAGTTTTCCGAATGTTCTTGTTACCTTTTTGTCAATTTAATTTATTTTGTTAAATTGAGTCAACATTTTTACTAGAGACCAGAAACTACTTATAAAAAATGAATCTGCTTAAGGCTCAAGTATCAATTTTTGTGAAAATCTCTAGTGTCCTCCACCATAGTGGTGGTACAGTGGTGGCCAAAAGTATTTCCTTGATGTACGAATTTGAGTTTTTCTAGCATTTTATTAGTTCTTGAATTCAGATAATGTACCAAAAGCATTGTTATCCTACCAAAGTAAGAAAAACTGTGTGACGATTGGTTATACCTTTCGAATTGGCATGGTTTTTTGTTTAAGAACTATTTGTAACAAACTGCAAATGAAATTCACAATCGATTGAGTTATTTCTGTTGATCTAAAGTTACCAATTAGATTTGGAAGGTTTTCATAAAATGGTAGTTGGTAGTCAAACCAAAAATGTCATAAATTCGTGGTCAGCACTGTAAGTGCCGATGGTTTTTGTTGTAGCTGTCAAATTCGTTGAACTCATTAGGCCAATTGCATTTGAATTGAATTGGTTTTACTTTGCATTTTAGCCAGCCTACTCCCCGCCCCCCAAAAAAAAAAAAACGAGTTGTAAACGCGTTGTTAGCCATTCAAATCTCCAATGAACAGAAAATATACAAATACGAAAGAAACAGAAAAATTAATTACTTCCCTTTCCTAGAATTTGCATGAGTTTTATGTTTTTAGACTTTTGTAGCTTTGTTTTGTATGTAAGTCTGTTGTCTTTTAATTAAACCTCAATTATGGCAAACCCCTCTGGCCACTAGCCATTGCTTGGAAAAGTCAGTGTTTTAGTTTGTTAGCTTATCTATGTATGTATAACGGGTTTCTCAGTCATACAAGTTTATCAATCTCAAAACGACAAGTGTGTCTCAGGGGCCAATTGAATACAAAAACAAAATAAAACACAAAAACGGAAGCTTAATGGTTTCGACATATCAAAAAAAATATTAATATGCACTTTACTCTGCCAACAACAAAAACAAAAAAACGATTAGAGTAGAAAGATAAATCTCTATATAGAATTATTTATATATAAAGCTTTGAAATGTTATAAAAAAGTTACAATTAGCTGAGATATTCTGATTTTTAACAATCACATTTTACATAATAATTATTCTAAACAAAAAAAAAAACAGGCAAACAATTTTCATTATAAACATTTTCATTGCCAAGTGTCTGCTACATACTTAACGCAGTTTAATTGTAATTACAATTTGTCTGAGACTGAGATGGAGACTGGGGACTGAGGACTGAGGACTGGGGACCACAAATATAAAACTGAGCTACAATTAAGT
The DNA here is from genome assembly GCF_018151085.1 of Drosophila tropicalis. Lineage (NCBI taxonomy): Eukaryota > Metazoa > Arthropoda > Insecta > Diptera > Drosophilidae > Drosophila > Drosophila tropicalis. The sequence continues at coordinate 3,336,465 of NW_027172602.1, read as the reverse complement.
TTTAGTTACCTCAATAATTGCAATGTGAACCACTTTAAATGGCCATAAAAAGCGTTTCATGAGATTGGCCCGCGGAGCCAAGACGAGACGAGATTGGCTGGAGAAGAATGATGGCATGTGGAGATGAATGGATGGAATTGTGTAAAAACCACCAGACAACCAAACAACCAAATGTGGCCAAAAAGCGTGGCAATTGTAACAAATTTATGTTTTGGAGAGAGAGGGGGAGGATAAACGAGTCAGAGGATATAATCAATGTCAGTATGTTGGTATGCCAAATCGAATACCAGCAATAAACATTTATGAGATCTTGTTAAAGTAATCCAGAACACTTAATTTTGCACATGTGGCGTACACAGGAAGCGCATAAATTGAATTGCAATTGCCATTTTGGGTTTTTTTTTTGTTTTGTTTTATCTATTTACTAAGAATTGAGAGCAAATTACAGAATCAATTGCCAAGTGGCCGCCGCAATGAAAATGAAACCAAATAGAAGACAACTCAAAAATTGAAAAACCAAATGTTTTAAAGATCTAATCGGTTGACAGCTACAGACATAGAGAGACCTCAAGACACACAAGTTGATAGATTGATCTATAGATAGACGGATGGATGGATGGATAGATTGGACCTCCCTGCACAGAGTGGGCATTTGTCATGTCACATCAAACGCTCGTCACGATATTCAGATTGTTTGTCATTTCATTTCTGTCTCTGATTTTTGTTTTTAACTAAACAGTTTTTAAGTTTTTTTTATGCGGAACAATTGCTTTTAAAACATTTACACAATTGTCATTTCTTTTGAGTTTTAACTTCTTTTGGCAGTGTTAATGAAGCCATTTTGTCTTTCATCTTCTTGATGTCATAAACTTGACATCAAACATAAAACTTTTCTTTCAAGATTTGGAAATGAAAGATGCGATAGGAAGATACGATGAAAGGATGTAATGAAAAGATAGATGCAGATTAAGATAAAGAACAACTACATAAAAGATCTTGAAGTTATTTTCCTTGAAAGGTTTAGATTTGTGGATGCTTAATAGATTATTATAAGATAAATCTTGTGAAACATTTGCTAAACTCATTATAGACAAAATGAAATGAATTGGCAAGGGTATTTGCCATATTGATGTGAAATTTGCTTCATTCCGAACTCCAGATGCAACAACAACAACAATAACAAGCCTGCCACCACGAATGCGTCGACCCACTGTAATTTGTGTGGTATGTGTGTGTGTTCAAAGCATTCAGAGCACCGCCTGCAACAATAATTACAATTTGTTGTTGTTGTTTTTTGTTTTCGGTTTCCTTCTTGTTATGTCAATGGAGTGGAGGTGAAGAAGGAGGAGAAGGTGTGGCCTTTGTCAACATTTGTTGTTGTAATCAGAAGTCACTAGTCACACGCATGCGCAACAGCAGCAACAACAATCAAACTGAACACCAGCAATTCGAAATATGCATTTAAATGTATCTGCTTCTTCATTTGCATTAATTGCAAGCCAAATGGCCAAATAGTTGGACTGTGACTCTCAAATCCCCACCTCCCCTTTTCATGCCAACGCCGACATCTTATGTTGCGAAAATTCACATAAAGCGACAATAAATATTACACGAGGGGCACCTCAATACTTAGGGAAATTCAAAAGCTATTTATATTTCTGGTTTAGCCTCTTGATTCTACACTAAATTAATCTAAATTAGCTAAGTAAATCATAATACCTTCTTTGGGCTTAATCAAATTCAATGCACCACTTAATTGACCATTGCCAGAGAGAAGATCAAGGACACAAACCGATTGTGGTTCAGGACATGGCTATAAGAGTGACACAACAAATCCAACTTTACTCTTGCTCTTACAACTTACAACTCTTTACTTACTTTCAATTACTCTTCTACCTTCTTTCCCAAATTTATGGGAATTTTGAACTCATTCAAGTTGTAATCGGCTACAGAAAAGTCATGGAACCAAATGGACTATATAGATTCCCTAATAAAGGGTAAGCATTATAATCAGGGCTGAGGGCGCCGACATTGCAATCTTTGATGAACGAACATCAGAAACCGAAAGATAGTTGAATGCACTTTAAGGCTGAGCGCCTTTTCATTTGGTCGCTACATACAAATCGACAAAAAAAAAAAACTGAATCACGAAATGCATAATGATCAAACGTGAAAACGAATCTGTTGAATGGTGAGGCAATGATGATGATGATGATGATGATGCGCGTGCCATGGCGCCATTTGGTGTGTAGATCCAAAACGAACCGAATTTAAAGCACTACAAGATCATCATGACGAAGTTTGTATACACTTTGCGAATAAACCCCATCATCATCAGTAGCCATAATCAGAGATGTGATGAGCAAATTTCTAACCAAAATGAATCTACCCCAAATAGTTAATGTTTCCTGTCTAAGGCCAGAGATGGCCATACATTTATGGTTAAAAGAGTTGTATTTTTGGACAGAACTGCCTATGGCCTACTGTGACTGCAACTGCAACATGAAATTGCAACTTTATAACAATTGCCAGCCATTCACTTTGCGATTTCTCGTTCAATGTCAGCGCAAAATTTGCTTCCCGTTTTGGTGCGCGGGCAGAGGCAAGTAAAAGCTTAGCCATGAAAATGAATGGACCCCAAATTTGTATGCAAGTTAATAATGATGATGATGATGATGATGAATTATGTCTTCACCTTTTCATCTTACTTTGTGAAATGATTAAAAAGGCTCACTTCCTCTCCTCATTGCCCATTCTCATTTAAATGTATAAATCCCCAACCAACATGATGAAGAGTAAATTCAATTTGAAGAAAGAATACAGTCGAACCTCTTGTTAAGAATCTTTAATGTTATATAATTAAAATCATTTGTATGTGGTTATATCCTCTAGTCTTCATTCACTCTTAGGAAGTTCTGAAATTTTGCTTTGCCCACGTCAAACAGGTTTCAGAAGCTGAGAAAACTTTCTTCGATAACAGCTTCATTATAATCTCTAGGATTAAGCTCAGTAATCAATTGAGACAAGAGATACTTAGATGCTGGTGTGAACTTCATCTCTCAAGAGAGAGAGAGAGAGAGGGGGAAATGACATATTATTGAGTTTCCACTGTAATTGCAACTATATGCAGAGAAGAACAAAAAAGAGCCACAGTGGTACATACATATACATGAACGTATGCAGCTTTGGCCATGTCAGAGTTGACATAGTTAGGTTACCTTAGCTGACTCCCTGACTATTACACATAATAAACGGTATTTAAATCTTGATATCTCCGCCACTCTACTACTACTACTACTACTACTAGTAGTAGTATGACAACGTATCAATTATTTAGTCATGAAGTCTAAGCACCGACTTGCATACACCTTGTACCAGAAAGATACAGGAGCATTTGGCTTGTTCTGCCTTATGGCTTAAAAACTTTGCCAATCAAGAACTTACCCCCCCATAGATACAGAGGCAAAGCGGAAGCCGTGCCCAAAAGAAACCAACCCGTTAATTATGGTTAATAAATATTAGCTGCCAAAAGTGCAATAAACCAAGCTAACAACAACCAAGCGACAATCGCCAACTAGTCGAAGGAGACAGAAGGCGGTAACCGCCGTGTTGTGTCTGAGTCCAAGTCTGAGTCTGGGCTTTGGTTCTGATCTGGTACCGGTTTTTGGCTGTATTTTCTTAACAATTAATACCACCGGACACACACTGTCTTCTGGACTGTCTGTCGGTCGGAGGCACGCAATCCAATCCAATCTCTTACACGCACACTGACACTAAGCATTTGGGTTTGATCTGTGATTTGCGAAACCCAAAAAGAAACACTGCAACGAAATATTTGGTTTAAGTTTCTTATATCAAGTTGTCTTTAATTTATAATTGAAGCAAATCTTGTGTGTAAGTAGGGCCTGAATTTAATTGTTTTCTTTAAGTAAGTTTAAGTTGATTTAGTTGCAGTTTAGTTTTGCAATGGCTTTGTTGATTTCTTAATAGCTCCTTCAATTTTCAATCTTATCTGTCATGAGTTTCAGTTTTAGCCAAGCTTTGAAGTTTCTATACGGTAGCAAATTGTTGGCTTTTGGAAACGTTTCAAGGGCTTTAAGGGTTGCCGATTGTCAAAAAGCTGTTAACTATTATGAATAGGGGACCACTTGCCATCAATGTGACTAACTAAGAGTTAGACCTTAGTCCATTTTGAGTTCATGTGTGCATTATGAAATAGTTTCTTTTGTTGGTAGGAAGTGAATTATGCAGGTTTAATAAGGTGTCTTAGAATGTTCCTTTCTTCATTCACAACATGTTGTTCGACTCCATTAAAGAGTCCTTTCCTTTTCCTCATTTCTTACCTCAGTTGGACTAGAGATCTTTCTGAGTTTTGTGTTAACGCTTTTGAGACAGTGTGGCCAACCAACTTTCATAATTATTATACAATTTTCTTTTTTTTTTTTTTTTTGTTCTCGTTTGTCTGTTGGTTTTTGGTCTCTACAAGCCACAAGCAATTAGAACTCTTAACACCCAACTATCAGAGGTGCAAGCGGCAATTTACCAAGCCAGATTTCGCAATAAAGTTAGTTAATAATCATTTTTCATGTGGAATATTTACTTGCCATGCTAAACACTTGAATATTTAGTTGCAAATTGAATTTAATTAAAGTTGATTATTATGAACAAAATGATTAATTTATGTCAACTTGTGACGCCCACTTGTGGGCAAAGAGGAGGCCTACATAGATATGATATGAATAGCGAGGGTCGTTGTAAAAATAGAAAATTCAATAATGAGAATTCTCAGCAAACGCAATAGATTTTTTCTTATTAACATTCTTTTTTGCTTTTGGAATTGAACGCCACTCGCAAGCCAGTCCTCAGTGTTAGTGGTAATGATTATTGGAAGTTGGCGACAACGTCTGGTCCCCCAACTAAATTGTTGTTAATGCCTGGCTATAATTCAATGCAGGCGCCTCATAAGCGAACAACTTTGTTAACAGCTAACGGAGAGAATGGTGACTAAACGATGACAGAGGAGGTTGGGGTGAAGTACAAGGAGGAAGACAACGTGTGACAGAGATAGAGCTATAGATTATAGTTTTTATGCGCTATCAGTTACAAGTGTTGAAGCCATAAATCTTTATAATGATCTTACTCTCTGTGTGTGTGTGTGTGTAAAGTGCGTGTTTGTTTATTGAACGAGCAAAGTCCAAATAAAGAACAAACCAGGGCCGTGCCGGCTACAAACCAGGCTCATAAGTTTTTTCGGCTTAAGTCAAATTTTTGATTAAACATTCTCATAAATTAACGTAACGAGCGACTGGAAAACTAGTCTCTTTTTTTGTTGAACCAAATAGTTTTTTGCCATGTGTATTTAATTCGGGATTAGATAACATACAGATTGGTATGTGAAAAGCTTTTACTACCAACAACTACTACCAACAACTATTACTTTCAAGTATCAAGCCAAGTACGCAAGATCCTCTACGGACTGTTGAGACTTTAGATATTGTTTCCTTTGATGGATTACACAAAAATATTTGGACAAACAGATAACTTTCTATGAGTGTTCCATAGAGTATAGTTCAATTGGTCAGTGCCTATACGTTTGTCTGTTTCTGTTTCTATGTTTAATAAGTTTAGACACTTTTTAATTGATTCTACTTAAGCTTTCCCATTGAAACTTCACATTTGTAGGAATCGATTTGAACGAAGAACTTTAACAGAACTTAAAAGGTCTAGCTTTCAGATAGATTTTCAGCAGTTTGGAAAACTTACAACTTTCTCACTATATCCTTTCACTGAAAGGTTTTTATGAAGCTTTCAATACAGAAGAGCAGAAGCAGAAAATTCTCCTTGATTAAAACTTAAATTTTCAAGTATTATTATAGCCGATATGACAATTAGAGAGCCTTTCGACTTCTAACCCATCTAAGGGTTACATTTTTATATCTTACATGAAAGTTTATTAACTTGATCGAATTCTCAGTGCAGGATTAGTCAAATATAGCAGGATTAGGAAATGCTATGGGCCCCGTTCGTGATATATTATGATTGTTTGCCAAAAATCGAGTCCAAGTGTTTGTTGTCATTTGGAAATTTAACTAATTACGAATAATTTGATATAAAACTTTATCAAATCGATTAGAAATGTTGATAGAAGTGAAAGAAAATGAATTGAACTCTTTTGTTTGCATGGTCAATGCTTAAAAATTACAAAAGTGGTTAGAGATTATATAAGAAATATTGTTTAAGCTGTTGACCAGAGCAGATTTAAGGCAGTGATAGTTTAGTTTAAACTCTGATTGCCAACAAAACAAACACAAACACCATAAACAAATTGTATTTTCATAAAGAAACCAAAAACTATTCAAGAGAAACTTGGAAACTGCATTCGAACCAAAAGTGTACAAGTGCTAGACAGTGAAAAACCCATTCGCTTCTCAGCATTTTCACTTGTTAGTTGTTACTTAGTTGTTTGATGTTTAATGGTAGTCATTGTAACTAAGTTAGTAGGTGCTCCAAATGACACAGACCAAACATGTTCACACAATGTGTACTACACATAGACGAGCCCACAACGCCCACTTAGCCACCAGAAGACCTGAAGACTGAAGGCGCGAAAGTGTCAGTAGTTCACACACACACAAACAAATACAAATAACTGCGGCAGCAACAAAAGAAAAGCCAACTTCCACTTCTTCTTTTGTTGACTTTTGCACTTTAGCACAGTGCTGGATTCAGACTTTCGATTTCCACTATAATTTCATACACTGCGGGGCCCTTAGCATGTAGCTAATCCGCCACTGTTTAAGTATCTTCACTTTTATAGACCTCTTTTACTTAGTTTTCTTTTTTTCTTTTCTTGGCATTTTTTCTTGGATTTAATTAGGCATTGTGATTGCAATTGCAAGTGGAAGTTGGAAAAGTTAAAGCAAAAGTTAGAACATAACTTTCACAGCTTTTAAGTTAACTAAAACTGATTGCAATCCTTTTGGCCAACAACTCTTCAGATCTTACCATTCAAAGCCACTTCATCTGGCTACCTGTTGCTTTTGTCTTTTATTAACTCTTTCTAGGCCTCAAACAACTCATGTATAAACCAATAATAATCAATATAATAATATGCTTTTGTATCTCTCTCTCTCTCTATCTCTTTTTTATCCCATTATTACAATTTGGTTTTGCGGCTCTATGACCTTGAGAAGAATCAAATGAAATAATTTCGGTTGTATTTCATTTTGGAACCCTTTTGTCAATATACAAATCTAGAGCAATGCAGATTGAAGGCAGGCGATTTTGGGGGGCAGATTTTGTTGTCGAATCATGTCGAAAAAAAGGTAGGTATATGTGAATGTATAGACAGACAGACAAACAGACAGACAGACTATAAGTGTGCCTACATTCGACAACTCAATTATGCATGAAAATCACCGACAAAACGTCGATGCGAACGGCAAATATCAAAAGACACGATCAGACACAAGAGAGGAGGAGTAGGAGAAGGAGGAGGAGCAGCAGCAGCAGTAGCAAATAGACTTTTGCCTTTTGGCTGTCGGTAATTAAACAATAAGATAACAATTAATGATCAAGAAAACGAATCGTACATACTTAAACGTGACGCAGGGGGGAGGGGAGGGGCGATGACCGTCATCAACATTTTCAACATGGTCTCTCTTAATGAAGAAATCGTCGCCAGCGTAAATAAAATCAACTTATGTGAGGTGGCATCCACAACCACACAGAGTCACAGACAGACAGACAGCTGCAGTTTTTTTTTTTTTTTGGGGAGCGGAACTTGTAAATCAAGTGCTGCTTGTTTTTTTCGCATTTCAGTTGCCGCTTCCAATCATCATCATCATCATCATCATCATCATCAGATGCAACATCATCATCATTCAACACCTAAAGCTGCTGCTGCATTAACGCGTTTCAATTGGTTTTTTTTCTTTTTTGGTTTGGTTTCGGCATTTGATTTGAATCGATTTTGTTTGCCATAAAACAAATTGTATGCCACTTTTTCAATAAAATCGCTTAACAAAATTCAAATTGAAGCATAGTTTAATTGAGGAATCGCAGACGTAAACACACACCACACACAAACCCAATCAACATGTTCGTGCCACACGTAAATATTGGAATCGAACAGTTTTGCAGTTGGCAGTGTCTAATTGTGTTGCAATTTGCCACATCATGTGGCATGGCAAAGCAACAGACAGAGAGAGAGGCACATAGAGAGAGAGAAACAAAAAAGCATTGCAAAACATTTTCAATGTTTTTTTTTTTTGTGATTTTTCTTTATTTGAATCCCAAGACTCTAATATGATATCCGGTTTCCTGTTCCCAGTTGTTTTCAAATCGTTTCCATTTAATGTCTTGTGAACAACAATTATGTTTATGGCAGAAGGCAAAACGAATGTGTATAGATGTTTAAGAATTTATGATGCAGGGTATTCAATGTGCAGGGTATCACGAAAAAAATGCACGAATTTGCCTAATTGATCTTCAGTTTCAGTTATTTGCTTAAAATTAGAGCAAAATTTGGAGTCTTTTTGTATCTCAGTATTGGATCACTTGTCGTATACGTTATTTGTATTACGCATACGACCATTGGTCTTACCATTTTACTATATTGTGTTGGGAAATTTGTTAGAAACAGATGTTTAGATGAATAATTTTGCATTTGCGGTAAGTTTTATTAAGATCTATTAACTATATCATATGTATATCTTCAGCAGGCCAAACACCAATTTTAGTTCATCGTTTCCTTTGGGATTATCCAATCTGGATAACTAAGAAATAATCTAATGTCTAGTCAGAAAGTCGTCTCTTAAAACTAAGGATTTCCAAGTTTCCCCCTTCTCTTTGGGTTTTTCGCTTGACTTAGCTTCTGACTCCAAAACTAAAACAATATGCTCGTATTAACTTAAAAACCAAATTGAATTCGGCCTTTTTTATGGGGTTTTTTAAACGATTCGGCTCAGACAACATGTTGCAAGTAAAGAAAAACTAATTAAGCTAGACTAATGGGCCATAATTTTTCATAATATAGGACAATAATTTTAGAATATACTCGATAACATCTATTGCACTCATACATTAATGAATTTAGGGTAAAAAATTTCAAATGAACCAACTGCCATGGCATGTGAACTTAAGTTATTGGCAAACAAGACTTGCCAAAGCAAAATTGTTGACCAACATTCGACTAATTAACACATTGCCCACACTCCAAATACCTACCTATATATATGGGTCAGCTAATGCTTATGTCTGTAGGTATATATATATCGATGCATATGTATATAGTTCACTTAACGCCTGTTGGCCACAATTGCGCCTGCCTGCCTAATGTAATTTTGATGTACTGAGTAAATAGGTAGAAAATATGTGTGTATGTTGCAATTACTAGACAAATGGAATGTCTGTTGTATGTAGATGGAAAGAGCAAGAAATAAAGAGAGCTAGCGATAGAGAGAGAGAGAGAGAGAGACTGATTTTAAGTCTTGTCCATTTGCTGTGACATTCTCCAGGTGTTTGGCCGACCGAAAATTTTTCAAATTTCCAATTCAATAAATTTTGGCCTTAAACCGTCTTTATTTCCGCCTTTCGCCATGGCCGCGGGGGATTCCATTTCAAAAAACACAACTGCCTCTCATAAGTATAAGTTGAATGCTCATTAAAAAAGGGGGGAAAAAAACCAAATACCAACTATAATTGCCATTAATTATTTCTTGTTCTGTTCTGTGTTCTATTTCAATGGCATAAAATTGCCATTAAATTGCAGCTGGATTCGTGTCAATGTCTATTCTAACCCATATATCTATATATATACACTTTTTTTTGGTTTCCGCTTCAATAGTTTCTTTTTCGTTATATTTCAAAAGGTTTGCATAATTGAACAACAATTAACTAGCAATAGTTTGGCTTTCCTTGATTATAACTACAAGTATTTCATTATCGTATGTGTATTTACTTTAGTTTCTCTTTCTCTGTCTTTCAGATTTGACTGATTAAATATGCTGCGTCATGTTGCTGTCGGAAATATGTCCAACAATAGCAAGATCGCAACTAGACCAACAACCAGGGCAGCAACCCCAATCAACTAGTTAAACCAGCAAGAACAATAAGAACAAACGAACAAACGAACAAAATAAGAACTTAACTAGAGTAACTATTCTATTTGGCAAATTTATTCACACCAACTAACCAAGTAGTAACCAGTTAACAAGAACTACCAACAACTGCAAGAAGGTTTAAACAACAAACAAAAGAAGAAAACAAAAAACATTCTGTGATATCTTACGATCCAAAGGTAAGTTTAAAATTTGACTTGACTAAATAGCAAAATTTTCATTTTTCATAATTACTTAAGTTTCTTTTTAAGAATTATATAACTTTAAACTTTAAAAGAATCATAAAAGCCAGTCTATAACTTTATCTAATTGAGAACAATGATTCCAGTTGTTGATATCTTAAATTTCATAAAAATTGAATTGATATTAATTGAGTTATAGAAGTATTTAATTGGTAAAGCCAAAATCTCAGAATTAGTCGACAGGTGCGCTAAAGTGCTAGTGGGTTCTCGCTGAGAAGAGCAAACGAAAGAAGTTAAGTTAAGATTCTCCACTTGTTACAGGGTATAACAAAGTCTTAGATGCAACTACATACTCTGATTGTAATTGAAATTTAGGAAAAACTTTTCAATTTCCCGTTAGTTACTTTCTAAAACCAATAACACCAAATATAGTATATATTTAAGATTAAATTTCCTGCTTTGATTTTGATCTACATTCTTTCAAGACGTGTAATTAACATACAGCAACAAACATTGAACACTAAAATGGCCATTAGAAAAACGGTTAATAAGTTGATCATGCCCGCTTGGGGCATCTTAATGAACTAACATAGATATATAGGTACTATATATGTATGTATGTGGATGGGTGTGTTCCTTTCGATTGTAATTGGAGCTACATATTTAATATGCCAAAGTGTTGACAATAACGACCAACCGACAGCTACCTATGACAGTCGGAGAATAACCAGTTTTAAAGTTTGCATTCTTCGACTGTGGGTGACAACTGCGGACCAATATTATTATGCTAGGCAATGAAATTATGACAAAAACAAAATAAAATGGAAACAAATCAAATCAAAATCAAATTAAATTCACCATGCCACACATACACAGCAGTGGGGGGCCAACAAATTGGGCGTGGCCCGACGACTTTCAGTTTTCAGACTCGTGTTCCATGGAGAAAGAGCAATAGAAACAACAACACTACACTAGAGGGCATGCCTTACGTTTGGCCATGCCAAAGTCTTGGATACCCTTGCCAATACTTGGCTAATAGAGTTGTCTGATATATACAGACAGAATTCGTAGTATTCGTTATTTATCTAAATGAGCTCAGCTCGTGACGTTGATCAAGGCAAGATGCTGATATCGAAATCGGTTTTTTTGCTGCCGTTGCCTTTTCGAATAGGTTGCAAACATCTGATCAAAATTAATGTACTCTCTGATTTGCTTGTTTTTTGTTTTCTTTGCTATTTTCTTGCAAAGGAGTTGCATAACTTTCTGAGTTGAGCAATATTTTTCACTGGTTTATATAGTACCTATAATTATAGATTATCAGAGCACCAATTGGCGACCACCCACTCAATGGTATTTCATACGAAAGATTTTAACTTTGTTAAAAGCCAAATGATTACATTACCAAGGAGATGGAGGAAAGTGATATCCTCTCATGTCCTGCAAGTAGTTAAAGAAGACATAAATTAAAGTTTAATCAAAGTTGTTTTCTTGAATGAAACTATTCAAAGGTCTAAATAAACAACCAATCACTTACAATACTTAACCATGATAAAGTAATGAAAATTGCATTAATACTTACATTTGTTAGAGAAGTAGTTGCAAATGACTCTTAATTCTTGTAGTATTCTATAGTTAAAAGCAAGTATTAACATATCAATTAAGTAGGTACTTACTATGTACTTATTTGTGGTAGTCTTTGAGCAACAGGTAGAAGAAAAGTTAACATCAAATGATTATAAATTTTAAATGAATAATTACCGATTATTACTCTTAAGTGAATTCATTCTGAGAATTCATTATGCTTATTAATAAGCTTTAATTAAAAAATTGTTTAAACAAAATTCAATTCAGCTCAGGTATAGAAAGTTTTGTCTTCTTATCTGATTTCTTAAGAGTAAAATTATTATTATATTAAAATTATATTATATTTTGTGTGGAATTTCAATCAATAAACATATATTACATAATCGCATTAAACAAAAAAAAATGAACTAAACAATTTAAAATCAATGAATATTTTTCTATAATTTTTCCTCAATTTTTTTTTTTTTTTTGTGTTTTTCATATTTTTCAATTTTTGTGTTTTTTTTTTTTTTGGTTGCTTGCATTTGTTGGCCCAGTTACGCGCCAAGCATAACCTTAGCCATAATAACAACAACAACAACAACAACAACGCCAACAACACTCTCGCTTACATGTCAGGTTCGATTGAACACAGAATGAAATACTTATAAGTACATGTGTACCCCTCCTGTTGGTGGGGGAGGGGGCAAGTGCGGAAACTGGAAAACGGCAGGGCCATAACGAAGTTTCTATACCCTTGCATAAATCGATAGTTAAGGCATAGAATATGAAATGAAATTTGCCCCCAAAAGTATGCCATCAAATAACTCAGTCGAAAACTTTATGTTCTAGCTAAACGAAATTGTTTATAAACAATTTTCCACTCAAGTTTGCTCTGTCTCTTGCCAAATTTCGTTTCCAACAATTGTTTATAACAAATTTTTTCGAGGGTATCAATAAAAAAAAAAGTTCATTCATTTATTCATTCCATTTTCGACTCATATTCCCTGGTTGCCTTTTCTTTCTTTTCTTTATATTATTTACCATAAATTTGCGGTGCAAGTGACGTCGTCCCCTTTGAATGCCACAAAGAAGGAAAACTGAGAAAGAGTGTGGAAGAGAGAGAGAGAGAAAAAGAAATAAAAGTTAAGTAAAAATGTTGCACAACTTAAATCGCATTTACTTAAAATTCCAGACCATTACGAGTAGTGTCTGCAACAACAACAAACACAACAACAACAAGAAAATGGTTTGGTCTCTTTGGCGGCAAATAAATATGTATGCAAACTCGAACGACAAACACAAAAACCTGCACCGCATGTCCCAACATCACTAGAAGTACCTACATACATCCCTCGCCTCCCCCTTTTATCTGCTCATGTTTGGAATGGGTTAGAGGTTACCAGGGGAAGGGAACTTGCCACAGTTAAAGAGGTCAAACCGGGCCCAAAAGCAACGCCTTTTAACGCAATGCAATGCATTCGCCAATTTGAGTTGGTTCTGCGATTTTTTTTGATCATTGTTTTATAGATTTTATCTACATACGAGTATATATGTAAATGCAGAGAAGAAAACATCTTTGACCACTCAAACAATGAGTAACAATCTAAGGATATATGTGAAATCAACCAAATCAGACGATTATATTAGGCATCTATGAGATTTGAAGTATCTATAACATTCTATATTCTATTCTAATGTTGATTGATTTTCACTTAATATGATTTGCATTACTTTTAAGTATTATGAATCCTACCGAAATTCTGATCATTATCTTTCTGTACACATTTTCTTATCTGATCTGTATATCAGAGTCTATTTAGGTCTATTTTATTGTCATCCAAAGATTTGAACACTTTGAAAAGTAGTTGAAGAAATACTTTTAGATTTCTTTCACTTGTCTTAAGTATTCAGATTTGCATTCAATCAGAATTTTCTAAAATTTCTAAGCATATAGAAACATTTGAATGCCTTCGAACTAAACTGAACTTCTGACTAAATATTCATAAATATAATATGAAATGAGCTAATAAATGAACCCACAACCTGTTAGGATGCCTATGAACCCTTTTTTTAATGTAATCCCTTGACTTTCTTATGGTCATAATTCACTTATAAATCCTTTCTTCTTGGTTTTGTACTCCTCCTCCTTTTAATCACTCACTAAGGCTTAGAAAGTTAATTTCTGTATAAATAGTATTATGAATACTTAGCGATCTAGGACCTATGTCTTCTATAGTATCCTCGGATCAATCAAAAGAAGAATTTCCAAGAAAGACAAGACTGACAATTTCTATAAAATGATCTTAGACTGCATTTAAAGCAAACAATAAACAATTGGTTCAGTTACTTGTCCATATAAAGGGTCATTTATTTGCATGACATCATCATGATGAGATAGATATCGAGGGAAAGAGAGAGAGAGAGAGACTAGAGTAATGGTCAATGACTAGTTGAGGGTTCAAAACTTTTGGGTGTGGGCAGGTTACAAAAGAAACATTTTTAGTCTGCTCTAAATAGTAAGTATAATAAAATGCATAATAAATATTATTCAACGGTATTTGACGGTTTTTGTCACCGAAAATGAAAAGCCACTACTAAAACAAAGCAACAATAAAACACAATAATGGTATAGATAAATAATTCATATTAATTAGAGCAAATCGTTCATTGACTCGGTCGAAATTCCAAAATTTTTGAAATTGAATTTCATTTGGCTTAGTAATTTACCCACTTTTGAGTTGATGGGCGTAAAAATGAAAACGGAAATATAAACATATTTCTATTTATTGTTGTTTTTTTTTTTTTTTTATAACCATACAAACAAATTGGCTTGTTTAGAGAGAACAATTAAATCATAATCAGAATTAGACGGCAAATGGAAAGAATATTTTATTGGAATTGAGTTCAATTTTAACTGACAAACGCCCCAAAACTGCTTTCAAATAAACTAATTAAATTTAAAATAAAACCAAAAAACAAAAAACCAAAAAAAAAAAAAAAAAACAGCTACAACAACAAAGAATTATTTATTGCCAATAGGCAACATAGTCAACGTTGGCAGCGGCTGCGCAGTTGGCGTTGCCTTTCATTCAAGCCCCTCCCCTCGACACCTCCCCCCGCACCCCTTGCACACCCCACACACACACAAAAGCAAAAAAAAAAAAAACTGCTGCTAACGGCAATTCCAAGGCTTGGCCTGGATGTGGATCGTGGCCGCAGTCAGAGTTGGACTCGAAGTCGGAGTCTTTGACGAATCTGATGGCGTTTGGCTATAACGGCTGGGATCCAAAATGGGGAGGCAGGTGGAAACTAGAAGTGTGGGGCGTGCGCAACAGACGGGGAGACAGGGAAAACCATGGCTCCCCACTAAAAGTAGGTAGTTATAGTAATCGCAACGACAGCGCACGCGAACAGTTTTCATTATTTACTGTTTATTATACTCTTTCCAATGCAGAAACAAACCGCAAGCAACTGTTAGTTGTTTTAGTGTGCCGACTTTGGGATACCCTTCATCGTCATCATCATATTATATGATTTCCGCACAAGAAGTTTCAAATATTGCTTACAAATTCAAATAAACTAAGCATTAATAATAACTATTGCCCCCTAAGTTATGCAATAGACCATGAAAGCTTTCAACATTTTTAAGAATTTAGTTTGGAATAAAGTAAAAAATGTGTGGTTATTGTAAACATTTCAAGAGTTCCATTATGTTTTTTCAGAACTGAATGCTTTGCCTGCCTATGGCATACTTTAAGGGGCACCATTTGACAGCCTGCTAGAAAACTGCCTGCTTTTCCTTTTGAAATTAGCAAACTAATTTTTGTATCAATTTGTAATCAATATTTACGAATTATTCTGTTAGCAATTAATAAGTTTTTATATATTTGTATATTTATTATTACTATTATTATTATTAGTTTTATTTTTGTTTTTGTTATGCTATAACTCTATTTTGATTGCCCAACATCAAATTGGCCGCCGTTCTGTGAATGGAAAATATAAACTAGATCATTCAGCATTTGGTTCGAACTAATTAATACCCATTACAAATGTCCCAAAGAATGTTGTTGAATACGATTGGATAAGAGGGAAGACAAAGAGTTTTCTATTTTGCAGTTTTATTTTTTATGTATATATATTTTAGTATTATCACATTGATTGATGTGGATATGCCCCAGAACTCTACGCATTGCAGGGTATACAAATTGGAGCGCTGGCAGACACAAGTTATAACATTCCTCTGCTGCCCAGTCCAGTTTTTGGTGGTTTCAGTTTCAGTTTCAAATCACGTTCCATTTGATTGTTTTCAATTTTTTTTTGTTTTATCATAATTTTTTGTTTTGTTTTTGTTTTTTTTTTTTTTTTGGTTGCCGCACTTTGCATTATTATTGTTGTTGTATTTTGGGGTTTGGCAACTGTGCCCACAAACAAAACAAAAAAAAAAAAAAGAATCGAAACAACTCGATACCTGCACCCCGCCCACTTCAAGTCCAACTTGGAGTTATTTCATTCGTTTTGTATGGTTCACCATGCAAACAATGAGTGTAACTTTTAGTTCGTATAACTTAAAAGCGTTAACTACAGAACAGAGACAGGAATCATATTCAGGCATGGACACCAAATTGGTCAAAATCCACAAAACGTTAACTGGTTTTTCTTTTTCACATTCTACTAAATTTGCATTCCTTGCATCTGATGATTAATGTTTGAGTCAAAATAAATATTTATACCATTCAAAATGACAGAATAGTTTGGGAAAATCATTTAGTTATTGCTAAATAGTTTAGAATTTGTTATTATTTCAAGAAATGAAAGAAGAAAGAGTTGAAAACTGCAGCTTAATTTAAAGCTATGGAAAATAAGTAGGCTAGTGCTTAGTCTTATATTAACTATGTTTGATACATTAAGCGATCTTCGACTCTGAGATAGAGCATCCATGTCTAACATTAAGATCTTTCTATTGAGTAGGCTTCTAAGAGATGCAAGTATGATGTACAAAAGGGGTAATATATTAACAAGAATTCTCTTCAGAGCTCAACCGGAGATTAATACTGCTTGAGATTCGATAATGAGAAAGACTTATGTATGTATATAGCACAAAATTGAATAACAAACAACTAAAACTACTAAACAATATTCATCTTCTCGCCTCCAACTCTATTTGACAAGCATCTAGAACTATCATTAGACACAAGGACTTGATGGCAACAAATTACTCACTTGAATGCCCTTAAGTTTTGTTATTCCATTATTTCCTTACAATTTAAGGAAGTAGAAGAACAAAAAGCCATCTGAAAACTTGAAGAAATTTTGTGTAGTTCATCAATTGAAATGGAATATTTAAGGCGACTCGTTTTATTAGTTCACAGCACGTAAGAGTCCATAGAGTTATTTGCTAGATACATACTTTTCCTGAATATTTATATTAAGATTATGGATTTGGACCCCTTTCAGTGTGGGCTAGACAATGTAGGTCAATTGTTAGTTAAAGCCAGATTCTATTATCAAGTGTTTCTTATGGCCGAATCGTTTAGTTGGTACGTACATTCTTATGACTTTTGGCTATTACTTGAAAAATAGATCTAGATTTTGCTAGATTCTAATTCTAAATAAAGTAGAGGCTACAACTGCTAAATAAAAACAAGTTTCTTAAGCCTTTACAAAGGGGGAAAATATGACCACAAATGCTAATTGGATATTCATCAATATTTTACTTGGTTTTTACAGATGACATTGGTAACCATGCACTTGATGGTAATAGCTGTGCTGCTAGCAACTGCAACTTCATCATCAGTTGCCAGAGCCAATGGAGGAGGCAGAGGAGCAATACGAGCTGCAACATCTATTACAGACAGCAGTAGCATCAGCAGCAGCATCAGCAGCAGCACACAACAAGTGCCAACGATACGAGCGCCACGTCAACGAAGTCCATTCACAACGCAACCAATTGATATTGATGTTTCAGTGACACCGTATCGAAATCGGGGCAGCCGACAACAACAACAAAAGCAAACACAAACACAAACAACACCTCTTCCATCGTTAGCATCGTCGACGGCAACATCAAGACAGCAACGACGACGCTTTAGCACAACAACAACAACATCAACAAGCACAACTGCAGTGCCTCCACCTTCCTCAAGGCGGGAGCGTGGCAACATTAGAGCCGCCCGCCAACCACGCAATACTCCAACACTAAAAGATCCAAATGATGATGGCAAAATGGAAGTAACAAATGCTCTGCCATTTCAATCGACCACACCGACAACTCCAACCACTACCACGGCCTCATCTCGAGCTCTTCACAGTGGAGCATTAAAAACGTGAGTATTTTTTTGAGACAGAAATAGAATTACATCGTTAAGCCGACTGTTTTAAGTAGATAAGTACAAACCTTCTACTGAATTCACTTTATCTCTTTCGATTTCACTTCTTTTATATTAAATATGTGTGTATAATTCGGTCTAAATCATTAGCCTTTAGTACGTTTACTAGTTTTATTAGCTTTGGTCTGACAAATTCTAGAAAAGTTTCTGTTTTCATTTCTGAAAAGTTTTGGTTAGAAACTTAAAAAGTTTTTCTCACTAATTGTAAGACCTTTCGACAGGGTGCTCCTATGGCTTATAGTAGTACGATCAGCAAAGCCTTCTAACTTCATTTACTTGGGGTAATAATAAGCTTAACTGACAAGTTTCAACACATTAGCTCAAAAACTAAGAAAGAACGATTAACTGAATCAGACAGACAATTGGACAAGGGTATTTCGTTTTGGGCTTATGAATGTATTAATTAGTGGCTCAAATTAAGACGAATTTTCCAAATGTAGTATATGTAAACGGTTTCATCTGCATTTCGAAGATACATACTACAAAATCCTATAGGCAACTACTTACTATACTTTATAGGGCACTCACTGATGTGCCTATACGACAACTCGAATTTCTGTTTCCAGCTCATTTCAGTTGTGTGATTGCCTTATTTGCGAATTGTTGGATAGTGTTTTACCATATTTGGTGCCGCTATTGATTTAATTGGTCCTTTATAATGAAGTACTTATTCCACTTTATCTTCTCTTTTGCTTAACAGACCACGAATGATCCAACGTTTGGTGGCGGGACACATACACAATGCCCAGGGTCATTCCACATATGAGGTATCGGCAGTTAGTGCCAATAGCTCCTCGTCGGCGTCTAGTTCAACCTCCTTGTCGACTGCCACACCGTCGAGTATCACAACTAAGCAGCCGCATGCACGACGTAAAACGAGCAGCAGTTTTCGACTGGGCAGACCCACCACATCCACAACCACAAGAAGCTCATCTTTGGCATCCCACGATTATGATGATGATGAGGCATTACTTAGCGAACCGGATGATTTTGACAATTGGGATAATGGCATTTTGCGACTGAGTGCCGGATCGGGTAAGGAGACAGCAGACAGTGTCCCAAAGAAGCAACAGGGTAAAGAGGATTCGAAGAAAACTTTGGCCGATCAGGTGAGGGATGGCAAATACGGACTTATCGAGAAGGAGCTCTTTCGCCGTATACCCAAACGACCGGGTGTGCTTAGCTATGCCCGCAACTCGGAAGTACCAGCGGACAATGAACGCAATTTCGGTGGCCTTAACGAACAGGATATCTGGCTGGCCGAGGATCATTTGCTTGTGATCAAAGGCGGCAGCCTTAACGAGGAATCAAACGATGAGGAATGGCCTGCCATAGATGATTACGATGCGCCAACAAGGCAAATTAAATTGCCCGATAATCCGGTGAAGCCGCCTCCATTTCCCGTGCAGCTTGAACCGCATGGACCGTTGCAGCTTATCCCAAATAATCAGCTCGAAATCCATCATACGTCGCTTGGCAATGGAACGATATCCGCAAAAAAGGAAGGTAAGCATTCCGCCGCGAGTGGCGGTGCCCACGCGACGCATTCTGCTACCCGGTCGGGAGCGGCAACAACGTCTAAGGGAGTCGGCGGTGGTGGCACGCCCACATATATCTACCCGTCACCCTATGCACCGTGGCTGCTCTATCCCAACGAAACGCTGGCCGGCGGTGGCAAGGACGAGAGGCAACGCCAGGAGACGCCGGCCGTGCTAAGGCCAACGACTCCTCTTTTAGGCAATTGGCTACTAAACGGTCTCAATGGAAATGACACATCCTTACCGGCGGTCAATGTCAGTGATTTTGATGAGGATGATCCCTCGCTATACTATCCACCAGCCTATAGTTTTGTCTACAAATCAAACTACTCAAATCCAGTACCTCCAGGACCTCTAGTGCCGGGCATTGTGCTGCCACCTCCACCCGATCACTTTAGTCGACTTGACGCCTCAACGACTTCAACTTCAACGACCACAACGTCGACATCTACTTCGACGACGACCACGACAACGACCACAACAATGCGTCCCAAGATCACCACCCAACAGAGTCCAGCATCTGTGGTTAGGACCTCATATAAACCTAAATACAATGCGATTAGCTACTTGCCACCCAAATCGTCAACTAGTCCTCCACGACGAATCTTACCGAAATATGTGGAAAGGGTACCAGTGCCAGTGGCCGTACCCATACCCATATATCCGATCAATTATACACCACATCCTCCGACCGAAGCTCCCATTGTGTTTGTGCCCAGCTCGACAACCGTTCAGCCGCCTCTGTCAAAATCGAATCCAATTTACTATGAGTATTTCGAGGCGAAACGACAACCGGCTTCGATTAGGAGCAATGTCATTGATGATTTTCTGGCCACCAAGCCGCCAAAGCGACATCATTTCAAATCCCCGCCCAGTGCAGTCAACGATGTTGCCCTGGACGTGGTGGATGTGGTTAAGATAACACCAAAGCCGCGAACAGCCCAAATACAGGCTTTGCATGCAGAATACAATGCAGCGTTGGGTCAACTATTGAGGAGTAATCTCATCGCGCCGCCATCCAATCCGGGCCGCTTTAAGCCTCCAGATTTCGATAGGCAACCGTTCCTGCCCATGGTGAATTACAGTGTCGATGAGCAGGATCAGAATGCGTTCAAGGCTATTGTCTTTCAGCCGACAAGTCAGCGTCAGTTGAGAGTGAGCAAGCATCAGCAGTTGCAATTGGATGCTGGTGGATCACAAGGAGACACGGAGCTGGCCAATTCCTATTTACCCGAACGCCAGCTAAGGATGGGCAAACAGCAACAACTTGCCTACGAGCCATCGCCCCCTACTCCACACTATCTTGATGTGGTGGATAAGCAGAATGGACAGCGGCAAGCAGCGGTGCGTCTCCGTCCGCCGGCACAACCTATACAATTCTGGCAACAGCGTCCTCCGCCGCCGCCGCCGCCACCTCAGCCGCAATTCAAACGCATACGTCAGGGTAATGTCAGGAATCCCTCCTCCTATCCGCCGTACTTTATACCCGGTGAGCCGATCTATCGCCTTCTGCCTGTGGCTCATGCCCAGCATAAGCATAGCTGGCGTACCAAAACATCATCACAGCCCATTCAAGTGCAACCTCAATCCCATTCGCAATCCTATTATCCGGATCGGGATGATGATGTCGACAATATTGGGGTCGGCGTTAACATTGGCCACAGTCTGGCTGGTGATATTTTGGTCAACTATAATACGAATAATCAATTCAATCCTCAAGCTGAGCTGGTGCCACATGCCCAATTAGGTCCGCCACCCCTCTCCTATCAAGCCCATGGGCAGGGGCATGGTCATGGACCACTGTGGTCAGAACGTGAGCGTCCGGTTAGGCAATCGCGTGTCCAATTGCCAGAGCAATAGTCGATGTTTCTTCTAGCAAGCAGGATTTTCTATGTCATTTTAGTGTCTTTCGACAAAAATGTTGTGATCGTTGATGATAATGATTCATTTTTACTTTGGAATGCTCCGTGACGAGGGGGGTGGAGTGAGTCTTCCACCACCAAGCCGAATCAAGTTCCACCACTTAAATAAACTCTATATATGTATGTATGTATGTCTAACCCTTAATTAGCTTCTCTGTATAAGAGCCTGGTCACTTTAAGGGTAAAAAACAACACAAGAAATGAAGAAATTTTTAAAAACATGCGGTGCCCCTCCTCCCCGATCCCGTTCTCGACCCTTCCCCATACAATTTTGAACCGATCCTGTATTGAATTTGTAATCAAAATGTACCAGAACAGGAACTCATTTCAATCTTCATAAATCAATGGTTTAGTATCGAATCACAATTCGCAATTGCGTTTTTCAAAGTTTATTTGAATATATTAGCCTACATAGGATATATCTAATGCGTCTTTGAGCCAACTCTACTCTATCAACTAGTTACATTTATACATACACATATATATATAATACCTACATATGTTTACCAGTATGAAAATTGACTTATTGGTATTATTACTCAATTCTAGAATTATGTTTTTTTCCTTGTTAGAAAAACTATTGAAAACAAAATCACAAAAATATCAGAAAGTCTCAGACAATTGAAAAAATGTTGAAAAATTCGGAAATTTAAAAAATTTCAAGATACACTACACTGGTCAACAAACATTACTACTTATCTTTTTAATTAAAAAACAAAATACTTTAATTTTCAGCTTTATATCTTGTCCTTGTGTCTTTAAGTAGAATTTCAAGCAAAAAAAGAAACTTCCAACTAAATTATTTTTCATTCTCAAACCTCAACACGAAATCCATACTGACCCTGTTGACCAGTGTAATTGATAGAGTCTTTTAAAGTTCTTTTTTTTATCTAACTTCTGTGTTCAAATTTTTGCCCTGTTGCAAACTCTGTTTTAGTTTTAATATATATATATATATATTTTTTTTTTTATTTATTATAAACATTTTTTTTAAATAATTCCGCAATGACATTTTAAGAAAATTTGTTAAAAGCCATAACAACTAAGGTCACTATAAGTTAATAGCAAAGCTATCCAAAACGATATATGTATATACATATATTGAGTAACTAATACATAGTATATATATATACACATATATATATATATATATATATATGTTATATGCAATTTTTGTTAATTAATTTAAGTAAATATCTATAAATAAACAATATAATCGAAATAAAGCAAATTGTATTTGAAATTAATGTGTATTGCCATATTATTTTATACCGTATCCGTATCCTTTAACGTATCCGCTCAGAATGTCTGGCAACTCTAACATCTGTTCAGAGGTAAACAATGTCTGCAGAGCAGGCGTGGTGAGAGCGCACAAAAAATGTGTGAAAAGTGAGAGAAGCTTTTGAAAGAGAGCGAAAAAAATAGAAATCGATAAAGGACTATCAGGAAGTGAACGACGGAGTACTTGAATTGACTTTGGACCGTAAAATGATTACAGGATAAAAGCTAAAAAAGGACACCAGTAGCGAGAGCGAGAGAGAGAGAGAGAGAGGTTGGCGCAAGAGTACGCAACAGAGAAAGAGCGAGAGAGAGAGAGAGAGGGTGAGTGAGCAAGTTTATGCTTGTGTGTGCCTATTTGTTGGAAAGAAAGAAAGCAATCGAGTGGCTAAAAAAAAGGAGCAACAGCAAATGAAATTAACGATTTAAAAGCATAACTCTGGCCGAAATAAAATTATAAATTCCCTGGAATGCAATTATAAAAACTAAATCACCATCAAATCGACAATTTTTCAATTAAAAAGCTTTCCGAAGTGCTGGAAAATCAAATTAACACCGTGTGTGTGTCTGCCTGCCCGTCTGTCAGTTTGTGTGTGCGGGTGCGTGTGTGTGTGTGTGTGTTGCGTCGTGTGAGTGCATGAGTAAATACTAGTACTCAAAATTTTCAGCTCCTGGCAAAAGGAAAAAGAAAAATTCACACGCTCAGAAGGAAATATTTTTAGTGTGATATAAAATGGAATAGCAGCAAGTTCAAAAATGTTTCAAAGTAGCTGAGAAATTATTCAAAGAGGGGATTTTCTTTTTTGAATCCTTAAGCAACATTAATCGTCTTGGTACACACACACACACGCACACGGCACACAGACACAGATACACTTGAACAGCAGGCGAAAAATAGCACAGGGAGCCGACAACCCGATATTAACCACCTACAAACTCCTCTCACCCGGCACCCACGTCACATTTTGTGGGAGGGAGAGGATTAAAAATAGCCATATTCAAGCTAAGGCCTAAGGACTGAAAGTCCTAGTACAATGGTAACAATGAACTCTGAAGCGGACAAAACACAAGCAACTAACGCTCTGGCCACCATGAGCTCAGCAGTCAAGACGCCGGCAGAGAGCACAAATCCCTCGCCAACTACAACGCCAATAACGGCATCCCTTATGCCTCATTCTCCTCCTCCTCCTTCTTCTGCTGCTGCTGCTACATCCGGTTCGGCCAGCAGTTTGCCAGTTATAGCCAATGGTAACAACAATGGACCGCTGGACAATTCCACCACACAAAATGCAGTCAACCTAAATGCCAATAGTGAGTGCAGCACAACCGGAAATACAGTCAATGGACCGAGCGGATCTGTATCAATAGCAGCAACAGCAGCAGCAACATCATCACCACCCACTGTCAAAACGGAAAGAGTCCGGGAAACTGCCACAACTACGGCTGCCACCAGCGATTCATCCAGTTCGGCATTGAAATCAAGCAGTGGCCTATTAACCGTCAGTACTAATCATCATCATCATCATCATCACCATCATAATCAATCGCAAACGCAATCGCAATCATCGCAACAGCAATTGCAGCCACCGCCATCATCCTCATATTCCGCATCCCAGCAGCAGCAACAGCAGCAGCAACAACAACAACAACACCAGCAACAGCAGCAACAACAACAGCAGCAACAGCGTGGCAACAAAAATGAAGATGCTCCCAATATATTGGTCTACAAAAAGGTAACAATCACTTACTTTTTGAAATTTAAATTTCGTAAAGACAACTAGGCGTATACGTGATCACTGACAACTAACTGATCCTTTACATTTTGTGAGCTTTTAGTCATTCTTCCCTTCCCATTGTAATTCCCAACTAGTTTTGGCATTAGAGTTGTTTAAACTTATTGAAATTGGGAAAGAACGGACAATTTCAGTATTCTAATCGATTGCACTTTAAATCCCATGTTTCTCCGTTTGCCACAGATGGAAGCCATCATTGAAAAGATGCAAGCCGAGAGCACTGGCGTAGCTGTGCGCACGGTTAAAGCTTTCATGAGCAAAGTGCCATCCGTTTTCACTGGCGCCGATCTGATTGCCTGGATTGTTAAGAACTTTGATGTCGAAGATGTCACGGAGGCGTTACATTTTGCCCATTTACTTAGCTCACATGGCTATATATTTCCCATCGATGATCATGCGTTGACTGTTAAAAATGATGGCACATTTTATAGGTAAGCCCGATCTACTAGATGAACTCTTCACACTATTGTGAGGCTAAGAATATATATTTTTATATAGATTTCAAACACCATACTTCTGGCCATCAAACTGCTGGGAGCCAGAGAATACAGATTATGCTGTCTATTTATGCAAACGCACTATGCAAAATAAAACGCGACTGGAATTGGCTGACTATGAGGCTGAGAATCTAGCCAAACTGCAGAAAATGTTCTCACGCAAATGGGAGTTTATATTTATGCAGGTAAGAAGACAATGCGTAGAGTTTA
Organism: Drosophila tropicalis; assembly: GCF_018151085.1. Lineage (NCBI taxonomy): Eukaryota > Metazoa > Arthropoda > Insecta > Diptera > Drosophilidae > Drosophila > Drosophila tropicalis. The sequence goes on along the minus strand of NW_027172602.1, from coordinate 3,310,969 downwards.
ATCCGTGGATATACTCATTTTCAATAATCTACTATCTTGTAGGCCGAGTCACAGAGTAAAGTGGCCAAAAAACGAGATAAATTGGAACGTAAGGTGCTCGACTCGCAGGAACGTGCTTTTTGGGATGTCCATCGACCCATGCCGGGATGTGTGAATACCACCGAAATTGATATTAAGAAGGCATATCGACGCGGTGGATCCAGTCATGGTACTGGCTCTGCCGGTGCCTCTGTGGCCAAAAATCCAGTCGAGCAATTGACAAGGATTATTGCATTACGCAAACAGAAACTTGAGCGGCGCACAATCAAAGTATCCAAGGCGGCAGAAGCGTAAGTTTTTCTCACTTACCGAGAACTCATCTGAACTCTTCATATCTTCTTTCTATAGCCTCGTTGCCTACTATGATCAGTATAATGAGTTTGATTACTTTATAACCTCTCCGGAGCTGCCGAATCCTTGGCAAACCGACAGCACAGAAATGTGGGACACGGAGAAGAATAGGTACATAAACCAATTGAAGATGAGATTCTCATTCTGATGTTCAATTTCAAATTTTTTCAAACGCTTTTTCTATTGGTTTCTATAGCAAAGAAGTTCCTGTACGTCGGGTCAAGCGTTGGGCCTTCAGTTTGCGGGAACTGCTCAACGATGCCATTGGACGTGAGCAGTTTACCAAATTTCTGGAGAAAGAATACAGTGGCGAGAATCTAAAGTGGGTTTTGGCCAATTCATCTGATCCGTTCAATCGCCATATAATTGTTTATTATATTCTTTGTTTGTCATTAGATTCTGGGAATCAGTGCAGGACATGAAGGCCCTACCACAATCCGAAATTAAAGAGACTATACAACAAATATGGCAAGAATTCCTAGCACCCGATGCCCCGTGTCCGGTTAATGTGGATTCCAAATCCGTCGAACTGGCACGGGAGGCTGTCAACTCACCGAATGGGCCGAATCGCTGGTGTTTCGATGTGGCTGCTTCGCATGTGTATCATTTGATGAAAAGTGATTCATATTCACGTTATTTGCGTTCCGATATGTACAAGGATTATTTAAATTGTTCACGCAAAAAGATCAAGTCAATACCGAATTTATTTGGAGTGAAACGTTGAGATACGTTTTACAAATTATCAGAACAAGATGCGGCGTTTATCTTGTGAAATTGTATATGTTAAGGCTAAGAAATTGGCTAAATTATGTATGTATTTGTATTTGTTAGGAGTGACCTGAGTAACACGGACTATTCCATATGTGTGTGTGTGTGTGTGTGTGTGAGGTGTGGGTGTGAATGTTTTTGTGTGTGTGTGTGAGAGCTGATTTAAGTGGGAAATGTTTTGTTTTTTAAAGGGCAAGCAGAACTCGTTGCGGTTACTCGTTACTTGTTACTCGTTACTCGTTAGCGTCAAATCAACTACTAAACCCAATCGTTTATTTTCCGTTTTGTCATTCTTTAATTTTGGTTACCTCAACGTGCCCAGTTAATACCCTCGATGTGGGTATCGAAGCTAAATTTCTAAATGTACAATTCAATTTCTTCTTTTTAAAAAACAAAACCAACAACTTTATGAAATAATACAAAACTGCCAAGCGCTTGTTGAAAATGAATGCCAATAAAATAGAAAATGATGCCGTTAACTAACTTCGATCTTGTCGAATTTCTATATCCTTGCAGTCCCTTGGCCAGTTATCCACTAAAATGTACAAATAGCATGGACTAAGTTATCACATCGACTAAGTGCTTATACATACGACTCTGCTTTGCCTAATACAATGGCGGATAAAGGGATGATGAATATGAACCCCCTAAAGTATGCCACAGAAGTAAACATTAAGAACTTTTTAATTAATATATTTGCATATCTTCATTATATCTTATTGATATTTAGCTACAGCTACTTGTCATTGCAATAGCCTTGTTTGATAGCATACTTTGGGGGTGGGAGGGCCCAAAATCCGTTAGTCTGTAACCGATCTCAATATATACTAGTCTGCAAGGGTATATATACATCAACAAACCATGAATGAAAATAAACACGAACAAAATGAAATACAAAAACAAAAACAACACCCAATGCAATTGTCAACCGTAACCGAAAACACCAAAAAGTAAAACAAAAACCAAAAACAAAAAACAAATTATATGCGAGTCTACGTAATACTCAAAATAGTTCATATATATACATATATATATACATACAAGTAAGCCTTAGGTAAATCTAATAATAAAAAGAATAACGAAAACAAAATGACAGCATCATTTCCCACATATTGCTCGCCAGTCAGTCACGACATCAGGACAAAAGCAAGAGAAGTTCCTCCCATAACTTTGAGTTCCTTATACGAAAGTATCTGTTGTATACACTCATGCTTATGTATGTATGTATGATGATCCTTTTATTGCCTACCACACACACACACACACACACACACACACAAACAAACAAACTACTCACTCACACTCACAAAGAAAAAGACATCCTCACATATCGTAAAATTTCGCCATTCTTATGTGTGAGTCCTTTTTTTTAACATTTTGTTTATGTTTTCATTCATGCAAGGATGATGATTATGTAATAGAATTGTTAATTGTTAATTTTTGTAGACGTTCAGATGGATTATGCAATGGTGTGATAAGATACGTATATTATATATGTAAACAATACAAAAAACCAAAAAAACAAAAACAAACAAAATCGACTAAAAGGAGCTTTACAAGAGAGACTGGCGAGCGGCGGCAATGGAGAGCGGCAGAGCAAAGCAAGAGCATTATATAGAGAAAACGCGCTTCATCTGAACATCTGACTTTTTTCAAATCAAACATACTGAATAACCTCTTTGAAACAAAACCCAAAACAAAAAACTACGCTTAAAAAAACAAATTTAAAAAACAAAAACTAAAAGTATATATATATACGAAAATATGAAAACAGTTGAAACAAAAATTTTACTCGAATAATAACTATTATATATGTATGTATATACGATGCACATACATATATGTGTTTATGTGTATGTGTGTGTACGAGTATGTTATGTAAAAATGCCATAGAGCTAATAGCCAAAAGAGCTCAATTAAAAGCAAAGTTCCATAGACAATGGAAACGCAATTAAACTTAGATTAAGTAATAACTAATAGAGATGAATGAAATCACCGCCACCCCCCTTAAGCATGTCGGTCATTCCGACTTTGGAATACCCTGTAAGCTAAATTATACTCTATTCCAACTTCAATTCAACACTTAAGTCCAGAAATTACTTCTTAATGAAAGTTTCTTGAACATTATAAAACAGAAAAGATCAAATGAATAACGAAGACGGATGATCACGGTCTACAGGGTATTAGGAAAACAAACTTATTAAATTAACAAAGAAAGCAAAAACAAAACAAACATAATAATAATCGCACACACACACACGAGCAAAGTAAGTGCAATAAGCCTGTGGCTGAATTAAACAAAAACCATTGCCTACCTTTAGGCTGGTGGCCAGAGAGAGAGGGGGAACATTTCCTCTTATTGTTAGTTTGCCCTACTACCTAAAACCTTTTTTTGTGTATTTAATTAAATGTGCTTGTGAAATGGTGTCTAAAACTTTTAAACAAACAAATAATAATTTATATATATATATATATATATATATATACTTAGAAGTATATACAATGTATCTCGATGTGCGTATGTATGTATGTTGGTAGTCAAATTTCAATCAATTCCAATGACAACAAGCAAATAGCAAAAATCACATGTTAATTATTATGTACAATTGGCATTTTGCAATTTACTGTTATACCGAAATAGTTAAAACACTCACACACACACATAGACACTTACAGAAAAGCAAAAGGTTTATTTTTTCCCCCATTTTTTATTAAACTTTTTTAAGGATTTCGTTTTCTTTTACTGCCCACCGTATAATAATATTAATAAACAAACAAACAAAAAAAAAAAAACAATGCCGAAGGCCAAGTTTTATTCTAAAAAATATCAAAATACATAAATGAACTAACTAACTAAATCTAAAATGATTTGCCTCTTTGTCGTAGACTCTCCATCTTTCGAAATGTATATGTTAAATAAATGCAAAAAGAAAAACAAATACAAAAATTATGTACAATTTTTGAGTTTTGCGCACAATCATGAACAAATTTTTTTTTTTTTTTTTTTGTTGGGTTAACCAAACCACAATACAAAAACAAAGAAAAACAACAAATGATAAAAATTATATGGAAAGATTGAAAGCGTTGGCCGCGTTTATTGTAAATTATTCAATAAAGCAAAACTAAAATAAATAACTATAAAATAAAGGCACAACTTGGACACAATTTGATATCAATTGATTTTAAACATCTTGCCATCTCCTTTTGAGAGTGGGCAGTGCCGAACTAAGCCAAGGTAGCGTAAGTAGGCCCACTCTCTTGGTGCCTCGTACCTTGCCCTGTTCCCCCCACACACATACATACATATATTTTAGCCAAGGAAATTGGCATTAAAGTAAGAAAAGTAATTACAGTAGAGTCCGGTTATGGCGACTAAAGTTCCATGAGTGATTGGTTGGTGCCAACACAAACTTACAGAAAGGGTCTCCGATTGGTACGTCTTCCGGATATAACTACGAAAATCGTCGGTCCCTTGAGCATCGTTATAACCGGATTCGGAAATTCACTATTTAAATTCATTAATTTAAAATTCTTATCTTAGTTTTTCTATTGGAAAATCATATTTTGTTTCAAGATTTCAATGTTTTGATTTCATTTAAAAAGTTTATGTTTAAAAGTTTTGAAATCCATTAGAAACTGCTTTAATTACAGTATGAAGAAACATATGAGTTTGAAAGAGTATGAAATTTTTGAAATCGGTTTTAGATAATTTTTAAAACGATTTATGGAACTTGCTTGCATTTCATTTAACTGCTTTGGAATTGAATCTCATTGCTCAATATTGAAATTGAATTTGCCACAATGAAATATAAAAGAAATCCAACATAATCTATAACAAAGTTTGATTTATTGGTTATAATAGTCCATTCGAATGGATTCTAACAAATCTGTTAAGAAGCCAATATATAGGAAGAGATTGGGTAGAGAAATCTAGTTTGTATTCCTTATTATATTTTCTTGAGCACATATTGAATATCTCTTTAGTTCAACAGAAATCTGATTTGATATCCCAATTTTTGATAACAAGTCAGCAAATTAGTTAGGTCCAAACGTTTTAACGTGCCTTTGCCTTGGCCTTGTGATTCTTTTGGTTAAAACTATTTCTGTTTGCGGATGTTTTGATAAGATTAAACAAATGAATGAATGCTTGCGAAACTCGAATTACTTTTTGAGCAACTCTCGCATAATTTATATGTATGGATATGTACGTGCTCTTCAAGCAATTGTCTGGCCATGGTTTATCTTTTTTTTATTCTTCTAAAGATAAGTCTAACAACAGACATACAAGTAATTTTTTCGTTTTAACATTTCTATCGATAAGCAATGCCCAAATGTTTTCCGACATATGTAGACCCAATTATCCAGAAAATTATCTAATTATGGATAACTTCTTCCACTAAAGTTAACGTTGACAATTCATTGGTATTGGTAGGGGGAAGATTTTGATTACATTTGAGTGCAGTGGATCACGTTATGGCCATAAAGTAGCCTTTAACGGGAATCGCGTGACTTGCTTTCATAGAGGGTATTATAGAGGTCATTATAATGTTGACCGTTATGTGTTTGTATTTGAACCTCTAAATGTCTATATATGTATGTATGTATAAACATCTGGAGAACTTTTGATGGCAAATATGCCACTCAATGACTTAATTCAAAACTATCCATTTAATCATTGTCCAAGATCAATCACTTACATCCTATAAGGGATAGACTCACAAAACGTTGTAAGCTTTGCTCTCCAGTTGAAATTCTCAACTAGTTTAAACTGTTTGTTTTTGCCATTTGAATGAAGAACAAGTAAATATTTCAATTCTTTAACATTTGTTGTCCCGCTTTCTCATTCATAGGGCGGAATTTGTAACCATTCTAGCTGAAAGTTAGTATTTGTATGTAGCATGAATTAGAAGATTAAATGACTGAATTTAACTTATTCTTCATTTGCAATTTGATAATCCATTGACCCAATTTGTTTTGATTTTCAGTCACATGACAAAATTTCTTCTTGTTCTTCTTGTTCCCTGACGCAATCTCGTGTGTCTATTGATTGGGCATACAAACGTATGTATATATAAATTTAAAATATTATTGCCGAAAGCTCACACAAAGCGCGCCAAAGTTTGAATATTCTTCAGAATGTTACACGCAATCAAACAATCAGATAAAACAATTATGTATTTCCATTGCTGTTTAAGGTTATCAAAAATCAATTAAAAAACTTGACAAGAATGTTTTTTAGTACCTTCAGTTTAGCAATATAGCGAAGCGACTTTGACATACCCTGCAATCTAATGGAAACTTGTGGAAATTTAATGAACTGAATGTTAATTCAAATCATTTTTTAAACCTAAAAGTTGATCCTTATGATGTTTAATTACTAAAACATTGATTCAATGTTCATTCATTAGGAAATATTTTAATTTGAAAAAAAATCTGCAATATTCCTTAAAAACTCTTAACTTGGCGAGTCTCTAACTTTGCCAAATGTCAACCGATTTTCAAAAGTTATATCTCAATCTAAATCTGAATGGAATTGAATCAATTAGGTTTAGTTTAAAGAGGTCACCAAACGATTTCTTTCTTAATTTTTTATGTATGTGTGTGTTTAGTTAATAAACAAACCAAAGGTGTACATTATTTTATAGTTCATACATATATGCACAACAGATAAGACATCATGATAATGATGAAGGAGTTTTAGATTCGGACTCTGAGAAACTGTTCTTATCTAGTCTAAGGATTTATCTATTTTATGTGCGTGTGCAGATCATAAAGCCAATGTGCCGCCAGCAACAACAATCAAGTGATAACAACGATTTGCGATTGTCACCTGAAAGTGTCGCCAGATAAGAAAAATATTTCTTATCATCATCACAAGCTCCAGAAGCCAGAAGCGAGAAGCGGATGGGAATACACGACTAAGAGGACTAAGAAGATTGCAAAAAACAGTGCGCTAAATTTGGGAGATTTAGATTAACATAAAACTAGTTAGGGGAAGTGACTTGACATAGTTACCTGGTGCCAAATAGCCCTTCTTACAAAGTAAATAAGTTCACCTAATCACTCGTTTAGTTCTTTACTGAGTCACTTGTTCAGTTGTTCACTGACTAAGTTCTTTAACTAGTAACTAGTTCACGATTTTCCCGTTTACTTCAATATGCATTTCACAACAGGGAATCATCTGGCAATGATTGTCTTGCAACGGTTGACGTTTTTGGATTTTTTATGACAGTTGCATGATAACGCTTTGCAATCAGAATGGTTTCCATATATGAATGCATGTTTATGCATGAACGAAAAGCGTGCATCATGAGAGAATTTTTGAAATTGCAAAACAAATTGAAGTGACTTAACGAACGATTGAGTCCAAGATTGAGAGGAGATCTTTTTCTAATAAAGTGATTCCAAAAAAACATATGTATGTGTGAGTGAACAAATTGAACAGATGATTGATTTGAATTGATTATATATCCTCTTAAGATCCTTTTTTTCTAGATCTAGGGCAGGGAAAACTTCAGCAATGAGAGAGAACAAATGATTAAGTCAACAATCTGAAAAAGTGAATGAGTCCAATAGGAACAACCTTAGTGATGATGTTCCCTCACTCTTTATTGCGCACACACACTCACTCATAAGATAGAGAAAGAAAGTGAAAAGTACTGATATACCCTTATTTGGCTTTAAGGCAAAGGGTAGAATACAAAGTGATCATAGAGAACTTGTTCTGAGCAATTTCTTATCACTGTGCTTTTACGTTTTTTTTTTTTTTTATTTTTTACACTCATCAATGTCAGTGGGCATCATCATCGGCGTTTCCCCAACGTCGTCTTCGGCGTCGTCGTCATTATCTTCGGCGAGGCGAACGAGAAGCTTTTGGCATTCACGATGTTGGCCATAGCAGCAGAAGCATCAGCAGCAAGATCGACCCAGTCAAAGGCAAAGCTAACGGAACAGTTGCTGCTCAGCATCGCTTGACTCTAGTACGCGACCGTTTCGAGATCGAGGCGATATTTACGTTAAAAAGATCTTGAAAAACAAAAAGAAATACAAAAACAAAAAACAATTGTCGTGGCGTAATCTCTGGCTTCTTTCATACATATGGATGTACATACATACATATGTACATATATAAAAACTCTTAGACCGGTCGTGTCTTTTCTTGATAATTTGCTGTGCTTGCGTGTGTGTGTGTGTGTGTATCTGTGTGCTCATTAGCTCATAGTGGTAACGGCTAGGATACTTTATTTCTTCTTGGCACTGCTGGAACAGTTGTAATGGTTCAAAAGCGTTCAGATTGCGAGAGCGGCAGCAGAGGGCAACCAAAGTCTATTGGCCACAAGGAGGAGGGCTACGAATACACCCAAAGTCAGCACAGATAAAAACAAAACCAATAGCACAAATTACAAAAACATCAAATAGACAAGAGAGAAAAGTGTGAAAAGGAAGGAAGAGATCGAAAGAGAGAGAGAGAGCGGCATTACCCCAAACCCGGTCCAAGTCCATTCAACTTGCAACTACAACAACGATCTCGACAAAAACAACAACAACAACACAACGAAAAATTAAATCAAATATTCAAAACAAAACATTGACTCGCAAAAAAAAAAAACAACAAAACAAAAATCTTTACCAACAATTTTGGTATTTTTTGTTCTTGTGTGTGTGTTTTCTGTTTTCCTTTTTTTTTCTTTGCTTGAAAACTTTTCTAAAAACAAAAACAACATACAAATAAAGAGATATATAAATATATGCATTTGTCTATATATGTATTGAAGTAATATTATATACATACATATGCATGTACAATATGTGAGAAAAAACAACAGTTCCTGACGGAGAGCGCAAAAAAAAGAGATTGCCAAAACGAACGGTCCACGGTCCAAAAAGAAAGAAAGAAATCCAAAGAGCAACTAATCCAAGAAGAAAGAGAAATTAAGAGAGAGAGAGAGAGAGTGAGCGAGGAGAATCAACATCAAATACAAGTGAGTAGCTACATACATATGTATATATAAATGGGACAAACATATTGTATGTTGTATCCTCTCACACCTTTTACCAAGACACCGCCCCCTCCCGCCGACCCCCTTTCACCCGATCATCAGCAACGCTTGACCCACCTGCTGTTGCCTCACGACAAAACAACGAAGGAAACTATCGATTCCTTTTAGGCTAAAAATATATCGAAATATTTGCATTTCAAAAACTCTCTCACAGCTGCAATTGCAATCTACGAGAATATATGTACTATAAATTAGTAAAACAAAACTAAACTATGCCTTCTGGCAAGGCAAAAGTTCTCAAGCGATAGGGTATCCTATGGTCGGCGATGTCATATTGTTCACATGGCGATCGAGTCGGTATTCTTGATCTGCTACAATTTATTGATAGCAGAACATTTTGTTTTGAGTTTCTATATATAGATCAAACTTTTTCTACATACATACATACATACATATGTATATATGTACATATTTGTTTGTATATTACGTAGTCCAGCCACGATCAGTCTAAAATTTATTTGTCAAATGTCTACGTGACCAAAAAAAATCCAAAACACACACATGTATCGCCCCTTCTAGTCTTAAGGGACATATGTACATACATATATAAGAATTGTTATATTCCATTCAAAATAAAGATCAATCAGATCAAGTCAGAACTATTAGGAAATTATGTATGTATGTATGTGTGTGTGTGTGTGTGTGAGTGTGTGTATTCAAACATAAATTACAGAGTAATTCTTTATTTTTCTTGTTCTCCCAGAACCGACAACTTTTTCTCTTGCTAATTTAGTCAATCAAAATATATATATGTCACAACTATAAGTAATATGTATCTATGTATGTACATATTTCCCATTCGCAATTAAGCGCCACTCAGAACAATTAATCCATTTATACTACTCTGGCTCTGGTCTTTGGGGGAAACGACATCAATATTCATGACGATGATGATGATGATGATGTTGTGTGTGAGTGTGTCTTTTGATTTTAATAACACATTCAATTTGAGCTATCCAACGTAGTCGGGATCTGATCACAAGGGTGTGATGAACAAAGTAAAGGGACATTTCCACATAGTTTCTCCATCTAGTTTTATCCATACACCATCTAAATTGGCTTGGTATTAGCTGGATCAAAGTGCTACAATTGCAAGTAGAAAGTTAACTTCCGGTAACAATATTCGAAAGTATGTATATTTGGTCTGTCGTCAGACTTATTGTCGTCACCAATTAAGCACCATTTGTTCTATAGATTCCAGAAAAATGTGTAACAAATTTGCCCAATGGGAAATATTCTTCTCTTAATGACCCATGTCTCTATACATCATATCGTAAATCATGAAAGGAAAATTAATATTTTACAGCCTTTTATTGGGTTGGGTATAACCAGAAGCCATAGGGTAAATGCCGCTAAAAGTAGCCTATAATATATATATTTGCATGTATTTTTTGTCTTTGTCAAGCCAGATTTTGAGTAGTTTTATATCAAATTTAATATATAGACTTTTTTCAAATTTCTCTAGCGATCAACCAAATTTCATAAAAGTCTGACTGATTTCAGTCGAGTTATAGACTTAAACAAAGGAAAGCTGTTGGCTAAGTGCCTACGATGGCACTCAGATACATCCCATGATCCCTTTATGGGTTGCTTCCTACTGCAGCATCTTTTTGCCATAGTCATTCCAAGTATTTCGATTCTTTTCTATCTCTGACTGAGATAACAAAGATCCGCATTTTCTGGCTTTAAAATCTTAGTCTTAGCTTTAGCTTTAACGTGAATAGTTTATGGTTGATATAATATGAGGATTAAGACCATTAAAACACAATTGGCAAAAACACACACACACACATACCTAGTTAGTATGTATATTTGTATTATAAATGACGCATAGGGAAATACTGCGAATTATTTTTTTCAGTAAACCAAATTTTATGATTCTTTTTATTGTTCTCTCTAATTCCAGTTGAGGCATTTGTATCTTATATACAAATATACTGAAAACATATTGTTTTCATTAGTGAACGATATTTATTTTACATTTCGAAAACAAAAAACAAATATATTTGAGTATGTTATTTGTTACTTCTAAGAGTTGATCCAAAAATTCATTTCAATGACCTCTCAACCTGGAATCCCTTGATCCCTTGATCCATATCAAGCTAATAGAAAGAGTACACAAAGGCTTTAAAGGCGTTGTTTAAAATAAGTTGCTTAAATTTAATTACAGAATAAAACTACATTATTAGGCATTTCATTAAGATCAAAAACAAAAGGTGTAGAGGGGCATCCCCTACCTTAGGTGATAACTTAGTAAAACTTTGTTAGGCCTACCCAAGTTAGAATTGGCATAAAATTGTTTAAAGACTATAATTATTTCTATAAATCGGGAAACTAATACTTATAATGAAATATTTATATTTATATATTTGTATTTTAAATGCCAAAATAGTATATAAAAGTTTATATAGTTTTTAAGTTACAGTGAAACTTTTAAATGTTTCTCCCTTGTATAAGATTTTGTGAGATTTTTCTGGGCCTTCCCCTTTACGTAAGACATGGATATCCCCCTGGCTCTAAGTATAGCAACAATTTAAATCTTTGACTATAAAAAATGTATCAACAAAAGTCTCTCAAAGTTTTAGAATAGGTATAAAATCTTTTAGGTTTATAATGTTACTAAAATTTTGTGATTTACACTTCAACTCAATGTTTCTAATATAATTTGCTAAAATATATTACAAACATTTCGCTGTAGATGCTTCATTGCCAACACTTTTGTTTGTTTTGGCTTAAAGGTAGTGAATACGTTTAAATGTTTTCTCTATACGAGATCACTTTGTGTGCAAAAACAGAAATACATATGTATGTATGTATGTATGTGGTCAATGACTTTAGCCAAATCTGATGAAAATTGATGAATGAATAACGTAAAACCACGTAGTTAAATAAAAGTCAAGATAAACGTATGTGGGTGGGGGAAGCGGAAGCTGTATCCGCTGATTTAGAGAGGTCTACGATATGAGATAATGTATTTAAGCATTTTCGATTTACAATATCGATTCTAGACATAAACTGTTGGAACATTTTCGATATCGTATCATATACAGGAAATTAGTCTTTACATCATTAACAATACAAAATTTAATCAACAATTGCAAAAATAATTTCACTAGTAGGTCCGAGTGACACGTGACACTCTTGGTAATAGAAAATGTTTACGGGTTAAGAAATATGTACATATATTCTAAAGTAGCCGCCATAGCCATGTCTATCATATCATATGACAATGGCAAATATGCAATGTCAATATTGGAATCATCTTGTTGTCCCTATTATTATCAGTCAAAGGCAGTTGACTCGATAAGAGACTTCTTTATTGTTGCATTGCTTTTGTTATTGTTGTTTTGCTTTTGCTTTTGTTTTTGGTTTTTTCATCTCGGCCGTGTTTTCCATATCCAGTTTTGCAAATGACCAGAATGACTTACTCTCCTTTGTGATGGTTGTGTTTTTAATTTATAGCTTTTCTTTAAAATATTCAAATATATTCAGAGTTCTGAATTTATTATTAAATCAAGCACTTGACGATTTACGTAACATTTTTTATTTTTTACGCACAACTTACTTAAACACTTGTATTAAAGGACAGCATTTGGATGGAAATAAATGAAGACAGAAGCAGTGCCAATTCCAAGGGGCTTTTAGGAATGTAGGAGACCTTCTTTTAAAAGAGTATAAGCCAAGTAAATATTGTATTACATCAGCATGACTTATAAATATGAATGACACCTTAAAACCCCCCGCTGGATAAAGAAAGACGACCATAAAGACAAAACGAAGAAAAAATCCCCTGAAGATTGCAGATTGTTGGCCAAAACGAAAAGAAAAAAGAAACCAATAAATTAAGGTTTATTGAAATTGTTAAATTTGAAAAGATACTTTGTTAATTAGAGTGAGTAACATTTGAATTTATATCTGAGCCCTTAATGCATTAAGAAGATAGATCATTCGAATATTCAAAATTGGCAAAGTTAAGAGTTTTTGAATTAAAGTTTTAATCAATTTCGGATATTTTGATAAATAAATGAGTTTAATCAAGTTTTACATCCTTTGATTAAACTGTGTGCCAAAATAAATGAACCAAACCCACAAGAGTGTGTTCCCTTATATACCTACTGAATATATAATATTTATTTCATTTTATTACTAGAGATTGTCTGTCTTCTGTAATTTGTGATCAATTTTTTGAACGACACTGCACTTTTCTTGGCTTCCCGTCTTTTATTTCATATGTTGACGAAATTTGCTTTTTTAGCATTTTCTGCCAACCAAGGCACTTTTCCCAGTTACATTTGGACAATTGAACAGTGAAGTTAGCTTTGTGGCTGCTTTTTGACGGATTTCGTGTGGCAGATGACAATGAGATATTAAAAAGAAAGAAAAACAAAAGGGTTAAGGTCAAACCACAAATAGTATCGAAGACAATAGCTTTCCATGGACAGACAGATATGTCTAGATCAAATTAACTATTTGGTAGTGATCAGAAATCAAAATATATATGTTTTTGCATGTGTTCATTGTAGAAAAATCACATTCTTTTTTTACACTCAAGAAGTATTTAGTGAGAAATTTGAAGTCTCGACTAGTTTCTAATCATTTAACTCCTATAAATTGGCTAAAATTGTGTGAAAAGTGCACAGTGACAAGTGAATTATTTGTTTTTTAAGGTCATTCAACACCAAATACAACTATAAACCTCATATTTTAATAGCTTTGCAGAACCTCCTCTTATATCAACACAAGTTCTGTCAGGGAAACCTAAAGGAACTTCAATTTGAGAAGGATTTTTGTCGACATTTTCCTGTTTCTAACTGCTTAGGACATGTGTTGAGAGAATTTCTTAAGAGTTCTTAAAAACTCCCCAGGGGAGGTTAACAATATTTCCTGCAGGGAAAGATCTGACACTTGAGTGTTCTTAATTATTTATAATTGTTATTCTTTTATCCACAATATCTTATCGCAATGTTGTTTTGTTGCAAATGTTTATTAGGGGTGGAGGCAGTGCATTAAGAAAACGGAAAAACATGATTAAAAATGAAATAGTGAATTAGTAAAATGTTAGTTTAAGAGTTTTAGCACAAGCGAATCGCTTGATAAAAAAATGGGGGTTCGTTTATCTTAATTAACTTTCTCAACACTTCAATTATTGTATGAATGAACCAACTGAACAATATTCATTTCAAAATTACCTAGAATTTTCTTTGATTTATCATTGAACCAAATATGCAAATAAAAACAATAAAAACAACAAAGACAGCAACCTAATTGATATCAATAAAAAACAACAGAAAAAGAGACACTGTGAGAAAAACTACATAAGAAATGCGCCTCATCTACGACTTGTTACTGAGCAATGCCTTTGACATCGATTCCAGGTATATAAACTTTCAATTTCTTTTATATATGTATATGTATATATGTACATATATGAGGTATTATGATGATCAAAATATTTAATAACTGAAGTTAATAATTGATCTTCGATTCAACAAATACACACACAATCTGTGAAGTAGGTGTCAAATAAGAAATATATGTATAAGTATGTTCCATTATTTACTTATATATTTAGAGAGATTTTAGCACTTTTAATTAAACGATTTAGGTAAATGTAGACATCGAAAGAATGGATAACAACTGAATATCATTAAAATCTTACTTTCGTTCATCAAATCTTTTGGTTCTTTTAAATTAAATGGATTATTTCTAATTTTTTTAAAATTTTGCATCGAAACAGTTTTTATTTCTGAACTGAAAGTGATGGTAACTAAAATAGAGACTAATTTGAAAAGGACTCGTTTCTGTAGGCGAATTCCTAAAGGAATAAGGTATATTATAACTTGAATGTTAATCTGTTAAATCAAAATTATACGGCTAGGAACAGTCTTTAAAAAAAGTTTAAGCATCTCTGACTACAACTTAAATATGTATATGACAAAAAGGTCAATAGAGTTCCCGAATGAAGAGAAGGGGAGGGGACATACTTAATGATATGCAATTTTTACGAAATTTTAAGCCCAAAAGAGAGCAGTTGATTAAAAACTAATCTGTATTGTCTCTTAACCCTTAGAATGGTGCTACAAAATCATAATACTGTCGTGGCTCGCTCCACATTGACACCGAATAGCAGCAACCAGAACTTTAGTTCCCATCCGCATGCAGGCGGTGCAGCAGGAACAGGACGAGTTCCATTGAATGCTGGACCAAATACCCAGCGACCCATAGTGGATCTATTGGTGGCCATGGTAGCTGTTCCCGTACTCATACTCTGCGCCCTACAGCTGGAGAAGAATCTAAGGGACATGAATAATACGGAATCACGTTGGCTGGTCTTTGCATTGGGCATTGTTATGCTGGTGATTAGTGTCATCATCTGTGGCTATGTGACACATCGCATGGGTGTATGCATTTGGGCGGGACCCATTGATGAGGCTGGCAATCGAACAGGCAGCAATTCAGGACTACCACATGTAAGTAATCCCAACAAAGAAAGGGAGTGAAAGTAAGTCTAAATATTTGTGTACCTTCCTTTCCACTTAGATCAACTCACAGAATGATGTGTTGCGCATTGTCGACTCTCTGCCACCCAGTTATGATAGTGTGGTTAAATTTGAGTTGCCTCCGCCGCCATATGACTGCATTGTAATTGATCTGGACCGGGAACAGCAGCAGCAGAGGGGCAAAGCCATGCAGCCATTACCTTCTACCAAGCCGATGACGGGTACATTTACATCGACGTCAAATTCCACATTACATATATGAGGTGGACTTCAGGCGCAGAATAGATGATCATGATGATGGTGATGAGATACTGCTGAGGAGAGAGAATAAAAGAGATTTGTTTGACTGCGCTGGCTACACTTGGAATACTGTACTTGATCCCCATAACCTTTGACCTGGCCAACATACATATTTACACATACATACATATGTATATGTATGTAAAGGCATAATGCATAAAACAAAACAAAAACAATGTACATATGGTGTATGTATATATAGTATATAAGTACTTATGTATATGTTGACTCTGCACAAGCATTAATGGCATCGTATTTACATCGATCTAACTATCCCTAGTATTTTAATTTATAATTAACGCCACCCCCCTGGCATCTTTCTTTTGTCCACCCACTCTCCTTGTTGTTCTTGGGTCTAATGCAGCATTAAATTTGTTTTAGCAAGTCTATCTAGTCTAAAATATTGTAAATAGAGGAGGAAAACACACAAAAATTTAAGAAAATTGCACAAAAATTTTACTATCAAAATAATTGAATCTGAATCTGAGAAGGAACCAAGGCTGGACGGGTAAAATTACGGGGTATAGACTATACTTAACAATTTGTTTTTTTTTTTTTTATATAGTATATTTAATATATATATATTGTACCATATAGAAAATACATTTATCGATTGTAGCATCAACGAAATTAAATCATTTAAGAATCAATTCCTACCAAATATATATAAATGTAAATATATAGAAAAACTTTTCTCCATTTGGATATAAATATAAATTTCAGAGGTTTTTTTTTTCTTTTTGACCCATAATAATTAAAACACAATTGATTTAGCTATAGATAAGGGGTGAAAAAAATGAAACTTTGGTTTTGTATTATTAATAATTTTTTAATTCAACTAAAAAAAACCCTTTAAGTTATACACAATTTACAATCTTTTTTTTTTTTTTTTTTTTTTTCGAATATCACTAGAATTTAGTTTTTTTTTTGTTTTGTTTTTTTTTTTTATAGTTTTTTTTACTCACAATGAAAATTTTCAGTTTTTTTTTTCTTTTTGTTTGTTTCAACTTTGAATACATAAGTATATAGAAGTCGTCGACTTTCTTGTTTGTTGTTGTTGTTGTTAATGTTATTGTTGTTGTTGTTGGACAATACATCAAAAATAATATGCGGGTATGTCTACGTATACATATACATACATATATGCACATATACAAAGGTGATATTGAGAGTAAAGTAAACATCATGATTTGACCAATTTGTAATTCGGTTTTTCTGTTGTTTTTTTTTTTTTTGCTTTTCGTTTTTAGTTTTGCTTATGTTTTTTTGTTTTGTTTCTTTTTATTAATTATATTGATTTAAATTATGTTGTTTTTTGTTTCCTTAGTTCTTGCTTTGTATTAGTTTTTGTATTCCGTTTTGCCACCGCCGTCGCCGTCGCCGCCGCCGCCTTCACTGTCTTCGATTTGTGGAGGAGATTAAGTCGGGTGCGGAGGATCGAGTGTGTTTCGAGGAATTATGTCAGATGTGTTACATATCTCATTTGGATCTAATGACGGGGTGGTTGTGAGTATATGTGTGAAATTTTGGAAATATAAACACCAGGGGGACCCCTCTTCCTGTTTCTTTTTTTTTTTTTTTTTGGATTTTTGTTTTTCTTGTTTTTTTTTAACGACGAATCAATTCTCTCATTTCTTCTCACTTGCTTCACCAACTATTTTTTTTTTCTTTTGAAAGAACAACAAACTTGGCGAAGAGTCTAGGAAAATATATATACGGAAATAAAGGTTTTTCTTGTTGAAAAGGGTTTTTGTGAGGTGTATTGCAACGAAACTCTATATACATAAGGTTCCCTTTCAAAAGTAACAAACAAAAGACAAAACAAAAAAAAAAAAAAAAAAACTTTGGCCGGGAAAAAGTAAAGGATGGATGGACTTGGGGTTTTGTAAACAAAAAAAAAAAAAAACTAGACATATCTGTGGTATTTTTTTCTTATTATTTTTTTTTTTTTATATTATTATATATATATGTATATAACTAAGGAGTGCCGGCTGCGTTTGGCTACTCAAACTATCAACAAGTTCTCTTTCTTTTTCTAATGTTAGCTCGAAAAAATTATGAAAGGAAAAAATAATTAATTAATTAATAAGAAAAACCATGAGATTATTATAAATATTATAGTCTGGTGGTTGGTAGTGGTGGTGGTGGTGGTGGTGGGGGATGGAGGGAAAGCAGCTTAGCAGAAGGAAATAAATCGATAAAGGGTTGAAGTGGGGGGTAGTTGGTGAGGGTTTGGTTAGGGGGTCAGTACAAAGAATTGAATTTATGGTTCGTTTTCAGTTGATAAGTGTTTGGGGTGGAGGCGGGGGGATGGGGATATAAGTAGTAAAATGCTTAGACGTATAAATATGCTCTCCTAATGTTAGTATGTAATAATCACATTGACCGTCGTCGCCGTCGCCATAGCTATCACTCTTCTTCTTCATATTCTGCTGCTGCTGCTTCTTCATGTAATTTTCGTTTTATATATGCTCTCTCTCTCTCTCTCTCTCTCTTCTCTTGCGCATGTTTCAACTCATCTTCCTCCTCCTTCTGCTTCTGCTCCTTCATTGTTTGTAGCTGCAGCTTCCATCCTGCGGACTACATGTGATGCCATTGCGTAACAGCTACATTGGCATGATCATTGAGACGAGCAATCTCCTCGTGTAGATTATGGCCCAGCCATTGCATAAATATGCGATCATATGCAGCCTTACACAAACGCAGCGGATTGCCCCTGCGTAATCCTTGATCCGTCTCGCCATATTCATCCAAATACGGTGGCTGGACAAAGCAACCCTTGCCTCTGCCCAGATACACCACCTGGCAGTCCCGAATGCGTAGAAAGATACCCACTTCGGCACCACAGTCGTGCGCATGATGTGTACATGCTCCCACTTGAAGTTTACCCAGTTCCGGTTGGCAGCAATAGGATTGTCCGCACAGAATAGCCCCACATATTAAGCACATGGTTGGCGTCTTCATCTCCTCCCGCTCATTGTTGGGACAAAAGATGTCCGAGACACTATTGATAAGATCGCTATAGTCATCGTATAGGGGCACCAGCCTTGGGAAGGGGCGCAGACAAGGCACCACCTCCACAGTTGAAGCAGCTTCATTTCGGTCCACTTGATTAACCACATCCGGATGCGAGGCAAAGTTATGCATTAAAGTGGCATAGGTTGTCTCCATATCAAAGTAGATGCCTAACTGGTCATTCAGACCCAGATATTGGCACATCAAATCAAATCGATCCGGTTGATTTGTTGGGAACGTATCCGGAAAGTCCACATCGGTCATACAACGATAGAAGAGACAAGAGCAGCGCAGGAACGAGCTCATTTGGCGCTTAACATATGACAACAGTAAAGCAAGATGCTGCAGATCACATGGTATGATCACATTGGGCAATTCATTCTGCTGCATCTCTGTAGAATGTAAGCGCATCTGCTCTTCATGCTTCTCCTGTTGCTTCTTCTCCAAATGCTGTTGCCGGAGACGAGCCGGGATATTGTAGCGACGATAGAAGTTCACCATGTTGGCTTGAATCTTGCACGGCAATTGCTCGACATAGGACAGCTCTTGCAAAAGTTCTTGTTCATTTTTATCCCGCTGTTTTTCTTTGTCATAGTCAAAACAAATGACGGCCTTGGTGAGATTAGCCAGGAAAAGTGTTTGTAATATAAAGAAGTCAAACATGCTGCCACTTGGTATGACGGCCTTGGAGGCTAAATGAAAATAGAGATATATATTAAACCAAATTTGCAAGTGAGTGGAGGCAACATACCATTCTCGGCCACCATTAAATTGGGCACAACGAAGTTGCATGTGACCATCATTGAGAAGCAATCCCATTGGAGCACACTGGTACCCTTCTGATTAAAGATAGTATCGAGCAGCTTGGCTCCTATCTCCGCCTGAGAGGGTATCTGAGCTGGCAGCAAAATGGCCGAGGACAGAGCACAGGCGCGTACCAAATTGCTGACACAACTCTGATGCCGCATGGGCAGCTCGGCCTTCAGTGGCTTCTGTACAGAAAACAAAAAGACTTCCAACGATTGCAGAGTATAGCTGCAGGTATCCCAGAATGTGGATACGGTGGCCATGTGGCCACTATCGCTGCTTGCTGGCGGCAGGTCACGTTGATTAGCCTGTTGACTTTGCATGGCATTGCTAAGGGCCTTATTGAAGGCCGTCATCACTTCGGCCCAATTTGCATGGAGCTTTGGCTCATCGATAATCTGAATGCTACGCTCGAACTGGCCGACATCGTTAATCACATTCGATTTGCGCAGAATGCGGCTACAATTTGGATATGTCCACATATCCTCATAGGGTAACAGGTTAAGCTCAGCCGCCAAAGTTCGCATGATCTCCACAAAGGAATCCAATGGGATGAAATTCTCTTGTCCCGGTGCCACAACTGGGGCTGGCGAAAACTTTGATAATGCCTCGCTCACCGGAAGCACAGTGTTACTCAGCGTGCGGCAATAGGGACAATGGAACTCCACATTATGTGCCTGGGACAATGCCACCCGATTGCGGTGCGGACGACGTTGTTCCTTCGATTCTTCATTGCTATAGTATTCCTGCCAACAGCTGTAGTGCATAACATGTCCACAGCAGCTCACATGTAGCCCCGTATCAGGTGGAGTTTTATTCGAAAGTGTTAGAATCACCCGCGATGTCTGGACAAAGGCCGAACTAACCAGCGGCGGGCCAGTGGTGGTAATACTACAATCCTCACAGCAGAGTATACACTTGAAAGTATTTTCTTCGGCCTGGTAATAGCTACGGTTCACGCCCAGGCATGACTGCGACTCAACGACAAGAGCTGCTGCTCCTTGCTCATCCAAGTTGTGGCTGCTACTGCTGCCGCTCTCACCTGGTGTGTCTTCCCATTCCATATCACCGCCAGCTGCCTCGCCGTCATCAGTTGTCTTGCTAGTGCTCTCAGTATTGGCAAACATTTCGGCATTTGACTTCATGAATGACTTTTGGGCGCTTTGCATTTGCGCCATTATTTTGGCTCTACGTTCGGCTGCGAGGCGGGCACGTGCCTCCTTCTCCACACGTGCCTGCTCCTCGGAAGTGCGAGGTTGATCTTCTTTCAGGGTTTGCTGTGAACCACTGGGACCATCGGCACCGAGACCAGAGCCTTGGGGTGCTTGCTTAGCCTGCAGTTCCTTAAAACGTTTTATGGTCCATAACACAAAATCTCGGTGGGCCTCCAACTGAAACATTGCAACATGATAGATTCAATAACAAAGTTATATTTTTATATTTTTCTGAGGAAAACCACTTACCCATTGACAGCGAGCCAGTTCTTCTAGCTTATCTAGGATGCCAAATGTTTGCGAACGCTCGTAGAAACTAAGGAACGGATAGTGTTCGCTCAACTCCTCTTGGATAGCAAAGCCGAGCAGATGAAGGATCTGCAGAAAAAATATAGACACTTTCAGATATGTTCTACAATACTTTAAAGAGTTGATTAAAACTTACCTTTTGCAAATGGCTTTCTGTGAAGGAACGGCTGCAAGGATCCAAGGCGCGTTCCATGACTAGTTTGCAAATGTTTAGGAAAACATTGCACTGCAATATGTTGGCCATGGAGCTGCAAACAGAAATTCAAAAGATTGTCATCAAAGGTGTGGGAAGGGAAGAAGAAAAAACTAGTTAGACTTACGTAAAAGCTGGCGTCAACTGCGGCAACATCGGTGGTGGGCAGCAGACCAGCTGTTTTTTATTTTTACGACGCTCACGCTGTAGCTCCTCAGCCTTTGATTTGTCCTCTTTAGTGTAGTGATAGAAATACACGTTGAACTCTTCGTACAGATGCTCTTTGAGCTCATAGACACCTTTGCTATCGACTCCAACTGGCTTCTTAAACGTTGCCACCGAGCTAATGACATTCTCGATAAAGCTATCAAAATTGCCACTATTTGTGTCCGGCAAGGCTCGACTCAGTTCCGAATGGGAGTACGATTTGGTGCAAAGCAACTGAATAATCTCTTTCCTTAGGCGATCCTGTTCGCTGACCATCGATACACCTGGCATCCAACGTTCGCCAATGATAACTATTAAAAGCTCTAGGAACTCATCGATCATGGATAACTGACGCATAAATTCATCATCTATCGGCGATTCGACCAATGAAGTTTCATACGATGGCTGTGCCCAAGGTATCAAGTTGAATTTGTTAAGCACGTGAATAAGAAACTCATTGCTTTCCATTAGGGATGCTCCAATTTGTAAACACACAATGTCCCTATCAAGCATTTCAACGCGACAGCGTACATTGCGATAAAAATAGAGCTGATGGAGCAGGGAATAGCCATTGCGACGCCACATGCCGGCGGCCACCTGAGCTATCATTGCATGAGTGCAGAGTACAGGTTCAATAATTTCCCGTGGTGTTAATTTAGTGAATAGGACCTCATTCTCGGCCAACAGACTATCGTAGCTCATGTCATGTGCCCCCAGATGCAAATAAATGCCCGCATAGAATCGTGACAGGGGCAAATGGATCGAAACTGGGCGTATGGCAACATCGTACATTAAACAATTTGCTGAATGATCGGCAACACTTTTCGATTCGACCTTCTCACTGCCTACAATGAAATTATTACTGACTAGTGCACGTACTGTCATCTTATAGAGTTTGCGCAAAAGTTTCACATCACTTGCCGCCCATTCAATAACTTGCGATATGGTTGTGGCCAGTTTGATGTGCAAATTGAAAGCACATTCCCATTCGGGCTCATAATCCATATGTTGACCAGTTTGACGAGTGATTGACTCCATACCCTGCATTACATTTAGGACTCCCATCAAAGCTTTGCAGCCTAAAGAAAGTAAAGGAAAGAGATTAGACACGAAAATATGAATTATAGTCATACACTTACCATCTAAGAATCCGCTACGCAATTCATTGCTCAATACATCCGGCTTCAGACTGAGCAGATAACGCAGATCATACAATATATAGTTAGCCCTCTTAAAGAACGCCATACTAGCTATATTCTTGCTAAAGTGTAGTGTTTTATTTTGGATAAATTTTCCAATGGCCACATGATGGAATGTATGCAACAGCTTATCAAATATACCCTCATGGGCAATTAAATGATGTGCAATACTCGGCACCGTAAACAGTTGCACACTCAATGAGACAATCGAAAAGGAATGATCATGATCATCGCTAATAAAATCCTCCACAATGGTGGCGTATCTACGTGAAAATTCCTGTGCCAAAACCATTTTATTGTCATATTCCATTAGCATGCCCGAAATGAGCAAACGATGCCAACAAGTTCTTGCCGTTTTCCACAATTTCACATCATACTCCAAGATGTGTCGTATTGTGTAGTCCACATTCTTTGTCTGCACCAATGTGGCAAATATTTTCCGAAATAGATAATGTCGTACAAGGAACTCTTGGAACCAGGTCAACAATTGCAATGCAAACTGTTGACAAGCTACTGAATTAATGTGCAGCACTGAGGTACGCAGGGATTGGCTGTGCCGTGCATTGGTGATTAGACCGCTTGGCGGTATCATTTGATTCTCAATTGCCGTTTTCAGATCGTTGCATTCCTTGAATGTGTCACATTTAACAACAGCACGACCCTCCCTATCGATGGCCGCCACAATTTCCATGGCGTCTTTGTGGCGACATTTGGCTATCTTTGTCAGTGTCTGTATCACCTGATCGAATGTGTGCGACTCATCATTATAGAGCACTGTGCAAAATTGAGTTCCATCCACTTGTTCTCCATCCAAGCACTGCAAACTGGCGTTTGGCTCTATCTCCAGATAGTTGACGCAAAACGATAAAATGGCACTAAAGCAAATTTCGCAGCGCTCTAAAACCGCAGGGGTAAGAATTTTGCTTTCCAATGGATTTTGACGATTGGCCTGTTTAATGAATGGATGGATGGATGGATGGAAGATGATTAATGTATTTCATTGTATCTCTCTCCTCATTCTCTCGATCTCTTACCAAATGAAGTTGACAATATTGATCCTTTTTCCAGGCCTCATTGTCTCCACAATCACAACAGCCACCACCACCCGATGTGGACATCTTGTACTTGTGAAAACGATGTGCCGAACGCTTAAAGCAACTAACACACAACACACAAGTTGGATCCACGCCGCACTCTCGGCAACTGTACGTGGGTTCACCATTCTTGAAGACCTTGCCACAAACGGTTGATGTATTACCCTCTTGTTGTAATTTTTCCAATGCTGCGACAGGATTATCGCCCAACATGAATTCAACAACAACATCGATTATCTCCTCCTTGGACTGTGTCTCCTTGAACATACATTTCACTATAAAGAATAAATCGAATGCGTATAAGAAGAATTAGTACTACCTATTTATAATCATAGCAAGAGTTCTTTTCTAATAATAGTCAACTCTACTGTCTTCAAATGAACTACTACAAAAGCTATATTCTACATACATATATACATATATTATATGTTGCAAGTGTGTTTTGGGTCGTTTTTCGTTTCAATTTTCACACTTACATGACCCGTGGGTCACTCCCCATTTGCTTTCCTGCAAACGTTTGATCTCTTGCAATAGATTCACATTCTTGGCGCTCGTGGTGAGCAGATCCTCGAAGGGCAAGTAGCCAGAATTCATGGTATTTCCATCATCTTCATCATAGAAATCGGCCCAATCGGAATCCCCACTATAATTGCCATTTTCGTCGTAAACGATTTTCACTTCCATGTTAATGTGTTATATATATAGTGTATATGGATGAGGTGTGAAATAAAAATGTGATTAATAATGGGAAAGGATAATTTAACAAAAGGAAGAATAAGCGTTCACAAGAAATTAAGAGCATGCACACACATACATACTTAGCATAAAAATTATGTTCATAAGATATTTTCCAACTTACAAAATGACCTACATACATACACACACACACACACACAATGCAAAAGAATATGAGAATATGGACTATTTATATGTATAATATTAACGGCCTGACACATATACCCCACTACACTCCTTAAGACAAAAATAATTTTGTATTATACATATCTAAGAATACAATTTTTGTTTTTCATGTGTTCCTTCTAATGGAAAACGAACATGATAGTGGGAAAAGTCCTAAGAGGAAAATAGGGTCTCTCTTCCAGACTCGAATCTATTGATCACCAAAACCTCTTACTTTCTAACATTCTTATCTAATCTTAAATTTCTACTTCAAACTTCAAGTTGGGTATAGCTGATCTGTAGTACTTACAAGTTGGTACACTTTTAGAATCTGAAAATAAAATGAAACAGTAAAAAAAATAAAAGCATAAATAATAAAATACATAAATCATAATTAAACGAACTGAATTTATCCATAATACACACACATATACTTTACTTTACATACTCAATTTGAATTATAGTTTTCTGGTTATGTCTTAAATGGCTAACGATAATCCCAAACAATCGTTCACATGGGATCAATTGATTTACCATTCAGCTTTTTTTGACGATATATCGTCTTATTTGCAATCTTATCATAACGAATCCAATTAGACTAACTTTAACTAGACCCTTTCATGTATGTCTACCTCCTGCCTTAGTCAGTATGACATGACTATATAAACTCGTCAAGACGTGCTGATCAATATGTATGTATGGATGTATTCTATATGGTCGATGAAGTGCTTTCTTCAGTGCGTCGGACACCTCTGCCCAAAATGAATAAACTCTTTTCTCAAGGGTACTAAAAAAACACAAATTTCACTCAAACAAAAAGTCAAATTATTGTTCATCGTCACACATACACACACACACACACACAGACACAGACAACAGCAAAAAGTGATTGCGAAAGTTTCTTTTATGGGTGTATTATCAGTATAATCACAATCTGATGATGAGAACGTTTCATGTGGCAATCAGTGAGGAATAAAAAGCTACTCTTTAACCATTTAAATACCTAAAAATCACGAGTTTATTAAACAATTGTAATATGTTTGATGTATTTGATTGAATAAAAGACAAACAACTATACAAATTAAATGAGTTTTTTTGGTTAAAATTTGATAAATCAATAAATAATAACATAAGCCGACCACGATTTGGGGAATTCAAAAAGTTCGAGCTCCTTTAGGTCCTCGAAAAACTCGTAAACTAACTGACTGAATTCTCCAAACTGCCCTCGAATGAAGAGATGTTTGTTTTCAGAGGCCTAAGGCGCAATAGACTGGAACAAAGAAGATCTCCCGACTGGAAACAAACTGAGTCCAGATACCTGTAACCCTATATATAACCACTACACACATATATATAAGCAGTGATGAATTTCTCCAGAGAAATGCGAAATGTATTTACCTAAATAAGAATATATACATATGTATGTACATATGTTCTAGACGCTAAAGAATATACATATAGGAATATATGGGAAGGAATACATTCGGCGTAAAATCGAGGGAATAAAACTAAAAAAAAACTTAAACAAAGGTGCGGTTATTAAAAGTAGGTGGCCAATCGAATTGGCCTTTAATAAATCACCTTTTTTAATAAAGACAACCGACCGATACTATATAATATCCATGTAAGTATGTCTAATTGAGTCAGTTCCGTTCTTTTCGCACACAAAGAAACACAGCAAGCAAGGCTATGCGTAATACTGAGACAGAGAAAGAGGTTGCTTGGTGTAGGAGGAAAACGGACAGACGGTGGGCGGGGTGGGCGATGGGAAGCCATAATGGAACACGTCAGAGCATCTCAAGTTGAATAAACCAAAATCATGTATTTGACTTTGACTTGCCGATATTGTCTTTTTTACCTTCGATTTCATATAGTAAAAACAACAAAAGGTTATTAAATATACATACATATGTATAGCCAACCAAACCATCGATCAATCAATATGCGTTTGTTTAGTTAAACTTGGAGTAGATAAGAGAGTAATAGAACAGAAGAGAATAAAATTAAACTGCATCTGCAGACTAGATTCAGCATTCGGA
Organism: Drosophila tropicalis; assembly: GCF_018151085.1. Taxonomy (NCBI): domain Eukaryota; kingdom Metazoa; phylum Arthropoda; class Insecta; order Diptera; family Drosophilidae; genus Drosophila; species Drosophila tropicalis. The sequence goes on along the minus strand of NW_027172602.1, from coordinate 3,283,974 downwards.
GGTCAAACAACCACCAAACACTTCGATCTAATGAAATTCAAAACCTAGACACAAAATACTTTGAAAACCCACGTTAAACCACACAAATTCAAGAAGCAAACAATAATCTATGATATATGTATGTATGTATGTGTCTATGTGTAAATACATAGTTTCATTAATCTAAATACAAATTAATAAGAACTTTCTTCCAGAAATATTTTTATTAACAGTTGGGATACAAGAGGTAATCACGGCTAAACATTGAAAACAAAAAATAATAGACTGATCTTTGGCCATCACGGTTAATCGGGGTTACCGGTTAACCGGATCACGAATAATCGAGGCCCGACTGTATTTACATATGTCAGAAAAAAGTTGTGTTTTTGGGTTTATGAAAATCGTTTAATAGCAATTTTATACAAATTAATTGGATTCGAATGTCTCTTGCTATTTTTTTCTTCGTATTATATTATATTAATTAAATGTTGACGTAGTCAATGGATTACGTTCATATGTATAAGAATATATGTATGTGCCCATATACATACATATGTATGTAAATAATCTAGATTCTAGAATACACAACCACCAACTTCTGAAGATGATAAGACCGTGTCGATGGCATTATAATTCCCTACTTTTTGGTTCGAATGCCAATTGGATGACAGATTTATCGGAACATCTATCAGCAACAAGGAAAATAAATTTCATTTTCCTAATTGACAAAAAGTTAGGTTCAATTTGATTTATGTACTATTTACTATTTCGGCCTAATTCGAGTAGTATTTCCTGGATTTTTTTGTTCCATGACGTGGAACACTTCCGGTGCAATTTTCAGCAATTCATTAATGTTTGAGACTACAAATACACATATGTATGTATGTATGTTTTTGCTGCTGTTTTTTTTCTATATCTATGTGAAATCTTTTGGGCTGAAAATTTGTATCATAAACAAAACCGAACAAAGAAGTGTTCGCAGATAGCAGGGGAAATCATTTTAGCTTGGTGTAGCCCTTTTGAACACAGGATATTTTCAAGTCGACTTAATTTGTGTCTCTCATTTAGCACTTGGCTGTTTCTTTAAACTCTCGCTCTCTTTCTATCCTCAATGAGTTGCTTACACTTAGGAAAAAAAAAGCTTGAATAAACTTCTAACGGAATGTGGTGCAAACAAGTTTTGTTGTCGTTGTTGCTGTTGTTGTGGCAATGTGTTTTTGTATACATAATAGATGAAACAAACAGCTGAGTGTGTGAGAAAAAACCATCAACTGAACCGATTGAAAGAAAACTATTTGCGGAAATACAAAAACTGCAAAGCAACAACAACAAAATATAATCAATTACTAAAATAAGTAATAAATACTATTAAAATATTTACCTGTTTCCGTTTCATTTTGAAATTCGAAAAACTTTGGCGATTCCTTCTTAAAAAATTCGATGAAAACTTTGGGTGACAATGTGCCAGACTGTTGTTTCAGACGCCACTCCTTCAGGGGGGAATTGCATTCGGGCTGGGGTGGGGCAACAACATTATCATCCATATCGTACCGATCCATAATTTGAATGGTTTTATTTCCCAAAGCCTTTTTCACGAATTTTCAACAATTTCGGCGTTGTTGATTTTAGTTGCCGTTGATTAATGGACGGGGTCTCTTCCTCTCTCCTCTTTCTCTCACTGTTAGTGGGGTTTTAGCTTGTCGTCCTTCGTCGTCGTTCTCGATGATTGTTATTGCTGCAGTTACAACGTTTGTTGAAATTTTTTTTTCTCGCTATCCCACTCTATATCGTACTGCCACAGATTCGTAGTCCCTCTCACTCTTTCTCACAATATCACTCTTTCTCTTTAATTTAAATAAAATGAAAGAAAGAAATGTCAAAAAGAAAAACCACAAATGAAATGGTAGCAGTCAAACGAAAACAATGAAAATTTTTCCCGAATTTGAATTTAGGATTTGTGCTCGCTTTCCTCTTGACTTTAGTCCTCTTTTAATAAAGAATTGGTTATTGTAAAATAGGTAAATATGTAATTTGTCGCAAAATTGAAATTTTTTTTGTATGTTGCTTTCGATTTCGAATAATTTATGTTTACTATGACACACAGTATTTGGCCCCCAAACACAACTCAAAGATTGATTTAGTTGACACGTTTGGCAATTGTTACTAACAACACAATGAAACGGAAACGAAAGTTTTCCTGATATCACAATTTGAAACAACAATCGTGCGTGCGCATTGAGTTGACATACGAGAATTGCAGTAGTTGCAAATAATTACTTTTTTAATTTTTCGGTTTTGTTTTGTAGAATTATTTCTTGTATTATTTCGTTTAAGTTTTTTTTTTTTGCTTTCTTTCTTATTGTTTTATGTTGTTATTTGGACCAATTGCAACTGTTGCTTGGCAATAATTTCCTTTTCTTTGTATCTAAGAAATTGTTGTTCTTGCAAAAACAAAACAAACGCACTGCCTGACGAGTGGGAGTGAGTGAGAGAGCAAAAGAGTGCGATAGCGCGCATGACAGTAGCACGAAAAACACACACACACACACACACTCGTACGAACTCGAACACATGCACACACAAAAACAGATATTGATACACGGCAAATTATTTATATTTAATACATTTAAACCAGCATTTTTGTTGGCAAAATCTTTTGTTTAATGGCGTTTTTATAAATTCACATATAACACATTTGTTTAATGTTGTTTTTTATTCGAACCACGAGCACACACACACGAGCACATATACATCTTTACACGAGCATACACATGTAGATACATATATTGGTTACATACACTTATATTTTCCTTTTACATAAATTTCACATTTATTTATTTATCCCGTTCACTTCTTATTATCTAAAAAACAAAGTTGTTACACGTTTTGTTGCAATGTCGTAATGTATGCAATTCTCTCTCTTGGCTTTTTTTTTAATTTTTTTGCTACGCGATTTATATTAGCCGTACTGAGTATTCGCCCAGCCAAACTAAATTCGCTCATCCGAAATGAATATTCGCCCAGCCAAACTGAATTCGCTCATCTAAAATGAATATTCGCCCAACCAAACGGAATATTTTCGCCCAGCCAAACTGAATATTTTCGCTCCTCCAAAATGAATGTTTTCGACGAACCAAACTTAATGTTTTCGCTTCAAACCAGGTTTGAGTTCTACTCAAATTAATCGTTAATTTGAATATCTATAGCATACTTTTGGTCACTGAAATATTAGTTCAAGCACAAGTGTTTTAAGTTAAATAGGTGTTCTATTGTAATTGAGGGGTACTGATTACGGCCCTGTACTTAGTTTTTGTCCATCACATCAGGCTTTCGAGAAAAATGTGTTGAAACTTATATTAAAACAAATTCTTTAAGTTTATATAGTGTACTTTTAGGCAACAACCCGAGTTCATAAGTCCGAAATCAACGTACCTAGAATTAGTTAGATGTTAGTGCCATGCATTTATCTTTCAAAACTTCAAATATTGGACTTAACTTTCAATTATTGTGTATTATTTCTTACAGTCTTAACTTCTATCAAAAAAAAAAAAAAAAAAAAAAACAAATTTGTTGCTAAATTTAATCAGTTCAAAATTAAGTCCTTATTAAAAGATCCGCTATTCCGGTACTAAACTACTGTTAAACGTTCGACTCGAAAATAGTTTTTGTCTTTAATAATTATTTTCCTTTCATAACACACAGATGTCGTTAAGAATATACATATACACATACATACGTAAAGAAACTAATTACAGGCTAAATGCCACGACGTACTGGCTTGGGTGCAAACAGGACTTTCGCCGGTTTGCATAGTTCCAGCTCGCTGCCTGGTCGCACGGCCAGACATAGCTGGATTTCGACCAGAGAAGCCTCGGTCCAGACACTATGCGACACTAGAATGGTGGTCCTCAGGCGCACATTGGTCTCATGCTCACCCTGCTCGGTCATGATAGGCTTGAAGTCCGACATTTTTGGCACTACCGTGTGCATATGCTGATCGGGATACTTGATTTTGATGCGCATGTCCGCCTTTTGCGATTCCAGTAGATTGTCAATCTCGGCCACAAATGGCACGGCAGCTATGAGACCTGCCGTTACCTTAATCACATTATCCTGTGACTGCAATGGGCATGGCTCTAAAATATTGGCCACACATCGACGTATTTTATCGTTAGCCGGCGGCAAGGCCAGTGGTGGAGCATGTTGGACCAGTGGCAAAATTTCACGGAACACTCGGCCGGGCTTTGGATCGGTAATAGCATCTAATTTGCTCAACAGCTGACGGGTAAAGCTATCTGGCTGAGCATTAGCCGATGTTGTGTGTGATAATGACGACGCTTTTCCATTGCTGATTGAAACATCTGGCCCCGATAGGAGTTGCATTGGCTGTTGCTCTTCATCCTCCTTGCTATTTGCCTTTATGAAGGCACTTATATCGCCGGCTGTTTGTAACAGCATTTGACATGGACCCAGAGCGCTTTGGGAACGATCACGTACCACGAGCACCAAATGCAAGGCACAGGCACGCAGTCGCAATTGCTTTACCTGCAAAATATCCCCGTAATTCAGCCCGGAAAAAGTGTGCTGTAGCTTTAGGCAATTGCGTATAAGAGCAGCCAGAGATTCCTTGAGAGGGACACGACTCCGTTGGGTGCTGGTGCAGCGTTGCATTTGTTCGATTTGAATCTGGGCCGCCAAAAAGGTCTCCAAAAAATTTGATGTGCCATACATATCCGAGTCGATGGCTCCCAGGCGCTGAACAAGAGAATGAACACAACTTTTAAATAATAGGATAAAAACTTTCATTGGCTAATCTTACCTGTAGATTGCTCTGGGCGGTTTGTAGCAATGCCACTCGTTCATCTGTCATTGTGAAAATCTCTTCAATGTGATTGAGGATCATTTGCAAATAATTGGCCGATTTGCCAGCGGCTTGGACCACCATGCCATTAGAGGAAGAGGCTCCTTCGATGGGCAGCTGTGGAACCAGATGAGGCATACTATCTCTTAAATAGGCGTAATGACGATGCGTGGCCGTGGGCAGGAGACTGATGATGGGTACCAGATGCTCTGCAGCATTGAAAACCAAGATCAAGACACAAAGATATGCCGGATCCTCGACATCCCGTTCGGGTGTTTCGAAAAACGGGTGCACATAAAGCAAATGCTGGGCAACAGCCATCACTAGATGTGAATGCTTTTGTCCAATTTTTCTCATGCAGGCATAAGTGGAATGTCGATCCTGGGGATATTTGGCCAACACATCGAGCAGCTTTTGTACTACCATCAGCAGGCACGTCTGAGTTGATACGCGACAGGCACCAAGCATCAGATGCAAACCCTCGCGCACATCCACCGAGTAATCCTCCAGCGAACTAAGCATAATTTCCAACTGATCCTCACGAAGAACAATGTGTCTGGCAATTGCTGTTAAGCTGTAAATGGCCTTGAGGCGCACATCCTCAATCTCGTCGTTAAACATGTCCACAAGGAAGTCCAAACTGGTTACAGCAAAATCTGGACGCGACAGGGCCAATTTACACATCGAGGCAACAGCTGCCGTTCGGACCTCAAGAAATTCATCTTCCAGCCCATGGATTAGAGCGCCACAGGCTCCGCTGGCTATAATCGAAATACTTCTGACGTCCAAATGCTCTTGTGGGGCGTCATCGGCCCAGCGTTTTCCCGAAGACCACTCACCACTAGTGACAAGGCGAGCTCCTCTCTCGTGCGCCGTCCGCTTGCGTCGGAGATTACTCATCAGCTTTTTGTCCAGCGTTTGGTTAAGAAATTCTCGACTAACTAGTGTCATGCCGCCAAGCAATTCGGCGGCAAGGACTCGAATTTGAAGTGAAAGATCACACAAAGACTCACAGACCTTGCTAAAGGCGGCATCTATCATGCGGATATCCTCTTGTTCGCCTCGCCCCCTCCGAGCCAATGATATGATCTGGATGACAGTTTCCCAGCACATAGACAAGACGTAAGGCCTCCATGCGCACACATTCGTAATCGTCCTTCATGGCCTCCACAGCCCGTTTATATAGCACCGCCGGCAATTTGGAGCCGCGTTCACCTAATGTTAGCAAGGCATGTAGAGCCTGTGCCCTAACACCAGAATCCTGAGAGTCTATATAAAAGGCCAATTTCCATACGTAATGCCGCTCACTCTCCAAGCGGGTAGAAAAATTACCAATTACCAACATGGCATTCTTTTGCGTATGGGTTGAGCCCGAGCGCAGCTGCTCTTTGGCCAAATGAGCCACCTGCGTATTATAAGACATGGGTACCAAGTGACCACGACGTTGTCCAATCCTATACAGACACATCATGCCCTTGGCCAGCACCTTTTGGGCAGTCTCCTTACGCAATAGATACATAAAGTAGTCAATAATTAGTGTTACTGCCTGCTCTGTGGTGCATTCACAGCCCAGGCCACATAGAAGTTCGAGCAGTTTAACACGAACCGAGGTATCGCTATCAGGATCTTGTAGTTGATACAATTGGAATATCTTTGTTGAAGCCTCCTTCAGTTCCGCCAAATCCACATTTTCGTAGGTGATCTCATCGGTTATTTTTACCAGCACCTCGAGTAGTTCCTTGGTGGAGCGGCCAGTTATGGTGGTGCTGCTGCTGCCCGTTGTCGTCTGCTGACCCTGACCACTGCTCAAAAGCGGACCAGCACCAGAAGCAGGTACAACTGTGACACTGGTGTTGGCATCCACCACCGTACTGGCACCAGCACCAACATCTCCGATGGCGCAACTCCCAGCACCGGCTATTGTATCAGTTGTTCCACTTGTAAAGTACGGTTCCAATTGGCTCAGGACATGCAGTTTCTTTTCGGTTGTCTTACTTTTTGATTTGTTTCTATTGATCGCCGATGCCGCCAAAGTCTGTAGGCGAAGCTTCTTTAGCGGAGGCGCGCCATCAATGGTCTCCACATAGGAGCCATGGGTCTTTTTAATGGCCAGTGCCATTGCTTTATAATAAACTTTTGATATAAACTCAAGATTTGCGGCTTCTTTTATTTGGTTAAAACTGTGGCACACTGTGCTGCCAGACGTTGAACTTCAACTTAGTGGCAACACTAGCAAAGTTACCCAAGAAGCATTCTGTAGGTATCACATGCAACATATGGTTGGTAATCGAAAGTAATCGATTATCGACAACAAAATTGTTTTGCACAAAAACAAAATTCTTCCAAAATAAGATGTGAATTTGTTTTTGGAAAGATGCATTCCCACGCAAAAGATGGATCCGGAATTAATGTTGGCGGCAGTCATGAAGGCAAAATTCGCTGCATTTTCCTCAGTGAATTCCATGCCACTGCAGGTTGCAAAATTAGCTGTCAGGTAATGTGTATGAAATTTCACTGTCATTCCAACATTTCTGATTTTGCCCTTCCCCATTGACAGGTTCCAGATAATTATATATCCAAGGAGGTATTTGATGCCATTAACGTATACATTATACCGAAACAGCATCTGCAGCGATGCATACTTACTGTAAATGCCATGGATGTGAAAATTGTCGGTTATCCGGTGGGTATTCAGGATCAGCAGAAATATGCTCGAAATGCGTTCCTCTTCAATTTGTGTTTCGTTTGCGATTCTCGCGCACGTTCTGTTCAATATGAGCCTGTTGTCAAGAAGCTATCTGAATACCTCATCATGATGGAGGAAGAATCGAGCATCCTTTCGCGGGAAGATAACAAAGTGCGTTTACAGAACATATTTGAAACGGTTCTGAGGGATTTAAATGAGCGCAAGGTGGCCACCATTGTGGAAGGTGATAATACCATATATTTAAAGATTGTAATGCATAAACCAGATCCTCCGGCTGTCAAGGATCATATGGTCCCATTGTTATTAGATAATTTAAGAGACACGCCTCTCGAAAATTGGGATTTGACCACACAACAGGTAAGGAAATACACCAATTACAATTCCAAGACTGAGCCATTATTTATTATTTTCTGTTTTCTAGATTTTGCCATACATTAATGGCATTAATCACGTTGCTCGCATTGCAGCCGAGGCAGATGTCGAGACGGATCTGGTGAAGTCATGTATACAAAACTTGGTTTATTATGGTGTCGTACAGCTCTTACCCATTCTTAAATATGGTAACGTGTATATGACCCAAAATCTGAAGCATCTCATTCAGAGCAGTGAATTGAGTAACGCTTGCCGCAAATATGTGGCTCTCAATCCGGACAAGATGTTGCCCAGCGTTCAGCGTATATTCCAGTTCTATGCCTCGATGACCCATGGCGTTACCTTGCGTGCAATTTGCCAGCGGCTCTGTCCACAGAATCACAATATTGATGAGCGAAAGATGGTTATCTTTGGGCTACAGCACAAATTTATACGCTGCATTCACAAATATCCTGTATTCACGGGTTCCGTGCCATCTGGTAGACAAAAAATGTACACGGGTCTAATCAGTTTTGATGAGATATGCTGTAAAACGGGCCTTTCGCCATGCACAATTGAGCGAGACATTGAAAAGGACACAAACGTGACTGTGATTTGGAAATAATTAACTTAATAATCTTCATAAATTCCAAAAGCTGCTGTTACCAATTATGCCTAAAAATAGACACAAGGTGCCACCGCAAGTGCCGAAAGTGGGAGCGCATATGCCGTCGGATCAAGAACCAAGGCGACGCCATGGGGTGTTAAAAATGATGTACCAACTCCAAAGAATAATCTAAATTTTAACTATTTCATATACATACATAGATAATGTTTGGTTCTAGCTGCATTTTTAAATACAAGTGCATGGAAAAAATTGCAAATTTTCTTATGTTACTCTTAGTTTTTTTCATTTGTTAAACAAGATCAAAGATCTAAATTGTTTATTAATTTTATTGTTGTACCACAATTTTATGTTTTTGGCCATTAATTTCTCCAAATTTCTTAGATAGTTTTCAAAGAATGAGGAATAATATAAGAAGGCATGCTTTAAGCATATAACCATAATGATAATTTGTATTTACATACAATCTTTTACACATTGTCAATCAACTGTTTTAGATATAGTCGATTAAAGCTGAATTAACTATACATATATAATATAAATCTAATGTTTGGTTTGCCTTAATAACAACTGATTTTTTGTTCCAATTATGCTTTTTTAAGACGTGGAAAAATAGTATCGGCTTAAATGCAGTATAGTAATGCCCAAACTGTTCTAAAACAAAATCGTTTCGTCTGACTTCTGCTTAGAAGTCTTGAGCTTCCTTTGGTCACCATGGTCACTGTATTAACAAGTCTCTCGTTGTAGCCTTGGCAACATCGCCATCGACTCCTGTCTCGCTTATTCATATTGCTTCTAGTCCTGTTACCCATCATCCATATGCTATTCCTGAATATAATAATAAAAAAAAAAAAAACAGGAATGGAATTATGTATTCGTATCAATCGGTTAGGTTGCCATGCGCTATGGATACCAATTATTTAAACCTCACGTTTGTTATTGAATGCATTTATTGATAGCAACCTTTAGAACTCTAGAAACGTATCAATTTATTCCTTAGATATCATTCTAAGTACTTAGTATTAGTATTAACAAGATATGGAAGGACACTTCCCGCGGTCATCGTAAACTTTGAACAAATATCGATTGCATTAGCTTAATTATTATTAGTATATTTGATATCGTTATCATTGTGATTATGAGTCCCGGATAAATCAAACTCGAAATCGAAACGAACAAAAAATTCTCAATCATAGTAAACTGTGAATAACATTTTGTGATATTGGCATATTGAGCATGTGCCTTAGCCTCAGTTATAATCTGGAACTTTTCTACTGAACACACAAAACCGATTTGAAAATAAATAAAAAAAAAACACACAAACACTTTTTGTATATACCAAAAAAGCAAAAATATATATATATATCAAAAAAAATATATATATATAAAATAAGTTTCTTTTGAATTTATTGGTTTTCAAAAAATTACAAAAAAATAAAACGCGACCGTCGAGCAGCAATAGACAAACGGGTAATATACCACACACACACACACACACACACCTATAGATATAAATATATATTTTTCAAAAAGGTGAAACCCACCCGCAAAATAAAGAACAAACTTGCTCCCGGAACTGTAAGTGGATCGTGCAAAATTTTTCAAATTTGCGACGCGGTCAAAAGAACTCAAATTCCGAGCCACTTTGGAACTTGCAAGAGAAAGCCAGAAGGAGAGAGACAGAGACAAAGAGAACGAGAGATTTGTTTTATCCCAAAATTTGTATAATTTGCTTGTTTGCTGGTCTCTGGAGAGAACCCTTGGCGTTATACATGCGAATATAGAAGGAGGACCAGCAGCATATAGTTCTATATAGAACATATAATAGAGGTATGTAATCTAGAAACCCGTCTTCGATTCAATAATGAAGTACGATCCATCAATTGGTTTTATTGCAGTTTGCGTGTTTTTAGTGTGTTTTTTTTTTTTTTTTTTCGTCCGTCTTCGGATTCCAATTACGTTTTGTCTTTTACTTGTGACAAAAAATTACCAGTTTAACGCGTTCATCAATTATTCATCAAGCAATCAACACGAAAACTTCCTGAATGCCAAAGCAAAAGGAGGACCAACGGCAGCAGCAGCAGCAAAACCCAACAACAACAACAACAATAGGCTGCTGTTCCAGCAAATAAATATATTTATATATATATTTATTTTATCGGGTAAGTAAAGACTAAATGGGGGGGTAAAAGTATTCAAAGGGGGGCAGATGTTGGGTAATATCCTACTCCAACTTTAAAGCATCCTTAGGAATAATAGGTCGAAATTTAGGCTACTTAAGTTAGCTACATCCTTTGATTAAGTTGGCAAGTCGAGGCGCCCAAGTTGCCCATATATCTATCAGTTGTACATGGCCAAAAAGTTATAGCCCTTCTCCTTCGATTGAAGAACATCTAAGAATTCGAATTGTAATAAATTTCTGTATAACCGACATCAAATTTATGACAGGAATATCAGAGTATTTTGAGTTTTTCATAAATTTTTACTTTGAATTTCCAGTGCCAATAGTTGGCCCTCTGACCTCCCTTAAAGATATGAATTTGACATTTAGTCAGAAATAATATATTAAAAAAAGGCATACGCACTTAAAGAAAGACAATTTCTTCCCAAATCATTCAGACTTTTGAAGAAATATATCATATTTTTAAGATTTTCATGTTTCAAGTTTAGTCCTTCTGTTCATTTAGTTGCAATTCTCAACTAGTTCTGGCATTAAAGACATGATATGACCATTCTAATTTTGGAGCCAGCGAACTATGCTGATTATAGAACTTAATGATTCTTAATTGAGTAAGCTTCGTAGATGAACTAGTCGTCTGTGAGAATGTCCTCATTCTTGTGTCATTTCAAGAAAGTTCTAATGGGGTTTGCTAATACCTTCTCCTTGCCGAATTTCGTGTGTACTTTTTGGGCTCGTGTTTATCCTGCTGCAAACCAAACACAACAACATCAAAGGTTGTGCAGTTTTCAAATGTTTTGTGCCAAAAATTTGTTGGACAAATTCATTTACTTTAATTTACCTTTTTCTCTTGATGGCATGTCAAAATTATATGCCCAAAAGGCCGCCAGGACACCCCCGCCGTCCACATATGTATGTATGTACATATATCCTGTCACATATCATATCATACGTGTGTGCCTGGGTGTGTGTGTGTGTGTGTGTGATTGTGTATTTATTTTGCGGGGTTGCCCTAGGCACTTGAGGCAATTCCGGATAGTCTCATTCACATCATCTGGCCCAGAAGCCACACAATTGGAATGCGCTGTGCTGTGACTTTCGCTTTTTATTTTCATTCTTTTAGCCCCGATCGATCTAACAATAATTTAGTTTCAATCAAATTTGTTTCACGACTATTTATTCGATTGCTTTTGCTTTTACTTTTTCTTTCTCCACCCTCGTCCCCCCCCGGACAAAACACTTGAATGCCTGGCATATACACATATGTATGTATGACATAGAAAACCCAAAAACAACACGCGAACCTCCTTTCGGATGCTCTCGAATTTGAGCACCAAAAAAGAAAAAGGACCCCCAAGACTACTTGGAACGTGGCACAATACACATTAGTATTGTGGGAATTTCAGTTCAGGCGCATAATTTAACACTTACTGTCCCTGCCTTTGTCCTGTAGTAAGTGCTCAATTTCCTTTTCATAATACCCATTGCCATGAAGAAGCGGAAGATAGTTTTCCTCAAGATGTTGCCACTTGTATTATGGGGGTTAAGCTTCATTACAATGCTTAAAAACATTTATTTTCCAGAATTGAAAGCGAAAGACTCTAAAGGATAAGATATCTATCATCAGTATAAGTCGAAGGGGAAGCAGGGAGCAGGGAGGAGAAGCTTTAGCTTAAGCAGATTAAAGACATCGAAACCGATGGCTTCGTTACCGGCAACTGCCCATGATCGACGTATCCATGAGTTGGACCAAAATGTTGAAGAAATCTTTGATGTGAGAAAGGTAAGTAATAACAGGATACACATCCTCGATATGGATTAATCATGCATTCATCTCTGATAGCGTTTGGGCAAAGGAGCCTATGGCATTGTGTGGAAGGCAGTTGACAAACGTCAAAAGGAGACAGTTGCTCTGAAGAAAATCTTTGATGCCTTTCGTGATGAAACCGATGCCCAACGTACATATCGTGAGGTTATCTTTCTACGTTCCTTTCGCCATCATCCAAATATAATACGCATGTTGGACATTTATAAGTGAGTCATATAATGATATTTTTTGAAAATCGAGATTTGTTTTAATATAAACATTCCGCATTGTAGGGCTGGCAATGATTTGGATTTTTATTTAGTGTTTGAGTTTATGGAAAGCGATTTGCATAATGTGATTAAAAAGGGTGATGTACTTAAGGATATACATAAACGTTTCGTTATGTATCAATTGATAAATGCCATCAAATATATGCATTCGGGAAATGTTATACACAGAGATTTGAAGCCAAGTAACATATTGATTGATACAAAATGCAGGTAAGTTAGTTATACTACACCCCCGCCCACCCTCTGTACCCATTGACCTTTTATTTTTTAAGACTTAAAGTTGCTGATTTTGGTTTGGCTCGTACGCTTTCCACCAAGCGTAAGTCGACCGACTATGACAAATATGATATGGACAATGAGGTCATGTTGACAGATTATGTGGCCACACGTTGGTATCGTGCACCAGAAATTCTAGTTGCCAGTCGCAAGTAAGTATCAGGGTGGAGGTGGAGATTTGAAAGGTTTCCTTTCATTCACATTCACTTTGGACTACTTGATAGATACACAAAAGGCATTGATATGTGGAGCTTGGGCTGCATATTGGGCGAAATGATAAGACAGAAGCCACTTTTCCAAGGCACCAGCACTATAAATCAAATTGAAAAGATTGTCAACGCCCTGCCCGATGTTACGCCCCATGATATTGAGTCGATGGGTGCCACTTTCGGTTCGGCATTGCTTAGTAAAAAAATTGTACGCGATCGACGATATTCGTTGGATGAGATGTTACGCAATTGCTGTGATGATGCCATGTCTTTGGTGAAATCGTTACTTATACTCGATCCGGATGCTCGTATGACAGCCAAAGCGGCCATTGTCCATCCGTATGTGAATCGTTTTCGCACTGCCTCAGCTGATATGGAACTGCGAGCGGATGTTGTTCCACCGCTTCAGGATGATATACGCTATAGTGTGAATGAATATCGTTCAAGTCTTTATGATATGATAACCCTAGAATCTCGAAATTCACGTACCAGTATTAGTGCTCGTCCCAATCAAACGGCATCTGGTGATGGTGTTAGTGGAGGCAGGGGAGGTGGAGTTGGAAGCGGTGGTCATAATCCTGCTGCTGCTGCTGCTGCCGGGCGTTCATTATCACGGATCAGGTAAGATTTGCTTAAACTTATACAATTTTATGGAAGTTGGGCTTGGGTCAGGAATATGATGGGGGCGGGGGTAATGAGGATGGCGGCTTAGGTTTTGGGGATTGAAGTTGAGTGTGTTTTGGTGCAAGGAAGTCTAGCTGCTCACTCGGTTTTTTCAGATATCGTCGTCCGTCATAGCATAAGCGTTCAACGTCATCTACAGCCACAATGACGAAGACATCAAATTTAAAGTTACATCAATCATTTAAAGAGAGGGAACAACAACCAGTCATCTGGAAAGATTCACTTCATCATCATCAACAGCAACAGCAGCAGCAACAACTACAACTACAAGAGCTGCAACTATCAAAGCAGTATAAGAATCAACCCAAATCCCAGCATTTACACTCGACCATGAAACAATCATTAAAAAAATAACATCTAATGATTATACAGTTAATAATACTATAACAATATATGTAATCAATGCAATTTATAGGATATAAGCCCACATACTTAGCCGACTGATAATATGGATTATAAGACCTCAGATCAGTTTGTTCAATTCCTAGATTCAAAGTAAATGTGTAAATTATTAACTAAGAAAGGACAATGAATGTTGTAGTTATCCGATTTTGATTCAATTTATAACTCCATTCTCCATCTACATATCAAGTTTTAGTGTGGTTTGTAGATACAGATATAGGAACTAAAATTCAATTTTATACCATTTAACTGTAAGGTGAAATGCCATGTTCGTCTGTTTAAGCTCCTAGATCTCAGGGACTATAAAAGTTCGAGCTATGAAATTTGGTTTGTAAACTTCTAAAATGGTTACGCAAATGAAGTTTATTTTCAATTTCGGCTCGCCCCCTTTTGTCATCACAATACGTACATATATAAATTTGGTTTGAAATTGTAACGAGTTTCACTTGGTTTACAGAAGTCGGCGCGACGACTTCATTTATTTTGGAATGAGTTATCAACAATTACGGTATATTATAATGTAATGTTGCTTATTTTTAAAAGAAAAAAAAAACGAATTATGTACGACTGGCTCATATTGTGTATCCAGGAGAGCAAAAACTATTAGTCCAGATTAGGAGTAGATTTATGTGTTTCTATTCCAAGCGTGTAGCATTGAGAAATAATTTCTTCAAAGACTGACCGATGTGCATCCCTTGTCACCAATTCCAAATGCCTCCTCATCTTTACCTTGCGCTGAACTACTAATATGTACATCCTCATCCAACAATCTTCAATCGTCTCCCATCTCCTAGAACCGGCGACCGGCCGATAAATCAATCAGATGGCAATCCACTTGGAGTAAATACGATTCATCGTAATTATACACAAACCTGGTCGGAACCCAACCAACATCATCATCATAATCATAGCCGCCATCATCATCATCGTCCACATGGTCAGCAGGTGCATGTCGGATCACCAGTAGATCCACCGGACAGTTCACAATCTGGCGACGTGACACCAACCCCAGGACCATCAGGATCACAAGGATCACAAGGACCACAAGGACCACAAGGACCAACACCACAAGCGCCGCCCCATCGTTCGGCCAGTCAGGCCCCGCCTGGAGCTCGTGATAATAGCCATATGGCTCTACGCCGCGAACTTGCCGCTGTGGTGGCCACAGCACCGCGTAACAGCAATGGGAATATCCTGTGGCACCAAGCAACATTGAATAATCATAATCAAAATAGCCGCAATCATGGTCATGGTCATAGTCACGGCCATGCTCATGGTCATGGTCACGGACATGGTCACGGTCATGGTCAGGGACATGGTCACGGTCACACCCATACAACACATCATGCTCACGGTTATGGTCATCATAGTGTTGGTAATCAACAGCAAACAGCGACACACACTTCTATGATGTGGCAACCACCACCAACAACGATTTTGCCATGGCCAGAACATTTGACATCGACTTCGATTCCGACTCCAGTGGAACAGCAGCAGGAGCAGCAAGACATGGACTTGAGACTGAGAACGCGCTCGCTACGCAAGACTTCCCAGGATAAGGCAAAAATAAAGCCCAAACTTCACCCATTACCCGAGAGCCAACATTCTGGAAAATCTGAATCCGAACCGAAGACATCCTCACTGCAACAACATGTTGAACGTATGCTGGCAGTTCACACTGATAAGAAAGAGGAAGAAAGAAAGAATGCCAAAAAGGAAGAGGATCTTTCATACGAGCAACAGTTAAGCAATTTCACTGCTGCTCTAAAGGCTCTGGAGCTGCATCAACAGAAGAAAAAGAAACGTAATGAACGTATTGAATCCGAATCCCGTCCATTGCCGACGGAGTCAAAGCCAAAAGAATCAAAGAAACTACGAGTGGTGGGCACACCAAAGGTGGCTAAAGCAAAAGATTGTCCATCCCAATCACAACCGCAGCAGCAACAGTCGCAGTCGCAGTCACAGCCGCAGCCGCTGCCAACGGGTGATGGGGGAAGTGGAGAATGCTTCTACACACCTATGGGCACACAGCGTCAAAGGAGCAGCAACAGCAGCGACATAACCATTGGCGCAACCTCTGCCACAGCCAATGCAGCTGCGGCCGCTGCCTATTGCTATAAATCTCGTATTCTCTATCTGGAGTCGGAGATGGCCAAATGTAAGCGGCAATTGGTTGACTACGTGGAGGATAATAAGGAACTTCTCAATCAGCGTCCCCTAGACTATCATTATAAGCAATTGCAAACAGGGATGGAGAAGGAGGAGGAGGATGGCGAAGAAATTCCACTAGCTTCACTTAATGCACAACAAGCCAAATCGCCACAAAGTGATTCCGGTGTAGAAATCGAACAAAGCGGTGTCGGTGTCAGTGTCAATGGCGGAGGTGGCGAAGGTGGATGCGTAGCCGGTGCCGGAGGTGACCCCAGCTCGAGTCAAGCTAATTATAAAACCTTAAAGATGCAAC
Source organism: Drosophila tropicalis (assembly GCF_018151085.1). NCBI lineage: Eukaryota > Metazoa > Arthropoda > Insecta > Diptera > Drosophilidae > Drosophila > Drosophila tropicalis. Next base: position 3,267,140 of record NW_027172602.1, on the reverse strand, counting down.
AGCATAAACAAAAGCAATTGCAAGTCAAAGAGTTTCTAACACGTGACGATGCTAATGCCTTTGAGCTACGCCCATGCAAGACTAGAGTCTATCATGATTTTGCTGACCATCAGCGGCAGCACCAGCAGCATCATCATCAGGAACAGCAGCATCGTCATGAACGACAGCAGCAGAAACAGCAGCAACAATTGCAACGGGAGCAACGGGAAAAAACAGAAATGGGATCATTTGAATCACATCAGCACCACCATCAGAAGCATCAGCAGCAGCACCAACAGAAACGTCACCAGTATCAATCTGGCAATGATTTAACCTTTGAATGCCAACATTTCGTCACTTTGGCTGCAGCAAAATCGGCTGAATCGCGTAAGCTGCAGGTTCATCAAATGCCGACTGACTTACGTCAACAATTTCATCATCATCATGATCATCATCAACAGCAACAACAACAACATCATCAGCAACAATATCAATATCACCATCAATCACATCATCATCAGCAGCAACCACAGCACCAACGTATGCGTCCTGAGGATATTCAGGAAGTTCAATTCTTTTAACCAATTTTTCGAATGAAAGAGTTAGATATATTAAAATCGTTTCTGTTGCCACCAATATCCATAGATATATCTAATCTAATCTTAATGTACTTATCAACCAACAACAACAAAAAAAAAAAAAAACAAAAACCAAATGAAATTTCGAACAAGTGTCAATCAATCAATCAATCAACCAATCAGTCAATCAAGAAGAAGTTTACCATAAAGACATGAATATAATCAATTTGCTATATCCTGCTATTCATCTGAATGGGAAAAAATTTTTGGATTAATTTTTGGCAGTTTATTGTTTTCCAAAATATGTTGTAAATTTTCATTTCAATTGTTATATATTCGTAATAATATATAATATATTCAATACGTAAAGAAAGTAATTTAAAGATTTTGCATTTATTCGTACATATCGATCAAATTTGGCATCCAAAGTTTCTGGACATCCAAATAAACATTTTCTTGGCTACTAACCAATTTCAATCCAAAAAAATATGTTGCCAACATTTTCCATACTATTGATTCTTGAAATCCCTTCAAATTAGTTATGAAATTTCGTATTAGATTTACGTAAGTATTTATTAAGCTTATGGTATAAGATTTACATAGAATTAAGATTACGATTTCATCATCAACTATTGCAAATTGAACACAATAAAGCTCTATTACGATTTGGATTTGTGTACTACCATGTACATACATATATGTATGTATATGTATTTGTATATTAATTAAAGAGCGTATCAGATTATCTCACTCTATTTATCGAATTCTATATAAGAGTGGAAAGTGTGTATGCGATTAATGACTGTTCTCTCTTACAATTAGACCTAGACACATAATTTTGGCTTCAGCTTCAAATTAAATCAATTGTATCAAGTACCAAAATGCACTTGAATAGTCATTTGTGTATGTGGGTGTTTTTTTTTACTTAATTATTAAATTACAAGCACTTATTTTTTTTACAAAAATGTTTTGTCAAATTTCACTATTAATTTGTAGTTAAATTATTATTATTTTAAAAATAATTTAGATTTGATTGATGTGAAATTCTGTTTGTTTTAAATTGCATTTCCAAATACCCTTGAGACACTGCTTGGTGAGGACTTCTATTGGGTTGTGTCCTTGGAATTAAGAGATCCCATTTGATACTCTCACAATTTCTATGACCAACTGAATTAAGATCTTAGCTAGAAAAGAGGCGTTAGAAAATGAAATTAATAGTAATATTTAGATTTATTTAATAAAAAAAATAATTCAACTGCTTACCATTAAGTTTTACGCTTTTGCTCGAGCTGCTGCTGTGGCAGTTCCTCCTGCAGCTGCAATATGTGCTCCAATGGCTGCGGTTTACCATCCTTGTCTATTAATGCAGGCTGAACAATGCCTCCTTGACGGAGCTGCTCAATAAGATTGACTAATTGCAGTGCCTCGTACTCCTTCTGCTCCTCAGAGAGGTCATCCAAGGGATTGTGCTTGAGCTTGGGCTCCACACAGCCCAGCACAGGATTAATGCCCTGCTGTTGCTGCTTGTATTCCTCGGTGTCGCTATCTTCGCTATCCGATGAGTAATCGGCACCCTCGACACGCCGGCAATCTAGGATGCCACGCTTGGCAAACAGACCAGCTGCATTTCCATAGCCTGTGTATTTGATCATTCGACCGACATCCTCTTTGCACAGCACAAACAACAATTCGGCGGAAAGATCGCGAAGGATCATGGCTGGCAGGGTGAGGAAACGGCACAGATGATTGCGCAGTTCCTGGCCAACCTCGGGCCTTTGGCTGACGTCGCGCAACGGTGGCAGTATCTCTAGCCGTAAATAGTGCCGCATTATACGATCACTGCGTGCACATTTGATAAGGACAGTGAGCACAGGAGAGAGCAATTCATGACTGCTAGCCTCAGTCTCCTGTTGGGCCAATGTCTGACGCAGATAATGTAATAGTACGGCTAGACAACGTACATTTCGCTTTTCAAAACAGAGGGCGCAACATTTGCCTGGCTTCGCGGAAGCCTCTTGGCCCTGCTGCTGCTGCCCATCCACGTTGCTACACTTGAGGGTGAGTTCGGTGAGACAGCTGCCCGAGATGTTGGTCAGCAGGTTAATCGCATGCGTGACCACAGAGCGTTCCTTTTCCGTGGCCAATTGACCAAAACGAAGCAGCAGCTCCCGCAAAACTCCCGTCAGGTGTAAACTTTGGATTTCATGTTCATTGGGACTCTTATCAGGCGCACTAGTAACATTGAACATAACTTTGAGCAACTCACAAATGATGCCTAGTTGTTCTTCTGTACAACTGGGCTCCGACAGTTTGTCGTCCAACCATTTGGTCATATAAGTAAGTCCATTGAGATCGATTTGAAGACGTGTGCGAGCTGCAGGTTCCAAAGCTGTGAGCAAGAACAGCAGCTTCATGTCATAGTATTCCAGAGCACTCGAATGACGCATGGAGGAGGCCACACGCTTTAGAATCGCATCCAAACAGTGCAAGCGTAAACACTGCCGACGACAATCGGCCGATTGATAGACTAGATTGCACAGACATTTCAGAGCCTCAGATATGATCTCCCACTGGGCATCCGTTGGCTGCGATTCCGGCACCTTCGTCTCCGTCTCTTCTTCGGTTAGATTGTCGGGTGTGGCTGGCAGTTTTAGAGAGCTGCCGGCGTCAATGCGGGCCAACCTTAGCAGGCTATTCACCTCTTGCTCTATATAGTTTGTCTGCAAACTGAACTCATCCCTTGTGAGTATCCGCACCGTATTCAGGCATTGGGTATGAAGACGCGATAGCTCCGCATCGTCCAATATGGAAAAAATGGCTAGCCACAGGTCATGCCATTGGTTGTCGGTGTGAAAAGTATCAAAGACCAGTAAATCTGCATACTGGAAAAGAAGTACTTACACATTAATTTTCTGTTTATAGATAATAATATACATACATATGTACATATACACAGGGGAAGGAGGATATACATACATATGTATATATGTAAGAGAAAATCTGCAGTGTGCAAACAAATGGATACCTTTGTGTTAAATTCACTCAGTATGGCCGGAATGTGGGCTATCTCCTTGCCCTCCAATCGTTTTAAGTGCTCCGCATCCATGCTGCTACTTGCGGCTGGTTTGTTGATGCCTACCCTCTAATTGGATTCCCTTTTTTTCGTTACTAATTCCAATAACAAGAGAGAACGCAAAAAATTAGCGACTGGGAGAGCAGAGTTACTCCCAACATGTTATCGATAACAAATGCAACGACAGTCTTGTAGCCCATTTCCACAGGCCAACACTTAACATGGGATATTTTTTTTTATAACTGTTATATGTATGACTAAGAGAGAGACAGTAAAATAAGAAATGATTTAATCTATCATTTATACTCAACTGTTGTATGCTTTCCAAAAATAGAAACATTTGCTCGAATGTTTTATAACTAAGGAGATTTTCTTCCCTATCAAATGATTTCGAAAATGTAAACCTTAGTGATTATAGATAGGGAAGTCCAGATATCAATTAAAGATATCAAATTGTAAAACGAAGAACAATTGGTAATTGGTTTATATACACATTGCATAAAGTAGTATATTTTCATTAAAAAAAATACAATTCTTGTGTAGTTTTTTGTGTTGTCGATTTTGTTGTTGTTGTTTTTGTATAAAAATATATATTTGTATATTTGTATGTATATATTTGTAAATCTAAAATAAAACGCAATAATTGCAATTATTTGCTTAATTTATAGTTTTTCTTATCTTGATCCTCATCCTCATCTTCTCTTCTTTTGCTCTACATATTATAGTAGTCGACAAATTCGACGGATCTAGGAAGCCTATAGCAGACTCGATCCAATCTAACTGGCTTCCACTTCTTTTTCTACAAAATGTGCGGATAACACAAAACAAAATAGAAGGAAATCAATTGGATGGGGACAAAAGAAAGAAATACAGAGAAAAAATAATAATAATAAACAATTAGCGATAAATGCAAAGGTCTCATACACAGAATAAGGAAAATACATACATATAATAATCATAATTTACCAAAAAAAGGAAATTGCAAAACAAATAAAGTTAAAAAGGGGTAAAAATAAAAAAAAACAGAAATTTAATTTCATTCCTTAACCAAATTGCTCTATCTAAAAACTATTTATTATTTTTAAAAAAAATTTGTTTATATTATGGGAACTTTGGTCGCTTCGCACACATGGATATATATGTACATACATATGTATATGGGTGTAAAATTTAAGATCTTTTAAGGAACATCAAATTAAACTCTAAAATGATGAAAATACTTTTGAAAAATGATTGGATTTGAATTCATTGTCTGAATTATAATTTAAACAAATGGTAGCAGATCTCAAGTTAATTTAATCTTGTTGATATTGATCAATTGAAGTTTTTTGTTGTGCATTTTCCTTTTTGTTCAATTTTTTTTTGAAATACTTAATCGTGAACATACACATACAAACATTAGGATAACTTTCATTTGTATTTCATAATCAACTGCCACCAAAGAGCATGCGTTTGAATGTGTGAGTGAAATGTACGTGGTGACATGGAATGATAAAATGATGGAATGATGAGATTACCAGACATCCAAGCATAATTAATATCAAAAAAGTTTTCTATGTTAGAAAATTCAAGTTCAAGCCTCGGATCATGCAAAGTTTAAATAATTGACTGCATTCACAAGAGATTATTGTTTCCGGAAGTGTGGGAAGAAGGTTTTGTTGAGGTGGGATTTTATGGGTACTGGAATGCGTGTTAATATATAAAAGTATATGATTCACTTATGAAGGTATGCAAAAATCAAGGAACAGAGACTTGAGCGAGCGGGCGAGCGAGCGAGGCGAGGCGGCTGGCCGTTAGCGTCAACATCAATAACTACTACAACAATCTATATATATGTATATATATATATGTATATATGTACATACATATATAAATATGGAATTCGTTAAAACGATAAAGGATAAAACGACAAAATAAAGGAAACTAAACTGTAGCACTAGGCGGTGGCTGTTGAGCGGCTGGCGGTATAATATTCGGTATGGCCACAACACAGGCGCCAGCACGTGGAAAGCCCATGGATGCCAATTCGTTCCAGGCATTGCGAACGGGATCATATTCCTCGACATGCTTAATAGCATGATTGCCATCATAGCCACCGACAACAATAAGGCGATCTCCAAGCAGGGCACAACCAATGGCATCTCTGCCCAAAGCCAGTGAGCAAATCTGCCGATAAAATACGTTTACACCTGCTTAAATATCTGTGGTTTCCATTTTTCACTTACCAGTGTCCAATTATCGGTTGCTGGATCATAGCGTTCGACAGTTTCAGTGCGGCAGACCATGGGATTACTGGCTGGACAATCATGTCCGCCCAAGGCATAAAGGAAACCATTGGCCACAGTCACCTGATCAGCAGTAAATAGAAATTCAAATATCAGTTTGATTTTCAATAATACGAACCGATGCCGAATCAAAATGCATTACAGAGACGAAAGAAATCACTTAGCATATAATTTTTAATCCACTCTCTTTGCAAGAACTTACGGCCACGCCTCCACGTCGCCGATTCATAGGTGCCAATAGGCTCCATTTGTTGGTATGAGGGTCATAGCATTCGATAGAACGATGACAAACAGAACCATCGCGTCCTCCCACCGCATACAGTCGTTTACCTAACACAGCCACACCAGCAGTTGAGCGCATCGATGACATGGGCGCTACATAGCTCCATGTACGTGCAATGGGATCCCAGCTGCAAAGAAACAGTTCAAATAACCATCATCATTAAATTTTGCTGACTTTTACCATCTCTTACCGTTCTACTGTGTTTAAATAGCTCCAACCATCATGACCGCCTACCGCATAGAGCGGACCCTCCAATACAGCCACCCCGAGGCCGTGCCGTGGCGTTGCCATGGGATTTAATGGGGCCCAGGCCATCGTATTTAAATCAAGGCTTTCCACCGTATTTAAAGTCTTTAGGCCATCACGCCCTCCAACCAATATCAGTTTGTCCTCCATAACAGCTGCGCCAAATTGTAGTCGCCGACTGGTCATATGTTTCCATGGCGTCCACTTATCCAGACGGGGACAGTAGCTTTCTATGCTGATGGGGCCCTTGTGCGCATCCATGCCACCGACAGCCAGCAAACGTCCAACAGTGGACTTACGTGGCGTTGTGCGCTCTGTGGCTATGCGGGATCGCCTCTCGGGCATCAAGTGCCATTTGAAAGCCTCCATAACCAGCTGTTGGCATTCATTGGCATTGCACACATTCTCCACATGATCCATAATAAATGCTGGCTGCAGCAGAGGCAGTCGTACAAGTGCCAGCAGCTCTGGTATATGCTGCTCCCGATTAGCGCCATCATGACGCACCCATGACATAAGACTATGGAAGACATCCTGCTCGGATGGCACATTGAGATCATCGCTGCACAACAATTTGCCCAACTGGTCAGCATTTAGTTGAAAGAATTCTTGGTTTTGGCACACCTGCATAAAATATTGACAGGTATAGGCCTGAGCCAATCGTAGCAATGTGGTGCAGTTTCGCTGCTCGGCAAAGAAAGCGAATCCCAGACAATTGGAGGGATGCAATTGACGTGCCAGGAAATTGCAACATGCCGTCACCACGGAATTCAATTGTAAAAGGCAGGCAGTGGCGAGTAGTGTCTCTACCGTGTCTTCCCGGAGTTCAATAAACCCGGTATAACAATATTGCACCAGTAAATGCAAAGCATCGCCATGCACCTCGCCCAGAGTGACCTCTTGCTCTTTGGTTTCGCGCAGGGATCCCGTGAACATGGCGGAAAAGTAGGCACTTGAGGCTGATAGTACCAGACGATGTGCGGGCACGCTAAACGAAAGAAACCAAGAAAAGATATCCAAAAAACAATAATTAATAATCAAAGCGCTTAACCTAAACAGAGTTGCCGAACCTTGTATACCCTTATAACTTTTCTATTCACTCAGTACATAAACGTATACTAAAAATGGCTTCATATTTTCTGGTAAAAGTATCGAATATTGATACAATTAATCTTTTTCAAACAAATTGCACTTGACGTCAACATTTAATTTTTGTAGTTAAAGCAAAAACGTAAACAAATCAATAGGTATGTATGTATGTACATATGTATGATACACAGAAGGCCAAATTAAAAAAAAAAAAAAACATCAATATGTTAATGATTTATACAAATCTCGTAAATAAAAGAAGTCCATTGTCATATATGCAGAGAAATCATCTAAAAGGATCTATTATGAAAGAAATATGTATGTATATCTCAGCTGTTGATCTAAAACTCTCTTAATCGTTTCTATATATATATTATATAGTCGTTCGATCTGGTATGAATCGCTGTGGCTTTGGGAGCATTGCAAACTTTGGACCAAAAGAAACGATGCAATTAATCATTTTTTATGTGGTAGTAGAATTGGATTCAATTATCTCTCAAAAGAAAATGTGAACTTCAATCAATCTTCGATTTGATCTTTAATGCCTCAAACGTATGTATATGTATGGATGTATGTACATACATACATACATATGTCCATTGTGAAACAAAGTGAAAATGCGGAACTACAGTGATCAATTCTCTTGCGATCTTACATTTTCTTTCTCTTCTCTATTACTATTCGTTGGATCAGTAGTTCAGCGGGGCCAAACCCCTTCCTCCAACCTTTTCCCCACACTCTGTTCAGACGCAATTAGCGTTGCTGTTGGAAATTGCGTTGGGGACAGAACGAACCGCCACACAGAACAGAACAAAGAACTCAAATTAAATGAAATGAAGGACAGAAGCAGCTTACACACAGTGAGTGTGTGTGTGTTGTGGGTTGTATGGTGTAAGGGGGAGGTAATGTTGATGGTAAGGGAAAGTGTTGGTGGAAAGCTGCAGTGTACACATTTCCTTTGTTTTGCCAAATTCAACTGGCAAAACTCACAACTCACCGCTTGCCATCGATGCCAGCTATGAGTACCACATCGCACAATTGTTGGCTATCCACATAGAGTTGCATGCGTTTTAATATATTATCGGCGTGATCCCTACAGCGAAAGAACTCATCCTGGCTGCCAGCTGAATTCAAGCTCCCGAGACTATAATCACGGGATAAGGATTCCAGTGTATTCTCGGCTAGCATTGATATATGTCCCGATGTCGATGCGGTGGAGTCACGACTTGGACTGTCTTTTTGATTGACTGCTGACATTATAATTTGTTGTTGCTGATGTTGTTGTTGTTGTTAGATTATACGATGAAACGGTGAAGCAGGTTGAATGATGGAGACAGGGAGTGAGAGAGATCAGATCCTGCTCCAGCTGTCACTTGGGGTACGTCTGCATTGGAGCTCTGCCTTTAACCGACTGTGGTAAGCTGTTGCGTTGCTTTGTAGTTGTTGTTGCTGCTGCTGCTGTGTTGTTGCTGTTGCTTTGTTGCAGCTCCAAACAAAGAATTTCTCGCTTGCTTCAATTTCCTGTTGCAGTGTGTATGCGTGCCTGTATCTGTGTGTCCCTGTGTATGTGTGTTATGTTCTCTCTCTTCGAGATGGTGGACACACTCTCTCTCCCTCTCTCTCTCTCTCTCTGTCTGCCTCTCTATTTATCTTTGAGAATTACCTTTGTATCTGGCGTATGAACATAATTGCAATTGCGTGTTGAATGTGAACCTGTGAATAGAAAATATTGAGAACATTTGGCATAAAAGTTTCACTGATTAAAATGTGTGCATTTAAATTTTCGCAATTATTCTTACAAACTTTAATTTCAGTTAATCTCTGCCGTTAAAAAAATAACAATACGCTTGTATACAAAATTAAAGTCGATAACAATAACAGCATTGCCATTTAACTGGCTTCTGTTTCATATTGATGCAGTTGCATTTGGAATTTCATTCGCACGTTGCCGTTTATTCAAAATTTAAATAATAGCCTCTTCATTGACAAACAAATTGTTGACATTTATGAATAAGAAGTAAACACATACTTATGTATATGTAAAATGTAGTTGTATCTCGCTCAGTCGATAACATTGCACTGACTGTGATAATCGGATACCCTGTATTGCCACTGTGGTTAAAATGGGTATGCCGATTGACACATCTACGCCCGTATGTCACAACGTTAACCTGATCACAAAAGCCTTTCAGATGCGAATTGTATTCTTAAGTGCCATAAATATATGTACATACATATGTATATACGTTCTTGTAGCCATTCAGAAAAGCAGAAAATTTACTCAATAATCTAAATGTACATATGTATGTATGTGGAAACGTCTTATACTGGCAAAGACAGGATTGGTCGACAGGTGTTCTTACATTGCCAGTAAACGAGATAGCATGTATTTCCGGTGTAAACATGTAAATGAATATTTAAATTAAACTGGAAGAATGGCTTTTAAAAAAATATTAAGAAACGCAAAACACTTCACATTTATTTTGCATTTTAATTAAGAAAATTTACAAAAGAGTCAAATCTTAAAAAACATCTGTAACATCTTTGGAACACAAGAACTACTAGGAACAAACAATGTTGTTTGTAAATTCGCACAAATCTTTTGTTCTTGGGTTAATTTTTATTTAAATCCTCATTTCTTTTATCCATTTAACTTAAATTTTTTACCGAATAGAAATTCTTAATTCTAATAGATTTTAATGAATGAAGAGGTGTTAATATTCTTTCATCGAATTGGCATAGCTGATAATGGCTGTAATTTATTACTTCTCTGTTATTTGTTTATTAAAATCAAGAATCCTCAAAGCCCCGTTATTTGATATACATATAAGCACAAGAGAATATAATATGACTTCAATATCTTTATTTTCCGTTTTCGTATTTTCTCTCTTGTTTTTTTTTTTCCTTATATTTTTCTTCAGATGTGTACTTATATAGATATACATATATACATATACACTTTTTGTCTTTTTTCTCGCATCCTTTGTGAAGGAGGCCAACTGTGAAGTTTACTTAGCCTTTTCTTATTTAAGAAATAAAAGAAAAAATCGCTAGCGAAACACGCACACAGATAGTTAAATAGAGTCAGGAAAATAGGGAGATTATTTGTATAAATATCTGAAGGTTATTGGGGTGGGAGGGCCAGGGGGATCCAGTAGATACAACAAGTACTTGACTACATACAAATAAATAACTCGTATATATAGGCATATATGTATATATATATATACGCATGCTGTTTGTAGGAGGATGGAATAAAGGAATGCTGAAATTAGTTGGGCGATGTATTGCGCTTTGGCGTCGATGGCGGCAAATCCATTGTCTTGCAGACCCAACCTGATATATCTACTTCCTCTAGCTCCGCTTTCCGTATCCAGCGATGACTCTGAAACAAACAAACACAACAACGAGAAAAAGAAAATGCATCATTTGATTTTATTTATAGATGTGCAAGTTTGAAGAAATTGCGTATTTACCAGAAGGGTCTTGAGATCTGCCCGTTCATCGGGCTGCTTTTTGAGGCAGATGTCTACAAAGTCCTTAAACTCATCGGAAAATATTTTATGTTCCAATTTGGGTGGCGGTTCATTAACAATATAATCAAGCAATTCAAATATGGCCATCACTTTTGGCTCCAATACAGTTTGATTCCCATCACCATCAGAGTTCTCGGCGAAAATAGCCTCCATGGTTACAGTATCTGGAGGTGGTATTGGATACATGCCTATGGCCATTTCAACTAAGGATAAGCCCAATGACCAAATATCCGACTGTACAGAATAGTGCGTCCCCTGCAATCGTTCCGGCTAAACAAAGAGAAAGTAAAAAAGAGAATAAAGTTGTTAGCACGTTTAAGTAGTTTTTTCGTCACTCTGACAAACTTACCGACATGTAACTGCGTGTTCCCACGAAAGAGTTGGCCATCGAGTCAATCAATTGACCCGATACACCAAAATCACAGATTTTTATCTCTCCGCTGCTATTGACGAGTATATTACTTGGCTTAACATCCCTATGAATAATAGCATGCTTGTCTCGTAAATAGCTTAATCCTTTGAGTACCGCCAAAGTGATGCGACCTAGTATGGATTCAGGTATGCGGCCAGCACGTTTCAATATGAGATCTAGTGAGCCGCCATCCATATATTCCATGCATATGCTTATCTCTCCATCGCTGTAAAAGGCCCCATAGAAGCCAACTATATGCGGGAAATTACACTCATGGAGCACTTTAAGTTCACGGAGGATTTGCTTTTTAATTGCCGGTTTCACCTCAAGATGAATCAGTTTTCGTGCCATTATGAGATGTGTGTGCGTATGACGGACTTTCATTACGACTCCGCCATTTCCAGATCCAAGTTCGCCCAATTTCTCCAAATCTTCATCTGACAGTTCACCGATCTTTTCCTTTTGACTGAGAAACACTTTGATCCGTTTCCGTTCCGTATCATCCATATCTAGGCCCTCGAGAGTTTCCGTTAAGGCATCGATGCTCGTCTTTGGCTTGCCCAGCAAACTATGTGTTCTTTAATTTAACTTTTTAATGTATTTTTGCAGAAACAAAATAAAAAACGTTGCAGAACAACAATAAAAGGAAAACGATGGTGATGATAATGATGATGATGATGGGAATAGGGGTTGGGAGAGGCAAGAAAGGAGGGTGCAAGGTGAAATACGGATAAAAGGTGCGTCGTAGTAAATCCCAAATAAAACCGATGAAGAAATAACCCACGCAATATAGGTATAAATTCAATATCCATATTTCGGATGTGATTACTTGGCAGTTAAAATGTTTGTTTGTAAAACTGGCGAAGTGCCTCGTATTTGATAAGATTAATTATAGGCCGAATAATAAATGATTGCGCAAAGTATAATAGCAATTTCTTATAGTTTCTTCTAATGAGACAATTTGGATATAGCTTTTTAATCTAAAACCGAAAAATTTAAAATACTTTTTATTTAAAAAAGAATCAAAACGATTATCGGTGATATGATTTGCCTATTGGCTTATTGGGTATACTTTGGGCGATAATGGGTATTTAGCTAGTCGAGCGCACACTTTGTTTTTTTTTTTTTTGGAGAAAAGCAAAAAAAAAAAAAGTTTCTAATCTAAAGTAAATGTATAGAAATAAAAAACAATATTTACTCTGTTCCCGATGGAGTTTTGAATGGTGGTGTTGGTGCCACTTGGGCAGCCGCAACAGTTGAGTCCGTATTAACCGGCGGCAGTACCAGGTTCAGCTTGTTTTTCGACATTTTGTTCTTAAATGAAGGGGAAAAACAACAACAACAACAACTGCGGCTATACCAGGTAGGGCGGTGGCGGCGGGGGATCTGGGAAACCAGAAGCAATAACTATGAAAGTATCAGCTTCTGTAACAGGTGCCTAAGTGCCGGTGCAATGCGTATGTTTTCGTTTGTTGTTTAAATCAACTCCAATAAAAAAAAAAATGTATTTATTTCTTCTTAAACCACTGAAATCGGTGTTACCGGATCAAAACCTTCCTTGTATTCCAACATTAAAATCGATGAAACAAAAAATGTTGTTAATCGATAACCACTGCATTCAGATGCATCCCGCTAAAAGACACTTCGATTATTTAGCGGTTTCCTCTCAGAAAATGACAATGGGCATCACTGATACCAAAAGTTTAGTTTAATTAATTTGAACGTTTCCTATGTTTATATTCAATTAAAAAATTCCAATACAATACCTTGTAATCAGTACTGAGATAAGTGAAAAACTGGGATATTTCTATTATTAAATGTAGTTCCTATCCTATGTTATTACCCATGTTGAGGTTCTTTCCCTTAATTGTGTTCTCAGCTGTTTTTTGTTTATGTTAGTGATGCTTGATGGCAACTATACAAATGAGCAACAAAATTATCGGTAATGGGTAGAGTAACAAATATATGTATATGGGATCCGGACTAGTTGCCCTTACGCATATAACTGCTAAATAAGAAACGTAAATTAGTCTAGTCGTCCCTTCATGGTCGGCAAATAGTTTACCTTTCTAAAGTAATCGACGTCGACTGCATTAAAACATCGGTGATATACCATCTCCAGCAATAGCATTGTGTTTCTAAAATTTGTTACTGACAACGACGGATGACGAACGTTTGGCTGCCGGTAAGAATAAGAAGGGGAAAATGAAGGAGCATTTTCGGAAAAGGCAAGAGCGCTTTGAATTTAAGCCTGTGGGGAGCGGAGCTTCTGAAGAACTCATCAATGTGGCGAATCAGGACTGTGATTCACTAGCTAAGCTGGCTTATAATTTGTATAGGTTGTCGAAGAACGATCACATTGTTATTGATCGGTAAGGATACTTTTCGAGTTTCATAGAAGCATTTTCTTAATAATAATTTAACAAATGATTTTTATAGAAAGCGGAATGAGGTGATCCGTACAGATGCTGAGACCAATCAAATGACAATATATCGCTGTCTTGATCCCATTGGCATGGGCATGCGCCAGCCTGAGGTTGAGAGCAAACACAATCCTGTTCCTAAAGTGGGACGTCCACAAAAACGGCCCGGCACGACACAAACTATTTCACAAACAAACGGTTCTGCCAAACTAACCAAACTGGAGGATGAGGCGGAAGCTAGTGCCTCAAAAGATGTCGATTCCATAGTTCGAACGCGATCTGGACGTTTGGTGCGCCCGTCAATGCCCCAGCCAAGTCTTTTATCAGTGGCATCTGCACCAGAGCCGAGTTCTGCACAAATGCTGGAAACATTGGTGTCCGAATTGCGGGATACGGATTATCGTGTACCAGTTTCAGCGGCACTAAAAAAAGCATCAGTTCCTGCCAAGAAAGATATTGCCAGACCTGCGCCTGCACGATCGGTTCCCGTGGATGCTATCTGTCCGGGATGTAATAAAATTTTTCTGGGTCGCCGTATGCAAAGGCATTTTGTAAAGTTTCCCAATCACATGCCACGATCCCAGGAGCCACAGCAACAGGTTGTTCCCAATCCACCCGTAGCTCAGCCTTCCTTATTTGGTCTTTTAACCGCTCAATTGCAACGTCATTCTCATCTAAGCGAAGAGCAACGGGCTGACCTTTTTCTACACGAGCTGACGGATTTTGTGGAACAACTTCAATTAAGAAGTACACGTCTAATTCGTAATACATCCGGTCTGCATTTCGTAAACGCACGAATTTCCCGGGTCCTTGGCATACCCGAGGGTCAATACGCTTTAGACATGTCGGCCATGGAGTCACCACAGGCACCCACGCCCGAACCAGAGCAGCTGCAGCTACTACAGAACGGCCAAGGGACACATGGCAATCAAAATCTCGTAGATTACACAGGACTGAGCATGTCCCTGGATGATACCTTAACCGATGAGGCAGCCCAACGTTTAAATCTATCGGTGGGTGGCAAACTGTTGCCTCCATCCGAAGAGAGTCTGCTACGCAATGTAAGCGATCTAATGCAGCCCCCGGTGCCAGTGGTAATGGCCGCTCCACCCACAGTGGTCGGCAATGGCTATGATCATGCAAGCGATAATGCTGTGGAAGCCTTAAGTATGAAAGAGACGCCAAACAACGGCGCAATCTTGGATCTCAATGTAGAATTTTTCCAATTCAATCAAAACTAATTGCACAAAGTTGAATTAAGCAATTAGAACTTGGCTAAAAAATGAATTCAAAATGAACTGAAAACAGAAATTACCTTAAGCATTTTATAGTTGTTTCGAAATAGTCATATGACTTCAAAATGGATCAAACTGAATATAAATTATGAATTTTTTTTTACACTTAAGTATGTACATATCTAGATGAATTTTTAAATTGTGTAGAACAAATATACATAAAAGCGCTACGTCTGATGGACTCATAAAACATGGGCTCCATTCAACGTTTCGTCAAGGACATTCATGAAAACTCAATTCTCTGATTATTTGTTATTAATTTGTGGTAAATTAAAGCGTGGCCTATACGATAAAATGAATGAGGCTCGATTGTTCCAGGTTCCTTCTTTGAAATAGAAGCCGCAAAACTTCATTGTTCTCATAATCTCATCTGCTTGAGTGACATGACAAAAGCAGGCCATGAATAGAAATTTACCCAGACCAAACGCAAAGTAGCTAAGCAAATTGTTGAATGAAGTTCATGAAGTGCTTAAAGTATAAATAAACATGAATAATTTTAATTATAATACTATTTTATCTCAATGTATATTGTAAGTAAGTTAGTTTGCACATTTGACTGATCTAGTTAGGATTATGTTTTTTTTTCTCTAATTTTTTTTTTTTTTTTTGCCATTGCACACCTTCCCAGGCCACAAAGAAGACCCACCGCAGCCAAATGCAGTTCCGTCATAAATGCAAATTTAAATTTTTCTTTTTTTTTTTTTGTAGACGGAAGTTGTCGACTGTGGAACAACTTTTGAGAAGTGTTGGCTGCCTTTTTCCGTCTTTTGTTTTTGGCGGGGGCAAAAGATGTGCCTTACGATGGGCGTGAGGTGCATACAAACATGGGCAGGCATATGTAGATCCATAATGTAGATGCGTATCTGGCAGAAGTTGCACCTACCATCGACATCATCATCATCATCATGATCATCATTGTCGTCGTAGTCATCACCCTCATATATTCCCATTATATTGGTGTTTGGTTTTGCCATGGTAAATGACAGTTACCAAATTTAAGATTGATTGGTCTCAAAATAGCAACCGAAAAAAAGTGAAACACACACACACACACACACTCACACACATACAGAGGGCACACAAAAAGAGAAAGATAGAAAGACAAAAAGAAAAAAAGTAAGCAAATGCCTTGAAAAAATATTTGAAATTCATTTCGCGCCGCCACTTTGGCAGCCGTGCGCATTTCGATGACAGCATTTAATGGTTATTATGTAAACCTTTTTTCCAATTTCTTTTTGTTGTTGTTTCCAAAGTGTCTTCACTGAGTTGATCATGGTGGACACACAAACACACACGCTTTTACACACAACAAAGGTCAACCACAACTACATGCATATGGTTTGAGTTCCGGCCAAACCCTAAAAAAGAAGTGGAATCAATGAATTTTATATGTATTTTATTTTTTTTTACCAAATATCCATTGAGCCCTCTTGACTGGCCATCTTAAAGCGTAACAAAATAAGCCCATTAACCAATACCACACAACAAAAACAACAAGCACCAAACCCATCATCATCATCATCACCTGTTGGAGCATGGGTTTTATATAAACTATCAATTAAATGGCTCAAACCAATAAACGATTTAAAGAAAAACATAAATACATATGTATGTATATATTTTATACTTGATTCTTTATCTGTAACTTGTCTAATATGCATTTATTTATGGCGAAATGTGGCTAATAGAAACTTCATAGTATTTGAAAATCTTCAAGATTGAGGAGGTAAATTCTAGTCCTAGATTCTATATCCTGCCTATGAGTTTTTCAGCTAACGACCTTATTTTAACAGAGATTATAATATCAAATTTTAAATAGAATAGATAATGTAATTAACGGAAATTTCTTTCTATAGCTTGCTTGAGTTTTGTTTTTGTATCGTATATAAAGTTATCGTCTATGGAGAATCAATCAATGCTTAGACCGTTAGTTAAGTAAGGTTGTGTTTTTGTATGATTTTCATTTTAAAAGTTAAAATAAAGTCAAGTTTTCCACTACTATATGTAATTTAAATTGTTTCTTTAATTGTACAAATTTACGACTTATATTATTTATATATATATATTTTTTTTTAAATTGAAAACGTTTAAGCTCTGCTTGAATAATTATTTTGGATTTTAACAGTAGTTAACCATATATGTATGTAGGCACCTTAACATGGCTGTTAAGCAAATAAGTGTGTTCGTTGGTACCTTAACATAGCACTGTTAACGGGGTGGACTTTGCGGCTGCGCAGAGACAAGACAAGTTTTTTTTTTTTGTTATGGTTGTTGTTGGTGTTGCTGTTGCTGTTGCCGTTGCTGCTGTTACTTTTGGCCAAAACCGTTGGCTGTTAAAAAGGCTTGGCCTGCCTACGCTTTTTGGCCACAAAATCGAATTCAGTGCACCGGCGACTCTTGAACGGTATTGGTTGGCTTAGCGGTTCGTTTCAAATTGGTTTTTACCTCACAAGAGTGCATAATAATAATAATAATCAAATTTTCTGTTGTTGCTTTTTATTTTGTATATCTGTTACGTCAAAAGAAACTGTATTTGTTTTACTGTTGCTAGCGTTTTTTTTTTTTTTTTGTTTTTTTGAAAATTTGTAGTTGTAGTTGTACATTTTTTCCCTTTTTTGTTTTTGCGTGTCAAGTGAACAAAAAAAAAAAAAAAAAAAAAAGAAAAAAACATATAAACGCAAAAATGGTTTCGGTTTTTTTGTTGTTTATTTTATTTTTTTGTATTTTGTTGTTGTTGTTGTGTGTATTAATTTGAAAATGAAAATGGCATGATTAAAAGAATTGAAAGTGGAAAATCAAATCTAAATGCGCAGATGTGTGTAACAGTTTTTACTTTCGGCCTGGCTTTCCATGTGGTTAACACTGATGTTGTTGTTGTTGTTGTTGATGATGCTGCTGTTGCTATTGCTATTGTTGTTGTTGGTTTAAGTCAACAGAGCATGGACAGAAAAAAGATCTTTTGCAGATTGCATAAAATATTTTCATAGTAGTAGCCTAGCAGCAGCAACAACAACAACAACAGTTTTTAACCCACTTTTAACCATGCATTTTCCAGATTCAGCAGCGCCTTCTTTACCTCTCTTTCTCGCCACCTTCTCGCGTCGTCGTCTGCGTCTGCGTCGCGAATTACAGACTGAATTACAGAGGAAAAAAAAGCTAAAAATCAAATCGGGCAAAATATATAGTAACTCGGTCTCACACAACTAGTGCAAAATAGAGAAAAAAACAAAAAACTCAAATAGTCCAGCCACCTTAACTAGTTAAAACGCCGCCAAAATGCTTCCGGTAAGTTGCTACAAAAAAACTAAAAACAAAACAAGAAACAGCAAAAAAATCGAAATGGAAAATTATTTTTGGTATTTTTGTTTTTTTTTTCTTGCAAATTGCATTTGCAATTAATGCCGGCCAATCTTGGCTTGAATGTCGTTAAACATTTTGATTTTTTTTTGATACATTCGATTTCCTGACTTACATATTGTTAAAAACCAGAAATCAGGGCCTAAACGGAAGAGTCAGTCACAGTCAGAACCCAGACGGTATAGCCTTGAAGGATTTTACAGGATTTCAACGCATAAATTAATGAAAGTTGATTTCTAGCCAAGGGCACAACAAGGAAGTTTCGTCTTCGTTGTGCTTTTTGCTATTTTTTTTTAATATATGTATTTGCCTACACACGTACATTTCAAAACTTGCAGATCTAAAAGATATTCGTTAAACTGGTTTCCGTTTTCAGTTTCATCTTGAATTCTTTGCATATCATTTTGTATTCGTTGTTCATAAATTGTATTTTGTTCTTCAGAGACTTGTGCAGTCATTAAAATGTTATTCATACATACTCTAACTTATCTAGTGAGTATATTGATTATGGCTAAGATGTTTGCAAGAGTTTGTCAAACGAAAAGTTCGGTTAAGAATTCAAATATAAGTTATTTGCATTAAAATTCAGATTAACTGAAGCATAAAGTTTGCTTTAGATAGAATAAATTATAAATTTCAAAACTATAATCTATGATAAACCATTAGTACGCCATGTTTAAACATAGTTTTCTCTGTAGCCCCTAACTGAAAAGTAATTTCCAATGAAAGTGAAGAAAAAAGGATCATATCTATTTTTGATTTGAATGGAAATTGAAAGAGAATAGAACACTTTTGAAGATTCTTTCTGTATTCTATCTTTCGATCGTTCTTTGTTTCTATAGTTAGTTAGATAAATCATTGAGGATTGAGATGGCTTTAAATATGTATTTCCTGGGTGTAAATCTATATCTTAATTTGTATCCGCCTCAACATTTACGTTATTGTAAACGACATATTTGTTGGCTGACATAAAAATCATCTTCACAACTTGTGTGTGAGCGAAGGCATTATCGTCATCATCATTATTAACTTGTTTCGCCCCCGCCCGAATCAGAAATCAGTAGAAGAATTGGCCTCAACCAGTTTTAGGCGCATGCGCAACTTGAAAACAAAAGCACATTATGCACAGACAATAAAAGAGAGGTTTGAAAATTCCTCAAAAAAAATGTCACCGTTTCGAATAAGTCAATACAACGAATTTAAATGAGACAAGTTGAATTGAGATGAATTAACTTATTCGCATTGCACTAATTTACCAACTTTGAAATTAATAAAAACCAATTTTATCATCTTGATATGCAAGCTATGTTCGTCTACAATCAACTGGATATAGGTATATATAATATGCACATGTTGATTTGATTTGAAGTGAATGTGATTTCGTGTTTGAATGTCTTTTCTGTTTTATTTTTTTCGGTTTTTGGTACTTATTGGTTAGCACGGGGGGAATAGCAATCGAATCGATGAAGCTGAAAAAGAAACTGAGAGGTGTTAATGGGAGTAAAAGTATAAAGGTATTATATAAGGGACTTTTGTTGGGTTAGGTTTTTGGCAAAGTCGTCATCGTCATCATTGTGAAAACATGTATACAAATACAATCGTCATTCGGTCCATAATCCATTACCCAATCTATCGGAAGCTAATCTCGAAATAGTTTCAAATTAATACCTTCCCAAATGATTCCCTTTTGTTATTATGACACAATTCAATCATACATATTTGTATATGAAGGTATACATAAGTTTAAGCCAAAACGGAAGCAAGACAATACCTACTTAATACATATTAATTTCTATTCCGGGATCGAGAATGAAAACAGGCCTGAAATATAGACACACAAACATATATCATATCATATCAGATATTCAAATAAAATCTTCTAATTTTCAAAAATTCTTTTGTCGGAATCTCAAAAGTGGTCAGACAGATTATCACATAAAAATATCATTTTTGCCAAACAAAATGTTTATGATAATCACAGAAATAGATAAACGTCAATAAAAACCAAAACCTAAGTCTCTCCATTAATATTTATTATACGTAAATTCTTGAGAATTTTTTTCCAGTTGACTAAACATATGTGGAAAATGAAAGTGAATGTAAATAGCTAAAACCGCTTGGGGGGAAGGTAAGGTCTTTCAGTCAATGAAGCCACCTTAGTGAGTTGGCCGAGAATGGAGGGAGAGGAAGGAGGGGGGAATTAAGTTACTGGGTTGTTTATTGAACCGCATTAACATTTACTGTAACTCTTTCAAGTCAGATAAAGCTCATTTTTTGCAATGTAATTGTATCTGCCTTTTGATTCAATACGATTGCAAAATATCTTCTGTGTTACATGTAAGAGGGGGAATCTGGGGCAGATCTACAGATTCATTTTGTTCTGTTTTGAATATTTGTAAATTAACATCAACAAAGAGCAGCAAAACTCTATACAAAGTAATTTATTTAATAGGTGATTTATTAATTAAGTAATTGACAGATCCAGAGTCATTATTTTGATCCGCAAACACTCTCCTCTTGAGGATATTACATCAAAGTCCTTTGAACGGAACGGAAGAAATCACAAGTTGTATACATTATTTAATTTTTTAATAATCGAAAAGAAACAAAAATGTTTTAATTATACATAAACCTACATATTTATATATAGTCATAATATGTATATATGTGTATCGACCTCAGCGACTGACTACACCAACTTGAAGGTCGACATGTTTTTTGTTTGTTGTTTCACTCTCTCTCTACCTTTATCTCTATCTCTATCTGTCTCCTTCATGCTCTCTAAAAGCAACAGTTATATAAAAAAAAAAAGAAAAAAAAAAATTATTTATTAAGCAAAAAAGCAAAGTCAAGACTCGGCATTTAAACTTGTTTTGGTCCAACAATACCACTTGCTGAAATTCCTCAGACTGGCCCCCAATTGGTATTTAACAGATACCTATATATATATATTTATACACATAAGAGTATAAAGAATGTGACTGCACTAACAAAAAAAAAAAAAAAACTGAAATAAAATAATATAAATCACCATGATCTACAGATCAGTGAGCATACAAATCAAGACAAGGATATATACCAGAAAAAAGTTGCTCTTCAAGCGGAAATCGTAAGAGATTCGAGGTCAAACTGAAAATCAAGTAGTAATGTGTATATATAGTTACATTTTGGCCATTCCCACCATAGATTAAGTATATATAATATATATCTACACTTACTTTTTCTCGCACTTTTGACATTCCATGACTTCATCATTTTTTGTCTAGCCAATACTTTTCCTTAGTCTTTAGATCTTGTAACACTTTCGACATCCTTCTTTGAAAGGGGAATCCCCTCAACCAAATTTCTCAACACAGTAAATTGGTGTTTTAAACTTTAATATGTTAAATTGAACTAATATGATATTAATTTCAAATGATGATACTCTCATTGCCCTATGACAATTATAATAAAAGTTTATAGAGTAAATGGAATGAAATCTGGACACAGTCAGTACTGTTAATATTTCGAAATAGTTTGTTCCTTTTTGAACTGCTTGTATCCCCCAAATAGGGTATCATCGAAGTGGTGGTGGAATCTTGATGACAAATTTGATTAAATTCGCCAGAATATATGTAGCTTGAGAGCTTATTGATGTGGTTGCTTGATCTTCATAAAACAAGTATTCATTTGTCTAATAAGTTATGTGACTATAGCTTAGCATATGTACTTACTTTATGTGATTGAAGATGCTGCAAAATTGGGGAAACCTTATTTATAGAAGGGCACACACAAGTTACATAAGTTACTCTCCCTTTTCTTTCAATTTCTCACTCTTTCTTCTCTTATTTGCATTGTTATTTTTTGTTTTGTTTTTAATTTTGCTTTGGTAGCTCTTGGCTTCTTTGATATGACATAATTGGTTCACAGACCAAGTAGAAATTTTTACAGTTGTTGCTGCTGGTTGCGTCTTGGCCAAAATGGGATGGTGGAAGGGGCAAAGAAACACCTAGGGAATGTTTCAGGTTGCTAATTTGTGAGCATTTAGTTTGGTAATTATCATTAAGATAATGATAATGGTAAAGTAAACGATGGCCAGCAAAGAGGAGCATCATGATGTGACGGACGGAGGGATAGACGGACAGACAGACGGACTTACGGTCTGTCGGTTGATTTTCACCTTTCGATTTCACTCTGAATTGGGCTTCCCATAGTTTTAACAAAACGTTTTTTTTTTTGTTGCGCTTCGTTGCCAATTTCCGCTATCAATGTTATGGCTTATGGCATTTATAGCTCTATGAAAGATTATTATTGGTTTTTCTTTTAATTATTGTTGCATTTTTCGCACTTTCAATCTGCGTTCTATCACCTGAAGCCATTGATGATGCCTTTCACATTTCTTTGTCTTTGGAATCTAATTTTTTAATTTGTCCTGACGTAACCATCTCTCTTTGTATGAAGGCAATTTCAAAAACAAACTTACACTTGACAGAAATGTAGAGTGAATTCCAAATATATTTCAACAGGATACATATTGTTAATAAGATAATAAAAATTAAATAATAAATAGTTAAAACCAGTCAAGCATATATATTTCAATTTCTTTATTAAAACTTCATTAACTAAATTACTAAACTAACTTACTATCTACTTCATGGTTCATTGTTTAGTTGATTGAATCGAATTTTGTTTGGTTAAGTGTTTGATCTTAGATACTATCACGGTTTAATTGATTTGATATGCTTAAAAGAGGCTTAGGCTTGGGCAGACAAAAGATGAACTCTGTGAATTCGATTCGCATCGTTTCGTTGCAATTCACAACTAGTTTTAGCACTGAACGTGTGACATGATAATTTTGCAAGTAGTTAACATTTCGATTTCGTTTGAATAGAATCGTTATATTTATGCTTCTTGAATCAGAAAGAATGAGGCGACTATAAAGTTGTTCCATAAAAGAGTATCATGAAATCTGTTCTGAATATCTTCTGATTAACTTTTGTGCTACTTTGCATAATTTAGTTTGGTTAATTACTTTTGCAGTATATCTTTGACATTTAAAGTTCATTTCTATTTTTGCGGTGAGTCACAAATGTTTCCATGTGAATTGGCTTTTAAAACTTATTTATATGCCATGTCTGAAAAACGGGTCTATAAGAGTCTCTCCCTCTCCCTCTCCCTCTCTCTCTCTCTCTTACTCTAACTCTTACCAGAAGGTAATATATTCTTAATTAACACCACAATCTAAGCATATTAAAGAGTCAAGTCAAGTCAATGGAAATTATCATAGGGTAAGCAATTCTTCGGTCCGACTGATCCAATGGACATTTAATGGGATTAAAAAACATGTCCGACTATTGATAGATAGGAATTTGTGTTCTCAAAATATCAAGCTTAGACGGCATTTGGCATTGAACTATCTCTTCCATCTCTCTTCTGTTTGATTCATTTACTTATTTTCTTTTTGAGTTTATGGCTCATGCCATATACAAATAATTGAATCCGCTGCTTAGACCAATCAAGCCTTAAATTCAATTTCAACTCTGCTGCTCGCGCATTTATCCATTGATTTTTTTTGTGTTTGTTTTTCTGTTACCCACTAAATCGGCTTACGTCCTTTAAGCGTTAGATGGTGGACTGGAAAATCAACTGATGTCTGTATGTATCTCATTATAGCATGGGCCAAAAGCGCTGCAGTTTTAACATGTTGGCAACAAGAGGCAGCGACAACAATGAAGATAATTCAGTCAATAGTCTGGATGGGTTTCATTATGAGTTGGCTGCTTTTTAATGAACTTGAATTTTTCGTTTATTGGAAATTGAAATTTTTACGATTTTGACTCGAAAGAAATAATGTAGATGAAAGCAAAATGAATTCATTTTACATTTGGGATCTGTAATGGAAGACAAATTGTCCTGGCTAACATTTCATTCTTATAATGGCTAGAAAGAAACATGTCTAAGAATTTTGGTAGATCATTCGAACTGGTTCGACTGGAAGAGGAAAGAGATCCGCTAAGTTATATGATATGAAATTAAAATGCAAATTAACTATTTAGAAAGAGTAGAAAGAGTTTTTTTTGTTATGTTTGCTACTTTTGGGCCAGTTCAATCAGTTCGACAACTTTCAACATATTGAAGATATCATTTAATTTCACAATCTATTGATGGACTGCATTTTATGTATATGGCTCAATTGTTTGTTAGGCCATCATCATCATCATCATCATCATCATCACAACCATCACCAGCATCATAGAGAGTTGGCTTAGAGACACTGACTTGGATTGGGAAAACTTGTATGCGGCTTTTCTTTTTTATTGTATGTGTGTGTGTGTATGTGTGTGTGCTGTTTTGCTATTGAGACGACGTTGTTGACCCATAATACATTGATCCATTGACGGGCGCAAAAAAAAAAAAAAAAGTTACTAAAGTATAAAGATGGCCATAATCTCCTCTGGCCAACTGCAGCAGCATCTTGTGGCGCATCCGGCGAACGACGAACGAAACTTTCGCTTTTCGGTGCGCTCTCTTGTCACGCAAAAATGTTATTAAGAAAGTCATCCGCCAACTACTTACCATTGATTCACATGGGAGAGGAGACTGAATTCGGGTTCGAATGGCAAGGCAAGTTGAAGAACTGGTTCCAAGTCATTGACTGAATGACTTCTGTCTCCGTAATTGGCTAAATGCTAATAGGCAACTCCAAAAAAGGAGGCGAGAGTCACGTCTAACTTTTCACAAAAACTCAAAAAAAACAAAAAGAAAAAGAAAAAAACGTCAACAAAATATATAAAAATAGTAACAACAAATCTGCATTTAATACGCTTAATAGTGAAAAGCTGATAATTTTTTGATATGCCATCTTATAAACTTAAAACATATAAAAAACTTGGCCATAAAAATCAAATTGTGTTTTGCATGCAATCGTCTTGTGGATTATTGTGGAAATTGTGGTTTGATAAAGTGCTTTAATTAAGCACTAATTAACAATAATAAGATGTTACACACTTTATTAACTTGCATTAATAGTTACAGAGGGTAGGAGATAGAAAGAGAGAGAAGGAGAGAGAGAGAGACAGCTTTTTTTGTACCCTGGAAAATGTTTTCAAAAACATGACCATGATTTTTGAGAATTTTGTAAATTCTCAAGGGTATATTTTGAAAATTTATATCTCAATTTAATCTTAATTTAACATATTTTGAAATGGCAGTCCTCTGTAGATGAGTAGTCTAAGTGACCCAGTCATTTGGGCAACTGAACAACGAGAACCCGGGTTCGTATGGATGTGGTTTTCGTCTAAGCCGAAGGACTTAGTTGCCAGTGCTTGTAAAATATAGTTAGGGTGATAGTTTACAACTATATCCTATACTTATAATAATAATAATATTTTAAAATAGAATCCATGGAATCCAATGGAAAATGTTTGTTAATTTCCTGATAGCTTTTGCTAGTCTCTATATGTAGATTAGTCTATATCTTCATTTTGTCATTTAAGTTTAGCTGTTTAAGGCTATTATTTGAACCAAAAAGTTAAGTGATAAGTGCCCTAAGCAAAAGTTTCCTAATACATACATGCGAGCGACCCCCTTGTCACTTTTGATTTACCACTGTTTTGTTCTTTCTGACCATGGTTTAATTTAGTGTGTGTGTTTGTGTGGGTTTTTTTCTTGACTTGTTCACAGTAACTTAATTAAGTCTCCCTTGGCTTCAAAACTTTAAATACGAAAAGTCAAAGTGACAATTCACACGATTCATAAAACAACACAAAAACTTCGCACGATAATATTTTTTCTTAATCTTTTTTAACCCTCTACTCGAAGAGGTTAACAAGGTATATGGGATATAAGCAGAATGTATGTAACTGAAGGCACAAGGAAATGGTTTTGACTTTAATATTGTGATAAAACAATGGCAAGTAGAAGTATGTAAAGGATTGTTGTGGATGGTTTTTTCTAAAAAATCCTGTGATTAACAAAGGCTTCTAGTTAATTTTTAAGTTTTGAACAAGTGTATAAAAACTACGGCTCGATTGGAAATAGTTTTTTAATTTTTGTATTTGCAAAAATTGGACAAACAATGCAGCGACTTTCACACGACTTTAAATGCACAAAATGCAAGACGCAAAAAAAAAAGGGAGATTTGGAGATCTGGGGCCATTGTTTAGCCTATGACGGGGACAAGAGGCCCATGTAAATGTTCAAATGTCAAGCGTTTTTCAATTTGGAGGACGTGATTTTTGTTTGCATAATGTGCCATTGGCATAAAACTATTGGGTGTGCCCCCACCACACACACACACACACACATACAGGGCGTATACGCAATGCCTTAATAGACAGAGCATTCCAAATGCAATAGACATTTCTTTCAATTTCATTTAAAAACTAATTGAGAGACCAAGTTATTGGGGACCACAGAGAAATTGATTGACATGCACTCGAGTAGAAAAATTACATGTATTTGCGTTTACCCAACATTATTACCATCAAATGCATCAAACATGACTCACTCCAATGCAAGAGTAATCAGCTATAAAAGGAAATTTTCTCTCGCTAAACTGATCGACACGAAAAAAATTGTTATCTATAACTGTAGAGCATCTAAGGGAAGGAAGGATCTAGTAAAATTGACTTATGTACATGGTGCGTATACATAATATATTTGTTTCTTTGCACCATTTGTCAAGAAGGTCATGGGTTTATAGATTGCTTAAGATCATTTCTGATAATCCAAAGTAAAGAGTTCATACTTCCTATTCAAAGCACTTTGTTCTAGGGGTTTGTATGGTTTTCTTTAGCTTTGATGTGGTTTATTTCAAAGTTTGGCTTCGTTTATCTTTAACAAGAGCAGAACTTCATTTCGTTCCCATCACGAGATCATGGACAATGCTTAATCTCTAAACTCTTAAAACAATTGACTCTTTTGTTAGGGAAAGGCATTTGAAGTTCTCAGCTATTACTTTTGCAAGATATCAATTTGATATGGCCTCCTCCCCTTCTCTCCTCCACTAGTTCCTTTCTGCATGCCATGCATTTTGGGATTATAATGAAATTTTGATACGCACCTTCACCTGGGCATTCGGAGGTGATGAAAACTTAAAATTTTTCTTGTGTTTTGTCTTTTTTGCGGGTATTTTTGAAATTTTGTTTTCGCAGCATAATGCGTGGCATTACGTAAACGACTCGACGGGCCGGTCTACCCAGCTGCAACAGTCTCAGTTGCAACTTATGCCACATGAATGTGCAGTATATAGATGCCACAGTTTTGTCTGGTCATGTGTGTGTGTGTGTGTGTGAGTGTTGCAACTTGTCGTCCACACAGAGGCAAAAAGTCAGCTTGCCGTATATAAATTGTATTTGCCTGTTACTGTTGCTGCTGCTGCTGTTGTTGCTGCTGATGGTTAAATTCAGGTAAAACGATTCTCAATTTTGGACTGATGTGTTGCTGCAGGGCAGCAGGCAACAAAAGCAACATCAGTAATCACATCAAGCCCCGTCAGCCATGTTTGTTGACTGACTGTTGTCTATCGTCTATCCAGGCCACATTTAGCCAGTCGTTTTAATTGCCCATGCATTGGACAAGTTGCAATTAAAAAACAAAAAAAAGAAAACAGCAAAAAAAAAAAAAAAAAAACAAATATAAACTAAATGTTGCATTTGCCTTTAAGTACACAAACTGCCGTGTTGCTGTCGTTTGTTCATTTTGCGTAAAATCGACAAATTTGTCAACATAAAAATGTTCAGTCTTCTCCTTCCTTCGCCTTCAATCACCTGCTGCTTGCTCATGTATGTGTGTGTGTGTGTGTATATTGTACAATCAAAAATTGTAAACATTTTTGGAATTTTTTGTCGTTTTTTTTTCTCTCTTTTTAAATTTTATGTAAGTAGCTGTTGGTGTTGTTGTTGCTGCTGCTGTTTCTGTCACTGCCATAAAGAAGTCTGAACAGCAACAACAATAATACCATGTACATACATACATTTGCTATGTGTGTGTGTGTGTCTGCATAAATGTAAATGGCAATAGTGTCCCATAAACATTTCTTGTTACACTGGGTAAATAGGTAAGCCATTACTCAGGTGACCCCCTTATCCGCATACACATGAAAACACTCAAGAAACATTTTATTCATCAATATGTACAGTGCGCACTTCTTAGAAGGAAATGCTTTTTGCGAAATGGCACACTCCAAATCCACATCTAACGAATTGACAACAATGGACTATGCTAAAAAACGGATATCGAAACTTCTGTCGACATATTCATACACATATATATGTAGTTAGATATATATTCATGATTGGGATGATGAACTAACATTCCATTGTAGTAGTAGAGTTGAATCAAATGACTTAAAAGATTCACTTTTTACTTGTTCACTTATTCAAGCACTCATTCACTCATGTGTTCAATCAAGTTTGAAGTTTATATTCGATTCAATGCTAAAGAGGGATTCAACAGCTACTTAGATTCTGATTACTAAAAGAATAAATGTCAAACAAAGATCTGATAAAAACTATATGACTTTATGGGTCTCTAGGGTTTTAAGGGCTTCTCTTTGTGGTCAAAACTGCTAAAGTCGTCCACAAAAACACAATAAGTAAAGATAAATCCACATTTATAGGTGTGAAAAAGATAATGTTTGTTGGTAATGAAACTGAAAGTTCGAAACGATAGAGAGAGAGAGAGAGGGAGAGTATTCAATGTGCGAATGAGATAGTATGTATTATGAGATCTTGACCATCTTTGGCACTCTCTCAATTAGCACATTTTTGTTAATTGGTTCGATAATACGTAGTGGTGGTTTGATGCCTTAATAGAAGATTTGCTTATGTAACGAAAGAATGGGAATTTTTAAGCTATTTATTTTGAAGTTGGCTTAGAGTCTGTAAAATATTTGCCAAGTTAAGTTTTTGTTTACCTTCCTTAGACTCAACTCCAAATTAAGGAAGTCATAACTGCTAAAAATCTAAATCTTAATTCAATACGAAAACAAACTGCATTCGTTTTAATAAGAATAGAAAGCCCATAGTATGGTGGTCCTTAGTGAAACGGATCAGGCCAAATAATAATTCACTTCAAATCATCATAAACTCATCATAAATTTGGTAAGGTTGCCTAAACTAAACTCAGAAGAAAGATATCATCAAAAAGGGTTTCTATTAATGGGGTATACACGGTAAAATATGATATTTAGGACGATCAGTTTCAGTTCTTCGGATGATTCCACACCTTGGATACACCTGCGTTTGGATACCATTACAATTTTCAGGTGTTTTTGAAACTTTGTATTAATCAACATTGCTCATACTTGTAATTTGGTTTTGTTAATCGAAAAAGAAAGTTATATGTCTATCTACCCAGGTGGTGGAGATGGTGGTGCCCTCACTGAGACCAGGTTTCATTTGGTTGAATGTTAGTTTTTTGATTGTCAGTCAGGCAGAGGCAAGTTTTGCTAATTAGTTTTGTATTTTTCAACCTGTTCGAATTGTGAAGATGACGATGAACATTTTTATTTCTTCTGTTTTTTTTTTTTCTTGTTTTTTTGTGACGAAAGAGAAGCATTGCGATGAATGAATGATGCCCATGTGGATCTCTGTGTGTGTGTGTGTGTGTGGTATATGCCGGTTTTTTTTTTTTTTTTGTTTTTTTTGGTGGCTTATGTAATTTGTTCCCCCCATTTTGCGTTCTCTTTTGCACTCCTTCAGTTTTTGGTATCCGTCTGTATTGTATGTCTTTTTTGGCCCATTATTAGCCAGTTGTATTTGTGTTGTTGTCTTGCAATTTTTGGGGATTTTAATATAAAAATCCGTTTTGGGGATTTACGTAGTATATACCATGAAAAATATTTATGAGTATGACTCAGTTTTCACTCATTCGGGTGAGGCTGAAAACATTTTTGTGCTTTTTTTTTTTTTCATTTTTGCTCCAATTTCGGGCAGCTGCCGTTGCGGCTGGGGCTGGTGTTGATTTTACATAATCCAACAGAAAAGACAGAAAGAAAGAAAGAAATTCCCTCGTTTACAACAACAAATAACAACAAATACCAACAAATACCAACAACAACAACAGCAGCAACAAGTTGTGCATATCATTAAATTGAATTTGCATATGAAATCCATCTCAATCTTAACTGAATTATGTAACAAGGTTTTGATAGATATCAAAAACTTAGAGAGCATATATGTAGAGACATATATTTCCATGTACATTATATACATGCTTGTTTATATAAACAAATACATACATACATATGTATGTATCTATTCCCATGAAGGTCGCATCTTTTCCTTTTCTCATCTATCAAAAACATTGTTACATAACACACAAATACGCGTATATATAATATTTGATTTAAATTTGCATTTCGATCTTTTGTCTGTTGGAATGAATTAATCTTTGGGGGTCTGTGGTAGATGATGATGATGATGATGCTACTCCGGCTCATTGATGTCACTGTGTCAATGCTGAAAGTGTGGCAAGTTTAGATCTAAAGACTTCCTCTATTAATTCGATTAACCATGTTTTATATTATAACCAATATGAACAACAATAGACAACATTTTTTAATTCGCTTATGTTTCCTTTATTTACAGTTCCGGCGTGGAGCGGCCTGGCAAACGCTTTTCCTGCTCTGCGCTCTTGCCTATTGCATCAATGGTAAGTGGAACTCTTGGCAATTCTAATCTAACATTTCCGATCCTAGCATGAACGAGAACAAGAGTATAATATAATAAAAATATAAATCCAAATAGTCGTTGCCATAGAAGCTATCTCTTAGAAAATTATATAGAAAGTTTTCGGATTATCGACAAATATAGTTTGATTAGTATTGAAACCATTCAGCATCGTTTATTAAATGCTTGTTAAGATAATGCAAGAAAATACAAATATTAAGGGAGACATTAATTCAATTAATCAAAACTCAATCTATAGAAGAGGGATCTAAGTTTTGATAATCCCAGTCTGACAAATGATTACCCTTCTTTTTGAAAATAAGTTACTATCTTTGATTATTCTTAAGTGTTTTAAGCTGTACTCTAGTACAGTGGTTCTTCTAGTTATGATTCTCAAACAGTTATAGCAGTTGTTTGGTCTTACAATTCTGTCTCATCTTGTTCTTGCTTTAAAGTTTTCGAAATAATATAATTCAAACTAACAAGAAGCAAACAATTTTACTTTTACATTGATTATTAATTTGTTTCCATTTATATATTTCTTCTTACTCAGTGGTCAGCAGCGAGGGTCGCGTAGTGTGTTATTACACCAATTGGAGTGTCTATAGACCAGGCACAGCCAAATTCAATCCACAGAATATAAATCCATATTTGTGTACACATTTGGTTTACGCATTTGGTGGATTCACCAAGGATAATCAAATGAAGCCGTTCGACAAATATCAGGATATAGAGCAGGGTAAGCCAGACACGCCCATCTGAAACCAATTAGCAAGGATTTAATTTAACTCGACTTTCATTTCCGTTTACCCATTTGGTTTCCCTTTTGGCCCACTCTACCCTGTACTCGTTCAGGTGGCTATGCCAAGTTCACGGGCCTTAAAACCTACAACAAGCAATTAAAAACCATGATTGCCATCGGAGGCTGGAATGAGGCGAGTTCACGTTTCTCTCCATTGGTGGCCAATCCGGAGCGTCGTCAGCAATTTATTAAGAATATATTGAAATTCTTGCGACAAAATCATTTCGATGGCATTGATCTTGATTGGGAGTATCCAGCTCATCGTGAGGGTGGCAAGTCCCGAGATCGCGATAATTATGCACAATTCGTTCAGGAGTTGAGAGCGGAGTTCGAGCGGGAGGCTGAGAAAACTGGACGAACACGTCTTCTGCTCACCATGGCCGTGCCCGCGGGCATCGAATACATTGACAAGGGTTACGATGTGCCAAAGTTGAATAAATATCTGGATTGGTTTAATGTTCTCACCTATGATTTTCATTCATCGCATGAGCCATCGGTTAACCATCACGCTCCATTGTACTCTCTGGAAGAGGACTCTGAATACAATTACGATGCTGAGCTCAATATTGTAAGTTAAGCGATTGATTTCATCTTTACAAAAGGATAATTGATTGATTGTTTCTCTTTTAGGACTATTCTATTAAATACTATCTAAAGGCTGGAGCTGATCGTGATAAGTTGGTTCTGGGAATACCCACATATGGTCGTTCGTACACGTTGATCAATGAGGAAAGCACTGAATTGGGTGCCCCATCCGAAGGACCCGGCGAACAGGGTGATGCCACAAGAGAAAAAGGCTATTTGGCCTATTATGAGGTAAGAGTTGTGAGAGAGAGATATGTCATTTTTGAGGCATTTTAAGTACCTATTATCTACTGTGCTCTTCCAGATCTGTCAAAATCTAAAAGATGATCCTGAATGGACTATAGTTCAGCCAAATGCCAATGTGATGGGTCCATATGCCTATAGACGCAATCAATGGGTTGGCTATGACGACGAGGCAATTGTACGCAAGAAGGCCGAATATGTGGTTGCCCAGGGTTTGGGTGGCATCATGTTCTGGGCCATTGATAACGATGATTTCCGTGGCACATGCAGTGGAAAACCATATCCATTAATTGAGGCAGCCAAAGAGGCTATGATTGAGTCTTTGGGGTAAGTATTTCATACCATGCACGTTGTAAATGTATGAGTTACTAACGAAACTTATCATATAGATTGGGTATCAATGAGGTGGCCAAATCAAGTGGACCTCAAAAGCCATCACGTTCACGTAGCCGTACAGATAATGGCAGCACCACCAGAAATCGTTTGAATTCTAAACCCGCTCTGGGAAGCACACGACGTCCCACAAGTGGATCCTCTGGACGACGTCCAGCTGCCACTTCCACAACGACAACAACAAATGCCCCACCCAGCACCAACATACGTTTGACTGAAGCTGAGGGTTCTTCTCTCTACATAGGAGGACGCGCCTCGACCACACCACCACCACCCACCACACCCGATCCGGGCTCTGATTTCAAGTGCGAAGAGGAAGGCTTTTTCCAACATCCCAGGGATTGTAAGAAATACTACTGGTGTCTGGATAGTGGTCCATCTGGTCTGGGTATTGTGGCTCATCAGTTTACTTGCCCGTCGGGACTGTATTTCAATCCGGCAGCTGATTCCTGTGACTTTGCCCGCAATGTGCCATGCAAGACTAAAAAGTAAGTGTATATAAACGCAACCAAAACAAATGGAAATGCTTACTTAAAACCCTTTTGCTTAGATCAACAACTGCAGCACCACAAACATCGCCGATCCCAACCACTACAGTGAGGACAAATCGTGTGACAGCTGCCCCACCTGCAGTGACACGGCCCATTTATCCACGCACCACCACCACGACGACCAGCACCACAACAACAACGACCACACGGCCGTCCACCATTGATGACGAAACGGAATATGAAGAGGAGGCTGATGCTGCTGTTGATGATGCTGATGATGATGATGCCAGACGACAACCTGGCAAATCCAAAGATGCAGAAGAAGACCCTCAGGTCATTAAAGAGCTAATCGATCTCATTCGCAAAGTGGGAGGCGTTGAGCAACTGGAGAAGCATTTGTTGCGCAACAAAGACGGATCGATTACATTGAAAGAGAACTCCCCCATTGGCAATGCGGGTGGAGGTGCCACCACACCGTCGACCATTAGTAAATCGCTCTACGATCGTGTGCTAAGTCGTCAGGGCACTCTAAGTTCTCTAACCCGTAAGACATCTACGTTCAAAGTGAATAGTGAACCAACGACTGGCACTACCACAACGACGGCAAGTCCAGATAGCAGCTACTCCAAATACTCATCCGTTCTGAGGGGTAACAGTCGACAGGGTCCACAGAATGAGGGTATTGAAAAACTATCCGAATTCGATGGTTTCCTGAAAGAGCGTAAGGAATATGTCACAATCAATCGGAATCGAAATGCAAATAAATCTGGTTCATCGAAAACTCGCCAAGATGAGCAAGACGAAGATGTCGATGAGGAGGACGGTGAAGAACCGAATGCAGAGGCCAAAGAAGAGGAACAAGAGACAAGCACTAGAAGGCCATACAGTCCACCAACTCCCTCATATACCAGCCTACGACGCACTCGACCCAGCACAGTGGCTCCTGCTGACCCCGAGGAGGATCCAGATCAGGAAAGAAAGCCAATCAAATCCTATTCCACATTAGGTAATACACGTGGACGTACGACCGAGAAACCAGAGACGCCAACCACTTTGGCAACGGGAACGGAATCAGCTTCAAGTTTATCAACTAATCGGTAAGTGATATATCCTCTTCACTATCAAATACCCACTTTTAGACTTTATGCCTGAAGAAATTGAAAAGAAGAAAATGCCAATTGTTAATTTCAATTTTATTTCAATTCAGATACAAATATTTTGAACGCACCAGACCAACCAAGAGTACAACTATATCGGCATCGTCGGATGATACTGAAGAGGATGATGAGGAATATGATGAGGAGCCGCAACAGCAGCAACAACAACAGCAAAATGTAACGGTACTAAGCAAACAAAGTCTCACAAGCACCACAAATACACGTAAATACGCGAGCATTGGTCGCAGCAGAACAACAACAACAACCACAGCAACACCAGAAACAACAACAACAAGAACAACAACCACCTTCACTGAGACTGCCAAGGCCAACAGCAGCAACAATGTGCTGTCTAATAACATAATACAAACAGCAGAAGAAGCAGCACCACCACCACAACCACCTAGCACCACTCACCATCCAGAAACCTTAACCATATTAAATGAAATTACCGAACCAATTGAAAGCACTAGCATAACTAACCTAACATTGTCCACAACCAATCAGACACCCACACCCACACCTACACCCACACCCAATGTAGAAGCCACCACAACCACAATTGAATCCCAAACCTCGAGCATTGATTCATTGAGTTTGACTGATGAAATTGAATTAACCACTCAATTGCCGGTCAGTTTATTGAATAGTGCGAATCCCACTCCAATCCCGATCCTTAAAATAACAACAACAACAACAGGAACAACAACCACAGCGGACGAACTGGCAACAACAACAACAACAACAGCAACAGCAACATCGACAACAAGCAACGACATTAATGACGTAAACAATGACCATATTGATAGCGATGAGGTAACACAATCCCCAAATCCAAATCAAACGAAATATCTAACAATCAGTCAGAGACGTAAAAATGCAGAAGCAGTCAACGATGCTAGTCCAAATAGTTTGAGTAGCAGCAGCAGCAGCAATATTCCTAACGTTAATAGCTTTAGAACCACCTACTCGGGTAGAAGGCAACCACAAAAAACACAACAACAATCTGAACAAGAACCGAAACTAACTAAAACCAAAACCAAAACCACAACAACAACAACCAATCCTGACCTTAACTTAAGTGACGTGGGTAATAGGATATCTAGTCCAAGGCCCTTTGGTTATCCCCGAAGACGCACACGTCCCACAACAACAACCACCCCAACCTCAACCACCACACAACACAGCACTGATAACGATAATATTAACGAAGCAGTTGAGAATACAGTGAAAACGCGACTATCCCAAGTGGATAGGTCAAAGGTGAGTGCCAGTCATAGTCATGACACCACCCAAACCAATACAAATACAAATACAACCACCACCACCACCAACAACAACAAAAACAATCACGTAGACGTAGCTGGTAATGGTGGCAATAGTCTAAGGCATGAAGTAGTTAGCTCTAGTTTAAGCACAGATCAAAATCGTACCACCACCAATTGGCGCACTGTGCGACGTCCTTCCCGACGTCCTGCAGTGAACCCAAATACTTTGGACACTGAAAACAAAGACTCACGTAGGTATGCTGGCAAGCGTTTGGACGCTGACGATGAGAACCCCGAGATTCAAGTGGATTCAAGTACCAAATATCGAAGCAGACGCCTAAATTCAGCCGAGCAAGAAACGGAGGCAGCTAATGAAGCTAAAAACAAAAATGAAACTGCATCACTTCCTGCTGTTGGTCTTCAATCTTCTGA
Organism: Drosophila tropicalis; assembly: GCF_018151085.1. Lineage (NCBI taxonomy): Eukaryota > Metazoa > Arthropoda > Insecta > Diptera > Drosophilidae > Drosophila > Drosophila tropicalis. The sequence continues at coordinate 3,230,560 of NW_027172602.1, read as the reverse complement.
TACCACTAACGAGGATGAAAATATTGCTGCCGAGATAATTGATGACGAACCGCCAGCCATTGAAAGGGGTAAAACCAAAGCTCCGTCACAGCAAACTAGCGATGATAGCAACACGGCTACCGAGCAGGAAGATTCACTGCAAGATACAACCTTAGTGCCAGATGTTTTAGACAACGATGCAACTAGCACTACAAGCACCACCGAAGAGTCACCTTTGAGCAGTAGCACTGAAACACAGGAAAGCAGCACAGAAACAAAGGAAGATGACAATATAACCACAGAAGCTTCTTTGATCAACGAGGAGAAGTCAGCAATCAATGCCAGCACAGAAACAACTTCCACAGAGGGTCCTACTGAAGCTACGACTCGTCGGTCATTCTTACGCAACAAATTCACGACAACTAGCACCGTCAGCTCAACATCTACGACAACCGAAGAGAATGTGGAGACCACCACTTCCACTCCATCCAGACGTCGGGTTATCGTACGTGGCAAATATCGGCCTAGTAAAGAAGGTGATCTGTCTTCACTTTTAGCAGCCGATGCAAATAAGCGGGTGAATTCTAGAACCAGCACTATTAACGGCAAAAACAGCTCCAACAGCTTCAGCAGCTCCAGTAGCACCACCAGCACCACCACAACTACAACAACAACAACGACTCCAGTTCCCGATGCTAGTGAAGTTGATGATGCTGCTGATAAGGTCAAGAAAACATTTATAGCCAGTCAGCGTGAGAATAAGAAACTTAACAGTCGCACTCCATTAAATGGACAGCACAATAGGACATCCACAAAGGTGGAGAGCCTAGGGAATGGCATAACACGCACCCGAACCACAAATGTAAGAACCATTGATGCTGGCCGCAAGGTTGTTAAGCAGATACACACGAAAATCGTGGAGGAGAAACCAGCGGAATATGAGTATGTCTATGATGAGGTTAGCCAACCATTAGCAAGTACCACCACACCGCGTACCGTTACACGAAATCGTGGATCGGTCAAGTTCCAGAGTAATGATCTCTCCTCGCTTTTGGCCTTGGACTTTGCATCACGTGGATCACGTAACAGGCAGAGTGAAAATAAACCGACTGTGACAAAGACACGTAGGCGACTTCTAAAGCGGCCCAAGGAGACCATTGAGCGTGAAGAGGTGGAGGAATATGAATATGAGACGGACGATGAGGTGAAAGGTGATAGTCTTCAGACAACAACAACAACAGCTAAAACCATTGAGAGACGTACCAGACCCACAAGGATTCCTACCACTCCAACAACAAGAACAACTACCAGAGCATCGACAACTGAAACGAATCCCGAAGTGACTACACGTCGCATTGTACACACCTTCAAGCGACCTACTACAAGTACCACTACCACAACAACAACAACCACAACCACAGAGGAACCTTCAACCCTCTCAACTTCATCATCAGCCATTGTAGAAGACACCACAGAAGATCAACTAGCAGCGGCCAGACAGCGTTTCGAGAGTCGTCTGTCAGCCAGAAAAAGCACCAGCACCACCACGACAACTTCAACAACAACAGAGACACCACCATCAACCACTTTAACTGATGATTTGAGTGCACTTAAGCAAAAATACATAAGCGCATTGAATCGTCTACAGACAAATAATGATGTCGAGGCAAACGAGAGCACCACCAACACGCCTTCATCGAACCAGGATGACCTATCACTACCCATTTATCATCGACGAAAGTACTATCAGTATGTCAAGGATTCACCCATCACCTATATAGACAAGTCACCGGCACCACCCGACATTGAAAGTGTTACGGTCAATATACGCCAACAGATTCACGATGTCTTTAATGTTAGCGAGAATAGCGAGCCAACTGGTAGCAATTCCGTTGACAATCAGGAAGAAACTAGCAGTGAAATGGAGCAACGCTTAGCCATGGAGCAAGCGCGTGAAATTAATTCCGAACTCGGTCATTTTTTATTGAAAACCCCCGGGTCAATGTAGGTCACCTGGGGGCAAAATCGGAGGAGAATAACACAGTGCAAGGTATACGCAAGGGAAAAACCTTTAAAACAACACTTCAGGAACCGTCTTCAACCGTCAACGAAACCTCCCGCATTGTACAGCTGTCTGTTTTAGAAGATGAACGGCAGGAGGAAGATGCGAGATCATTACGTACGTACAGCAAATTGAACCGTACACGTTTAACCTTGGCCGCAAAAGTAGAGGTCGCTGAGGACGAGAATGAGTCGAGTACAAAGAGAATCTATAGTATACCTCAACGTATTCCAAATAGATCCACAGTCAGCATAAGTAGTACGACTGCTAAACCAACGACACGTCGTACTTATGCAGGAATCAATAGACAACGTCCGCAAGGAACCAAGGAAGAATCTCTGGATGACGAAGAGCTCCAGGCAATAAATGAGACCGCTGACGGCGAAGAGGACAAGGAAAATGTTTTAGTTTCAACGACACCTTCTTCATTCAGAAGAAGACCTTTTACACCCAGAGGTCAACTAGTGATTAATGAGAGTGAAAATGAGACGACTACCAAGTCAACCCTTCGTCGTACTTATACAGGAATAAGTAGGAAACCTGCGCTAGGAACCGCCTCTAACACGGAAGACGAAAAGCTCAAAGCAATCAATGAGACCGCCGATGATGAAAAAGAAAAACAAAATGAGACGACTATAAAGACAACTGCTAAACCAGTTCCCCGTCGAACCTATGTCGGACTTAATAGACAACGACCACTAGAAACCGTCTCAAACACAGCCACAGAGGAACCTCTAGAAGACGAAGAGCTCCAGGCCATCAATGAGAACACTGACGGTGAAGAGGACAACGAAAATGACTTAGTAACAACTACACCGGCAGCTAATAAACCAAGACCTTTTACTCGACGCGTTCAACCAGTCAAAAATGAGAGCGAGACAGAGACCACTGCAAAGTCAGTTCCTCGTCGTACTTATGCAGGAATCAATAGGAAACCTGTGCTAGGCACCGCCTCTAACGTTACCACAGAAGAACCTCTAGAAGACAAAGAGCTTCAGGCTATTAACGGGAGCGCCGACGGTGAAGAGGACAAACAAAAGGAGACGTCTACGAAGACAACTGCCAAGCCAGCTCCTCGTCGTACATATATAGGACTTAACAGGCAACGCCCGCTAGAAACCACAACTGATACCACCAGCACGGTTGAGACCTTGAAGGAGGAAGAGCTCCATGCAGTCAATGAAAGTTTCGACGACAAAGAAATAATATTAGCCACAACAACACCCTCTGCAAATAGACGAAGGCCGTTTACTTCCCGAAGTCAACTAGTTAAGGAAGAAAGCGAGAACACGAAGACAACAACTGTCAAACCAACGTCACGTCGTCCCTATGCAGGAATCAATAGAAAACCAGCACTAGGAACCGCCACAGAAGAACCTATAGAAGACGAAGAGCTGCAGGCAATCAATGAGAACACCGACGATGAAGAGGACAACGAAAATGCTTTGCTAACAACGACACCTTCAGCTGATAGACGAAAACCTTTTACTTCCCGAAATCAACAAGTAGAGAATGAAGACGAGATCATAAAGACAACAACTGCTAAACCAACCCCTCAAGAAGCTGCAATCACCACGGAAGAACCTCTTGAAGACGAGGAGCTAGAAGCGATCAATGAAATCACTGATGATGATGAAAATGCAGATGAGGAAAGTGTGATAGTTACTACCACACCATCCACCAGCACAGCAAAGCCATCACCAACTTCTCGACGTCAACTTACAATACGTCGCCGGCTAAACACTTCATCAACAACAACAAGAACAACTATTCCTAATGGGCAAGAGGAGAATGAGAGTTCGACAAGTACAAGCACAACTGCAAGTCCCACATCACGACGACAGCTTCTTATTCGTCGACGTACCACCACAGTAAAACCAAGCCCTGATAATGAGATAGAGATAACGACAACGACAGAGTCCGCATCACGTAGTCAACTGTTGACACGCGGACGTGGACGTTTTAATAGTTCAACGAACGCTGAGGTAACTACCCGACGTTCCTATGCAAACTTGAGTCGAACACGTAATCGCTTCACAGCAAGCCGCCCCACCACCACCACCGCCCCCACCCCAGAAAGTACCATTGAAAGTGACTTTGACGCTAAGACGGATGCCGAGAACCGTGGTGCGGCCGCTGCTCGTGAAGGTTTGTTTGCAACAAATCGTCATCGTGCCTTGCTAGATGATCGCGATAGAACCTCGATTCTCCGACGAACCACATTGGCTCCAGTGAGATTAAATACAAGTACTCGTCGTAATTTGGTAGCCTTGAATCGTAATCTGTACAAGAAAGTTGAAGACCAAGAAGAATATGATGAAGATGATGAAGAGGAGGAGCACAATGAGGAGGACGAAGAGCAGGATGAGCAGGAGGACGATCAAGAGCAAGAGAAACCCAGAATCCAAACAACATCTCGACTAAACCAGCTGCTTGCCAGTAGACAGCAACAAAAACAAAGACAACTACAGACACAGGTACAGAAACAGACTGAAGAGAATGACATTGACATTGAGAATGGAGAGGGTGAGGAAGAGGGGGATGGGAATGGGGATGATATTGAAGCGGAGGTGGATGAGGATGATGAATATTCCCAAAATAATACTAATACCAATACCAATATCAATAATATTAATAACAATGGTCGTAGTAGTGTAACTAATTTGAGCACAAATCGTAGTAATAGCACCGTAGCCAATTATTTGATTAATCGTTTCAAATTTAACAATAGAAACAATCAAAACCAACAAAACAACAACAACAACAACACAAAAACTGTTAGTGATGAGGCAAACGAAGAGATTGATAATATTGAGAATGGTCGTGTCTCTAGTAGTTTAAATGATCTAGGTAATAACGTTAATTCTAAACGACGTTTTCAGAATCGTTATCAATTGAGCCGCACACCAACATCAGCAACACCACCACCACCACCTACAACAACAACAACAGCAACATCAAGAACATCAACCACACCAAGCCGTTTGCCCTATGGCTCACGGAAACGTGTTCAGGTAACTGAAATTATCCATACTCAGTCAGATGATGATGAAAATGATGAAGTAGAGGCCGAACAAGATGTTGATGATGATAATGATGATTACGATAGTGACGACAACAGCACCGCCACCACCACAACTAGCACCACCACCAAAATGCCGAGTGCGCCCACACCGAGACGTATACGTGTTCTTAAATATCGTCGACCATTGCAGATAAATAATAGCAATAATATAACTAATTTGAACAGCACCACCACTTTGAATAGCGCCACTAATATTAACCAAGACACCACAACAACAACAACAAGCAACACCACAACCACCACCAACAACACCACTACTATCATTTCACCCACAAAACGTTTCCGTAAAATTGTCCGTAAACTGAGACCCGTAGAGGCAAGCTCTGAAAAGAATAACTCTAACGATGAGGAGAAATTAGGAGAAACCACTCTCAATAGCACCACCACCACCACACGAAAGCCATTTGTGCCAAAGCGTAGTCGTTTCAATGCAGGACAAGATGAAGATTCAAATGATTTACTTAGCATACGTAATCGTCTCAAGGAACAGCAAGCCCGTGGTGAGCCCTTGGACGGGGTGATCAATAGCCGCCTTAATGGTCAGACACGTGACGATATAGCCGAAGATGCCGGCAATTCATCCGATTTGCAACGCTTGAGGAATAAAGTAAGGATTGAACAAGCCCGCGGTGATGGTGAAGATGGTGTTATCAATGATAGACTAAAGAAACTCTTGAGTGAGAAGTCTCAGAATGTTAATACAACAGTCGACTTGCCATCTCCGGCCTCGCCGGCAAAACGTCCTGTCTTCCGTCGTAAATTAGTGGCCAAGCGCCCGGTGAATTCTCCCGTGCAAGGCCAAAGCCTGACAACGAAGGCGCCGTCTGTGATCTTTAATACTACACGACCCACACGCAAATTTGTGCGTCGAAAGAATGGTCGTTTCGATCCATTCAATTCGAGCGTAAAGAATACGGGTGAAGGTTTTGTGCGCAGTGATCCCAGAGGATCACGTCTTCCGGGCACACAGCGTTTTAAGCAACAGCAAAGACCAAAGAACGGCGAAGGCGAAGATGATGATGACGATGAAGAAGATGGTGACTATGACGAAGCCGAGCCAGAAGAAGAGCCTCCTCAAGTGGTGGCAATAAAACGGCCATTTGCCCTATCCAAACCGATTAAATCGCAGCAATCGCAGTCCGAGATCAGTAAGTCGAAAGCAAAAGAAGAGAAGCAAGAAAGCGGGGAGGAAGATGACGACGACGATGACAATGATGGAGATGATGATGACGATGCGGATGATGATGAAGTCGAAGAGACAACTGAGGCACATGCCAAACCCGCCTATAAGCCCAAAAATAATCGTATACCACCCGGCAGTCGTCCCAGCTATACACCGACTGGGCCTGGAACAACAGGCTCTGGCAATGTACCCTACAATCCACGCAATCGCCAATCCAGTTCAACATCTAGCACCGGTTCTCGTTTCGGTACTAGTGGTAGTAGTAGCACTAGCAGTAGTAGTAGTAATGGTAGCAGTAGTACCAAACGTCCCCGCGTCATCAATCGTCCACCGGGAGTGGCTACACCCAATCTAACATTGCGCCCGGTGGCTAATGATTATGAGCGAACCACACCATTGACACCACTCAAGCCGGCACCATTTATACCGAGCAATACAAGAAGCTATGAGAGAAAATACACGGGTCCATCGACCACAGAGACAAGTGAGACGGCCAATGAGAATTCGTTGATCGAAGACCTGAATATTGATGCGCTGAATGCACGAAATAAGAAAATCTTTAAGATCCATAGCAAGAAGCATACAACGCTCAAGCCCAAGGTGGTGGTCAGTCAAGGGCAGGACAATAGCCTCGAGCAGGGCTTTTTGACAACTACACCACAATCAGCACCACTACAACCACAACCACCACGATCACCAAACACACCATCAACATCGACACAAGAACAACAATCCAACAACACTGAAAACACTGAACTCGATAGCGTTACCGAAACCGAATCCACTGACAATGCTAATGCATCTTCAATCCCACAGGATGATGGCTCATGGACGACGCCTCAGCCACCGCCAGCCACCACCTTGTTGCATGTCTTCACGCTGCTCGATAGCGATGGCGATGATTCGCAATTGAAGCCCACACGGCGACCATCTCTGGCCGCCAATCTGCCAACCAAAACCACCGAAGTGGAGCCCAAGCATAAGCTAATTGAGATCAATCGCATTGTCGAAATCAATTCAAAGCAGGCCAAGGCTGCCCAACGCAAATCGAAGGCCAATCAGGACTTTGGCACATTGCGTGTGGAATCTCTGCCGCATGTCGAGCAGCTAGGTGAGATAAGTGTCGTAAAATATGTCCATCTGGTCGATGGCAGTGCTATACAGATAAATGATGGCCATAGTACTGTAGCGGATTATACGCCCACTGAACCGACAGTATATCATAGTTCCAGTTCAACACCGGTGCGTAATAGTCTGCCCCAGCAGGAGGAGGCCGACTTAGATGCCGATCGTAGTGGTAAATCATTATTGCCAGAGGTATTAGTTGGAGCATTGGAGACATCGACTATCTCATTGGAGGGTCTATTTGATTCGGCACGCAAGGGTAAACAGTTAAGTAGCAATCAAATACTAGGAGAGATTGAGACCACAAGCAGCAGCGAGACCACCAGCACCAGCACCACCATCTCCAACCCCACCACCGATAGCAGTAGCATCAACAACTTTGAGACAACCACAACAGCAACAGCAACAACAACACCACTGGCCAACACATATGTAAGACCAATTGTTCCCCTTTTACGTCCCGAATCAAATGAATCCTCACCTTTGGTAATTTCTATAGCCAATCTTGATAAGGTCATATTGAGTAAGGTACAAAAATCCGAGTCTGAATCTGAATTATCATCGTCCGGCTCGTCGTCAGCATCATCATCGTCATCGGAGATTGGTATTGATAATACCACATTAATGCCCGATAATGATTCTAATTCAGCATTCTCTGTGCAACATGCGGCGGTTATAGAAGCACCACAAGATAATCTGATAACTTTGATGGATCAACATCAAACACTTGACAATGGCACAAATGAGAGCAATAAACTTATAAAAGATGATGGTGTTGAAGCAACAACAATTCTTAATGAACCGACAACAATCACTTTTAATACTAACAACAAACAGGAATCACAAAATCAAATCACAACAGCAACAATAACCCACACAAACACTAACACCAACAGCAATACAAATGATCAACAATTGCTCTTAAATAGTGGCGCTATTAGTGGCTATCAACAACAACAACAACAACAACAAATATTAACAACAACAACAACAACAACAATTAGCAATAATAATGCCAGCAGCATTAGCGAAAAAATCAGTTATAGTACTGAGACACATGTGGTGCATCGCAAAAAGCCACGTCGTGGTCGTGGTGGTCGTCGTTTAAATCGGCGAAAGTCATCGACAACAACAACAACAACAACACCAGAAACACCCACAACAACAACAACAACAACCACTGAAACGCCATAAAGTTATCAAAGCGTTAATTGTAGTTAATTATTTCTAGTCTTATACAGAAAACAAAACACAAACAAAAAATTGATAAGCCTTAATCAACTGCCATCCATGTAAATAATTGGCTGCGTTGCTTTTTTTTTTTTTTTTGGCAAAAACAAAACAAAAAAATTCATTGCATTGATTTAATTCTTCTAAAAAAAAAAAAAAAAAAACAAAAAATTAATTTTTCAAAATTTTCTAAAGCTATTGCTGCTTTTACTTTGCTTGTAAATTATTTAAAAAACATAAATCAAAACCAATTGGTAAAAATTTCTACTCTTCAAGCTGCCATGAACCGCCAATACACACACACACACACACACACAGATACACATTTACATATATACTCACATACATGAACTTAAATTCATTTAAAATCAAAGACGAAAACAAAATTGGTTCAACAATTTATTTTTAACAACTTGACTTTGAGGTTTGATTTTTTTTTTTCAAAAAAATATTTGCTTTTCATTATGCGCAGTTTTTCTTGCTCTTTCCGCGTCCCCTTTTTATCTTAATTTTTCTCTATCCATCTATTTTTATTTTTTTCCAAATCTTAAATTAAGTTAATTGCAATTAGTTTTTAGTTGTAAAATATTTATGCACAAAAATAAATTAATAAAACAACAAAAAAAAAAACAAAACGAAAAATTCAACAACTAAAGAAAATCAATGAAACAAATCACACACATATAAAATATACATATATATTTTTTGTAGATATATCCTACATGAAATCTGAACGAGCACCTTGTATCTATAACATCAGAGACACACACACACATACACACACACACACACACACACACACAGACACTCTTACATTAATAATACAAAACGGGTGGACAAAAACAAAATACACACAAATATAAATTTGAAATCAAAAGCTAAAGGATTGTAAATATTAAACAAAAAACTCAGGTTCCAATTCACCTCACTTTTAACCCACACTTATCTATGTAGTTATAGGGATACTTTGCTTAAGGAAGTTAGTTGAAACATCTTTCAAGAGCTCTTTCTTGGCTTTATGCTAAGGATAGATCCATTGCTTGAGGAGTTTGAAATGTTTGCTTAAGGGTCTCTCATTTAGGATTCTTTTATGCAGGGAAGAAAACTCCAACCTTTCATATGTCTAAAATTTCCAGGCATTTAAAGAAAAGATGTCGCATAAATAAATTGTAGACAGAAATGTCAAACATTTTGGAATTCCGGCAAAAAAACAAAAAACCAAAACACACAATAAATATTTAAATGTCATTTTCAGAAGGCTAACAAGCAAGTTTATTGAATCAGGCTTTGGTTAAAGGGAAAACTCAGTGGCGGATTCTTAGGCAAGTTTGCAAACATTTTTTACATTAAAGATACGCCAGATCCGCCACTGAACAAAATGCTTAGCAATTATTTCAGACTTTGTTAGTGTGAGAAATGTTAAAAGGTGAATACTTACTTGGCAAAACCTCTAGGACCTAAAGTTGTTTCAAAATGAAGACCAGAGAAACCTCAAAACGAATCTATTATACCCTATTTGATGGGAATTTAACAAACGTTTGCCCATGAGTTTGAAAATAACTTCAGGTTCTCGAAAGGTTTCTCTGGCTGATGATCGAATTAGAGCATTAGGAATCGTTTCTCCTCAGCAGGATATATGTATATCAAAACAATCTGTTTTCAATTGAATTTGGAATGATATTATATGTCCTTTTATTTAGAAAAACAAAACTAATAAGACAGTAGCTAGTGAAAGTGTCTACATGATGATACGATTCTTACTTTGATACTTAGACACAGATCCATCAACCATATACATACATATGTATTATCCCCATATATAAACATTATATTCGCATCAGATTTAGTGTTTAGTTCAGACTGTTGAGTCAACTTCATTGAATAGTTTATGCCAAACGACATACCGACTGCATTCATGAGCTCATGAGTCGAGTCAGTTTTTTGATTTGTTTTTTTTTTTTTTTTTTTTGCCTATCACTTGAATTTTTGTTGTCTCTTGCCACTTGTCTTTGTACTTTTTGTTTTCAATTTTTTTTTTGCAATAATTAAACTTGTTTAGTACCCGTTTTTGTTTGCCACTTCAATGCCAACATGTACAAAATTCAAGTTATTTACAACGGCAAAGTTGTAAATTGCTCTTTACACAAAAATCTTTGGCAAAAATTTACTAACATTGGGGGAGGGGGAACCTTTCATTTTGTTGGTTGCCCTAGCAAAAAGCATAATCTCCTTTCAATATGCCCTTAAGGCCAGTTGAATGTTGAACTTGGATTTCTCTTGCGATGCCCTTGTTAAGTTTGTGTCTTCAGTCTTTTGATTAACAACTTTCACCACGCTCAGACCACGACGATGGCGGATGATGATGGCGGCGACGCCCTGTACGCATCTCTTCAGCTGAAGCTTAAGCTTCACTTTTAGCCTCAACGACTTGAGTGTTACCAACAACCAATATTTGCTTGCACAATATATTTTGTTTCTTCTTATTTTGTTTTTTTTTTTTTATTAAATTCCCCAACCAGTTTGTTGAGTCAACAAGGTGCGCGCATCTGCCAAAGTTGTAGAAGACGGAACAAGTGTTATGCAATCGGATTGGCATGTCGCTTGTAATCAGGCCAAAAGCCGTTGGCTTTAAGCCACAATTTTTATAAGCAAAGCCCCTGTAAACTTACCTTATGACTCACCCCACACACACACACACACACACATACACACTATTCTAGCCAAGTCCCAATGCCAAATTGATGCCAATTGATCAAATTCACGTCATTGTGGGCGTTTGTTGTCTCTTTGCTTACCGTTCAATGTCAACAACAACAACAACATAACTTTCGGTTGCGCCTTGTGGTTGAAAACAAAATATTATTCAAGTTTTTATATTCGTTTTCATTGAACTCAAATCATATCCATTAAATACTCAAGAAAAAGGTGAACTTTTTTAGTACCTGTTGACTATTTCCACTAATCTCAAGTCTATGAAATATATTTTACATATTTCTCTTATATATTTAAGTAGGTTAATCTATGTTATCTGTTATGTACATAAAGTCTTAAGTTTAGCAGTTTCCCATTTTTCCCTCTAACTTTTGCTGAAATAAAACAATTAAAGCACACACACAAAAAATATATAGAAATTTATTGGCATACAACACTTTAGAATTGGATTATTTTAGTTTAAGTATTAGTAGTTTTTGTAGTATTTAACAATTTATATTCCTTTTCTTCATGCTCTACTAATGCTAATTTGATTTGTCTCTTTAGTTTATGCAAAATAAAAACAAATATTTATTATGTTAAACAGCATATTGTTGACTGCAAAAAAAAAACTGCACTGCAATGGAAATCACAGCACAACAACAACAAAATAAAACAATTTTTAAACAAAAACAAACTCTTAAAGCACACGATAGAATGAAAACAAAATTTTGTCATCCACAAGCAAGTTAAACAAAAAGATAAATAATCATTTTTTTTTTTTTTTGTATTCAAAATTTTTAAATGGAATTACTTAAAGATATTTTGATTTGCCTTTCTTCATTTCATGTTACCCGTAACCGACAACCAACTGGCAGCTGCGTCAAACGACAACTGCCAATGTATCACGTCGTCCGGTCCTAAGCGTACGCAAGCGCATTATCAACACACCACACTCATCATTATCATCATCATCATCATTAGCATCATCATCAGCAACATCGTCATCTTCTTTAACGCAAAATGCAGAATTCACTACAACGACCTCTAAATATAATCGACTACGCAGTAGGCTAGCAACAACAACAATAACACCACCACCAGCAGCAGCAGCAGCAACATCAGCCAACAAGTTGAAATCGACTGAGGAGTCAGCAACATTGTTGCCAGCAATAAGACATAGCAACAACAATGACATCATCTCGCAACACAAGTTTCAACCAGCCAGCTTTGCCTTGCGTCGTCAATTTCAAACTCGTCGACTTACCACTTTGGCGCCATCAACAATTGCTGATGACAGCGGTGAGTACGAAAAGACAATTGCCAATATGTAACAATTGTGATCTACATATTTGATTCGTATAATTTATTCACCCCAATTTCAAGTTAAAGATTAATCAGGGGGTTAAATGAGCTCCTAAGTGAAAGGTTAATAGTCATCAAAATTTGAAATGGTCACAAGGTTTTTGAAATTTTTTCTTGATTTTCGAGGTTAGAAAATACATAACCCCATATTTTTTGAATACTACAAAATTGATACGTTACTTAGGGCACTTATAAAGATTAGCCCTACTTTCCCCTACATATATTCTGATCAAATCTGCATTAAAAAAAGGAAAAAAAAAACTTGTTGACATGACCTGAGTTAGCTCTCCTATAGACTGTAACCATCAGCAATTATTTTTTTGGCGCTTCACTTCTTTTTATTTTTGATCACAATCGCTGATTAGGTAAAACCAATAAATTACTATGCTTAGCAATAATTGCATGACTTTTTTTGTTTTTTTTTTTTGTTAAGTTGAATGAAAACAACAATTGTGCAACATGTAAATTTGTATTAAATGTCAAAGACCCAATGCTTCGACTTGATTATGCAAAATGTACTACTAAATTATTAGTTTTTTCTTCCAACTTCTACTGTGACTCTTTGTTTAACATTGAGGCCTTTTGTATTTATTATTGCCAATACTTGGCGCAATTTTCAAATTTCATAGAAACGAAAACCAAAATCCCAACAGTCTGGCCATTTAAGTCAGCAATCTGGCACAACAAAGCTTACCGAAAACCGAAAGCTCTTGTATTTATGTATTTCTGGCAGCGCCAAAACTCAAATTTAGAGGGCAACACCGAGATTCATGACGATATTTAGCAGCTGACCGGCAAAAGTGAAAATTGAATTGAAACCGTTACAAAAAATATATTAAAGATATTAGACTTAAATCAAATTGTTAACTATGTTAATTTTGTTATTTGGACTTAATTTGCAGCCACTGAAGTGCCGCATACCCAAAATCCACTTTTCAAACGCCGACTGACCCTGACCTCCACAATATCACCACCACGCACCACCACAGGTGGCACCACCAGTGAAACCACTACGAATCTGTATGCCAACGACGATGATGATGATCAGATAGCTAAATCTAGTATACATACAAGTCGATTCAATCAAATATTATCAGAGCATGGACACTCTCGTGAGGACTTTGACCTGCCGTCAAGTAGTAGCATTCGTCCACCCACGTCTCCTACCAAGCAAGCACCTGAGATTGGAGCATTGAGTCAGGGTTTACGTGAGTCCATTTACTATACAGACTATATATATAGACCACATCTAAATGATATTTGCAGGTCGTCAGCTTATACCACGTCCACGTCGACCACAATCAACTACACAAACTCCAGCCACAACGGCTGCATCCAATTTGGATTTCTCCTCGCCTCCACTGTCTAGACGTCAGCAGAGTCGTCGGCGTCCACATAAATACATTGAAGTCTATAGCCGACCGCCAAGTAAGCCAGAGTTAGCCTCAGCCACTTTAAGTAGGCGACGAAGTGCCTCCGTGGATTCCGATTACTATGACAATGGGCAACAACAGCTCACAGCTTCTGGGCAACGACAACAACGTGAAAAGAACAGCCAACCTTTGAGTGATCCCAAGGTTATTGTCCATGGTCGTGGCGTCATTGAATGCCTGGCCCAGGGCAATTTTCCGCATCCTTTGAATTGTCGAAAATTTATTTCCTGTGCCAAATTTGAGGAAACGGGCGGCATCGTTGGCTGGGAGTATACCTGTCCGAAGGGTCTCACCTATGATGGCGTCGATGGTATGTGCACCCCATGGTCCACATCCTCTGGTGTTGAAGGGGGCTGTCGTGCATAGACTGAACACAAGATTCTCCATTTCTTATTTACCAATCCGAATTGATTGTCTCCTCATTGGTTTTTCCTAATCAAAATCCTACATACATAAGTAGCCTATGTGTTTTTTGTATTTGTTGTATAAATTTGTTTCACATTGTTTCCAATACTCTATTTTTTTTGCTCTCTCTCTAATATCATATTTAGTCTTATCGACCTAGTTGTAGCAATTTTTTATAAGCTAACTCAGTTTAGGTTTAAATATGTATATCAAAATATGTAATATGGATCATATATACCATCAAAGTTAACATATATATATGCATATTGTGTTTGCTTTTCATACTCGTATCAATAAAACAAAAACAAAAAATATGTAATTTAAAAAGTGATTAATTGATTAATGATTAATTTGTGAAGTATATGAAATTGTAAGAGAAATCAAGAATTCTAGACGTCACATAAACAATTACGAATCTATGGAACTGATTGATTGTCCATGATTAAGTCAACATTTCGATTAACTGGTTAGATCCAAAAAAGGGTCAACTAAACCCTGTTGAGTGATCACTCCACTCTAGGAATTAGGAATTCTTGATGATTTCACAAAATGCAAATATTTATTTGGACAAAAAACTTAGCTTAACCTAGGCATTCGTGTGTCTTGAGAAAGGAAAATGTTCGCTTTGATCGGGGGAATGTGGGAGGGGGGGGATGTGCTGCTGCTGCTTTACTGGCGCTGCTGCTGGGGCGACTGTCTCCAGGCCTCGTGCACGGCATGGAAGCCAATTTGGGGCTGGGCAGGAGTGTTGCGGCCGAATGGACTCTTAGCGTTCACTTGGAGGATGTAATCGCCTTCGATGTCGTAGCTGGTGGCAATGCCCATGTAGGCACGCTTGCCATAGCCCTTGTTCTGTTTGTACTCCTTGTAGGAGCTGGCAGCAACGGCAGGGAAGTTGCGCTCATTACCAGGACGAACAGATTCGGCGAAGTAGCGGGTGGCACGCAGGCTAGCCTCGACAACATTATCGGCACCGGGAACACCAACGGATGGGCCATTGGGATAGAAGTCAACATCGCCCAAACGCTCCTGAGTGCCCATGCCATAGGCCGATGTGTGGATGGCATCAACGAAGTCAGCGTCACCGCGAGCCAAACCGCTCAACTTGTTCTCTGGCTTGCCGTACAGCTTGGCGGGGTCCAGACCGGTGATGCGGCGCAGCTTGTGTCCAGTCTGGCGGGTGAATTGACGACCGGCAACACCGGCAACATGGGCAGCAGCTCCTTGACCAATCAGATGGATCACCTCCTGGGGCACATTCACGGTGTTGGTCAGTTCCACCAGACGGTTGCCGAGCATCTCACCGATGCGCTCCACATTCAATTTGGCGTATTGCTCAAAGTCCTGGATGGCATTGCCAAGGTTGATAACGATCAGATCGCCGGTCTTGGTGTCGTCCTTCTGTTGGTTTTGCTTGCGGCGCTGGTTCTGCTCCTCGCTGCTGGTGCGGTCTTCGTTGCTCTCCTGCTGGTTGGGGTAGGGCTGGAGGTTGTAGCGTTGCTGATAGGCCTGGACGAGGGTGCGGGTGGTTTTCTTTTCATCGTTCCAGCTCTGGGGCAGACCCTCAATGTAAATGGTGACCTCATCGTCGCCAAAGTTCTCCTGACGCTTCACAGTCTGCACAAAGTTGTCCATGTTGAATTCAATCTTTTGTCCACGTTCACCGACAATGTAACCCTTGATCTGGCTGGGCTCTGGGCTGTAGTCGGGCTTGAAGATGCGGTTAAACTGGGATAGATGGTCTGCAAAATCCAAATGTTAATAAATCAAAAAGTAATAAATTGCAATTGGATCATCCTGATGTGGAATACTTACACAGCTTGTCCAGCAGATTGGCACCCTCTTCGGTGTTCATCTGCTGCAGACGGCGCAATGTCACCTCATTAAGGCTGGGCAGCTCATCGATTTCGTTTTGGCTAACCCAGTTGCTGGGATTCTCGACATCGGTCAGCGAGTTGGAGCGACGGCCCACACTGGGTGTGGCCAAAGTCGCTGCCACCAGGCAGGACATCACACAAAGGAGGCGCAGAGGATTCATCTTGTTGTTGTTGCCGTATCACCAAACCAAGCTTAACTGCATACCATTTTCTAATCGATCACTTGCTTTTATACCCCTCAGACCCAACCAGCTGAGACCCAGAATACACGTGCCGGAAAGAAACTTACATAGCTCAGCACTTTTTACCCTTTTTGTTTTCAGTGTGTGCACATATTTGATTTCGCTTTATCAGTGCTGATTGGATTGAATCTGATTTGCGTCTGTTCAGCGTCAGCAAAGACCGAAGCCCAAAGCCCATCCGTTTGTTAACTTTGATGAGCTGGTTTTGTCTTCTTCCTTTTGCAGCATTTTCTGTATGATAAATCAAAAATGATTTACATCATATTTCCCCAAGAAGGTCACATGATAGCTTCATGATAAGCTATTGCCCAATCGCTATACATAATTCGATATATAAACTATTTCCGTCAAGACTCTTCAATTACATCTGTCTATCATGGGATACATACATACATATATACATATACTTACTTCCGTAGATTTAATCAATTGAGTTGCGAAATTCAATACCATAAACAAAAAAAGAGAAGAAGAGTAGACTGATTTTTGTGTCAACCTTGGTGCGAATCAGATCTTACATGTTTAGTTGGCACACTGTGCGTATACGTTATGCGTTCAAAATTCATCTGGCCCACTGTGCGTATACGTTACGCGTTCAAAATTCAGCTGACACACTGTGCGTATGCGTTATGCGTTCAAAATTCAGCTGGCCCACTGTGCGTATACGTTGCGCGTTCAAAATTCAGCTGGCCCACTGTGCGTATACGTTATGCGTGGCTTAATGATGAATGAACTTAAAAATTCAAATTATTTTAATATAAATTTTTAAATGTAACATATTTAATATGTATTTTATATTATTTATCATTGATGAGAAAAAAAAACAGAAATTTATGGAAAACAATTTTGACCAAAACAACAAACAAAATACACAATTACATAAAGTGTCAAATTCAAATTGTCAAAACAAAAAACGTTTATTTAAACGTTTTCTTCAAAATGTGCAAAGGCAGCAAATTTCCCAAAAAGCCAAAATGCTTTTGGCCGCTAAGGCCTTGATTATTATTTAATAAAATTGAAATTTTTAATATATATATTAAGAGGTTGGGGGAGTTGATGATCCATGGACTGTCTGCAAGTCATCTTTATGTTCGTATTTGGACCATTTCTAAGGGACAGCCAATCATTGATGAATCATCTGAGCCAATCTAGATCCCACTTGGGTCGGGGCATGTGAATGAAAGAGAGTGTGGAACAAATGAGCTTATGGTCCACAAGAGGTCAGAATAAACAGGAGAGAGAGTTATTTTTGAGTTATCTCATAAACAGAAACATCTAAAATGGAGCATTGAGAGCAAGTCCTGAAATTGAATCCTAAGATCATCTTGAGCCCTAGCAAAGGCCAATTAGATCAATCACTTCCCCCAAAAGGACACCTTTCTCTCTAACTGTACATAATTATAGTTAGCAGATTACAAGGACAATTGAATCGTTCCATTCAAGATTCAATGAACTGTCTTGGCCTTGAAAATGAAATTGTCGATTTCAATGCAAAAAAAAATGATAATATTAATAATAAAAAAGTGTGTGTGCACTATAACAATGTAATGAAAAGTTCAATTTGCGAGATAATCGTGAAATCGGGCAACAGTTTTACCGCTTACATTGTGTCAATTGGCAAACTGATTACAAAATCAGAAAATATACCTAAATAAATGTATTAAATGCAAATATCAGTCAGTCAAAGTGAATAATCAGTTTCATTTTGCACAGTGAAATAAAAAATACCTGAGTCGGCAAAATCTGTTCTCGCATGGCTTTGCATGGGAGTCTTCTAGAGACTCTCTCTCCCTCTCTCTGTCTGCACTGGAGGTGGGGGGCTCTATATAAGGCCAAGTCTGGCCAGTGTTCAGACAGTTCAACTCACCGCAACTAAGGGAAAGCTACTACTACCCGAAGACGAGGACAACTAAGATCATTAATATGAATCCACTCAAAGTTTTGAGCCTTTTGGCCCTGATGGCTGTGTCGGTTATGGCCGGTAAGCCAGCAACTGGACGCATGGACAACTCCGTGAGCCAGGCTCTTAAGCCAACCGAATGGCTATCGGTGTCCGAATTGCAGGCCATTCCCAATGTGGATGATCTGACGGTAGAGCGCTTGGAGAATATGTCGCTGGAGAAGGGAGCCGAGCTGTTGCAGCAAGTTTGTAAGTTCAGAGTTTCAACCCATTTATTGTGATAACAAAATGGCATCGCTTGTCCACAGATCATCTGTCGCAGATTAAACACAATGTGGAACCCAACTTTGTGCCCCAGCAAATTCCCGTCTATGTCCCATTGTCCAATGGTCGTGAGTCTACCAATCTGAACCAGCTGATTCCTACCCTCAAGAACAAGAAATCCAACTTTGGCCAGGAGGAGGTTACCATCATTGTCACCGGCTTGCCACAAACCAGCCAGACAGTGGCCAAGGCTACCCGCAAATTGGTCCAGGCTTACATGCAACGCTACAACCTGCAGGAACAGAAGCAGAACGCTCTGAAATACGACTACGAGGACAAGACCAACAACAAGAACGAGCGCACCTCCAGCGAGGAAGATTCCCAGGAGATCTCCAACAGCAACACCAGCAACGGTGATGTCATTGTAAGTTGAAGCACCCAAATGGGGCGAAATCCTGATCTCTAAAGGATGTGTATTTTGCTTGCAGGTTATCGATTTGGGCTCCCAATTGACCAACTACAAACGTTATGCCATGCTTGACATTGAGAAGACTGGTGCCAAGATCGGCAAATGGCTCGCCCAATTGGTCAACGAGATGGAGATTCCCTTCGAGACCATTCACTTGATTGGCCAGAATGTCGGTTCCCATGTCGCTGGTGCCGCTGCCCAGGAGTTCACCCGTTTGACTGGCCAGAAGCTCCGCCGTGTCACCGGTCTGGACCCCTCCAAAATTGTCTCCAAGAGCCGCAACACTCTGACCGGTCTGGCTCGCGGCGATGCCGAATTCGTTGATGCCATCCACACCTCTGTCTTCGGCATGGGCACCCCCATCCGCAGCGGCGATGTTGACTTCTATCCCAATGGCCCCTCCGCCGGTGTTCCCGGTGCCGAGAATGTGATCGAGGCTGCCATGCGTGCCACCCGCTACTTTGCTGAATCCGTTCGTCCCGGCAATGAGCGCAGCTTCCCCGCCGTTCCAGCCAACTCCCTGCAGCAGTACAAGCAAAACAATGGCTTCGGCAAGCGCGCCTACATGGGCATCGACACCCCCTACGACATCGAAGGCGACTACATCCTCCAGGTCAACCCCAAGAGCCCCTTCGGCCGTAATGCTCCTGCCCAGAAGCAAAACAGCTACCATGGCGTCCATCAGTCCTGGATCACCAGCAACAAGGACTACGAGTAATCGTTTTGGCCAGCCATTGCATAATATCGAACCCGCACACAAAAACAACAACACCCGCTTAGTTGCAAATCTTTTAGAGTTAAGAACCCAGAAATTGGCATCATTTCTCTCTTCTGCTAGTATTCTATTACCAATCTAACAATTGGCCAATAGACAAAATTCATAAATGGCAAATAAACGACATCAGACTCCCGTTGATAAAGAGAGCTGAACCGTGTAAAAAATATTAATAGACTTTTCCTTTCCTTTCTCTTCATGACTAACAATAAGTGAAAGTTTCAATTGGCCATCTTCGTTATGTTGGGGAATAAGAAACAGTTACATTACATAGATAAGGAAACTCCATTATCTTCCTCTTCTTCCACTGATCGTCCATTAATAGTGAGAACTTGAGTCCTTGTTTGGATGTTCTTGAATCCTGATTTCGAGGGTTCTTAAAATGAATGTTAGTGAATAGTTTTACTAGTCATTGTATTCAGATGATGATGTATTATTATTACTTCCTATTCAAAATGTTCAGGATTAAAATCTTTGATAAAAACTTGCACACCTTTGATGTCTTTCAGTTCCAATTTAAGTTCAGTTTTATTTGAATCCTTTGGGGGGGGGATATCATCGTTTTAGTTTGGTTATTTTGAATTACAAATGAAAGTGAATACAATTAGCTGCATATATGAATAAAATCGGATAACAATAAGATACTTTTCATGTATTAGCTCCATTTCCCTTTTTATTCAAAGGACCCCGCTGATCCTAATTAAGATAGGGTGATTACGTTTAAATTAAAAGAGATTGCCTTTTGAAGTAGTCAAAACATAGATACAGAGATTTTGAAATCTTTTTTAGTTAAGGATATGAAAAAGTTCAGAATTTTCCAAGTTCAATCTTTTCCTACTCTGCTTAGTATGTTTTTGGGACGATTTCTAATCGATTTCAAACAATGATATCTGAACCTTAGTGAGAATAGAATAGAATAGTAATTAGAATAATAATTGTTGACAATTTGAAAAAAAACTTTGTTGTTATTCCCGTTTCAGGACTGAAATTTGGAGCTCCAGGATCCAATTTGAAAAACTCAATTGTCTAAGTACTTTCTTGGGTCTTCCAGCTTGGCGTCATTTTAAGCAACTAATTCATTCTAAAGTATAACTAAACTTGAACTATAAAAGATAGTGAAATAAATTTCCCGTCGTTTAAGATATTTTTCATTAAAATTGGATAAAAAATAGATCGATTTCGTAGCCTAGCAAAAAAAGTTAATTTTACCTGTTTGTCACTTATTATGCCAAGCAAAAGAAAGAGAGAGAAAGAGATCCTTACAGGATTAGATAAAGATCAAACGTGTTTTACATACTGACGAATCGAATGAATGATATGAGAAATATTGTTTTGTTCTTGTTTTTAAATAAGTATATTTTTATTTTATTTTATTTTTTTTTTTATTTTAAGGCGGGCAAAGGCAATATTTGCAACATATTGAAAGTAAAATGTTTATTCTGAAACTATGTTTGGAATTTTCTATGTGTGTGTGTGTGTGTGTGTGTTTGTTTGATGTCATGTCATGTTGGTTGATAAAAGCGCTGGCCAAGTGTCTTACAAATTATCTACAGTCTTTCTTAATTTACCTTGTTTTTGAAATTTAAATATATATATATATAGATCCGTTCTTACATGCATACTAATACATTCCATATTTACATATGTATGTATGTATGTAGAAATGATTTTTAAAAATTTATTTTGATTTCGTTTTCAACAATTTAATTGTTTTCTTTTTTTCTCCTTTTTCTTTTGTCTATTTTAGTTTAAATTTCATAACTTATGTTTATTTATTCATTTTTTTTTTTTTTTAATGTGTGTGGAAGCAGTTTTAGGTTTTTAATCTTTTTTCTTTACTTGTTTTGGCTACATTAACTTTATAATAATAATAAATATTAAACAATATTACAGGAATTTCTGTTGTCTTATGTTTTGTCTGTATGTGTGTGTGTGTGTGTGTGTGTGTGTGTCCTTTTTTTTCTTTTCGCTAAATAAGCCAAAACTAAAGCCCAAGGCAGGTTGCTAGATTTTAAAATCTTTATCAAACATCTATTTTATAATTTATTTTATTTTGTTTTTTTTTTTTTTAAGTTTTTGGTGCGCTCTACAGTGCAAAATATTTGCTCAATTATAAAATTGTTTCACAGTTGTGTGTTTTTTTTTTTGTCAATCTTTAAACAAAGCAATTTTCATAATTTTATTTTTCGTTTTTTTTTTATACGCAAATTTTTAAGTTTTGCTTCAGCTTCAGCAATTTTCAGAAAAAAGTTTATATTTGATTTTAATATATATATATATATATATAAGTGTGTGTGTGTGTGTGTATATATATTTTGTTGTGTGTGTTTAGTTTGTATTTATAAATCCTTACGATGTTTGTTTAATTGAATTTTTATCACAGCAATACATTTGTTATAAACTTTAACTAAAAATTGTTTTTTTTTTTTTTTTTAAATTTAAATTATTAATAGTTTTATCAGTGATTTTCGGGGATGAGAAGACGTTTCAGACATGAAATGGGGGGACAATTACTCCCTAAAGTATGCTATGGGTAAATAATTTGTTATCGCTTCTTATGAATTCTGGTTTTTGGAAATGTATTTTGTCTATTGCATACTTTAATGGGCAATTTCCATTCCTAGATTCGTCTTTGAGACACACAACACCAGGAAAATGAGCAACAATTTGTTGTTGGGATGTTCTGAGACATGGGAAATGAAATGAACAGAGTTTTTTTTTTTTTTTTGTGCTTTGAAATATCCAAAAATGATTTTTGAGAAATTTAAATATTATTGGTAAATCAGTTTTCTTTTCCTCCCCAACAAGAGACTTGAACAACCAAAATTCAATATATATTTTTTGTTGTTGTTTTGTTGTTGTTGTTTTTGTATAAGGGTCCCCATAAATTTGTTGGAATTTCAATTTTGCATCACAGCTTAATTTAAACTGATCAAATTTTGTACATTCATTTATTTGCCGGGGTGTAACTGACAAAAAAAAAAAAAAAAAAAACTATTTGGATTAATGTTTAACGAAATATTTTTCATATTGTTAATATCATAAATATATACACACATCCATGTTGAGTGAGAAATGTTAGTTTTCTACCGTCTATCAGTTTCTTGTCACATTTTCCCAACTAATTAGCTACAGTGCCTCACATTTGTATTCGGCTCTTTGTTTCTCTTGCAACGTGAAATAAAAGTAATTGATTTATTCAAATGTGTTTCTAAGTGAAGTACAAGTACTTACTAATAAATACCCACAGGATATCAATGGTTATAACAAAGGATATAGTGATTCTCCTCAGATTCATTACATCGGGGATGGAAGTTATCTAGAAATCTGCAATGTTAAGTTATGAAACTAGAAAAAGTAAACCAAAACCAAAATGTTGTTGAATTTCCATTTAAGAACAGACATGGACAGTGGTGGTCACGAATCTATGACCAATTTATGTCTCGGCTCCCATAAACCTTAATTAACTATAAAACTAAGATGACCAAATTTACAGTTCATTATCTGAATAGAATTACCAACAACTAACAGAAACTAACAGAAATTTAATAAGAGTTTTTTTTAATGAAATATCAATTTTATGGAAGCTTTTTGATATTAAGAACAGATCTGGCTGAATCTGAGTGAGAATCTGATTGCTTTAGATCGAGACGGACTGACATGGCTATATAAATGAAATCTTCTCAGTTAAACTCTATTCTGTTGGTAAAGTCTCCTTCTCTAACCGAATATTAATGTGATCGACTGTATATATGTATGGCTAAGCATTTGCATAGACGATCTTTGTTAGCCCGACTCTAATATACATATATGGTATATATTCATGAATATTCCATTCGATTTTGTACTTTCAAATGCGTTTAATGGTGGGACCTGTAAAAAAAACTGAAACTTTCCGTTTGAATTTCTCCATAGTGGGTTCATGTCGTTCTTCATAGTTATCATCATCATCATCATCGTCGTCGTCGTCCCCGTTGTCGTTGTCAGCCGCATTGTCGTCATGATTAGCCTGACGATGGTGATGTTGGATAAACAAAGGTGGAGCTGATGCACCTTCAGTTCCATCGGATTCACTGAAACCAGGATTAAGTATTATATTCGGTATAAGCTCAATGCTGTCCCAATCATCTTGCAGTTCTTAACAGAGAGCAAGCGAGCGAGAGAGAGAGAGAGAGAGAGAGGGAGAGAATATATGTATACCATTTACGAAAGATGCAATGAGCCAGAAAAGGAAGGCGAGTTAAGGGTAATATGGGAGAGAGAAAGAGACAGAAAGAGAGCGGGAGAGAGAGAGAAAGAAAGTAGAAAGAAAAGAGAAAGAGAAGGCATGAAAAAAATACAAAAGAGAAAAACAATATTAGATTTTCCATTGATCTAAGTACTTTACCTGTTTTTTGATTTTGTTGCAAAGTGTAAAATTTTGTTAAAAATTTGAAATTTTAATTTGTATTTTGTCTGAAGACTTTTCGGGTATAGTGTGTGTATGTGCAAATTTCTAATCCAAATTGATCAAGTGTATCCTAAATGTATGTATGCATATAGCTTATAGCTTATAGCGTGTTATATAAGCTAAATAAACTCAACAGAAAACACAACAACAACAACAATAACAACAACAACATTTATACATTTATTTTTGGTTTTGGTTTTTTTTTTTTTTTTGTATTTTAATTTTTTTCATTTTCTCGTGCATTGGCTTAGCTGTTTATTACAATTTTCAAAGAAGTTTAATTTACAGGACAACATTAATAAAAATCATTATACACTTAGCATTTCTCTCTATATATATATATATATATATATTTATTCACGTATGTATATATCTCTATTAAATATTTCAAATTTTCACAAGTGCAAAGTCTATTAAATTTTGTATGAACTTCATTTTGTGTATGTGTATGTGTATATGTATGTATGTGTGTGTAGGTGCTTTGCTATCACAGTCTCTAATTAACTACGCATAAGTATTAATGATCTAAAGCCCTTTTTTTTTTTTTTTGAGTGTATTTATTTTGTAAGCTAATTGCATTAGATTAAATAATGTTTGAAAAAATACCAAAAATCGAACATTGATGGATGTTTGAAAACTATTTTGTATATAATCGAAACCTTAGTTTATGGTTCAAAACGATTAGAGAAAAGTTTAATAATGGAAGAAAATCTACTCTAAGCCTAATTTGGCTTGTTTCCATTTGGTAGCTTCTTGGCAAAGAAACAAGGTTTTCCAAATCTAATTCAAACACAATATTAAAACTGTTTTTAATCAGTGCCGGATTAGCAGATGCTCTCAGAGATTTGATCAGTGTAAACTTTAAAAAATTCCATGTTCATGTTTTTTAAATTCATAAAAATATTTACTAAAAACTCTTAAATTGGAGATTCTTTAACGATTTTAAACAATTTTTAAATGTGACTTCTTATTTAGATTTAGATTTTAGATTGGAATATAGTGAGAAAATAACTGCCAATAAAATCTGAATTACATCAAGCTTCAAATTTTTGGAGTATTAAAAAAAAAAAAAAGGAAATTTCCTTATTTTTAAGAATAATATAATGTCTTCAAATCTGCATTGAAATCTCAATCATTTCGGAATTTATTTCTTGAAATCTTTAAATGTTTGATGCCATTTAGAAAATATTCTAGAAAATTAAGGAAGTCGTCTAGCCGACTTAGGTATACCATACAACATTAAAGCAAATATTTTAATTTTATTAAACAAATGCATTTTCACGTTTATATGCATAACTCGGCTATTTTTGTCCGATATTGATATTAGTATCAAATTTAAGTGCGGCAAATTTGATTGCACAAGGTAGAAAAAACACGGGAGATAATCGATTTCAAGTTACGGGGGCGAAAAGGGGCGTGTCAAAATCTTTACACACACATAATGTGCGCATTTACTAACCAAATATAGAATAGTTTTTGAGATAAACGTTTTTTTGTAAATTGCGGGGGCTGAAAGGGGCGTGGCAAAAATTTGAAATAAACTTGACCAATTTACAGACTACAAGAGTCTACATACCAAATTTGGTGGCTCTAGCTTTTACAGTCTCCGAGATCTAGGTGTTCAAACGGACAGATCGACTCGGCTGTTGATTCTGATCAAGAATGTATATACTTTATGGGGTTGGAGAAGCTTTCTTCTGCCTGTTACATACATTTTGGCGACTCTAATATACCATTCCACCCTATGGGTATATGGTTTAAAAACTTTTTGGGAAAATTGAACAAACATTTGTGTTTCAAAATTAATCGAAAGACATTTGAATGAAAATTTGAATGAAAATTTGAATAAATCCTCTGTTCATCTGTTAATTTTCACATTAAAAATTAAAACCTAATAGAATAGTTTGAGTTAAGGCTTAATCCGGCACTTTCTTCTTCTTTAAGTAAGTATTTTTAATTTAATATTTAATAACTTTGACTTTGTTCCTTTGTAAAAGTTTTCCTAAATGTAGAGCAAAGAACCAGTAAGAATCTGGCTATATATATATATATGTATATATATATATATTTACTTTCATTTAAACTATTTATGTACATTTTGAATCAGCAATATTTGACTACCAAAAAAAAAAAAAAAAAAAAATTAAGCACAATTTTGTTCCATTGAATCACAATGTTGAGCGTCTAGGCAAAAAGTGAATATGTTTGATTATTTTTTTTTTTTGCTAATGCTAATTGTTATAAGTATTCATTAATGTTATTGTTGTATATACAAGAGGAGTGAAAGAAATATAAATTTATATATGTATGTATCCTAAAAATTGGCCATGTAAATGGAATTGCAATTGCATATAAATTTAAAGCTTTTCAGCGATTGGATTACTATAGATTTAGTAGATTCTAAAATTGTTATAAAACCTTTTCAAACGAATGGGAGAGATGAATAAACCCTTAAGGGCCACTTTCCAGGATAAGCCATATAATCGGATATAATCGATTGCAAAAACTATTCTCTATTCTCTCTCTTCTCAAATACTTTTCCATTTCTCCATTAGTTTTAAATGAAATGTCTATGAAATATTTATCTAATTGTCAATTGGTGACAAATAAATTTGATTTAAATTTAAACTTAAAGTTTATTTTATATCAATTTCAGGACATTAAAAACGAAAACTATGATGAAAACGACTTAAAAACAAGAACAAGTCTAATATAAATTAATTCTTTTAAATTTATTTCAATTAAATTGAAGCCTTGGAATGGATAAAAAGGGATAATCGAAGGATTTCTATGCCCTTTCAATTCTAATTAAAAACTTTTATATTGAATTGATGAAAATATTTGATTTGATATTTTGTATTATAAAAAACAACAAAAACATTTTACATACACTTTCTGTTCAACAATAACAACAACAAAAGCACCAACAACAACAACAACAATAATAATATATTAATATATATATACATACAAAATATGAGAGATAAAAAACAAAAATATTGACCAAAAATCAAAAGATTTCAATTTGAAAACAAAAAGCAAAAAGAAAAGACAAAAATCATCGTTCAATACGAAGTTTGTATACCCTTGCAAGTTCACTTCTAAATTTAAGCTAGATCTATAGATCTAGATCTATATAATATAGTCATTTCAGATCAATAATCAATTTGTCAAATTAAAAGTTTATTGAATGTAGTTATTAATTAAAAGAAAAGGTTAGTCTAACAAAAATATTAAACGGTTCTGTCGATGATATAGTCGACCGATCCTTATGAAATTTAGCAGATATATTCAAAGATATATTTAACTGATGAATATTAAATTTTCGAAGAATCGTTTGCAAGGATATAACAAAATAATCAAAACAATGGAAAGATCAACATCAAAAAAAAAAAAAAAAAAAAGCAACGCCAAAAGCATAAGCATAAGTAACAACACTAACAACAACAACAACAATAACAAGTGAGTTAAGCGATTGTTGTTGTCTGCTTTTCTTTTTTTTTTTTTTTGGTTTTTTGTATTTTCTTTGGAATTGATTTGTGAAATATTGCAATTTGCATATTGCTATTTGTTTTTGCATATTTATTTTGTTAATTTTTTTTTGTTTTGTTTTTCTTTTAGTCTATACCCATTTGCGTTGATTGATAGCACTCCTTGGAGAGCACAATACAGAGTCCAATGGCTAATATCACAAGTGTTCCAAGCACTATACTGACGGCCACTATCCAAATGCGTGGATCGAAATTATCTAAATCGGGTTTGATAAGGCGTATGAGATCTGTCCACCGATCCGCATTGAATAGACACAAACACACGCACACACACACACACACACACACATTTTACATGTATATATAATGTATGAAAAGAGAAGAAGAAAGAGAGAAAGAAAGAAAGAAGATCAAGATAAAGAGAAATGGAATAAACACGAAAACACAAAACCAAAAAAAAAAAACCATAAACAAAATTTTTGGTTTTTTCGTATCTTCTTATTTAGACGACTTAATTAATTTTGTTTTTTTGTTTATCTACATTAACATTTTATTCCACTAAAAATCAAAATTTGTTAATTTTACACATTGATAAGTAAGAATATATATGTATATTTAAGGTTGTATATAGTAAGACAGATTGTACAATACAGTCAGTACGACAGCAAAATAGTTGTCACGATTATCCCAGACTAGAATTTAGAGCCTACATAGTTAAACTAAGGACCTAAGTCAATTGTTTTAAGTAAATATGTATATATAGTTTCTCGATTTGTCTATCTATTGGTTGGTCTAGTGGTTGCCTTCCCATAAAGTACTTACCCTCTTCCTTGGTCTCTGGCAATGTGGTTACATTGGTGGTCACCACCACACCGCTGCCAAGCTCATTGTTGGCCCATATTCGAAACTCGTATGTGGTATTTGGTGCCAATCGATAGACCTCCATTTGACGCTGGAAATATATTTAAAATACACAAGACAAATAAATATACATATACATATGTACATACATACATATGTACATATGTATGAATGAAAGAGTTATAAATTTTCTTCAGAAGACAAGTTCGATTTCATGGAAATTTGGCACTTGGCTGGGACTTAAGAGGGTATTGGATCAGGAGAGCTCAGCAAAGTCGGTTAGGTCTTATCATTTCTCAGTTGTTAGGTGCAGAGTTGTGCCATTAAGCATTAACATTACTTTTTCGTTAGTATTGCAAAAAAAATTAGTATTTTCTTTAATTTTTCTTAATTTTTGCAATTTTTTTCTTTAATTTTTGCTTATATTAATTTTTCTTAATTTTTCCTAATATCCTAATTTTTAAAATTTTTTTTCGTTTTTTTTTAATTTTTCTTAATTTTTACTAATTTTACTAATTTTTTAATTTTTTAAATTTTTTAAAATTTTTTCCCTAATTTTTTAAATTTTTCTTAATTTTTCCTATTTTTTTTTAATTTTTGTTAATTTTTCTTAATTTTTGTTAATTTTTCTTAATTCTTTTAATTTTTCTTAATTTTTCCAAGTTTTTGTTAATTTTTTCTAATTTTTCTTAATTTTTCCTAATTTTTTGCAAATTTTTCTAATTTTTTTGTTAATTTTTCTTAATTTTTTCTAATTTTCCCAATTTTTGTTAATTTATTCCTAATTTTTTTAATTTTTCCTAATAATTTGTTCTAATTTTTTCCTAATTTCTGAATTTTTATAACAGTAAAAATAATAATTAACTCACCTGATGACCTCCAACATTTTGACCTCACTCGCCAACGTACCTCCAACAACTGATGCGCCCTCCCTCAGTTGCAGCTTCTTTTATAGGCCCAGCGACGGCAAAGAGCGAGAGAAGTGCTCTCCCACTAAACTGCACTGTCACTCCCACACTTAGTTGCTGATCGCGAGAGCTGCACTCGCTCACTTACTCACTCGCTAGGTGTGCCTGCATATGAGCGGACGAAGCTTGAGCGGTGTTATTGTATGTGTGTATGTGGGCGACTCTGAATGTGCGGGTGACAGTGCAGTTTAGTGGGAGAGCACTTCTATCGCTCTTCATAAAAGAAGCTGCAGCTGAGGGAGGGCGCATCAGTGGTTGGAGCTGCATTGCTCAGTGACGTCAAACTGTTGGAGGTCATCAGGTGAGTAAATTATTATTTTTATTGTTATAAAAACTCAGAAATTAGGAAAAAAATTAGAATAAATTAAGAAAATTTTGAAAAAATTACGAAAAATTAAGAAAAATTTAAAAAATTGCTAAAAAAAATAGGGAAAATTAAAAAAATTAGAATAAAATAACATATTACGAAAAATTAACAAAAATTAGAAAAAAATTTTAAAAAATTTCAAAACTAAGAATAAATAACATTAAATTAAGGGAAAAAATGGGATAAATGAAAAATCATCTTAATTTTTTGTTAATTTTTTTTTTTTCATTTTTTGATAGTTTTTTCTAGTCTTCGGCAGCGTTTGTCTTACTTACCACATTGGGGGCTATATTAATGGGATCCATACGACTCCAGGCATGTTCATAGGTTTCGTTTACCGGCATCTGGTCATATGAGACATTACGATATTCGGCCGTAAAACTGCGCACCGGATAGCCACCGGATTGGGTTTTATTGAATCGCCAAATAAGAAAGCCCAATATGGTGGATGCCTTGAAGTACAATTGTGTCACCGGACCGGGTGTTGTGCGAACTTTAAGCAATGTACGCTGACAGGCTTGGTACTCCATTTCATCCTGCTCCTCCTGGTGTTCCTGCTCCTGATCCTGTTTCTTCTTCTCATTCTTCTCTGGTTTGGATGCAATTTCATCTATGGTCTCACTCTCGATTTTGGATAGATCTTGCGATGAGGTAGTTGTTGATGTCGCTGGGATGGCTGTGGTTGTCGTTGTCGTTGTTGTTGTTGTGGATGTAATTCTCCGTGGCAAGGCAGCAAAACAGACATAAATGCCACTATCCGTGGTACTCACATTATGCAACACCAAAATGCGACCTGTCTGCAATTTATGAAGAAGATAAACCTTTAAATATCATTTGCCATCAAAAACTGATGATCGATCCGTTGTTAGTTACCTGAATGATTGTGTTGTTGCTGCCATGCTCCTTGATCCACATAATGTTACCCTCGGCAATGCATGGTATGCTGACATTGCCGCCTTTATCCGTTGCGTATTCGTTGTACTTGATCGCGGAGCTGAGCACCGTTAGCACTGCAACAAAAACAAAATGGTCAACAGACCTTATCATTAAGATAACACGATAAGCAGCAAAAGATGGACATCGACAGAATGAATTTTTGTCCCATTTTAACTTTAGAATTCATGAATATCTAAACTCTAATTACTCAAACCGTCTACAACAATATGAATTCTAGAAGTTATTCTCTAAATTTTGAAAATATTTTGTTTGAGTATGGAATTTCTTTCTGTTTACTACAGCATATTTAGTATATTGTGTGAAACCTTAAGTTTAAGTAAGTAAATCAGATTAGAACTGTCGAGGATATGCCGCTCCAATCCACTTTTCAAAGAACTTTTAATCCTTTCAGACCAATTACATTTAACAACAGTCCTCTTCATTACCAGGGGATGCATTTTAGTATATAAATCCTTTCCCTCTATGAATGATCCTTTAACCCATACATTTTTCCATAATACTTTCGATAATACATTCTACAAATCATGATATATAAATATTGAAATTTGAAAATTTCTCTAACGAATGTTTAAATTCGAAATACTGAAGTGAACTCTGTTCAAATTTATAGAAATGTCAAATTTTTTGGCTTGATTTTATAATAAGTTTATGGCAACTGACTTGGATATATCCTTGCTGATTTCAATTCCAATTCATATTCAAAGCGTTTACATGAGATTCCAGTTGAAAAACAATTGGCAAATGAAATGAAATCGAACTAAAAGAGGCCTCGAAATGCAGACTACAGAAGTAGTGGAAGAGTCTTAGAGTAATTATAATTTCAAGCCTCATTGTATTTAGATAAATTTCTTATCCGTTGGCAGGCAGCAATTTGATTAATTGCTTGGATAGTCATAGCTGACGAAGCTTCAGTCCCAATGGAAGGTCCTTTGAGAAGAGAAATGTTCAGTTAAAGACATCATGTCAAACACTTTGGAACGTTGTCTCGCCATTTACTTTCATTTGATGGGTCTCAGCTGCAGTTACAAGGGCAAAAGCCATACCTGGTTCCGCACACTGACTACCATTTATATGTGCCTAATGTTAATTGAATTGATTGCACAAATTTGGTCTTATATTCAATGGATTCAATGACAACTTCTTGAGCTGAGCACAAACGAAGGGACGGAAGGACCGGAGTATCAACATTTGCGTTTCTATGTCAATACGGTTGGCTCAATTGATGTCACATATAAGCTCATTCATATCTTATTAATATTGCAATCGATTCTTTGCCGAAACCAAGAGCAAAGACTACTCGATGAATTGCCCGAATGCAAACTATCATACAATTTGTGTTGTCAATTGATCCTAGAAGTGATATTGGCTGGTCAAATTTGTTCACTAATCGTGTTCGAGACCATGTTGAACGATGACTTGAATATTTTATTGGCTCTCCGGCAAATAATAAGTTATCAAGCAATACGATCACGTTATTTGCAAATCGTAATACTAATCGCACGTCTTGAAGTTCAATTGGAGGAATCGAAATGGCAAAGGATCCATAACGATGACTATCAGAGATCCCGATCCTCGTATGCCCATACAGTTTATCTAATGCAATGCTTATCCCAGCTCTATGGTCCATCCGTATTGCTGATGAATATCCTTTGTCTGGGCGATTGTATTGTTGTATGCAATGTCTATATAATCGTTTCGAATTGGGGACAATCGAAATTCACTTGGCTATTGCTACTGAAATCGGCCTGTGCCATGTTAACCACATTATTGAAAATCTCAATTGTTTGCCTTGCCTGTCATCGATGTACGGCAAAGGTAAGTACAGTGTCCTCATCCTTATACTATCACACGTTTATTTTGATTTTCTCTTTGTGTCGTTTACAAAGAAAAAATCTCAAAATATAAAAGGGAATAGATCAAATTGACCATGGGCTTTTCAAAATAGTTTCAAAATATTTAAACATTGTTGGACTCTAATGAAATTTGTCAATTTTCCAAACAATAAGTTCATTTTTTTGGCGGGCTAAGATTCTTTAAAGTTTGTCCATGGAAGCCTTGTCTCATTAAACAAAGTTTATTTTGACTAACTTGTCTGAACTTCAACCCTTTAGAGGAGGCAGGGGCCCCTCTGGCTATAAGGGCATAATTTAAAGGATCTCCAGTATGAAAGCCATAGAACAAACATTCAAATCGAATAGTAAATTGTATTAGATAGACAAATAAACTAATGATTAATGAAACTTTAAATTTCAGTCCAAATTGTTGAGGCAACAGTTAAACACACGACGTTGTCGAACTAATTTTGAGCGCAGTTTGATCGATGATTATATTTTGCATATTATGCAAAATCCGATACAATTCGATGTCTTTGGAATATATCAATTAAATCTAATGGCATTAACAGGGGTGAGACGCACACACACACACACACACACACACATACATATGTACAATAACAATCACATGTTTCATTTTTAATCAGATGTTCTTGTTCATGTTGGAAGCCTTGGTTATATTTTTGCAGTTTGTGAGCCTCACAAATATCAGCAAATAGCAAGACGTCATCAATAAATCATTGATTCAAAGGTAACTACATATATGTGTGAGTGTGAGTGTGTGTGTGTTAGTTGTGACTTGCCAAAAAGCAGAAGAAGGAAAAATGCGAGTGAAAATTCAATTTCCCCGCTTTTTGCATGGTTAACTCACAAAGGTCACGCACATGCATGCATAAGTAAACTATATAGAGTCGATTCTGTATACATAGTATATAGAGGTATTATATTTATGACCACCCACACCGAAGTGAGGTGCCCTTTCCTTGCCGTTGTCCATGACAACGTTAAACAATAAATACCAAGCAATGGGCAAATGTTTTGCCATTTAAATCGATGAAAACTTCTTTTTTTTTTTTTTGAGTTTTTGGCAATGTGCAAAATCATTTTCAAAATGTTCTCTGATTCAAAATTTAAGACCACAAACACAAATACATTCGTTTATTGTCCATGAATCGCTGGAAACTTTCAAGGCAAGTAGTGATAATTAAAAGTAAATCTTGAACTGAACCCAAAAACCTTGACTTTTTAATCGTACCCCTGCCGAAAATATACTTTTAAGATCTGTCCATGACAATAAATAGGGAACGGCACAAGTTTCTATTCAAAATCTGTAACTTTTAAAGCAACACAGACATCAATTGCCATATACATACATCATAGGTGGATCTAGGACTGTAAAATGGGGAAAATTTGCCCCCTAAAGTATGCAATAAGCAGCCATGGAATGCGCCTTTTGAAGCATTTTAAGAAATTTGGCAAAATACTGTGCGTAAATAACAAATTTCAAAGCAAACATTGTTAATAGAGTCTTTTTGGATTGCAAGGCCAACAAACAATGAGTTTTATATTGCATATTGCATACTTAAAGGAGCAAATTTCCCCCATTGTGGAGGCCTAGATCCGCCTATGTATATTACAAAGGTAGAAAAATATTAATACTTTATCTTGAAGTTAAATGAATAAGATATTATTATAAATTTTTTGATTGAAAATTCAAATTGGTTTCTGTCTGATCTTAATATCCCTAAAGACAAACTGTGATTCTACCTCTGAAACTGCTGGATTTTCTTTACCAAAAGATGAGCTGGATCTGTCATTGTCTTATGACATCTATACATTATAATCGAGACCCATCAAAACCCCCCTAAAAACGAAACTAAAAATAAGGGATAATGACTAAAATGATATGCCTAAAGACGACACATCCTTACTATATCATCATCTTTTTTACGTTTTCGATGGTTATTCAAGTTTCTCAATCTACAATCTACTGCAGTGGAAAATCAATACAAAAATTATAAATCCAACTCATGCATGAACCAATACGCTTGGGTAACAAGAAATAAAAACAATGCCCGATGTATAAATATAAATATATACCTATATATACATGTATTTGTATACAATGTGCAGTATTTGTATTTGACACTTAACCTTTTGTGTTGACATTGAATGCGTTAAGCCAGACACAATCCAACTCAACTCAAATCAAGTGAAAGGCATATGTGCATACATATGTATATACCCTGTAAAGACATTGCATATCATCGCATCAATCCAATCCGCAAAGAAAGGTAAGTATCTTGAGTATTTCTTCAACTGTCTAGTCGAGCAGGACTTGGATTCCGTGATGAAATCTTATTTTCTGTGACATTTTAAGTTAGTTGTTCGTTCGGCCTCTTAGAAAATAGTCACCTTTTCTTTTGTTCTTCTTCTCAGTGCCATTAAGGACACAAAATCCATTTCCATGTCACGCTGGTTTGTTATTTCAAAAGGGGTGCATCTATTTTGGTCTCTCACTAACCCAAAACATATGCTCAAGATTGGTCCCATTGTTGGCTGCCAATTTCAAAGAACAAACAACTAAAGAAAATCTTGTCAAATTTTAATGAAAGGGCCACCAGTTCAGATAGAGCCCAAAGGGTTTCCACTATTTATCCTTTTTCGTCGTCATTGAAGGCCACCGAAGGCTCATTAATTTATAATTTTTTTTGCCAAAATGACATCTATGTGTGTGTGTGTGTGTGTGTGTGTGTGTGGCTGTGTGTTTCATGCATAATGTATCAATTCTTGTGGCTTTTCGAGGTGGCTCATCAGTTAAAGTTATTCAAGTCCTTTAAGACCATTTCTAATTCAGGCAAATCACATGCCAAACAAAGTTACTAAAATAGGAATATTATTAATAGTGGGGATTAAAAATTTATAAATGAAATGATAATACGAATATGTCGTTTGATAATAAGTTTCTATTCTTTTACTCTTATGAACTATTTCTAAAACTTAAATGAATTCCGAATGTAAACAGGAGCCAATATCATGATACTATCAATTCAAAGTGAATTCACCCTCAAAAGTATGCAATGGTCTGTCAACAGAACTTTTTGAGCTGACAAAAAACAAAGTCTGAAAAGACAATGTTGTCAACAAGTACATAGAATACCTATTCAAATATTCATTATAGTTCTCAGCAAAGTGAAATCTTACAGAGCATACTTTAGGGGGTGCAGGGGCGCCAGCATAACTGCATAACTGTCCGCTTTCGAGTGGGCAAAATGCCAAAAACTTGCTAATCGCTCAACTCATCAGCAATTGGCTAAAAATTTGCAAAATGCCAAAATAATAACGCTGTGGTTTGGTATGGAGCCAATTTAGGTTTTGACCATAAATAAACGTTCTTAAGACCTTCAACATTTCATACACACACACCACACACACACACAAAAGTTATAATTGGAACTTTAAATAGGACCACGTTGAGTCATAGACACGGACCTCATCCTGCTGCACCACATCACAACACATGGAATGAAGAGAATGCATGTCACCATGTCGAATTAATTGTTTTGTATGCTTTTTCTTTTTGTTGTTGTTGTTGTTGTTTGTTTGTCCTGTAGTTTTATTAATTACCAAAAGGAAATGAGGAAATGTGAGCAAACAACAATTTTGTGAATTGGAAATGGAATTTGATGAATGTCTGACTGACCCAGTCTGCCCGCTCTTTGGGTTTGAGTTATGTAAAATGGTCATCACACACACACACACACACACACACAGAGGTTAAGTGAGCTGCTTACCTTGGGTGAAAAATAATAGATTAAACGATGACAGGGTTAGCACCGAGCAAGGAGTAGACGACATGCTTCCTTCCACATATTACACTTTACATAAGTTTTTCGATGTTTCGCCTTTGCTTTTGCCTTTTGTTCTCCACCTTTTCAAGCCTCTCCTTCTCTATGAAGTCCGTGTGAAGCCGGCTGCTATTCGCAAGGACAACAACAACAACAAAAAACACTCAAAGGACCAAATAAAACAAAACTAAAAACAAAAATCAACGACGCCTTCTTCTTCACTGATTCAATTCTCGTCCTGACTTTTGCTGTTTTCCTTTTTGTTGTTGTTGTTGTTGTTGCTGGTGACTTTCTTTGACGTAACTTCAACAAGGTTGAGTGAATATTTGACGGTATTTCTTATTATTTCTCCTTTTTTTTAATATATATATTTATCTATACAACAATTTTGGCATTAAATTAAAAAAAATAAACAACCACAACAGCAACATGGAAATTTGTTTACAAAAAAAAAAACCAAACATATATGTATATTTATATAGTAGAAACTTTCAAGATTTGTGAATATTTTTTTTGTTTAAGTTGAATTTGTTGCTTTTACGAAGGGAGCAGAGCGCATGTCGTGCTTGTTCCGTTGGGTTCAAGTTACGTTGGTCGACTGAAAAAAAAAAGAAAGAAAGAAAAACGAATAAAAACAAAAACAACAGAAACCAAAAGCAAACTACACTCGCTTTTTGGCAGACAGGCTCACCAAAAGCTTCGGCAATTGCCAATCTGCGAATGTGAGTGAGTGTGGGGCCATGGGCGGCGGATTGTGGGTGTTGCTCTATTTACAGTTTGTTTGTGCCCCACATATCCTTCTCATGCGCATGGCTGTGAAGTTTGTCAGAAATCTCGTGGGTTCTCTCTACATTTGTTGTGCAACTTTCATTCAAACTTCTAACCCGTTCCGCTGGCTCGGGATGCAAAAGCCAAGTCAAATGAAAGCTAAATAAATCGGCTGCAATGCCTCAAGTTCATTGACCTCGACAGGATATTAATTGCATTGCAGAGATCTTCTACAGGATCGTGTCAAGTGTCAACTAGTTAGGGACTAGAAAATTAATGTTCCGTCCCACATACATACATATATCTATATACTTGCAGTCTCATCCCTTTCTTCTACGATTATCTTTTCCAAATAGACTTAAAAACTTTGCTATTTAATAGTCAAGGCCTCTAACAACTATATTTGTCTCAAGACAAGAACAGGATTTGCCTCCCAGGACAATTTTTCACACTCTTATCTCAAATGAGCTTCAAATATTGCCTTTGCAATCTGCTTTGTGGTTTATATAAACGATATCTATATACCAACAAATGATTAACATTCTTTGATTTAACAAAAATAAACTTAAACATTGATTTTTATGCAAATAGCGAGACTAATTAGACAAATGAGTTGATCAATTTCATGCAAAAATATAAAAATTAATAAAAATAAACCTCAAAATTTAATAATTTATACCTTTTGGTGCATAGTTCTCAAGTAAACAAGTTCAATTAGTAAAAACATAGAGAAACAACTTGAAAATTTCCAAATGCACTGAAAAATTCCCAAAAACTAATTATATATCAACATTTTGTTATATGCTCAGATAAAAATCTTGATCTATCAAAGGTGCAGACGACAGATTGCAAAGGAAATGTACAAAAATTCTATATGTAGTTGTGTTGTACAAAATTGTAGTATTTATTCTTTATACAGATCTTCCACATACCTTTTTATACATATGTGTAAACTCTAATGATAATAATTTGTGTTGAGTGTATGAGTTGATTTTTGTCGTTATTTTCTTTTTCTAAATGAGATATCATTTCGTGCGTATGTATATGAACAGCTCTAAATTGTAAAGGGCTATGAAATTATATATATGTATGTATATATGGTAGACTTTTTTATATTTCAAAATTGAGCACAATTGTAAAAATTGTTGCTTGGAAATGGATTGAATGTTGTAATGGTAATGATACTTGGTTGTAAGCAAACCACCAATTGATGGTGCAGCATGCAATCATTTTATTTTATGGACCGTGAAATTCGGTTTTCCATTTGGTGAGCGGAGCGCGGTGAGCGGTGAGCCGGACGGTCCGAACGGGCCGGATGGGGTTTGGCCTAACGTCGCTGTTTATTAACACGTTCAATGTATTTGGTTTTGTTAAGCGCTCGATTGCCAGCATTTGGATCCATCATTCGCTTCCAATCGGTTTGTCCAACCACAAATCCAATGGCACGCATTTTTTCCTGGGCCCGCCTCTCCTCAATGTCGGCCCATCGTACCTGTATATGTATTGTATTGATATATAATTGAATTCTCTTTTGCCCATAGATCTAGGATGAGGAAATACTTACACGTTTCTTGCCATTGCTACTACTTGAAGGAGGTATCCAATCATCCATTTGCAAATAGTCAGCCATGCTGGCGGTTTTACGCTTTTCCAACAAATGCTTAGTGCCATCCAAACGGGCTAAGAATTTCATATATTAATTATATTCATTTCTTGACTTGATAAAAGCAACTTACCTAGACTATCTTTGCTGGTATCGCTTTCCCATTTACTTTTCAAAAAGCCGTACTGCAATTTTTGAAACACAATATAACCGATTCACATGGATAACATCTCTCAAATACACTTACACTATTCAAAGCATCAGCACTGTTGCTATCATCCTCTTCGGCGATTTCATGAGGATTGTTTGCCGCCCCTGCTCCAGTCGATGTGGAATCTTCATTGAAGGCATTGTCATCCTAGAATAAAAATGCATAACAGATCATGGAAACAATTAAAGGAAAAGAAAAAGAAAAACAAAAACAAAAATCAACAACAAAAAAGAACGTTTTATATACTAAAATATATATTTTTACATCTAAGGGTTGATTGGGTGTATCGATTAAGCTTTAAAAAGTACAGGACGAAGGGAAAACCTTAAATATTATGTTTTCGAATCGCCTTCAAAGATAACAAATTGAAGTGTGTGTAAAACCCTGCTACACACACACACACACACACTTACACCCATTCGCATACAAAATGTGTCAAATGCGACTTCAAAGAGTTAACAACATTTGGCAGTAACAATATCAATTACAATTTCCCCCTTTCCCCTTAATATGTAGATTTTATCACCAAATGGTTATCATTATAACACAAGTAATCAAAAAGTGTATATACATATAATGGTTTTTCTTGCATCTACTTCAATTAGCAGTTTTTTTTATGGTTTATAGTTACCGTAGCCATATTCTCAACATCTTCCATTTCAACAACATTCTCCAGCAAGGAGGTAACATCCAGTTTGATGTAGTGCAATGGTGTGGCACACCAATTATCCAAAACTAATTGTATATCCCTCTCGCTACGCTTGTGAGAGTTGCGACCCAGACAGGTTTCCAGATCACAGTACAGGTCAACAATGTAGGGCTGTAATAAGCAATTGAATAAATCCAACAATTTATAAATGTTTAGAGTGGGATCGTCTCTTTAGATCTTAGAGCATCTTCTCCAAGGGTTATATTCAGAGTTTTGGCTTACCACAAAATTGGCATCTTTAGCATGGCAATAGAATTCGTTTAATGTACGCAAGGAATTGTTATTGCAATCTACAATTATGAAGTCATGTAGATTATCGCTAAGAGTTTTCTTGTACGATTTAATCAAATATTGCATATAGGTCTCTTCCATGGTTTCATCATATTCATAAAGTATTTCCTTTTTGGGTATCTGTTAGACGATAAGTTGAAAATAAGTTATGAGTTAATAAAAATATATTTCCATTTATACCTTTTTGCCTGTCTTCGGGCATTTTTCGTCGTAATCATTCTCAATGATGAAGTAATCGTCAATGCTCAGTATACGAGGATTACAGCCACCCATCTCCACTTCTTTGTCCTTGATCAAGCGCACTACATATGATTTACCGCTACCGGGAGGGCCGCGCAATATGATACATATACGTTTGGGTCGCGTTAAACGTCCTGGCTGGGCAAGAACCTCATCAATGGATATGGTATTGAAATTTTCATTGGTGGGCACACAGAATTCAGGCAGTTGCACTTTAGCCGGCTGCATTGCAGAGAGATCCGCTGGC
This sequence comes from Drosophila tropicalis, assembly GCF_018151085.1. Classification (NCBI taxonomy): domain Eukaryota; kingdom Metazoa; phylum Arthropoda; class Insecta; order Diptera; family Drosophilidae; genus Drosophila; species Drosophila tropicalis. The sequence continues at coordinate 3,189,629 of NW_027172602.1, read as the reverse complement.
CGTTCAGCTTCAGATGGATCTGACTGCTGTTCTTGGTGCTGAAACGTTGCTGATGCATTTGGTTCCTCCAATAGATTTCTGCAACAAAACAAGACAAGCCATTAGCAGCTATGACCAAAAGAACTTAAATGTCATTACTTACTCTTCGCCATCAGATATATCCTCGAGATCCTCTGTCGTCTGATCGTTGGCATCATTGGCCATCACGTCTTGACTATCGTCTGCTTGAGAGTCAGCAGTTGATGGCTAAATAAGGAAAAGGAAATCCAAAAGAAAACACATTGAATTTTCTGTTTGCATTGTCAACAAGAAAAGATATTGAGAATTGCTTTCCCAAGCAATGAAACTTACCTCCTCGATAGTAGTTTCAACATTATTTTGAATGATTTCATCGGTTTCAGCTGATGCTACCGATTGCAACTGGCGATTTAAATGCATTTGCATGCGAGCCTGTTGGCGCTCTTTTTTCTTTTTTCTATTTCTCTTCTTGCTATTTACATTATTACTGTTGTTGTTGTTGTTAATGTTTATTGACAGTTGTCCTCCGATTCCTCTAAAACCAGGTCCTACATCCATTCCTTGACCCACAATGGGCGCCATCGGAATATTGCGCGAGGCATGTCCATATTCAAACGTTTTCACTGGCCAAAAATCGGGCTCGGGTGGCGGACGAGGGCCGGGTCCAATTCCAGGACTAATCCGAGGACCTGTTTCCACTGATTTGTGACCATAATCGATAACCTTAGCTGCCGTATTGCTATTCTTATAATCAAACACTTGCATTGGTCGATAGACTGGCTCATTCGGATGCGATTGCTGATTGATCGTGTGTTCATCTCTGCAAACGTGTTCGTAGGGGGAGGGGGAAGGGCCACCACAGTGGCGAGTTCGTATTTTCGTATCAATTGTTAAACTTTTTGTGCTTTTTTTTTCATATTTGTTGTTGTTTTTTGTTACGTTTTTCATAATAAATGCTCTCAAACCCAAAGAATAAACACTTAAAATATTTAATCGGACCATTCCTTTGAGGATGGATTGATTGGATATGACAGATAACGGACAATTGGAACGACATGGCACGAGAGCAACAAATATATAAATGAAATTCTGAATACTAAACGTAACTAACTTATTCTACATAATTAAATGTTAAGGATCCTGGACAACAAGTATCAATTTTGACCCCAACAATACAAAATTTATATATAAAGGAACAATGGGACAAACGGAAGTTCATACTCTCTAGCAAGTCTCTCTCTTTTTCTCTAAGAACGGAAAATGTCTCTAAGGAATTTCTCTCCCTTTCTTTAAGAAACAAAAATTTTAGACTGGGGTAAAGTATTCAAACTGAAACTCATAGCCAGTTTAATTTTACTCCCATTAACAAATATTCCCAGCATAAGAGAACTTCCTGACTACTGTTCCATAATGAGAAACCTAATTGCAGTAAATCATCCAAGCAAAACCCATAAGATCATTGTTTTTTACCAAGTTTTTCATAGATCTAAGACGTTTTCGGCATAATAAACCCATCAAAAACTTATATCAATGTAATTCATATAAACAGACAGACAAACATTCAGACAGACAGACAGAATGGAATAATAGAAGAAATATTGTTTCTATTATTGGAAAAAACAGACCAACCGAAAATGTATTAGCAAATAGCCTCAATATGCATTTTCCTTTAAACATTTCGGCCACCATATTCTTCTTGCCCATAATACAACAACACATTGAATTAGTTCGCCTATTTTTGTCACTTAAAACAGTTTTATTCGTCGTAATTTGAATCGGTTCATATAACTTGATTAAATTTATATATATATATATATATATATGCATTTTATATATACATATATTATTTATATTTGTTAAAATAACCAAAAGAAGCAAAAATCTGCATTTCAGAATTCATTTAGCTGAGAGGAAAAAAAAACAATCTATTTTCTTTTACTTTGAATTGAGAATTATTAATTACAAAGACAAATGAATGGAGGCGAATGGAATTATTCATTAATATTGTTCGTTTTGAATATTTTTTTGTGACATATTTTCATGACTACATAAAATAAAGATTTTATTTCAAGTGTTTTGTTAAAATAGATATTCTTGGATTAATTAAACTTTTTTTTTTTTTTTTTTTTTTTTTTGGCTTTTTATCTCTACTTTCTTTCAGTGGGTCAGAAGCTCCGATATTTCGGCCTAAACTCTAAATTTTTATATATTTTATCAAATCTAAATTTTTCATAAAATATTTCTCGAAAAATATTGTAAATTTTGGATTTTCTTTGAGAAAAAAAAAATGAAAAATAAAAAATAAAACCGAAAATGTTAATAAACAATGAAAATATTCTATTTTCAATTGTTAAAATATATAAGTACTCGATTTCAAATGCTTTCTTTCATTAAAGTACTTGAAAAATTAATTAAAAACGTAAACCGAAAATATATTTGTATTATCCAGTAAGTTTGGGCTTTCGAGTATTAACGATATTACGTAAAAAAAAAAAAAAAAACATCAATATGTTTCACTACATGAAATAATAAGTAAATTCCAAATTGTAAATTCTGTTTTATTTTTTTTTTTTTGTAACTATTAAGCATTAAATGGCACAAAAGAGGCCGCTGAATTGAAAATCTGTGGATTCATGTGTTCATTATTCAAACAGTTCATACTCGATTGCTTTATAAACTAAAGTTGATGAACTTATACAACTAGGAAAAAAGGGGATGGTTTTGCTTAACTTCTCTTTAAGGTAGACAAGAAAAATGTTAGTTTTGGACCAAAATCAGCGCTCCTGGCCCACCCATGAACAAAGCATAGAAAGTTGAACAAGAATGAAAAACCCAACTATTTTTATAAATTTGCGAGAGTCTGGATCTTTTCCAATAATGTCCACACTGCTCTGTTGTTTTATACGTTTCTATTGCTCCTGTTCCTGTCATTGAAATGGTTCATGCCGCTGCTCTCAGACCACATCATACATACACAGACACAGACACAGAGAGAGAGAGAGAGAGAGAGCGGAACACAAAAGTTGTTTATATTTATATTTTTTTTTTTTTGTTTTGTGTAATTATGGTTTTTTTTTTTTTTTTAGTTGCATAAAAGTAGAAGAGAAGAAAAAAAACGGGTATGGAATCGAAATTCCAGCATTAACGTTTACAAGAAGAAAATAATGCTTTACGCAAAATACAAGAATTTTACATTAAGCTAAATATATAAATATTTATATACTTTTTTTGTTTTTTGGTGGGGGGGAGGGCAATTGGATTTTAATGTTGGCAAACTAAGACTGATAGAAATAGGAATTGGGAGCGGTTTACCCTGTAAGCCTGTTTTTTGTCCTCGACTTGGCATATCAATCACCAGGAATCCCAGAGACAAAATCATAAAATGCTTTAAAAGTGACTTATGCTATATTCTTTAGAATACATCATGGATTAAAGAAAGCAAAGCAGCTGCTTATATACTTCCATTCATTTTCAACGGTTTGCCTTTGTTGATAAGGTATGTAAATTAAAATGCTTAATAACTAGAGAAGAAAATCCTCTGTAACCCCTTCATAATCCCCCTAATATTTCAATAACAGACAGACGACAGACAAAGGAAATATACATATCCAATTCAAAGGATATAATCTCTATTATATATCAAAAGAAAAAGCCATAAAATTTCATGTGACAAGTGATGGATAACAAACAACTCATAAATAATTTGCAGAGGCTTCTTCTTCCATTAGGATAAGATTGAAGTAGATTTATCTGAACATATATATATATATATATATCTGGTATGTATTTGGTTGTTACATTTTGCAGCAAAATATGGCTGTATTCAAAATAAAAGTTTACTTATTCTAATGATCTTGAAATTAAATTAATGCGTCCCGAGAGAAATTGATCAAATTTGACGCACTTCAAAAGGAATTACATGAAGTTTTTCTTGTTTCTTTTTATTTTGATTTTAAATTCAAGATCATTATAATCAATCAACGTGAATTTTAGATACAGCGATTTTTAAACCATTTATATATCTTTCCTTGTTTGTTTGAATGTTCGGATTTGTTTGTGAAAAATTTGACCAAAAATTATATACTGACTATCGTCGTAATAGAATATCGCATCCAGCATGGCATAATGAAATTAATTTCGATTTCGGATTGAATTGCTTAAGTCTTAAACAATATATATGAATATATAATAAGTTGAACAAGCTCTATGTGGTGGTCTACTGCTTAATCTTTCATTTTAAAATATAAGTTTTAGTGACAGGAAAAACTCATCTTCCGTTTGCCTTCTGATTGATCAGTGTTTAACACAACCCAGATAATTTGCATCTTTTTGATTGATTAGTTATATTAATTTGTTATCTCGTGGAATATTTAGATACATACCCATTGGGTCCATGTTTTCGGTTTTGATTCCCAGGATGGCCGCCGCCAAAATTATTTCTTTGCTGGGGTCCAAATTGTCGAGCATTGGGATGGGGACCACGACCGCCACGGAAGCCACCGTTACCTCCATTACCGGGGCCGGGGCCAGGACCTGGACCATCATCGAAATTGGGCATTTGCATTCCACCACCTTGGCGTCGAAATGGATTATCATTATTCGGATGTTGATTTAAATGATTGTTATTGTTGTTGTTATTCGGTCCAAAGGGGCCACCAAATGGCCCAGGACCGGGTCCTCGATAATCAGGACCATAATTGGGATCACCGCGATGTGGCTCATTAAATCGGCGTCCGTGCCCGAAATTGTTATTATTATTGTTGTTGTTTGGTCCAAAATTATGTCCAAAATTATTTGGACCAAACTGACGAGGATCATTCATATCAAAGTTGTTGGAATTATACGGCGGTCGGGAATTAAATGGAGGGCCACCGAAATCATTAAAGTTATTTCCCATTCCTTGTGGACCACCTGGTCCGTAATTATTAAAATTGGCACCGCCGGCGCCTCGTTGATTAATTCCACGTCCTGGCATGTTTCCTTCTCCTCTGCGTTCCGACGATTCTATGGACTCGTCGGGTTTTTTCTGCTCACTTTCTGACGAATTGTTGCCGCTGCCATCACCACCACCTTTTCTTTTCTTTAGCCATCCAGTAAAACAAATAGCTCCTTCGTTACCGGGTTCATTTGGCTTTGATTGTTTTGGATCATCTTTAGTTCCCTGAGGTTTACCGCTGCCACTGGCTTGGGCGACGGCCTGGGAAAGATTATTGATAAATTGAGGATCCTTCAATCCCTCAGCTACATCGGCAATTGGCTTAGATGATTTGGCATCACCTTCCACTAAATCCAGACCAGGAATACCCTCGCTTTTCTTGAATATGTTTGTCATGGGCGTTTCATGGTGTTCTGGATTAGCATCGCCATCACCTCGGTCAACAGCAGCAGCAGCAGCAGCATCATCATTATCATCATCATTACCACCACCACCAACATCGCCGCCGTTATCATCATCCTCATCGTCATCGTCATCCAGCGATATGGTTATAATATTTTCCTCTGGCCTCACCTGCTTGGCTGATGTGGCCAGCATACTCGCCTTTTTTTCATTGGTGGTGCTATCTTCATATTTGCGCTTGCCGAAATTCATTGATGGTTGAGACGGTATCTGGCGTTGTGGATTCTGCTGCATTTGTTGGTTTAACGGAGGTTCCGTAAATTTAGGAGCATCTGACACAGAAGACTCGTCTGGTCCACTCTGGCCAACTGGGCCATGTCCAGATCTAGAAAATGCCTTCTCCACCATGTCACGTGAATCAGAATCTTTAGGAGCATTTCCATCCTTGGTAATATCAGGTTCTTGGTATCTGCCTCTACCATTGTTACCTCCGAAATCTCCTCCGTTTCCGCCTCCCACACCATCACCATCACCACCACCATCACGACCACCACCACCATCACCACCACGACCACCACTACTACCACCAGTTTGTGGGTTTTGCTGTTGCATTTGACGGCGACGACGCATTTGCTCACATTTCTCAGCAATGTTACGACGCTGCTTCTCAAACTCCTTCTCATAACGACGATATTCTTCACGATCTGGATGATTGGCGTTTTCTCGTTTCCAGTTTTCGAACTGTTGCTCCCACTGATAAAACAAACGATCGAAATTCACCTCACTCAAATCAGAGCTACGTTGCGATGGTTGTTTGTTGTTACCAAATTGACCGCGAAAACCGCCATCGTTACTACCAGTACTACCACCGCCTTCTCCAACACCACCTCCGCGTTGCTGCTGATGCTGTTGGTTATTACCATCCCAGCGTCCACGACCAAAATTCCCAAAATCGCCACGCATTTCATATCCCGGACCATCTTGATTCGATTGTTGATTTTTGCCATACTTCGAATCACTTAATTTAGGTCCATTGCGTCCAAAATTGTCTTGATTGCCAACACCTCTAGAGTTGTTCTCATAAGAGCCATAATCATCGGATGATTTGGGTGGATTATTAAAGGGATTATTTGTGCTCCGCTGATTAGATCCGACATCACCACCACCGCTACCATTACCACCAGCATCATCATCGTTCCAGTTCTTTCTATTGTTGTCCTTGTCTTGGTTATTAAATTGCCAACGATTCGAATTTGATCGATTTTCATCATCTTCCCAACGGCGCTGATTATTATTACCTCCTAGACCTCCGCCAAAACCACCACCGCAAACTATTTCATTTGATGACGCATTTCCTACGCCTCCGAATGGACCATTTCGTCCACTTCCAGCATTAGGTGGGCCATTCCATCGTCCAGATCCTCCTCCTACGATTGTGTCATTATCGGCTGCTTTCCAGCGGCCTTCGTTTTTTCCCCTCATTGCGGAAATTCCAGCTTCGTGATTCACCACCACCACCTTCGTTGTTACTAGATGGGCCACTCCAGCGTGGACCGGGTCCATCATTGTTCCAACGTCCCGGTCTACCGCCTTCACTGGTGCCAAAGTTACTATTGTTTGAATCATTCCAATGACTTTTCGGCGGCCCATCTCTTTTAGGTGGAGCGCCTTCCCAGGTTCCTTCACCTTGTCCCGATCCTGGGCCGCCCCTCCATAGATTGGGTGGTGGATGTTTTAGTTTAGGATCTCGAATCTCACCTCCTACAAATGGGGGTGGTTGCTGCAAATTGGGAAAACCAGATAATTGTTCATCAGCCCTACCAGCAGATGCGGCAGCAGGCTGTGTATAATATCTGTTTGGTGGCGGCGCTGCTGGTTTCTGCTGTGACCACGATTCCTGGGGCATCGGCGGAGGTGGTGGTTGATTATAAATTTGAGGCTGAGCTGTAATCTTGCCAGCATTTGAGGGCAAAACTGGAACACCGACTGCCGGTACCGATGAAGTGTAGTATGGATTGGTCGGAGGATAGGCTTGAGGACCAGGTGGTGCTGCTTGGGGCACTGGTGGAGCTGCCACTGGCACTACAACTGGTGTAGCTACTGGTTGGGTGGCTGCTACTGGCGCAGCTGGTGTAGTTCCTGTGGTCGCTGCTGCTGCCATTTCACGTTTATACTAAAACATAAAAACCGATAATAGATTTTTGTACAAATGCATTTTGGATGTATATGAAACGTACTTGTTCTCCATATTGGGCATGCCATTTAGCATATTCTTGCTGATACGCTTGCCACTGCTGCCAGTGCTGCTGCAAGGCATACTGCTGCTCCGGCGTCATGGCTGCATATTGAGCTGGTGTATATTGCTCATATGGATTGGCTGATTGAGATGGCGCTACAGTTCCTGCAACTGCGGTAACTCCATATGATACCGGCATTGCCGTTGCAGGAGTCGCTACCGTCGCCGACGGCTGATCACTTGGCGGTGGCGGCGGTGGGGCACTGGGCAACGGCGGAGGCAGGCTCGGCTGTGGAGCCGGTGCCGTTGCTCCTGCTCCCCAGGCCAATGCCCACGGATTCGACATTGCTCAAATTGCCTAAAAAAAAAAATCCATTTGCTCACTCACACTCACAATCAGCACGCTCGCGAGTTTCATCTAATAAGCATAACTGCCCTACACTTACCAACTCGATTAAATAACTAACTATCGAATATTATACGATATTATAATTTCTGGTTTGCAGTAATTGATGCTGCTGAAGTAAAAAGAAAAAACGAAAAAATTCACTAGTTCGACATTTGACTTGAAAACTAGAGATGAAAGAGTCATTGGCAAGCAAGCAAAGTGCGATAACCAATCGCTCTTTCCCCTTGCTGTATCGATAACAATCGATGACAAAAACACTTTCACGAAACCCCAGGTGGCAACTCTACTTAATATTACACAGTCGATTATTGTAATTTATACCTAATGTTAATGGTAATTTAAAGCACCGTTATAAAATTATTAAATCTGCATTGGTATGAAATTCATATTTCAAAATTGCATTAATAAGGAAAAATTTACAAATGTGCTGGTTACTTAACGCTTAATCGATAACTTTCTGTTATCGATATTTCATTATCGTCTTTTTGCAACCCTGTTTCCACAGTTTAAATTAATTTTGAGCATTTTGCATAGCGTTTTTTCTTAAAAGAGATGAATCAAATTTCACAAACTAAACGCAGTTAAAGAGCAAATTAAATACAGATTCGTCCTTGTGTAAGTGAAATTAAATAATCATTTAGTGGCAGCAACAAAAGTGGGTGCAGACTGAAAAGACATGCAAAAACGGCAGACAAAGCTACGCTACGGCTGTCCCAGACAAAGTGCGTTGTGAACACATACATACAGGCATACGCGCACACACACACAACGTCGTCGTTGTCGTCGTCGTCGTCCGCAGGCAGCAGAGAATTATACGCGAGTCGTTTTTTTCGCGTTTCAGTTTTGGTTTTAGTTACCTGCGCGCAACAACCCCGGAGTTTAAGTTGAGTGGGAGCCTGTGTAGTGCTAAGTCCTGCTCGTCAGAGTTTCAACTAATTAATTGAAAAGGGGGGCAGGCAGGAGGTGTAAGCAAGGGCCAGGGATCGGTTTGATTGTAAAAGCGTCGTCAGCGTAACCACCCGTAGTATCCGTGGAACATCTATTTAATATTTTTTTGCTGCTCTCATTGAGTGGCATTTGCTCGCTCTATCCCAAACGGCGGCGCGGTTTTTGTAGCGTTTTTTTTTTTAAATTGTGTTCTAATTAAGACGAAATTGTGCCGTACTGTGTCAGTTAATTGGGAGCAGAGGTAAGAGGACATAACTTTGCTGCAATGAAAGGCAAGAAAAAAAATTGGCAAATGCATCCTCTCCTTCAAAAATCTCAGCTGGCTTGACCAACACACATGCACACACACCTACATAGGGGACACATGTACACTCTCACACATTTGGATTCGCTCGCATTTCCTAACCATACACGTACATTCACACACAAGCACACTCTCGCACGTTCGTCTGCGGTTGTTCATGGCAAAAGTGTACTGTTGAGAGAGGCACCGCCAACTCTCGGTAAAACGCTTTCAGCAGAGAGTTTCTATTTAATGCAATATAATTTTTTTCCGTTACTGATCGTTGCCACTTATTTTTTTTTTTTTTTGTTTGTGCCTTTGCAGTGCTGCAGTGGAGTATTTGTTTTGTAAATTCATCGCTTGAGTTTGCATTTTTGTTTTGTTGGAAACTTTTCTAACTTGCAACCGTAAGAATAATAAAATCCGGCACACTGGAGAAACAAAATAAACGCGCCCAGCTTATACGCGATAAAATGGTGCTGGCCGAGCGTAATACAGATGTGGTGCGCAATGGACGCCGTTCCCGCGGACCTAGCCCCAATACCCATACAAGCGGTGGCGGCGGAGGTGGCTCTGGAGGCGGGGGCGTTGGCGGAGGAGGCATAGGCTTGACCACAAGCGTTGGCAGTGGTGGCGGTTCTGGCGGTGGCGGCGGCAACAATTCGTCGAATCCTTCATCCAATGAGAAGGCCACCACAGCCACCGTACCGGGTGCGGGCACACCGGAGAGTTCCGATGATGATAACTGTAAGTAGTCCCCAATTGCTGAATAAATATGTATATGTATATATAAGTAAAACATGACGATGACTAATGTGTCTTCTCCTTCTCCTCGTTTTTATCTTCTAGCCACAAAACGTAATGGCAAATCAAAAGCCAAGCAGTCTGAATATGAAGGTAAGGAATAGAGCCGCCATCCATATTTACCAACTAAATAGGTTAATTAAACTATGTGTTTTTTTTCGGTATTGCAGAAAAAATTCGTGTGGGCCGTGACTATCAAGCGGTGTGTCCACCGCTTGTTCCAGAATCGGACCGACGTCCAGAACAGATGAACGAGCGAGCTTTGCTGGTGTGGTCCCCAACAAAAGAGATTCCAGATATGAAGTGTATGTGTGCTGATTATTTCTCTTAATCTCAGTTTTTATGCTGTGCATTTTCTACAGTGGAGGAATACATTTCTGTGGCCAAAGAGAAATATGGTTATAATGGTGAGCAGGCTTTGGGTATGCTCTTCTGGCACAAACATGATCTTGAGCGAGCCGTGATGGATTTGGCGAATTTCACACCCTTTCCGGATGAATGGACCATCGAGGATAAAGTACTGTTCGAGCAAGCATTTCAATTTCACGGCAAGAGTTTCCATCGGATACGCCAGATGGTGAGTTAGTTATTTATTTTTATTATGAAAATTATGTCCACGATCACTATATACTTGAATTTTCTGTGAAATAGCTGCCTGATAAATCCATTGCTAGTCTGGTGAAATATTATTATTCATGGAAGAAAACGCGTCATCGCAGCAGTGCCATGGATCGTCAGGAGAAGGCCATTAAAGCTTCTGTTAAAGATGGCTCTGAGAATGGCAGCGAGGTGGGCAGCAATGAAGAATCTGATAATGATGATAAGGTAATTATCATTTAGACTATCTATTCAAAGAATGAGAACCAGACTCTCACTTAACCTATCCATCCGTGCATTCATATCTATACATACATCTATCCATCCATCCATCCATACATTCATCTATCCATCGCTCGATTACATCCAATCATACAAACAAAAAAAAAACACATTTTATGATAAATTACACAGCGACCGAATGAAGAAGCCTCTCCTCCTCGTCACACACTTTAGGGTTAAACACACACACACACACACACACAAACACACATGTACACACATCCCAAAATATATCCCAAACCAAATCCAAGTAGGGTTTCATGCACATAGTATTATATTAGATGTAGTATTAATTATACAATAAGCTTAATATGCATCCTATTTACCACATACATGTACATATAAGTTGTTGGTTAACTAATTTTGATTAGTTTCTTCATTTGGGCAAAACGATAAACTTTATTAAATGTTTACAATATTGTTAATTTGTTTTTTACATGAATGTATAAAAACAGAAGACGAAAACAGAAAACGCAGATTAAAAGTATAGTCACAAGTTAGGCTTATTGCAGAATTTAACGAAATTTTAAGAAAAAACCAAATGGCAAATTTTGCATAAATTTAAAACATATCAGTACGTTATAAAAAATTTGATATACATACATGAAGTTCAAAAGTTCATCCCAAGAAGGTTGAAGATAGCTAATAGGCCATTGTATTTGGTTTTCAGTTCAGTGTAACTTAGAGCTAAGGATAACAATGTCAGTATTAAAGGATCAAAAATATATATATATTTTCTGGTGGATAACATAAGTTGTCTTAAATACATATATAGCTTATTATTTAAAAATATGTACGATATATATTATGGTTAATGCTAAGTTGTTCTAGTTTGTTCAATATGACAACTAAACTCTCTTTCTCTCTGCTTGACTTTCTGCTACTGCTATTATATTAAATAATTATATGTATAGTAGGGTCTTTCGTTTTTCAACCTCACTCAGGCCCCGTGTCTCCCATTTTCCGTTCCTTCTTTTCTTTTTCTTTTTGTGTTTTGTTTGTTGTAACTTAACATACATCCCATTCATCGATTCTTTCAGATAATCGCCGTGCCTGCATACCTCTCATAAAGGCATTTCAGAACACACCCACACACACACATACATGAACACAGACACCTACACTTATATATATAAATAGATATTTACAGATATATATATATATATATATATACATTTATATATTTAATATGTATGCATGTAAATATTTATATATATATGTTATATACAGTTGCGAACTTAAAAATAGCACCACTTGCTGAGGTAATGTATTCAAAGGATTCCCTAGGCTTATTTTAAGGTTCTAGGAACATGTGAATATGTTTTTGAACGTAAAATACTTTCTACTAATGAAAGCAGAAAAAAAATTCTATCAAAATCCAACGTTTTCAAAGATTTTTACAAAAAACCTTGATATACTCAAAAAATACCCGAAACTAAAAATAGCACCACTTGCAGTATTTTGCAAAATACCGTTAAATTTCGCAGAGTTGCATAGCAAAAAACACATATTTAACAGTCCCTGGTTCAAAGTCGATTTTAAAAGCAACAGCACTACAAAAAATCCGAGACTTTTAGATATAATGGGTCGGGGAAAACACTGCCCCGGGAAAAAAGCGAAACGTCATCCAAAACCAGGTTTCGGAGAAAAAATCGGATCTTGAAGATGGAAAACTGGTTGGTACTTCCAACAGAGTGATCCGAATAGCGATCTATTTGAAACAGAAGCCTTAAACTCGCAGACGAAAGCCAAGCCTGAAGCAGCAAGAAGTCGGTCCCTTAATGCGAGAGAGCAATAAGGATTCTGTTAAGGCTGTAACAGATCTTAAAAAGGACTTCAAGTCCCAAACTAGGGTCCAAATTGTTCACAACAACCTCCGGAAGATCAATTCAAAAGATTCCAGTCGAAGAAAGCCTCCACTTTTGAACGCTAGACATATTGCCAACCGCCTTAAGTTGGTCAAAGATCATGAGAATTGGCTTGTCCAAAACTGGAGGAACGTACAATGGACTGATGAAAATAAAGTTGTAAAATATAATAGAAAAGGCTATAGACCATACGTCTGGCGTCCACAGAACATGGAATTCAACTCCAAATACACCCTGGAGTCTAGAAACAGTGTCATTGATATGGGGTTGTTTTTCTTATTATGGTGTCGGTCACATATTAGTCCACAAATCGATTATGGATCACCAAGTTCATGTAAATATCTTATAGACGGTGTTGCTACTATACGCTGAGGATAATATACAGCTAATATGACCCTTTCAACAGGACATCAGCCCAAAGCACACCAGTAAGAAAGCCAGGAAGTGGTGCTCAGCAAATTATCTGAATGTAATTGAGTGGCTGGGACAATCACCAGACCAAAATCTCATTGAAAATCTTTGGTCTGATATTAAAAAAGCAGTTGCTGTTTCATTACCAACAAAAATTGAGAAGTTTTGGGAAGTAATCCAAGAGTCCTGGGCAAAAATAACGGTCAAATGCTGTCAAGACCTGGTTGACTCAATACTAGGACGATGTGCTGCGGTTATTGCCAATAAGGGCAATGCAACAAAGTAAAAAGTTTATTATTTAATACTATTTGTAATATCTGATCATAACTTGTTAATGAATTTTGTTTTTTTCTGTTATTTTTTAATTTTGAGTAAATATTTGAAAAGTGGTGCTATTTTTAGTTTCGGGTATTTTTTGAGTATATCAAGGTTTTTTGTAAAAATCTTTGAAAACGTTGGATTTTGATAGAATTTTTTTTCTGCTTTCATTAGTAGAAAGTATTTTACGTTCAAAAACATATTCACATGTTCCTAGAACCTTAAAATAAGCCTAGGGAATCCTTTGAATACATTACCTCAGCAAGTGGTGCTATTTTTAAGTTCGCAGCTGTACTAATGCCAAAACCAAAATATTGACCAGCATCTATAAGACTTATCAGACACACAAACATACACACACCCACACAAATACATTTACTAGTTAAGACTATGTATTTTTTTATCAAGTGAATTTTTGGATTTTACTAGTATTAAGCATTAAGGAATTTGCATTAGGCCTTAGACTATAGAAAAAGACTAAGCCAACAAAAGAGACAGACAGATAATATAGCTTGACATGATCATGTTCTTTGTTTGTCTACATATACATACATACATAAGTGATATATGTATATGTATATATAATATATATAATTATGGATATAGATATATGATTTTAACGAATTTCTTCATTTTTTTTTTCATCTGATTTCGTATGCTAAATTATTATTAATAAATAAGTAGTAACGTATTAGTTTAATGATCTTAGTTATATTATCTTAATAGATTTCTATTTATATAAAAAAAAAAAACAAAACAAAACAAAAAATTATTCGAAAAATGTATAAAGTGAGCGAAATCGTAACCCAATTAACTGAAATGGTTCTATTTACACCATACACACCCAAATACACCCACACACATGCTATTATATATATATATTTATATATATATATACATATATTGAGAGAGAGAGATTTATTAATTGATAATTGCTAAAACAAATAAATTGCATATATCTTGTTTGCCAAGAGAAGATAATGAACAACCAACAATTTATATGTGTTTCTTATTCTCCACAAAAAAAAAAAGGACTATTTTCCCGTTATTCGATTGATAATGTCTAATTTTTCATCGATGTGTACTAAGAATCATCTCATGCTACATTCATTTATTTAACATATAGATATACGCACACACACACACACACACACTCTAACCGCCAATCCTTTTTCCTTTTCCATAATCAAACAAAGTTTGATTAAAACTATTTGTCATTTTTAATTACTAAAAGAAAAAACAAAAGACAAAAAAGAAATTTCCAAAAATATGTGATTGCTCGCTCATTGGCAGCTCTCGTTGCTCCGTTACTCGTTACCTGCGAACTCGTTGAATTTTTGTTACTGCTTTTTTCTTAATTATTAAGTATTATTATCGTACGGCTTAATTGAAAACTTGGAGAGCGTGCAAGAGATGTAAAGAGAGTGAGAGGAAGAAGAAGGGAGAAAGGAACTCTTCTGTTTTTATTTAAATAACATGCACATCTATGTATATTCATGTATATATTTATCGTATGTATGTATATTTTATGTAAATAGCGTTCCAAGCAAAAACCTTTTTTTTTTGACATACAAACCAAGTACAAAAACAAACAAGCACACCCACAGATACAAATGCATCCACCCACATCCTCACACAAACAAATAAACACTCACATGGCCAATGCATACGCAGTCGAAAAGCAGCAGAGCGCGAGAGAGAGAGAGAGAGAGAGAGAGAGAGAGAGAGTTGCAATTGACAACAAGAAGAGGCATAGATTGATTTGATGCTGATGATGAAAATTTTTAAAAATTTCTTTTGGTTTTTTTTTTTTGTCATCCTTCTTTTTTGTCATTGTTGTATTGATTCTTTTCTTTCTTTTTTCCCGTCCCACTCATCGTTTTCCTCTATTTGTATAATTATTTGTTTGTTTTTGTTGTGGTGGGCGAGGGAGGGGAGTGGAGGAGGAGAAGGAGGCGGAGGAGAAGGAGAAGCACCATCGGGCTTGCACTTGTCGTCTTCTACTCCTTAAGTGTAAAAACAATTCGAACAAAAACTGAACTAAAGCAACCAACAACTACGTTTTTTTTCTCTTCTCTTTGCATTTAACTGTTAACAAACGAAAAATAATAAAAAAATAAAAAAAAAACATTCCCCACCACACACACATTGTCCGAAAAATATAAAACAAAATGCAAATCACAAAAAAAAAAAATAATAATATGGAAAAAAACAACAATTTGACATTTTTTATCCTGAATCGAATCGTGTTGTATCGCTGCTGCTGCTATTTGCGATTGCGTTTGGCATTCAAAAACGAAAAAAAAAAACCAAAAATATTTCAATACCCAAACCAACAACAACAACTACAAATACCTGAGTGCAGAAGGGGCACAACAACAACAACAATAATAATAATAATACCAGCGGCAATAACAACAACAACAGCAGCACCAATATGAGCAACAATCAGACAACAAATACGGGCAACAACAGCAACGGAGAGGGAAACGGAAACGGCAACAACGGATTCGGAAGTGGTAGTGGTGGTAGTTCTGCTAGTGGTGGTGGAGCAGCCGCAGGAAGCGGAGGAGGAGTTAGCGGTGCCAACAATAGCAACAACGAACTGGACGCGGATCAGTTATGCATTTATAGTAATACCCATGGCGATGATATACTTGGCTTTGGCCTGGCTGCCGATGTCCTGTCAAATGGTGGCGATAACAACAACTCCTCGCTCATCTCTGATAGCAACTCGCCCAGCCAGCGGCGAGTAGTGGGCGGTTTCTGCAAGAATTGCAATGTGGTCTGTCACATGTTGTTCGATTCGCCATTGGGGCGTATGTGTAAAAGTTGTCACACGCATTGGAGGTAGATATTTCATCATCATATTATTATGCATCTACATATATATATATATATATATATAAATCTGTATATACATATCGATATATATATATACATATATATATGTACGTATGTGTATAATATATACGCTAAGTTGTTCAATCTGAGCTAATGCAAAGTTTTTCTCTCCCCTTCTCTCTCTCTCTCTCTCTTTGTCTCTCTCTCACTCTCTCTCTCTCTCTCTCTCTCTCTCTCTCACATACACACACACACACAATGTATCTCTGAATATCAATCTGCAAACATCCTTGAACTGTTCCTTTTTTGTTTTTGTTGGTTTGGTATTACAATGCAAACAAAACAAAATATATATAAATGAATGTAACTAAAATTGTTATGTCACACTATCATCGTACATACACCGACATAAACACACACACACACACACTATTACATACTATCACCATCATTCGTCGGGTTATCATATATCTAGACGCACTGGCAATCGCCGTCCGATTTCTGGCCCGGAAAGCTCTACACCCAAACGTTCTGCTCATAATAGCGCCGCTGCTGCAGATCGCTCAAAGCGTAAACCCCCCAAGGGGATGTACATCAATCATGATGATCTTACTGCGTTGGCCAGTTCAAAAAATCCTCGAGAATATCTAGCCGAAGGTGATCGGAAAATTGCCGCCCTAATGGCTGAAGTAAGAAATTTTATTGTTCTTTTGTTTTTGTTTTATTAGACATTAAATAGAAAATAATAAGCTGAGGCATCGGGGTCATCACAAATAGAAAGAATTAGTAGAATTATTCTATATTTAGTTTCAGTCATGCATCTAGTACACACTAAACTACTTCAATCCAAACACACACACGCAACTCACTCATTGAAATTCCCTTCACATGCATTCCATTCGAAACCGTTTCACTTTTCCAATTGACCCAACAACAAAAAAAAAACCAAAAAAAAAAAAAAAAAAACGAAGAAAAACTTGCAACTTTCTTCAATGACCCATTACAGATACAAAAGAATAGGCAACTTATGGAACAGCTGGACAAAGAATGCGAAGCCATTAATGTGGATGAAGTGGGAGGTGGTGGTGGCACTTCGGCCAAAACAGCATCATCCCATACAGCTGAGGCCACTAATGCCTCTGCCACTGCCGCTGCCGCCCAGCCAAGGATCTCAGGCCGTTGGACACCAGACGAGATTCAGGTGGCCCTATTGGCTCTACGTGATTATGGCAAAAACTATGCGGTAAGTAGCGCTCGATTCGTTTAATGCAGCTTAATTTCAATTATTGATATCCCTAGATGATAGCCAAGGTTGTCAACACAAAGACGGAAGCACATGTACGTACGTTTTATCTGAACAATCGACGCCGCTACAATCTTGATCAGATTGTCAAAGAATATGAGGCTGCCAAATCCGAAGAATCTGGTGCAGAGGATCATACCGATGCGGCAACTGCAGCAGCGGCGGCAACATCAGGAACAGCAGCAACGTCAGCGACAGGGGGATCAGCTGCTGCTGCTGCTGCTGCTGAGAGCAACACTGAAGCACTTTCAGTGACCAATCCAGCATCATCATCGGCAACCGAGAAGACGTCCCCGTCATCGTCGAAATCGTTGCTAAATAATGCCAGCGAGAGCAGCAGTAATAGTGCTCAGGAATCGCATGTGAAAAAAGATGAATCCAAGAAGAAGACCGACTCGGCGGTTATTTCTGCCACATTTCTGTCCTCTTCAGCGTCAACCACCCTCAATTCTTCAGCAGTGGTGGCTGCCACAACAAACGCCGCCAGCGCCGCAGCAACAGTCGATAATGGTGGCTCCTCCTCCTCGAGCTTGCCTGCTATCGTGGGCATTACAAAACCTAGCGCTAATGCTTCTTCTTCTGCTAGTGCCACCATAACCATTATGGATGAATCCGATACAGCAACCAATTCAAGCAGCGATGTGGCCACAAATAGCACCACTAACACTGCCACCATTGGCGGTGGTAATGGTAATGGCAATGGCAACGGTCACGGTGCTACCTCATCCTCATCGCTATCTAGCGTTACTACACAGCCCGCCAAATCTTTGTCGTCGTCGAGCAATCACAATGAACGCGATAGCGAAGAGTCCACATTTTCGCTCAAGTCGAGTTCAGTTGGCACCACAGCAAACGCCAAACGGGAGAGACCCACAGAGGTAAGCAAGAAATTTAGAAGAGACCAACGAATCATTTCAATCTAACCTCTTCGATTTACATCTAGATCACTGCCGATCAGCCAGCAGCAAAGATCATAGCACTTAGCAACAGCAACAGCAGCAGCAGCAACACCACCACCACCACCACCACCACCAACAATGAACGCGATAGCGAAGAGTCCACATTTTCGCTCAAGTCGAGTTCAGTTGGCACCACAGCAAACGCCAAACGGGAGAGACCCACAGAGGTAGGCAAGAAATTTAGAAGAGACCAACGAATCATTTCAATCTAACCTCTTCGATTTACATCTAGATCACTGCCGATCAGCCACCAGCAAAGATCATAACACTTAGCAACAGCAACAGCAGTGCAACCGTTGCCACTGTTGCCGAAATCTCTGGCAAGTGAGTGGCAAGGGGGAGAAGCCACTGACTCCGATGTGGATGTCAAGTGTAATATGCAGCGATCGTTTAGAAGAGAAGAAACAAAAGTTGACTATTGTAATTGTCGCTAGCATGAAGATGAGGCAGCAAGTGAAAGGCGGACACAACAGGCGGCATCCTGTTACATTCTGCATCCACCACCTGCATCTATAGTCTGTAGTTAGTTGTTCATTCTATCATTATCATTTCTAACTATTATTATTATTATTACTTTTTATTACTGTTTATTTGTTTTTGACTTTTACTTTGTCAAGATGCATACACACACATATATTTTGTGGTCTTTGTTGCCGTCTTTGATTTTGGAAACGCATTTACCGATTTCGGAAATCCATCTATCGACAAATAGCATCACAATCTGATCTGATCTTGATGACCCTCCCGCATTAATGTCAAGTGGGAAGTCAATTGCAAACAAATAATTATAAACCAGAAAAACATATATATATATATAAATATATATATATACATTTACTTTTTTAATACGAATTAGTGATAATTTCTATATATATATATATATAATTTTTTTTTTTTTTTTTTTTTATATATATATAATTTTTTGTGGGTGGCATGAGAAATTTTTGCACTTAGCAGTGGACAAAGAGTTACTACTAAATCTTTAGGTAATAAATAATATGATTAATATTAATATTACCAAATTATATATGTATAAAAACAAAAAAGAGAAAAACCAATCATAAAGAAAAGGGGGGAAAACACACAAACAACAACATTATACGCAGAAGTTAACTGACACAAGTTATTTTTTTTTTTTTAATCAGCTGTAATTTAGCATAAAATGTAATTGAAGAACAAAAGTGAAGAAAAAGCAAAAAACCGAAAAATTTAAATTATATGAATATAAGCAAAAAAAAGAGCGAACAAAATGTGAGCATGTCTTTCACATTGTTGGCTCTTTGCGTACTTTGGTTAGAATAATTGAAATATTACCTATAATGAAACACACAAACACACACACCGAAGCACCCAGGCGACATGCGTTTATAAACAAACATACATACAAGAGGAAATAAATATGTAATAAATAAATAAATATTCAATTGGTTGCCTTTTTTTCAAACCCTTGTTTTTGGGTCCATTTGCTAGAAGAAGAATTATTCTAAAATTGATGATAAGCGAATACTATTCAGAGAGCTATTTGGAGAGTTTTATCTTTCTATATCCTTGTAGGTAGTTTCTGCACCTTTGGCAACAGTAAGACGAGAATATAAAGAAATGATTATCAATGATTATATTAACAAGCAACCCTTGAAACCTGATTTAAAAAGTTTTTCTGTTTCTCAATTTATAAACTTTTAGACTAAGCAAGTCAAGTCAACAAGCTCAGATTCAGAATCCAAAAAAAAAAGGTGCACAGTTGCCTTTCGATGTAACGACAAACGATCCGAGAGCTTGTATATATATTCAATATTTATTTTGATTATTGTTTACTTCAAAGTACATAAATTCCAAAATTGTTGTTGGGCCAATCAACAAAGCCAAGTGAGAAAGAGAGTCGGAGAGAGAGAAGGAAGATAATGTTTTTCAATCGATTAAAGAGTCTCAGTTGTCTGGGCGGCGACAAGGCGGCGTCCACCAGCTCGGATTACGATTGTGATGAGATGCTATTTACGGAGCCGGTCATACTGAACATATATGATCTGGTGGATATCAATATGTATACCATGCCCCTGGGTCTGGGCGTCTTTCATTCGGGCATTCAATTGTATGACACTGAATATTGCTACAGCGGACATGGTTATTCATTCACTGGGATCTTGGAAATCCAACCATGCAATGGCCAGGCCACATTGGGTGAACATTGTCGCTATCGCGAGAGCGTTCTGCTGGGCTATACGCATTTCAGTAGCGAAGAGGTCCAAAGGATTGTCGAGCAGTTGGGTCAACTTTATACGGGCGATTGCTATCATTTGATTCGAAACAATTGCAATCATTTCTCCAATAGTTTGGCCAAAATTCTCTGTGATCGCGGCATCCCAGGTTGGGTCAATCGTTTGGCCCATTTTGTGGCTTGTGTTCCGTTTCTGGAGCGTTGTCTTGGCAGGCAATTAACTGGTTAAGTTCTGCTCTAAGGTGGAGAGGGCCTAGACACATAGGCAAACCTCATTTTTTTTCATTTTGTGTTTCAAATTGAATTCTCAATGTTTTATTGGAAGAATACAGTCTGACCTTTGTTATTTTCGTTATTAAAATTTCATTTAAACTTTTGTCCTTGGAGTCTAAAGAGTCCTCTATATACATATATATTCTTGATTACAATTATCATTTCAGTGTGAAAATGATCTTCATAGTTTAGTCCATTCTTTTCACAGGTGCATTTGAACAGAGATAAGTTCGTTTTTTTGGCGGGACTTTTCCAAAATCCCAAATATTACAGATAGAAGTATGAACTCTTTGAAGAACTCTTTGTAGATCTAGCAAAACTAAAATAAACTGCATACCAAAGATTTTAAATTTATCTGCAACTTTCGATTTGGAGCTAATTGAAAATGTGAATTTTGTATGGAAAATGTTAGTCCTTTGGGCGAGTCCATTTTACGACATTAATTCAAACTAAAGTACTTTTTTCTTGAACTACAAAAGAAAGTGTATTGGATTTCCCTTCGAATGACATATTTTTCATTAAAATCGAATAAGAATTAGATAGTTTTTTTGCTTATCAATGTGGGACCAAAAGTGACCTTTTATCTCTTTCTTTTCATGCGTTTAACCCTTCTGAAGGCCGCTGTTTAGTTAGGCATAAAATGTCCCTTATTAATAGACGATAAAAGCTATCTATGAGTATATATGTATATTTATTTGTTTTTCTTAGGTCTTTCTTAGGATGGGGTAAGAATTTTTCCCTGAAAGTGGTGACCCCGTCTCGTAATGTGGCTTAAAGGCAATTTAAGCAGCTGTAACGAGAGAAACCTTGTGCATAAACAATTCTTTGTAGTTGTATGTACCTACATGTACATACATATGTATGTACATATATTCCTATCATGTACTTCCATTTCCATTTGGCGCCGTTCGATGTCGCCGCAATTCCTCCAAGTCGATCGAATTGACACTTAAGTCAACAAATGAAATTCTCTGATTTCGGCTGGAATAATTTTCTGCTGATCTTTGTGAATTTATTGATAATCCCTTGTTCCACTTGATTAGCCCCCCTCCCCCACACCCCTTTAAGTTTTTGTGGTTCCCAGATTGCCCCACTCTATTGTTTTAGTCGCTTCCTTTTCATTTTTCTCCTTGGTCATCTTTTTAAAAATAATAAATGATCGATAGGTATAAACTTTCTGTATCTCTCTTTTGTTTTTCTTTTTATGTTTTTTTTTTTTTTTTTTTTTTTGTCTTATTACTTTTTATTATGTTCATTTTTGTTTTTGATGGCATAATTTATTAAACATGTCGTTTTTGTTCATGTGTGTGTGTGTGTGTGTTTGTTTAAATATATATAGTTGATGCTTTTCTTTTTGTTTTTAGTTTAATTAGTGTTTTTTTTTCTTTTCTTTTCTTTTTTTTGTTTTTAGTTTAATTTATTATAATTAAATATAACTTGTTATATGCATTGCTTAGCTAAAAAAATCCACTTACAATTAGTTTACACATTGTTGAAATATTTAGATAGTTTTGTTTCAGTTTCTGTTTCGGTTGTTTGTTTTTGGGTTTTCCTTTTTTTGTTTTTGGTTTTTTCTTGGGTGTGTGTGTTTGTGTGTGTGTGTGTGTTTTCTTCTATGGTATGAGCAAAAAAAAAAATCGATTTGTATTTAAAGAGTGAGGGGAAAATTTACTGGCAAATTTTTGATATATCACTGATCCGTCAATTTCTTGTTTATATCAGACAATATGAACACACATACATACATACACATGCATGTACATACATATATGTATGTATGTGTATATCGAGTGCAAAGGATATTCGATGTTACTGCATTTTCGGTATACCGAAGTTGGTTTACGGATTCTTTATTTGTATATGTATATACATATAGAATTTGAATCATTTATTCATTCATTGCTCAGAAGGGGGGAGTAAGTTAAAGAGAGAGAGAGAGAAAGATTCCATTTGGTAGGGTCTACTGTATTTAGGATTGCCCCTTAACCAAATTCTGTTTTTCTTTTGTTATAAACAACCTGTTCTTATGCCATATATATATATTTATATGGTAGTTAGTTCAGCTAACTGCGGAATCTGCATATATATATATATATATATATATTTGGTTGCCTTTGTTTTGTGGTTTTTTTTTTATATAATGTCATGCTAAAATCTCAATACACAATTTCGCTTAATTGCTATATGACTAGAGTTGTTGTCCTACTAAATTTATATATATATATATATATTTCTATATACATACATATATTCATATATATGTATATATATGTGTATATGTATATATACTAAACTAAACTAAAAAAAAAAAAAAAAAAAATAAAAATATTAACAAGTCTTATGAAGTACAATACATTTTCGTGCCCCTCCAGTTTGGCCTTTCTCAAATTAAAAAAAAAAAAAAAATTATATTTATATTTATATATATATATATATGTATATAACTATATATCTGTATATATTTATAAGTTGTTCTTCTTTGGTTTTACTTGAAGATTTTCGAATACTAGTTACATTCACAATCCATGGATAGAGGAGTGGCCAGGGGAGGATGGAGGATTTGTGCAAACGTAAGGATTCTAGAATTGTCAAATTGTGTGTTTTTGGGGAAAATTGGGAAATTTGGGATATTTTTTTTTTAAGTTTGAAGGTTTGTCGTTCTCCTTTGATATTAGTTTTTGGCATTATTTTAGTATACAATTTGACGGCTTCGGTTTTTAAAAGGATCACACTCCATCGTCCATTAGCTAATGTTCACTTGTGGATTCACGAGGCGATCTTTTAAAAGAAGTCGTCAAAGGTTTTTGATTATGTTTGATATTGCAGCATTGGGGCCGATAAATTCGGATGATGTGAGCTATTCATGCGCAATGCGGATAGACTTTTGTTATACCATTCATCCTCGGGTGACATGCCTGCAAAATAGGGAAGAGAGAAGAGAAGAGAAGAGAAGAGAGGTATGAAAACTTGATAAGTGCGAATCGAATTTATTAAATCAAACGTTTAAGTTAGGCGTTTTAGCATTTCCTTTAAGCGGAAATTCATATTACTTTTTACAAGGACCTAACACAACACACAGGGACACACTCACACACTCATAGTCTAGCCTGTCTCTGTCTAACATTGGTGAATATTTTAGTAAGAAAATTTTCTTATGCTTGGCTGTCCGGAAATTCATTTCATTTCTTCATCGTCTCCATAATATCCGGGCAAGATGGAAAGATTCACCTTGTCCTCACCTTCAGTTGGCTTTCATATACAAATACATATACATAATTATTGGAAAAAGAAATTGCAGTAGGCGAAACTTGTGCAAAAACAAACCTATAACATATTTTCCTGCACATTAAGTGGAAAATTACCCAAAGCCAAATGAAGGGCAACTGAGTTTAGAAGCTTTTAGAACCTTTAACTAAACCATAGAAACAAAGAACAAAGACTTTTTTGCATTTCTATTGCTCTCTCTTTCTTTCTTCCTTATGTCATTTGTAGATACATTTCGATCTAAAAGCTTCCTTAATATCGAAGAGTCAATCTTGAAGGAGAAGAGAGATAGCGATAGGGAGAGAAACTTTAGAAAGTTTTAAGTTGAAAGAGAGCAAAGCTTTTGATCACACATTGAAAGCTTCACTGATCACTCCTCTGAATGTCAGATCCCACAATTCATTAACATTCGAACAGCCCTAGGCATAGGACGAAAAGTGGTCTTAATAATATTTTAAACTTAAAGTGAAAATTAAAATTGACTGCCTTTAATTTATGGTGAGTGATGGAAGTTTGAACAACATAAGCTAGGACTCAATTAGAAATTATTATTTCAATAAAGTCATGGTATAATAAAAAGTTGATTTGTGATAAAATCTGAAAAATGTGTTTAAAATAGCCTATTATAACTTTTTTTTTTTTTTCCTTGATTGGAGCAAAGTGAGACAACAATCATTTTATCATTTCACTACAGATTTTGTATGGAAAAACTAATTAATTTTTATGTGATTAGAAAGTGCTATTAATTTCCCGTCGATTGAGATGTTACATTGAAATTTTGAACTAATTTAAGCTGAGCTATATAGAATTTAAAAGAAGTTATCCTTGAAATTTGTTGGCCGAAAATGAAATACAATTTATAGTGCATACTTTTAGGCTGTACACAAAGCAAATTAGGCATTAAGGGAAGCCGTTTTTGCTTTGGCTAGACTAGGATGGCTAGGCTAGATCAAATTGGAATAGGAGAATAAAGACTTACCCATGGAATCTTGACGCACACCCACAGAGCCCATATTCGTACTATGAGCCATTGAGAAGGGTTGCGTCATGCCTGGATATGAGGAGGCACCCATTTGGAATAAATCCTGTTTTCAAATAAAATTTGAATACAAGCAGAGAATGTATGAATATTTATTTCTTATATCGGTGTCGGTGACGGTGGATAACCTACCTGTGGATAACGATTCATTGTATTATGATGTGGATAGGGCTGATAGCCTCGGGATACACTATAGCCTTGTATATTCCTCATCATCCCGTTGCACGATGGGATCACAGATGGTGCCAATGCCTTTTGCAATTGTTTCTCTTGTTTACGATATTTGGCGCGACGATTTTGAAACCAAACCTAAGTGCGAGAGATAGAGAGGAAGAGAAAGAAGAATTGAAATTAAAGTTAAGTTCAAGTTGATGATTTTCAAGCTACATATATATACATATTATATCTGTCCACGAAAATCCCCTTGCCAGCCCTTGCCACCCACACAACAATCACCCATCCTTCGTATACCAATTTTCACTTTGCCGAGAAATAAAGAAAAGAAAAAACGGATGATGAGAATAAAAATACAGCAAAAAAAAAAAAAAAGATATGAAATAGGTAAAGAAAATTCCTCCTTCAACCAGTCTTGCTCAGCCCTCCTCTCTCTCTCTCTCTGTCTCTCTCTCTGTGCCTTGAAAGTCCTTTGGAGTCTGGTCTTAAGCTAACGTCTTATGAGTGAAAAAATCTACAAAATTGAAATTGAAATAAGTTGACGACGGCAACGGCAACGACGAGGACGAGGACGAGGACGAGGACGATGGCGACGACGATGATGATGAGGATGTGGATGAAGATGATGGTAAAAGGAGTCCTTCGACCGCTTGCTCGCTCGACTTTATTTCTGCTTAGATATTATTAAAGATGGTCCTCCATCTTGGGCGCTGTTTTTCATTTTTTTTCTTTCTTCGCCTTTCTGTTCTCTTCCCTTTTCGCCATCGTTGTCCTGATGGCAGCAAAAGAAATTGCCAAGATGAAAGACGCCCATAGACAAGATGAAGATGCTCTTGCTTCTGCTCCTGCCCTTGCTCTTGCCCCTTCTGCTATGTATGAAGGGATGGAATGGAATGGAGGCTGTGAGGGCGGTTTGACTAAGGACTAAGGATGTGAATGTGAATGTGTGGTATGAGGCTGATAAGGCTGTGTGGGTGCTTGGCTGAGGGGGTGAGTTTGGTGGAGGATGCGCAAAATTTTCCGACATTTTGAAAGCTTGGCTCGGCTTGCTTTGAGTTACTTACGATGATGATAATGATGATGATGATGATGATGATGATTCTGTTGGTGTTCTAGACACTAACAGACCAAAATAAGGGCAGAAACATGTGGGCGAGGGAAGGGGGTGTCAGTTGGGGGGCTATGGGCATGGGGTCTTGACTGTCTTGGCGTTTCTTTTTTCTTTTATTTATTTTATCATTATTATTATTATCTTTGTCCATTGCTATGTGTGTGTCTGGGTGTGTGTGTGTGTCTTGGTGTGTGTGTGTCTGGGTGTGTGTGTGTGGATGTTGAATTTTGTTTGATACCCTCTATAAATATATAAACAATTTCTCTTTGAGTCATTACTAAAATTTGTATAGGGTATTCGAAGGGCCGAAACAGTTGGGTTAACTAAGATTTGTTGGTCGTCCGTTTCGTTTTCGACATCTGCATTTTGTTTTTTTTTTGTTGTTGTTTCTCATTCTCTTTCTTTAGTTTTTTTTTTTTTATATTTCTTTTTGACATCGTTATTGGTGTTGTTTTTGGGTTTGGGGGTTGTTTGGCAGTCGCCCAGTTTATGGCTCGTTCGGTTTCATTTGGTTGGCTGCCAGCATAAAAATGCCAAGGACCATGTGTACGTGTGTGTGTGTAAGTGTGTGTGTGTGTTCAGCTCTGACTAAATAATGCTCTTAACCATGAGCCATGGATAGAGTGTGTGAAAGAGAGAGAGAGAGATAGAGTAAGAGAAAGAGATGCTGTTGCGGAGGGTTGAAAATGCGTTTTGTCTGACTGTCTGTTCAACTGTTATGTGTTTGAGTGTGTGTGTGTGTGTGTGTGTGTGTGTGTGGGCGGAGTAACTCAATTAAGGTTCCATTTTATGGCACACATACACACACACACACACACACACACACATTATATATAGACATGCAAGAAGCACAAAGTTAGGTTTTTATGCCATATCAAAGAAAGAGCAAGAGCGAGAGAGAGAGCGAGAAAGAGAGAGACAGACACTGACTTTGGCTTTAAGTTTTTCTTTCTTTTGTATACACCTTTTTTTTCCATTTAAGCTAAAACAAGGCCTAATTAGATGCATTTAAATTATAACTAGAAATAATCATACATTCACACACACACACATACACAGTCACACTCTCTGGCGTATAGGCCACTCTACGGAAATATGAAAATTAAACGTATTCAAATTTAATTTACTTTTCAACATTTAATCAAATTTTCCTGCCTTGTTGTTTTTGTTGTCGTTGTTGTTTTTTCTTTGGTTTTTTCACTTAACTCCGTTTAGATATCCCACATACATACATACATATATAGAGATATAAATCTATTTGTGTGTTGGTTATTTTGTTGTATTTTTAGCTCAACTTTTTATATGGACAGCCAGGAAAAAAGGGTGCATTGACCTAGAAATTAAAATTGCCATCTAATTGACAGGACATGGGATACAAAAAAACAACAACAATAAAGTGTCCCCCCTCCCTCTCTATCTCTAAATGGGGTTAAAGGTGTGTGTGTGTGTGTGTGCCTGTTTGGATGCGGTAACTTAACTTGATTCAAAACTAAATCAAACTAATGTTAATTAATAGCTAAGAAAGGCTAAGAAAGAGAGTGAGAGAGAGAGAGAGAGAGAGAGGGAGGAGAGTTAGGGAGGGTGTGAAAAAATAAAGAAAACTTGTTAATTGTTTAAAATCGGTTAAAACGTTTAACGTGGCACACAATAAAATGGTTTGGAATTTGTCTACTTTTTTTCTCTTCGTGTATAAGAATTTGTTGCCTACTTATTTGCGCTGGGCAATGGGAAAGCTTTCAACGGTTTTGTCTCCTTCTTTTCTTCAGTCAATTATACAATTATTATAGCCTAACCTACATTTTGTGGGCCCAAATGATTTATAATTTTAAATTATTAAGTTTATATGCAAATATTTACATTTTGCCAAGAGAGATTGCCAACAAGATTTAAGATTGCCGGAAAACTCAGACGGCTTGGGCCATTTCTTTGTTTTTCTGCTCAATAATTAATAATATCTTCTAACTACCACTGAGTTTTGATCCTGATTCTCGCAAAGTGTTTAATATTCTATAAACTTATTGCACTTGGGGACCTTTGTCCTCCTTTCTAGAAGAACTGCAAAGAACTACCTCTTCATCTGCTCTATATATGATGGGCTACAGTAATAAAATTTAAAAGAGTTCTAATCTATTCGTTACTCAGAACATTTCTAATCTTGAGTAAGAAAACTGAAACTTTGCAAGAATCTGAAAATCATGACAAAGGACATGGCTTTATCCAATCATGTTTTAAAAGTTGGTTTTAAATTCCATTTTAAAAGCGTTTATGATATAATTGGTCATTAGCTTTAATTAGCTTCATAATGAGGCCAAAAGCATTCAAAGTGTCGACCACAGAACTTTAAACTTCAACAACATTTTCAGATTTGTCCGATTTCGAGTTTCGTCAATAAATAACTTTCATATTGGTTTCTAAACAAGATTCTAGAGCATGCAGAATGATGGGATTTTGAATCACCTTCTAAATGCATATTTTCATTGGGCTGTAACTCTATATTGAATATTCCCATGGAACTATCATACAAATGTTGGTTTTTTGATATCGTTCTGATCAAGAGATTTGAATCAATATGCGTATATATGTATGTATGTATTTATGTATTTCAATTTAAATGTAATCTAAATCCGACCAAAACCTCTGATCTTTTGAGCACACCCTTCGTCCTCTCTCTTACCTCTTTTCGGTCATGTTTTTAGTCTAATATCTGATTCTCTATTCACACAACTGTTTGCGATCAAATGACAGACAAATGCCCATGGCAAGGGACTAGCTGGTCTTGGAGTGGGTGGATGAGGGGGGCGGGGGGAATGGTAGATGCTATAAGTGCAGCATAAACCATATTTTTCTACAAATGTTCAAATATTTACAGTCGCTTGGATGGCCCGACCCTATAGAAAACCAGAAACCGACCCACACCCAACCCTCATATCCTTTTTGCTCTGCTCTATTCTGCTCAACCGCAGCCCTAATATTATATTTTCATTTTCCTTCCTCTAAAAACCATCCCCCTCACTGCTCCTCACTCCTCTCCCCACCCCTCATCTGGCACGCTATTCACCTCTGTAGTCCATTCACCCGCTGTTGTTGGTAATTTGACGAGTGCGCTTACAACTTGACTCTGGCACTCACTTAGCACTGCAACAACATCATAATTTTCTGTGCATGTGTGTGTGTCCCTGTGTGTGTGTGAGTGTGGGCCTTGGTGTTGACAAATTTATTGCAAATTTGATGCTCTCGTTTGAGTTGAAGAGCATGGAATAGTGGAGGAGGACGATGTTGATGGGTCAGGTCGAGGGCGTTTCTAACGCACATCTGCTTGGAAAATTTAACAACTTGCTGAACAAAACAAAACAACAACAAAAAAAAAAAAGGAGGAAAATTTTCATTGCATATAGACAGGCGCATTAGCATTCACTTGTTTGTTGTTGCTTTGCTAATTAGACACACACACACAATGAAAGGAAATTATTTCCCAACTAGATGCTTTCCAACTCAACCAAGTTAAAGTTTTTAGTCCTAAATATTTCATTATTAATGGTTGAGATATGGAAGTATTTGCTTGATTTTTTTATATAATATATATGTAAATCGGTTGATTACTTAGGAAGTTAGATATTGAACAATAATGAGTTGAAATATTGAAAAGTTCTTGGAAAGATCTTTTACAAGACTTTGAAGAGAGAGAGAGAGAGAGAGTGACCTAATTGCTTTCGTTTTTCGATTATCAAATTGCAATTGATAAATTTAAACTTTTTGAAAACCCAAAAAATGTTTCTTGGACTATTTTGTCTGTCTCCATTTCGATGTAATTCTACACCAATGAAACCATGAAATAAAATGATAAGTCGAGACATGAGTAAAGGACTTTGGAGAAATCCTCCCCTCTGCATGCTCTGAGCTTGGTCTGCCACCCGTTGTTCACTCACTTGTTTCACAGTCATGATAAAACTATAAATTAATTATTACCGCGGCGCACTTGAAAGCGCAACAGATCCAATGGGAGAGAAGGGAGAAGGGTATGGAAGGTGGCCACTCCCCGGGGGACCTTTTTCGTTTTCCCTTTTCTTTTTTTGTTGGTTGGTTGGTTGGTTGGATGGTTGGTTGGTGGTTCTTCTTGCTGTCGGACGTCGAGAGAGCACTTTAGGGCAACACCCGAAATCGAAATCGAAATCTGAAGCAGTCGATTGGAATAATCGGGCATGCTAATCGCTAACCGACAGAGATCTTAGCCATCAGTGAGAGTGATTTCTATTGTAATCATTTTTGCCCTAATTTGGTATTTTGAAACAACTGTTGACATACGATGATGACGATAGCAAATGGCATAATCTAGCCTAATGGAGACTTGCATGGCTCCATTACGTATATACTGGAGCTACTCCTATGTACTCATTGTACATATGTATATACTCACTTGAATTCGCGCCTCATTCAGTTTTGTTGTACGCGCCAGCTCCTCGCGACAGTAAATATCCGGATAATGCGATTTGGCGAATGCAGCTTCCAGTTCTGCTAATTGTTCCTGAAATTAAGCGGATTTTAATTAGGCTAATTTGTTGTGAGTTCTCTTTATATACATATATATATATATATATATACATTTATATTTAAGTAAGCATCTCGCATAGTAACAACTTGTGTCTACTTGCCTTTTCGTTTCTATCATTTACAATTCCTGTATTTGTTTTTTTTTTTTTAAATTGTGTCTGTTGCCTACTTTTGGGCTTAATGAACTAATCTATAGCATTAGTGCATATTAAGTTTAATGCATCAATAGTCGAACTTTTTATTTCATTTGATATTGCACTTTATGATCTTATCAACGAGATCTTTTGAGACTATATATAAATGATAATAGTATATAGTCCAAGGATTTGCTTTTTGAAACATTTGTTCAAGTTTTACAATATTCTGTGGATAAAATCAAACTTAATCGTAAAAGTTATTAAAACTTCACAATCCTAGATCCATTTATCGATTGTTTTATCTTTCGATTATATTGATAGTTATTATTCCCAAAGCTATAATTTAAAATTTTCCATTCGGATTAGAATATTTTAGTCATTTTTTAAGCCCTTTTTTAAAAAGCTAAAGCAAAGCTAATGAAAATGAAAAATAATTCCTAATTTGAAGGATACTTTTTGCATTATATGACAAAATCCTTAATTATTCGTTAAAACTTTACTTTGAAAATGAATGTAAATGATATTTACTTTTAGAATTTACTAATATATATTTACTTTTAACACTCTATTGGAATGTTTGTTTATATTTTGCTATTAACTTGAAGTTTCTCTATTAATTTATCCTAAAATTCAGTATGGATCTAGGAAAAGGTGAGGAAAATTTGGCGTCAAAACAATCGGAAAACTATAAAAAATACATAAGGGGGACCATTTTCCCATCAGTCCTTGTTTCAAACTTTGTTTGATTTACATTTCATTTAGCTAAAGATTTCAAAGATTTCTAAAATTGTTTTCAATAAAATTTATTTTAAGAGTCAATTACTTTATTTCCTCTACATGAATGGCAAGAAGAAGAATCTAAACTTGTTTTCAATTGAGTTTCCATTACAAAAAAAAACTGTTCTTGAAATACAAAGAAAACGATTTGGTTAATAAATTTTGAAATTCTAGAAAACTTTGCGACAGACTTTGTCAAAGATTCTCGTCTTCAATGTCAAAAGTGGTTGAGAATTATAGCTAGATCAAGTGAAATATAAGGGAAATGAGCGTTGTCCTTTGAAATGTGGGACAAGTAAATAATTATATGACTGAGAACTATTTTCGATTTGATTATCGAGCGACAGAGTTCTTTTAAATGATTGGTGGCTGGTGGTTGTTGTATTTTTATATTAGCACCTAAAACTATCTAACTAACTGACATAACTGTGTCGTCTAGGTTGTTGTTTTAGTTGTGTATTCTGTGGCTTCCACTGGGCTGCACAAGTTGAAAATGCTGAAGTTTTAATTACACGAGGTAACCTTCATGAAAATCTAATTAAAATTTCTCACTCTCTCTCTGGTTGGTGAAAGAGAGGAGGGAGATAGATAGAGAGAGAGAGAGAGAGAGGAGGTGTAGAGTGTGTATGTGGATCCTAGTGGAAGTTGCTACAAGATGCTCGATGATGATGATGGTTATGCTGACCTGTGTGAATGTGGTTCGATGTCTTCGCCTGGCTGGCGTTGGGCAGGATGCTGTGGTTGGGGTATGACCGGCATGCTGACTCAGCGATGATAATCCACTTCCGGGTGATGTGATGCCGGCGGAAACAGTTGACAGGCCGCTATTGGGTTCCGGTTTAAGTTTCTTGAATGCACCTTCTGCTGCGAAAGAACATTGAAGAAGCATTGAATTAGAAATGTGCAGAAAATTATAATTAATATGCGTGAAACGTTTTACTTTAACCGCAAGTCCCACCCCCCGCAACTCCCAGGACCCAACTATGCCACCTAGCATCCGACCTGGACGACCTTTGACCCGCAATTGCTGCATAATTGCCATCAACAGCAACAACAACGATGATGATGAGGAGAAACGGAGTAAAGGCAACCACACTGCGGCCACAAGATGTTGACAGCGAACAACGACAGCCATTTTGGATGCAAAAACAAAAAGACAAGTCAACAACAACAGCGAAAAACTGAAAGCCGGACAGGAAAAGGAAACGTCAACGTTAACATCGGCAGCGCCAGCAACAGAAACAGTTCAAGTAACAGACTTGGGTCACGTCGCCACGTTGGGCGCCAACTTTGACGTTCGGCGGTCGCATGAATATGCAATATGGGATAATTTATGCAAATTTCTGGCACATTAATCGAGGTAGCAAAACTGTGGCTCTGAGTCTGGCTCTCTCTTTTGGACACGGTCTCAAGCTATCAGGTACATCCTGACGGTCTCAATGGCCCATTCACCAGACGTCGTCGTCATCATCATCATCATCATCAGCATCATCATAACCATTGCCCCATTCATTACCTGAAACTGACGCATGCCAAAAGGCGGCAAATTACACGCAAAGGTCAAATGGCCAAAGAGCGCGTAGGGACACAGGACATAAAGAGCAGAAAGTGCGGCCAAAAGGACAACCCAACCTGACCCGGTCTGACCTTCAGACCTTCATGGCGCTTAATTGGCGCGCTTAGCTCGTTAACGACATTTTCTAACTAAATATGTATAAAATTTTTGGCCATCTCACTAATTGAATAACACCATCAGCAGCCCAAAAGATGCAAATGCTTCGCGTATTTATGCTAATGCCACGGCACATGGAAGCCATTTGCAATTGACCTCATTTTGGCCAGTTTTCTCTAACTATTAATCAGAAATCTAATAGATTTAGTTGGAACATTAATCTTAAGAGGAAATCATTTGCAGTTTGGAGAGGTTTTTTAGTCATACATCCTTAACCCTTTCAGGTTCAGAGGGCAACAGGGCAACATATTTCATAAGGATATAGAGAAATGGAACAGAGATAACGAAATCTCAAGATTTCTCTAACATTCGTTATAATCCTTTCAGATTTCAAGAGAAAACAAACGTCTATAATAAAGATTGCTAAGGATATTGAGCTCTATCTACTTATTGCTGATAAATCAAAATATTAAGATCTAATGATCCATTGTTTTGCATATATATATATATATAAATATATATGTAGGGGATGCCAGCTGTGAGTATGAGGGACCAGGATCAAGCTGAAAAACAGCTGAGCTCAGTTAATTGCAATGAATGAAATGCGAATCTCCAGTGTCCGTTGAGTTTTCCATGTTGAAACACAGTCACAACAATTACATTAAGTCCTGATTGAAATGTCCGCAAACTGGCTGAAAAGTGTCAGCACACAAAAAGGACACACACACACACACACATGGCACGCTGTGTGTAAAAGGCGATAAGCCAAGGATAATAGAGGGACACAAAGAGGGCAATGACAAAAGACAACGACAATGGATGAAGGGGTTGAGGCCAACTAATCGAGGGTCTCTTTGTGGATTGCACTGAGGTTACTCTTGGGTTAGTAAGTAAGTAAGTAAGTGAGTGAGTGAGTGAGTGAGCGAGCACTTACCCGATATGGTGTGATCGGAGAGACGTGAGGGCGGCGTATGGGCCGGCGTATGATGATGCGAGGATGAGTCCATTCCAGGTGTGGGCAGGCCTGAGTAAAGAGCACTGAAGTCCTCGGGCGTGCTGCTACATTTTCGCTGATGATTAAGCGACGACGATGATGATTTGTCCAGTGTGGTTATCGGCGATCTTGTATCCTGCACTGATGTGGCCAGGCTAAGCAAACGATTCTCATGCGAGCCGCTAATGCCCATTAAACGCTGGTCCTGGAATGACATGAATTTGGTATCCTGGGCCACACCGCCATGCTGCATGCTGCTGGCATGATCCTCGAGCAGGCCCTGCTGTAAGCCCAACAGGCCGCCAACCAAATTCGGACGCAGTTCGTCCATGCTCAGTTTGCCCGCTTGTCCGCCGGCCGAAAAGTTCAATTGACGGCTGAATATGGCCGGAAAGATATTGAATTGCTGCGAATCGGCACTGGACTGAGGACTCAGGCCAAGGCTGTGTGGTGCGTGAACGTGTGGAATTGAGGCGGCGGCAGCAGCAGCAGCGGCGGCAGCGGCGGCAGATGCCGTTGATACGGAATGACTGCTGGCACCGGCGGAGCTTGGTCCGTTGCCGATTAGGAGAGTTGGTCCGTTGCTAAGTAGCTGTTGCTGCTGCTGCTGTTGCTGCTGTTGTTGTTGTTGCTGTTGTTGCTGTTGCTGCTGCTGTTGTTGTTGCTGTTGCTGCTGTAGGGCAACAGCTGTAGGCGGCTGCTGTTGCTGTTGTTGTTGTTGCTGCTGCTGCTGTTGCTGTTGCTGTTGCACCGACGGCAATCCACTTACATGCAACTGATGACCATGTGCGGATGCCAAAACGTGTGAATGATTGGTTAAATGTTGGGCGGTATGACTGGTATGGGCAAGCGGATGATTGGCTAATGTCAATGTTGCTGAATTGGAGCTGCTGCCGTTGCTATTGGCACTACTGCTGTTTGCACTGCTGCTATTAATTGGATGTGAATTTGGTTGTTGTTGTTGCTGCTGCTGTTGTTGTTGTTGTTGTGCTACCGTAATCGTATTGCCGCCGACGACAACGGGTCCTCCAGGAGCACCACCACCACCGCCACCACCACCACCACCACCAGCACCGGAACCAGGGCCGCCGGCACAACTTTGATGTTTGAAATCCAACTTGTGGCCGGCGTAAAAACGCTGCGTATCAATATACGTTTTGAAGAAATCTATTGAATAATCCAACTGGAAGCTGTTTGCCGCGAACGAACGCGCGCAATCCCAATATATAATCGAAATAACTAAATTGGGTCGCCAACTATGTGACCGGCTAGGCTAGAACCTAGGGTTAATCCAACGTTGTTTAGTTTGCTTTATATATCAATTGGAATCATTTATCACAAACACAAACACAGACACAGACAGAGAGAAGGAGACACGGAAGACACTGAGACACATCCATATGCACACCGCTGGTCACACATATATGGCCCAAGAGCGGTGGCGTTTTTTTTTTTTTTATGTATTCAGGATTCAGAATGATTTCTGGCACTTGGAAAAAAAAAAAAAAATTTTGCGTTTAGATGGGATGGGGTAAACCAAATGAAAGCACAAAACAAAAATTGTAACAAATTTCTTTCAATTTATTAATAATAATTGTATTGCAATTGTTGTTGTTGTTTGTTGTTTGTTGTTGTTAAAGTTAATTGATTGGTTTTTTAGTTTTGTTTAGTTATTGAATTTTGGTTGCACGTTGCACGTGTTGTTGTTGTTGTTGTTGTACCGTATTTCATTTGCCGTTGCCGTTTCGTGATTCTTGTGTACCGTTATGTTTAAAGATAGTCGAGCAACTGTGTGTGTGTTTCCTTTTTCGTCTTTTACATTTGCGTCCGTCGCAAACTTTGTGTGTGTGTGTGTGTGTGTGTGGAGACAGCAGCTTGGCTTTTGGGGGGAGGGGTGAGGGGGCAGGGCGTTGGTAAACACGAAAAACCGCCAAGGAAATACAAAAATTTCACACACACATACAAAACCGATAAGGACAACACACGCACACGTATTGAGAGAGACAAGAGCACTAGGATATTGTTTTGTGATTGTTGTTATTATTTGTAGGTGTTGCTGTTGTTGTTGTTGTTGCTGCTGGTCTGCTAGTTGCTGCACGCACGCTAGGCGGTACGTAGTCGCGGCCGATCAAACTTAAAATGATATACAATTTCAAGCAACATACAAAATTATAACGAAATTAAGGATCATGTGCTCGACAACCATCCGACGCTGCCTTTTGTTGCTGCTAACGTCGCTGCTGCAGTTGCCGGGAGTTTCTAGGACTCTTTTTGGATGGTGGTGGGACAATTGCGGGCTGCGCGCGAACGATTGGTGGTTAGCTCTCTCTGTATATGTGTACTATGTCTATGTAACAGAGGGCGAGAGAGAGAGACAGAGAGAGAGAGAAAGCAAGCGAGAGCAAGCAAGAGAGAAAGAGTCTGTGTGCATAGATGAGACCACGAATCGTTAGTCGTACTAATAATTTTCACAAAAATAATGAAACTTGTGTGCCTGTCTGTGTGTGAGTGCGACAGCCTGATAGAGAGATGCCATCATGAAAAGTGAAATGTATATCTCGCCTCTCGCTCACTTAATGTGACATGGTCTCTCGCTGTCTCGCTTTAACTTGTTTAATTTCGTTAGTTGATGCCGTTTGTCGGTCTCGTTTTGTTGTTATTGCCTCCAATGCTGAGTGTATCTGTTTCTGTGTGTCCTGTATGTATGCCATTGGGTTGTATTTGTTCCTTTTGATCCTTGGAAATTTCGAAAAACATTCCATTCCATTTGGTTTGTGCAAGAAACCAACAAAAAGTTGAATGCAAAAACTGATCTATCTCATTTTCATCTAATAAAACAAAAAGTATTAAAAATTAAATACTAAATCAAACTGCATATTTTTCATCCGTCAGATGCAAACGTTGTGCATACTTCTAGGCGAAATTGTTGAGTGAAGAAGAGCAAGAGCCGAATAGCAGTTGGCAGCAGTTGGGCAGAGATGTACGAAAGAGAGAGAGTGTGCTCTCTCTCTGTGTGTGTGTGTGTGTGTCAGCGACTGCGACAGCGACGTTAACGTTGACGTTGTAAACGACTTTTTCGCTCAGCAGCAATCAGAGTGTTTGTATATCTGTCTCACTCTAACGCATGCTTGCCAAAGGCAAATGTGTGGCCAACCAATACGATGAAAGCCTCAAAATGGAGTCACTTTTGTTGGTGTTGCTGTTGCTGTTGACAGTTGCCGTTGTATGCTGCTGCTGCGCAATGAATTAGTCCTCGTTAAATGTGACAGACTGGCAGAGGCGCCACAAATACAAAATCTTTTGCGCTGTTGTCCATTTTCTTCTTTGGTTATATGTATGTATGTATATTTTGTTGATGGCATTTGAACGAGTGCTCATCACATCACATCTACATACACACATGTGCATCTATCTCTCTCTCTCTCTCTCGTTGTGTAGGTGTGTGCAATGCTCCTTAAAACAATACTTTTGCCAACTAAAGGTCCCAAAACACTGACTTCAAGTACTCGAAATCCATGTTGAGGCATCATCGCCATTGCTCGTCTCGTTTTCGTGGCATTTAGGTTCGTCATCGCCAAACGCCATCGTCAACTCATCATTGTCATCGTCAAAGTTGTCGCTCCTCTCCAGGTCCTGATTCTGGGTCCTATTCCTGGGCCATGCCGAATGCCGTTTGCCTCTAACGTCGGCTCTCAATTCGTCTTTATCGAGTGGGCGCGTCTGTTTTTTTTTTTCTTTTTTCATTTTTGAAGTTTATATTCCGCTCTGGATTTCATCCGTTGGCCCTTTGTGAGAGAGAGGAGAATCACTTTTTCACACAATATACACTGCACATACCCCTTCCTTCCCCACCCCCTGCCCCATTGTGTTGTTGTTGTTTCACAACTTGGTTCGAAATGATTACAATTGTTCATTTTATTCATAAAGCCACAAAAACGTTGAAAATATTATATACACAATGGATTTTAAAGCTGGCCAATGATTTCCACTTGAACGGGGAAATTTAAAACTTTTGTCAAGTGAAACTCAAAGAAAAGTAGAAGATGGAAAGTAAGGGAAAAGTATAAAGTTTCTCTCGCTCATCACGAAAAGACAACAAGAAGGGTAATGGCAAATGTTTGTATTCTTATGCAACAAAGCGGATCTAAAGCTTTGCCCTCTTAAGTATGCAACAAACAGTTACGCAACTCGCCAATTCAAAACTATCGTATGGAATAAAATATAAACCTCGAATCAATGATTATACAAGTCTTAAGTCTTTTGACGTCTTGGGCCAAAATGTCGAAACGTCATCCTAAAGTAATATTAAATTAGGCATTTTACTCCTTCCCAGTGAGCTTTATCCCGATTTCATTCAAAGGCTTTTGCAAGTTCAAGTACTTAATACAGAACAAGTTGTTAAGTTTTCGGACAATTTGTTGTTGCTTTGCAATTGTTTTACTCTACTTATATAAAATAGGTGTTTGGATCCCTAAAACAGTCTAAAAATTCTTCGCTTTTTGAAGCAAATTAAGATCTTCTAAATACAGTAGAATCCGGTTATAACGACTCTCAAGGGATCGACGATTTTCGTCCTTATATCCGTTATATATTGGGATCACTCATCAAACTTATAAGCGGAGACGTTATAACCATGTTGAGGCACCATTCGTCTATTTGGCCCCTTAAAGTATGCAATGAACTGGAAAAGTGTTTTATTAATATTATATTACTTCATAATTGAGTGAAGACAAAGCTAACATTTGCTTTCAGCATTTAACCCCATCCATAGACAATTGAAAAACTTTTTCAAATGTTTTAAATAACGAATTCTTTTCCCGCAATCTAAGTCCGCCTATATATGTGAATTATTCATATGCAGATGCATATATAGTGTAAAGGATCTAGCATCTTATATATTTTCTATTTTTAATTGAAGGATAAGTTCAATTTCACTGCAAAATGACTTTAAGGCTGCATTTTAAAAGTTCCCACATAAATGGCTCTCTATAAATGTATATTCATGGGTTTGAGTGTACGTGTGCGTGTGTGTGTGTGTGTGGGTGAATTTGTCAAAGCATACGCATCCACATGTGTACACTTACTCACTCACATTCACACTCACACTCGCACAGACATAGACAGTCCTGACTGGAAGGCTATTAAGCATCCATTTAGGATACTAATTTGTGTATCATTACAAATTGTATCTGCACACACACACAGACACACACACACAAACGCAAAGGAGAGTGTGAGTGAGGGAGATAAATGGAGAAAGAGCAAGAGACACCCAGAGGGTGAGTGGGTGAGTGGTAGGGGATTGAGGGGTAGTAAGCTCTCTGCCTGGCCATATTACTCATACGTCGTGTGTGCACCCACAACAGAATGCAATATGAAAAACCGTAACGAAGCTGATAATGATGATGTTTATGAGCATGATAATAATGATCATAACATCAATTAAGGCTTTCATCTCATCTTCAAACAAACAAACAACAACAACAACAACAACAACTACAACAATAACAAGCACAAAGCAGAAAGCAGTCAAAAAAGAATTGAAGTAAAATCCAAAGGCCAAAACCCAAAATGCAGACCAAAATGAATGATAGAGACCAGAGCAAAACAACACTAACGACACACACACACACACACATCCATCGAGTGAGACTGAAAGAAGAAAGACTTTAGTTGGTTTGGAAATCTTTTTTTTTTTTTTTCCTTTTTGTTCTTTTTGTGTTATTCTACAAAGTCGACATCTTTCAATTTTCTAGTAAAACGAAAGAAAATCCTTGAAATGCTAATGTCACACACACACACACACACACACATAATTCAACGGGACTGAGAAAGAGAGATAGAGAACGTGTGTAAGGGCCATATGGCTGAGCCTGGGAGTGAGGCAAGTCCTTTGGTAAAGTTTTTCTCAGCAAAAGCAAAAGAAAAATGTATCTCATTGATGTGGCTTTTTAACTTTTCATTATTTACCGCTAAAAGCATCTTTTAAAAATTTCCCAAACGCACACACTCACACACAGACACACACACACACACACACGCACATACAAAAGTAAAACGAAACGTAACTGCACAACAGTCGGCAAATGCCAAAAGCAAAGGGAGAGAGAGAGAGAGAGAAAATAAGACAAAAAAAAAAAA
Source organism: Drosophila tropicalis (assembly GCF_018151085.1). Classification (NCBI taxonomy): domain Eukaryota; kingdom Metazoa; phylum Arthropoda; class Insecta; order Diptera; family Drosophilidae; genus Drosophila; species Drosophila tropicalis. The sequence goes on along the minus strand of NW_027172602.1, from coordinate 3,148,666 downwards.
CACAAGCTATAGGTAGGATAGATAGCTGAAGGAAGGGAGGGGTTAGATGATGGACGGATAGCAGGGCCAAAAAAACATGAGATAAAAAACAGACGAAAAAAAAAAAACGAATTTGTACTGACAACAAAATGAAAAATGGTTGAGTGCCCAAGACCAGGCGACGGATCGACTGTCCGACTGTCCGACCGACAACCGCCCGACGGACCGCCATTTTGCCAGCGCTTTGATATCCGTTGCCATGCCCCAAACAAACGCCCACCAACTCATCTCTCTCTCTCCCTGTCTTGCTCTCTCACTCGATCCACTGTCGTCCTTCAACTCATTTAGCTGATGCTGCTGTCATTTTTGCTCGTTCCTTGCGGCTGCACCACGCCCACAATAACCACCCACCACCATCATCATCATCTTCCGCCTTGTCCCCCACCCATTTCGCCCTCCGTCCCCCCTCCCCCCTCTTCTAGCCGGCTGCTATGCCATCAACCTTGTCATCGTCATCGTCTGTGTGAGCCTTTTTTTTTTTTTTTTTTCATTTTCATTTTCTTTTTTTTTTTTTGTTTTTCTTCGCCTAGCGCTTTTTTTTTCTTCTCTATCGCTCTCTTCCGTTTGTTCATTTATTCCCTATCTCTCTCTCTCTCTCTCACTCTGGCTTGCTCCCTTACTCTTGCTCATCTTTTGCTCGTCTTTCGTTTTTTTTCTTCTTCTTTCTTCTTTTTTTTACGTTTTTACTTTGATTACAAAACGCACTTTTATTCCTTGTCGCGCTTAAACGCTTTTAAAGGTTTTTCCCTTTGCCAGAGCGCGAATGTGTGTGTGTGTGTGTCTGTGTGTGTGTGTGTCTCATCGTTGGCGCTGTCGTCGTCGTCGTCTAATTTAGCCTATTAGTTTGTTGAATGCTTTTACACACTCACTCACTCCCACACACACACATACACACACACACACACACTGAGAGAGAGACACTAAGAAGGACCTTTTACCCAAGTAGAAGATGAAATTTGAGCTCTTAAGTATGCTACATTTAATGTAAGACTTAACTTCTCCACAAAGATTTTCCTTAAGTTTTTGCTCTACACATACACACAAAAATTTATAATGTATTATGTAATTCAATATATTTTTTAAATAAAACTTCAAATTTTGTATTCCAAAACAAGAGAAAACTCTCAAATTCATCTCTCTCTCACATTACTCAAAGGATATTAAAAAAGTCGGTATAGAAGAAGAATTTATATGGAAAACTTTGGGAAAATTCAAAAAAAGGATCTTAGTTTTTGGAAAAATTTCGTTTTGTTTTAGAAACTTTGACTTTGAGATTAGTTTTATGCTTAAATTATATAAAATAATTGAAAATACTCAACATCAATGGAAAACAATTGAAAAACCAATGAAAAGTTCAGTTAACCTTTTAAGAATTTTACATAGTACCAGTTTTGAGCCTGTTTTGAATCGGTTTAAATTATATATACAATCGATTCTAAATTGGTTTCAAGCCGGTAACATTTGAACGTCGACGAATCGAAGGTTGGAATATCGGAAAAACGAATATATATACATATACATATACGTATCTCTGAATCGTGGCTCTGAACCACTTTTGAACCAGTTGCTGCTGACCAATTTTTAAATAATTTGGTTCAAAGCGCGTTTAGGCCTTGATTCTTAGTTTTCGAGCACTTGAAGAAATTTGTAGAAATCTGAATTGGAATATTGTAGACATGAACTTTTCGTGTTTGGCGATTGAACTTGGATTTTTTTGGTATATATATATATATATACAAATGTGTAAATCTGTTCATTCCTCGACACTAGAAGTTCCTGTCAATAACTTCATTTCCTGCCAACAACAAGAGTGAAGAGTTTCTGGCCATATCCTCTAAGCGAGCAACGAAGTGGTATTTGTATGTGAAATTCACTCTTTGGATATTCAAATATAACTTTTTTGGAAGCTAAGAGGCAATGTCCACAATCAACGGAAATAGATCAAGTGATCTCAATTGAAAAGTGCGATAACTTATATACATATGACAGATGTCTTACAAATTAGTTGGGAAATGTAGTAGACAAAAGAAAAATGCAATGAAATAGTTTATAAGCTATCAATCAACTAATCTTTGTAGCTAGAATCGGTTTAAAATGCTTACACTAGGGGTCAAAAGCATAGAGCCCCCACACTCCATACAATTAGCTATATTCTATTATCCCAATAGGATTTGATTGATTAATTCTAAAGTCAAAAGAAATTTAGTGACCAAAACTAATAAGTATAATTCAAATAAACAAAGCTTGCAAAGGAAAATGACTCTAATCTGTTGACGCGCATTGTATATACAACTAGACAAACTAAAAAAAAACTGGCTACTACAGTAATCTAAAGCTATATACAAACTCTTTAGTCATTGACTTATCTAATGAATTGAAAATTCATATCCTTAGGAAGTTGTTGTTAACACTCACACAGGATCATTCAATTCGATCATCAAATTTGATGCTAAAACATTTTCCAACCATGAACATTTAACGATTTGAATCTTTCGATTTAATTAGCATCATTTTAAGGAATTCAATTTCATTTTGCATTTTGCCATATTATTACAATACAACCCCACAAAAGGCGTCAATGGCAATGGAGGCGGACAACAATTACCTGGCTATGTTGTTGTTGTTGTTGTTGCTTTTGCTTGGGCTCTGGCCTCAGCCTCAACAAGCTCAAGTCATGGCCATTAATTTTTCAATCACACAATTTCGACCGGGCCACGGCAAAGAATTGCGCACGTCGAGAGAGTCCATGGGCGTAGATCTTAAAGGGGGGGGCGAGGAGGATTGAAACTACATATAAATGTTTTATGTTTCTGATCTCACTCTTATCTTTCTTAACTTTCATTTCGTGACTCCCTTAAATTTCTAAAGGCCATTATATTTCATTTACAACTTTAAATATGAAAAAAATATTTGTATTTAAGAACTTATTTTCAAATAAACTCACTGCATGCTTATGAGGAATACTCTAAGATATCAAGAAACGTTTTTGAAGATCCTTTATTAAGGATTTTCTTTAGGAAAGCGACAAAAACTCAAAACAAATTCAAAGATTTAACACTTTTTGAACATTGAACAATTCTTAAGATCAAAAATGTAAAGTTTTTTTAAAACATTCAATTCATTAATTGATTCAAAACATTCAAAGATATTCATAATTAAAGATCAATCAAATTTTCATAGGCTAAACCTTATGAAGTTAAGGAAATTTGAATTGAAATTTATGAGGATAAGTAGGAATCATCTGAAGACTTGGTTAGCTTTTGAATGGGTAAAGTGGATTCGAATGGCAAATACCATTAGTTGTTCAAGATGTTGAACTACGCTCATGACAATGGCGAATAGCAACAACAACGATAGCAACAACAACAACAATGTGATTATCATGAACTCTCAACTAAAATCAAGTGCATGTCCCTTGATGCTTGAAGATATACTCAAAACTCAGTGCGATGGGCGAAAAACGAAAGAAAAATAAAGAAACACAAAATAACGCACACATACAGAGAAAAATGGAAGGGGAGAAATCAGCAGAAAGTGAAAAAAAAAAAAAAAAAAATGTCGCCCTGCTGTTTCCGGAAAAGTGCTCGGGGCGCACATATGTCAACTTTTTGCCATTGCCATCCATCCCCATGAATCGCACTCCGGTTACGGCAACGGCAACGACTACGGCGACTCTTGTCGTCATCGTGTACGCACACTTTGTGACAACTTTGGCGACAACTTTTTCTGGCCTGGACCAAAAGCCGGCCCTGGCTTTGACTCTGTTTCTGTCCATGGATTGTCGGGCTCTGTGTCTGTTCTGTCCGGAGCACAGGCACTTGAAGAGCGGCACAACTTGAAATTGGAAACTTTTGAATGTCCCTCTTATCAAAATCGTATAATTTGAATGTAATTTGCAACTGCAAAAAGGGCGACAGCAGGCGGACAACGGGCAGGAGGCATCAGGCATCAGGCCAGGCCATGGGCTTCGTCTGCGTCTCGTCCGTCCCAAGGGGTGGCCATGCGTGAACGCAAAAAGGCGGGAAAAGCTATAAGCAGAAATGGTTGGTTGGTTGGTGGAAGGAAGGAAGGAAGGGTATGGTAGGGTTTAAATTTATATGTGCATTTGGGTTTTTGGGTTTGAGTTTAGGGCTTAGGATTGCTTTTTGGGTTTGCGTTCAGATGGATGATGATGATGAGACTCACCGGATTACGGACTGTTGCTTGTAGCAATGCGGTAAAGTCAATGAAACGACAGGTTGCTAAATGTTTAATGTCCCATCCGGATGTAAAGACAAAAGCTTTTTAAGTAATGCGGATATCCCAGAAACCGAATACCAATAGATGTTATATAATTTAAATAAATAGGTAATTATAAACAAATTAAAAGGCAAACTAATTATGTTTTATTCCTCCCGTCTCTCTCTCTCTCTCTCTTCACATGTAAAGTTGTGGAAATGCTCCTATCGTTATGCTATACTTTTTTCTGTAATTAGGCCTATTTGGTCTAACTATATAAATGGCTTTTCAAGATTATGACCACACACAGTGCAAAGGATTATACTTTTAGCTGGTACTATCAGATCAGATCTGATCCGATCAGATCGAATACTATCTAATCCCAATCCAAATCCCAACCCCCTTTGGCCCACTTTACTCTGTTCGGTTGAATGCAAACAAATAGCGATGATGACAACAATTTAAAATCCATCAAGAGCACAAAAAGGCCTCATTAAGTCAAGAGGGTGACGACAAGGACGATGTCGTCGATGTGACAAGGGCGACAAATGGGGCGAATGGCCAAATGGTATGGGCGTATTCCAAAGAGGGTAGTGGGAGAGGAGGGGGTGGTGTGGTGTCTCTGTATGAGGCGCAAAAAGCCGAAAATGTAAGCATAAGACACAATAGTAATTATTGCCTAAATAATTGCAAATGATGAAGTTGGAACTCTTGTTGCATGTGGTACATAGGGTGGAATATCCATTTGTACTTTAACTAGGCATAGATGTATGTGTGTGTGTGTGTGTGTGTGTGTGTGTGTGTGGGGAGGAAGGTTAGTTCTGTTTGTTGGTGGTGATGCTGCAGCTGCAAATGCTTGGACTGCTGCTGCTCCCTCTTCTACTTCTACTTCTGCTCATGGGTGGTCCTGTTGCTGTGGCTTGTCATCATTTGTCCAACAGAGCCCACTAACTATACAAGTGTAAAGTGCGCACACTGCACTTCCAATTGGGAGAATTTCAATTCACTTGGTCAGGCAAATCAATTCGAATTCAAGTCGACTTGCAAATGCCCTCAGGAAGGTTGACAACAAAATAGATTATGAATGTCTTTTAGATTGTTAGCCCACGATGCTGATCATGTAGATAGAGACATCTTATTTAAGACCTTTCAAAATATTTTTGTAGAGGCAAAACTTTTTTATTGTCTCATGTTCTCTAGGTTCCGAATCATTCGTGGATTCTCAACAGAGAAATTCAATTCATTTGTATGATATATATATAGAATTATAGTAGATATATATATATAATATATATAAAGGAATCGCAATTTCTTTGAAAAGGAAAAGGAGTACAAGTATTTTGGGATAGTCTCGAATTCTTGTTCGGTTTTCGATTTTCACTCCTTGGTCCGATCTGCTCTGCTCTTCAATGAACATTTGCAATTGGATATGCGATGAGAAATCTGTAAATTTCAGCATTTTGGCCATAATCCAAATGCGCATATGCTCAATTCAATGTTCTGATGTTGTTCGAGGCACAGGCAAAGGCAAAGCCAGACGGACAGACGTTCGTCATTCCAAGTGACTGCCAACACCTCGGGGTGTCTCACTAAAACGCATCGAGGTGGATAGGGTGGGTGAGGAAAAGAGAGAGAGAGAGAGAGGCGAGGCACACGAAATTCTATGGACAATGCCATGGAAGGGGACAGTGAGAGCCAAGCCTGTCCTGTCGATGGACCAAATAAAATTCTCTTTGATGTCAAGTTTTCTAAATATCCTGTTTAAATAAATAGATTGATTTTTTAATAGACCATATTTCATGTGTATTATTAAGTATATTCTGCAGGTCTACCAACTATCATAGTCTCAGACGAATTTTGTCATCCCCTACTTTCCAAAGGGTATCTCAAAGTCTATATACGACAGAGAGAAATGAATGGGGAGGAATGTCCTTTGTGTTTTCTATTGAAATTCGAGTAACAACAAAAACGGAACAACATAAAGATCAAATGAATTACTGGAATTATGCTTTAGAAATTGCTGAAATCAATTTACACACATGTGTCATTTGTTTGCTTGAAATCGAATAGCAAAATTTGAAACTTATTCACCTGCCAAAAAAAAAAATCTATAATAATAATAATAATAGACCTAAATTAGTGGTTAATATGAACTAAATTCTTGGGCAATGTAATCTATATCCTAGGCATCTTATCTTATATCCTCCAAAATAGTTAAATTTCTAGATTTGATGTCTCAATATCTTAATCAAAGAAGCTCTTTAAACTCTTTGTAAATTTGAATTGCGCCTGAAAGTAGGCAACTCTTTATCCAAAGTGTTGTTTAGGGGTTTTGTTTTTGGTTTCTTTTTTTTTCATTTTTGGCAACTTGTCACTAGCAAACGGTAAATGACAGCCACGCATTGTTGACAGGAGCCCAGCCAGGCTAGGCATCCAGTCATCCATCCTACCATTCACCCAGAGGAGTTCACGTTGCTCCAGACAAAGCTGCAACATTTTATGTTCGATGTGGAAAAGGTGAGATGAATGAATGGGAATGGGGAGGGGTGGGGATGGGATGGGCGACGGGTCGAGGTCACCATTGTTTGCCGACATGCGGCTGTGGCGAGTGCACATCCGGTCAAAGGGAGAAAGAGACAGATTGAGAGAGAGAGAGAGAGAAAAGACAGAGAATGACAGAGATAAAGAGAGAGCGAAAAGGGAGAAGAATGTAAAACAGAGTTACCGTCACCCAATTTATTGAGACACGTGCCTCCACTTTGTAAAAACCCCAGCAACGACAACAACAACAACAACAACAACAACAGCCATTACAATGACAATCAAAGAGTCGAAAGAAGTCAAAAACCGTGTCACGTGTACGCGTGTGTGTGTGTGTGTGTGGGCGTGGACATGGGCAAGTGTGTCTATTAATTTTGTCACCTCCCGTTGCAAGAGCTTCCTAATTTTGCACTACACGACACCAGAACGATCCACCGACTCTCCTCCTCCCCCCGTCCCTATCCTGTGTACAAGTTATAGGAAAAGGCGTTTTGCCAATTTTCATTGCGATTGTTTGCCAACATGTGTCTGCGTATGTGTGCGTGTGTGTGTGTTTGTGTGTATATGTTCTTATGTAGGTCACGCCTCAAGTTTGAGTGGCACAATTTATGTATAAAATTGATTGAATGTAATCATTTCATTTGTTAACCAAGCAACATAAGGTATATCTGTCTTGGCTACTTTTCCTTTTCCCCCATTCCTCCCCTTAGCCTTTCCTTTATTCTTCTTCTTTTGCTAGAACATCTTGAACTTGAACTATTTTCGTCACACACAAATGAAGAGAAGCTATGTATATAATTTAGTGATTTTATGTTAAACTATCTAAGTTTTCCTTCCATCTTATATACAGATCAACAAATGGTGGTTTATGGTAGTGGGGGGAGGGTGCCTTAGAGGAGAGCTGTTTAGAACCTTTGAAAGTTCCTTTTAATATGTTGCTTTATTGCCTTTTTTTAATTTATGCCTAAAATTTGCCAACTTTTAGGTTAAATGCTTTTCTTTGCTCCATCTAGAATACTTCTGGACATATCTTCTCTAAATCTAGTCCCTTATCTAGTCCCTAAGAAGTCTAGGCAGATACTTGCAAGCAAATTTAACAGGACAAAAGGACCTTCCAGCACTTTTCTTCTTTCTGAAATGTAATTTTTCTAGATTAATTCTAATCTAGTGCTAAATGAGTGTAAAGTTAGTATGTGTCAAATAACTAATAAGGCTTACTTATCAAAAACAAACTTAGTTTTGCATATTCTGTCACTTTTGTTTTGAAAGACAAGGTTTTTTTTAGTCAGATACTCTTTTTTTCATTATATATTTTATCTATAATTGTTTAATTGCCCATTTTGTGGTTCTGATACCTAAACCTTTATGATGTCGGTTCCAATTTTTGACTCTATACAGTAAAGGTCACAAATTTATGACTCGCAAGTAAATCAATGAAGAAATTTGTTAAACATTGTTTAGATTATATTTTTTTATTACTTTTTTAAACATTTTTAAGCAAGAAAATTGTATAAATTGATGAATCCAACTAATTCTCACGACATTTATGAACCATTGTTCACTTTTTTTGGGGGGGCGTGAAAGGTTTGCCTCCTGACACGTGTGCCTGGAGTGGCCGCCTCTGGTGGCCTTCATCTAATTGAACATATTCATTCCAGTTGGCAGAGGTATCCTATTGGTATCCTGCTGTTTGTTAAATTTGAAATTAAAAATACAAAGAGTTTTTTTTTTTTTTTTTTTTTTTTTTTTATTCGATGGTGTGATGACAATTATTGTTGTATAATATTATAATGACTCGAAACTATTTTGTTAAACTATTTTGTATCTTTAATAACTCGGTAACGCCATCACAGAAACTGGTCCCGTTACCTACATAAGTGACTGTCCAGGGAAAGGATTAGGGATTAAATGATGATGAATCTCTCATCCCGATATATTCTACTTACTCTCGAAAGCTGTGCTGCTACGAAATTCTATGAGAATGGTGGTAGAAATGAAGAGTAAGCAAATGTACAAAGTTCTTGTGTATTTGCATTAGCAGACACGTTGATGACCACTCCATTTTGTGATACATCCATCCTTAGTGTAACGCAAACTCGCATATATTTTGGATACCGTTACGACGCCTCCTATCGTATAGCCGAGGCAATCAACCTGAAAGAAGAGGTTCGAGTATATTGTGCTTCACCTTGCTCCTGCTGCTGCTGCTCCTGCGCCGGCTCCTTCTCCGTCACACTTACCTATCGTACTCCCCCCTTAAAGGGGGCAAAAAAAAAAAGAAAACGTGTTTAAAAAATTTTCCAGGCTTGAACACATGGTGACAGAGTAACGCAAACAATAATAATTATTATATTAAACTTGCATCGCCAACTTAATGTTTTTTTTTTTTTGCTTTGGTTTGGTTTTATTTTTGTTTTCATGTGAATTGCCAAAGGGTTGTAGAGACCTTAGAAACGAAAATTTTGACTTGTTTTTTTTTTTTTTGCCGAAAAATATAAATTTTGTTTACATTATTTTTTGTTAATTTTAACTGGTAGTTGCTTACCAGACAATGTCTGGATTGAAACTGATTATTCTGTGTGGGCCTGGGAGGTACCTTGACTTTTTCAGTTGACGTTTCTAAGTCAAGGCATACTTGATTTGGAAAGAAAAACGAATTTGAAACGAAATTGAAATTTCAATGGGATCTAGTGTTGGATAACTGAATAAATATATGTGTTTTTTCCCTCCTACGCCGATTACCTCCTTGCATTCACGGTGTAAGTTAACCGGGTTTATTTCCTTATAAGTACTCTCGCTCTGCCCTCATCAAACAGAGCAGATAATACTCCATTGCCTATTAGAACGTCCTTAAAAGAACGATTAAACTTAAGTGTCATTTGTTGATAATTTGTATTATCCTTCTTAGTTTCTTTTGCGTTCCTTGCCTCACACTGACTAGCTTTGTGGCCCATCTGATTACATTTAAAACATTTAAAATTGTCTTTACAATTCTTAGCGACGTGATTCTTTCCTCTACATTTAAAGCATTTGAAATCCTCTAAAGTATTCCTCGATTGCAGCTTCTCAAATCGTGGTTTTGGTTTAGACTCTTAGTTGGAAGCATATTTCTCGTACATTGTTAGTTTCTCTCGAAATTCCTTTAAATCCCTCGCTTGGTAAAGAACGCTTTTATTCATTTTAGAGTCAGGGATACCCTGTTTTTTTTTTTTTTTTTTTTTTTGTTTAATTGTTTATTTACACAGATATTTATATGCATTTCCTTAAAAAAAAAATCATACAATCATATTGCTATTAGATTGCTATTAATAGCAATAAATACTAAGTTGCAACAACAAAGTGCGTAATTTTTACAAAAGCCATGTCCACCAATTCGGGCCCAAGCTCTCTCGATCAGCAACAGCAACAGCTACAAGAACTAATTGTACAACAACAACGTGAGCGTCGACTCTCGGTCCAACGCAACAACGCTTACTTTTCGGTGGTGTCGCCGACCCCACTGAATGCTAACGTAAGCAATAACACCGAAAGTGCCAGCCACTCAGCAATCAAAAGCAACTTACCGTGGAGAGAGCAGTGTGCTTCTCCATCAATAACGATAACTGGGTCACCGATTACACCGACCAGCACCGTCAGCTCGTTGACAGCAACTACTGCAACGTCTGCCGAAGTATTGACCTGCCTCAAGCCGTCAACGACAAGTCGCCCTGAGTCAGCCACAATAGTAAACCCAACGACTTCTGTCCAAAACTGGAATGGATAGATATATTAAAATAACTAAGCGGAAGCTAAGCGCGCAAAAGAAAAAAAGTGGCAATACGCCGAAAATAACCAAACCAAATGAACAAGTAGCACCCCTTAGCGGGAATCGTTTTAAAATTCTTGCCGATCAGCAAGATGATCAAGCCGGCGCTGTAGATAAAGTCAAATCGGCTAGACCACCCCCTTTATACATCCGTGGAGACAACTGCAGCGCCCTGATTTCGAAGCTAGTAGAAACAGTAGGGGCAAATAACTTTGTTGTAACCCCTCTCAATAGGGGTAACATTAAAGAAATTAAATGTCAAACCCAAACTGAGGACAATTTCCGCATCATCGAAAAGTACCTCCGTAATGCTAACATCAACTTCTATACCTACCAACTAAAAGGCAGTAAAGGGCTCCAGGTTGTGTTGAAGGGGATTGAGCCATCGGTCCCTACTCAAGAAATAGCAGACGCGTTGGTCGAAAAAGGGTACAAAGTCGCACAGCCGCTCTTTAAAATCGAGCTCCAACCAGATGCAAAGCGGTCGAAGCCAAATGAAGTGCACCCAATCTACAACCTACAGCTCCTATTGCACAGAAGAATCACCGTAGAGGAGCGTGAAAGGTTTGCCTCCTGACACGTGTGCCTGGAGTGGCCGCCTCTGGTGGCCTTCATCTAATTGAACATATTCATTCCAGTTGGCAGAGGTATCCTATTGGTATCCTGCTGTTTGTTAAATTTGAAATTAAAAATACAAAGAGTTTTTTTTTTTTTTTTTTTTTTTATTCGATGGTGTGATGACAATTATTGTTGTATAATATTATAATGACTCGAAACTATTTTGCATCTTTAATAACTCGGTAACGCCATCACAGAAACTGGTCCCGTTACCTACATAAGTGACTGTCCAGGGAAAGGATTAGGGATTAAATGATGATGAATCTCTCATCCCGATATATTCTACTTACTCTCGAAAGCTGTGCTGCTACGAAATTCTATGAGAATGGTGGTAGAAATGAAGAGTAAGCAAATGTACAAAGTTCTTGTGTATTTGCATTAGCAGACACGTTGATGACCACTCCATTTTGTGATACATCCATCCTTAGTGTAACGCAAACTCGCATATATTTTGGATACCGTTACGACGCCTCCTATCGTATAGCCGAGGCAATCAACCTGAAAGAAGAGGTTCGAGTATATTGTGCTTCACCTTGCTCCTGCTGCTGCTGCTCCTGCGCCGGCTCCTTCGTCACACTTACCTATCGTACTCCCCCCTTAAAGGGGGCAAAAAAAAAAAAAAAAAACGTGTTTAAAAAATTTTCCAGGCTTGAACACATGGTGACAGAGTAACGCAAACAATAATAATTATTATATTAAACTTGCATCGCCAACTTAATGTTTTTTTTTTTTTGCTTTGGTTTGGTTTTATTTTTGTTTTCATGTGAATTGCCAAAGGGTTGTAGAGACCTTAGAAACGAAAATTTTGACTTGTTTTTTTTTTTTGCCGAAAAATATAAATTTTGTTTACATTATTTTTTGTTAATTTTAACTGGTAGTTGCTTACCAGACAATGTCTGGATTGAAACTGATTATTCTGTGTGGGCCTGGGAGGTACCTTGACTTTTTCAGTTGACGTTTCTAAGTCAAGGCATACTTGATTTGGAAAGAAAAACGAATTTGAAACGAAATTGAAATTTCAATGGGATCTAGTGTTGGATAACTGAATAAATATATGTGTGTACATACATATGTGTGTGAACATGACTTGTATAGCTTTTGTGTCCACTTAAATGAGGCATTGTTTTGTGGACACGTGCCTGGGATTGGCCCGGCTTCATCTAATTGGGAGCGCATTCATTTAGCTTAAATGCACAATTTATGCACTATGGGAATAATAATTGGACATTGGTTGGTATTATCGCAGCAAGTTTCCGGGATATCGTACTGTATTTATAAATGTTTCATATACAATACGAAACCTCAGAAATTTGCTGCGGTTAATTACCTTTAACAACTCATAATAATGGAGAGAGTAAAAGTGATCGATATATACATATGTGTGTGTGCTTGTGTGGGATCGCCATTTTGTTTTGTAGTTGTGTTGGAATCACGACTTTCAACTGTTATGTTTTGCACACTTCTGTCTAACATTCTGTTATGGTATAACAGTGAGTCTTGCGTTCCTACTCAACACTCAACATACGCAGCAAACTCTCTCTCTCTCTCTGTCTCTTTCTCTCTCTAGGTCAGGACTATGGCAACACCTCGATATTGGTGAGTTCCAGCTCCAATGTTATTGGAGCCCAAAATTGAACACATTGGATTAGTTCTCATCGATGGCGAAGTGTTTGTAAGCAATATCGTATATTGTGAGTGCAGTGATGATGATTGTGATGTGACAGTTGGATGATCAACGAATTCAGATACAATTTCAATAACGTAGATATCGCATCGGTTTTAAACCATATTTGATAAGAGATGAGATATTCACGTTGTTGAAGTTGTGAACGAATTGGAAAGCTGTGATTGATTCAACAAAATAACAAAAAGAAAAAAGAAACTAAAACTACAATAAAAGTGTCATTGACTTATTTACGCTCTGATGGACTAAACGAGTTATATATATTTCTTTCTTTTTTTTTTTTTTTTTGTGGAACATTTGTCATCGTCCCATATCCCATGGTTTTTTTTTTTATTATTGGTGTTGTTGGTGCATTAATGAGCTGCTTGTATGCTTTTAATTTGCATATGTCTGTAAATGCCGAATCGATAGATAGATGAGCTTTTGATTAATTAACATATACATGAACACAGACCTGCACACACACACACACAGCTATATTCTGATGCCAGTATCGAAGCCTATGAAGCCAACCAGTCAACCTCTGTTGCCTATATGCCCGACATGGCCAAAAACCATAATTGATTGTCGATAATTCATGCGAGCTTAAATTGCCAATTGCATGGGAAGAGCAGCAGGAGCAGGAGCAGAAGGATGGCACTAGGTGGATTGGTGGGTGGATGGTTGGTTGGTTGGTTGGTTGGTTGCTTCGTTCGTTTGGGGTGCACAATTTCTGTGTGGGCCTCTGCTCTGTCTGATGTTGGTTATAACGGTAAACACCCATGTATATATACATGTGTGATACGTATATAGGTATATAAACTTATATTTGTGGCTCCTGGTACATACAATTTGCCTGCAAGTCCAACAAATTGGCATTCGAGGACATGACTCCCCCCTCCCAGGATAAAAATAAAAAAGAACTCGTACGATTTTGTACATTTTATACATTATTTAATCATTTAAGCAAAAGTTTTTCTAATTTTTACGTCTTCCATGTCCTCGTTGATTCATAAACCTGGGCCACCCCCCTTAAGTATGCAATAAAAAACCAAAATATTAATGCAACTGTAAGTGTTTGTTTTATTAGTTTGCAACTAAAGGGAAGAAGAACTGCACTTCCATCTATCCTGAAGATCGATCATGAAGACCGATAACCGATTAAAAACGCCAAGCACAAATCCAAAGTAGATCAAATCAGATTCGGTTCCGTTTTAAATCCGAATAGAAACCTCTGGGACTGCAAAAGAACGAAGAATTCATTGGAGGGTGGTTTGAGGTGGGTTGAGGCAGAGATCAAATCTTACCATCCGTGAGAATGTCCTTTAAGTTAGCAACCGCAGCAGGACCAAAGATCTAGATTCCATTCCCCCCAGGTTACGTATTTGTGTGCCCGCAATCACTAAGTCTAAGTGTTAATTCAAGCTTTTCATCCTTCGCGTATTTCTATATTTCCAAATAAAAGTGATTAACGCAAATCCATTGAAATGGGTACCGTTAACCACACATGGTTTTTGACCATAAAACAAAAAAAATGGTACAGAGACTAGGTCTGAACTGAAAGAGGGTAGAACTCGAGTTGAACATCAATTTAAGCCAAATGCGGTTCACACTTACCTCAATTTCTTCTTTTTAGTAAAAGCTTTTCTTCTTTGCAAAATTGCAAAATTTGACAGCAATAGAAGTTGTAGGAAATTCACAAACCATGTAAACGATAACAAACGATAATAATGATATATTGGCTATATCTTCTCTAGATATTTCTTAGTGTTTTTACATATTCTCGGCCGAGTAACGCAAACTCGCTTAATGGGTACCGTTACTGCTCTTCGAGTTGGGTGAGCGAGTGTGTGAGTGAGTAGTTGGGTAGTCGAGTGGGTGGTTGGGTTGGGTTGTTGGTTGGTTGTTTGAGTCAGTTGGATGAGTTAGAGTTCAGTGAGTCCAGCATCTCCACCTATCTCCAATCGCCGCCCGCCTGCATATATATGTCTGTATATATATCTGTGTGTATATGTATAATCATCTCTTTCTCATCACCGCATCGGATAATGACTATCCTTGGAAGAATGGACAATAATAATAGAACCGCTCCAGTCCAAACTTCCTTGCAACACAAGAATGTGTTGTGTGTGTGCGCCTGTGCGTGTACGTGTGTCAATCAAAAAACGAATAAATACATTGCCAAAAGGATTTTTGTTGTCAATTTAGAATTTAGAACACTTCACTTTTTTTTTTTGTTTTGTTTTTTATAAGCCGAATTTTTTTTTTGTTTAATTTAATACATCTTGAATTTTGTTTTATTTTTTTAGTATGTTGTTACCCAGACACAGTCTGGAACAATACTGATTTTATGGAATGCGAGAAGCAGGTACTATGACTTTTTGTGACTGACAGTTAAAGTCAAGGCCTACCTGATGAGTAAATTTTTAGAAATTGTTTGCCATTTGAAATGGTTTTTCATTGACAGTTAAAGTCAAGGCCTACCTGATGAGTAAATTTTTAGAAATTGTTTGCCATTTGAAATGGTTTTTCATTTTTCATTTTGATTTTGTCCTTTATTTTGGCCATCATTTTGAAGATTGTCTCCAGCGTAAGTAGAATTGGATTATCTTTGAATTGAGCAAAAATTTCATCTAGTTTAAGTGTTTGGATCGACTCTTCGATTTGAGAGTATTTTGACCACTTTTAGTTACTCCACAGATATTCAAACTAGGTATACACTTCGAGGATTAGTTTAGCGGATCTTAAGTCTTATTGTTAGATAATGAAATTCTATTTAACTGTGATTGATTTGAATCCTAAGAGACAGTGAAATATCGTCTTCTTCTAATGAATTCAACGAAATGAAAGAAGATT
This sequence comes from Drosophila tropicalis, assembly GCF_018151085.1. Taxonomy (NCBI): domain Eukaryota; kingdom Metazoa; phylum Arthropoda; class Insecta; order Diptera; family Drosophilidae; genus Drosophila; species Drosophila tropicalis. The sequence continues at coordinate 3,132,926 of NW_027172602.1, read as the reverse complement.
ACAAAATTCATCTTTAATTGAATGAATTTCTCAAAGACTTTATAAAATTTAACTCTCTAGGGCCCTAGATATGACATAGATATCACTACTACCAAGAAGACCCGTAGAATCATCACGCCTATTGAAGACACATTATGGAAGTAAATATATGCTGCTTTTCTCCTTGAGTCGCACAAAAAAAGCATTCAAAGGGATTTAAGTGACTATTACTAATGCAAATGTCAGCATTAGCTGGCGAATTTCAAGATTATTTTGTGGATTTTTTTTATAAATCTTGTGTTGAATTTGAAGAATGAATCAAACATTGCAATGAAACTATGCATATCAAAATATTTAGCATACTTATTTGGGCAAAATGCGATTTTGTTGTTGAGACAGCGTGCTGCAGCGGTATGCCACGCCCACTTGTGTCATTCATTTTAATAATGCCTATATATTAATACCTTTATATTGAAAGTCAAGCTGAAGAAAAGGTGAAGCTAGTCTGATGCCGCACACTGTACTTAGGTATATAAAGGAAAATGGGTTTACATTGAACATCTCAAACTCTTGAGATATATGAAAAATCACATCAAACGACTTCCCAGATTTTTAGCTAAGGTTTCGATTTCGCAATCATAGATACAGACGAAAACTATCTCCCTTTCTAGATATACATATACTCTTGAATATTGTTTCAAAATCAAGAATCTACTTATAATGCGATAAGAAAGGACCAGAGAAAGAGAGAGACAGAGTGAGAGAGGTAGATAGAGAAGGACTTTGGCACATATTGAGATCATTGCGACACAAGGAGGTGGAAGGCCATCCGATTGTTATGTATCCATATGCTTTATTCCCGATAACAGTCAGAAAGGCGCTTTCACTTCATGTGCCGAAAAAGTCAACACAAAAGAAGATACTTTTTTTTTTGGTTACTGTTGTACGAGAAACAAGAGCTACTTGGGTACTTGGCGTCTTGTGACGGGCAGTTCCTGATGTGTCAAATAGTGGAAGACACTGATAATTGGTTTCTATTTGGCACGTCAGTAACAGCCTTTTACAATTTAATGCAAATGCGGCGAGAGCATGGCCTGTCTGCCAGCCAGTTTTTGGAGTCATCAACTAACTAACTAACTAAGTAACTAACTGGATGTTGTAACTAAACTGGAACTCATTTCTCAACTGTCATATGCATATGATAGCTATAACAGTGAGACTAGGGTTTCTGGATTAAATGCAATAAGTGAAACAACATACATACATACATATACATATATCCACCTATACATACAAACAAACATATATCATAAATATTTGGCAACACAGGCAGCATTCGACGACGCTGGCTTACGTTGAAAACAAACGATATCCGTGTCCAGTGACGTTGATTGCAGTTGTGTACAATGATTGACAGCGATTAAAACTTAAAAACAAAACGTCGCAGCATCGACTTTATTATTATTATAATTATTATCATTAGCATTTAAGTAATATTGTTTGTAAATTGAATAACTAAATGACGTGTAAACAATAAAATTCATATGAGGTGGGTTGGTGGGTGTGTTGGGGTAGTATATAAAAGATGAACAAATAAACAGAATATGATAATATCATATGTAAGAACTAATTGTCATTCTCTTTTCTTTTCTTTTTTAAGGAATGAGTTGCGTATGAATGGTAATAGGTAATGATAGAAAAGTGAACAAACACGAGGATATATGATAACTGCATGCAAATGTCTTTTCTTCTTCATCTTCTTTCTGTTCTCTGTTCTGGCTTCTCTTGAGTCTGCCAAAAAATCTTATTCAACTTTTAGTCCCCATCGTTGGTTCTTTTCAATTTTGCACCTAATACATCTTTCATGCACAATTTTTCCATTTGTTCCGAATAGAATGTATTGAAATTAATACGATGAACGAGATTCATGAAACGATCCGATGTATTCTCTTTAGCCAAATCATTGACCTGCTTAAGGAATCCAATCAAGAGACCAGTGAACTCAAGATCAAAACGTCGAACACTTTCGCCAAATGTATCCGCTGGATCCAAGGAGCTTTCCATCTATAATAAATAAGAATTTATAATTAGAATATAATTACAACAAAAACACACACACACACACAAACACACACATAATATACAAATACAAATCAACCAAGAATAGTCAATGTTAAAGAAGAATTAGAAATAAAAATATATATATATATATATATATTTATATTGTTAACTTATTTTTATAGGATGTTATCGATTCAATACCTGGGACCGACTTGTGTCAGAGTCAATAGTCTCCGATTCATCGTCATCGCTGCTATCACAAACCATCGACTTGAGTTCAGCATCCTCAAAGAACGGCTGCGAACGCTATTAATTGTGTTTTGTTTTTTTTTTTCAATTGGATATGCATTTTTTTTTTTTTTTGGTTTTTTGATTTGGTGTAGATAGAGAGAAGAAATTTTTTGGTTTTTTTCTTTGGCATCATGGGATGAACAAGACAAGACAAAACAAAAAAACAGTAGTATATACATATAATACATATGTATATATATATATACACTTACACGTTTACTTATAGCTAGCCAATTGATAATATCAACGCCAATTACCTGTATAAATTCGCAGAACTTAAGGCACACTTTACACAACTTGAAGATGGCACGATTCAGATGCGATGATTCGGTTAGCATACAATTCTTTAGGCATGAGTCCAGGAAATCTTGATGCAACGATAGAACATTATCCACATTCTCCACTTTTTTCATCTTCTCAATGAATATATGCCAATTGGGTTCAATGATCTCAATCATCATATAGTATTCGATATTCTGGATGGCATTCATCATGCGTTGACGCAACGTGAACGCCGAACGATATAGCTCAGCGGCCAGCGGTGAGAATTTCTTGGCCATAGAGTTTTTCTTTCCAAATCCTTTTAAAAACGGCGTACAAAAGGATTTGAATTGGGGTTTTTTTATGGGGTATAATTGCTTGCTACTCACTTGCAGAGTTGACGCTCCACGTGCTTGCAATAGAATAGCTGACGGAAAAGCATTTGATACTTGGATATGGCTATCCTGTTGAGAACCAACGACACTGGCCAATTAACCTCATAGGTAAAGGCGAAACACTCTAGGCCACTTAAGTCCAAACGATCATGAGATTGCCAATATTCTGAGAGAAGAGAGTAAATTTCAGTTATGTTTTTGCATTTATCGTCTTATGTTTGATGGACTTACCCTCCTGCTGATTCATTATCTTGGACATTTGTGTGACCAAATCGTAGGTCAATAGCTCACAGTGTAAGTCATCTTTGTAGGGATCATTGCGGGCGGAAGACAGACGCAACGTGAGACCCAAGAGATTCTCCAATGTCATTGGAAGCACCTGATCCACATTTTTCGACAGTTCATCTTCGCAGGCGTCCATGAACTGCATGGTGAAGTCACCTTGATTGAGTAGCAAATAACGCTTCACTGACTGCAAATGGCCCATCAGATCGTTCTCGGTGAGTAGGACATCCAGCAGCATACGTGCCGCAAAGTAATACGCATCGTTGATCACATAAACATGCTGTTCATTTGTGGGATTAAATTGCAAATCCATGGGCTGAATGGCCATCACTCGTTTGCCACATTGCCGTATCACATTCAGGTACTTGCCGGTTCTCAATATCTTATCGGCGTATTTCTCAAGGAACGAGGGTATCCTGTCGTCACGTACAGTGTACCGTTTCTCCCAATAATCATCCGAATAGTGCTCGGGCAGTTCATCGTGATGCACCACCTCGTTATCCTCGACCAAAAATTCACGATTTCGATCCAAAATTAAGCCTTTTTGAATCCACAGCTGAAGCATACGCATATACGGCACAGCCGCCTGTTGAGTCAGATTGATAATCATCTCCTGGGAGGCCTTGTCGCCTTCAAGAGCCTTAATGCGCCCATACAGATGGGATAATACCGCAGCTCCCTCATACTTGTTCTACAAAAAGACAGTTTAAACAGTTTATTAATAATGAAAAAGAGTCAAAGGGGGAACACTACTTACCAATTGCATTTGCACCAAGGTGGCCCATACCTCCTCCATAACCCAGATGGTTGGTCGCAGGTAATAGACCAGCTTCTGTAGGGTCAATTTCTGTTGCTGCATCTCCAGTTCCGTTTGTGTGAGTAGCATCTGAAAAGAGTTGATCACAATCACATGAGGAAAATCAAACTGACAACGAGCAAAAAGGAACTTACATAGTAATCACGGGTTACATTCATCAACGCCGAATTGAGGGCATTGTGCACTTGACCATGATTATCATTGGCAGCCATTATCTTTTGTATGCCAACAAAATATGATGCCAGGGGTAAAATCTCATCAATGAGCTGTATAAGAGACTTATCTAGCTGAACATTAATGGTGAAAGTTGTCTCATATTTAGTCAAATCCTCTTCGGCATCATCACTGGCCGAATGGGGCACAATGAACTTGCCGCGGACCCCACTCAGGCAATAGATCAATTCGGCCAACATCACCCGTTGTTGGCTGTCCAATGGCAGACCGCCAAGCTCAGGCTGCTGCGCTTGTGATCCCTTTGAGCTCTCGGCCATGCAATAGTTCCACAGCTGATGGGTACGATACTCATCCGGCAGTCCAGCTTCAAAATGCACCAATTGCACATTCGAGTTGCTTTTGCTGCTTGATGATGATGATTTATTGCTACTCGGTTCCACGGATCGTTGACTATTTGGAGCTGAATCCTCGGAGACGGAATTGAGAACACGTTCCTTAATTAGAGTCAGATCGACACGATCCCTTTGGACTTGGCGAGGTTCTAGCAAACCGTTCAATTGCATTCCATTTGGTTCCGATTTGCGCAAATTGACCGGCGTCGATGTGGGTATGTCCTTGCCACAGACACTGCCACTGCAGGTGCTGATGCCACTGCGTGAGGTGCTTACAAAACGATATGATGAATCATCGGATATACCTCTACTACCACTGGAGCTGGTGGTCCGACTGGTGTGACTATTTGGCGGTCGCATGTCTGGCGTAAAATAAGAGTTGTCGGATTTACGTGCCCTTTGATTATCGTCCCTATATTTTTCAGCAAACACTAGCAGAGCGTACATGGGATCCTTCCTAGTTAGAGGGCAACAAAGAACATTCGAATGAGGGAAAGATATAAATATAGAGGTGAAGTTGTCACTCACCGTTCAAGGACGCGGGTAATCTCGGCATGAATCTCACGAAAATTGGGTCGCTTATAGCTTATATCCTTAAGCAGTCGTAGCAGATGTTTGTCCGGTAGGCGTCTCGAATCTGTCGCCCGGAATGCGTTTAAAATCGAGTCCGGCGTATGGGGAGCCCTGGCAAAATGGTAAAGAAAATGCAAAAATTTCTCACAGCTGCAGCTGCAGCAAAAACTACCACTTTCGCTTTCGCTTTCGTTCTGGGGGGAACAACTCACTTTGTTTCGGCTATGAGTTTGCCCAGCACCCGGCGTACTGGATCGGGAGAATTCATAACGGCAGCCGGTCAGGGGCAATGGCACTCGGCTAATCGAGATTTGTCTTTGTTTTCCAATCTTTCTAGCAATCTAACGGTAAGAATTACAATAAAAATAACAATGTTTATAAGACGTTTCCGAAACTCATACGTTCAAACTCGAACATGTTTGGTGTTTTTTACTCCAGAACTCGAACATGTTCGCGCGTTTTACTCACAAACTCGAACATGTTCGCGCGTTTTTCTCACAATAGAGATGAGCATTCTGCCAAACAGTGACTCATCACGGCAGTCACACAACGAAATTTGCGAAAGATGGTCTATCGATGGTTTGCCATCGCTGATTTATAAATTTATTGAAATTAAAACTCGAAACTTGTGTGTGTTGTTTTTGTGTGTGTGTTTTACAATGTTAAGATTACGTGCTAGAATTAACAACAATGCAACGCAACGGTATTATGCATTCTGATCAATTGTAAATGTGCATCAACAAAAAATTGTGAAAAGGAGTCGGAGTCGCAGTCGGAAATGTGTATGTTTGCCCACACTCTCTCTACCACCAATACAAACTAAACGGGGAAAATTTCTCTCTCATACGCACGCACACATACACAAATACAAACAAAATAAGAGTTGTGCGTGTGTGTGAGCCAGGATAGGACAGGGTCCAGACCAGGCCAGGATTTGTTGGGGCATTGATATACCTATCTACTTTTGTATACATGAATGTATGAAACAATTTCGAGCCGAGCACAGCCGGCAGTGACTTTTGTGTATTTCTATTTTGACTTTGTTTTTTGTTTTTGTTATTTAATTTGTGTTAATACACCCATCTATGTATGAATGTATGTATGTCTGTATATGCATGCCCAACTTACGCACATTTCCTTTGCCTCCGCCTCGTTTTGTGGCTGTCAACAAGTTTATTTTTAGTCCGCCTTCGAACAAAAAAGAAGAAAAAAAACACCAAAAATTGCCTGTATACAACTTTAATTTTGTTTTCTCTCCGTGTGTGTACGTGTGTGTGTGTTTGTCTCTGTGTATTTTTTATTTTTTTTTTTTATGTTTTTGGGCTACACAAACAAAAAATTACTTCTAAGCTAACATAATGATGTACATAAATGAATGGGGAATATGTATGCTGGAAAACCACATATGTATGAATGTATGTACATGTGCGTACATACATATGTACCTACATATGTATGTATGTATGTATATCCAATTGAAGTACCATAATAATCGTAAACGTAAACGTTATTCACAAAATTATAATCTACTCCGGCGTCATATAATCAAAGCAAATTATATCGCTATCTCTCTCTCTTTCTTTCTCTACCTCTACATAGATAAGTAACTTTTCTAAAAATATTTTATTAATTTATCGTTTAATCAATTGATTGCAATCAATCAACTGTATTTGTAGTACAGTGAAAACTCCATAAACAGAACTGCCAAAGGACCATGAGGAAAGTGTTGAATCTAGAGGGGGGTGAGTGGTGCATTTGACCCAGGAGGGAATGATCACTTCACGTTTATATGCAGTATCTAGTTTTCACTGTAGGTTTGCCATTTCTTTCGTTTTTTTGAGAAAACTCTCTTTCATGTCGAATCATGAGGGTTAATTTCCTTCCCCAATAATGTCATATTACCTCTTAAACAGCTAAAATGTCAAAATATCTAAGATCCATCGCCTCCCCATACACCATCACAAACAACAACATCCCCAAGATCTCATGGATCAAAAGTTGGCAAAATATATTGATAATAAAAAGCGAAATTCAATTATGTTGTAGCTTAATCCCCCACATACATACATACATATGTATGTACATATCTGCTTGATCATCTGATCTTGTTGGTCGAATTAAGTGAGGAGATAATAAATGGGGTAAACTACTCGAAAGAGTTTCAATTAAACGACTTAATTAACGCAAATGATAAGACATTATTATACACTGAGAGAAAACGAAGATCGTGATGTTGATGATGCACAGATTTATTTGCCAATTCCGTTTTTTCTAGTTTAGTTATTTGCATACATATTAAAAAGTTAATTATAAGTGTGTTAAAAAGTAGAGGAGGTGGGGGCAAGATTCAGCTTGTTTCAGCTCGGCGTTTATAGTTTATTTTAGATTTGATAAGCTTTTTTTCCATCAGCTTCGCTTTGATAACACTACCAACACACAATTATTATAACAATGACGAGCACACACACACCGGAGCGATGTGTGTGTGTGTGGAGAAGTCAACTGACGGGCACTTTACCTCGCTCAACTTGTCAAGCGGCGTCGCACAGTGGGCTCATTTGGCTAAAACTTGTTGCTTAAATCAATTTTCGTGTTGTAGGAGTAGTCAAAACCAAAGTTACTTTTACTACGCATCCCACTTAAAAGCTTTTGGGCTGGAATGGGATGGGTAAAAAGACTTTTCGTGATCTATGAAAATGGGCTAAATCGACTGCTGAAAGGAACTCTCGAAAGAGTAGACTTGGAATTAGAGAGGAATCCTTCTCAATTCCTTATTTTAACCACAAAAATTATAAAATTCGTATAAACTTTAGTTTTAGTAGATCAAAATTAATGCAGTTTTTACAAGCAAATGACCCACTGTGCAACGGCTGTGGCTGCTGCTGCGCTGTGCTCAGCAGGCCGTGGGCCGCCCATTGGCTACCGATTAGATTGTAAAAATAACAATAACACACAACACGCTCCTCATAGTAAGCTAGCAGCTAGCTCATCGCTCTGAACTAACCTAGCCGAGTGACTGACTGACTGACTGACTAACTGACTGACGGGGAGCGCAGCAGACAGACAAACGGGCGGGCGCGTCCCTAACTGACGCTGACTGACTTACCGAGTTGAGCGTGAGCGCACCGCTCAGTCGTTAGCGAAATTTTCACATCAACGGTGGGTCAGAACGGAACGGAACGGAATTGATCGCCAAAAACAAAACAAAAAAAAATAATAATACAAATTCAAATTAAAATATACGAACGCGCGTGACCCGCCCCAATTGAGAGCGATATCACACAGTTTCTATATCAACCTCTCTCGCCTTCTCCCTTTCTCTCTCAGTGTCTATCTGACGATCTGGCGCAATTCCAATGTCATATCGATTATAAGCCCTAAAACGCTTTCGTTTACAACTATTTTTTCTTTTCTGTGTGTGCGTGTGTCTCTGTGTGTATCCCCAATATATATATCATAATGATCAACCGATACAATACCGATTTCAAGTGATACATATGTTACGCAGTTGTGATCATTGAGGCGTTTGCTCCAATTCCCAACACAGCTAAAACAAAATAAAATAAAAGCCAGCCAAAAGCGCTATTCCATCTATTTCCGGCCATAAGGGAAAGGAAAAGGGGCACCACGAGGGGCTCTGGGAGGGATTTTAACCATGCGCGTTCTGAACACTGAATTGCGTTTGCGCTTCAAGAATCGCAAACCACGTCCATTCAATCGTGCAGCTAGCGCTGATGATGCCTCTGATCTAACTAATGGAGTAAATGGATCCACTAATATAAGTATGTATTTTCCCACCCGCGCCCACCATTCCCTTTCTCCTTCCTTCTTTCCACCCTCAACTAACTAACTACACACATAATTTATGAATTATTTTCTCAAGTAATTGACCTTGGGATCAAGTTGTCAGACAAAGCGAATGAAAATTGTTATCTTTATAGTAAGAATGAGAGGGATAGAGATAGCAAGAGGGGGGTTAGGGTATCACAAAATTCTCATTGCTCGTGCGGGAATTTATATGAAAAAAACAAAAAAATGTTTCGTTTTCTTTTTTCTGCTTATAAACTAGATGAAACGAAACGATCTCAAGTATGATTGCAGCATTGCAATTTTCCGAATGCCAGATAGATGGATGGAATGGAAAGAATGAAAGAATACCATATATTATTATTATTATTATTATAATTATTATTATTGGCCACTTGAAAATGATAAACTGATTTTGAAATTGACCAAATTGATTATCGTTATACCGGATGCTGGTTCAATTGATTGTTGATTCGCCAATTGCTAATTTCGAGTGCTTTGGGATATAGATAGCTTGTTTTTTGTCCGCATATATATGTATATGTACATATATCATGGATAGTAAAATGTTCATATATGTGTACATAATACATACCTCTGTATGGTATCTAATCTAATCTAGCTAAAAGTTGTCGTCGTCGGTTTCAACACATGTCCACAACATTTAGCATTATTGTGAATGTTGTGTGTGACATTTTGCCATTTTGGAGCATTTTTTTTTTTGTTCTGCTTTCCAAGATTATACGAGGAATTAGTGAAAAGGTGGGGTGAAGAAAGAGAGAAGGGGGAAAGTTTGATGGAGATGAAAAGGGTTTGTGTGTTTAATTGTTATTGATTGAACATTTGCTTGCTTCCCATACATGCAAACATACATAGATGGAAATGTGTCTGTGTGTGTGCTTTCACTTGGACTTTCACACACACACACACACTCACTCACAGAGAACTAGATGCTGTCACCTGTTGCCTGCCAACACTTGAAATCAAATTAAAATTTTTGTGTGTAGGTGTAGGAGATTTATGCATCTAAACCTCCCTCTCCCTCTTTCTCTTTCTCTCTGTATCTGTCTGTCTGCCTGAATGTATGCGTGTGTATCCTTGCGTATCCTCGATATGCCCAAAGTCTTCTTTGTTTCGGAAGGTAACAGAATTTGTCCAACTAACGTCGAGCGTTGGTTCGAAAAACTCATTTGGATTTAACAAAAGCCGAGGCAAATTTGAATAGGCAACCGACCAAGCACTACGGGCATCATCAATGGATTGGACTATGGCATATATGTACACCCACCAACATACACACATATGTACATACATATATAACGCAACAATAGATGCCTCGCCTCTTCTATGAACAGGAAACAAGGAAAAATAATGTCCAAAGTCCATCTATTGAAAATTTTCCAATTACATTTCGTTTTTCAAATTATGTAGTTACATTTTGCCTTTAAAGTTTGTGTTATTAAACAAACAAATTAAATTTAGCTTAATAATCTCCCTCAAGGATGGAAGGAAATATATTTGGTAATAAATTAATTTTAAGGTCCTAGGTATCCTGATTGGGCAAAATGTTTAATTCAATATAAAATCTTTAGAACTATCTAATTTATATGAAACTCTCTTTTGATTTTTCACCTTATTGACTTGACAGTCTTTGATGGCCCCTCCTCTTCTTATATAGCCCTTTCTTTAAGCCCTTTTGGGCTTAAGTGAGAAATTGTGGCATCTTTTAGAAGACCCATAAGTTTGTGTCATAAATCTCTCTCTACTTTGGAGAGATGAAATTACGGGCTCTAAGTGAAATCTTTGACTCTCTTATGACTTAGACTTTAGACTATAAACACTAGACACACTAGATATAGGTAGTAGGTCTACAGTTGATTCATATACGTATGTATATATGTGGTCACGTATGGTCACGTATCTATGACATGGTTGCCGCTTTCCCTGCTTATGTGTGCGTATGTGTGTGTATGTTTCTTTGTGTGTTGTGTTTGTGTCAACTTTGATTGTGGCTGCCTTTTTAACTCTTTATGTTTATGCTTTTCACTTACACAATTGCCATTCTGCACTTTTGCTTTCCTATAGATTTCATTTTCATGTCGTCGTCGTCGACGTCGTCGCCCAACCAACCGTCCATCCAACCATCTATGTCATAATTGTTTACCTTTCCCCTCCTCCCTCTCCTCACACACATTTTCTATTGTTGCTGTGGCGGCTTTCTTCTTCTGGACTTCACTCAACATGGCGTGAAGTTTTCTTTTGGTGCAAAACTTTCATTCTGTGAGCATCTGAAGCGTGTCGTCCATTGGACAGTTAGTTATACATATAGCCTTATCATATATGTAGTACATGAATATGTTTATTTAGAAATTTATGTATTTGTTTTCTTTTAACTCCTGTCGAAAGAAAAACAAAGAGCATTCACCTCATTAACTAGGTAATTTTGCACTTTTTTTTTCGCAATTTTAAGTAAAACTTCACCTGTCACTTCACAACTTGGCATTGATTGACAGGACCTGTAAGCCTCTCTTTTTGCTTAGCACAAACAAGGAGAGTCCTTTCAAGAATCAAGAAGACAGATTAAAGCCATCTGTAATCAAAGATCATTAAATGTTTGAAGCTCATACAAATAATCCTTCAACGAACTTTGATATCAATTGCCTTATGGTATTTATCAGACTTCGATTTTTATCTCAGAATACCTTAATCCATTGAAGGCTTTAATCAGGTACTGAGCAGAGATCTAGATGGGATTTGGGGGTGTAAATTCTACACTTTTTGAGATTTCGAATAAGTGCTTATATACATTTCATGGACTTGCAATTGTTGCATTGTTGTTGAGTGTTGGCTTTGCCATTTTTGGCTCTTACTTTCCTCTTATAATTAGAAGCTTCTTTACAACACACAAATTAGTTTGTGGTCCACATGGGATTCCTTTCAAGCTTCCTCCCAAGGGAAATTTTGTTTCCCCCAACAATTATTGAACTTTCAAACTACTGAAACTTCGATATCTAAGAATTGTCTCCCACAAAATCAAGATCCAACACTGTGCCCTCGACGTCATCATCATCCCTTAGCATCCCCAAGTTTATGCTTAAACGCCAAAATGTCCTTTCTTTGATTGCAATAAAATTTGTTTGCTTCCCTCTTTGGATGGCGGCTACTACTCTTGCTACTACTACTACTACTACTATTTCTGATGACAGTGTTTATTTTTATAAAACTCAAGCTTCAGCTGTGGGTGACGTATGCATGATGCCCCCCACTTTGTCTCTCTCCCTCTCTCTCTGCCTCTTTTTCTCTCTAGAGTCTAGACCCACCCACATACACATTTTGGAGTCACGACAAACGTCGTCATCATCATCATCATCATCATGATGGAATTCTCTTAGTAGGCTCAATGTTTCAGTCTCGCTTTTGTTTTCTATGCCTCATTCCCAATCCCCTCCTCCTCCCTCCTAACTCACTCCCTCACCCACTTCATCGTGTAATGTAGTTTCGTTTTCGTTTGTGCGTTGCGAGTTTCTTCTTTCTTTTTTGTTATGTGTGTGTGTGTGTTTTTTTTCGTCTTTTTTGTTTATAGCACATTATTAATTATGACGACGAGAGCTGCTCAAAAGTTATCTAACCGTTGCCCGGCAAACATCGTGACGAAAGGCTTCATTTTAGCATAAAACAAAAAAAAAGAAAAGCTTCTACAAATTTAAAGTTGTTGTTGTTTTTTTTAAGAACAAACATACTTCTTCTCTTCATATGTGCAAAAGTGTGAAAATTTGTTCTTAACTGTTAAAAAAAAAGAAAAATCAACAGAATTTTTAAGATATTCGATTTGAGAATTTTTGCCTGAATGAGTAATCATTGACAGAAAAGAAAGAAGGCTACTTATAGGTATGATGAATTCAATGGAATTGTATGTGTTGTTTTGATTCTCTTCCTGTGTGTGTGTGTGTGTGTGTGCCAATTGGACTGACGGACTGACTGACTGACTAACTCACTGTCTGACTGGCAGAACCAAGGGCGAGCAAATATTTGCTTGATGACCGCACCTGCCATGACGTCATTATAACAAACATACATACGTATGTACGAGAACATATAAAAAGGGTTCGAAATACATATATATAGAAGCACGTTTAACTCCATGTGCACCCCCCCAATGGGCTACGGCGTGAACATGCCGTGAGTATGGCCCAAAGCTCCAGCTCAGATTATGCATTCGACTCTGAATGCAACCTACGAGGGCAGCTCAATCAGTTAGTCATCAAATTGACATGAACTGGACTACTACTAATTAACCATCATACGCCCTGTTGTCCATACTGTTGGCACTGCGCTAGCCAAATTTGTAAAGTCGACTTGAAGATTGCCCTACACCATCTTAATAATAATAACTAAAGAGATGTTCTACCCCATTTGGGTTATGTCTCAATTGACTTGACTTTTGATTAGTTTAGTTGGGATTAAGTACAAGAATAGTTTATGTAGGATCATACCAAATCTAAACAAGATATTGAAACCTTTAAGACAACACTTCGGGTTGGCTTGTTTTTTTGTTTTATTTCTTGTTGTTAATGACAAATTGTATAATTTAATTGTCTTTTGTTTTCGCATCAGAGATTATGTCATGTTGTTAGTCCAACCCTTGGAACCCCGTAGTCGTTCCCAGAGGGCGACCATAGAGCGTTGTGACTGTTAAACTATAGTATTACGATCGTAAATCGTAATTGTAGAAACCATATATACATATGTACATATGTATGTATGTATGTACCACATTCCATGGAAATTCCATGGGTCGCGTTTTTATACATTCATTATTATTATTATTATTATTATTATTATTTTTGGCTTGGCTTGTGCTCATTCATGAAATATTTCACATTTTGCGCTTTGTGCAAATTGTTTATCTGTGTATTTGTTTTCATTTCACATTTCGCCAACCTCCCGCTCTTTCTCTTTATCTCCCTCTCTCTCTATCTCTCTCTTTATCTATTTTGGTCTTTCACTTTATTTGTTTCTCTCTCTCTCTCTTTCTATCCCTCTTGAAAACTGGTTAAGCCCACTAACTGGTCAGACGGTTTCGCCTTTAACTTGGTCTTCATAGCCGGCCGTTCAATTTGCAAATATTGGTCAAGCTAAAAGCCCGCGATTTGTAGTCAAACAGCATAATGAAGTGGGATTTCTGATGATGATCATCACCCATGTTCATCATCATCATTATAATGATGATTATGTTCGGGTGTGTGCCAAATTGTTGGCATCTTTTGGCATTTGACAGTCACTTAAAATCCGCCTAGCCCACTTTTTGTTGTGTGTTGTTGTTGTTGTTGTTCTTGTTGCGTTAGAACCAGAATTTGATCGAAGCGAAAACTGGCTCCGTTGCCCGTTGCCTGATCCAATTTCCAAAATCATGCAAAGTGACTTCTTTGGTTATCGGAGGAGACTAGGTTTTCTGTTTTTTCTTTTTGTATGCCAATTAATTGGGTGAACGTGACTTCAAGTGGGTTTTAATGTGGCAACAAACCGATGGTTAACAAGAGGCGCGCGCTTTGTACATGGTAATTGGAAACAAACATCTAAGGTACACCACACAAAAACCAAATTTGGCACAGAGTGACGGAAAGTGCAACAGTGCCCCATGTAAAGTGAGATCTTAGCACAGTTAATGCAAAAGATTTTGTACTCTTAAAAACTAAATATTTTTCTTATGAACTAAATATTTTGAATTATCAAGTATCTACAAGGTGAGAAGGGGGAAAACAAACAAATTATGCAATTAAGCCAGACATTACTGACCGCTAGGTGCGCTCGTGAGCCAAGTAAAGAGATTTTGATTAATTAATTGTGCCTTATGTGCCTTTTATAGGGTACATGCCCAAGTCTATATGACATAGGAGTTTTCTTAAATATTTCTCAAAATTTTCATGTTTTAAATGTCTTAATTCACTGGAATGGAATTCTTTTTAAAAGCTACAAAAATCTGAAAAATGTAATTGAAAAATATTTTTGGTAAAGCGATTTACTGATTTTTCGCTATGTAAAATATATGTACATCCCCCACGCACACATACATACATATACATATGCATGTGTAAGTCCTTGCCTATATGCCGCCATATGGTGTACATATGTGTGTGTGTGTGTGTTGTGTATATTTACTTGTACCCGTTGCTTGTGCCACCTTCAACTCTCTGGCTGGCTCATTTCCAAGGCAAGTCACGACCACCGAACAGCAGCAGCAGCAGCAACAACAACAACAACAACAACAGAGCACGGCACTTGCAAATTGTAGAAATCCGCCCAGAGGTAACTGCTTCTTCTCTTTCACATCTTGCTTAACTCTCAACCCCGTACCACCCAACTTTTCTTCCCCTCCCCCTCCAACTGAAGCTGAAGCTCATTCAGGTGTGCGGCAGCAGCAGCTGATTGATAAGAGAGAAAGAAGAAATGCGGCAGCTAGCTAGCTAGAGCTTCCTTCACACAGAGAGTTAGTTGTAAACGTTGAGAGTCGAAAGGAGAGTAACAAATAGACACCGAAAGCTCAAGAGAGTGAGAGAAGAGAGAGCGAGCATGATTAGCGGCATATTGGTTGATGGAAGAGCGGGGCGGTTTGCTTGTGTAGGCGACGATAGTTGAGACGCAAGGTGCCATATTTTAATGCTCTTCTTTCACTCTGAACAATGGGCAAGTTTTTGCACGTCGATTTCTTGATATTTATATTAATTATTTGAAGTAACTAATCAGTAGGGGCATATTATTTCCAAATAAATTACTTGCCACATAAACGGGATATCTAAAATTGAAAAATTTTAAAGAGTATTGCTGAGTAGAGTATGTATTTCTGAAAGTGTTCCACTGTACTCTGCCTTGGCGATGATGACGATGATGATAATGATGATGATGGTGTTGCTGCTGCTGTTGCTGCTGGCTGTTAATGTGTTGCCATTGCCGTTAGCGGGTCTCCGTCTCCATCTCCGTCGCTTCATAGTCTCTCGGACTCTCGGACACCTTCGACTGGTGGTTTGCCCGTTTGCGGATTTTTTTTTTTTTTGTTGTTTTTATTATTATTTTGTTGTTCATAGTTCAGTGCGCTTTCCAGTCGTGGACAACATCGTCGGCAACGTTGACAGCTGACGACAGCAAGCTAAAAATACAATATTCAAATCCATTTATAGTTTTCTTTCCGTTTTTATTTTCTTCATTATATATTATTGTGATTTTGTTTATTAAAAAAAAAAAAAGAAAAGAAAAAAAACTACATAAAAACAACAACAACGACAACAAGTGAAAAAAAAAAATTATCGAGCAAAAAATTGCCAAAAGAAAAAAAAAACGAAATATTTTGCAATTTGAAAACATTGAAATAATTAGTAGCCGGCGGTGGCGCGGGGTTAAAGGCAAAAGGGGAGCGGCGGGGAGTTATATTAAGTTTGTTATGCATTTGCCGTTTCGTGAGGTGTTGTTGTTGGTGTCATAAATGTTGTTGTTGTTGATGTTATGCAACAATGCCACAATTCGATGAATCTTTTTTGAGAGATTGTGCCTTGGCCGAACGTTGGCGTTTCTATTCATCGGCGTATTCATATACGCTGAAGCAAGATCATCATAATCATCAGCACGATCATAATGACCAACATGAGCATCATGATCATCATGATGATTGGTCGCCAGATTCATCCCGTCAACGGCAATCATGGTCACCGCTTGATAGCAACAACAATAATAACAACAACAACAGCAATGGCAAGACACTGCATAACATCAAATGTTATAGACGACGTAAATATAAAAAATTGCCACGTTTGGTATTGCCAACAACAACAACAGCAAAAGCAGCCACAACATCATCACCATCTTCATCATCATCATCGTCGTTCGGTACACTAGTGATGCCCATGCCCATGGTCAAGAATGTGATGTATTGTAAGTGAAAGCTGCGCGCGCGATCATTGAAACAAAATAAAACATAAAAAAAAAAAAAAAAAAACAAATAAGTGTCAGTTGCACCCTTCTCTTCTTTTTCCGTTTCTCTTCAACCACCCACTCTATGTACATATCGTTTATGTTCGTGATGCTCCCTTTCCCCTACTTCCCACTCCCACACGGATTGTTGAGCATACGATATTTACTTCTTCTTTTTTCCCCCGAGTCATGCAAATCTCTATTGAATATGTACAGCTGCGAACTTAAAAATAGCACCACTTGCTGAGGTAATGTGTTCAAAGGATTCCTAGGCTTATTTTAAGGTTCTAGGAACATGTGAATACGTTTTTGAACGTAAAATACTTTCTACTAATGGAAGCAGAAAAAAAATTCTATCAAAATCCAACGTTTTCAAAGATTTTTACAAAAAACCTTGATATACTCAAAAAATACCCGAAACTAAAAATAGCACCACTTGCAGTATTTTGCAAAATACCGTTAAATTTCGCAGAATTGCATAGCAAAAAACACATATTTAATAGTCCCTGGTTCAAAGTCGATTTTAAAAGCAACAGTACTACAAAATATCCGAGACCTTTAGATATAATGGGTCGGGGAAAACACTGCCCCGGGAAAAAAGCGAAACGTCATCCTAAACCAGGTTTTGGAGAAAAAATCGGATCTTGAAGATGGAAAACTGGTTGGTACTTCCAACAGAGTGATCCGAATACCGATCTATTTGAAACAGAAGCCTTAAACTCGCAGACGAAAGCCAAGACTGAAGCAGCAAGAAGTCGGTCCCTTAATGCGAGAGAGCAATAAGGATTCTTTTAAGGCTCTAACAGATCTTAAAAAGGACTTTCAGCCCCAAACTAGGGTCCAAATTGTTCGCAACTACCTCCGGAAGATCAATTCAAAAGATTCCAGTCGAAGAAAGCCTCCACTTTTGAACGCTAGACATAATGCCAATCGCCTTAAGTTGGTCAAAGATCATGAGAATTGGCTTGTCCAAAACTGGAGGAACGTACAATGGACTGATGAAAATAAAATTGTAAAATATCGTAGAAAAGGCTATAGACCATACGTCTGGCGTCCACAGAACCTGGAATTCAACTCCAAATTCACCCTAGAGTCTAGAATCAGTGTCATTGGTATGGGGCTGTTAGTCTTATTATGGTGTCGGTCACATATCAGTCCACAAATCGATTATGGATCAGCAAGTTCATGTAAATATCTTATAGACGGTGTTGCCACTATACGCTGAGGATAATATACAGCTAATATGACCCTTTCAACAGGACATCAGCCCAAAGCACACCAGTAAGAAAGCCAGGAAGTGGTGCTCAGCGAATTATCTGAATTTAATTGAGTGGCTGGGACAGTCACCAGACCAAAATCTCATTGAAAATCTTTGGTCTGATATTAAAAAAGCAGTTGCTGTTTCATTACCAACAAAAATTGAGAAGTGTTGGGAAGTAATCCAGGAGTCCTGGGCAAAAATAACGGTCAAATGCTGTCAAGACCTGGTTGACTCAATACCAGGACGATGTGCTGCGGTTATTGCCAATAAGGGCAATGCAACAAAGTATAAAGTTTATTATTTAATACTATTTTTAATATCTGATCATAACTTGTTAATGAATTTTGTTTTTTTCTGCTATTTTTTAATTTTGAGTAAATATTTGTAAAGTGGTGCTATTTTTAGTTTCGGGTATTTTTTGAGTATATCAAGGTTTTTTGTAAAAATCTTTGAAAACGTTGGATTTTGGTAGAATTTTTTTTCTGCTTCCATTAGTAGAAAGTATTTTACGTTCAAAAACGTATTCACATGTTCCTAGAACCTTAAAATAAGCCTAGGAATCCTTTGAACACATTACCTCAGCAAGTGGTGCTATTATTAAGTTCGCAACTGTAAATCATTTGCATTTTGTTAACTCACAAAAAAACAAAAGGAAAATACAATACATCTGTACATATGTACATAAGTATTTCGAAATTTAATAAGATTTTAAAACAATTTGATGATTTGATGATTGTTTTCGTTGTTGCCTCCTATCCCTAGTCCACAATTCGATTTCTATACTCAACTGTGCATTACTTTAGCTAACAGGCTATTGCTTGATCGAACCAGTATCGAAAATACTATATGTATATTGCATATACATATGTATGTATGTATTAAAAGTTGACTACAATTCATCAAATAAGAAATCTGTGAGAAAAATGATCACTATAGAATATTTTTGATTGTATAAACATATAATAAGTTAAATGTTGTCCAAAATATTCTCAAAGGTATCTCTTAGATTAAGACCACTGACAAGTAAGATATGAACCTGCCAGATTTATTCTATAGAAGTTCAGAGCGTCATTATATACACTTCTGTTCTTTTCGATATTAAAATGTTTTTCCCAAAATTTTGGAATTTGTCATAGGGTTGATTGCAAATCGAGAAATGAATAAACCATTATTGTTTTACTATATATAAAGAATCTTATCGTACTTTGAGTGGGTAAGAACTTTGCTATGAGTAACAAGTTTATTATAATTCCAAATGAGAGTAGAAATAATTATAATAATTGCATTCTTAATCGAATGTGAATCATAATGAATGTCCGTGATGAATGTATACGATTAATGGGATTTATGCTAATGATTGTTCATCCATCGTCTTTTCATCATGTTTAGACGGCAGCATCAGTTCTCCATCCACGCCCAACAATTGCACGGGGGGCGTTGGAGTGGGCAGCGGAGGCGGCGGTGGAGGAGTCGGTGTCGGCGGTTGTAACAGTAGTAGCAATAATAGTATCAATAGCGGCACTTACTCAGCAACGGCCACACAATCAGCATCCAATCTTTCTGGTACACCGCCGCCGCAAAGTGAACGGGTTGGAGCGGGAAGTGGTGTACCGCCAGCACCGCCCACGACAACAACGGGATCATCGGGACATAAGAACAGTTTAAAGGGAACAAAATTAGCGCGTAGAGCGCGTTCCTTTAAGGACGATCTAATCGAGAAGATCTCATTGATGCGTACCACCAACAATACGCTGGGACGATCCCACTCACCGCATTCGCCAAGGGCAAAACATGGATCAGCTAAACCGCCGCCAACCACCGAGGAGGTTCAGCGTTCGACACAAACATTGGAAACGCATGTCAAGGATATATCAAATGCCCTTAAGCATTTCCGTGATGTCATACTCAAGAAGAAGCTGGAAGTTTTGCCAGGCAATGGAACAGTTATACTGGAGACCATAGCTAGCATGTATTCGGGTGAGTGGCCACAAGGGACACCAATAGTTCGAAGTCATAATTTGTAATCACTTTCCATAGTTATACAATCCTATACATTAAACGAGAATAGTGCCATTATGAGCTCAGCCACACAGCAGGTATCCCAATCTCTGGGTAAACTCATTAAACTCTGCGACGAGGTGATGCTCAGTGAGGAGAGCGGGGAGTGTGCCTCCTTGAGTAATGAAAATGTGCGCGAGGTTATCGATCTACTTGAAGATGCAGTTCGAGTAAGTAGCCCTTAAAACTGTATCCAATTCAGTGTATATTATGTGTTATTCCTTTTTCTCATTGGTTCACATAGAATCTCGTGACATTGGCACAGGGCAAACTAAAAGAGCAGGATCAATGCGCTTTTCGTTACGGTGGCCCTGGTCTGGGTGGCATTGGAGCAGCTGCTGAAATAATGGGCGCCGTTGCTGCCTCCACCGCCGGCGCTGCGGCCCTGCACCTCTAACTCCGTGGCCAATATGCGAGTCTCTGCCGATGCAGCGGCAGCAGCCGCTGTGGCCCAGCGTACTTCGCTGCCGGATATAGCATTAACGCCCAAAGAACGCGATATACTGGAGCAGAGCAATGGGAATCCCATGCGGGGTTCACATAGCACTGAGAGCATATTACGCGACACAAGTCCACCGCCGAAACCGCCGCTGCCCAATCGGGTTAGCAATCCCCCACCGTTGCCGCCAAAGCGGCGAAGCCAGCAATCCCAACAGGCGGGCGGCGGCAATTCCTCATCATCTACCACCGCATCCACCTCGAACCAGGCCAGTCCGTTGCCCTATACCCAATCGCATAATATTAGTCTCAATTCGGATTTGGATTGTAGCTCAAATTTCTCGCTCTTAAACTATGGTGTGGATCGGTAAGCCCCTGTAGACTCTGCCACTTCATCACTTACAACATAAACTCATTCCATTCTAGATTATCGGTACGATCACGCTCACCAGATGAGAATAGCCAATGCTCTTTCGACTCTGCCCTGAATCATTCACGCGATGAGGAGGATCACCAGCAACATCAGCAGCTCCAGCAGCAACAGCAACTGCTCCAAATGAAATCAACTGCGGCAAAACAATCACTTCATCAGCTCGATGACGATGTGGATAAATTAATTAGCTACAGTGAGTATTGTGCAACCATTGACCATTTAGCACAATCCAATTCCCAATCCCATCCAGAAGCAACAACGGATACAAAGGCAATAGCATCTATGGCCAGTGCAGGTGCCACCGCTGCCCAAATGTCAGGGCCATTGCCAGCAGGAGGTGCTGCTGATACCAACACGGAGCTGCGTAAGGCAGCCGATATTCTAACCAGTAATCGTCATTCAAATGAATCGGGTACTTCAAAGATGTCATTTCCTTCGTTTGTTTTTTCTTTTTGTGTTGTTGTTGTTGCTGTTTTTATATACAATCTAGAGTATGCAATCGAAATGTATGTAAATTGTAAATTATTCTCATCTCAGTTGATATCTGTAAATAATTCCTGCCTCGAATTGGAACCCTTCTCTATCTCAAATTGCTCTACATTAACGATTGCATTCCCTTGATTGATAACTTATTTGCTTTTATTTATTGTTTTAGTTATGTATTTCTCTTGCCTATTATCTTTTGCGGCTTCTTCTTTTGCTTTCTGTGTACCTAGTCGCTAGTTTTGTTAGTTGCTTATTCTCTTTATCTCTTGCGATGATTTTACACTTATATACATACGTTGTGTATATCTATTCACAGGTTTCGTATCGATGATGTCGTTGCGCACCTCCACGCAAAGTGTATCAAAGCGTTCCTCCGACCAAAGTGTGCAGTCCTCAACAAAGTCATCGAGTAGCAATTCAGAGATTGCATTTGGCAGTAGTAGCAGTGAATTGACGACGACAACAACAACAACAGCAGCAGCAGCAGCTGCTGCAACTGCGACTGCAAGCAGTAGTGAATATCAGCAAATAAATCAGCGACATACATCCACTACAACCACCACAAGCAGTGGCAGCACCACCACAACCAGCACCAGCACTAGCTATGAACACGAGCAGACTAACAGCAGTTCCTCGCCTGAATTGGCACCTGCGTTGCCACCAAAGATACAGCGGACATTAACGCGTCATGAGTCTGGTAGCCTAATGGATGAGGTGGACGATTCGGGGTCAGAGATTGCTGAATTAAGGCAAATGTCGCCGCATCATCATCATCGTTTGCATCATAATCAACAGCAACAGCAACAGCATCATCATCATAATCATCATTCGTCGTCGTCCCAGTTACATCAGTGGCATTCCAAGCATCATAGTCTCATTGAGCCGCCACAAAATTCACATTTTGCCAGCAGCTGTACGGCATTTGATCGCCATTTGGTTGAGGAGCCGCCACCATTGCCAATGAAGAAGAAGCACAGTAAGTAAAGATTCGCCAAATCAGCACATATTTATTCTTTGTGACGGAATTTTTTTGTTTTACTTTTCCATTTTGTTTTTTTTTTTTTCCTCTCTTCCTTTTCTATGGGTTTGCATATATGTATTTTATGTTTCTTCGTATCGTGATGTGTGTGTCTGTAATTTCAATTTTATTTTTCATCGTTTGTTTCTCTGTATATGCGTGTGTGTGTGTGTGTGTGTGTGTGCATGATCCTCCTCATCCTCATGTGTCATAACTTGACCGCCTTGGCATAGATAAAATCCATGCTAAGCGGTAAGTAAATTCTGTCTAGCAACAGTCTCTCTATTCTCTCTCAAAACCATTAACATATTTCGATGTACATATAGAGTATTTTACATATGTGGATTGTATTTAATTTTAAAATATAAAGCAATCCTTATATGTACTTTGTCTTATGTGTGTGTGTGTGTGCTTGTCTGCTGTGTAAATGTTTATGTATATTCAATTTGAATCCCCTAAGCGCATTCCACACACACAGTCAACATAAATCTCTCTTTAAACTTTTTAACTTTCGAATTCATTAACAAACATTCTCAGAAACCAAGTTTTCTTTATTCTGAATGCATTGCAATTGAATCCAATAAGAAGTTGATAATCTGTTGACAAGTCGACAAATCTTTTTTAAATCTATTCTTTGATTGAGTAGTCAAAAATTAGCTCGTTCTCGAATCTTTGAATATAAGTGGTATCCTAGCCACGTCTCCTTAAGTTGAGTTGTTTATAGCATTAAATTAGTTTTGACTCCTTTTTGACTAGTTTTTTTTAATGGTAAACGACTAGTTTTATGGATGTTTTGGATCATATAGAATCATAAGAATCGTATCCGACTCGTTTTAAAGATCAAGCTAGATTCAAAATCCAAGAGCACTCAAAAAAGTCTCCTTAAATACGATTCTTACAAAATTTTAGTGTAAATCTTACATGGGACGAAGATTGCTTTCAGATTAGGAAAATTTGGTTTCATTTTTATATTCTTCATTATTGCACATCATTCATTGAATGATTGATATTTATATATGTAAATGTGATGTGATCCTTGTCAGACAAACTTCACTCATCCTTCAGCATACTAAAAAAAAAATAGAAACAAATTCAGACGACCTGCAACAACAACAACAAAAGCATCATCAAGAACCACCCCCACACATTCATTAATTAGTCAAACAAAATCAAACCAAAACAAAAAACCAGAAAAAGCAGTTAAGCATTTTGTTTAGAAACTTTATTTATAGCACAAACCGTATGGCGAATGATAAAGTTTGCCAAATTGTTGTACGTAAGACTCTAACCCATCTAAATTATCGTTCCAATCAACATCTAGTGTTTCAAAGTGTGGCCTTCTCGGGTAAGTCTGTGTGTGTTGTTAGAGGAACCAAAAGAAACAAAAAACAAAAAACAAAACAAAACAATAAATAAATCAATAATCAAATCAATAAAAAAAAAAAGACCAAACCAAACCAAAAATTTACACAAAATCAACACAATATACATAACTGAAAAGGCTTGGGCCAAGCTTGTGATTAGCTCATGATATTCTTTCGGATTCGAGTTGTGAATCGGAAAGGATATGATGGATATGTTGCTAATGCCACCGCCGCCGACCTCCCCCCAGTCTAACAAATTTGCTATTGCTGCGCTGCGCTGATGCTACTGATAAATGTATATGTATATCAGCATATATGTATATATATACATATATCATTATTAATATTATTTTTCGTTTTGGTTGGCATCTCTAATTATCATTTTTTGTGTTTATATGTTTCAGAATTGTTTCCTCTACTTTTTCATTGTTTTTGTTGCGTTTGTTTTTTGCTTAACCAATCCAATCCAATCCAAAAGTACCAAATTCTTTGAGATATATATATACCTATATATATTATATTTGTGCGTCCCTTGTTGGACTTGTTTTTGTTGTTTGTTGTAATGCGAACCACATGGTGGTGTGGTTGTACGTGTCCATTTGGATCAGGGATTTTTAGCTGTATATACATACATATAAATACTTACCAAAACCAAACCCCCCCAAGCAATCCAAATGTAAAGGATATTATGATGTGTATCCCGTCCCAGGAAACCGCTTCTTTAGCTAAATAGATAAACAAAATACATATATATATATATATACATATGTATTACGAATTTAATCGAATCAATTGTTAACTTATCCTCACACAGTTTTGGCCTACATGGAAATATGCTCGGCATCAACGCGTTCCATTGAGCAACATCGTCATACAATGCACGCCTGCAACATTAGTCGGAATATAACCCACAGCCAGACGATGAAGTAAGTGATATTGTGGTAAATTCTGAGATCGAAACATTTATTAATGTATTTTTATATTGATTTGAAGTATTATGCAAATGAGCAAGGAACTATCGCCGGAGATGGAAACACCGCCGGCTCTTCCGCCCAAGAATTACAAGCAGCGCAAGCCCTCAATGTCCACATCGACGACGACGGCGCTGCCGGGGACAGCAATGCCCACAATAATTACGACACCGCCACCCAGTCCAAAGCCAGCGCTTGGCGAGAATGGTTCCGGACTGCGAAATAGTCGGATGACCACAGTGTCTGAAGAGTTGGCCACAGAGGGGGAGATGAACACCTTGCCACCGCACTCCACAATCGTAGTTGATAGCAATGAGAATGTTGCCGGGTCGGGAGATTCAGCTGTAACGGTTTCTGGAGTCGGTGGCAATGGTCAGACATTTTATTGTCATTCACATCAGCTGCCCAATGAGACGGGTCCTAATGATGATGAAGACAATGAGCAGCCGATAAGTACACCCAAAATGCTAGAAGATCAGCAAGGAGGAACGGCAAATGATGGACGGCAAGCACATGACAATGGAGATGAGGAGGACGAGGATGAGGAAGAGGAGTCGGAAGAGCCGGATGAAATGCTGGTCAATATGCTTGAGGAAGTCGATATTACGCCATATTTAATACTCAAAAAGAAGGACGAAGATGGTCCCGAGGTCAAGGGCGGTTACATTGATGCCCTCATTGTGCATGCGAGTCGTGTGCAAAAAGTCGCCGATAATGGTAAACATCATCAGCGTCGTCGTACCCCCCATTCCCATAAACATACCCATTCACATCTATTCTCCATTCATTCTGTTCGTGCAGCATTCAGCGAGGCTTTCATCACCACCTTTCGCACCTTCATTCAGCCGATCGATGTGATCGAGAAGCTGACCCATCGCTATACATACTTCTTCTGTCAGGTGCATGACCAGAAACAGAAGGCAGCCAAAGAGACCTTCTCGCTGCTGGTGCGCGTAGTCAATGATCTGACGTAAGTAGCCAAATTTAATCCCTTAACGTGTTAGTACCTAAAAGTATTCCTTTTCGTCCTCTTTCCCACACAATCGTATAGGTCAACAGATCTAACCAGTCAGCTACTCATTTTGCTGGCGGAGTTTGTCTATCAACTGATCTGCTCCAGCCAACTCTATCAGGCCAAATTGCTGCACAATAAATTTGTGGAGAAAGTCAATCTCTATAAGGAGCCAAAGACCTATGGCTTTCTCAACGATACCGATCATGCGGCCGGCATGGGATTTGGTACCGGTTTCGGCACTGGCGGCGGCGGCGGCCCAACTGGCAATGGCTGTGGTAGCCAAATTAGCCTGTTGGATCTTAAGTCGTTGGACATTGCCGAACAGATGACACTTTTGGATGCAAAACTGTTCCAAAAGATTGAGATACCCGAAGTATTACTATTTGCCAAAGATCAGTGTGAGGAGAAATCGCCCAATCTCAATAAGTTCACCGAGCACTTTAACAAAATGTCCTATTGGGCGCGATCCAAGATTCTGCGTCTCCAGGATGCCAAGGAGCGTGAGAAGCATGTGAATAAGTTTATCAAAATAATGAAACATCTGCGCAAGATGAACAATTATAATTCGTATTTGGCTTTACTTTCGGCCTTGGACTCGGGGCCCATACGAAGGTGAGTGAGACAGAGAGAAAGAGAGAGAGAAATATATATGCATATATAAAACTTCAAATTTTCTACAGATTGGAATGGCAAAAGGGCATTGCCGAGGAAGTGCGTTCATTTTGCACACTCATCGATTCCAGTTCCAGTTTTCGAGCCTACCGTCAAGCCTTGGCCGAAACGAATCCACCCTGCATACCCTATATGTAAGTGGCCAAGACGGCAAATCACAATCACAAAACACAAATCTCATGCGATTCTATTCCACAGCGGTCTAGTTTTACAGGATCTGACATTCGTACATGTGGGTAATCAGGACTATCTGTCCAAGGGCGTCATTAATTTTTCCAAACGTTGGCAACAATACAATATTATTGTGAATATGAAACGTTTTAAGAAATGGTAAAACATATAATGATTCAATTTGTTTCACAAGATTTCTTATGTTCTTATATCATTCGATTCAGTGCCTATCCATTTCGACGCAATGAACGAATCATACGCTTCTTTGAGAACTTCAAGGACTTTATGGGCGAAGAGGAGATGTGGCAGATATCGGAGAAAATAAAGCCACGTGGTCGTCGTCCGGTTAACTATTAGTTTGCATTCACACCCACACCCACACACACACACACACACACAGAACACTCACAACAACTAAATAGTGCAATGGGTTCAACTTCCATTCTATGCTGGAGGAAACCCCTTTTATTTCACAACCAATACTACTTACTATTCGAAATGGGTCTGAATCAATATCATACACTATTCGCCTATCTACATACACACACATACAAACGTAACATTTAACTAGCTTTAATGCTATAGAGATGCCCAAGCCAATAAGGTGAAAACAACGGATATATGAACTATATAAATTATATGTGTATATACACATATATTGCGCCTAAAAAGCATATAGTTTTTGTTTTTTTCAAAGTTAATTTCAGTTATTCGTTTTAGTTTAATTTATCAATCGGCAACAAAAATGATGAATCCGATTTTTAAAATTTAAAAGTTCAATATTTCATTCAATTAACTTTGAAAAAAAAAAAATTTTATAAAATTTTATTTTTATAATGTTCGTTAATTGATTAAGTAATTATAATAAATCAAAAGATTTATTATGAATTATATTCATGTCCCATTTTTCTATGTTTCTGGTTAAATCTCCATGTTCTAAATATTTTCAATGAGATTATAAGACCAAATTAGATTAAATTTACGTTCAAACGTGGATTGGGTGTAAATACCAACTGTATCATAAAAGGGCATAGGTTTCTTTAATATTGAAACGTAAGCTCCGGATATTATGGACATATATATGGATTATATCGATTACTAAAATACATGCATAATATTTCTCAACTCACTAAAAAATTGATGAAATGGCATCTCTCTCGGTAGAGCTTTTATAAATTTAAGTATGCAATTACTTTTCAACTTACTTTCCTATTTTTAGTTTGTGTTTTTCACAGTTTAAGCAAAGATTTTATATATTAAACTCTATTCTGTTGATTGGTTTGAAAGTTGAAACTTATTTCAAACGATTCAAAAGTGTGGACAGGGTTTGTCCGAAAGAAAATTTTGATTATCGTAAGAAATCTACCGAGAGATGCCATTCCATCAATCTTTAATGAGTTGACAAATATTATGCAACAAAAACAAAAACTTAAAAGAAAAAGCAAAGATAAAAAAAACCTTCAACTTGCACCAATATACCAAATGTAATGAAAAACAAAAACAAAAACAAACAAAATATGAAATTCCGTTGAAATCTTCTTTGAATTTTAATTCTGTGTGTGTAAACGCCCCGCCCCTCGACCCTTGCTATATATTTTGTGCAATCTTTTGAATATACAACACAACGAATTTTCAAATACTGTAATTGCGTGTATATGTATGTATGTAGAGGAGACCTAACTTGTGTTTTTTATTTAAAATATATATATATACATATATATAAAAATATACATACAAAAACAAAAATTAAACATAGGAAGCAAAACAAAATGGAATAGTTAAAACAAATCGGCAATTAGCTAATCAAACAGTAACAAATGCAATCCACAGATAAAACACCAAAAAAACAAAAAAAAAAAAAAAAAACAAAACAAACAAAAAACAATGATTAGAACAAATAATCAATTAGTAAAGAAATTGGCTAATAATGCGTACAAAATTCTATATAACTTTTGTGTGTGTAGGACTAAACTATATATATATATACACTTATTTACATCTCTATACAAATATATATGCATAAAAATATATACATATATAAAAAATAAATTATGTATTACTATTATCATAAAATTGTGCGCCAACTGAAAGTGCCAAGTGCCAAAAAAAAAAAAGAGGTGTAGGCGTTCGTGTGCATACAGCTAAAGCTCAGTCAGATCAGATCCAGTTTGAAGCAAATTAAATCAAATTATTATTGACATCTGATCGGATCGGATCGGATCAGATCAGATCAGTTTAGCCTGTCGTTAAAACTATAACTAACCGATAATTTACCTCCGCCTCGCATTTGTCTAAACAAAAAGCTGTATGCACATTAATTGGAATAATCAAAATCACATATAAAAACACACACCAACTACAGCCATCCACACACACACACACACACACACACACACACACAAACAAAGGAAACTCAATTAAACGAATCAACTTTTAAAGTTACAAAAAATTCAAAAAACAACAAAAAAAAAAAAAAAAGGATGAAAAATTTCAAAAACAAAACAAACAAAAAAAGTATATATGAAATTGCTTTTACGTGTATAGCCAACTAAATATTTATATACCATATACAACATATACATACACAAATATATATATATACTTATATATACATACAATCAAGAACGATCCGTTAAAGTTATTACCTTAAAAAGAAAATATAAAAAGCTCTATATAAAGTGTAAATTAGATAAACTAAGAAAACTTAATAGATATACATATATATATACCTATATACTCGTATGTATTTGCATGAGACACCATACACACACAAACACACATACATACATACATACATTGTAGATGCTACCACGTCCAAAAACTTCCTATATCCTTGCCGATCAGTGAGGATATTATGGAAAGGAAGCATAGGCGACTCCGATTATAAATATTCTTAGATCAATTTGTTGTACCTAGCAGCTATGTCTAGTTCTTCTAAACTTTCTATAAATCAATCTTACTACAAAATTTAAGAAAATCTCAAAAATCTTTTCTTATGTTTATGTAAAAACCAAATAATGTGTAAGTTTTATTGTTTGAAATTATTAAATTTGTGTTTTGTAAAAGAAATTTGTTCATTCAAGAGTTGACAAGTTGCCAGGTTGGACAGAATTTTTACTAACAGGATCCCTTAATGTGTATATGTATGTATATACATTTAACACACACACACACAGAGACACTAAACTTTCTCATACAGACATAAAAATGTACAAAAATTTGCAAATTCTTAAACTTTGAGCTTGAAATAGAGCTCTAAACGATTATATTTATTCTACATACATACACACACACACATACATATATATGTAGTAAAAGCACATATACTCAAACACACTCACACACACACACACACACTTACATAAACAGAAGAACACGCACATAGAAACAAGACTGTCTTTAGGATATATGTAGTAGTATTTCATTTATCTAATCAAAGCTACATATTGTATGTACTGCTTATAGAAATTGTTAAAATGCAACACACACACACACACACACCCACACTCACACACACAATCGCATAGTTTATCCTTTAAAGGACTATGCGCTCATCTGATGATATCTCTGATTTAGTCATTGCTTTGTATGTGCCTATTATCGATTTTTGATGTATGTATGTACTATTTCAACATCAGTTTTAATCTACAATTTACACTTTTATTATGCATTGTATGTATCGTAAAAGCAAAAACAAAAACTAAAGAAAAAAAAACATGAAAAAAAACAACTTTAACAACAAACGGAATGGATATTACAACTAAACAAAAAACACAACTTATTAAAAAAAATATATACCTAAAAATATATATATATATATATATGATTAATAAGCGATACCTAACGATAAACAAAAAAAAAAAAAAAAATACCTAATAGGTTTTTTTTTTAAATAACTTTTTTTTTTTGTTTTTTGTCTCAGTTTGTATATGTATATGTATGTTTAACTTAAAATGATTACTTTAAATCAAATTATTATCTGATGTCATCACGTAATTGTAATTTCGTTTCCCCCTGACAACAAAAAAAAAAAAAAGAAACCATCTTTCCTTTTACTATCCCTCTCCCACACTTGAAGTAGAGCAATTTTCAATTGTAAATGTATTTGTAACTAAATGTTATGCGTCTATTCGTAAGAATTGAAAAACAACATTAAAAAAAAAAAAAAAATATTAAAAAAAAAAAGAAATTGAAAAAAAAAAACGAAGAAAACACAAAAATAGATACACAATAAATGTATTTTTTCTTTGAACGAATTTTGGCGTTTTTATTTTATAGGTAACAGGAGATAAAGTGGGCGTTGATGATTTTTGGGAATGCTATTATTAACTAGACCTCTTTAAAGATTCAAGAACATATCCGTAAATCCTTTAGACAGAAGAAGGATTTCAAAGGAATCTCAATTGGCTTAGGTGGCGGCTCACCTGCTCACCTGACCATTGGCTGCTGGTGATCCGCCTGATTTGTGAAAGAAAAATGGAAACGCTCCAGCAGATCCTGGCGGTTGCATTATTTGAGGCCCAACATAGAGGGTCCAGCTTGCGGCGAGCCACCACAGCAGAAGGATCTAGGATTGACTTTCTCTTCAGCAGTGAAAGACTGATAATGCTGTTGTTGTTGCTGTGATTGGTCCGGCAGGCATTTTCTCGACTGGTGCCCACATCGGCTGGCAAATCCCAACCATTGAGATGAAGCGAACGACGTGGCTCGACTGCCGCCGATTGCGAAGTGCTGCTGGTGGCGACAAAGTCGGTATGGCTGGAGGGCATAAGGGCATAAACAAGCAATTGCCATCACCTGAAACTGGAGCCCCACCCGATTGGGCTGGTGGTGGTGGCACAATTGGATATTAAAATTCCTCCTTGGGCATCAGGAGTGATGGTGGTCCTGGACATGTGGCCACCTGTCGCGTATGGCGTTCTCGGTCTTGAGCTTTCTGAGCGGCGGCAAGTGGTTGCAATTGCAATTCCCCATCTTCTCGCAGTTTCCAGAAGAAAGTCACCTTTCATCGACTGGAGATAAAACAACTTTAAATGAAATTTTAAAAAGTGCACAAATTCAAATTCGATTTTCGATCAATTTTGCTCCGATAATGTCGATTAACCGATAAATTTTCCTCCGATAATGTCGATTAAGTCTCAAAACGAGTTAACAGTCTCAAAACGAGTTAACAGACTCAAAATGAATTAACAGACTCGAAATTTAAATTTTGAAATTAAAAAGTAAATTTAAATCAAGCTCGCCGCAAATTCAGTTTCAATTTGAAGTGCCACAAACAAGTACGTTTACTCGAAAGAGGAAAATAATTAAGAAATTGCAACTAAAATACAAAAAATTAAAATAAATAAATACGAAAATAAAAGAAAATTATGTATAAAAATAAAAACACAAATTGACAAAAAGGAAACATTTTGAAAAATAAATAAACAAGAAATGTGTATATATACAATTTGTTAATCTTGTACGCGATCTATGACCCAACTAACAAAAAAAAAAAACAGCAACAAAAAATAATAATAATAATAAATAAAAATTGCCGATAAGGCGGCACAGCACGATCATTTTACATTTTTTTTCTTGTCTTTCCCCCAGATGAGCTTTTTGGGTTTGTTTTTTTTTTTTTTTGGTTTTGATTTAATATCAACCAATCAATTCGAAACGATCGACCTACCGATCGTTGGTTCGTTCTCGTTCGTTTAATTTCAACTAATATCCGCTCTTGCATCGTTTACTTAATTACATTTTTTAAATTGAAAAAAGATGGAAGCCTCCACAAGTGTGTGTCCGTGTGTGTGTATTGGATATTCCCCTCAATTACTGTGAATCGATTCGAACGATCCATCGATTGATTGTTGTTTTTAATTTAAAAAAAGTGCAAAAATTACACAATGATTCGATTCATGATTCATAGTTAGAGATTATTAATCAAGGAACATTGGGATTTTGGGTCATGACCTATACATAGTTAGCCTGTGCTCATTCCCCTTTTGGCGCGCTTTAATTCCACGATCGTTGATTTGATTGCCACAATGACTCTCTCGAGGCGCAATGGCCTCGAGTTCTATCTTCTAAATACTTCCTGTCAGAGCCGCAGATTGCAGATCCAAGGCAATGCTGTTTGTATGGAATGGTGTGCAAAACTCCACCCTCCAATTCACCTCCCTCCCCCCTCCCGGTCGATCTTCCTCTTTGCTCAACGCCTTCTCAATCCTCTACACTTGACTTGGCTATCCTCTTCACATCGCAAACACACACCTACATACATATGTATGTACATGCAGACCGACAGATAGACAGAAAGACAGACAGGCAGACAGACACTCTCGCACCCAAGCAATCGCCTCATCAGAATCAATGTTGTTTCTGTGAAGCAGCTCCTGCTTTTGCTTCTGCCTGTCCGTCTGTCCGCCTGTTTGCCGGTCCACACGGTATGTCTTTCTGTCTGTCTGTCGGTCTGTCTTGTCTTGGCCCAGCCTGCGTGTCTCGCTGCGTCACTTGAAGCCCACTTGGAGACAGTCTCCGGTTTCCCGAGAGTTGGTTTAGCTTGTCTTGGGTCTTAACCGAAGGCCAAATGCTGTGCCCCAAGTCCATGCAATTGATGATCATAATCATTAGGCACTAGGAGGGCGAGTAAGAGTGGTTTGACGGCAAAAAGTATCACCAATTAAGAGAAGAAACAGTTTGTGCTTATGATTCCCAATTGGTTTAAGTCTGAAATTGGAAAACGGTGGTTAGGGCATTTGAAGTTCGTTGTTTTCTACTGATCTTTATTATTATTTTTTGTTTTTGTTGTTGTTTCTTCTTTCTGTGTTTTTTTTTTTGTTATTTGCTGAAGATATTTTTGGTGCTTGTCTTAGCCTTTAAAAGAGCCTCTATTTCTTCTCCTCTGTGTAGGTTTCTCTCGGTTGTCTGTTGTTTCATTAAGCAAACATTGAGGCAACTGTTGGACATCATTTTAATCGGTAGCCAAAGAGAGAAAGATAGACCATACCCACTTGACCCCCACGTCCACCTACCTCCTGACCATCTATATACACTGCTGACCGTTATCATAGATTATACCTAAGACGGCAATTAGAGGACTCCTTGGAATTCATTTAATTGTGGTCATTGTTGCTGTCCATTCCCTTTGAGAAATCATTGGTTTAGTTAAGATATTGACTTATTCAACGATCTTGGAGTGTAGATCTCGTATCCTTCCACTTCAAATAAGTCAATATCTTTGTCTTTGGCCAACAATTTGTTTGTTGTTAATGCTATTGTTGTTGTTGTTGTTGCTGCTGCTGTTGTTCTTTTCACGTTGAAGATTTTTTTTCTCTCTCTTTTTTATAGATTGTTTACGATCGTTTTATTTTGTGTTCTCACTATTTGTCTGCCCCGTCAACAGTCCACAGAGCAACGATGTCCATGTCCATGTCCATGTTGTCCAATTGTCCAACTGAAAGGTGTACATACACACACACACACAGTGACTCGAGTGCCTGCCTTTTGTCGCTGAGTGTGCGATTTCCTCTTTAGCCCAATGCACCTAACCCTAACCCGTAAACCCCTGCTCCCTCCTTACCCCCACCGGTTCAAGAACAATCACATTCACCTTGCCTTATGGACCATAGGTAAAGCTTCATCTCTCTCTCTCTCTCTCTCTCTCTTTCACACACACTCTCTGTCTGTTTGTCTCTGTATCTTTCAGTTCTTCTTCTGTTTTCGTCCATCGTTTGGACGTTTGCTTCTTTATTTTCTTGGTAATAAGGTGCGAGAAAGGCAATAATCGTAAAGAGCCAACAAATTGTTGTTGCTGCTGCTGTTGCTGTTGTCGCATCGTTTCACGCTAAAATGTTAATCTGTTGCCTTATATTTCTCTCAGCTCCCTGCTTCTCAGTAGATAGATGAAGAAGAAAGACATTGTGAGGGGGGAATGGGATTGGGAATGGAGAGGAAAGCAATTACAATGTGTGTTGATGACAACTGGACAAGTGGATAACATTTCATGGCTTCATTGTTGAACTGATGATTATAGGGATTGTACTTGAACCCAAAACCCAAAGGATCTAACCAATACTTTCTCTCTCTCTCTTTCTATCTCTCCAATATGTGTCTCACGTGACTATATTTTCATTCCCCCCCCTCTGAATAATATTCCAAATTCCATTCCGGATCCATAATACGGCAAAATCGTGGGCACTGGCACTCACTTGTCATGTGACGGGAATCCAAAAGTCGTCTTATCATTTGCTGTTGAGAGAGTTTTGTTTTTTTTTTTTTTCAAAACATATAATTTCATCTATTTTTAAACAAACGAAATCAAGCTCCCAGTCAAGTCCCCGGCCCGGAGTGACGTAGTCTCAGACTGCGCTCTTTTCTGTGTCTTCACGAAGGAAATCTACTTCCGTCAAATGCCCTGATTCACTCCCTAAAGAAACTGCAATTAAATGAATGTCTTGAAAACCAATTAAGTGATTGCAGAAATAAAACTCAAGGTTTAGTCTTCATTTAAGAATTTTGTATAATTGCAATTACTCCTCTTCCTCATCCTCGGCCTCATCCTCTTGTGGTTAATGTGGACTTAATTGCCCTTGAGGGTAAATGGCAAAAAAAAAAAAATGAAAACGTTCCAAGTTCAAGTGGAAAGTCCATTCCTTATACTCATCCGCATCCTCATCAATGTCGTTTCACATACATCCCAAGCAACTATTCATCCATCCCATCCCAATCCATCCCATTCCATCCATTTGTTCGTTTGTCGTCTGTTTTAAGTTAAGGCCACATGTCATTATCTTCAAGTAATTCCTCATAATCGCCATGTTTGATCTTATTAAGACACCTTAACTTGTTTTCTTGGACATCATCTACTACCAATACCAGTCTCTCGGTCTCTCAGTCCACCCCCAACCCCTCCGATAATGTGGTGTCCCATGCAATGCTAGCACGTTCGCTCATTCATATGAGTGAGTGCCTGTGCCCAGACGTGACGATCCGACCGACAATCCGACGATCACTTGTTCGCCAGGTTTTTGTCTCTTTTTTTTTTCTTATATATGTACATATAAATTTTTTTGTTTTTTTTTTCTTTAAGTATCTGTTGTCTGTGTTGTCTTTTGCCTGAGTCTGAATCTGTGTCTGTGTCTGGGGCCCATCTCGTTGACTTTGGGTAAAACTTCACACCAGGCAAAGTGCTAACGATTGTTGGTACCTGCTCTGGCTCTGGCTCTGGCTTTGGCTCTGGCTCTCGCTCACCTGAGGCTGTGACTGTGACTGAGATTGAGGAGAGGGCGATGAAACGGAGACACTTCAATTTGTGCCTGGCCATCGCAATCGCATCGTTCCTTTTTTTTGTTCCCTGTTTCTTTCTGTCTTAACCACTTTAAAAGTGGCAACATAAATCCAGTAGCCATTTGATCTTCCCCTTCTTATATACAGTTTCAATTTTTTGTCGCCAGTTTTGGTTTTCTGAATCCTTGCAAAAAAAAAATATTATATAGGAAATTGTTAAATAAGCCAAATGCAAATGGTTAGTAAACAAAAAAAAAACAAGTCAAGAAGTCAAGTGTGTGTCTGTGTGTGTGGGTGGGTGGGGTACAATCTTAGCTAAGCAAAAATGCGAAACTGTAAACTGAAAAACTGTGCAAATATTTTGCTTCACATCGGTTTTTGTAGTTTCAAAGAGTGAAGTGTAAACAAAACTAACTGGCTAACTGACTGGCCGACTGACTGTCGATGGGATCGGAGAAGTTGAAGGAATTTCTTAATAAATATTTATTAGTAAACAAATCGGTTTTAATGTTGATTTAAAGCCATTCTATCTCTCTCTCTCTCTTCTCCAATTGGATTCATTTTTCAATTTCAATTTCCATTTCTGTTCTGTTGATATTTGTTTTCGTTTCTGTTTTATAGCAAAGTGGATAAATATGATACAGCAGACACATCAAAGTTTCGGTTGCCGTTTAATCAAATGGTTCTATCTGGTATTAATTGTCCAGACCCTATTGTGTATTGGCCAACTGGAATGTCGTCAGCAGCAGCAGCATCATAATCGCAATAACAATAACAATAATCAGAATAACAATCGTCGACCGGATACATCCAGCTCGGAGGAGAATGCCAGCGATGGCATTGACAATTTCACAGAGAATGATAGCAGCATTGGTCAGCAACATGTACCACGACGTGGCCAACGCAAGAAACAGCAAGGCAACGGGAATGGTAATGGCAATGGCAATGGATCTGGCAATCGGCACAATCGTCTCGAAGAGAATGGCATATCCTTGTGGCTAAATGAGCAGCAATTGAAAATGCTAAGCGGTATGTGGATCCCTCCTTCGTTTCCCTAATTCCATTATCATTTTGTTGAAGATTATTATTATTTGAATTTTCGCGGACAGCCATCTATTTTCCGGAGGGCTATTCGGATCGCATCTATGCCATACACAACAGTCGTGTGACCCATGATCTGAGGGATACATCGATATACAATTACCTGGTTATACCATCTGAGGTCAACTATGTGAACTTCACTTGGAAGTCGGGTCGTCGCAAGTACTTCTATGATTTCGATCGTCTACAAACAATGGATGATAGCATTTTAAAGGCTCCAACTCTGTCGATACGCAAAAGTGGACGCATACCGCAGGAGCAGAAAAGTAAGTAAACCAAAAACCCCGGAAAACACCCCCCCAACTTCCAACCCAAATGTGTCTTTTAATGTGGGTGTATGCCTAATTCCAAGCCAGATTTTAGCATATTTCTGCCCTGCACTGGCAACAGCTCCGGCACAGCATCCTTCAATGTCGGCCTCAAAATCCAGAATCGCAACAACAAGCCGCTCTCGGGCACACCCATTCGTCTGAACTTCAAAAAGGAATGCGCACATAGAGGTGTGTATGATATAGACGCTTCCAACCCTACTTCACTAACAACTTTGCAAGGTAGTGTATATGAAAAGTCAATAAAAACAACAAAAAACAAAAACACAAAACAAACAACAACAAAATGCTTACATACATATATATATATATTTCTATACCAAGTTTGTAATCTGTATTTGTCTTCTGTATATCCTAAAGCCCATTTCCATTTCCATTACCATTACCATATCCTTATCCGTTTCGATGGCCATATTTGTGATAGATTTATAAAAGAACATATACAATATAAATTCCATTGATATTATGACTAGAAAACCGCCAAACTTTATTCAAAATTGACTAATACAGTCATTCAGTTGCATAATGAATAGAAATGTATAGATGAATACAATTCAAACTCATTTATCTTACTATAAATGAGTATTCATTACTTGATCACTTGACTAATAGTTTGATTTTTTAATGCTTATCTAAATTGAATGAATGCAAATCAAATTAAGATAAAAAAGACAAATGAATACATTTTTAAGTGAAATAAACTTAAACTCATTCACTCGTTTAATTGACTAATTGCAAAACAAATTCAAACAAATGAATAATAGAAATGAATGAGTCTTTAAATTGAAACAACTTGAGTAAATACTATTCGAAATCTTGATTGATTAGTTAGTTACGAATTAGTTGAATACAACTCAAACTCGCAAACGAATACAGAAAACTTTAACTAGAACTGAATATAATATATTTGTCCGATCCAAAACATTGTAAATACTCAAAGCACTCAAAGTTATTCAATCATTTGCAAACATATTCAAACAGTTTTAGCAATACTAAAAAGTAGTTCCACATAGTTCATTCATATTAAATTATCAAAGTATTTATGCAAAGCGTTTTATATTCGTATTCAAAGTATGAATATACTCATTATCAGAGTAATCCATGGTTCAATTCAGTTTGTGCAGTTCGCCAATCGAAACTAAAGTAAAGTGAAATATTGGAATTGTATTCAAATTATAAATCATCAAAAAAAAAAAAAAGTGGAGGACTCTCTTTACCTAAAATATCAATGTGTTCAAAAATGTTTATATAAATCTGTTACTATATAAATAAAAAACGAAGGAAATTTGCATGCAATTCCTCATATCCCTTGGCCAAATTTCCAATTCCCAACCGCATTCAAAACACCCAATCATCAAATCATTCAAACTTATTCAATCATTCCTGTACTTTGCGTAGGCTCATCTCACACTTAATCACGCTTCGAATTGCTTTTTAGTTTAGCCTCAGATTTTGAACATTATATCCAAAATAGACTTTGAGCTTATCTTTGAAAATCACTTGTACTTGGCTCACTTTAAATGAATTAATTGAATTGTTGTTCACAATGAATTCAGCTTCAGCTTCTCCTTCTAAATGCACCCAAGTTGGGTGGTTAAAGTTAATTAATTAAATGTGATAATAGTATGTCCATTTTTTGAGATTCATTTAACATTAGTAGCAAATTGATTCCTCCTTCAACCGCCCCCTACATCTGCCCCCTTCCATCAATATTACTTAAAAATACAACAACATGCCAGATATTGTCCTTCTCTTCGATCGATATCGAACTAAACTAAAAAAACTTAAGCTCCCGATCCAGAATGCAGTTTGAAATGCGGCAAGAACGGTTATTGCAACGAGCACAATATCTGCAAGTGCAACGTGGGCTACACTGGCGCCTATTGTGAGACGGCCTTCTGTTTGGCACAGTGCCTCAATGGTGGCAATTGCACAGCTCCCTCTGTCTGTACCTGCCCCGAGGGCTATCAGGGCACCCAGTGTGAAGGTGGTAAGTACAACAACTCTTGACGATTCCTCAATTATTATAATTTTTTAGTAACAAACATCCGTATATATGTACACAAATAAGAAGATAAAAGAACAAAAAAAGACAAGACACAGAAAGAAAGAAGGATCAGATACTTTAGGATTTAAATCTTTTTCGATATGGCTATGGCCGTTTTGCAACCAAATTTAATAACCTCAGTCATGGCCTTGTAGAAGGGTGCCTGTTCCGCACCGCAATCGATGCCCGTGTCATGATGTTCTTGTTCCTCGTCCCGAAATTTCGTAATAGTCTCCAGCAATTCCTAGAATGTAGTATTAGGTGGTTAGTAATCCGTTTAAGGTTAGCGTTGACTTGGATAAATTCAACTTGCCTTATCGGGATTTGGGGATTCCATGATCTGACGCAATTGATCATTGTAATGCTCGACAATTACAGTTTCCACAGCAACAGTGCAGGCCATGGCTGCCTTTTCACCCATTAGGGCGGAACCGGCGCCCAGCATAAAGCCAGCTACATTCCAAATGGGGGTCATAATGGTGGGACGGACACGATGCTGTTGAATCAATTGCTCAAATTGTTTGCGATGGCATTTCTCCTGCTCCCACATATGTTCAATGGTCTTGCCCATGGGACCATTGCCCAGTATGGCCATTTGACCGGCATAGATGCGATCGGCACCCAATTCGCCGGCATGATCCACTCGTATGATTTCATCGGTCAAGGCATTGGGACGCGGACGCAAAGGTGTTTTTGAATTAGTCGCAGCAGAAGGAGGAGTAGGAGGAACCGTTGAATTAGAGCTTAGGCAACGCAAAGTCATCAGGGGCAATCTGGGAAATGATTTTAACATTGTGGCTGCAATAAAATACGAAAAATAAACAACCAATGAAAGATTTTTATGACCCTTGGTTTCTCTCGTTCTCTCTTCCACAGGTATTTGCAAGGAAAAGTGCTTGAATGGCGGCAAATGCATACAAAAGGACAAATGCCAGTGCTCGAAGGGATATTATGGCCTACGCTGTGAATATTGTGAGTGTGATCCTGCTGCGAAAATAATGGTTACCATTAACTAACTAGTGCCTTTCCTTTCCCAGCCAAATGTGTGATTCCTTGTAAGAATGAGGGACGCTGCATTGGCAACAATATGTGCCGCTGTCCTAATGGCCTACGCGGAGATCATTGCGAAATTGGTCGCCGGCAGCGTTCCACCTGCAAATGTCGCAATGGCACCTGTGTCTCCAATAAGAAATGTAAATGCCATCCTGGTTTCTATGGTCGTCATTGTAATGGTCGTAAGTGAATATGCGAAAGTGTCCCGAGAGTCAACACTTTAACTGGGCATTCAATTTTACAGGCAAACGACGTATCCTTCAGTAGGCCAAGAAAGGAGGAGAAAGCCAACGAGAGAGAGAGATCATGGCGCGGCGGAGGAAAGCACCCGCGCCCAGACAGTCTATTGTAATATTCCATTAAACTTGCAACTTTTCTATTAAAAATATGGACCAACATAATACTAATTGTGATACAAATTTTTGTGTAATTTAACCGTTTTTTTTAAATAAAAACAAAATCCAAATGAGATCTAAATTATCTGGTTTCTAATACGGTATACTTCTATGTATATTAACTTTACACTTAATGACGTCACTAAAGTCGCGAACTTTCGCACCTTGCGGTTATCTTTTGGTCTTTGTGGCCTGCCAAGCTTATCCGTTGACAAACCGGCATTAAAATCTTCAAATTGTTTGCTAACTAAAGTACTTCACTCAGAATGAAGTGTATATATGTGAATTTAAACTTACCTGCTGTTGATTGAATGAATGTCTTATTACAAAAATTAAAAATTACTTTTAGTACTATTGAAATTCGTCTGTGTTTGTTTTTATTATGTACGCCAGCTGATGACCATGCAACAGTGTTGCATAACATTAAATTTTCAATACGAAATTATACAACACTTTATGTGGCAACGATAGCATTTTGAAAAAAATCGATTACGCGTACTCACCATTAGAATAGCAAGTCTGGCAACTCTGGCGGCATTTTTTTTTTCACCTCAAGTGTGTTTGTCGGCGAAATTTGTAAATAATTGTAACATAAATCTCTAACAATTCCAATAAATTAATTTAACAAAATGGATGTGCGACCGAATCAAACGATTTACATTAACAATCTAAATGAAAAAATCAAAAAAGAAGAGTTGAAAAAGTCCCTGTACGCTATCTTCTCTCAGTTTGGTCAAATCCTTGATATTGTGGCGCTGAAAACGTTGAAAATGCGTGGTCAGGCATTTGTCATATTTAAGGAAATTGGCAGCGCTTCAAATGCCCTTCGGACAATGCAGGGTTTCCCCTTCTATGACAAACCCATGCGCATTGCATACTCCAAATCCGATTCGGATATTGTGGCCAAACTGAAGGGCACATTCAAGGAGCGTCCCAAGAAGGTGAAAGTTACAAAAGTGGTGCCTGGTACAGATGATAAGAAGTAAGTTTGAAGGAAGCGAAATGCTAAGTTGAGGTTAAATACTAATGTCATTTTACTTTTCAAGGGACAAAAGAAAGAAGCCGGCTAATACAGAGAATGCAGCTCCCAGCACACAAACCGAACAGCCGCCAAATCAAATTCTATTCCTTACTAACCTGCCGGAGGAGACAAATGAGATGATGTTATCCATGTTGTTTAATCAATTCCCTGGATTCAAGGAAGTACGTCTTGTACCGAATCGCCATGACATTGCCTTCGTTGAGTTCACCACAGAATTGCAGAGTAATGCTGCCAAGGAGGCATTGCAAGGCTTTAAGATCACTCCAACGCATGCCATGAAAATTACTTTTGCCAAGAAGTAATCCATCTCCCCATCCTCCTCAAACACACCCACACACACACACACAAATTACTATATTAATAATAATTGTCGAAGAAGCCTCCCTCACATTGCATTGTGCGATTCAAAGGTTTTATTTTGAATGATCAAGGGAAACGATGTCTTTTTCTAATTTAAAATAGAATAAACCAAATGAATGAAAGAAACCTTTTACAATGTGGTACACTTTATGGGAACAAAGGTGATTGTTATACATAGATACCACTGCATTCGTCCTAGTGTCAGTTCACATGTAGCTTTGAAAAATTCTGTATTTCTATTTCAGATAGTTGTCTAAAAGATAGTTTTGCTTGTCAAGTTTGGCAGGATGGCAACTTTAATGAACCCTGAGAGATTCTGGCAGCTCCACCGCACAGTAGCCATTTGCAAAAAGCACCGTTAAATGACAATGGAGACTGAGAGTGACACTAAAACAGGGAGAAAGAGAGCGTTTAAAATGCGCCAATTTCCATATTCAGCTTAGGATTGGAGACAAAAAAGGCGGGAATTCCAGTTCACCATCCATTTCATCCAGGGCCCAATCCCCTATAAATACCTCTTATTAGGTCTACAGCCTCAAATCAAAAGTTTCAGTCGCAGCGTACTGCCCAAAGTCAGAAGAGTTTCAGAAAAAAATCCAAAATGACCGCCACCGCCATTCGCAGCTTGAACGATTTCCACAAACGTTTGGAGGCCGCCGATAGAAAACTGGTTGTCTTGGATTTCTATGCCACCTGGTGTGGACCTTGCAAGGAAATGGAAGGCACCGTTAAATCTCTGGCCCGTCAGTATGCCAGCAAGGCGGTGTTCATTAAAATCAATGTGGATAAATTTGAAGAGCTCACGGAGAAATATAATGTCCGCAGCATGCCCACATTTGTATTTCTCAAGAATATGAGACGTGTCAGCAGTTTCTCCGGAGCCGATGATGACAAGCTGATCAGAACTGTAACCAAACTGGCCAAATAGATGACTGATGAGGACTGGAAAACAGGGCGACGCCGGCGTCGAATCCTTTTGATATACATATTTATAGAATTTTAAATTATTGTCTTTTTGTGAACAAATTGTGACCATGTCTTATAGTTTAAGTGAATTTGTGATTTAACTAGTAATTGTCTATTCATTCCACATACATATACATAACTCCAAATGCTTGTAATACACTAGAATAAATGCAACTTGTGACGTAATCAATGCGATTTCCATTATTTCATTCTTTAACAATGCAATTACAAGATATATTGTGTATAAATCAATCTGAAGAGTAACTAAATATACATATATGTATATGCTGAGCATATTCCCATTGTATGTTGTCTGTGTGTGTGGGTGTTTAGTGTTTAGGTAACGATAAACAAGATCCAAATCGAAATTGTGGGATCAACTAATTAACTAAAAATTGTGTTTGTGTATTGTGAGGACATCTGGGGCATCTTCATCCGCAACTTCCACATATTTCCCATTGAAAATGTTGTGCACAACTCCAAACAAAATACAAATAACAGTGTATCTTGAAAACCTGTGGGAAATCTAAGGCGTCCTTCAGTACGGTGTTCGGGACGTCTGAGGCATGTTGTGGCTGGTTTTGAACATTCAAAATTTGATAACTTGATAGAACTTCAAAAATATTAACTCCAACATGTGAAGGATAAACTCCCGCAGACTGTGCATCTAATCCTAGACGTCCGAGGGCATCCTTGAACTAGCATTAACATTTGAACATTCAAATTTGGTAACAACTAATTTCATAACTCAAAAACGTTAGTAACTCCCAATAATTGTATATTCCTAA
Organism: Drosophila tropicalis; assembly: GCF_018151085.1. NCBI lineage: Eukaryota > Metazoa > Arthropoda > Insecta > Diptera > Drosophilidae > Drosophila > Drosophila tropicalis. The sequence goes on along the minus strand of NW_027172602.1, from coordinate 3,088,691 downwards.
GGACATCCGAGGCACCCAAAAAGAACTTGTGTGAGACTTCCTTTTTAACATTGAAAAGTGTTCATGTTCCAGACAACTGAGGCAACGAGTAATTCAAAATTTGATAGAACTTCAAAATGGGTTAATAAATTGTTCGTGTGCATGTTCCTGAGGCATCCTTCATAAGTTGTGTAAATAGATCCATTCCTCCAAAACGGGGAGTGGGTATAAATTCTTTATATGGTAGTGGATTGTGTACATTTAAGAATCCCGAAGCATCCTTCTGAAATTGTGCTTGATTTCCCAACTCGAAAATGTGTAGATAAATTGGTCATAATTTTCAAACTGCGAAAATTTGTTAATACTCCACACAATCTGGTGGTAATTTTGATTTTCAGTTTTCCAAATGGGCCGCCTAATTCTCCAGGACTCGCTCCTTCTTTTCTTCCGCGTCGCGGTTGTTTTTTGTTGCGGTTGTTTTTGGGGGTGGTTTTTTTTTTTGGGAAAAAGATTTCCCCGGAACCGGAACCTGATACCGATGAAATGGCAGCCTCGCTCTCCGTCTGTTGGGTTACTTGGGCGGCGGCGCCTGTTGTGGCTGCGGCGGCTGTTCCTTTTTTTTTTCACCACCATATTTCTCCATCGATTTGGCCAACTTATCCGAATTTCCGCCCACAAACAGCTCCAGGACTTCTCCGTTCTTAAAAAAAAAAAAAAGGGGGGTTTGTTTTTTTATTTTTTTTTATATAATTTTCTTTTTTTTTTTTCTTTCCCCTTTCTTTTTCAGGGGGGGGGGGGGTTTTGTTTTGGGTGGTCCCCCCTTTTTTTTTTTTTTTTTTTTTTTAGGGTTCCACCCAATTTATTTTAAATTTTAATAAAAAAGATTTAGCTTCGGCCCGAGATAGGTGGGGGGCGGGTCAGGTCCCCCTTCCCTTGCCCCAAAAAAACCTTGAAGAACCCCAAAAAAAGGGGGAAAACAAAAAAAAAAAACACTTTGAAAATTTTTTTAACAATTTTTTTTTTTTCCTTTCTTTCGAAACACAAACCAAAAAAAATGAGCGCGTCAATTTTAGAATTTAATTTTGTTAACTACTTACAACACGAGATGTGTTCTCGACTCAAGTTCAAGTTAAAATGTGAAACATGACTGGATTGTGGCCGGACCATGAGGTTATATCACTTTTTGGGCGATGACAGGAAAAGTCATGGCCAACTTTTCGAATGGAAGTCGTAAAAAACGGCCTACTTTGCCGGAATTTTTCATCTTTTAACAATTTGTGTATACATTTATTTGACAATAAGGGTCAAAGAGCCAACATTTTGTATATGTGTATGTATATAGCGATAATAGTAATAATAATTATTATAATAATAAATATGTATGTAAGTATAAATCTCAATTAACAAATATACAAATAAATTGTGCAATTATTATTACAGTATTTATATTTTTTTCTCATCTTTTTCAGCTGCTAGTTTGGGGAATCAATTAACTCTTGGCAAGCATTTAAGGCAAATATCACCGAGAAGCACATGCCCACAGTGCTCACCTCCAGTTGGGTGATATTGAAGTGCAGGGCGAGACGCCATAGAACGAAATGATTCAATAGCACCTGAATGGCCATGCCCAGAGACCAATGGCCGTATTCATTCTCCTCACTGATGGCTAAATGCCACAGGCCATAGATATTCCAGACGACACAAAGACCCAAACTAGCGGCCTCCAGACGAACCAATGATGACTGATTGGCATTGCCAAAGAAACATTTGAGGGTCATCACAATGAGGAGATTGGCATATAGCCCAATGACTATATACGGCCAGTCGGCAGCCACGGGCCAATCGCCTGAGCCATGTCGACCATTCCTCATAATGATCTCTTGCAATTCGCCAATAATCAGGGTGATAAATATCACGGGAGCAAAGCGTCGTGAATGATCACACACTACACGCTGCACCTGTCCGGGATTCGGATGAGTATGCCGCAAAATACACAATACGGCGTGTCCGAAGAAAAGTCCATAAGCGGCCAGGGCGTATCGGCCATTGCTTTGCTTCAGAGCCCAACCAGAGATCACAGCTAACACAAAGTGTAACAGGCACACGGACAGTTTGGAGGACATGCTAGGCACACCGCCACCAGCAGTAACAGTCATCTTGGTAGGATCGTGTCTCACTTGAGGAAAGTTCTCCTTGGCCGATAGCGGCCGGCAAACACAAACACACACACACACCAAATTGTTTTCTCCCCAGGTAGATAAGCGTGCATCACACTATCTATTATCTACATTATCTCTACTCACCTGTTTCTACATCCAAAAAATTAGAGATGGACATGCAATTAAATTTCAAAATACTTAAGGAAACTTAAGAAACAGACTACAACGGGAATAAAATACATATACTTATATACATATATCTATAAATATCTATGTATGTACAAACATATATGTATAAGCCTTTAACCCTTCTTTGCACACAAATAAACAAAAATATGCCTAGTTAAATCCTTTTGAGTTTATAAGGTATTGGAACCGGACAAAAACAAGGATTTGATTAAATTGGAAAATCCATTTTGAGATGATATATTTGGATCACTTGCATGAATTAAGTTAATACTATAATTGACAAAGGATTTGAAAAATGTTTTTAAAAGTAGTACACAACGAAGGGTTAAGAATCGGCTGGCTGGCTGGCATTTGTCTTTATTAAGCATTTAATATTGAGACAGATTTACAATTGGATTTTCATTTTAGAACTTAATTTCTAACTATATAAGTTACATACAATCAGTATATATGTATAAGTACATATACAAAATAAAACCACACGGAATATAAAATTATATATGTAGTATGCACGTTAAATTGGATTCTCTATATGTATGTTTAAGGTATTGCCTATTGCATTATCATCATCATCATTATCTTGATCACCATCGATTTGAATCATTCTGTATCCTTGCATTGCATTCGTGTCTCCATGTCCAGTGTTTAGCTGAATTATGTGTCACTCATTTAACGTTCAGGGTGCGATTGAACATTTGCATGGCTAGAGATCTTACACCTTCGGCCACGGTGGGCACATTACGTGGGAAATCGCATTCACGAGGCGGCAGGCCGCACAGTTGACGTCGCAAACGCAAATCCTGGCGAGCACTTAGCGCACGACTGCCCGGACCACAGACATTGCCGACGAGTCGCTGCCTCTCGGCGGCAGCACTACGTAAACCCATTTGAACGCAGGCCAATGGCTCGACTGTATCACTAGCCAAGTAATCCTGATAAATGACCACTTTCTGTTCGAGATCGATGCCCGATGATTCCTTCTCCATGTCACGTTTCTCCTGCTTCTCGCGTTGCAATTGCTGATGGGCATCTTGTATGATATTCTGGGCATACTCGGCGCCAGCCATTTTAAATGACAGACCCATGTCGAGGAAAACGCGGTGCGGCTGCCAACGCTGCTTGGCGGAGGTATTGCGCTCGACACTCTGCTGCTGGGCGGCCTGTTGTCGGGTCTCGGCAATCAATCCCTGCCAGTCGACACCCAAAGCATCGCCGATGCCTGCCAAAGAAGAGTTGAAAATGTAAGATTTCCCTGCTTTATGTTGGGGTTTTTTATGGTTTCTTCTTACCCTTATGACGTGCATCCTCCTCGAGTTCACCATCGGAAATTTCCTCGAAATCAAGAACCACATCCATCTCCTCGGTCTTGACACTGACACTTGTTCCATTTACTTGCTGCTGCTGATGATGATTGTTTGATTCTGTTTTAATCTCCTCGCCATTGGATAGCGATTCGGTGGATAGTTCTTGGGTACTCGGCAATTCATTATCCGCGTCCTGTAATTCGGATTTTATGGGCGGACGGACTTTATCCGTTTTGTTGAGTATATCATCATCGCTGTCGCTAATCTCGCTCAATTCGCCATTGGAAGTGTTCGTGGTAATGTTTGTCTCCTGTTTCAGTGGACGCATTGCTGGTGCCGGCGACGTCGACGAGGACGATTCTTCGATGGCGCCAACAGCCGATGCAGCTGGTGTTGTTGGTGTATCCAATGCGGAATCCTCAGAGCCATCTTGCTCCTGTTTAATGTGAGTTAATTTAATGCTACTAACTTGAGCTAAGATCCCAGGATTAGTGGTGGCATTGGCAGCACTTTGGGCAGCTGCCTTGGCAGCGGCAACAGCTGTGGTGGCAGCGGCCACAGCGCTGGCCTGGGCTCCAGCATGTGGTTTGCCCAATGGCGTGGTCAATAGGGGCGATGGATTGCCAGCGACCGTTGACCCAGAAATACCTGTTCCTGTTGCAGAGGAGCCACTGACACTGGCCGATGCATTGCCAGTGGCCAATGGTGCAATATGTGGATGTTTTTTGAGAAATGGTGATGAACCACCGCCAGAAGACACAACACCGCCAGCACCGCCTGCGTAGGGCATGCGTTTATGAGGAAATCCTCGAGAGTTGACACCACCACCACCACCGTGATATCCACCTGGCGGCTGCACCGGCAGTGTCATTAAAGGTGGCGGATGGGATCTGTAGCCACCACCGCCCACTCTTTCGCCATGCTCATGTACACCGCCAGCACGTCGGAAGCCTCGACCTCCTCCACCTCCGCCAGGGGGCTGTCGATCACCACGACCATGCAAATGATGATGATGTGGCGAGGAGGATGCAGCATGATCATTCCCAACAGCATTGCCACGTCCATTGCTCGTGTCAGCGTCACGCCAATCGCCTTGTCCTGACTGTGCGGATTGTGTTTGACCCCAGGTGCGAGGCTTATCCCGCTGGTCATGCTCCACCCAAGCGGGCTCTTGTTTAACAGCACCGCTACCACCACCACCACCGCCGGCACCACCAGTTTCTGGTCTTTCCTCTGGCTCTCGATCTCTCTGGTCCCGATCGTCGGCATCCCAATCTGGTTCGGAGGCCGAATGATGCTGCTGTTGTTGTTGTTGGTGCTGTGCCTGCTGAGATGGTGGCTTACTGGCAATGGCGCCACGTTTTGGTCCACCCACAAAGCCACTAGCACGACCAGGCGTCCCACTGGCACCCGGACCACCAACACCACCACCAGCACCACCAACGCCATCCTCATCCCATTCGCGATCCCACTCGGCACGATATTTGCTACCGCCGCCGGCACGACCGCCGCCACTACCACCAGAGCCCAATTGGCGTTCTCGTTCTCGCTCACGTTCGCGCTCTCGCTCCCTTTCCCGTTCGCGTAGAATTCGCTCGCGTTCATCTGCATAGAGAGGATCCTCCGACTCAAGATCCCGATAGTCGCGTCCCTGGATTTCACGTTCGGTCAGATCACGGGCATCTAGCCACGCATCTCGTTCCCGAGATGAGTAACGGGCATCCAAGTAGGCACGTTTATAAGCCCTAAGTGAACGGAAAATAAATGAAAAACAGACTAAATTAAAATAAAATTGTGCCACTTACCGTTCACGTTCCTCCTCGGAATACATTTCGCGAGGATTATGCATTCGGGGTGCATAGTGCTCGGCAACTAATGGGCTTAGCTCACGACCACGTCGATGTCCGCCATAGCGTCGCATGTCGTCTATTAGCTGACCATGACGCTCCTCAATGTAGTCATGTTCGCGATCCCGTTCCCTTTCATAGGGATCGAGTAGATCCACTCGTTTGGCGCTACGACCATTTCGTCCATCAGCACCGCCCCGATCAAGGGAACGTTCCCGACTGCCATAGGGTGGCATATCGGTCTGATCTCGTCCAGGAGCACTACTAATGCAGCCACGTTTCTCATCTTCGTCCTGCCGCCGCAGCTTTTCGCGGGCCAAACGCTCGCGCTCTCGCTGACGTTCCTGACAGCGAGCCAGTGCCTCGGCCCGCTCTTTATCCCTGGCCGCTTCACGTTCGGCTCGCTCCCGCTCACGATCGCGACGATCTCGTTCACGCAGCGTCAAATCGTGGTGATGATGATGCTGTTGATGCTGATGCCGTTCCCGTTCTCGCTCACGCTGCTCTCTTTCACGTTCGCGTTGCTCCCTCTCTCGTTCTCTTTCTCGCTCCCGCTCTAACGAAGGTGTACGCCCACGGGTTCGTGTCTGGATTATGATCTTCTCTCTTGAGATAAGCTGGGGATGATGGTGATGCAGACGCCCCGACGATGATCCGGACAATGGACTTTTCTGCCGCTTGCCCAGCACATCCTGATGAATGCGTATTTTCGTGGTGGTTGTAGTCGATGAGCTTGGTGGCGATCGACTGCTTCCCAAGCGATGATGATCACGTTCCCGATCGCGCTGAACGGCGCGCAGTTTTTCCCTTTCCCGCTGTTCCTTGCTGGCTGCACGCAAATGCTTGCGCTCGGCTAACTTTTTCAGTTTGGCCTGAGTGGCCGGCGACAGAGAACGATGACTATGACCACTTAGGGCAGCGGCAGCAGCTGCAGCCCGTTTCTTGAGGCGAGCCTCTTTTAATTTTCGCTTTATGTGATTCCTTTTGGCCACCAATTTTTTTTGCACTGCCTGCTCACGCTTGTCCCTTTTCCGACGCTGATGATGATGATGTTGCTGCTGTTGGTGTTGGTGCTGCGATTCACGGTCTTGATCATCGCCAGATGAGCTGGCCGCACGCCTGGAGCTCTTTTTCTTGCGATGATTATGCCGTTGCTCGCTGGACCGCCGCGTCTGATCATGGCTGAGTATACCGTGCGCGTGACCATGATGCGTAGGACCACCGCTACCGCCGCCCCCACTACCAGCACCTCCACCTATCTCACTATCTGTGCTGCTATATGAGCTGCTTCCCGTATCCGAATCAGACGTGGAACTATCGCTACTCGAATGCGGACGCGAAGGCTTCTTATAACGCCTCAGCGCGTCTTTAGCCTTCTTCTCCATTTTTCCCGCCCAATCGACACAAACCTAGTTTCTCGAGCAACGCTTTTTTGTTTATTTTGATGCCGCAGAGGTATAAATATTTACTACAAATTGTTGTTTGTTTATTTATTGTTTTGTAAAATAACTCCAAAGTGTAATGGTGAAACCAACACAATGTTGCCAGATAGTTTTCCAATTGTTGCTGGCAACGCTACAGAAAAAATTCGCCATTTATCGATTAGTTAATCAACATTATCGGAGCAAGCCTATCGAAAATCGAATTTGAATTTGTGCACTTTAAAAAAAATTTTTTTAATGTTTTTTTTTTGTTCTATTTGTTAAATATAGACGAAGTTCATAATCACCACCTGTCGTATGTGTAAAAGGTGCATATTTACAATATATCAACCATATTCACAGGTAATAAACAGTTTTCAATTTCAGTTCTTTGTCATATTCCTGACCTGCCTCCAAGACGACTCTCAGACGCTGGTATTTGCCGAGAGTTACTGCCAGAGCAACAGCAAGTATTTAGTTAATTTTTAATTAAATTTTTAGTTCTTGCCCATCAAGGAAACTTAATTCGTTTAGTATGAATGATAATTTTCAAAACTTTTCTAAATTCTAGTTCAGAAAAGACATTTCTTTTATGCAAAACTTATGCTTACTTATACTTACATATACTTACAAATGTATGTATGTATTCTCATAAAGCCAATTGAAACTTAATAAAATGCATTATGTATGATGTTAATCTTACTTCTTAGTGTACGCATATATTTTGCACTTAAATTGCAATCAACGAGCCACCAAACATAAAACGTGCATGAATGAAAATTTAAAAACCATAAATCTTGACTTTTTACAACAACTCTCTAGCCTCAAGGCAATCAAATTGAACATAAGCAAAACAGGAAGACAAGTTACATAGGCACATATACATACACATGTGCATACTCACTTTTAGTTACTCTCTCTTTCCACACTCCACTCCAGCTGCCACCTATCAGCCACCCATCATCCAGGCATTCGACCAATTGTCCATGTTGCTTGTGTTTAGACTGGAGCAGCAGCAGCCTCCATTGAGAGTCGCAAGTGAGGGTATCCATTGATGACAAGCTGTGGCTAATTCCAGCACGCTTCTATGACAAAATGTCTGGAATCATCGAGCACCTGCCAGATGTCATGCCATGGGCTTAATAGATTAAAAATATAACAAGAACCACACACTATAATAGAAGGCACTTGGAGAGAGAGAGAGCGAGCGAGAGAGACAGTCATCGGTTGGGTCTGTTTATTAGCTCCGATTTCAAATCGTCAAGTTTTTTTTTTTGTGAAAACCTTTTGCCTGAGAAAAACAACATGAAATTTCTTCAGTGTCTGGTTTTATTTCTGACAAACACTAGACAACACAAGACTTGTACTCAATGATAAAATCATTTTTATACTCCATAATTCTTCAAGGAGGTAATAGTCTATATGGAGCTGAATAGTTTTCAAATTTTGTTGTATAGTGTGATAATGTGACACATGTATGTACATATAAATAATTGTGGTTCTTTGTGGGCAATTCTTTATGTGATATCTTTCAGACAGGTGCATCCATGTTGATTGTTCATTTTTGGAATTGCCATTTAATTGTCCTCGTTTCGAAGATTTTGATGTTTCCCTGAGATTTGTATTTAATCCTAGACAGCTTTCCATGTCGACACACACACACGTTGATGGAACACGATGATGATCATGTTGTTGATGATGCGTTCGTTCTAAAAGTGATCCACACTTGATCCACAATACAATGGTATTGACATTATGTATATATATTTGTGTGCGCTGCTGTGAGTTTTGTCCTCTATTTTTAGAGGCAACACTAAATCCTGACCCTGATGTCTGTTTTCACAGTTGTTTTTGTTCAATTGGGCTACTCTTCGTCGTCGTCGTCGTCTCACTATCTCCATGATCTTTTGCATGTGTCGTCGACTCAACACATTACATTCCCCCCCATTTCCAGCCCCATTCCTAAACCATGTTCAACATTTTTCAATACATACATATATTTACGAAATTGCATTTAATTTGGTTGCATCGTCTAGAGCCCTTTAAGACAGACAGTCAGACAGACAGACAGACGACGGACGACACATGACTTGACACTCTTTGGCTTTGCAATGTAATTTTCCTGAAAAAGAACAAAGGAAGTTTTGTTGTTGTTGTAACAAATTTCTGTGAAATTCTTAAAATTCATCGTAAGAGCTCAATAAAATTGAAAAAAAAAAAACTTATTTAAATTTTAAGCTAAAGGAAATCTAGCCCTATTGAGCTGAGAAAATGACTAGAGGGGTGTGGACACCAAGTCATATACATATGTATGGCAGGATAACAAAACCTTAAGGGCAATTTATGATCCTTTGAAAAGTTAATTCAATAAATTTCTGAGCAAAATGTCATAAAAAATTCTGGAAATTCTCAAATTTTAAACGATTTTTAATGCTTTTAGACTTAGTTTTAATTTAAAATTTATAAAATTTATGGCACGAACAGTGGTCAAAATTTCAATAAGGAAAGTTACTACGCCCTGTCCAAAAACGTTTTCCAAATCCAGATCTATTTTAAGAGTCAAAATTTAGATTGAATGGATTACAACCTTCTCCGACTGAATATTGAAAGGAAAACAAGTAGAAAAATTTGCTCTAGTTCTAGCATTTTATTTTGCCCGTGTTCGTTGCTTATAATGAGTGTTACAAAATACTTATTTCAATGTCCCGTATTTTACCAAATCGAAATTTGAGTGTATTACTGTATGTGTATAAGTATATGTGTATTAGAGTATGTGTATTAGAGTATGTGTATTAGATTATGTGTATTAAAGTATGTGTATTAAGGGCTTAGATCAGAATCAGAATCAGTTCCGTCCCAGAATTTACGTTTCTTATTGCAAAGATGTTTGTTTGATGTCGTTGCTTATATGTATAATGTGTACAATGTTTACAATGGTGTACTTTTTGTTTTTTGCCCCATATGAGTTTCACAAGATACTTCCATATAGATAGATAGATAGATATAGATTGATATATATATATATATATATATATGTCCAAAATACTCGATTGTCCATGTCGAGTCCCTAAAACGTTATGTCAATTCCACGTTGTTCCTCCAATTAATGATATCCGTATCACAATTAGAGCACATACGTGTTTAGTGTACGAATGCAATTAGATCAGATCAGTTCTTAGTACTAATTTTGTGTAAATATACGTGTTATGTCAATTGATTGCTTAGTGTAGTTACTTTTTTTTTTTTGGTTGGATTGTTCCGATGTGTAGGTGGTAATGATGGTATAAGGTGTTTTAGAGTAGAATGAATACTTATAGTATTTGGATGGGTTTAGCCCGCATGAAGAGCATCAGTTTTGAGCTTCGGTTGATCCTTCTTCTTGGTACCCAATAACATTTGTTTCAATTGGACAATGGCCCGTGCTGGATTCAGGTTCTTCGGGCACGTGTTTGTGCAGTTGAGTATGGTGTGACAGCGATACAGCTTATATGGATCCTGGAGGAAACATAAACGCTGTTCGGTTGCCTCATCCCGGGAATCGATGACCCAACGATAGGCCTGCATTAGAACAGCCGGACCCAAATATTTGTCACTATTCCACCAATACGATGGACAGGAGGTCTGACAGCAGGCACACAATATGCACTCGTACAGTCCGTCCAGTTTTTCCCGATCCTCCAACGATTGCAAATATTGTGCCTTGCCCAATTCATTCTTGATGTTGCCTCGCTGTAGCCAGGGTTGGATGGAACGATATTGATCATAGAAATGCGTTAGATCCGGCACCAAATCGCGAACCACATACAAATGTGGTAAGGGATAGATTCTGCATGGTCCACGCTTTGAATTGATGGCCGTGATGCAGGCCAACGTGTTCAAGCCATCGATGTTCATGGCACATGAACCGCAAATACCCTCACGACATGAACGACGGAAGGCCAGTGTTTGATCCATCTCATTTTTGATTTTGATGAGGGCATCAAGCACCATGGTACCGCAATCGTTTAGATCAATATCGTAGCTCTGCATTTCGGGCTTGTCCCCAGGCTTCCAACGATAGACTTCAAAGGATTTCATTCGCTTCTCTTTTGGCTTAACTGGCGGCGGCGGCGGCGGCGGCGGTGGTGGTGGTGGCGGCGGATGCGCCATCTTTCCACTAGGGCCACCATCTTGAGATTTCACTGCTGCCGATGCAGCTGCAGCAGCTGCAGCTACTGGAGTTGGCACCTCCCCTGATGGTTTCTTCTCCTTAAGCTCAGCTGCTGGCGGCTTTCCATCTTTTGTGCTGCGAAATCTCACAACACACTGCAGAGCCGGACGATGCAATCCTTTTGGGGGACTCCAATCGAACCAACATACTCACCCACCACCGCCCTTAGGACAGGCAGCAAATGCTGCTGTCTCAGCAGTTGCATCTAATATCGGATGTCCACAGTTCTGCAAGTGGGAAAAAAGGAGTTACATACCAAGGAACACACGAAAAGGATATTATAATTTCACAAAAACTTTAACACTTTACTTTTTTTTTTTGCTATTTTTTTTGTACTTTTTAACTAAATATCTGGATGTTTTCTCAACAAGATACAAACGAAAACTGATTTTGGCTACGGCAGCGGCCAGGTACATCAACTTTTCACCAATGACAGTTAAAGTCATGGCCCTCTAGATGGCCAAATGAGTTGGCAAAATTCATTTCTTGTTTGAATTTTGTTTGACACCCAGGGTTGCTTTGATGTTAAATTTATATGGTTGCCCCCATACTCAAATGTATAGCAGGGTTTCAATAGGAACGACATGATTTAGAATTCAATGAACTTGTATTATTCCAACACTTTTCCTTTTGCAAAAATTGATAAAAATATAAGTTTTATGATGAGAGCAAAGACATGAAACTTGAGAATTGTAAAAATATCTCCACAGATTCACAAAGTCAAGAATTTTTGAGAACAATTTTCGATAATGTCTCAGACAGTATTTTCTTTAATTTCCAAGCGATTTCGAAAACTTATATATCTACTTAACCGTTATTTCGGCAGATTTTAAAATGGCATCAAAAACTTTTGAAAAATTTGTTAATATTTCCCAAAGAATTCTGAGAAAATAAGCTAACAATAAGCCAGAAATATGGCTGTGGTGAAAAATGAGGGAAATCTCGCCCTCATAAACCAAGTTTTCCTATTAAATAACGATTTTCCTAGTCCCTTACTACTCAGGAGTAAGGTAAGCCAAAATTTTTTAGCTACTTTTGCATAGTCCTTGGTGAGGACTTTGATTTGAAGCTAAATTTATGGGCTGTTAAATAACATTGACCATAAATTGGCTTGTTTTTTTTCTTAACAGACTTCTGATAGCTGAGTCACTACGGATTGTGAGAGTATACATATGTATGTATGTATATGTATTCCACACCTTTCTCTTCCTCTCCCGCTCTATCTCTTTGATCTTTCTCACTGAAAATCTATTTATCATTCTATTTACTCATCGAAACGAAATTAAAAGAAAAAGAAAAAGCACTGCAGTGATCTTTCCATTTGTGTGTGTGTGATTTTTGCAATATCAAGGGTACTCATGTACTCATAGGAAATAAAAGCTCTCTCTCTCTCTATCTCTCCCTCTCCGTTCATAGCGTTCTGTCATTTGATTTGAGTGTGTGGGTGTGGGTGTGTTACCACGTGCAATCATACGATACCCGAGAGATGGGAGACGAGAGAGCAACAAAATTGGCAAAACACAACAAAAGCTAAGGCAAAAGCTCAATCTAGCTTTCGAGTAGGGGCGGCAGCGGGTCGTGTGGCACCTATGGGGGAAAACAACCCTCCAAAAAAGTCAAAAGCCGCTTTAGTTAAATCAGTCGCAAAAAAGTCCGTGGCCAGAACGCTGAAAAAAAAAAAAACATAAACTAAAATTCTCTGAAAACGTAATAATAAATTATTTTAAACAAAAAAATCAAATATAAAAAGAAAACCTCAAGCAACGAGCAACAACAAATTAACAAAAAAGAAAATGCAATAGAAAATCGAGAGGAAAATTTAATTTCACAAATCATTATTATTACAAATGAAAAGTGTCTAAGATAAATTACTTCAACAATTGATAAATAAAAACTTGATTTTTGTTGTTTTTTTCTGGTTTTTTGTTGTTTGAGTGAGTGCAGTGGCCACAAAAAAACAAAAAACAAAATATTTGATGAATAAATTGTTTAAACAAATTATATATCTACATAAATCTTTTGCCTTGATATATGTAGCCACAGCAACGCTTTAATCGTTTGAGCAGCAAGAGAGAAAGGGAGCGACTAAGAGAGAGAGAGAGAAAGAGGAAGAGGAAGAGAGAGAGAGAGCGCAACGTACGAAACGAGGCAGTAAACAAACAAGCAAAGGTGACCACGTATAGGAATTATCTGGAGGAGGAGCAGGAGCAGAAGCAGCAGCAGGACGAGCGGCGGTAGCAGGAGACTTACACACACACACACACACCTACCCATCTATCCTTCCATTTACCCATCCCAACACACACCCCACACCCACACCCACACATACACAAACAGAGAAACAACAAAGATGTCATGGAGATATGCGGTAAGTGGGAGGACTAAAATCTATATAAATCAAAAAAAAAAAAAAAAGTATTGGTGGGGCAGAGGACGGCGGGGTGGGGGGTTCATTATCAAGTGCCATAAAGCATCTGTCAAAAACAGCTGATGGTGATGATGCTGATGCTAATGGAAGAGATGGAGATGACCTTGAGTTTGTCTCTCTCTCTCTCTCACTCTCTCACTCACTCACTCCATATCTGTGTGTTTGTGTATGTTGACCCAATTTGGCATTGGATGCACACGACACTTTTCCACCTGCCTGACTAACTAACTGACTGACTGACTGTCACCACACAAAAACAAACACCACCCACCATCTGACTACAACGCCTACAATTCTTTGGGAAAAATAAATGGGCCAAGGTCCTCTTGTGGTCTCTTGTAAAACCACTCAACCTCCATTCCTTCAAAGGCCTTCAAATGCAAAGTTCAAGTGCCTTTTTGGCCAACAACAAACACCGAGAATATATAGAAAATGCACATCGACAATACAAAAGAATAAAAGAGGAGAAGAGGGAGAGAAAAGAGCGAATAAAGAGCATACTTAAACTATATAATCTACATAAAGTTGGGTGCAACAGTTCTTCCTACCACCTAAAGGTTTCATGAAAGGGTTTGGGCCACATCTAAAGCTATAAGCTGTGTGTGTGTGTGTGTGTGTGTGAATGAGTTGGCTTAAAATTTTCGAAAATCGTACAAAAGGAAAATGTAAATTGCACTTACCTACATTTTTCAATACAACACACAAAATTAGATTGTGAATGACCCAAAAAATAAACCAAGCCAAAAGAGTTCACATCGAAGTTTCCATGCCCTTTACTTTAAATAGAAATCAATTAGAACATAGCGATTTTCAAGATTTGCCTTTCAAAATGGCTAAAATAATTGTAACTTAAAGAATAATTAAGTGCTAACCATTGATAAGAAACTTTCTATAGATTAGTTCACAAAGTGAGTATACCTTTTATTATCCCTGTTACACAGGGCGGATTAATGTAAGAGGCTTTCTGTGAGAAGATTACTCATACGCCATGTGGTGCCAATTAACTTAATTATTGCTTAAACGTAATTCGTTAGAAGTGCGAATTGAAGCTGAATAAATGAATGAATGAATGAATGATTGATGGATGATATTGAAGAATGCAACAAAATGCGGTGAAGCGATTAAAATGAGGCTTGTGCTTGATTCTGCCGCATCCGCATTACAAAAGAACTGTCTATCTATACATAGGTGTGTGTGTGTGTGTGTGTGTGTGTGTGTGTGTGCCTAGAAACTTGGCGTAAAATGTCAATGTCATCAACTGGTGGTAGTGGTGGTGGTGGGCTCAGTGTCTAAGTGCCTTCTCGCCAGTGTCATGCCCAGCGAGCTTACTAATTGAGCGATCGATAGAACGTTTTGCTTTTCAATTTATATATAAGTAGAAGTATATATATATATACATATACTATATATAGATTTAGTCGCAAAACTTGACAATTATGTGGGCGTGCTTCATCATTTTGTTGTTCCTATATGCAGCTGTTGCGCTTGATTAAACAAAAACCGAAACTCAGTAGTTAATTCAACTTTATTATACACTTAACAAAAAAGTTTGTTCCAATCAAGAGGCAAACAGAGAGAGAGAGAGAGAGAGACCAACCATCTCAATATTACTGTAGCAGTTCCTTTGTGGTGACCCCGATGTCAAGGTTGCCACACTTTAATGACTACACCAATGACAAGAAAGACTGTTGAGCAAACCTTGACCATTGCCATAATTTTCCCCTAATTTTCCTTAACCTCAAGATAAACAATGCTTTGAAATGTTTCACAATTTAACCAAAAATAGCGTAAATTGTCTCAGAATGGTTTGTTCTGCTGCCGCTCAACCCTTACAATGTCAGCAATTCATTTGCATAACTTTTGTTTTGTTGATGCTAAACAAATAAGGTAAAAGACATTGAGGGTGGTAAATATGTGGGTGGAAACTTGGTGGGGAGAGGGAGAGAGGGCTCGGGGCTAACTACTCGTTTGCTAGTCAACTTAATGATATTGAGCGCTCCCTTAAATGGCAAATTAAAAAAGGGACAAATACACAGACTGCGCATTTAATTTTGTTTTTTTTTTTTCTTTCTTTTTGCGCAATTATTCGCCAAATGCGACAAACAATTTGCTGGTCTATGTAACTTATTTGGCACGTGATCCGGGGATTGTGTGGGATTAAAAAATCCATCGAGTATATTTCAGTAGTTTTCGTTTCTGACAGTGAGAAATTGTATTTTGACTGTTTAATCAATAAAAATGAAAACTCAAAAAGGGTAAGAGAGAAATGCATTCTCCCGCGATTTGCCAGGCCCCTTGCATGTCATTGTAAATTGTTGAGCAAAATGCAAAGTACAAAAAAAAAAAAGTATTCAATAATTGGCATACCAAATAGATTTACCTCTAATATATATACATATATATATAGATCATTTCAATAGATCGCCACTTATACATAAATTCATGTATATATAATTTTTCACACTTGTAATTACATTTGGTTATGGGATTGAAATTTTCATATCGTATTGAATTGAAGGCCAAATAACAAGTGAATGCCATAAATAACCCAAAAAAACACTTTTGCAATTCAAATAAATATATATATAGAGAAAAGTGCTATACAAATGAACTGAGGAAGAAACGAGGGAGGAATTATTAGAATTTTCCTTCCTTTTTAAAACGTAATAACAGAAATCAATCTATCCCATCAAATTTTCTAAATATTTTCGTTGGTTTTGAGAGTTTTTGGGAATGCAATTAAACACGTAGAAAAGTATTAGAATTGAATCAATCGAAGAACTACTTGCCAAACAGGATGCCAAAGATTTCAATGAACTGAGAAGCCTTTGCCGGAGTTGAGGGGGATTAGCCCAACTGCAAGAAGGTAATAAGCAGTTGATTGTAAGCCTTAAACGACAAGGTTTTCAACGTCATTGATCAAAGCATCAAGTTTATGCTTTATATAGAACTCAAAGTTATCAATATCCATAACGATATCAAAAGTATTTAGAAAGCAGAAGCAATTTGTCTTAAAGAGAAAACTTGATAAGTTTAGAAAGGTTTAAATTTGATTTTTGTCTAATCTTCTCTTCTTGAATCTAAGCAGTTTATCAATTGAGGACAATATTATTATAGATATCAAAGGATTTATCGTTAATTCAGTTTGCCTAGTTTAATATCTTTTTACAGAATCTAAAGTACAATGCGGTCTCCATATTTTTGACACACTGACGTAATCCGGAATCTGATACATACATACATATATCTGCCTATATTTGAAATCTATAGAAAGGCCAAGGCAGAAGTCTCATTGTATAAAAAGACAAAAGATAGAAAAAACCCGCAAAACTCTTCAACCCTTCGAAAGTCTGTTGACCCACAATTGGCAACAGTTTGACCTTAGTTTGGCTTCTGACACAGTTTGGTAGTGCGTATGTGTGTGTGTGTGTGTGTGTGGCAGGAAATGCAGGTGGACGATAATAAATAAGCAGACAATGCAATCAACCACCAACTGTAGAACAACATGAACAGTTTAGTTTGACTTGATATACTCGATGGAGGCCAAATGAAGAGGGTGAAGTCATCAGAAGCTCATTTCTATATCAGCTATATATATATATATGTATGTATATATCTTCATGTGATTTAAATTTGATTGACAAAAGAATAATTAGCAATTAATCTTATGTCTTTTGGAGATCCTCAGGTGTCTCTTTGTAGCAAGTTTTCCTAGAAAAGTTATTGACCAATCTTTTTGAAATTTCGGACGCAGCTTTTTCATCTATGAAAAAAACATAATTTCAATATTTTAAAAAATATAAATAATTTAATTTTAAGTGTAAAGCCAACTGAGAATTCCCTATAATTCTAACATATTTCTGGCCAAGATGTGAAACATTTAAGTGCTATTTTTGTTTCTCTGTATGCGGGTGACTTGGACTAATGATTTAGGTGTTTAGATTAGCATTTAATCAAATGCAGCAGCTTTCTCATTCGTATTACTTTACTTTGTTGTGACTAGGTAAAATGTCTTTTATTTCTCTCGTTTTGCTTTTTGGATTTGTCGTGTCCAAGCTAATTGCCATGTCATGCGGGCCTCTGTTTAAGATGGTGATGACTCATCCACAGTCACATCATCTTCGTCATAATCCGCTTCTTTTGGCTGAGTTTGCTGTTTATATGGGTCTCTCTTTCTCCCTCTCTTTCTCTCTCTCTCTGTCTGTATCTCTCACTATCTCTGTGTAAATCATCAGCAACAACAACAAGAATCTTAGCGAGCGAATTTGATTTTCCTGCAAATTTATTGCATGTGCTTTTCTTTTTGCAGTGTATTTTTAGACACAACCAAAAGAGAGACACAAAATGAGAAAGATAGAGAGAGAGAGAGAGATTGCTTGTGTCTACAATTTGATGGGGTTGGCTTATGGGTGGCAACGGTGGAGGCGGATGGGGAGGAGTGCCGTCTGGCCAAGGTCAAGGCGGCCAACGCCATTTTTACTTTTACCCACCTGAGCAACGGAATGTAGGAAAAACTAATTTAAACAACATAGGTGGGAGGAAAAACCAAAATAAAAGAAAAAAAAGCTCTGCTCTATTTCCGTTTCAGTCCATCACAATATTAAATTACTCACTATATTTGGTCCTATCATGAAATCTTTAATTATTTTAATTCTCTTTTTTTTTTACCATGTCACCATAAACTTAATTAGCATTCACTTTAGAGATTCTAGATGTAGGATAATGAATCGAACTCTGACCTTTAGTTGGTTTTAGCAAATCTTTGTTTTCATGAATCCATTTAAACACCTTGATGATTCTCTTTTGGGATTATAAAATGATTATTTTCATATTCGACTCAAAGAAGACTTAAAAATGACTTACAATATGACTCTAAAAAGAATCGAAACTGATTAGGAAGAGTCCTGGCTATGATATTAAGACCATGAGCTCATTTGTGACTAATTTAAATCGGAAGAGATTCATATA
Organism: Drosophila tropicalis; assembly: GCF_018151085.1. NCBI lineage: Eukaryota > Metazoa > Arthropoda > Insecta > Diptera > Drosophilidae > Drosophila > Drosophila tropicalis. Next base: position 3,070,186 of record NW_027172602.1, on the reverse strand, counting down.
CAGTGCAGCTCAACTGAATAGGTTTGACCTGTATAAATAGAAATTTCTTAAATTGCGGGATGGGATATGGAATTCGCTTTGGATTCAAGTTTTTCAACATATGTTGAATAGATTTCTCTAGAAGAACAGCTGATATTAACAGCTGATGCTAAGATTACCAATAAGAATTGAATAAAAATACTTGAATATGAATACATATGTATATGCAAAACTTCGGTTACTTCAAGTTCATATTAATGAGTATTCGAATACAAATCGTTAAACGGAAACTAATTCATCTAGAGAATCACCTTTAGAAGATTGCTAATCAAATCAAATAAAAATGTTATTTTGTTTCTTATGTTCTTAATTTTGTTAAAAAACTGAGAACTCATTTTTTTCATTCATTTGATTCATTTTGTTCTCAATTTATATGATTCAGTTGAGCATTGAACAAATGAATGAGTTCGTTTACTACATTAGAATTATTTGATTTATAAGGAGACTGAATATCACGAATATCAATTTGAATATATTCATTCAGCTTTCTAATATAAACATAAGTTTTATTCATTAAAATTTGTCAGTTTTAGATCAAGCTGATTCAATTGATCCTAAATTTACTTTAAATACAAATATATATTTCTATGATTTAGGTTTATTTTGTATGACCATTATTGAATATACTTCATTATGGTCCTGCATTAGTTATAGCCAAGTTAGAAGAACACAAAGAAAAACTATCTAAAAAACTAAAACTATGAACAAAAAATCGTTGAAACAATCTTCTTTTTTTCTCTCGTTTTGTGTGGCAATTTTCCTATATTTATTTAAATTTTTCGTTTTCAATTTAGATTTATGATTTTGTTATTTTTGACAACGTTTTTTTTCAGCTATCCACCGACAGATACAGCAGCAGCATTGGCGATAGATATAGTCCTCTTTATTATCAGGTTTGTCAGAGCTGCATGAAAAAAAAAGAAACAAAATGGAAAGAAATAAACTTTTTCTAAAATGGCTCTAATCTATGTAAACTTTGCTGCTTTTTGAATGAATTGATTACTTACGAGTGTGTGTGTGTGTGTGTGGCTTACTTTTGCAAGTTAAATGTTTGGTTTTGTTTTTGTTTTTAATTTTCCACCTACAGAGATAAAAATAAACCAAGATGAATCGGTTAACTATGCCAACGGGGCAAGAGATAGAACAATTAACCCACACACACGTATACATATAGAACGTCAAATATATTATACTATATATATCTCTGCATATTTGTTGATCTATCATCATCATCATCATCATCATCATCTTGTTCTGTGAAGAGGCCTTTCGCCTCTTAGTGTTTGGCAATTCAGGGTCGCATGCCACGACAAAAAGCAAAAGTCTATGCAAAACGTGAACATGATTCCGATTTTATTTATTTTTTGATTTTCTTTTTTTTGTTCTCTATATGTATGTCTGAGTATTATGTGTATATATGTATGTACATATATGTTATGACAGAACAGACAGCTAACAAAAACAAGAAAAACTTAAGAGAGTCCATTGAAACGTCATTGATTAGATTAAGCTCAAAGGATGTTATCTGAAAGAAGACAGGACTAACCGAAAGACTCGTCTTTTAGTGCTAATTAAGGATATATGTATGATGGACTCTACTGTTGATTTTCTCCACTCCCAAATGGCTAAATAAAGAAAATTGTTTATTAATTTGTTGATTATTGTTAACATTCTCTCTTTATATCCCCCGTGGATCCACTGGGCACTCTAGGTATAATGTTTTTTCTAAACTCTTCAGTTCAGACTAAGGAAATCTCTTCATTCCTTATCAATATTTCAATGTCCATCATTTCGTTTGCTTTTAAGACTGAGATACATAAAGTGTCCTTTGAAATGCTTTACAATTAACAATACTTCGACCATAAAGCTTGATTATGAATATTGGCGAATATTCTTCAGTTCCTGACTAACCCGAAGCAAGCCATAATAAAGAATGATGATTGTAATTGTCCCAAAATGTTTCCTCAGTCTGACAAGAATGATTTTCATATTGCTTTTTTTTTAGTCGCCAAGTCGTCTGGAGACCTCCGAACAGACAACAGGACGTCAACTGCAGCGAGTCCTTCACTACTCGATGGCTCCCACACGGGCTTTGCCCGGCCTGAGGAGAGCCGAATGCGCCATACACGATGTTGACTGTGATGAAGTCTATCCGGGCATTTTTATAGGCGATGCGTATGTGCCATTGATCAATCTATCGATAAATCACTCGATTTCATATATAAATCTTTCTGTATTCCAGTGCGGCGGCCAAAAGTAAAACGTATTTGAGAATGATGGGCATCACACATGTGCTAAATGCGGCGGAAGGCTGTCGCTATGGTCAAGTGGATACTGGACACAGTTACTATCGTGATATGCCGAGTGTTAGGTGAGCCACGTGGGCAACAGGAAAGAGAACAAAGCATTTAAAATTACAAAATTTATGCATTATTTTCAAATTTACATACATACATATGTATATAATTCTTTCACTTTTCCATTCAACTGATCAAAATTTTGTTTATTTCTTTCAACATTTTCTTTTTCTTTTATTTATTTGACTTTTCTTCTGCACTCTTTCGATTTTCGTGGCTCATTTTCATAATATTTCGTTTACAATTTGGCATTCATTTTTGTGTGTGTATCGTTATCGTTGCCGTTATCGTTACTGTTACAATTGTTGTTGTTGTGAAAGACGCCAACATAAGGTTTGTGTTTTTAGGTATATGGGCTTCCCCATGATCGATGCCCCAACGACAGATATATCGCGTTACTTCTATGTGGCGGCCAAATTCATTGACAGTGCCATCAGCAGCGGCGGTAAGAAAACTATCGATAATTATCGATTATTAATCGATCGATTAGTATTAGAATTAACGTATATTGATCGTACATAAACGTACATTGAAGAACCGTTTCACATTTCGATTGTTCAAGAAACTTTTTTAAAAGAAGCTTGTAAGAAGTTCCGACTTCTGGAAGGGAAAAGAGGGAAACCTCTTCCTAAAACTTCTAAAATTTCCATAGATTGATTTCTGTTTCGAAAATAACATTTCGGTACTAATTTTAAGGGGTTCTTTAGTTTCACTTGTCCGATTTAAATTTAATTTTAGCCTTCTTTAGTTTAAGTGTCAATGTATATTTTTCTTATAACTTCATGAACTCTCTTTCTAATTTTCTATTTTCCTTATCTCTTTCCTCTAATAGGTAAAATTCTGGTCCACTGTCTTGTGGGGATGTCACGATCAGCCACTTGTGTTTTGGCCTATTTGATGATCTGTCGCAAAATGTCGGCCGTTGACGCAATACGCACGGTTCGGATGCGTCGCGATATTCGGCCAAATGATGGATTTTTACAACAATTGGCCGACTTGGATATGGAACTGAAGCGCAAAAATTTCTATCCCTATTAGGAAAGCAACAAAAACAGAAAGAAAATCATGATTGTTTAGTTAAACGGCAGGGGGTAGTAGTAGACCAATCACACTCTTTTAATAATCTCCCCCTGTCCGATCCATCAAGATCATAAAACAACCAAAGAAACAAAACAAACGAAAAAAAAAAAAAAAAAACGATTATTGAAATTGAAAATGCTGGAAAATTTTTCTTTTTGTTAAAAGTTGACTAGTTAAAGATGGGTAAATCCAAAAAACCGAAAAACACAAAAACAAAAATTGTTCTAAACTATTTAAGCCTAAACCTAACGACTTATAACTGGTAACTTGGTCTTCTCGGATATAAACTTTTTATATACACATAAACATACTTATATATACAAATATATGTATATATACGTATAGATATATATAAAGTGTATACTTATATACTTCCATTTAATGGGAAACGAATTAATCCCCACATACAAATTGATCCTATAATCACAAACAGAAAACAATAATATGCGATTTAACCTATATACTCATAACAAAAACAAAAACAAAGTAAGAAAAACAAAAACAAATATATATACATATATACAACACACGGACACACTATATACTTACATAAAGACATGTGTATTCCCTACATTAATCTACATTGTTTTTTGATCCCCTGCCATCCACTTCACCACCCATGCCACTTTCATGGGATCCATACCCAAGCCACACAGTCGCAGCTCACCTCACTACCCCTCCCCCCATCCACCCTTACCCAATTACCTATAAGAAGAGCTGAAACACTGAAATTACTATGATCGAGATCAATAATAAATCAAATGAAAAACAAAATCAACTGTATCAAATGTATAGAGAAAACAAAACAAATCGATTAAGAAGGGAAATAAAACCAAATGCATACGATAACGATATAGAACTGCGTGTGCATTATATACACCTATATATATATATATACTTTATATATGTATATATGTATACACACCAAGCAAACCAAAAACAAATTCATATTTTCTAGAACATGTATGGAGCAAAACTAAAAACAAAAAAAAAAACCTAAAACGTGATTAATAAAACAACAAAAAAAGAACAAAAATATTTTAAAAAAAAGGACACATTATAAATGACAAGTTTTGTATTTCGAATTCCTTTTCAAATGTCAAAGGATGCCAAATCATTTTGTATGGATGATTAAGGAGACAGTTTCCCAACTTATTTAAAGGCAATTGATCTGGCAACACCAAATGACGCCATGTTGCTTGTTAGATCATCATTTTGTGATCTCAATAGAGGTGACAGTTTTTTTTACCAATTCAAGTTATATTTTTACATGATCCCTTTTAGGAAACATTGTGTAAATCGATCCTTAAGGGAACTTATGAAGTAATAGTTAATTTATTTATTTAACAACAGATTTTTTTGTATACTTATTGTAGACCAATGAAGAATAAGGCCAAATACATATAACTATATCAACTCCAAGCGATTCAAAAGATTTGCTGATCTAGATTAAGATCGTCAAATGGCAATCTTTAAATGATCAGACTTAGATAGGACTATCACTTGCTTAACAAATTAAATGTATTAGGTAAGGTATTGTTATGATGAATAGATATTCCCGGAATGCAATACAAGAAAACGGGGCAGGGGATCCGTGGTTTGGGGTATCTTTTGTAACCATTAGCAATGCCTGTTAACTGCGAGGCAACACCTGTAGCGGCATTCCGAGTACACACACGGCTTCCTCTCGCTCTTGTGGCTTGTAATTAAAGAGAAAATTGGTTTACCTGCCCTGATAGGTGTACACCTAGACATACTGCTAAATGCTTGCCGCATATTGTTGACCCTCATTTGAAGCTATCAATAACAGCTAAGCTACGAAAAAAGAAAAGCATGAACGTGGCTTAGATTCTACACAATTCTAGATTGATTTAAATAATAATAATTAATATTCATTAGGGTTATCTGATTTCATAGTTGCCTCTAGAAGAGTGGCATTGACTCTACCCCCAAATCCCCGCCCCCTTTCGAGCCACATCCATGTGCATGTACATAAGTTTAGAGGATTTCCTCTTTTTTTTTTTAAAGATAGATTTTGATCGCGCGCGCTTGCAGTCAAAACAATAAAATTAATGTCTCCGACTGTGTTTGAACTCCAGTTTGAGTTCAGTTTAAAGACGGTTTTTGGGTTCATTCGGTTCAGCGGTTGGCACTTAAGACCCAAAGACCTCCGCAGCGCCAGAGTCACAAAAACCAAACAGGTAGCAGCTGTAAAAAGTCGTTTAACAATAATGGGCAACATATTTTGATACTCTACCCAAAATGAGGGCTATATGAATGTATGTGGTAATTGACACAGGAAGGGTATACATGAAAAGGAAAGAAAAATGTACTTAAGTCACATCATGATTACCTGGTCTCACTTGTTCATTTATTATCAACCTGCATTATCAGTTTGATTGATCTTGAATGGATTGCAAAATCACATAACCCACTGGATTATCGTATGTAGAATAAGTTGTCACTCGGCAATAGATGATTTTGAAGATTACTAGATTATTGATTTGATCATGATTTGATATGTATTTGAATCAAAAAAGAATCACATTTCCGTATCATTTTAACTACTTTACACAAACCAAAAGATTCAAGATGAAAAGAATGTTCGATATTCAAAATATTTGATGATGATTCTTGTGGAATTCGTTACTCAATAGAATGTTGGCTCTCTTTGGCTAATCAATCCCTTTGGATAGATGATATAATCGCCCGCTGTTTTCATTTTTATGGGTAATTAAATTTCTATTATACTTAACTACTTGGTACATTCTATGGGATTGCAAAAGAGAAAAAAAAAACTAAAATTTGCAGCTTATTTGGATTCAATTTGAAATGTGATTCGAATATATATCCATGGGAACATTAAAATTCAATTTAAGTGTGGATTTCGTTCTCCACATGGGGCTCTTCACTATCTTAAGCCGAATTTAACAGTCGATATTACGTTTTCTTTTTCTTTCCTTTTCATCTCATTCAGTTAGTTAAACTAGTTATTGGTTAACCAGAGTCCAAATGTGCCTGCTTCTTTTCTCCAACTGTGCCATAAGCTGCTCAGAATCATAAAACAAAGAAAAATGTCTGTGTGTGTGTGTGTGTGTATATGTGTAGCACATGTTTCTAGTGAAGAGTTGGGACTGGGAGGGTTTGGAGGAGGAAAAGGAAGTGAGAACTAAGCGCACAACTGAAACAATTATTATTATTAATAAGTTAGTTTTACTCTTGGGCTTCGCGCCAAGATTAAGTATGAAAAATGTTACGAATTTCCCTTTATAATTAATCTTCATCTGACGACTTGGCTTTTGTCGCTCTACCGAGGGTTGAACATGCAAAAGAGTTAAAATAATTAAAAGTACACACACACCCATACACACACACACATGGGCACACACACTCACACATACAATATCCTCTGGCAATTCGAATTGTCCTTAAGCTCAACAAATAGTTGTGACACAGCTGTTGTGTCCCATCTCCCATTCTAGTTCTACCTTCTTTTCGCTACCTTCTCCATCCACCATCATTCACATCACTTCACTTTCTACATTTACTTTTCCTTTATTAGCATTGTCTTGACTCTCTACAGGGTTCTCTGGTATCTTCTTTTTTTCAATCCAAACGAGGGTCACCTCATTTATTTGACAAATTTCCAGTAAGTGATTATCTTAGGACAGCTTTAAGGTTAACTCTAGTTAGAGTTCCATCAAATTTGTATTCCATTCAGAAGTTAACTCATCATTCATTGACACAAACAATGAGTTGACTTTTCCAGAACTAGTTGTGAATTACAACTGAATGAAGTGAAAAAAGTAAAGACATAACCATCAACTCCATAGAACATAATTGAACTTACTATTTCCTTGTGTTTATTCAAATATTTCTTTCAAATTGTGATTGCTCTTCCAGTTTTAATTTCAAGAAAGGATAAATTGAATGCTAAACTATGTTAAAGGACTCAAAACGATGTGCTAAGGGCAGAACATATTCAATCTTTTCGAATGGGATTAAGTTGAAGTAGCTTTAGTGATCGCACTCCAGAGATGGTTTATGTTATATAACTAATAAGTATATTTGAGCAGCCTTTATTCATTAATATGTTGTTTATATATTTTTCTCTGTGGTTTTTATGCAGGTTTTGACCTAAAGAAGAGAATAAATGAAACTGAAACCAGTGGCTTAACTTGGCTTTTTTGGGTATACATACGTTAACAACTTTGCTTAAGCTTAGACAAATATTAAATGCATTTTGTGGCACAGAATTTACACTTTATTTTAGAGTGGAATATATGTAGTTGGTGGGGTTAGTGGGGGGGGAGGTTAAAGGAGCAAAGTGGGCGATTCAAATGAAGGTGGAGTGGGTTATGGGTCTTGTATTTGTCGGTTGCCCGTTGGCTGTTCGACGAAGTGAAAAACAATAAATAATGCAGCCAATTAAAACTTTGGCTGTTTGCTCGGCACGCACCCAACAGCAGCAACAGCAACAGCAGCAACAACAACATCAACTCAACTAATTGACAAACAACAGCAAATTGAATGCAATAAAGCACATGAGAGGACCTACATATACATATGTATATACGTACTTGCATACATATATATAAGTATGTATGTATGTATGTATATATATAGACTCCTATATCTGTATCTGGGCAATGTGCATTAACAATGTGATTGACTGACAACAATCAATTAAAATCCGGGGAAAAAATCAATGCAGTTTTACTGGGGGAACAATACTGAACAATATGTATATCTACCATACGCCTCGTTGCCCCTTACCCTTACCTTAATTACATGGCACCCTTTGCCACGCCTTGACGTTAGACAGCCTTTTTCACTCCAAAAGTCAGTTCAAATTATTATGAACTTCTTCACTTTAATGGAATTGTTATCAAATCACATTTAACAACAACAAAAACAAAAAACAAAAAAACGAAGAACGATTGAGGCACAGAGAGAAAAAGTGTGAGAGAAAAAGAGACAGAGCCAAAGTGAAAGAGACACAGACACACAATGCAATGCAACGAGCAGCAATAAATGCACTTTGTCAATGCCAATTCGCACAATAAATCTACAAAAAGATATCAAAGTGCTATGGGGATGTGCCAGAGTTGCAAAGAGGACAGGATAGACGGTTGGAGGAAGGAAGGACCAGTGAGTTTGACAGTCCAACAACAATAACAACAACAACAACACCAAAAGCCAAAGAGAAACATGAAACATGGCACAAACAAATTTAAAAAAAAAAAACCCTTTTCACCAGAAAAAGTCAAAAACGAAGTTTTTAATACACTATTAGAAATCGAATCTTTGGAAAATAAAGTCAAATACCTTTAAAAAGTCAATGAAATTTACTAAAATAACAAATATTGAAAGCAAAATTAATCTATATCTGCTTGACTTGATCGTGGTGATCAAAGTGGAGAAAACATTGCTCCTTAAAGTATGCAAAAGGCTGGAAAATGGGTTCATTGAATTTATAACTTTTCATATGCCTTTCAACCTAAAACTTATCTAAACAAAATTTTCGCTCGGCTTGAAATCGAATCTATAATATAGAAAAATATCTATGTACATACATATGTTAGAGAGAGAGCCAATTCTTGGACTGACTTTAGCATACTTTTAGGGTCAAAGTTTCATCTTTTCATAGCCCTGTTGAGTGTTGCCTTCGTCCTTGCCTTGTCAACAAAGTCTACCACATTCCAAAAAGTAAGAGTATTCAACTGATAAAAAGCAGGCTAGAAGAGCCAAAACAAAACAACAAAAACCAAAAGCAAACAAACAGCAAAAATTAAAAAGAGTTTCGGGTTTCGATTTAGCAGCTGAATCGGCATCTGTACATGACTTTGCTCTCATTCTATGTAAGTTTCGATTTCCGGACAATTGAGGCAAAAATGAGGTGAGCTTTAAAAGTTGTAATTATCCTAGAGAGCCAAAACACAGTAGACACAAATAGGTCACTATTCAATGATTCATAGATTTGTCTCTCTTAATTTGGTTTGTGTACCCCCTAAAGTATGCAATTTATGAAAATTCTAAAGAATTCTTTCAATATTTTCTAGCCAAGAAGTGATAATCTGTCTGAAAAAGGTTTTAGATGCTTACAGATCCTTGACCCCTTTCAATAGCCACGTGCCACTCTGTATATTCAATGTCCAACTGGACATCTGTTGCTGCAGCATCTTTTGCACATCTTTGGCCAAATTACGAAGGTGTGGCAAAACAGAAAAAACCAAACAGTTTAGACGACGCGACGATCTTCAAGCCTGCTGACACCTTCAGCACTTTTTAATGAAGGCCAACGCGACTCGCCAGGTGCGATCATTAGAGGCTCCACGGCAAGCTGACACTTTTGTGGATTTTGCATCCCTCCCCGAGTTGTTGTTTTATTTTTATTTTGGCCACAAAACCAAGAAAATAAAATGAAAAAAAAAAAGGGGAACTTGGCCTAAGTAGAACTCGATACGGTTCGTCGCCTTTATGGCGGCGCGAAATAGAAGAATTGTCTAAATTAAAGTAGAAAATTAAAAACTTCACACGCACCTTTTCTTGGTTTTTGGTTTTTTGTCGCTTACTTCTGACCAGAAAGAGAAGGAGACAGTTGGAGCCCACGCCAAGTCAACTGAGTTTGCCCCATTTTGATTGACAACAGTCTAAAGTTTGATAAGCAACAACAACAACAGATCGTAAAACTGACAACACAACTGTGAAAAACTAGAAGTAGGAGAGGAAGCAATGGGAAATATTTTCCAACGACTATTGTATGCACTTTCATTTCAGGCAAAAGAAGAAGTTTATTTGTCGGTTTCTTGCAATGAAGTAGTTTGTGTCCTTGAATGATCCTTAAAAATGACAATGACTATTTTTTGAAATCTCAAATAACTTTTGCACATCTTGCAGTATTTTGATAACAACAGAACTCTCAAACAACTCATATAGGTACATATATATATCTGATTCTCGCTGAATCCTAACTTACAATTAGTCTTCCACTTCAATTGGCAACCGTTTAGCCATTATGATTGTGGAAGTTTTTAAATACTTTTGTCTTTTGTTGGATTTTTTTGTTCAAATACAAAATTGTTCATACTTATAGAAGAGGTTGGGTCCTTTAGATGTATTTTATTTCAAAATCACATGACTAAATCTTATCAAAACTTATAGAATCTATCAAAAAAATATATAAATCTACCTTTATCTCTGAGCTTTAATCAAGTTCTGAGTTTCCATTAAGTCCTTGTCTAGTAGATACTATGTTTCCTTTGTGTTAAGAGAGAGGATTAGATAATCATATGTTTTATGTCATTAGTCTGAGCTTTTGAGAAAACTTTCAAGTCAATCCTAAATCATTTTTAAGATCATTTGATCATTCAGAACAGATTTTTGCCTTTAACCTTGTAACCTTTAAACGATTGATGTGTGATCTAATTGATTAATATCTTCTTTTGTCGTAAGATACTTAGATCAGGAGGTGTCCATATGGTATATAGATATATTTGGCGAAAAGTACTTAAATTGGCAATTTATTTTGTTCCCACTCATTTTTTTGAAGACTTTGAAGAGAGATCGACAAGGTTTTCAAGAGATTTGTATACAATTTTAAGGTTGGTTAGCTTGGAGGCAGTCATTTGGACATGGGATAGAAACCAATGTAGTCTATACACACACACACACACACACACACCTTGGTTGTGTCCGGTACTATGGTAAGCAAAACGACGACGCCAAATGCGTGTTCCGCGCATTCACATCCGCTGAGTGGGTGAGTGGTGGAGGAGGTGGAGAAGGTGTGGTGCGTTTTTCGATTTGAGGGTGTCATGCGTCAGCGGGCAAAAAAAAAAACAACAACAAAAAAAGAAAACCTAACAATGAGAATGCGTGGCTGATGAATTACCACGACGCTTCGCGGAAATGGAGGAAATTTGGTCAAGTGGTTTTGTTGTTGTTGTTGTTGTTGTTGCTGCTGCTGCAGCTAACTCAAAAAAGGGTGACGAATTGCTTAGCTGCCCCTGAAATGCATTTTTGAACCATACGAGAATACATCATTTGTATGTATGTATGTATGTATGTATGTAGATAGTGTACATTCTATTCATTGAATGAGCCAGGGCACAAGTCTTAGGAGCAATGGCAATGACTCGACTAATGGTGATCAATCTTCGAGCGAGGGAAACAGAGTGGTCTAGAGAGGGGGCGGGTGAGCGCTTTGAACTGCGTGGGTTTCCGAGTCCTTTATTCATTCTTTGCGCATATTTCTCATGTCGTAAAGGATTTGGGAGGGCCTTTGGTGGGGCTCTCGCTTAATAATTTGACAGTTTTTTTGACAGATGAGCATAAGAGAAAGAGACAGGCCAAGAGAGAGAGAGAGAGAGAGAGAGCACAGTGCTCTCAATAATAAATTAGCACAACAATCTGTAAAGGAGACCGAAAACAGAAGAAAGCGACAAATGCAATTTTAAAAGATATAAAACGAACAAAAAACAAAAAAAAACCCAAAACCAAATTGAAACGAAACCAAACCCGGCCAAAACAAAATGAAACGCGTTTTGCGAAGTTTCGACTTGGTTTGGATAATATATACATACATACATACACACATATGTACATGTGTGTGTATATGTGTCGCGGCTGTGGCGGGGCTTCGAGCCAGGATTGGAGTTGTTGTCTGCCTTAATAGCCATTAGCTGGGCAATTTTCTGAACGCACACACATGAAAAATTGGTCAAAAACGCATAAAAAACATAAATACACGCACACACACACACACACACACACACAAAAAGAGATAAAGAAAGATATATGCAACGACAGTTTGAATATCCTTGAATAAAGAGAGAAATTTTAACAAACTATTTTCACTCATTATATGAATTGGATTGATCTAGTCCTGACTACTAAAAGGAGGCCTGATTGTAAAAGGAATCATTCGGAAATTACTAAAAATAAAATCCTAAGAACCATATCCTTTCTAGAGTTAATAAAAGTTCTCAAAAGGTAAACAAATTTCTTATTTCATCGAGTTATAACAAAACTGAATGGACCCATCAAATTCTTGGTGTCAACTATGGGCTTTCAGCTTCCTTGGAAGGACTTTTCTGTGGGACTTGTAATCAATTGTTTATTAACAATCTTAAGAAGATTGTATGATTGTCTTGCATACCCAAAAGTTTAGTTTATTTCTAGGGTATAAACAGAGTTTTGCAGCAAGCAGCAGATATCCTCGACCAGATGCAATCTATCAACTGACAAAACGCCTGCAGACAGAAACAGAAGGAAGTAAGCAAAATGCAATAACAAAAAACCAGACAGCAAAACAGAGACAGATGCATAGAGAGAATGAGATAGAGATAGTGGTGGGGGGATGGGGAGGGGAAGGAGGGATTGGGCGACAACCAGGATACAGATCACAGTTAAGGGAACAAGGGCAACAAAAATAAACGCGTGAAACAGACCCGAAAATAAACACCCTGAAGAATACATAAAAAACAAATTATAATAAATGCCAAAAAACACACACACTCAAACACACACACACACTCACACATCTGAACAACTTTTTCGGTTGGTTTAAACAAAAAAGAAGACAACAAAAATCTGAAAGAAAAAAAAACTGACACCAAAATGGATTTATGCAAATATTAATAAAACAAAGTGAACCACAGAATAAAAAAAAAGAAAAAAAAAAAAAAAAAAAAAAAAAATCGAGTCCTCCAACCATAACAATTCGTTTTCCGTATAGAAGCATTTTTCGGGAAGTGACAAATATACCAATTAAATATAAATGAATGGAAATAAAATACACTGAGAATCCAATCCAAAAGCTTTTGCAGGCACAAACTCTTTAATACCCTTTACTTTAAAACCTGTTGTCCAGGACTTTTATATTTAGTTTCTAATTCCTTTCTATTATGGCTTATTTGGAGTACTTTTAGAATGAGTTTTTGAGTGTTTTTGAATCCAATAATCCAACTCATTAGGAAAGAAAGAAACTAGATTAAGTCGGTGGAATGAAGTATATAGAAGACCATAAATCAACAAAATGATAAAGAAAACAATCATTGAACCAAATGCTAAATCTAGGACTTAAAAGGAATTTTCATTGTCATTTGAATTTCCATTCCTCTTAAGTAGAACTTGAAAGATATCATTCCAGATTATTTTCTATGGAAAATTTAAGCAAATTCTGTTGGTTTTTCTCTTGAACATTTTTCAATTAAGATCGAGAGAAAGAGAGGTCGAGAGAGTGAGAAAAAAAGGTGTTGATGAACGAATTTCGAGCATCAAAATTAATTACATTGAAATCTAATTTTCAGTCTCGCTTATCTTATTGGGTCAAACTCAACGGGGCACGGGACGAGACCAAGTCACAGTGAGAGAAGCGTGGGTGAGGAGGCATTTTTGGTAAGAAGACGAAGAAGAAGCACCAAGTTTTAAGAGTTAGATCCGTTCAGAGAATATCTATATAGCATTAAAACATGTCGGCTTAGAAGTAACCATATACTCTATATCTCTGTGCCAAAGTGTGTGTGTGTGTGTGTGTGTGTGTGTGTGTGTGTGTGGTTCCAAGAACGCCATGTAAAAGTGGCAAAGCAGACGACAGAGATCCCACACTGATCCCATAGAGAATGTGTGTATGTGTAGGTATGTCGTATGTATGTAGCAGAAGGCAATGCGTCGTTATAGTACCATAAATTGGACACATTGTTGATAAAGCGCAACTTTATATGCTTTATATGAAGCTCTCAACTCATATGTATATGTATTAGACATGCGTGTGTGTCCAACGATTTCAGTCATCGTCGTCATCATCCTCATCATCATCGTCGTCGTCATCATTGCTGGCAGCTCACATCAATGGCTCTTTCATCACCAACATTGTTATCAGTGGTGACGACGACGACGACGACGACAACGTCGGCGGCGTCAGCTATAACAACACCAACACTTGTCATCCCCCTTACCACCACCACTCCTCCCCGCTATTACCACTTCCATTTGTCCGCACTTGCACTCCATCACTTGGTAGTCTCTCGTTTTTCTTGGTTAACTGGCTCTCTCTCTGTGTTGGCTATGAAATTACGGTAGAAAATACTAAAAATAAAAACCAAGACGAATAAACGCTGATAATGTTTGAATGTGACGCATAAATGCCGCTCAAATGACACATACACACACACACATGCACACGTGTGTGTAGATAACAGGGTGGGCCATCATTAAATACACGACAATTGTGCATCTCCAGCGGTTGTTTTACTCTCCATTAAGGTTCAACGATTTGTATCTTTCAATTTTCTTTCTACAGTTTTCTTGTTTTTCAGTTTCTTTAGTTTCCCCCAGAGACTTTTCTCTTCTTCTCAACAAATGAATGCAAAATAAAATCCAAAAGCCTTTAAAACCAGTGAATCGAGAGATAATTTAAGTTCCCCCAGTTAACTGAACCCAAAAAAATCTTTTATAATATGTATTTTGTAAGGGAACTTAAAAGATGAATATCATGGATTTGTAATAACTTGCCAACTGTTACCATTTAAGCCCATTGGAGTCGGATTAAGCCAAAGCAGAGCAAAAACCTTAATACTTCTTTTAAAATATTGGTCAAATATCCAACCAGAAGGATAAGTTTGCAGTTAAACAAAACATATTTATACCAAAATAAATAAAAAACTCGACAACCCTGTTATCTATCTATCAAAAAACGATTGACATTTCATTCGAATTCGACTCATAAATGAGAACAGTTCTAAGAATTACCCACATATGGGAAACGGTGGAAGTGAAACACTGTTATAATGAACCAAACAAAGGACCTTTTCTGTCTTGGCTTGAAGATTTCAGGGAATGTCTTAAAACCCCTTTAAAAACATTTAAAAGTTTATTTTTTTGATCTTTGTTAAGTTTGCACTTAAACAAAAAATATTTATACCAAAATAAATAAAAAACTCGACAACCCTGTAATCTATCTATCAAAAAACGATAGACATTTCATTCGAATTCGACTCATAAATGAGAACAGTTCTAAGAATTACCCACATATGGGAAACGGTGGAAGTGAAACACTGTTATAATGAACCAAACAAAGGACCTTTTCTGTTTTGCCTTGAAGATTTCAGGGAATGTCTTAAAACCCCTTTAAAAACATTTAAAAGTTTATTTTGTTGATCTTTGTTCTTGGATAAATGAAATTCATGTGATTTGGATCATGTTAGATCTAGAGATTAAAAGAAGAACTTGTAGAGTATCTCGGCCTTTTGGGGCTCCCATTTCACTAAGTCCGCCCTAGTTCTAAGGGATAAGTTAAGACATTTTGCTGCATCGATTATAAAGTCTATTATCCACGATTTCGATCTCTCTCTCTCTCTCAAATACGTAAAGCTTTAAATGATATAAATCATTTGAACAGGCGAAGAAAAAAACTGTTCCCAGGTGGCTTATGCCCAATATCCTAGGCTATCTCCTCTGGATTGTTTCACTATGCATTTTCTCTGTGACTGAGACCAAGACTGAGAGGTCGGAGGACTGAGGCTGTGGCACCACATTTGACAAGATGTGTCGTTGGCAGTTTTGTCGTCGTCGCTGGGGCTGTCAATTAAGTCAAATATGATCGAGTGTGCGGCGTCATAAATCTCATACAACTGTCAGATTTAGACAACTTCAGGCTTGAATTTGTTTTCAAACTCCCCGGCAACAGCAGTCAAACAGCCAACAGCTAACAGCCATAACAACAGCAACATCAACAACAACTACTATATTAGCCATATAGTCACCCAAATGAGAGTTGCAGACATTGCCAGCAATTAAGAGTTGATGCATAATCAGACAAAGACTAGACTTGGAGGCGGAAAAGTTGGGGGTTTATTTTGGTATACAGGATTGTTGTTGTTGTTGTTGTTGTTTGTGTTCAAAATTCATTTGGGAATCGATTTCATTTCTCAGTTGGGGCAATTAAGCTCATGCTCATTTATTTTGAGTACATTTTATGCCATTTGCCAAATATCAATTCGATTTTATCATTACATACAGACACACACATACACACATACATACATATATGTATATATGTTTGTATACTTGCAAACTGACATCTCATAAATGTTATTGAAATAAAACAATTTGGTTTTACATAGGCTTAAACGATTTGTTGGCATTAATACACATATTTCAAGTATTTTAAATCTTAATGAAAATCTCTCTCTCGAAATGGGTTTCATATTCCTAACAAAGTGACTTCAATTCAAACTTCTTAAGGCCAAATTAATAGCTTATATTTCCTTTCTTTAACAACTTAAAGCAAATAGAGACTATTTCGTTCAATCATTACATTTTATGAAGCACTTTAGCGCCTCCAGCGGTCGTAATATGTATTTCTTGATATTGATAAAGAAATATTTGTGTTTTGTTTTAAGCGGTTTGGGGAGGCTGAAATGGGCGTGGCATATATTTGATACAGACTTGATCTGCGTACATATAACATAAGTCCATACATAATGAATTCGGAAGATCTAGCTTCTATAATACGCAAGTTTAATGTGTTTATACAGACAAACAGATAGACGGATTGATGAATTTACGGATCCGGCTAAATTGACTCGCTACGTTTTGGGTACGAAGCAAAACCCTTTGGACATTTTTTGAAGGATGTGTTAATTAGGATGATCAATTTGGTCATGGCGGAGTCCATTTGCAACTTTCCAATCCTTCTTTAGTTTCTTTTATTCACCTGTTTGTAAATATAATTTTTGGTTGGTTTGCTATTTGCTAATATACTTGGCAAATATTGAGAAAAATATACGAGAGAGAGGGGAGAGAGTGAGTGGTAGCTGAGAGTCGTTTATCAAGTGCTCCAAATTACATTTTGTGAGTCAGTTTTAGTGAATGGAACTAAACTGAAAAGGCCAACCACAGTGGCA
This sequence comes from Drosophila tropicalis, assembly GCF_018151085.1. Lineage (NCBI taxonomy): Eukaryota > Metazoa > Arthropoda > Insecta > Diptera > Drosophilidae > Drosophila > Drosophila tropicalis. The sequence goes on along the minus strand of NW_027172602.1, from coordinate 3,052,800 downwards.
ACTAATGACAAAAGCAGCAACAGCAACAGCCAACAAAATGTACAGAAAAACGTAAAACCAAAAACAAAAACAAAAGCTGAATGAATACTTTATGCACATGAATCATGTGGGCAAGTGTTTTTATACTTAACAACGAGTTAACTTTAAATGCTGGGAAATTCTGTTCGGTTCTGTTTACAATTGAGTTGGTTATGTATGGAATAGTAACACAAAATATCTCACAGAACGGTGTGATATGGGGGAAATTTGCCCCTTAAAGTATGCAATATGCATTATGATATTCATTGTTTTCAACAAATTTATATCTTTTCTTAAAAAAGACTCTATCAACAATGTTTGCTTTGAACATTCCAAAAGTTCTTTGAAAGCTTTAAAATACGGATACTTACTGCATACTTTAAGGGGCTTATTCCCCCTATTACACAGCCGTAGATTCTAAATGCTGTACTTATAAGTCACTTTAAGTGTGTGTTAGTGGCTTTCAAAGTACTAAGTATAATGATTAGGCTTTAGTTGGCCATCCTACTGAAGATCACATTGATAACCCTTATTGATATTCGCGTTCCATTAAAAGAAGAATATTATTGAATAAAGTTACTACAAAATGCAGTGAGTATGCATAACGATTTGATAAATTCGAAAAATGTATTTTGAAAAACAAAACAATTCAACTGGGGTAAAAATGTTAGAGATTGTGGTTCTAGTTGTAAGATTGTATCTCAAAAATAGGTGTGTGTGTGTGTGTGTGTGAGTGTAGTGGATAGTCTGAACATAAGTACATAGTTTCTTTTGTAAAATTGCGCAACAACTGCTGGAAGTGAGGCTCCCAGTGAGCTGAAAACCAAATCTTTTGTCGCTCTGGCTACAGATTTTTTCTGTTTTTTTTTTATTATGCATTTTTTTTGCCCCCCCCCCTGCCTCTCGCTCCTTGTCAGTCACCTCTCTAGGTTGAGTTTTTTTTCCTTTTTTCTTGTATTCATACATACGAGTATCCACTGCTGTGGGACACTGCATGATGCCATCTCGAGAGAGAAGGGGTAAACATGTCGGCAACTGGTTGAAGTTCGAACATTTTATCTAAGCAATGCTTTTGCTTTGCGACCTTCAATACACATGAATTGTGGATACCCCAGTACCCAGTACCCAGTACCAAGTGCCCAGTATCCAGTATTCAGTATTCAATGCCCAGCATTGAGGTACCGCACTCTGATTCTGGCTTTGACTTGCCCGTGGCCTCTAACCTGGCTCTCAGAGAGTTGGCTCTTTTGCCGTTGGTCCGTTATCGCCATGGATATTTACATAACTATAACTGGCCGTGGTAAAGTCGTTGTTGTTGTTGTTATTTCTGTTGTTGTTGCCGCATATTTCACGTAGTCATCTTCATCTCTGTTGTTTTGTTTTGTTTTGTTCTTTTCTCTTTCTCCCAATGCATTCTTCTTTTCCTTACTTTTTGTTCCGAGTGGCCCCAGAGTGCCCTTTTTTCTACATATATACACATACATACATATAGATATGTATTCTTGGCCAATGTTTTGATGTTAACCGGCAAAAGCCACAAGTTGCCACCCAGCGGTGGCAGCCTTCCATTTCAAGTAATAGGTTTTTAAATCGTCATTCGTGTAAATTTAAGAATGCATAAATTGTGGTCAAATTCTGAATGAATTTCAAAATCATAAAAACAAAATAAATACCACAATTTGAATGTTGTTTTGTTGCCACAATGAACTCACCTTGACCTCACCACCTTAGCATTTGTAGCATATTGGTTAAATAATCAAACTAATTTAGCCACTTCAATCCATTGAGTCGGATATTTATTGGATTTGGGAGTGATTAAAGCAAAGCTTAAAGATGATTTCAATTAAAGTTTGCAGTTGGTTTCCGTTTCCGTTTCCTTTTTTCTTAGTTAAAGTTTAATAATCTAAGATTTGTTTAATGTTAACCCCTAAGAAAATTGTTTTAAAGTTTAAATTCTATTGAATGATGGCTTTGAAGGATTCTCTAACTTTGCAATATTCCTAACCAATGAGTCTAAATAAAGTTCCATTTTCTTTCATATTAGGATGGTCAAAACAAGTTAACTTTTCCCCCTAAAGTATGTTATAGACAGCAAAGACCATTCCCAAGTTCCATAATGAATACTTTTACAGCCTACTTTAAGGGGCAAAGTTTCCCAAAATGAATCCGATTGGTGTATTAAAACTGATTTGAAAGTTTAAGCTTAACTTGTCTTCTGATTGTAAGTTCATTTGTGTATCTCTAGAAGTGTTTACTCCACACGGGGGGTCAACATTTGAATTGCATCTGGCTTCGATTCGATCTCGAAAAAGTATTTTGTTTAAAATTACAATCATTACCAATGTGGTGTATGTATTCATATCTTTGTTTGTCTCACACCTTCATTTGCATAGTGGCGGAAAAAAACCAAAAGGAGAAACAAAAAGGGGCCAGAGACCATGGCAAGAGAAATACTTATGACTGGACAAATGATTCATAGGCTTCACAAATCGATCGATAAGCGTATTTCAACAGCAGTCAAAAAGACTTTTAGTCTCCCTTTTTGTTATGCCACGCCCACGCCGCAAAATGCCCTTGAAATCAATTGGTTGTGGGGGGGGGAGTTAGGGGTACAAAACCACATGCTCATGCTCCATTTGAAGTTAGCCAAACAGTTTCAACTCTCAAGGTAGAAAAGTCGTTGTCCAAGTGAATGGCATATACAAAAGAAACCGAGAAAACGGCAATTACGATACCTCCCCATCCCATGCCATTCCATCCCATTTGAGGCCATGTCATCCATTTCATTCCATGCGTTCCTTTGTATTCTTCTTCTTTGGCAAAAACAAATACAATCATAAATAATATGATTATGATACTTGTTCTTCGGCTTCTTCTGCCAGCCAGCTCCAGCTCCTTCTGCTTCTCGTTTAAAACCTGCGTTGCCTGAATTCTTAAGTGAAGAAATTGTAATCGAAATACCTTAACATGGCCCAATCGAAACTATGCCACTTGCTGCTCATATTTCTATCCCATACAAACATTGTGTAGGTGAAATTATTCCACACACACACACACACAGACACACTTACTTGACAATCAGTCAACTTATTCGTCACGTTATTTCGTTCTTGGGGTGTTCATTGTTAGCAATGTTGTTCAGTTTCACTATGATCGCTTGTCGCTGTTGGCGACCCGAATGAATCTCCATGAGTAATATTTGTTTAACAATCTAGCGGCAGCAGCAGCAGCAACAACAGCAACGCCCTTTTTTGTCGGCACCCGCCCCGCCCCCGCTTACCAACCTACACACACATAATGGCCAAAAGACCAACCAAGAGAGAGACCCATTAGCGATCCCCACAAGCGCCGCCGCACTACGATTTGTTTACCAGACGAAAATTTCAGCCGCAAGTACGGTCATTTTAGTGTTTTGTATTTCATTTTCCAAAGGTGAGCACTTTGAACCGAATGAACGGGTATATTAGCTATAGAATACAATATATGTAAATCGTTTTTGGATATCAAAATATTGTGATGAACGGGCCAACACAGTTCGAATCTCGAATGGAAGATACAATTGTCAAGTGTTGATTTTGAAATTATATAAAAGACATTTTCTAAATAATATATTTGTGATTTCCGATTATAAATCATAGGTATGATAAATATATAGCATAAAGCATAGCTTATTCAGTGTTTTTGCTTTGGGACGATTTAGCACCCGCAACTTATTTTTTGTTTAGTTGTGTTTTTTGATCACAGGGGGGGCGGTGGAAGGTGGTTGGGTGAGTGACACCGAAAAGTGCAGCTGCTGCTTTTGTTGTAATTGCTATTGTTGTTGTTGTTGCTGTGGCATTTTTCAAATTTGCGCATTTGTCTGTGCTTTGCATAATTTTCAATTTTATTTATAGGTATACCCAAGTGTTGGGGTTTTTTTTTCTGTCCATTGTTTTTTAGGTCATATATTTTTTTTTTTGTGTTTTTGTTGAGCAGCATAATTTAGAGGCTGGTCGAGTGTTTTGTTTGGCGATTTTCAAGTATGTGGCAACAACAACAATAAAAACTCTAACCACAAAAATAATAGAAGATAGAAAGAGTTGGTGTGTGTGTGTGGGAGAGAGAGAGAGAGAGAGAGAGAGAGATGTGGAGAGAGGGGGAAGGGCTTACTAGAGACTATTTGAAATGCATTTCTTTATGCTGAACATAATAAGAATTTGGATTTCAACCTTGAATAAAGTCAATTAACTCTTGATTACAACTTTATTTTCATAAAATTGGACTAGCACATTATTATCTCCACATGATTTTAATTAATTAAATTGCAAATAAAAAGATATAAAAAGGAAACCTAAATTATGGAGGCTTTTGTATTCCTTTGTATTCCTTTTCCGCCCTTTTGGCCTGGTTTTATTTATCCATTGCCAAAGCCAAAGAAGTTCCAGAAAATTAATTGAATCAAGAATATATGTTTAAGTTGGTAAGTTGTAATAATGTAATTTTTCTTTGTTGTTGTTTTGCCCCCCATCCCAAAAAAAAAGAGAGAAGAGAGAAACAAAAATTGACCCATTGTTGCTACATCGAATTCTTCTTTAGATCCGCTAACAACTCTTTGCCCCTCTGCTGCTACTTCGATTTCATCGGATGCTTATGGTCAACATCAGCGTCTTTTTCGTGTAACAGTAATCCAGTTGCAGAGACCTTTGTTGTTGTTGTTGCTGTTGTTGATGCAGTAGACTGTGGCACGTTCGTTGCTTGAGTCTTTTGTTTGCCACGCAGATTTATGTCATTCGCTAGAGCGGGATAGGGAGAGAGGGAGCAAACGAAACAGAGATATAGCCAATGAGACTGAGAAGGTAAAACTGGCCAACTCTTTTTGCTATTTTGTGTTTTTCCTTTACTATTTCGCTATTTCTGCTTCTCCTTATTCTCCTATATTTCATTGCATTTGCCTCTCCATTGTTGTTGTTGCTGCTGCTGCTGTTATTTATTTTTCGTGCATTCCTTTCCTAACCGGTTTATGGGTTCCATTTCGTTTCGTTTCGTTCAGTTTCTGAATTGCTGTTTGCCCGTTTGCCATTCTCGTAACCAACCGAAAGGCACCCAAGAAGAATTGTTGTCAGGTTAGTTGCCACTTCAAATTTCAAGGGGAAGGGGCCCAACGATCGGTGGAGGGGCCAGGCCGGAGATGGGGCCGGAATAGCCATATAAAAGTATGCCGAAGCTACCATGATTCTGCTCTAAGATGGCCTCTGTAAGAAAATTGCATTTACAGCAGATACTCCTTATAACACTTAATTGTCTCTCTCATACCACAGTCAATATAATTTTCTGTACTTCCAGAATTCTGTATGATTTTTGTAGAAAATTACTAAATTTCTAATAATTTTAAGTCATAATTTAATCGAATTTAATATACTATCCGCTATGATTTATCAAAGAGCTTTACTAAGAACTTTCAGCTAATATTTTTTATTTCTTTCTAAAAATTCATTTTTATACCATTTCCAGTACACATTTGAATGAATTTATTATTTATTAACAATTCTTCGAACCTAACAGTGCTATTTAAATAATACTGGGAATGTTAAGCAACTGTGTGTTAACAGTAAGTGCAAATAATGGGAAATAGGCCTGTTAACTTAGTTTACCTAAGAAGTGAAAGTTCTGCCCTTTTCGCTTGTTTTCCGCTAGATTTGGCCATTTTTATTTTTACCATATATTTGGGAATAACTGATGATAAAAATTCAAGTTCCTATAATCATAGAATCGCTTTAAATAGTCTATTATCTTTAAAAGTAATTTAATTGATTTTCAGTAACGCCAACCAATAAGAAATTTGAAACGAAATTTTGTTTGCATTCTACAAAGTCTTTAGACAATTTTCAATGAATATTTCCACATACAAAATAAACTGTTATTATTTACAGACAACCAAACATTATTCTCGTTTTCAAATGCTCATCTGAGTTTAGCAATAAAAAATTTCAAATTCGCCAGATCTGTCGGCAATAAGGAGTAATAATAACGGGTTCGTCCTGTATGTTTGATGATGGCGCTGTTAAAATAGGGGATCAAAACAGCGGGCACTTTAACAGCAACCAGTATTCTGTTAACAGCTCTAAATACAGGTTGTTGTTGTTGTAGTGTTGTTTTTGCGTCCGAAGTGAGCGGTTTTGCGGCCGGTTGTCGCGCTTCTCGGAAATTTCGTGTTTTGAAACGTAAAAGGAGAATTTCTGAGAAGAATATTTTGAAATCGGTATTTAGGAGATTTCGATCGTAAATCGTAAGCACAATAGCGGGCTGAATTTAATTGGTTGTCCTAGGTGAGCGATTTAATAGCCGGTTTTTTGTTGAGTTTCGGTGTTTGATCGTTGGTTTTTTGTTATTTTGAACTTTAAAAAACAAAACAGAACAATTTCAAAAAACGAGAAGAATATTTTTGAACGCTTCCCTTCTCTCACTCTTTCTCTCTCTCACTCTTTCTCTGCCGCCTTTCACCATGCGTTTGTGTGTTTGTGTCTCCCTGCGTGTTTGTGTGTGAGTGCAAAGGAGGAAAAAAAAAAAAACAACAACAAAAAAAGAAGTGAGAAGAACCGGTTTTTTTTGTTTGTTTGAGTATTTATTTACACATTGTAAAACTCCCACGCCTTCTCTTCATAGCCTCAGCTCCTCTTTTTGGGGAGATCACTTCGATCGCTGTCCTGCCCAAACCCCCCGCCCCAGAAATCCCCCTTCAAGAGAAGAGAGACAAGCAAAAAACTAAGAAAATGAATTATTAGTTTTTTGTTGTTGTTTAATTTACGGGTGCCTGCAATTTTTTTTTCTTCATTTTTTTTTCGTTTTCAAAAGTCAGTTCAAAGTGAAGCAAAAAGTGCAAGAAAAGAAATAAAAATAAAATGAAAAATAATGAATAAAAATATCTAATATATTGTTTAATATATCTAGCGAAATAAAGTCAAAGTGCTAAAAAAAGAAATAAATTCCAAATACAAATAAAAGTGAAACGAAAAAAAAAAACAAACACACACAAAAAATTACAGTTTTAACTTCAGCTCAGCTGCAATTGGTAAAAAGAAAACAACAAAAACAAAGGTATACATTATTTTTTGCCTCGAAATTGCACACACACACACACGTGTATATAAATGAGTTTGCATGTGTGTGTGTGTGTGTGTCCCTACTCAAATGTGGAAATTGGTTTTAGTTTTTAAGCGCGCCAAGTGCATGACATTTTAATGACCTGCGGCTAAAGCATTTACAAGGGAGAGGGAGAAGTGCATAGCCGTAGAGAGCCTGGGCCTGGGGAAAGGACAGTGGGGAGAGGGATCGCTTGACATTGTCAAGTGCCTGGGTAAATGGGAAGGGCGAGTGTTTGGAACGGGAGAGGAAGGGGGACGACTGGCTACAGCTGCATCGTGTTAATGAGCCGCAGCAGCAGCAGCAGCAACACCAAATTCAAGTGCCAATCGAGCATAGCGAAACAGCCAAAGCAAAAGAGAGAGAGAGAGAATAGTAGAGAGGGAGAGCTAGCGAAAAGGAGATAGCGTGTTAGAGATACATATGTATGTATTCTCTTCTCTCTTTTTTTATGTTTTGTGTTTTGTGGTTTGGTTGCATTTTTCTCGTTTTATTTTATTTTTGCAGAAAAGGCTAAAACCAGAAAAAATGCAAAAATGTTCAATTCAATTCAAATTCTCTCTCTCTCTCTCTCTCTCTCTCTCTCTCTATCTATCTATCTATCTCTGTCTCTCTTTCTCTCTATGCATTTCAAACTCTAATTTAAAAGCGCAAAATCTATTTTAAAGTTTAAAAAAAAGTTGCAAAAAATCATCATCAAATTAAAATTGTTGTTTAGAAATAGAATAGGATCAATTAAAACCAAATCCGGATTAAAATTTGAGAAATAAAATTATTCAAAATCATTTTACTTAACTCTACAACAAATTTCCACTTACATATATAAAGAAAATTAAGCTTTATTTAAGCTGCTAAAGTAAATGGAAATAAACATATGTACACATACAGGATATATGTATCCTTTTAGGATCAAATATTTATGCTGTTGTTTGTGCAATTAAAAACCAAACAACAAACTGTTTAGCCTCAACAATTAGAGAAAGAAATTGTAAATTGATAAATTTTCAAATTAGATTGAAAAAAAATAAATGCATGAGATTCACATTTTTAGTTAATCCTTGGATTTTTAAGCGTTTCCTAGGGCGAATTTTAGATAAACTTTTACCAACTGACAGTCTCTAGGCAAATTCTGTTTGTCCTCTTTTATTTTAACTATCACTTTGAAATAGTTTTAACAAATTGATTGCTTTAAAATATATTTTGGAAATATCTAATAAAAAAATCTTTGCTTTTTGTATACATAGAACTGGAGAGCAAAAATTTAGTTGAGGCTAAGATTTTTATATTTTTTCAAAATTTACTGACTTTGTGAATAAGCTGAACAATTGGCCTAAAGTTTTGAACTTTATAAATTCATTTACTTTTAATTCTTCCCACTAACAAACCTGTCATCAGTTTTATACCAATTTTTAATAAACCAAAATAGTTGATGGATGATGATGAGGTGAGAAAAAAAAAAAAAACGAATTTTTGGGAGGAAGAGCTCACAAAATTTTGTTTACGTCTGATTTTGTATAATTTTTTTCCAACTTCCGTTAGAATTTGTTGATTTTGATTAATGTGTTTGCCATTAATTGATTGATTTTTAAGTAGTTTCAAATCTACAGCAATATCCGATCTAAATAAATATGATTTTCCAATGAAAAGCCACAAGCGGGAGGAAAAGTTTCGAATTACAACGACAAAAGCGAATAGAGACGCGGCGAATCGTTTTTCCATTATGTTATTTGTTTTTCTTTCACTGAAATGAAAAACTCTTTTTTTCTTCTTTGCTATTCCTCTTAACTTAATTATTCTAGGCTCTGGTCTGTTCTTCTTAATCGAAATGGAAAATTACAACACGAATATTTTCATTTTTTGCCTTTGGATTGTCTTTGAACCTGAGTTAAAATTTCTAGACAAATTGTTTTAGACGGTCATGATTTTGACTTGTCTGTTTGCGATTGACATGGTTGGCTAAGTACTCTCACCCTCAAAAAAACCAAAAACAAAAAAATGAATGAAAAAGAGTTTTGTCATGCTGTCGGAATGCGTGTGAGAAAAAAAAGGCCACAACTTGACGACGCACGGGATGAATGAGTTAGAGAAAAAACCTCAATATGGCTTTTGGGAATAAACTTTTACCATCGATAGACGCACAGTGTCTGGTTTTTCAAAAGTTTTTTTTGACGTAAATCTAAAAAATCGAATAAAAATTTTAAAAAAATTAATGTAAATGTTAACAAAGAGATTTTTTTTGGCTTTTAAAAGGATATTTCTAGGATACAGTCTTTTAGTTTTGATTGACCACTATTTTGCATATGTTTTCATCTTCAAGAATATGTTTTCTTAACTTCAAATCGATATCTGTGTTGGTTCTAAAGTGTTATAGCCAGTAACTTATACCGAAATTGGTCATGAATTTTGAACTGATGTTAAGTCTTTTGTTTTCTCTGCTATACCCAAAATATAGTCAAAGTCAACAACAATTTTGTCCCATTTATAAAAGTTATGTAAATCTACCAGACAATAGAAACTTTTTCAAATATGTAAGTGTAATGAATTAGAATCACAGATACTATATCTATCTAGAGAAGAAGAGTTCTCGCCCTCGCCCCCGCCCTCATTCCCTTTACAAAGAGAATGAAACAATAATGAATATAAACGATGTGCTTTTGAGTTTTATGACAAAAAAAAAAAAAAAAAAAAAATTCTCATTAAAAATAACCACAACAAAAATTCAAAAAGCATAATCGATTAACGAAACGAAAACAGAAATGCTTTTGCTTTTGCTTTTGTCGGGGGCTTATTAATGACATGCGGCTTAGTGTCAACCATATGAGAAATTTCAGCTAAAAAGCCAAAGAAACCGCACCACAAACACACACAGATAGAGAGAGAGAGAGAAACAGCTAAAGAGGAAACAAGACAGACAACTAAATATATATGTACATATATAAAGAACATTTAGCCCTGGCAACATTAGTAATCGCAGCGTTTAATCATTTAAAAGCATCCATGACTGGAGCCTGACTTTACTAATCTGGCAAAGTCTTTTGGTGTTCTTGCTAAATTTTCAACCTAGTTATACATCAAACTCCTAACGAGTCATTAAGACCATTTGAAATGGGACAATTTGTAAATTATAAAATTCAAGTCCTGCCCAGTTTGGCCTAATGTTGGGTCGCCTGTAAGAGAATTCCGTTAGTCATACTCATTTCCTATATCCATACCATATTGCAAAATGTTTTTTTTTTTTGTGGTTTATTTAATTTTAATGAAGGTTATCGAGTGGTTTTTGATTGGGCAAGGTCTTGCAATCAGTTGAAGTTTTAACTGTGATAATTTAATTACTTTTAGCCTCGATTTATATAAATAAAAAACAGAATATACAAAACATTTAATGTCTTTCAGTGTTAATAATTATATTAGTATGTTAACTTGTGACATCAATGTTCGATGTTGGATATATCTAAACAGAATTCATATACCCCATTTATATTTGTTTAAAGGGAAACTGTGACTGAAACACACACAGACAGAAGGCAAGAAAGTTTCCACTCAATTTTATTTTGCAGACAAAAAAAAAAGTTGTCCAGGAAGTCACCAGTTGTAGTCCCCCCCTCCCGCACAGTAACGCCGTTCCTAGTAAGGATTGGGGTCAGAATAATAAAAAAAGAAGAGAAAAGGAAACGAAATCCAAAAAAGAAAAAGGATATGTGTGTGCGTGTGTGTGTGTGTGTGTGGGGGCAAGAAGTAGGCGCATGGCGCCTCAAATGCTTACCTCGCCCAAAGGCAGAAGATACAATAACTTTTTCCATAGTTTTTTTCTTCTTTTTTAAGGTCGTGCGTATCTTTCCATTTTTGGCCCTTACTTATACTGGTTGGTTTTTTTTTTTTGTAGGCAGTGTCACTGTCACTGCTACTCGAATGCATTTTAATTCCGTTGAGTCTTTTTTTTTTTTTTTTGTCAATTTCATTCTTTGGCCTTTTCTCATCGTTGGCTTTTTCTTTTGCTCTTTTTAAAACGTTTTTCTTTCACGTTTTTCTTTGAATGAATCTTTCATGTAGAGAGAACGAAAGATCAAAAAAAGAAACTGCTTACTCAGCCCCAATATTCGTGGACATAATTCAATCGTATATATATAAGGTATTTCCATTTGTTCAGTTTAAACTTTATGTAGCTAAATTTACTAAATATCAAATAGTATTTAGGATAAATATTATTAACATTTAACAGTTCTAACTTAGGTAGGCCAATCGGGAAAGAAAGCGAGCGGAGACTACCAACTTTACTAGCCCTTTCTGTAGTTTCTTGGTTCAAAAGAAGGGTGATAACGGTCAGTCAGCTTGTTTTTAAAAAAATAGAGAAACCTGATTGTTTCATTTCTGAAATTATAAAAGTAACATAAACACAACATCTTTATAGGGGACATTGTACTCGATTGTACTTTAAACAAAGGTTGCACAGGTTTTTCTTGGGAGATTTGCATTTTATTAGCTAAAACCCCCCACCCCCCTCTCAACCGTTCATGTTACTCCTCCTAAGAAAAGGCAAAAACTTGATTTAATGTAGTTTTTAACTTTTGATATTTTTAAAACTAATTTAAATCATTTTCCAAGAAGTTAATACCAATATTTGTTTTAATATTTTGTTGTTGCTTGTTTTGTATAATCCACAGGAACTTTATTGTTGGTCAACAAAACTTGCTGTTGTTGTTGTTGTAGCTACCAAAAAAGATAGCTACAATAATAATAATAATAATACACACACACGCACACACACACACACAGCTGTTCGTTCCAAGGCAAAACGACGAAGACGAGGACTACGAAGAGCATAATTTGCAAAGCGAAAGAAGCAGAAAAACAAGCAAACAGGTAAGAAGAAGAAAGCCAAGATTTTTGCCACCTGTTGTCAAGCGAAAAGCGGCAGCATTCCTTGATGTGAGTGTTTTTTGTTTGCTCCCATTTTTTGAAGGGGGTTGGGGGAAGAAGGGAGTCCTGTCTTGGTCCCCTCATGCCCTCACTCCTTGGCGCCGCCGCTGCCACTTACATGCCCGTCAAAAGTGAGCGCAAAAGTTTGCGCTTCCAACTTATGGATACTTGTTTCATCTCCTTTTTCGGTTGCTAGCCACCACGCCCCCTTTTGTTGGTCTATCTATCTGCACGTTTGTTGCTACTTCCGTTGCTTTTTGAGTCTGACCGTTTATTTTATTTTATTTCCTCCACCCTTTACCTCTTCATCGTCTTCGTCGTGGTCTTCTTGTTCATCATTACTTTTTGTCTTATACTTTTGGTGCTTTTCTTGGTTATAGTTTTGTATCTTTAAGATACTTTTGTATTGTTTCTCTCTGTGTGTGTGTGTGTGTTTTCTCCCTTTTTGTTCTTACAGACCACGCTCGTTGCAGTTTCATTGCAAGTTTCCTTTTTCTTTTGGGCTGCTTTTCTTTGTTTTGCTTTTGTTTTGTTATTGACGGTGGTTAAGTTTCGCCCATTCGCCTCGTTTGCTGCAATTTTCAATGTACAGGAAAGATCAACACAAAAGTCAGCATAAACGTTCAAAAGGTAAAAATGGAAACTATCAAAATGAATAGATACGCCAAAAAATAAATGAACAAACTAAAAACTTGTTTTCAAAACAATTTCAAAAAACTTTGAATGCATTGTTTTTAATGGCTTTGGCTGGCATCCATCGTACCAGTTCATAGTCATTTAGATATTGTTATGGCAATAGTTGTCGACTCAAAATCGATTTTCAAGCAATTTTGGATTATATTTTTTATAAGGTGATTATCTTAGCAAACGAAAGGATAGGACTTCTTCTTCTTCTCAGTCGTGAAAAGGATGTCAACATTGCTTAGCGTTCAAGTCTAACAAACGGCTCAATGCTTAGATGATGGCCAATTTCAGCAACCATTGACATTGACTTAGAGATCAATATATACATAGATTTCCATATCCATGATGATATTGAAATAGGAGCCATGAGGTCCTAAGTGATTTATGTAAAATACATTGTAATTATATTCAGTGTAACATTTATTGTTAGATGGAAAGTGTTTTTCATTCTGTTCAATATTTATGGAATGCACTTTAGCATAATGATTATGAATGCTTATTCAATTAGTATTCAAATGTAAAATGGGCAAGTTTTTGGTCAATAAAAATTTACATTATTATGTTGAATGCAAATGGAAAGTTTTCAACCAAAAAAATATATTTAGTGCAACAATTAACGGTATGTACTTAACAAAATATTTCCATCTCTTTGGCTCCTCTCTCTCTCGCTCTCACTCTATGCCACTTCTGCCGCATTATTCAACTGGCATTAAAGCAGCAGCAGCAGCAGTGGCATCAAATGATCCCCTTTCCTTTGCTTATACCTACTTTTTTTCCTCTCTTTTTAGCCCCATCTAGAGTCGATATTCATTCAAATTTAAATCAATTTGATTCTGATTAGCCACACACGCAGTTCGAACCTTTTTTTTTTTTTGGCTTTTTGTTGGTTTGTCGCCAAGATTTTCGTGTATACTCTTTGCTTGAGATGAGCATAAGCCTTGTTTTGTTTAGATTGAGTAGGTTAATGGTTAGATATCAGTGAAAGGGTATACGTATTTCGGTTTATGTTTGTATACCCTCTATTTCTCTTTTCCCTTTTTTGGTTTTTTTTGGATTTTTTTTTGTTTGTTGTTTTGTTTGTACCTACAACTAGTAAATAAATTAGTTTTTATTATTGAGAAACAGGTTTGTGAGTAGTAGGTACACACACACACACACACACAGAAAGGGGCAGAGGGTCCAGGGAAAAGCAAACTGAAGTGAGTTGAGTTAAGTTAAGGTAAAGGTAGAGGCGGAGGCACACGCAGGTTCAAAATTCTTCACAGTTCGCTGACAGAACCTGTTTAGAAGTGAGTCTTGGTCTTCGTCTTGAGGACCGGACCAACCTGGGCTCTTCTTCTTGTTTTCCATACACTAAACAGACCAGAGAGTATATATATATTTCCAAAATCGATTGCCAAAATCACAGGGTTGCAAAGGAAAGAGTATTTTCACATTGGTATGAACAAAATCTAGTTAGATCTTCACTGGTTTTCTTCAAGTTTTGCTTTCTTAACACTTTTCTTGATTTGAATTTCCAAGTTGTAAAATCAATTAAATCGATGGCAACGAGTAAACTAAAAGCCAAACAGAAAAACCAACATATCTTGTTGTTGTTGTTTTTTTGTTCAGTTTTTATTGAATAACTGGCCAAGTTTAATGCGCCGTGTCTAATGTTAGCCATCTTAGTCATTATGGGCAAATATATGGCCAAAAAAAAGCCAAAACAAACTAATTTCATTGTCCATGAAGGACAAATTGTCAAAAATAAAAAAACCGGCAATTAAATTAATGTACAATTTAGATCGTTAAAATGTTATTAGAAGAATCTCAGAGATTTCATTTTCAATTCTCATATTTATGAGTTAAGAAATGATGAGAAAAAAGTAAAGACTAAACAATTGTTTCGCAAACTCTGTGGCGAAGGGAATCGCTTCTCATTCCTCAATGAATGGGGGTGGGGTCGGGTGGTAGGTGGTTTGGCCTTGTTAATGCTATTCAAAAATGATTACTTTAAATATGTATCAACTGTAATTTGTTATCATTTGACAAACAGTTATTTTGCTCTTCATCTATTCTCATTGATGGAATCAATAATTTTCTCTATTGAATATGTATTTATTCAAAACTTTATTCATCCGCTCAGTGGCTATTGTTAAATTGTATTTTACTCCCCACTGTGAATCATAATTTGCATCCATTGATGTGGACTGGACTTTGTTTTCTTTTGCTCTTTCTTATTCACTCTCGCACTCTCTCTCTCTCAAGTCAATAGAGAGAAATGGGAAAAATCGAAAATCAAAGTTGGCATAAGAGAAAAACCAACAACAACAACAACAAAAAGGAATGAAAGAATAGAGAATTGGATGGAGAATAATTGCCAATTGCCAATGACAAGTTGATGTTAAATGAGACTTTTTATTATTTTTGGTTTCATATTCCCTTTTGTCTCTGTACATTTTCCACTTATTCATATTATGTTAGTTTTTATAGATGCTCTGTGGGTGTGTGTTGGTGTGTGTGTGTGTTTGTGTTGAAAGTATTTGCAACTTTTGGCCATATGCTTCATTTATCACAAATTCATTCATCATTTGTCTTCACACACAAACACACAAACCCACTCGAACTCACACTCACAATGATGCAAAAATTTTTGAATGTTTGTCGTTCTGCATAAAAGCGGTAGCCCAGTCCTTGTTGTCCCATTTCCCTCCTACCCCCCAACCGAAAAAATTGTAAAAAAGAAAACTTAAGTTGGACGAAGAAAAATGATAAAACCAGACAGCTGAAAGGACTTTAGACTCGCCCTTTTAAATACACTCTCTCTTAGACGAAAGGAAAAACCATCTATACATGGTATGCTTATGGTAATCGTTAATTAGTATAGATATACTCATAAATGTTTTGAATACAATTAGTTACATGCATACTTATTATTTGAATTGCAAATTCTATTCATTTTTCAAACATTTGAAGCCTTTATTTGCTTTTTTTTTTTTGCCAGTTGACTCGATTCATGAATTTATCATTTGCTATTAACCATGAATGAATTAGTTTTATCAATTCTACTACTTAACATTCAAAAAATATATGTATGTATTTGACATCTTCTCTGATGCATGGTACATTAATCACAAACAAAGTTCGTGTACTTGACTTTTCTTTCTTTCGTTTTGTGTCTCTTCTTTTGTGATGGCGAAGATAAGCCGAAGTTTAGATACACTTGAAGAAAATGCAATCACAATCTATATCAGAATCGACCTCATTACTTTACCTTTATTTAATAGTTTACTCATATCCGCTAAAACCGATTCAAAGAACTATGATTCTTAAAAGGTTGAAATGAAATGAAGTTAACGAAAAGCAATTTACTTTTCATCTTAAAAACTAATGGGATTTTCATGAAAATTGCCATTATACTGAAACGAAACGAGGCAGACTTATACACAAAATTTGTAACCAGGCAAAACCCTGAAAAGAAACAAAAACACATGGACATAAAGTAAATACTTACTTATATGCAGAACACCCACAGAAACACTGACTCACTTAACCCATTCACCCATTCACTCAGTCAGTCATTCAATCACTGACTTTCTTAGTTAATTAGCCAAAACGTTCTCATTTGGGTTGGTTTTAAAAGCCATTTTTTTCTCTTTAGACCATGTTATTCAATCCTAAGCGATCCAAACCGATCCGATAGACCTTTTTTTTGTTCCTCTAACAATTTGTTGCGCATGCGTTTGCCGTTTGACGGCACATTTTAGGAGTATAAATGGAATTTTAATTTGAAGTTGAGTTACTTTTCTACCAGGTGATGGCCGTAAAGGTGTGCGAAATTTGTTTAAGAGGTTTTTATTTCTTCCACCTACATACATCTCTCTCTCTGTGTGTGTATATGTAGGAGTTCCAGTTCGTTTAAGGTTTTTGAATTCTAAAATTGGTTTTCTACGAAATGGACTTTAATTTATTTGTTTTGCTTTCTATTCTTTTTTTTTTTTAGCTAAAATCTGTCATTTAAAATGGGCTTAATACTTTTTATTAGTAACTAACTTTATTTTAACACGCATATCAAATCAAAAAGAAAGAAAACATAGCAAACATTTGAGTATAGAAAAACAGGATTAAAAAAAAAAAAAAAAAGCCCATTCAATTTTCAAATTTCCCAATTCGTTTTGGCAATTAAAAGAATTCCTGTTTGTAATTTATGGCCAAGTTTATATAGGTAAACCATTTGGAAGAGGAGTTTTTTAGTGTTTCTTTTTGGTACTTTTTAAGTGAAAAATTATTAAAATTTAGTGGCAAACACTAAGAAGAGAGAAATAAGAGTAGTAAGAGGACTTGTTTTCTAATTTATATAGAAAATAAGTCCTCTTATTACTCTAATTTCTCTCTTCTTAGTGTTTGCCACTAAATTTTAATAATTTTACCTCTGTTAACAATTTGACAGATTTTCTTTGTTGGGAAATTGCCAATTATTTCCAATTAAATGAATTTTCGCAAAATGTTCTTGAGAAAGTCACTCTACTTTATTCTATTTTATGAAAAGCTATTAAGAAACATTAGTAAAAATCATTTCACTTGAATAATTTTGAGTTTTAGAACAGTTTATTGTAATATTTAATTCCTTTCCATTTCTTTTTTGCCTTTAAGTTCAGTTTGATTTTAGGTGTTAATTTTGAGTTGTTAAAAAGATAATTTTCTTTGAATTAGATGGAAATGTATGTATGTACGAGGGTGGTTTAATTGGTCTAGATGTTGCCCACGTATGCAAAAAAGGAATAATAATGGACAAATTGTCAAATGGAACCATTTCGCACACTCGTTGTCCTGTTGGCCGTAAATCCATTTGACCACATTGTGGATGAGTTTGTTAGTTGTAAGAAGGGAATGTAACAGCAACATATGTCAGTTAGGGAGTTAGGGTATTTTGTAGTCGTTGCATTTACTCATTTCATTTGTCGTCAGTGCAGTTAATTTTCATAATTAAAAAAGTTTACCTTCAGCTACCCTCAGTCACATGTGTGTGGGTTTGTCCCCTTTCTAAGAAGGGTGTGATATCCCCCCCACATTCACTCCCCTTCCTTATATGCTCCCCCCCGACTCGCCCCATGCCATTTAAGTACGCACATTTTGTAAGCCAGACGAAACGTTTTTATAATTAATTTATGCAAATAATCAGAGGACGCCCCAGGTTATGAGGGTGTTGAAATCCAGTTTGCAGCTTGCTTGAGCCAATTGCAGTTGTGCCACCTTCCCCTTCGGCTTGCCCCGTCCGGGTTCAGTTTACTCCGTGCTTTGTGCTCCTTTGGCCACGATGCGTGTTGGCCAAGCGTTGGCATATTAAAATGAATGACCCATACAGTTTTTTTCTCTCCCTCTCGTCTTCCTTACTACCATTCTGGCCACCTTCCTCCTTTCCCTGCCTGCCACCCGACTCAATCTCTTTTGCCCTTCTACTGGAAGCTTGGAGCTTGTTGGCACTCCCTCGCACATTTAGGATTAAGCAGACAAGTTGGCAAAACATTGCAGCACATGCAAAAAACCTAAAAAAACCCCCCCCGTTCCCTCTCCACCCCCACCTCTTCCCAAAATAAAAACACTAAAAAGAAAAAGCAACAAAACAAAAAAACAAACTAAGAGAAAAACTGCCATGAGGATTGAAAACTAGTTTTTCCCCTTACCCCTTAGCCCATACCCTTACCCAACACTCTGTTCATTCGCTTCCCTCCTTCGGTTTGCATGTGGAATTTGTGTTTACTATTAAATTTACTTTTTCATATATAATTCTCTTCTTGACTTTTTATTCGAGTAGAGGTTTATTAGAGACTAAACTTATGCATAAGAATATTCGCTGCAGCGCAGGCAGCGAGAATAAGAACGTAAAGCAGAAATGAAAGAATGTCCGTTACAATTCACAGATCGGATCATTCTAGAATAATATGAAAGAGATAGACATACTGCGGTGGTTATATACATATTTTAACACTCCTTCTCAACGCGAAGTCTATCTTGTACAAAAATTATTTTAATCCCAACATTTCTGTAAACTTTACATGTTTGACCTTACATAAGTTCTTTGTTAATATATCTGAGGTCATACTATCTGTGGGAATGTATTTGATATCTATTACATTTTCTTTATACATTTCCCTTACAAAATGATATTTTATTTCAATATGCTTGCTACGTGAATGAAATTTAGCATCTTTAGCAAGACATTGTGCGCTCTGGTTGTCACTATAAATTATCAGCTTCGCCATCGGCCCGAATCCCATCTCGTTGATCAGCTTTCTGATGTATATCGCTTCTTTGGCTGCTGTAGAAAGTGCTACGTACTCGGCCTCCGTGCTACTGAGGGCAACCAGATTTTGCTTCTTTGATTCCCATGACACCGCCGCTCCAGCAATAAGGAATGACCAACCAGTGAACGACTTCCGATCGTTGCAATCGCCAGCCCAGTCCGCATCAACAAAACAGTGGATAGGAACACCAGTTTTGCTATAATGGAGTCTCACATCTGAGGTACCTCTTAGATATCTCAATACCCTCTTGGCTGCAACCTCATGTTCCTTGTGCGGATCTGAATTTCTCTGCGCCAATTTAGCCACAGAGTGTATTATATCTGGCCGTGTAGTCAACGCCAAATACAATAACGAACCAATGAGTGATTGATAGCGTGTCTTGTCCACCTGACCGCAATCATCGCTATCGCACTTCGTCTGGAACCCAACCTCTAGAGGAGTCGCGTTCGGCTTGCAGTCCTGCATACCATATTCATGCAACAAGCCTTCGATGTACTGCTTGTGGCCTATGGAGACATTGCCAGTCTTGCCATCTCGCTCGATTTCCATCCCCAAAAAATGATGGAGTTCACCGCCGTCGACCACATCAAATTCGTTTGATATGAGCTGCTTTATGTAGGCCACGTCGTCTTTTCTGGTACATGCAAGTATAAAATCGTCAACATATACAACAATAATAGATAAATACCCATTGACTTTGCTCGTGTATATACACGGTTCGCTTGCACACGGAACGAAACCAATCTTCAAAAGAACGCTATCCAACTTTTGGTTCCACTCACGCCCACTCTGTTTCAAGCCGTACAACGATTTATGTAGCTTGAGTACACGCTTGGGATGATCAGTATCGACAAAACCTTCAGGTTGTCGCATATAAACGTCATCTTGTAGCTCACTATTGAGGTATGCTGCAGAGACATCCATCTGGTGCAAGTGCATCTCGTGCTCCACCGCCAACGCAATCACCAGTCTGATTGAGGAATAACGTGCAACCGGGGAAAAAGTTTCCTTGTAGTTAATTCCATATTGTTGACCACACCCTTTTGCGACCAATCTTGCCTTGAAGCGCTGAACTTTGCCACTCTCATCTCGTTTGGTGGTAAAAACCCATTTACAACCGATAACCTTTTTGTTTGCAGGAAGATCAACCAAACTCCATGTCCTAATGTTTTCTAGGTTGTCATACTCCTTCTGCATTGCTGATTTCCAGTTTTCCGACTGCTCTGACTTAAATGCCTCATTTATACAGGTAGGAACAATGACGTCTTTCGCATCTAGTACATTCAGCATATTGTACTCTCTTCGTGGACGACCAGCACGCCCAGTGCGAACAATCTTTGGTCTCCCTGGCCCTCTTCGGGTATATGGTTGCTCCTCCTCAGCATTTTCTTCGTCACCACTTTGCTCATCAACAATTGGAATTTGCTGCTCCACAGATTTTTCTTGGATTTCATCATTATGCTCGCAATCAAGTTTTTCACTTGGCTGAAAGATTACCACATCTGACTCACATGATGATTCTCGACCGTGCTCCAACTCTTTCATGAACTTGTGCTCCAAAAACACGACATCTCGGGATACTACTACGGTCCTTTTGACAGGGTTGTAAAGACGATAAGCCTTGGCAGTCTCGGAGTAACCTACCAAAATATGCTGCTTCCCTTTCGCTGAAAACTTGTTCTTATGAGTTTTATCTAAAACAATAGCTTTCATACCAAATACTTTAAGATGAGATACGCTTGGCTTTTTCCCATACCAAACCTCGTATGGAGTATTGTCAGGCAAAGTTGCAGTTTCTGCTCTGTTCCGTAAATATGCAGCCGTCATTATCGCCTCTCCCCAAAAAGATTCGCCAACTCCAGCATGCACTATCATGCTTCGCGCCATCTCCACCAAGGTTCTATTTGCGCGCTCCGCCACACCATTTTGTTGTGGAGTGTGGGGAACAGTGAGTTGTCTTTTTATTCCATGACTCGATAAGAACTGTTCAAATACATCGCTCAGGTACTCGCGACCGTTGTCGCTTCGTATGGCTTTTATACGCTTACCCGTCTGATTTTCTGCTAGAATTTTGAAATCTTGGAATTTCTGGAAAATATCGCTCTTATTCTTTAACATGTATACCGATACATAACGCGATTTATCGTCTATGAAAGTTGCAAAATAGCGCGCACCACCTTGTGACGCTGTACGCATAGGTCCACAAATGTCTGTATGAATCAAGCCCAACAATTCCTTTGAGCGACTTTCCGAAAACTTCGGAAACTTCTTAACGCAAATTTTACTTTTTGCACACGTTTCACATACAAGGTCATTTGTACTACACACTCTAGCATTGAGACCATAGACCATATCCTGCTTAATCATTTTGTTCAAACTATCGAAATTTAAATGTCCGAATCGATCATGCCATTTCACCAGCTGATTTACATTTGCTTCTGCAGCAAAAACTGTTTTTGTTTTACTTTCAAACAAAAACAAACCGTTGTGTTTCTCTGCGATCATTAAATCACGATTGTTACTGTCTTTAACGAACACTTTGTTTTTGACAAAAATTACTCTTAAGCCATTTTCTGTTGCTTTTGATACCGAAATAAAGTTACATTGTAAGTCTTTTACATATAGCACGTCAACCAACTCGATCGTGATATTTTTGCATATTAGTTCCACTGTACCGCAACCTTCGGCTTCTATATAACTGTCGCCTGCTAACTTGATTTTCTCTTTGTGCTCACGCATACTCGTGAACATTGATTTGTCCGCACACAAATGAGCTGTAGCCCCGCTGTCTACACACCACGCATTTTTCGACAAACCGATTCGTGTTCCAGAAGTAGAGAGCACCGAAAAAGATTTTTTACTGTTCTTTTCGCTCGCGTTGTCTTTTCTCTCTTTCGAACTACACTTCGACGCGAAATGCCCGCGACGACCGCACAACCAACATTCAATGTTTTTTGGTTCTCTCATTGCTTTGTTCTTTTTACCGTTTTCTTGACGCGACGAATACATTTTATTCTCACTTTTCTCGGCTACTTCGCCAATCTTGCGTTTCTCTCCCTCTTCAAGCAATTTAATTTTTAGAGCGCTTAGCGATGGCAACGAGTCTCGCGTTTCTATGGCAACTACAAAATTTTCGAAATCATCACTTAAACTTGCCAACAAAATTATAACGAGCATTTCATCAGGCACTTGTTCCTGAATTTCACTTAACTTTTCTACGACATTAGAAAAATTATTCAAATGCTCTCGAATACTGTCTGTAGCCAACATTTTAGAATACAACAATTGCTTAAACAACTGTATTTTTCTAGCCGGACCGGAGGGCATGTGAATCGCGGACAACTTTGCCCATGCCTCGTTCGCGGTTTTACAATGTTTTATACCGTTGATCTGCGACGGACTTACGCACAACAAAATACTTGCGAGGGCTTTCTCGTCTTTACTGTCAAACAACTCCTTTTGTTCAGCCGTATCAGACGCCACTTTTTTTAACCGACCACATGTCACCGACCACAAATCAGAATGAATCAACAGACTTTTCATCTGTACTGACCATACACTATAATTTTCACCATCTAGTTTTTCGATTGAAAATTGTGTACTCATCTTGAACAAATTAGTTAATCACAAACTTTAATTAACAAAACGAATCTCTTACAAGTCTTTCCGACTAACCCGCACAGTTTTACTTTCTGCTGCCTGGGCCCATAACCTATTCGAGTAGAGGTTTATTAGAGACTAAACTTATGCATAAGAATATTCGCTGCAGCGCAGGCAGCGAGAATAAGAACGTAAAGCAGAAATGAAAGAATGTCCGTTACAATTCACAGATCGGATCATTCTAGAATAATATGAAAGAGATAGACATACTGCGGTGGTTATATACATATTTTAACACTTTTCAAGACTTTTCAACACATGCGAAATTCTCACTGTTTGCTGTACGTTGACATTTTGGTTGTTGGCCAGGTTAAGAAATGGCAAAAAAAAAAAAAAACAGAAAAAACGCAATAAATTGTCAAACAAAAGCTAAAAGGGGGAGCCTAATGACTGAAGCGACCGCTCCCCATGTTGCATGCCCCAAAACACTCTTTCCCTCTCTTACCCTCTCTCTCTCTCTATATGAAACAACAAGAAAAGTCACCATCGAAATTCACCCTCTCAGAGCTCGAAGCTGAGCTCAGCTTTCTGTTTGTGTGTGTGTGTGTGACTGACTGGCAGCTGCTTGGTCCTTACCATCACCCTCAGACCTGCCCCTTGCCTCTTCACATATCCTTGCCACGAATCAGACCCACCATGAGTTTTGCTTGGGGCTCCCCCTTTTTTTTTCTTCTTTGGCTTGTTGCTACGGCGGGGGAGAAAACAGAACTCAAAAACAGAGAGTGATAACAATGATGGCAAAGCAGAAAAAACAGACCAAATTAAAGGGGAAACTAAAAGCAAAATCTGAGATTTAGTTATTTACTACATATCCTCACAAACATAAATATACTATATAGTGGATTTGAAAAATCTGACTTAAGGTTTTTGTCATTTAAAAAGGTTATCAAAATGAAAGTGAAATACGAAGAGCGAACAAAACGGAAAATGGGTCATCACTTTTCACATTTCCATCAACGAAAACCAAACTATAATAGACTTTAATCATTTCTGTTTCTCACTTCTGTTTTGTTTTTTGCTCGCAGCTAATTACAAATTCACAACTTGAAGAAAGAGCATATGAAATTCGCTTTGATGTTGGACTCTTTAATCAAGTCAACAGTCTTTTGCACCCCTCCAGAACAGGATTACACCCCATTTTAGGGGGAACGGTGGGGTTAATGCCCCAGTTTTTCCCCCTAACCAAAAAACAAAAAGGGAAAATCAAGTAAAAATAAATCCCGCTGTTGGTTTTTTGCATTGACTTTCTGGTAGCTAGAGCGCTGACTCATTTGGAGTACTTGAAAGTATGTTGCACCCAAACGAAAAAAGCACAACAAAAACAAATGCAAGAGAGTTTAACCAAAAAAATAATAATAAACCAACACACTTTATCAAAGGGCCGAAAATTTAAGTTAGTTGGTCGTTCTACTGAATTATTAATACCCTTTTTTAATAACGATTTTGTTTACTAAGAAAACGTTTATTATAGGAAGGATGACAGAGCTTTTAGCTCTGATTTTAATGCTCTAACTTTACCTCTTTTGGATGGCTAGGGAAAGGGTATGGACTGGACTGAGAACTGGCCTGAGCCATCAGAGATAAATATGTATACAAAGCAAGAAACATGCAACATGAACATCGATATGGAGTCATGGACCAGAGGCAATATTTACTTTGCGTGCCATGGCACTTAGCTCAGTATTCTCACTCTTCTCTCCTCTCGCACTCTCTTCTTCTTGGAGTTTATCCTTGAGACGCGTTTAATTCTTTGTTAATAATTTGTATTTTAGTTTTCTTTTTTTGTTTTGCTTTTCGTTTCCCTCATTTGAGACATGGACTACCTGAAGCAGAGTTTGAATCTGAATCAATATCAAATGACAGTACAAGCATATCTCTGGTTTCACTCGCTCACAATCGCCTTGTCTCTCTCTTCCCCTCTCTGAGTCTCATTCCCATCGTAAGTGGCTGACTGACTGAAATTTGAGTATAAAAATCCGAGCAACATCAAGCGTCTGTGACCTTCTCTGTCCATGCCTAGCAAAAAGGCAAAAAAAAAAAAAAAAAAAAACGAAACTTCCTTTTTGAACTAATCGCAGTTTTGACTGCTGCTGGGTCGGATTTTTGAATGGAGTTCAAAAGGATTTCACCGCGGAAGTGTTTCGCTACCTGAAATAAAGTAACATGCCAATTTTTAAACATTAAAACCTTGAATTACACAATTGCTAACTTAGCTTGAAAGTGGGGATTGAGGAGTTCTTTGAAAACTTTTCCATTACAATTGAAGTTGATTTCTGAATGAATGTATGTAGTATAGTAATTCTTGATTTGATCATCTTCTGCACTTGCCACACTATTTGACAACAATTTTTCATCATCATCGTCTTTCATTTCATTTTGTTTCCCTTTCTTTTGCTGTCTCTTTCCATTTATGATTTCGTTTCACAGTGTGCATTTTTTTCTTTGTAATTTCGTTGCATTTATTGCCAACTTTGTTGACTGCATATTTCACATGGCTCGGGCACAGGCTGAGGCACACCTCCAATACATATACATATGTACATACCCAGCCCTACTGTGTATGCTACCTGTATTCCCTTGTGACACAGCATTCCATATTCTCTCTCCATTACCCCGTTTGCTGCCTCCCCAGAACATTTTCTCCATGGTGACGTTTCCTTTTGAGTGAGAATGGAAATTTTTATGTCACTGGTATATTTCTTTTACTCCAGCTAGCTTTACCAATCTCTCTTCTCTTCTCTTTATTTTTGTACTTTTTTGTTGTTGTTTGGTTCTTTACTTTGGCACTTTCCCTTTGGACACTTTCATGGCTGACTTGGCTGGTGGTCCCCCATCATTTGAATTGGCGACTGGCGAAAGAAAAATATGAAGCAAAGTCTATTTTCAAAATATTTATTTGCTAGGACTCCTTGCCCACATGGAGAAGGGTCCTAGAAGCTTACAGATGAAGTAGAAATACTAACTAATATTAGTTCTTATTCCAAACTCTATTAACACTTGGCCCATTGATGGTCAAGTTGGGAAAATGGAAAAATTTGTGATCATTTGATGTACATAAGAAGAGTATAAAAATTCAGCATTGCTATAATGAATTTTACCTTCTGGTTTTCCACTTTTCACCTCTTAGTTTTTCCTTTTTCTTCTTCTTGAGTTCTCTCTCTCTCTCTCTCTCTCTCTTGAGTCTACTCGTGCACAATTTTAACACTTCTTGTGCAAATTTGATGCAGTTTCTTATTTTGTTTTATTTCGTTTTGTTGCTTGCACAAAAAAAAAAAAAAATTTGCATATTGTTGTTATTGAAGAGGAAGCTTCTTTTTCTTTTTCTTCAACCACACCTCGGTATGTATGTATGTGTGTGTGTGTGTGTGTGTGTGTGTGTGTGTGTTGTAAGGTTGGCCACAATTAAACTTTACGACTGCCATTTTCATGGCAAAAGTTTTTTTTTTGTTTTGTTTTTTGTTCTTGTTGTAGAATTTAAAACGTTTGCAACGAAAACTTTTACCAACTCTGCCACTGACATAATCAACTGGAAAAAAAAAAAAAAAATATCCACCAAAAATTATTAGAATATTAGATACTCTAAGATTGAGCATGAATTTCATTATTAAACACATTTGAAATATTTCTTAAAAACTGAGAAACATTTTTAGGCCATATACCTTCTTTTTAGCCAGAAGTCTAGAATCAGTGGTAAAGTCAATATACCCCACACGTGTTTTTTTTTTTTGTAGGGAATAAGTTTACTAAACCACAATGCCAATTATTAAACCAAAAACTTTGTTTATAGTCGTTAATAACTAAAAAAAAAACAAACACAAAAATTGTAACTTAATGAAATTTGTTGTAAGATAATTATAAAATTTTTGTGATCGGTGGAGACTGAAATTTGAAATTCAGTTTCCATTTGCAATTGAAATTTCTATTTTAATGCCAAGTCTGAGTTTTTCTTGAAATTTTCATTTTGATTTTGTTTTCCATTCGCTTGGCCCCAATTGAGTCACTTGTCGACTTTACACCCGAAAAGCAATAACCAAAGAAACATATAAAAAAATTGTCATGTGTTTTTTTTTTTTTGGTTTTTTTTTGGGGTAGGGAGAAGTTGTCTGTATTTTTTTGTGTGTAGTGTTTGATTTGCGCTTGATTTATGCGCTTTTTAAATGGCAAAGATTAGACATTTGTTTACCAATTCATTGTGGATGACACTTTTGCCTGGCACCAAATGAGGCACACGACAACTTGAGTGGCTAAAAGTGGAGTCGTATTGGGCCCACGCCGCTGCCATCGCCACCACAGCACGATTCGATGTGTCTGTGTCCCCTTCGATTCAGCCTACGTGGTTGATGTCGGCAGACCAAGCGGACAGACGCTAATTAATTTCCCTTTTTGAAGGCAGAACACAGCGAAGAGGGGGGGGCAGATGAGGATGAGTATTTAGGTGAAAGGCGACAATGGGTAAGGGCCATCAATTGCCACACCTCATCAATTCTTTTGAATTATGCCTTGTGAAAAAAAAAAATGAAAATTTAAACTTGGAAGCAAATTTGCTACAAATTCCTTTTTGTAAAATGTGTGCGGAACCCTTTAAAATTAATCGGCTTAACCCAAAAAGACAAACCTTTTTGGCCAAGATAAAACCAGTTGAGAATTACAACATTTCTGCTGGTTGATGAGAAGAGAACCGAACATTACGTAACTCTCTTAAGTGGACCAAACATTAATGTCATTTTTATTTTGCGTTTCACAAAAAGAATGAAAAAAAAAAAATGGAATGAAATTTAACTTTCTGAACTTTTGTTGTTGTTGCTGTTGCTTTTTTTCCCCACATACATAATTAATTTATTAATTTTATAAAAATAATTCCTTTAATTGAAGTTTTATGTGTCTTTCGATGGCAACAAGCAAACAAACAAACAAACAGGCAACGGCAGCAGCAACAACAACAACAACAACAAGCACATCAACAACATTTGTTGTTTGTCTTTTTCATGTTGCAATGCGACAACTTTTTGCCACCACTGTCGAACGAAACGAAACGAAACGATGGTTGATGCAAGGAAGCAAGCTAATGGATGGGATGGGATGGGGGGAGGGGACTGGGCGTGGGCGAAAGGATAATGTGGGCTTGGACAACTCGCTGCAGCTTTTAAGCTAATTAAGTTGCAACTAAAAAAAAAAAAACATTTACCAAACCTGACGAACAAAACAAAAAACAAACCCCGATGATAATATAAATATTTTAAAAACTTTCGATTTTCCATTGTCAATCATAAAATAAACATTATAAAAAGCGAAAAAAGCTAGCAGATTGCATAAAAATTTAAAACATTTGCCAAGGGACAAATTAAAAATGAGTCAGAGAGTGGGGTAATGGTTAAGAATCAGCTGAAATTAGTCAACAAAAAGGACTAGAATCAGGCATTTCCTGGTCAATTGGTCTCTAAGCCATTTTTTAAATATTTTTGGCAAAACTAAATCCAAGTCGACCTTACTAACTTAGTTAAGATTATGTTAAACCAATATGAATACCAAGTTAGATGGTCTATCCACTTGAATTTCGGTTGATCATGAATACATAAGTCAATATTATGGGTTATAATTCACATGGCAAAATGCTAATGGACGGACATGAATGTAGAACATTGTTAATGGAGCCCACTCCTTTCGGCAGGGCAAATAGCATGTACTAAGTTTATATATTTCATAGATGGTGTTCTTTTTTTTTGTATTTAGCTTTTTTTTTTTGTGCTGCATCATCTTCATTTCCGGTAACAGCTCGAAAGGCAGCAACTTCCTACCAGAGAGAGAGAAAGAGCAAGACACGGAGCTGAGGCAGACGTGAAACGGTGGAGAAACATTTTGTTTTTATGCGCCACTTGCGTGTGGCAGCTGCATTAAGAGCACGCTCGACCCACCACAGACTACGGAACATGGACAACAACTACAAAAAGAAAAATAGAGAAGAATATATACAAATTCATGTACATATGTATGTATGTGTGTGTGTAAGTAGATGTATTTGTATATATAAACTGAACTGAAACTGAACTGGGTGGGTGACAAAGTGGCTGTGATTATATGGCCAACAGCAAGTTGGCCCAAAACTTTACTCTCCGTCGTTGTTGTTGTTGGCCGTTTAATTGAAATGGCCCAACGCACGCCATGAACATAAAAACAATTTCAAGGTGTCGCATTAGTCGTCAGAACCGACGCCGACTCCACCGCCGCCCCACATCATCAATGACTCAAAATGAAGGCAAATTTCCCAAACATCCAGCAAGAAACAAAACGAAAAAATCAAGAAGCAAAAAAGAAAAAAAAAAAACACATCACAAAAATGATGACAATTATAAACAAAAATTTTGTGCGTTTTTTTTTTTTTTTTTTCTTGCCTAGGCCATTTGTCAGGTTCTCTTGCCATGCAAGGGGCGGTTGGTCTGTCGTTTGGTTGGCGCTCTAGAAACCGCCTGATACTTATGTATCATCATAAAAACCAGATATCGTGGCATAGGCAGCAACGTTGGCAATTTTCAAGGATTCTTCCGTCATTTTTCATTCGCTTTAACGACAACACTCTTGCTCCTGCTCCTGCTCCTGCTGCTGACGACTGAACCAAAAATATGACAAAGAGCATAAAAAATACGAAAAATACCAACAAAACAGATTTAGAGCATGAGAATGACTATATTGTAGTTAGTGGGCCTCAAACTTAAAGTCGACTTTAGCTATACACTGTATTTTAAGCAGCATTATAACAAATAAAAGGTCTAGCAAATGTAATTTAAGCTCCAAATCTTTAATAAGTATATAGCATATACTTATCTGATTCCATTCGTTAATTCAGATCTGCCAACTTTAGCTTAGCCTCAGTGATTAATTCCAATTGAAAGTTCTTCTTATCCTTAAAATCCTAAACTATTTCCTTTAGATGATTCTACATAAAGTAAAGCGACCTTTGTCTTGGCTTGTCAAAAATTCACTTGAAGTTAAATTCTTAAGAATAAATATTAAGGAAATTTTCATATTTTTTATTATTTTTGACTTGGACTTGGCAGAAGCCAACTTGGCCAACACCCGCTCCATACTTCCCTGTTCCTTTGATGGTTGTTGGTCTCTGTTTTTCACTTTTGTCCAACCAAATGTCGTCATGATGTTGCAATAAAATGTGCCCATGATGACGATTAGAAGGCGCATTTGTGGGCTAGTGGGCGGGCCGTTTCACTCTCTATCCCTCCTCTTGTTGATTTTTGGGTGTGTATGCGGGTGTGTGTGTGTGTGCGATAAGCATGCAAAAGTTCAGCTTTTTTGTTGCTGTTTGTTTGGCAAGTTATGCTAGGCCTTCTGGCTGGGTTAAGGGGGAATTCAATTAACAACAACAAGAAAAATAAAAAAGGAAAACGAAAGTAAAAGCAAGACCGATGACAAGAATCGCGAGCACGCTTCATGCATCAATCAATGGCATCATCAATCATAAAAACGAAGCAGACAACATAGAGCCAAATATATCTAAAGAAATTTATATAAAATATATACATACATACATATATATGTATTTGTATATGCATATCAAATTCATTCATTTTGCCTTACCAATTGTGGCAAGTCATTCACACCCCACAGCATGAAGAGTTCAAGTAAATTGATTAGAATAGACAGTCACTCAACCATTCAGTTGCCCATTCCATTCTCAGGGCGATAGGCCGACGAGTGGGTTAAACATAACTTTCAACATGAAATATAAAAAGGGAAAAGGGCTGAAGGCGACTGAGACTGCGGATAAAAAGGTCATTTGCAATGTATGTATTGAACTGAATTATTGGTGGGTGTGTTCCCTGTGGAATCGTCGCCGTAGTTGAGTCATGTGTGTCCACTCATCATGTCAGCGGCGACTGGGCAATAATAATTGCAAAAGTTCATTAATAATCGTTTAATTTTTGCAATCATTCAACGGAAATGAAGTCAGTGGGAAAATATTATTCATACTGTTATCCAAGTGCCTAGGCGAATCGTTATACGTTCTTTTTTTATGATGATTTATTTGTGCATTTGATTAAATTGGTTAGGCAAAAGGTTTAGTACAACGATTTGAAATGCCATTCAAGTTAATACACACATTTCAAACTGTTAAAAGACTAAGACTAAATGGAAATGTTTCATTTGAAATGTAAGAACAACTGAAAAGCTTTTACTTGTAATTCATATAACCGAAACCGAACCGATACACAATTTAGTATCTTGATTAACCTAATTTTTGATGTCTGAACTGATCATCAAACTATAGTCTATATAAACATAGATATTGTAATAATTATTATAATTTATTAATGAATTTTTTTGGTTTTTTCTCTCTCTTCTTTTAGGTAACTATGTGCAAAGGTTATTTCCGGATATGTATCTATAAATTTATTTATTTTCTAAATTTTATTCA
The DNA here is from genome assembly GCF_018151085.1 of Drosophila tropicalis. NCBI lineage: Eukaryota > Metazoa > Arthropoda > Insecta > Diptera > Drosophilidae > Drosophila > Drosophila tropicalis. The sequence continues at coordinate 3,021,693 of NW_027172602.1, read as the reverse complement.
AAATGGAAATTGAAATTCTTGCCAACAATTTGTATTGATGGATGAGAGAAGGAATGAGAAGACGAGCCAAAGGAGAAAAAAGCAAAAGCAGAAGTAAAGAAACGCAACTTCATGTCTCACAGATTTCAAAGTAAATATGCAAAATATTTCCTAGAACCACACTTATGCATCAGCTTCAGGTTTCTAAAAGAGAGCGAGTAAGGGAGCTGCTGATATTTAGGTATAGGTTGGGTTTGCTTGGCTTACGATTTGGGCGGAGTTTTTCGGTTGGCTGCTTTTGGCCCTTACCAAATGTGGGCGAAAATAAAAGGACGAGAGAGAGAGAGAGAAGTGAGTTGAAGCCCAACAGGAAGCAGCAGCTGACTTTAACGAAAAAAAAAAGGCTATGCAAATAAAGTGCAACAAAGTATGCGGCGGTTGTCTTCCCTCTTTCACTTCCTCCGCCCACTTGGCCACTCACACTTGGCCGCCTCAGTCATTCCATACCAGTCTCTTTTCGATGTTTCGTTGTGGATGTGGGGCGGCGGCGTGTCTTTTGTCTGTTGAAGGCAGCGGGCTTAAATGTTGGCGGCATCTCATGGAAATAACATTAAAAACACATTAAAACCGCGACTTGCTGGCCAGCAACAATAACACCAACAACAACCACATCAGCTAAACGAGGTGATAAGCCAGTCAGATATGGGCGACAAAGATGCGTTTGCAGTTATTGTTGTAGCTATTTCTCGACTTGCTAATGAACCCCAAAAGAAAAATATGTAGATACATAAAAAAAACAGAAGAAAATGACAATGTCTTAGTTGTGTATACGCAACGAACAACGAACGGATGTTTTGTAATATCAGGAAAGTAGTGAAAGGGCAGCGCTGTCTATCGCACAATTTCAATTTATATGAGTCACCCTCGAAATGTCCTCGAAGCGGTTTCTGATGCTCCATTTTTTAATACTCTCGATCGTTTAGCAAAATGAGTACACATGAATTTCGCTTTAACTACATTGAGAATCCGTTCAAGGTGGTTTTTGGTTTCTGTTTCAGTCTCCACCTATTTAGGGTCGCCTTTGTGCTCAGCATCCTGTTGCTACTTCTTCGTCTTCTTTCTTGTGTTTTTTTTTTTTGTGTTGCTCCTTCTTATGCCCACGCCTTCTTCTTGTACGTTTTATTTTGTTGTTGTTGTTGTTTTTTTTTGTCTCTCTGTCTGAACTCACACCGCACACACATGTTCCCAAGATACTACATAGATAACCATATTGACTGCTGCTGTTGCTTTTCAGGTTCAATTACATGTAATTTTAGCCGCAACAACAACAACAACAGAAACATCACCTCAAAACGGCTGGATAGATAGATCCTTGCTTCGTTTTCCTTTTCACATTTCCCTCGTATATTCCCCTTGCTTTAAAGCATATGTTTTTTTTCTGAAAAAGTAATGAATCCGATACGCCAGATGAATTTTATTAAGACATTGTTTCAAAATAAGGTTAAACAAACGTTACCAAAGGTGTTCTGAATGAACCATTAAGTATAACGGTGAATTTCTGGCTTTTGGCCATAACATTAGAAGACAGCCAACAAAAAACAGGCGTCAAAAGTCTAGTTGATCAGGAAAGGACTATGACTGGCAACTTGGATAAGTTGTGGTGATCTCAAGGGACGTAAAGCACTCAAAACTCTTTGAAAAATCAGGTGAGAGATCTATCAGATTTGTATTCTTATGTTATCGATAAATAGTTGGGCTAATCGTTTGCGGTTTGTTTGCTCTTTCTATGTAAGGTCCTTGGATAGTGCTAGATACATATGTATATTGTATTGTCCGTATTCTAGGAATTTGTATTTGTTTTGCTTCTTGCATTCTCCTTCGTCTTTCATCTTCCGTTTTAGGTCCCTTTTTTGTTATATTTTATACAAAGTGATTTTCTATTCTATTTATTTCTCCTTCAATTGTTTTCACTTTCCTTGCTTTTGGTGGTCAGTCACGCAATTAATCTTTGCACGCAAAGTTAGTCAGACTCAAGGACCCCATTGCCTTTGAAGTTGCATTGTCTTAGCCTAACCCCCTGAACCACTATAACCCTGACCGCTTCAATTTCCATTCCATTTCGTCCCTCAGCCATGGGATCGTACATTTCTTCTTGTTATTATTAGAAAAGTTTTATGCACATATTTTTCTTGATTCTCCTTTTTTTCGGTTTTCGTTGCTGTTGTTGTTGATGTTCTTGTATTCGGCTTTTGTTTTTGTTTCCTTTGCCCACCTACTCAAACCAAATGCTTCACCCTCGTCCTTCTTTAGTTGGTCCATCATCATACATCGTTTATGCTACGTGACTTGTTTGTCAGATAAATGCCACAAAAAAAAAAAAAAGAAAAAACGAAACGAAAGGAAAAGGAGACACACGGAAATCCTTATTACACACATATACACATACGAAAGATATGTACATAGAAGTGCGACGGCTGGAAAAACAGCGGAAAAATCAACAAGAAAACAGCAAAAACAAAACAAGAACGAAACAAAAAAATATAAAACTCAACGAAAAGAAAAAGAAAAACAAAAACAAAAGCAGGGCGTCTTTGATAATGAGCCTCCAAATTAAATGGCCTATGGAAAATTGGGAAAATTTGCTAGCCAATATTGAGTCAGAGAATCTTCAATCCCCTTTAGTCGTTGCTTCTTCTGTTCCCATCATTCATTCACTTGGACTGCTTTCATCCATCCCCTCACTAACCTCATCATCGCCATCGGCTTGCTAGGCCTTAATCATTTTATCGATTCCATTTGCCGTTGTTGTTGTTGTTGATGCTGCTGTTGATGTTGATGCTGCTGTTGATGTTAATGCATATTAAACAGATGTAAAAATTTACACTTCAATTACAATCAACTTAAGCATGAAATAAATATCCAGTAGGCACATTTAAAGTATAGACTTTCACATACTCTGCATTTATCCAAAAAATTGTGGAGTGAAAGAAGGAAATGTATGGATTAAATGTTCTATCAAAGGATGCTGATCAAGTTGAGGATATATGAGATATTTTTTGCCGGCTACAGGGTATACATGTACACACATATACATATAGAGCGGCATACGAGATGAGACCAAAACCGAAACCGAGATCAAGAATGAGACAGAGCCCAATGACAGAACCTGCAAGTCGACCTGGAATACTTAAAAAAAAACACACACACCAAGAGAAACCAACCAAGAAACGGGAAACAGAAGCAGAATAAATAAATACAACCCAAAAAAAAACACACGCACACACACATAGGGAAAAAAGGAAACAACAGCCAAAGGATGATGAGGATGAGGATGAGAAGTAGTAGTCCCATGTGAGAACCAGAAGGGAAAATGCAAAAAGGAACCGACAGACAGGCGACTGTCTGACTGTCAACTACCTGTGGTGCAATGTCTGGCAAATTTGTTGTTGTTGTTTGTCTTCTCTTTTTTCATACCCCCCCCCTATCCCTTTTTCACTGGTTTCCCAACATGTACTCTCACAATGCAACCAAAAATGCATAACCAATGTCAAGTTTTCTTTAATTTTTGCTGCTTTCATGTCAATTTGTCTGTGAAATTTCAATTATTAAATCATTTTCGGTGCCATTTCAGAGAGTTTTTCCCCAAGCGATGAATAAATAAAAGGATTTTTATGGTTGATTGCAGTTTAAGAAGAACTTAGATGAAAATTACCTTAAAAACTGAAATTTGAAACACAACTTTATATTAATTATATTTATGCTTAGACTTGAAGTCAAATGGACAAGCCGTATTGTCTTTAATCCTTTCGTTATTGACTATCCTTTAACTCCATCAATCTATAAAAAACATAAATGAATAAAACCAATGAGAGATGATAGTTAATAGATAATTAAATTGGCTAATTGGTATAGAATTACTTGAAGGACATCTGCCAACATAGACATGGATAAAATACTTGGATTTTAAAACTTAATCATCGTTTTTGTGACTCCTTATTGTCCTGGCCATGGTTCTAACTATCCCTGGCTGTCAGTTCTCAGATTTAAGTTTTCTTCTTTTTGCAGTTTTTGCACAACCAATTCCCATTCATTTGCCTTTTTTGGGGCATTTCCATTCATTGCCCAAATAATGTCTGCTCGGTCCTCGTTTCTGACCCCAATTTAGTGTAAGAAAGAGACAGAGAGGGAGAGAGGGAGAGAGAGAGAGAGAGATAGGGTTCATAAATCGCCTTTTAAACAATTGAAATTTCAAGTGATTTTCAAAAGACAAAAAGGTCTTCAGGGATATTGTCATTTCATTTCGAATTTCAATTGATTGAATTGATTTGCCAAGAATAAAATAGTTATTTATGCAACTGCAATTCACATTCTCAGAGAGAGAGGGAGACAGTAAGAGAGAGAGAGAGAGATTGGTATAAAGGGATTTAACACCTTGCTTGGGCTTTGGCTTTGGTACTGCCACTGACCTGACATGCCACGCCCATATTTTGCATATTTCACGCTCAATTAAATGTTTTGCAATAGTTTTTTCTGTTGTTTTTTGCTTGAAAATATTTGCGGCTGCCTGACCTCAAAAGTGAACCCGAACCCGAATCAGAAGCAGAAGTGAACTCGATTCCCGAATCGAGACTCATCCGCATCCTCATCCATATCCTGCCCTGATGCCCGATACTGCTGATTCCACTAACCGACTGAAAATTTTCTGTTTTCGGTTTTTATTGTTGGCGGTTCTGTTTGCATCGTTTCGAGTTGGGGAATTTAATTCACATTGATTGCATTTCGTGAGCCGCATTGCGTTGCATTTTAAATAATGCCAAAGGCTTTTCGCACAAATATTTCGTGGCTGGCCAAAAGCCGGCGCTTGGCTTCGGACCCGGACCCGGACACGGACACGAACCCGGACACGGGCACAGACACGGACACGGAGCCAGGCCATCACTTTAATTAAACAAATGCCAAGCAGAATGTTGTCCATCGCCGCATTTGTGACAGGCAAAAAGAGGAGAAGAAGTGGAAGGAGAAGAAGGATGGATTCCAATAATTATGTAATTTCCCATCAAGCTTAATTCTCTCTCTCTCTTTCTCTCTACCCTGGCTTGCCTACTATTATTATTATTATTATTATAATAATAGTTGAAATTAATTAATAATACTAATAACAATGAATAACAATAAAAAATAATTGAGCGAAAACAAAAGTAAAACCATAATTATAATTAGCATAATTCATGTTTACACATATTTAGCCAATCTTAATTAATCGATAAACCAAAAAATTGCACCGATTTTCCAACAATTATTTTCCAAATGAATAATCAGAGGAGAACCTTTTTTTCTATTTGTTAAAATATGTATATAACCACCGCAGTATGTCTATCTCTTTCATATTATTCTAGAATGATCCGATCTGTGAATTGTAACGGACATTCTTTCATTTCTGCTTTACGTTCTTATTCTCGCTGCCTGCGCTGCAGCGAATATTCTTATGCATAAGTTTAGTCTCTAATAAACCTCTACTCGAATAGGTTCTGGGCCCAGGCAGCAGAAAGTAAAACTGTGCGGGTTAGTCGGAAAGACTTGTAAGAGATTCGTTTTGTTAATTAAAGTTTGTGATTAACTAATTTGTTCAAGATGAGTACACAATTTTCAATCGAAAAACTAGATGGTGAAAATTATAGTGTATGGTCAGTACAGATGAAAAGTCTGTTGATTCATTCTGATTTGTGGTCGGTGACATGTGGTCGGTTAAAAAAAGTGGCGTCTGATACGGCTGAACAAAAGGAGTTGTTTGACAGTAAAGACGAGAAAGCCCTCGCAAGTATTTTGTTGTGCGTAAGTCCGTCGCAGATCAACGGTATAAAACATTGTAAAACCGCGAACGAGGCATGGGCAAAGTTGTCCGCGATTCACATGCCCTCCGGTCCGGCTAGAAAAATACAGTTGTTTAAGCAATTGTTGTATTCTAAAATGTTGGCTACAGACAGTATTCGAGAGCATTTGAATAATTTTTCTAATGTCGTAGAAAAGTTAAGTGAAATTCAGGAACAAGTGCCTGATGAAATGCTCGTTATAATTTTGTTGGCAAGTTTAAGTGATGATTTCGAAAATTTTGTAGTTGCCATAGAAACGCGAGACTCGTTGCCATCGCTAAGCGCTCTAAAAATTAAATTGCTTGAAGAGGGAGAGAGACGCAAGATTGGCGAAGTAGCCGAGAAAAGTGAGAATAAAATGTATTCGTCGCGTCAAGAAAACGGTAAAAAGAACAAAGCAATGAGAGAACCAAAAAACATTGAATGTTGGTTGTGCGGTCGTCGCGGGCATTTCGCGTCGAAGTGTAGTTCGAAAGAGAGAAAAGACAACGCGAGCGAAAAGAACAGTAAAAAATCTTTTTCGGTGCTCTCTACTTCTGGAACACGAATCGGTTTGTCGAAAAATGCGTGGTGTGTAGACAGCGGGGCTACAGCTCATTTGTGTGCGGACAAATCAATGTTCACGAGTATGCGTGAGCACAAAGAGAAAATCAAGTTAGCAGGCGACAGTTATATAGAAGCCGAAGGTTGCGGTACAGTGGAACTAATATGCAAAAATATCACGATCGAGTTGGTTGACGTGCTATATGTAAAAGACTTACAATGTAACTTTATTTCGGTATCAAAAGCAACAGAAAATGGCTTAAGAGTAATTTTTGTCAAAAACAAAGTGTTCGTTAAAGACAGTAACAATCGTGATTTAATGATCGCAGAGAAACACAACGGTTTGTTTTTGTTTGAAAGTAAAACAAAAACAGTTTTTGCTGCAGAAGCAAATGTAAATCAGCTGGTGAAATGGCATGATCGATTCGGACATTTAAATTTCGATAGTTTGAACAAAATGATTAAGCAGGATATGGTCTATGGTCTCAATGCTAGAGTGTGTAGTACAAATGACCTTGTATGTGAAACGTGTGCAAAAAGTAAAATTTGCGTTAAGAAGTTTCCGAAGTTTTCGGAAAGTCGCTCAAAGGAATTGTTGGGCTTGATTCATACAGACATTTGTGGACCTATGCGTACAGCGTCACAAGGTGGTGCGCGCTATTTTGCAACTTTCATAGACGATAAATCGCGTTATGTATCGGTATACATGTTAAAGAATAAGAGCGATATTTTCCAGAAATTCCAAGATTTCAAAATTCTAGCAGAAAATCAGACGGGTAAGCGTATAAAAGCCATACGAAGCGACAACGGTCGCGAGTACCTGAGCGATGTATTTGAACAGTTCTTATCGAGTCATGGAATAAAAAGACAACTCACTGTTCCCCACACTCCACAACAAAATGGTGTGGCGGAGCGCGCAAATAGAACCTTGGTGGAGATGGCGCGAAGCATGATAGTGCATGCTGGAGTTGGCGAATCTTTTTGGGGAGAGGCGATAATGACGGCTGCATATTTACGGAACAGAGCAGAAACTGCAACTTTGCCTGACAATACTCCATACGAGGTTTGGTATGGGAAAAAGCCAAGCGTATCTCATCTTAAAGTATTTGGTATGAAAGCTATTGTTTTAGATAAAACTCATAAGAACAAGTTTTCAGCGAAAGGGAAGCAGCATATTTTGGTAGGTTACTCCGAGACTGCCAAGGCTTATCGTCTTTACAACCCTGTCAAAAGGACCGTAGTAGTATCCCGAGATGTCGTGTTTTTGGAGCACAAGTTCATGAAAGAGTTGGAGCACGGTCGAGAATCATCATGTGAGTCAGATGTGGTAATCTTTCAGCCAAGTGAAAAACTTGATTGCGAGCATAATGATGAAATCCAAGAAAAATCTGTGGAGCAGCAAATTCCAATTGTTGATGAGCAAAGTGGTGACGAAGAAAATGCTGAGGAGGAGCAACCATATACCCGAAGAGGGCCAGGGAGACCAAAGATTGTTCGCACTGGGCGTGCTGGTCGTCCACGAAGAGAGTACAATATGCTGAATGTACTAGATGCGAAAGACGTCATTGTTCCTACCTGTATAAATGAGGCATTTAAGTCAGAGCAGTCGGAAAACTGGAAATCAGCAATGCAGAAGGAGTATGACAACCTAGAAAACATTAGGACATGGAGTTTGGTTGATCTTCCTGCAAACAAAAAGGTTATCGGTTGTAAATGGGTTTTTACCACCAAACGAGATGAGAGTGGCAAAGTTCAGCGCTTCAAGGCAAGATTGGTCGCAAAAGGGTGTGGTCAACAATATGGAATTAACTACAAGGAAACTTTTTCCCCGGTTGCACGTTATTCCTCAATCAGACTGGTGATTGCGTTGGCGGTGGAGCACGAGATGCACTTGCACCAGATGGATGTCTCTGCAGCATACCTCAATAGTGAGCTACAAGATGACGTTTATATGCGACAACCTGAAGGTTTTGTCGATACTGATCATCCCAAGCGTGTACTCAAGCTACATAAATCGTTGTACGGCTTGAAACAGAGTGGGCGTGAGTGGAACCAAAAGTTGGATAGCGTTCTTTTGAAGATTGGTTTCGTTCCGTGTGCAAGCGAACCGTGTATATACACGAGCAAAGTCAATGGGTATTTATCTATTATTGTTGTATATGTTGACGATTTTATACTTGCATGTACCAGAAAAGACGACGTGGCCTACATAAAGCAGCTCATATCAAACGAATTTGATGTGGTCGACGGCGGTGAACTCCATCATTTTTTGGGGATGGAAATCGAGCGAGATGGCAAGACTGGCAATGTCTCCATAGGCCACAAGCAGTACATCGAAGGCTTGTTGCATGAATATGGTATGCAGGACTGCAAGCCGAACGCGACTCCTCTAGAGGTTGGGTTCCAGACGAAGTGCGATAGCGATGATTGCGGTCAGGTGGACAAGACACGCTATCAATCACTCATTGGTTCGTTATTGTATTTGGCGTTGACTACACGGCCAGATATAATACACTCTGTGGCTAAATTGGCGCAGAGAAATTCAGATCCGCACAAGGAACATGAGGTTGCAGCCAAGAGGGTATTGAGATATCTAAGAGGTACCTCAGATGTGAGACTCCATTATAGCAAAACTGGTGTTCCTATCCACTGTTTTGTTGATGCGGACTGGGCTGGCGATTGCAACGATCGGAAGTCGTTCACTGGTTGGTCATTCCTTATTGCTGGAGCGGCGGTGTCATGGGAATCAAAGAAGCAAAATCTGGTTGCCCTCAGTAGCACGGAGGCCGAGTACGTAGCACTTTCTACAGCAGCCAAAGAAGCGATATACATCAGAAAGCTGATCAACGAGATGGGATTCGGGCCGATGGCGAAGCTGATAATTTATAGTGACAACCAGAGCGCACAATGTCTTGCTAAAGATGCTAAATTTCATTCACGTAGCAAGCATATTGAAATAAAATATCATTTTGTAAGGGAAATGTATAAAGAAAATGTAATAGATATCAAATACATTCCCACAGATAGTATGACCTCAGATATATTAACAAAGAACTTATGTAAGGTCAAACATGTAAAGTTTACAGAAATGTTGGGATTAAAATAATTTTTGTACAAGATAGACTTCGCGTTGAGAAGGAGTGTTAAAATATGTATATAACCACCGCAGTATGTCTATCTCTTTCATATTATTCTAGAATGATCCGATCTGTGAATTGTAACGGACATTCTTTCATTTCTGCTTTACGTTCTTATTCTCGCTGCCTGCGCTGCAGCGAATATTCTTATGCATAAGTTTAGTCTCTAATAAACCTCTACTCGAATACTATTATTAATTAATTTTTTAGTATTCACATATGCTCAATTTGACTAACCATTCACAGGGTATAAATAATAACAAACAAAAAGAGAAAAAACTAAAAAAAAAAGAATATACAATTTTAAAGATAAAACATCAAGAAAAATCACAAAATCACGCACTGCTGCAAGAGTAATTTTCATAATAATATTATTTAAAAAAAAACGCGTAAAAAAAGTTATGAAAAAAGCAAAAACAGAAAACCTCACGGAAAAACATATTATTTTTTTTCTGCTTTATTGTTATTGTTTATCTTGCGTCCACATATCAAGTTAGTCATTATTTTTCAATGGCAAAATAAAAATTGCAATATCTGTTGTTTTCTTTTTTTTTTTTTTTTGTTTTGATTTTAAATAAATAGCACGAAAAAGTTGACCATAAATTTTGTGCACAAATTTGTTTGCCCATAAATTGTTCTTCTTTGAATTTTTGTTGCGCTAAATAAATATTGGTTATCGAATATACATATATATAGATATCCGCTTAATATATATATATATATATATATATATGTGTATGTGTATGTGTATGTATGGGTATATGTAACCGTTTAACATACAAAACACAAAACCATTTGAATAACTTTAAATGACTATTGGAGTCATCATATATTTGTATGACAGAAACTTTGAGACTTCTTAAGTTAGTAGGTATTATTAGGGTTAAATATGTGACATTCAAAATCTTTACTATCTTCTCCGAAGAAATGAAACGATAAACCATGAAAGTTGGATCACTTCCGTTTCATTTGCCAAAATTCCCCAAGCAATGGAATTGAGATCAATTACCTTCAATGATAAACCAAATAAATGATTATGCTAAAAAATTAAAATACAACGATTAAATAGTCTGAAACGAAAGAATCTGAATCATTTGTTGGTTGCATTGCAGTTCTTTCTTTCCTTCTCTTTGTTTTTTTGGCCATTACTATAAATCATTTGCCGAAATTCCTAACGGTTCATTCAGCTGGTTTTGGCATTCTTTGTTGTTGTTTTGGTTTTTTTGTGTTTTTCGTTTTGTTTGTTATTTGATTCTTTTTCCTGCTTTATGTTTAATTCTGCTTATTGTTGTTTTCTCTTGTCAATGAAATCATGGCCAATGGCCATTAAAGTCACTCGCCTTGTTGCATTTCGCGGACCTTGAGAGATGCATTTGCCTCATTATGGGCAAAAGCAAGGCGATGCAACCAAAGCCACGAAGCCACCGAAGTCAAGCCAACTCGAGTCGAGTTAAGAACCTGGAACTGCTACTGTCAATGTCCAACTAGCTGTCTGTCTCTAGACTGACGGTGCTGCGTACGTGAGGCAAGCAAAAAATTAAAAAGAAAATAAAGCGAAGCCAGAAAACTTTTGAATAACAAATGAATGTTGCTGCTGCTGGTGCTGCTGCTGCTGCGACACGAACAGAAAGATATATAGAAAGAGAGACAGAGAGGAAAAAAAAAAAAAAAACCTGAGCGGACTTTTTAAGTAGCAGCAGCAGCAGCAGTTGCCGCAGGAAAAGTTTTGTTGTTGCAGCATCAGGCAGTAGCATCAACATCAACATCAGCCTTGCCCCGTCTGTCCGTCCTTTCGTCTGTCGGTCCGTCTGTCGTTGCCGTCTTCTTTGCCGTTGTCGTTGTTGGGAACCGCAGCCAAAGTCAAAAAGTTAAGCGTCCCAACGCGGCGTATACGTAATCTGCGGCTGTCTGATCACTCATACGGCTGAACCTGAGCCCAGAGCTGAACTGAACTGAACTGAACTGAACTGAACTGAACTGAACCCCATTCGCCTCTTTTGTCCGTAGTCTTCATCTGTTTGTCTGGTTGCTTTGCTTTGGTTTGGTATGGTTTGGCTTGGTTTGGTTTTTTCTCTCGTTTTTTTTTTTCGGGGTTTGGTTTGGTTTCGTTTGGTTTGCTGGCATGCTGCCCGCCTTTAGCTTGATATGCCACTGAGTAGCAGATTAGTAGCGCTTATGCTTGCACCTACTACTACGTGAAAGCACATACAGATGATACAACGACACTGAAGATGATGCTGATGCTGTAGATGCCGCCGCTATGATGGGGATAAGAATGAGGATGAAGAGCCCAAACACCAGCACACACACACACACACAAAAGGAAGGGAACTCACGTCCCCCGTTGAATACTTTGTTAGTTTTTTTGCTTTTTACATTCAATTGGCAAATGGTAAATCTTAATTCAAATAGTTTAGCTTCACTTAAAAATGGTTACTAAGCTTGTCATAAATTATATACTTGTCAATGAAACGAAGTACGAAACGAAGGTTAAGGCCAAAAGCTGTTTTCATAAAGGGGATTCAACATTGTATTCGATCTGAAATGTGGATTGACTATCAAGCAAATTGCTTGTTTCACTTGTTTACTTAAATCTTTAAAGCGATCAATGCATTCGCTCATTCCTTTTGTGTTTTTTTTTTTTTTTTGGGTCTTTCTCACGATAGATTTATCGAAGCAAAGTGCCTTTGGTTTTGTGTTGAATTGAAAGAAATTTCGTTTGACCCTATGCGGTTGTTTGCTTCTTGTTTTTGTGCTGATGCATACGTTGGTTATCCTGCTTCTGCTTTTGCGTCTATGTCGTCATCTTGTGGCTGTCATCTGATCTGTGGCGTATCTAAGTGGCCTGTCCACCTCTATGGCTCACCACGGCCAGCCAGCCTACAGGCCCGCCAAACCAAAGCAAAACCAGTGAAAACCAAGATAGAGCACACTCCCCACCCCCCACCCCTTTGCCTGGCCTGCCCTCTTTAACCAGCCAATCCACCCGCCATGACATGGGTTACTCTTCATCTCCAACTCCATCTCAGTCTCCGCCTATGCTGGTTTCGTCTTCTTCATCATCTTCTTGGTAGTCTCTTCTCCTTTGGCCATTCCCCCGTTAACGTCATGGTTGTCCGTCCAGTGTATGCGTTTGGAATTTTGATTTTGCCACATTGCAGTCTGCGCGCAGTCAATATGCAGTTGGGCCAGTCGTCGAGTCGTTTTGTTTGTTTTCCGTTTTCTCTCTCTCTCTCTCTTGTTCTCTCTCTTTTCCTCTTGCTCTGTGTTATTTTTTGTTGCTTTTCTTCCTTTTTTTTATGCCAAGCAGATTGAATTTTGATTTGGCGGGTAATTGAACTTTTACTATAGCAGCAGCAGCAGCAGCAGCAGCAAAAAGAAGAAGAAACAAACGGAGGAAAAGACGGGGGGAACCAACTGTCCTCCGTCTCCTTTATGCTTTGGTCATGATTAATGGCCAGCAATGCGCAACGCACGATCTACGTCGCTTTTGGCCTCATCATAAATTATTAAAGAAGTCCACTTGACACATGCACACACACCAAAATACACACACACACACACACATACAGCAAGAGACAGAAACTCCATAATATAAAATGTCCCGTAAGCATAGTGTTTATGCCGAATTTAAAATACACTAACTTTCCTTTTGAAAAACTTTCAAGACCTTTCTCGATTATAGATAGCTAGAAATCACTTTGCTTAAATCAATTTAGTTAGCTTGATCAGGAGGATATATGTATGTATATAAGGTTTAGCTGTTACCAACAATCTGCTGGCATCGATATACCCTTGTCACAGGATTGGGCAAGGTATATGTACATGGTATAATGACCAGCAAAAACGTTGCGAACCATCTTTTACAACAAAACTGTACAAAATGCTTTTCATTGGGCCAACATTTTTGGCATGCCCCCATGGCATTGAAGACGATAAAAGCCAAGGATATTTACTACATGCACACATACATATAGATATATGTAAGTACATATACATATGTATGTATATAAAAGCTTGAGTACACAAAATTAAGGCAGTTATTACAAAATTTACATAAGATATTATTCTAAAATTTAATTACCATTCAGGCATGAAGAAGAGAACTAGTGCTAACTATGAATTTCACAACTCTATAAACATTATAACGGTATTTAAAAGTCCTTTGCGATAAAGTCATATGCTTAGGATGGGATATTCCCAACCTTTTGACAGTTCGACATTGCATAAGTATGGACCAAACGATATAGAAAAACGTTTATTCTAACTAAAGTTAATATTTCAAGTATCCAGATATATAGAAGAACTTTTTAAGAGCAAAGTAACTTTTCGACTTTTGCAAGTGAATGAATTTGAGCAATTGATCTGTCGTTGTTGCGTCTGTTCACAAGGTGAAGCATTAATGTTACTGCATGCTACACATGAGCAAGATAAGAACAGACAACGGAAAGTGTTAAAGATGAAGTGGCAAGTGTCAAGGGTGGCAAGATGGAAAGGTGGGCGAGCCCAGACAGCGGAACGGTCAACTTCTTCTTCTTCTTCTCAACTGTATGGAAGCAAAGCGAAGCGGCCAACCGTTGCAACTTGTTTTATTTTGTCGTATTCTAGCAACAACATCATTGTCATCGTCATCGTCATCGTCATCATCATTATCATTATCATCAACGCAGCGAAAACATCAGCGAAAAATGAAAAAAAAAAAAGGAACAAACCAAATGACGATTGCCATGGCAGATAAGCGCAGCTGAAGGAGCAGTCACTCAACCGTTCTCTACCGTCCCGTTCCGTCCGTTTCTATTCCGTCCCATACTGTCCCGTCTGTCTGTCTGTCTGTCCCGTCCGTCTGTCTGTCTGTAATAATAATGACAGCAACGACAACATTTCATAATAATCAGCTCAGCTCAAGCGCTGGGGAATGCTGCATAAAAATGTAACGAAAAAAGAACAACACGAACAACGAGGAGAACAACAACAACAACAGCAACCAAACTGAAATTAAAAGGCAAAGTGGATATCGATGACATAAATCAATAGTACATACTTATGCACGTATAGATACACTATCTCATTGAACATTACACAGAGATTCTCAATATGAATCAACTGCATTTCAATGAACCGTTACAACAACGATTAGCCTTATTATGCAATCAAAATATATACATATACATATGTAATTATCATTCTCTAATGACAGCATAAGAACATTGTCAATCAAGTGTTCAAAAGCTTACATAACTTGGCTTGGGGGCAAAATCAATTTTCTGCCTAAATGTGTTAAAATTTTAATCTCTTTGACTTTGGGTTGGGTGAATGGCAAATTCATAATCGAGTGATTGAAATGATTTTGATCAAAGGCAACTAATCAATTATAAGTATATTCAAGTTGTAAGTACTTTGTGAAAATAAAAATGTTCACCTGTGTTAGGTGATGGGTAGGTGAAGCACTTTGTTGCTTTGGCCACCACATATTGTCATGTGGAATGCCAATTTAAATTCTATCCCAAAGGACACTGCAAATATATATGTATGGGATGTCTGCAGAGAAGACAGGTTCATAAGGTGCATCGTTGTTGTCGTCCTGCCAAGAGACATAGAGATTTCTCATAGTCATCGTTTTCAGTTGTTGTTATTTTTTTCTTTTGTCTTTTGTTTTTATACTCCTGTTATTTCTTTGGTTCTCGTTAGTTGACAGGACTGTCGTCATTTACCTGGTGACCACTTTTTCCACCTCTTCTCTACAGACCGTGTGCGTGTGTAGGAATGTGTGTGTGTGTGTCCGTTTGCGTCTCCGTTTAGTCCATTGGGGGGCACATGGAGAATTTATGGCAAAATAACTTGCTGGGAAAATTTATGAAAACTACAGAGACGCCATAATAACAATAATTAGACTAAGTAGTGACCGCTGCCCGAGGACATAAACTGTGAAGAGATAAAGATAGTAGTATTTCCTCGAACCAACCATCCCAAACACACACACAAACACACACACAAACACATAGTCCGCTTTATATCCCACTTGTCCTAACTTGGCATAAAAATTCTAGAGGATTTTAGTTTGAACAGAGAGAGAGAGAGAGAAAAAGTGAGATGGAAAGACAATTTTAATGCGAAACTCAAGCAGTTTAATTAGCAAAACGAGCGAAAAAGCAAAATACTTTCAAGCTGTAGAGACGACGACACATTAAGATAAGAAAGGAGTTCATTGCCAGGACAATTTACAGTACTCTGAGCCAAGACGAGATTGTAAAAAGCGGCGTAAAGGCCGCCGGCGACTTTTAGACTACAAAATTTCGATTAGACTTGATGACGCGAGCACTCTCTCTCTCTCTCTCTCTCTCTCTCTCTGACTACTCTCATCTCTATTACATTACTTTTTCGTATTTTTTGGTTATGAAATGCGTTTTTCTTTTCTTTTCTTTTTATTTTTATGCCATGCGGCATTGGATAGGTCGCTGTCCTCGAATGCTTTCGTCCCGTCACTTCCATAACACACTACTCTTTCGTTTTGCACTTAAAGCAGGAGTGAATTTTCACTCGTTCTTGACATTTACTAGCCACAAAACTCGGGCGGAAGCCAAAGTCAGTGAGTGAACACTCTCTGGCATTTGACAGGCTCGAAGAAGAGAAGGGATCCAGTGAAGGCCATACAAATGTATATGTATGTACATATGCAAATGCACTGACAGAAATCAGTAATGCTAAGCAAGAGAAAAAACTCTTACTCTCACTCTCACTCTGAAGCTTTTGAATCAATTTTTCCGATAATTTGACACTGGATATGTCATTGATATCAAATATGTGATCCTGAAAGGTGGATCCAAGTGATCCTTTACCAGTTTAATTGAACTTTAAATACCTAAGACTCGTTTCAAATGAGTGATGTTGTTTATAAATAAAGTGAGGTAGTTTTTTGACTTATATTTCCTTCAATCTTTCCCTTTTTTTGCACATTTATTATTACAGTGTCTGTTGCATTTTTTCATGTGTGGGCAACTTTTAATGAGCAAAAGGCAAAATGAAGTAACAACCAGAGGAAGAGTGAGAACTTGCAGTGTGGCAACTGCATTGCTCTTTGTCTAACTCTCGTTCTGTCTCTTTTTAACCGCCAACGTTGTGTCATGGTCGCCATAAAAGTTTTGTGACACTTTTTTTTTCTGTATGTCGCGCACTTTTGCTAAAGTCAAATTCAGAGAAAGAGGGAAAGACCAACAACAACAACAAAAAAGAAACCCCCAAAACAAGGCAAACTAAAACAAATATGTATATCCTGCAAGCAAACAACAAACAACGACTTAAAAAATACTCTACATCCAGATAGATGTACATACATTGAATCTGAAGACCTATTTCTTCTCATCATCATTTCAGCAAATGAATTAATGGTTCATCTCTGCTTTATGTTGATCAATATAGATTTACTTCAGAACTAATATACTCTCTAATTCTTTATGTAGGGCATTTAAAATTGCAACTTTGCGGCGCGTAAGCAAAAAATTAAAGTTTTTCATGTGTGAGTGGCACACCACTTGATGTTTTTCTACCCCCTCTCGAATCCCTCCTGGCTCCATTGCCTTTTCTTTTACCCTCTTTTCTTCACTCTTCCCCATCATACTCCTCCAGTCCAGCCGCTACGCCCCCCTTACTATGTCGACACGCGCAAAATGACAAATTAATGCGACATTTCTTTTTGGATTTGTTCCCTTGCCATTGCATGGATCGTGCTCTCCTCACAAGCTCTTTCTTCTACTCGCCTCTGCCCCTCCGCCCCCTTCAGTCGGTCCGGTCTCTACGGATTGCATCTGATGGTTCTGCCTGTTCTCCTTCTGGGTGGGCATTGCGTAAGCGCAAAATTGTTTATGACAATCTCGGTTTTCTGTGTGTCGGGAAAACTACAAGAAAGAGTAAAGAAGAAAGTAAATAAATAATTGCATAAATATTTTTAAATGTGTTGTAGGGGCCTAACGAACAGTAGACACATTTTTCAAAGTTATTTCATAATACCCTATAAGAGGGAAATGTGTAGGAAATTGCATCGAAATGATTTTGAGATGATTACCTAGACAGTTCCTGAACTGTATATTCATATTAAGATACTCTATACGATTCCAGACACTTATCAAGAAAAGTAAACGAATTAATATCTCATCTGCTAGTTGAGTTGGTTAGCCCACTTGAAAGACATCAGTGATTCGATGTGATTGGGAAAAAAATCTCATCCTCAAACCTCAAAGGAAAGCCCAATTTTGTTTGTATAATTTCCCATCACCCGAAACTCAATTGCAATAATTCCTGATATCATAAATTAAGCCTACTTAACTGGCCATACACACATACATACATACATATTCTCTTTACACTCCAACCACTTTATCTCTCTATCTCAGGGTGTGAGGGGGAGGTGGAAAGTGCCACTTTCGGGGCTCTGAGCGAAATCAATTTGTTTGGTCTCCAGAGCTAAAGTATTCTTCTCTGATCCATTGTGCCCACATATGATAATAAGATGAGACACCCATCCCCATCCCCATCCCCATCCCCAACTATATTCCATGTTCTTTCTAGTTCTTTTGAGTTGTTGCGCGTTCTTTGCAATCCAAACGTTTGATTACCCAAAAATACAGAACAAAATCTCTACAGAATCATCATCATCAACAACAACAACATCATCATCATCCATATTGTTGGGTGCGTTCTGTTGCCTCTCTTTCTCTCTCTCTAGGTCTCTCCCTCGCTTCCTCTTAATTGATTAAGCGTGAAATAATTTCTTTTGATTGACTTCAATTGAAATGAATTATTCTTTAATTGGGGGCGCACAGTTGGTAACCGGCAATACATATACATACATACATACATACATATGTACATCATTTGGATATGTATCTATGTATATACATACATTATTAATAGAACTTCTAAGAGGTATGCGTCGGCGCAAAGATTTTTCAATTCATCTTCTCCCTTTCAGCTCTTTGGGAATTTTTGTTGATGTGGCAAATTGTTGAGTTTTTGCTTTTTTACACAAAAACTGCGAAATTTGCACAAAAAGTGTAAAGAAAGAACAAAGAATTTTCATTTCATCTCAAGTACAGATACATAAGAAACTTGGCATTATGAATATCGGGTAACGAATTTGTTTCTTTGTTTGGAATAAATCTGGAAATATATACATACATATACATATACATATATGTATCTTATATGTATGTATGAGGTTTCATTCTGAGCTTCTGTACAGTTGACAAATTTCCATTTCATATTTTACTTATTTAATAGTTGTCCCAATAAAAAATAAGCAAAATACTCCTAACGAGCCACAACTAGTTGAGAATTACAACAGCATAAAACAAAGAGAAGAGTTCGTAATGCAACTGGATTTAAAATTTTGTTAGTTTCACTAACTTTTATCATTAACTGAATGAATTGTCAGCTAAATTTCCATAACAGTCCTGATGGCATTGCCCCCCTCTCCCTCTCTCTCTCTCTCACTCTTAAATAAATTTGTGATGAAAAATGATTTTATTTTAAATCGCTTGATGTGAATTCGGTTAAGTTTTTGTTGGCCATTGGTTCAATGGGATTTGAAATGCCTACTGTATGGATTGAATATCCCCTAATACATACATATGTCACATGGCAAATATACATGTATGTACATATGTATGTATATATCTTTATACATATTCCTGTCTGTTACTTTTGTCCCCCTTGCCGTACCACTATGTGGTATCTTTTGCCGTCTGCTTTTGTCTCTGTCTCTCTGCTGACTTGCCTGTTGTTGTTGTTGTTGTTGGTCCTGTTTGTCGTTGTCAAGAACGAAAATAATAATAAAATTTGCTGTCGCTGCGAATATAAACAGGCAATTTTTGTGCCCCAACTGGAACTCGAAAAACAAAAACAAAAGCAAAGCAAAAAAAAAAAAAAAAAAAAAAGCCCCAAATAAAACCAGCAACAAAAACAAACAGCCAAAAAGATGACGATATGGCAGCTGTCTTTAATGTTCGCCCAGTCCTCCTCCATTCCCCAACAATCCCCTGCCCCCTACCCCCCATTATATGTTGGCCCCAGCCTAATGGCGCTTAACGGACGAGTCGATGAGAGGTAAGCGATGAAGTCAAAGTTGAAACACAATTTTGAAGTGTGCCACAGTCAGCGGGTGCTTTTGGGTGTTGTGGCTCAAAAAAAAGAAACAAAATACAAAATTTTAAATCATATGCTAACCTCCAACAGTTATCCACCCACCCATTCCTCTCCCCCTGTTTTTCTCGTCAAGCGAACAATTTGCACCATCTTCTTTATGGGCATTTGATGGGGTCGGTCCCGAGGCCGTTAAGTGGCACACATTTTGCTAACACAAAAAAAAGAAAAACAAGGAAATCAAGAGCAGAGGTAAATCCTTAATTAAGCTAAATCAGGAGTTATGAGAGCGAACAGTTCATCATCACTTGGCGCTTAGTGGGCACAGGAAAGTCCTTATGTGATGAGAGAGAGTCCTATCAGTGGGAGAGAGTCTTTAGATTTTTTCAAGAACCAAATGGAAGTCTCGCCTCAAGATGTTGAAATGGAACTACAAACAGATATACTTTGCGGGTAAATCGTCTCAAAAATGTAATAATCTGTGAAGTAGACATGTGTATGTGTGGTGTGAGGTGGCAGGAGGAAGGCGGTAAAGGATGGAAAACACACCCGCATAATTTTTTGTTGTGTAAGAAGAGAAAACCTCGCAAAAGTGTTCCGAATTATTGCAAAAGTTTTCTTTTACTTTTTTGTTTGGTTTGGTTTGGTTTTACTTGCTTTTGTGCCCGCCAACAACAACAATCGTTTCGTGCCGTCTTCCACCTGCCAGTACACCCACTTATCGTCACTCTCACCACTCCCCACTCCGCACTCCACACTCCTATTTAAAAAGACAAAAAACGTAAAATTATGTCACCAGCTACAAAAGAAGCAGCTTGGCCATGGCCAAAGTGTGTAAATTATTTATGTGGCAACTGTTCTAAACTCCCCGTACAGACCCTCCCTCCCTACAGACCCTCGTCCTGGTATAGCTACTGGCAGCAGTTTATAAATAAAAATCATTATTACTCCATCTCTTCCTCTCTGCCCTCCCACACACAATCCCGACCAGAGGTAACTTTGTTTCATGGGAAGCCAGTCAAAGCTTTTCGCCTTTTCCCTTAGCATACCCTGCAAATGGATGAGGTGATATAGACTATATATGTACTTCTATATACTTGATCCATAGGTGATCTTATGTAGATATTATTGTATATTAGTTTATAGCATTAAACTGACTTTAAGTGGGCCTGCAGGGTATCTACTTAGTCAATACTATCAACTTGGTTACCAAAGATTTTTGTCGTTTTTCGTATTTTTCAGCTGCTTTGTTTGGAGTTTTCGTTTTTTGAAAATTAGTACGCATTGTCCTTAATTGTTGGGGCCTTGCTCGAAGGGAAGGAGACAATTTTTATTATTTTATTTTTATAAGGGTGGCTAGAGAGAGAGAGAGTGAGTGAGAGAGAAAGGAAGAGGTAGAAGAGTGCCATTGACTTGTTCTTGGTTGCTCCTAACTGCCATTCGCGTTCTCTTATATGTATGTACGCCTCTGCGTGTTTATTTATTTGACTTGTGCATGTCACTTTTGGGTGTTAACTTTAATAATTAACGGCATTAATTGCCGCATATGTCACATGTTCGGCTACAGCAAACCCACACCGCCCCATCATCATCATCATCATCATCATCATCCAACCAACCAACCAACCCAATGAACCCCAACCCTTTTGGCCTGCATATTTACGTTCACATACTTGGTATGTGAGGTAATTTTTTGTTACCATACACATATTTTTGTGTAAAAAGCAAAATGCAATTTTCTCGGCAATCCAAAATCCACTCAAGAAGTTTTGCAGATTTCACTTTTGACTAGTTTTAAGCTGGCCTTCGTTTTTAGCACATGATCCCTTTGGAATGACCTACGTTTTCCTACATACATATGTACATACATATATCTCTATGAGTTGCGCATATGCAGACGAGATGTGCTAGAAAAGTTAACAATTTTACAATATCACAAACTTTTGTCTAGTTTCTTACCGATCATGTTTAAGCTGCAGAAAAGGATGAAAGGTTTATCTATTTAGATACATCAAGGATCAATAAGTTTTATCACCAGCAAAGGACACTGGACTCCACACACCAGAACTGAATGGACGACCTATTCTATTCACACTCGCTTTTTAAACACACCTCGCTTCTATCATATAGAAATGGGCCTAAATCCACTTGGCCTTAACTGCAGAAGTTTGAGTGCGAAAGCATCTCTTTTTTTGGTCTTTTCTTTTGCTTTTTGCCACAAGGATATTTCTTTTTATAATGCAGCACATGGAGGAGTCTGTTGGAGAGAAGAGAAGAAGAGAAGAGAGCAGTCGGGCAATAAACTTTTGCCTCCAAGCTAGAGACAGAGAGAGAGAGAGAGAGAGAGAGAGAGAGAGAGAGAGCTAGTGGGGCGACAAGTGTTGACGCTTAAAGAAAAAGAGTTTATTTAACTCCAATTGTTGTTCTTTCTCTTGCTGTTGCCGTTATCCTGACATTGTCGAATGCATTTTTATAACAAAATAATTATATTTATGTCAGACGAAAAAAAACTTCAGAGAAGGAGTTAACGCATTCAAGTTGAAGTAATGCAAAAAGCAAGTGGATTGAAAAGAGAGCAAAAGACCATCATCACGTAGACCCCTTCATCCCAACCCATACCCTCGATCCCATTGCTTATTTGCCATTGCCGCCAATCCCATATCAATTCCAGATGCAACATAAAGTTGAATCCATTACAACAACAACAACAACAAAATGGCTGAATGGCGTCAATGTGCATGTGCGTGCGTATTTCACTGTCTGTGTGCGATTCTGTTTGTGTGTCTGTGTGTGTGTCAAATTATTTTTATTATTTTACACAATTTTTCATACCCTTTAGTTAAATGGATTCAATGAGGTATATCCTTACAATTGTCCCCCAAACAACTTGAGCCAGGATGTTTTACATATTTGTATGTATGTATAATTGATGAAACTCTTATGCCATCTAACGGTTAATGCTGCACTTGTTAAAGGGTATCTGAAAGTCGATTTTGCCAAATGCACAAACGAAATACAGACAGAGAGACACATTGAGAGAGGGAGAAAGAAATAGCAGCAACAATATGGCATAAATATTTAGTATATCGCTTACAATTTTTGTTGTTGCTGCTTTTGTTGGATTTAATGAGATTTTTGAACTTTCCTATAAGCGCCTTAAGCGTTTTACACGCCCACCTACCACCCCCCGCCCCCCTCACTGCCATCTCTCTCTCTTTGTCGCCTTTTCCCCGGCCTGGCCCACATTAAATGGACAAAGTTTTGTAATGTTATAACTTTGCTTTTGTATTTGTTCACACTAGCGCATCAAGGGTGCGAAATACCACAAAAAAAAATATAAAATATATTAAATTTTTTTTTTTTTTGGTTTAAAGATTTGTCGTCTGGCTAATAAAAAGTGCAATCCAAAGGGAGCGAGAGAGAGAGAGACAGCTAGTTAGAGTAGGCAAAGACGTCTTCATTATTGCCTGACAATTTGTTTATTGTTCGATTTCCTATTAAGATGTTAAATTAATAAATATTTTATTCGATTTTTTAACTTACCCTAATACCCTACCTAAATTTGTCTACAAAATAAACTAAAACTAAAACTATTTGTGAAAGTTTTTCCAAAAGTTTTGTTAGCTTTAAGAAGTTTCATTAGAATTTCAACTCTCGACTCTAATTTGGATATTATTTAAAATTCTAACTTGTATATCAGTTTAATATATTGATGATATAAAGACTTACTCAATAACTCACTTTATTATTAGGGTCTAAAGGTAAAGAGAAGTAAAAGACTATATATACCCACATTTTCATCTACTTTAGGCCAACTTAAACGACCAATATGCTTAACCACTTTCGATTAGGGTATACCATGTATAACCAGTGGCCATTTCTCAAGAGTCTTCATTAGTTCTCATTAAAAGAAACACAATGGCAACAAAACGCATTTATATACATAAACAAAACATTTTTCAATCGAGACCATAACTAAATAATGAATGCCAACTCATAATAATGTTGTGGGTTGAATATATACATACATATGTATATGTATATATCTTCTTTTTTTTTTTTTTGGGAAAAACGGGTTTCCACTCTCCATTCACTCACAAGCTTCCCCCAGTCACCCACCTAACCCCTCCACTTTCCAACCAATCTCTATCTTTTGCGTCTATTTGGTTGTCATCTGCAGCAGTCTAATGAACTCGATTAATCTGACTGCAGATAAATGTTAAATAAATAAAATATATTTAGAGAGATTTCATTTAGGAGAAGAAGAAACCTAACTGAGAGTGGGATGGGTTGAGAGGGTGGTGGGGGGGATCTACGTTTTATATAATTATTGCAATCACGTGGGCGAACCAGATAGACAAATTTATTGAGATTTCTGTGTGTGTTAATACCCTTCTATATTAAGGGAAAGCGACTATTTGGTTTAAAAATCTGCCTATACAAATTATATATATGTATATATATATTTAAACATTTAAAACTTGGTTTCATTTTATTATTAAGGATTTCTTTCAGTCTTTGTTGCCATAGAAATAGATCCAAGACGTTGCTTATTGTTTTTCTTATACATTTTATCTCTAATTATTGTTGTTTCTTGTTTCATTGCAGTTTTCAAAGGACTTTTCTCTGTCTCCTTCTCTGTCTATCTTTCACATCAACACACTCGCACACAAAAGTCGGAGATAAAAGATAAGGATAACAGCAACAACAGCAACAAGAACAAGGTAAGTGAAGATCCTGCCGACAGCTGTCATTGGCATTTAGATACAAAAGATTTTCACCCTTTGCCCCACTTTTCATTTGCCTCGCCTGCTCATTGCCCCCCCGCCAGCAATTACAGACAACCTTCTCCCTATCCCAGTTCTCTTTCCTTTGATTCCAGTCAACTGCTTATAATAATAAGACGATTTATCAAATGCACGTAAATTACAATAAATTAAACACGAAATTAATATTAATGACACAGACAGAAGGCGGTATGTGTGTGTGTGTGTCTGTTTGGGTGTGTATGTGACTGCAGAGACAATTGCCAAATTAAGTGCATGCCGCACCCAGCCAATTTCTCCCATTATTACAGTCTCTCCCTTATCTGTCTCTCTCTCTCTCTCTCTATCTGTCGTTATCTTTGGCCATCTGTTACCGTTTACCCATAGTAAGCCATATGATATTTATATCCAATCTGAACAATAGAGATTCTATATAGAGAAGTTAAACTAATTGCAAAATGTTATTTGTTTTCTTATTATGAAGCAAAGGATATGAATATTTAAATTGGTTGATTCCCAAAAGTATGCAATGAAAATCAAATAAGTTCTGTATACTCAAAAAGCTTCCTTTTTTTTAATAAACCGCAATCTGTCGAACTAAAATTCTATCTACTAATTGCTTAGTTGAATGCAAAACTTTGACTTTTGGAAAGTGTCAGGATTTGCTCGATTTTCTGGAATAATTCAGTTTGTTTCAGCTTTCAATATGCGGGGCATGCAACACTCTGTTGTGGCACACATCTCTAGTTTACCGATTATTACCAGGAACTTGCAAATTTTGCATATTTGACGAGCAGCTCGTACTGCCTGGTCTTTTGGGTTGCATGGAGCTGGATGGGTGGAGGGATGGGTCATAGGCTAATAGGAGTTTGTGTACTATATCAGTGTGTATGTGTGTGTGTGTGTGTGTGTGTTCTGTAGTCATCGTACCCGGCTTGTTGAGTTGCAATTTGGCTAACAAATTATGCAACAGCAGCAGGAAAGCAACAGCAACTACAACAGCAGAGAGAGAGAGACAGAGAGCGAGAGAGTGAGAGTGAGGGAGGGGGAAAATAAGGGGACCCTCAGCAAATACTGACTGCACCACTGACCCAAACTAGTTTGTTGGCCTGGCCCAGGAGCAGACACAGGACCCAACTATCAGGCCTTTTATGCCAGGCAAAGGCGTTGACTTTACGGCCCATCCTGTGGCCGGCTCTCTCTCTCTCTCTGTCCAGCTATCTGCCCTCGTTTCTCCCATCCGTCCGGCCCTGTTAAATAATTGTAATTTATGGCATTTTACACAAATAAATATATGGAAATCAATAAATTTCCCACAGGAGGAGAAACGACCAGGCAAGCACTTTGCATTTTCGGTTCATTCACAGAGTTCAGTTCATTTGGCCTTCTCCCCCCCTCTCTCACTCTTTCGCACTCTCTCTCTCACTATCTCCTTTCTCTATTTAACTTTGATTATTGTTATTTTTGGAATTTAATTATTATTTTTTGTATTGTCACTATTTAAAAAGGCAACAAAACAAGTCTAAATTAGCCCATGGCATTTGTTTTTTTTTTTTGTTAATAGTTTTCAATAATTTAATTACAATTTCAATTTTAACAATTATTTATGCAATTTTTTTTTTTTTTTTTTTTTGTTAAATTTTCGGTTTAGAATTTGACACATTACCAAAAAAAAAAAAAAAAAAAAAAATTGAATCGCTTGATAATGTCAAAAGAAATTCATATTGATCCGATTGACTTTGAGAAATCAATAAAATGTTCGTTTCATATTGAATTTTATTTTATGAATTTATGATTGTTGATTTGTAATCACATTTATTTTATATATCCAAACATTACATTTATAAATATATATGTAAGTAATCGTGTCTTGTGGTCTTTTTCATTGTGCCGACTTCAACTCCAAGTGTTGTTGTTGTTGTTGTTGTTAGTGTTTCTGCATTCTTAGTCAACCATGCCCATAATAATTAAAGCTTTATGATGACAGCCGCCGCCGTCGTCGTCACCGCCGAAGTCGCCAACGGCAATGTCGGTTAACTCTATTGAATGACTATTACTTTTATTGACATTTGGGTTTCTCCTCCTTTCTTTTTACGCAACTCGCAACAACAACAACAATTCGATATTTTTATAGGTCAGATGATCAGACAAGCTAAACCGAATAGGATTTGGAAATTTGTCATTAAGGGGCAAATTCAAGAGGCATATTCAAAGGGGAAAGTTCTTGACTATTTTCTATTGCCTACTTTGAGGAGTAGAATACAGTCTTTTAAAAGATTTTCAAGGATGAATTCTCTGGATCGGGGCATGGTAATGGTAAAGCAAGACTTTACGTCCTCATTTCTAGTTTGATGTGTCCCCGAATCACTCACGATAGTGAGGCCACAACTAGCCACGACTACTTCTAGCCAATAATCATTTTTCCTTTTTTGCTTGTTGCACTTTTTCTTGTTCTTTCACAGTGTTTATTTTCGTTTTATGCTTTATGTGCGGGTGTGTGTGTGTGTGTGTTGGCTCAGCTGGACATTGTTGAGAAGAAGTTGGGGGTTTTTTTTCTTTCTTTTTTTTTTTTTGGGGAAGGGCCATGGCATGGCACGACGCGGCACATTCCATCGTTGGTCACGTATGATGACCCAAATGTGTGGTGGGGCTATATTCCCCTCACTTCCCTCTTGCCTTTCTCTCGTTCTCTGCCGCCTTTGGCTACCTTCTTTATGCGTTTTGTGTTTTGTATGTGTTTTTAATAAAATTTATTACACTCTCAGATGACAAACATTCCTGCCCCAACACACATAGCCTTCTCATTCTACCACTCTCTGTCTCTTTCTTCTGCTCCATGCTGTCTTATCTAACTATCTTACTTGCACACACACACACACACACACACAGAACAAACATTTTACGTATTTGTCTAATAGAAAAATAATGGGCAACAAGAGAGGAGTTTTTGGGGTGGGGGAGGGAGAAAGAGTGTTTATTTTTCGTTTGTTATACCCTTTGCATGTTAGGGTATCATTAAATTGTACGAATTTATATCTATATCTATATGGAATACAAGATTTTCTGTGTTTTATTCGATTTTTCACAATTTACTAGAAAAGCTCGCTTGAGAAATTGTTTTTTGTTTATGGTTTTCAAATTTCTAGGGTATGAATAATTCGTTGATCTCAATTTTCCTTTTTTTTCTTGTTTTTTGTTTTAATATTTTCTTTTTCGCTGTTCTTCTTGTTATATGCATCCCTTGGTTTTCCGACGAGTTTGTTTTCTTTCTTGCCTTTGGCCTATAATTATAACATAAAATTTTTATTGAAATGCTGAGGCATTTTTATATATGTATGTATTTACTTATATGGGCAAGCTAAAATGACGGGGGTGGAGTGTCTGCAAGGGAGAGTGGAGAATAAGAGAGAGAGAGAGTCAGAGAGGGGGGTGCAGCACACACAAATGAAATAAAAGTAATCAACATTTATTTTATTAATTTATTATTGCGCGCACATAAACACACACAAACACACACACACACAAGTGGACAGAGGCGGGAAGGCGGGGTCATTAAAAATGCATATACCAATCAGGCTAATTTAATTTACCGTAAATTCTATGACCAAATATAAATCCCAAAATGACAACACAATGCACATTCAAATGCCCTACACATACATTCATACATAGATACATACACAATGCACATATAGTAGAATATAGTCCATCGATCTTTCTTTAAACCCTCAATAAACAAACAATCTATTTTATATTAGAAACTATCTTTAAGATACAGTTTAGTAAAGAATTATAACCCCAACCCATTTCACCTTTAATTTGATTAACTTTTGGTGAGGGAAAGAGTATACCCATAGCCAAATGATAAAGTTCTAATATGAAAAATTCATAATGAAGTCAAATTTCATGTCCATTTGTATAATATATCAAATTTGAAAATTAAAACCACAAATTGTGAAAATAATATGCTTCAAATTTCTAAAAAGAAAAAAACTTCCATAGATTTGTTTGTAGAATAAAGTAGATATGATTAAACTATAGAAACTACTATCCTAGATCCATTTTAATAGTCTTCATTGTCCCAGTGAAGTTAGCTAAGAGAAAAAGTGTCAGGTAACAGATAAATCTACGATTTTGAGTAGAACTTAAGTGGAATTGAAGGGGGATTGAGGGGGGGCTGCATTGTGTCGTTTTATCGTTTCGTAATGATGACGCTTAACATTTCAATTAACATGGGGAACAGCATAATTGCTACAGACAAATTATATAATTATAGACAAACAGAGGGCAAAAGAGAGAAACACGAGACATCCCATGAAAAGATCATGGAGTACATGTTTTCTTCTTCTTCTTCATCTTTTTCATATGCATATTAAAGGCGTCGTCTGGGGTCTGTCTGTCTGTCTGTCTGCCCTGCTGGCAGCTGCAATGTAATGCAGGTGTTGCCCCATGTGTCAAAAAATAATCATTTTGAAATCACTTCAAGAGACGATGTCGGCGATTCAAAAAAAAAAAAAAAGAAAAAAAACCAACAAAAACTTAAAAAGAAAGATGAAAAATGCGTTTCAGTGTTGTTCCTTGGTCTCTCTCTCCTCCTCCCTCTCTTCTGTTGGTCTGCTCTGCTCTGGTCTCGATCCCTGTCAAGTGTTCCCACTGCAAGCATAATTTGTATGGCAATGTGTCTGCCTGTCTTATAATTTCATTTCAACATTCAATTCAATGAACGGACTTGAAGCCGTTTATTTCTCATTTAGTCAGTCAGTCAGTCAGTCAGCCAAAATGGGCCACAGCTGCATAAAAATGACCCCACGACCAAAAAAACACTAACCTGTAATCAAATTGAATCTGTCACATCTAAAGTATGAAATAAAATCAACCAAGGAACTTAAGAAAAGGATTGACAGAAAAGGAAGGTTCTTTGTATCCTTCGCCTTCATAATTTCCCACCTATTCAATAAGTTACCAAAATCACTTCAATACTTTTGTCTTTAAGGGGGGCGTAGGGAGGGATTTTTATGTTTTGCTGTTAAGTTTCTCTGTCTGTCCTTTGTTGCCATTGCCATGTTCAGACTGGACACGTGCCATGAAAAATATTTTTCTTATATATGGACATGGAAACGTGTGTCCTTCGAGCACCTTCAACTTTGGCTGCAGCATGCAGTTTGTGTATTTTGGTAGACGGCGTCCCTGCCACTGCTTGTCTACTCCTCGTGTCCTGTGTGTTGTCTCTTCTTTCTTGTGGCCATTTCTTTTTTTTCTCGTAGGTGTCTTTTTGTTGCATTTCCTTGGGAGGCGTCGCCTTTTAATAAGTTGATAGAAGGATGGTTTGTGAGGGGTATTGAGGGTCGGCGACTTTTGCGTCCTTTTGCCGCTGTTGGTCTGTCTCTCTGCCGATGTCTGTGTACGTAACATTTGGTGGCGCCACAAAAACCACGTAAAACGAAAATACTCGGTAAATCTGTATGCCATTTCAATGCCTTCTATTTTTTTCTCCCTCCCCTCTCTCTCTCTCACACTCTCTGTGTGTGTGTGTGTGTGTTTTTCTTTTCCTTTAGTTTTTCTTTTCTTACTTGTTTGCTACTTTGGCGTCTTTTGGTCGTCGGGGTGTCTGCTTCTGTTTACAACTGAGTTGTCGACCAAGCGCAAAAAGTGTTTGTTGCCACAGGACAACGATGACTATGGCGATCGAGTCCCGGTCTGCGTCTCCGTCTCCGTCTCAAAAACTCTGCCATAAATTTTGCTTATCTAAACGGAAAAATACAATTTGTAATTGAAATTATTTCTATATATGTATGTACTTTATATATATAAAAAGTTCTTCAAGTTTTCCCTCTCATACATATAAAAAAATAACAAGTTTTTGTGCAAGAAGTATAAAAATTGAGCTCGCAACTCTTTAAAAGAAATATTTATACATACAACATAAAAACCCAAAACTCAATATGAAACCAATTCGACTTTTCCACACTAAAGTAAACTCTGATTTTTGGTCTTTGGGGTTTTCTAGTGAAGATCTCAGCCATGTTGGGGATAGTCTTTAAGTAAAGTGATCCCAATTAGCAATAATTTAAGCCGATGTGAGTCATGAGAGACAGAGATCTGAGGATAATTGTAGTTAGGCCAACTAACGACTAATTCTGATTGTGTTTTCGTGTCCTCTAATTATGATTGAATTAAAAATTGATCAATTCAAACAGTTTCATTTGACTGACATTGAACAGTTTTAAACCATTGGCATTGCATTCCCAACGTGTTGTGTGGTAATAGAAATCTTTTGTGGCCTCATACTCGTGGCTAATGTTCTAATGTGGTTGCTAAATCGTTCTAATGCCTTCTTAATTAGCTACAAACGCTAACGCTGACGCTGACGTTGACGCTGAATGCTGACGGAAAAGCTCTCGGGGAGCACTGTTGGCGTTTTTGCGGCAGTTGTTCGACATTTTGAATTGGCCGCATTACTTAAAGTGCACAGCCAGCATCCAGTGGTATGGGGCAAGAGGAAGAAGAGGATGATGTCGGCATTGCATGTGGAGTAGCAGCCACATCTCCGGCATTCCACCCACATTCCTCTTACCCATCATTCGGCTTGCCGTTTCTCCCTTCGAGCGTTTCGTTGAGAGGAACCCTTGAGAACCCGCAAGTGGAAGTGCAGTCAGCTCTTGGGACTTGGCAGAACTTGCATTTAACTTACACACACACACACACACTTAACTAAGTATGCAGTCGTTTGTATGTATGTGAGCATATGAAATTGAAACTGAGAACGACGGGTTTGCAATTGAAATTGGAACAAAAGTACCCAATATAGTGTCTTAATTTTCTATTAGTTGGCTTGCTTGTGTGTGTCCCAACAGTTAATGCAGTTTCATTGCATTTCCCATATCCGTTTCGCATAAAAATATTATGCTTTGCATAAGTTTTATGTTGGCGGTTTGAGGGCCACTAACATTGCACTATAGATGCTTTGACCAATTTTTGGGTGCAAAAAAACAATATAAAGAAATAGTTTCTTAATGGCTAAGCTTAACAATGATATATTTGCTCAACAGTGTTGATAAACAATAAAAAAAATAACAGAGAATTGTTTCGACATGTCAAACAGTGTTGATAAATCAAACTGTATGCAAAACAGTGATGAAAAACATCAAAAACGAAGCAGATGCAATCTGAAATTAAGGTTAATGTATTTAAATGAATTAATTATAATTAATTTTAAACACATTTTAACATTTTTGTCGCCAAAAGTGGGAATAATCTTCCATAGTGTTTGGCATTTTAATTGTTTGCCACTTTGCGGTAATGTGTGTGTGTGTGTGGAAGTGAGAGAAATGGCGCACTGGGTAAAAATGGAAGTCAAAAGTTGCACCTTAAGTGCAACAAGTTTTCTTATCCTTTTTGTTTTTGCCATTTGCTATGCTGCTTTTCATACACACACACACATTACTTGAATTCATATGCTGCATTTCCCTGGTGCTGCAGCTGCCGCAAATTACAGTAAGACTTGTGGCATGCTCCACACTTTTATTAACTTTTGAATGCAGCTCAGTTTTTCACCCAAACCCCTATACATGTGTATGTCATATATGTATAAAGAGTTACATAAGTCGAGATGCAGATAGAGAAAGTAATAGACATAGAGAGAGAGAAACGCAGAGAGAGGGTGGAGAAAGTTTTAGCAGCTTTTGCAAGTTTCTTTTGAGCAGCTGTTTCGCACTAGTTTTCATTTGTTGTTTGTCTTTTCTTTTGGTTACCTTCATGGAAATCCTGGCATACAAGGTTTTTGCCTTTTCCCTTAGTCTTTTACAAATTAATTATATTTAATAATCACTTTACTAGTAAAACTAAATCAAAGTGTAAAGACATGCACACACACATACGCACACGCAGACAAACATATACATATGTACATATATAGCATCTCTTATGGCATCTTGACTCTGGCCCTGTCGTCTGTTTGTGAGCTGTTAAATGCATTTTATGACTTTCAAAATGCGAAAGCTCGTAAAAATAAGAAATATATATGTGTGTGCGTGTGTGTGTGCACCACACAACGGCTGGAAAAATCATGACTATGGGATAGGCAATGAGAGATGGAAGATGGGAGACGGCTGATGGTAAATGGTAGTTGGGGGTGTTGACGTGTGGGTCAAAAGGGGTGCAGAAATGTGGAGCACATTAAATGCCAGGGCAGCAGCAGCAGCAACATACATCCAACAACAATCAAACTGTGTTGAACAAGTAGGTACCCAAAGAACAACAAACACTACGTTCACACCAAATGCGTGTTTTTTATGGCTAATCAAAAATCTTTTGCCACAGACACCATACAGAAAAATAAAGCGTTTCCATTCGAATAGAATAGAAGTAGAAGCAGAACCAGATGTGCAGGCGACAGACAATAAAAACGAGGTCAATGTAAGAACTTTACACACACACACACATATAGGACAGAAAGATAATAAATTTTAAGAAGATTTTCTTACGAAACATTCTTAAATTTTCGTAAAGTCATCAATCAATATCAATTATCTTTTGTGTTGATCGTGACAACGAACGATCTTAATTTATATTGTTTCTGTTGAAAGATCGCCCACAGAGTGCTCTCCTTTAGCTAATATCTCTATTAGGGTTGCCAATTTGCACATTTATTTTGTATGAGTCAGTTTTTAAGATCTTCAGATCTCATTGTTCCTATTAGAACGATAGATTTCAACACTAGTTGAAACGATGGCATGAAACAGAAATGTGTCTCTGTTAAACTTTAACAAGAAATTAAGTGAAAGGGAGGGAGGGGAGAAGAGGTCCTGAATTTCACCTTGGGAAGTTTAATTTGCGTTAAAATCTCTTCATCCTCAAACTTTGAAGATTTGGTTATCATTCGATAAAAGGTTTCCCGATCAGTTGAATCGCCAAAATGTAAGTAAAGAATTATTAAGCCATAAAAGTTGAAACAACAAAAGAATTAGGTGTAAAACAAATCACAATTTCCATTCAAAAAATGCCAAAAAAAAAGTGGGAAAAATTAACATATGCTAGACATGAGAAAATGAAGAGAGCTACACACATACATACATACATACATATATCTTTGTAAACATGCAGATGTGTCAGGCAGACACGTGAGGTCGCAGGACATGAACACGTGGCGGAAGGGCGCCCAAATAACGTGCCACACACACACACACAGACACCCACACACTGATAGAAGGCACGCAAATAAAAGCAAACACAAATTCTCATCTCATAAAATGAATTTATTTTGATTCGTTTACTGCCCCGTAAAAATCAATGATAACATTCTTGAACAAATCAAATTCATCCCAAAAGTCTAACCACCTTCTGTCTGAATTATTCCAAAGAAAGTTTTTGTTCAAACGCAGCGAATAGAAAAGAAAACATACATAGATGAGAAAGCTAAGCAAAATAAAGAAGTTTCCTATGAAATCTATATCTTGGAAAATGAAACCAAAAAGAAAAAAAACTATAAAACTGAAACCTGAATGTATCCGTTTGAGTTGCGCTCTTAAAAGTGTTTCTCCATTTCATTATTTGTCTATCAAACTCTTTTCTACCTCGTCCTTGCCTGCAAAGGTATGTATGTAAAAGAAAAGAAAGAAAAAGGAATGAATTTCATGCCAGTCAAGTTAATTGGATAAACACAGAAGAAGGGTCAAACGCATATGTATATGGATCATAGACATCTAAAGGGTTTATATATTTAGGTCAAATGTTGGCAAGTTTAATTCATTTGGCCATGTTCAGTTTAATCGATGCCAACTAATATTGGTTTAAGCGATGATAATAAATCGAAAAATTCACTTGAGCAGAATTTGTGGCAATTTAAAGGACTTTAAATATTTAATACTAACATTTTTTGAATGACTCTAAGCTACACAAGTACTTTGGAAAGGATGTTTTCGTTCAAATACCTTAAAATGTGCCTTGAAGTTGGCAGGTTTTCTAATTTAAAACATTTCTGGTTAGTACTCTGGTTGTATTAAGACAACCTGATGCTTGATGTACTTGATTCTCTTCTCGGCAATTAACCACAGCAAACAAAAACACACAGGACTTGGTCCTTCTCTTACATTACGGTCTCAAGTGCAACGTATTTCACCTTCATCTGCAATCTCCTCGGCTCTCCTTTGTAATTTTTGTTGGCTTTTTGTGAAGTCATCTGATCGGCATGTGTTTTTTTTTTTTTTTTGTCTTGTCAAAGGGACACCCAACACATTCTTCCACATTAATGAGCATTTCGAAAGCTAATAAGCTAAAGGTAAAATGGTGAAAAAGGGGGGAGCGAGAGAGAGTGTGTCCTTTTGGGCCAGTTTTGTGGATTGGGCTATGCTAGGGCTTCCCAGCTGTTTTGCTGTTGGCCTTTTTCTTTTATTTTGTGCTTTGTTTTGCATTTGGCAGGAGCAAGAGCGGATGGAAATTGGAATCCCATCAAATGTAAAGGTGGCTCAAGTTGCCCTCATTTTCTTGTCGGTTTCCCTCTCTCTCTCTTTGTCTCTGTTCTTTTCTTTTTAGGGGAGTAAATACAAAATAAAATTAGCTCAATGAGCATTTGTGCAATCAAGTGATTTTTAAATAACAAATATTGGTGCTCGTTTGTGTAATCGAACTATGTAGAGTAGAGAATAACCCCCGAACAGGCAGAGAGGGAGAAAAACGCAAAAAAAAAAGAAAAAAAGAAAAATAATAACGAAAAAGGGTTGTGTTGTTCCTTGATACGGACATGGATAGGGGTTCCAATACACCACACACACTCTCACACACACACACACATACAAGTGTACGTGTTTTCCGGGGTCTTCAAATTCGGTTTCGGTTAGTGGTGCGGGGCGGGGTGGGGCGGGGCTTGTGGCAAATAAATTTCACACATGTTTGCACACTCCCATCCATCTGCAGTCAATAATTTTTGCTACAAGGTCGTTGTCGTCATCGTCATCGTCTTCACGTTGATTGTACTGGAAACATACACGAAATAAACCAAAAGAAAAAAAGAAAGCGAGAAAGAACCCTCTAACCCTCCAAAAGAGGGTTGGGGCTATGGAAGGGCGGGAGCTGTTGTAATTCTCATGTTAGGGGTAAGACAGACACACGCTTGAGTCTTATCTGTGTGTAAACAGGCTTAAGACAGGTGATTCATTCTCAATCAGGAAACAAAAAAAGGGGAATGAAAAGACCTCGTTTTGTGCTGAAATTAATCGAGTTGACTAATAATTTAATAACAATTGATTAACTTGGTTGTTTCCGTTGCCAAACTAAAGAGAAACTAGTTTCATTTAGCTGAATGCTAATTCGCTTTGCACTCAAACCCCATTTGTGTTTGCTTTTCTAAGGAATTGTTCTTACTTAAAACAGATATTTAGTATTTAGCGTTCTTAAGATTGAATTAGTTTTGTAATGAAGCCCCAATAGTTGACTATTTCTTTACATATATTGAATGTTATTCACAGTTTGAAGAGTTTGTTCCTTGGTACCCCCCGAGGCGAAGAGCAAATTTCAGAACGTCTTTCCATTTCAAATTCAGTCAACAAATCTTTTTGCATATTTTATTTATTTATTCATTATTTGACTTTTTCTTTTTTCCTTCCTCGCATTGCCAGGTTGGTTGGCCCGTTCCTTTTCATCTTTAAGCATTGCTTTACATTTTCTTCTTTAGATTTTTGTTGTTGTCAAGTTGCAGCGAATCTTGCGTCATTTGCCTGCCGCCGTGCCACATGTGTGTGTAGCACAGGAAAAGCGGAAAAGCGAAGGTTAGTTGTTGGATGGGGAGAAGGAGCAACAACGGTGTGTAGCAACGGTATTCCTCTCACATATGAAATGGCACGATTTCCTTTGACTCTACCCATCCAGCCAGCAGCCCAGTCACCGCAATACACATGCACACACACACACACACACACACACACATACATACATTCTGCTACTTATTTATTTCTATTTTTATGCCCTGAAACTGTAAAGGAAAACATGCCATATACGACAACCCAATGAAAATAAAAAGCTTCCTGCAAAAAGGGTCATAAAAAGGCACGTGTTAATACGAAGAGCTCTCACCTGTAAAGAGTACATTACCATTACGGAGAGGGCATACAAAATTCGTTGAAAATAAAGGGAAGGGTCCCCAAAAAGAAACCAAGAGCTCTTTTGTTCCTCCACCCCCCACACACACACACTCGTGCTGTCCTTTTTCGCAATTGTGTTATAAATTCATAAATGAATAACGCACGTTTGCTTGTGGTTTAAAATTCTATTTTATTTTATTTCCCCCTACCTTTCTTCCATTATGATAGAAAGTCATTCCATTCACTGATATGTATCATCCAAGCACTCTTTTATTTTCATCTCTCTCTCTCTCTTTCTCTCTCCTTTACCAAAGAGACCCTCAATTAAAAGATTTCCCCCCGCCCCATTCTCGTTCTCAAATGTCATTTATGTGGCTTGACTTTCGAACTCTTGTCGAAACGATAAGAAAAACCAGAAGCGCTTGACGTAACTTTGTCTCTGATTTTGATTTCATCTCACTTCTGTTCTCTCATCAAGTTTATAATGCCGACTTTACGAATACCCTGTACACATAGTGCCCAAACTGAAAATTCACATTGCTAATCAATCGACCATAAGTGTTTTCAGTGGTATGTAATATATGTATGTATTGGGTTTTAAATATATTCATACAATATCTTATCAGGTATCAAATGCTTTCATCTGAAAATACCTTTTTGATGTGATGTCATGTAATGTGTTGAGGAAATAAAAAGTAAAGCAACGCCGAGAGGCCATCCATCGGCATTTTTGTTTGTTACAATGGCCAAGTGGAGTGCAGGGTGTGGGTTAGGGAATGTTTCATCTTTATATATAACATTTTTTCTTTACTTTTTTTTTACCAAAGCAGCTTAAAGAGTTTCTCGGCATTTTGCTGGCTGCTTGGGCCCCCAACCCCAAAGGCTCGAAAAAAGAAAATGAAAATGAAACAATAAGCAAACTTTATGGAGCACGAACTGCAAATGCCCTAACAATAGCAAAACTATATACCTATATAAACTTACAAGTCAACAGAAATTTATATTAAAATTGCTTATAATGCACTTTTGCTCCCTTTTTCGTTTGGGTTGATTAAGCAAGGATTGGGGGTGGGTGGTTGTGGGTGGCGATATGCAAATCGAACAAATCGAAAACTAAATTCCAATGCTATTGTCCTGCTTTCTATCCATTTCAATATTATGTGCATAATAGCATTCAATTATGAGTTTTGTAAAGGATGCTCTATTCCTGCTACATGCAAGGATAACAGTTTCCATTTTTATTTATGCAACATTTGACTTTGAGATGTGTGTGATGAAGCAATAGCAATGGCAATGGCAATGGCAAATGTCAGTTGAATGGACAAGCAAATAGAGAAAGAAAATTCCATTTTCTCTTCCACCCACAATTTCTTTTCTCTCTCTCTCTCCAACTGTGATTGAAAGTTTTCTTTCGTCTGATTAAATTATACTTTTGTTTTGTCCATCTCAATATTCCTCTTTAATTTCTCTTTATCTCTGTTCTCTTTTGCAGACAAATTATTGCTCTTGGCTTTTCCTTTGCATTTTCGTTTCATTTTTTTTTTGCTGGTGAGTATTTTCTATCCTCTTTGAACGATATATATAGAGATATATAGACATGAACTGTGATCCGTTCCAATTACATTTGGATTAAACAATGTGTTTTGTTTGTTAGTTTTTACAAACTTTTTACAAATTTATTGAAATTTTTTCATATCCTCTATCAAAATCATTTCGAATCATTACGTTTAGATAAACCATTTTAGGGTATTATAGGTACACACATACATTCATACATATTTGTATGTATGTAAGTGTAATCGGTTGTAAAGCTGCAAGCGTAGTTTTGATATCGGTGATGCAATGTAAGCTGCATTTTCCCTTTTCAATTTTCATTTGATTTTCTCTGCCGTTGCCATTGCCATAGACCACTCTAATCTCTGATTTTGAGTGTTATTTTATTGTCATTGAATTTTTTAGGTCTTTTATCTGGTCTTTTGATTGTCTAGACGACGTAAACGAACATTTGTGAACGTTTTGTTTAGGATTTTGTCGAAGATCTTAAGCCTCAGAGAATGTATTTCTCAAATGGATGTAAATAAAGTGAAGAGAAGTTTATTGGCATCCCCTCCCCCACCACTGGCCATCATTTTGCTCTCTCTATCTCTGTGTGTTTGTTAATAAATTCACCTTTTTTTACCACAAAATATTGGCCAACATTGGCACAAAAACAAACACAGGCCTCCAATGGCCCAATATAAATCTCTTCAGCCTTCATACATTTTGTCTTTGTGCTACATTTTTGGGTGTTGATTTTTCCCAAAAACCTAATACATAACCCAAACAATAATTTCTGTTGGCATTTGGCTTAGATTTGCGATGGAAATAAACCCGATATGAAGTGGGAAAGCTACTTAACTTGACATCCTGAAAGGTGAAACCTAATCAAATATGTATTTTTAAGGGAACAATATTGAGGGAAATACCGTGTTGGCCTTGCCGATTAACTGCAATTGAAATTTAAGGAAAACATTGAATGTGAAAACCCTGTAACAAGAGTTTTCTATATTATAATCATATCATATATATCATTAATGATTATAATTTGCCAAGTTGTGTTTAGGTAACATTGTTGTGGTGCATGATCCTCTTGGCCAACTCTTCTGCTACTCTTCAGCCAACTGTCTAACCCAATTGGCCACCTTGTTTGGGGCATCTCGAGCAATTTTCAAAATGCAAAGGCCATAAAAATATCGGTTTAAATCGAACACTTTGTAGCCATAAGAGGTTTTTTTCTCTAGCTCTCCTTTTTTTTTCGTTTTTGTTTCCTTTGGTGCTCATTCTGTATGCATGCTTCAATCCAATCCTCCGTACCTCCCGCCCCCACCCAGCCATAGTCGCGACAGGCAGTCAGGCTGACTCTCTGGCTGGCTCGCAGGTGTGGGCGGTCAAGCAATTTAAAATCTTCACCATCTTTTGCCTTCTTTTCTTGCTTGGTGGATTGCACCAGCAGCAGCAGCTGCAACCATTTTCCTTGCTGTATTTCAATGCCTCAGCTGGCAATTCGATTTCATATTACAATTTAATTTGCTTCACTTTTCGCTCACGACTAGAGGGAGAAATACAGACAGATAGAGAAAAACCGAAAGAAGGAGAGAAAAAATGTGTATTGAAAAGAAAAGAACGAACAGATAGAAGCAATTTCGTTGGGCAAAAAAAAGCAAAAGTAAATCTAGACTTCGTTTCTAGACTCTTCTTCGCATATTCACTCACTCTTCCCTTAGTTAGCCCAAAAATTGAAAACAAAAAAAATGGGCAACAGGTTTATGGCAACAACAGCAAAATATAAGCAGAATTCAGTAGGCTGTACACTCATTAGCCAATGCCAAACATGTAAGCATATCAGGTATGTGGCATTACCAAATTAAGCTGAGGAGCATTTGGGATTGAAAATGACTTTCAATTCCACCTCCAACTGCATACACTTCAAAAAATAAGTCTATTGATACTTTACCTGAGCTAAATTTAGCTTAACAATCAATCAATCTCGCTTTTGTAGCATACCTTTGGGGTCCATAAAATTATCTTTGGAAAGATTAAATGATGCTTTTTAATTTGGAGTTGAATGTAAATCCTAGACAAAGTAGAGACAGTCATTGAAAGAATTGAATTAAAGTCAATTGGGATAGCTAAATTCATCGATATCAATGCCAAATAATAGAAAATTCTTATTGCTTACTTACTCCCTAAACTAGCAATTGGGAACTTGAACTCTCATTTCCGATTTTCATGTGTAGACTTGGCGCTTAGCAGGCATTTTCCCATTTGCCTAATATACTTACTTATATTCCAATGGGAACTCGTCATCGACATCGACTTTAGTCGCTTTTGTGTGCCTATGTCTATGTCTCTCTCTCTGTGTGTGTGTTGCCTTAAGCTGTGCCATGCATATGAAAATTGGCCAATTTGGCGCAGAATTTGGCTTTGTTGCCACAGCCATTGCTACTGCTCCTGCTGTTGTTCCTATTGTCAAGCAACAGGACCGAAAACCTACCCACAGAGCACGTCACTTTATGATCGAAAAGGGGACACTGGGTGTAAGTGTGTCTGTGTGTGTGTGTGTGTGTGCTGTGGTAAAGCACCAGCAGGGCATTGGAACTCCCCAGAAAACTCTACATTTACCTTTCTTGAACGTCGATGGTAAATGAAACTCATATTCTCATTCTCCTTTTCGTTTTTGGTCTCGCACATGTTCTTGTTGCTCTTCACGTAATGACTTTAATTAACAAACACACACACACACACACACACACACACACACGTTGCATGAAGGACTTGCATCTCCCCCGAAAAATTCCGGGCAACATCCATGGGCAGCCGCAGTCGAGAAGGAACACTTGAGAGCACGTGGACTAACCGGGCGGACGCCATACAAAATGTGGGCCACAACTTCACTAGCTAGCACATTTAATGAAAGGGAAATGCCCACAGTTGATGCTGGTTCCTCTGCTTCTGAGTCTCCTTCTGCTATTGTTGTTCCTCAAAAGCTTGTGGCAGGTTGAGAGGGCGTGGCCGGTTCAAATAAATGCAAATGAATGCAAAAGAGGGCCAACAGCAACACACAACAACATTGCATATTAGTGCGAAAGTCATTCGGTAAAACTCCAAAAAAGGAAAAAAAGAGTTTTCCATGGTCTATAGAAAAATGCTGCACTTTAACAAATCCCCAATGAGAGGACTTCAAACCGTAGCAGCATATATTTAATATTCAAAGTCATTTCTTTATTATGATTTTGAAGTAAAAGTTTTCACAAAATCTGATGAACAAGTATATTCTCTTGACTAAATTCTATTTAAATCGTTTAATTATTCACAGATTGTTTTTTCCTGTTTTTTGAAGATTCAATTTTGATCGATTTTTACATATTACAAAAACTAAATCAACATAAAGTTATTTCATTTTGTGGCAAAACAATATACATACATACATATGTATGTAGGAGTGTGCGAGTAGTATATCAGTTTTGGTTCTGTTTTTGTTTGCAACTTCTGGCGCATTTTTATTTCGTTTGCCTTTGTTAACTGAATCAACAGCAATCAGGCCAACAACAACAAAAACAAGAAAGAAACTTAACGCCATATTGTTGTTACCAAAAACAGAAAGCCAACAGGCTAGAATTTGCATGTGCAATGCAATCGAAAAAGAACCCAAAGAAAAACTAAAAAAAGAAACACCATTTCACTATATTGCAGCGTTTGGCTATCAATTTGATATATCAATCAGAGTGATGGGCCAACAGAAAAACAAAAACAAAAAAGGAGAAAGAAAAATAAAGATATCGATGAGATAGAATCGATAAATGGATGGTGAATTGTGTGTGTAAGTGAGAAAGAAAAAAAGCCAGGAAAAACTTTTATTTAGTTTTTTTTTTTTCATTACAATTTCCTAAATGAATTACTTACAAAGGCATAGGCTAAATGGTAATGCGTTAAATCACCATTACTTAAGCAATTACTTTAACATGGCAATTATGTAT
Organism: Drosophila tropicalis; assembly: GCF_018151085.1. Classification (NCBI taxonomy): domain Eukaryota; kingdom Metazoa; phylum Arthropoda; class Insecta; order Diptera; family Drosophilidae; genus Drosophila; species Drosophila tropicalis. Next base: position 2,979,674 of record NW_027172602.1, on the reverse strand, counting down.
ATAATCCATCTCTCCATCTCTGGCCAGATCGAAGTTTGATGCCCATTAACATTATATTCACTTTCCAAAATGAGATCAATATTGAAGGCAAAGGCAAACGATTTCGTAACTATTTATTGCAAGCTACTTATTTGAGAGTGTAGAGTCCATTAAAGTAAGGGTATAAGCCTGGCCTTGAAGTGTGTGTTGAGCAGAGTTGATTCCACTGCTGTTGTTGTTGCTGTCCGTGCCTGCGCCTAGGATTAGCTTTTAAAGACCCGCTGGGGCTTATACCCATAAAGGGATGTGACTTGGCATTGTTGTTTCGTTTTTCGTTTTGTTGTCTCCTCTGTTTTTGTTTTTTGGGATTTTTCTCTCTTTCTCTGATTGATTTATGTGATGTGTGTGTGTGTATGTGTATGTTTGTGTGGAAGAGAGCAAAAGAATTAGGGTGATAGGGGCTAGGGATTGGGGATTGAGGAATTGGAGAAGGAGGTAGCTCTCGTCACTAACAATTTTTTCTTTCGTTGGTTTCGTTTTTTTTTCCTTCATTTTTTTTTTGGTTTTGTTTGGGCTGTTAATAGCTTTAATGCTGTTTTATGGCATTTCATTTGAGAGTGGACGGCAATATAGTGGAACTGGATAAAGAGTGGGCAAAAAGGAAGAGCGAGAGAGGGAGGGGGGCGAGGAGAAATGGGAGGGTAACTGGGAACTGGGACTTGGCATGCCAAAGCCAAATGTTTTACATGCGTGTTCTCATCCTGCTGACGCTGCCCACTTATTGTGGCAACAATGTTTTCGCATAAATAAATTTTGGGTTTGGCGGCGGGAGAGCTCCAGCCCGAGACAGCCAGCCAGCCAGCCAGCATAGTATAGACCAGGCAAAGCTCATAATTCCAGCTTTTATTTGTGGGATTTTGGCATGGCATGTCAGTCATGTGTCCAAGTTCCTGTACTGCAAACGAAACCCCACCCGCATGCGCATTTATAGCGCTGCCGTTTCAACGCTGATTAATGGCTTTGTTTTCGTCTTCTTTTCCTCACAGATGATGCTCCTCTTGTAAGCCCCGGAGCCCCCCTTTTACACTCAAACCCGGTAATCAAACCGGACAAAGAAGAAATACTAGCAGAAGCAGAAGAAAAAACCTAACAAAGAAGATCGAAAAGCTAAACCGCGTCGTACGCGAGATTCAAAAAAAAAAAAAAAGATTTTTGAAGCCAACAACAATAGCGATATGTATCCGGCCAGTGCTAGTAATGCAACAGCAGGAGGAGGAGGAGGAGTAGGAGGTGGTGGAGGTGCGTCAGGAGCAACATCATCATCAACGGCATCCAAATTTCAGACACATTGCGTTTCGCCACAATTTGCCAGCTTTGGCCAGCAGCAGCAACTGCCATCAACATCACTCGGAGATTATCCGCATCCCCATCATCAGACCACATCGGCTGCTATACATCAAGCACCACCACCGCCACCACCCTCAGCGGCAGCAGCAGCAGTCGCAGCAGCGGCCATGATTGGTCATGGTTCCATGTCGATGCGACATGGTCAACGTGTCACAGGTTCACAAATGAGCCATAATCATGGTCATCAGCATGGAACAGCAGCCGCCACATTGGGCCATCATCATCATCAACATCAACTTCATCAACTTCAGCAACATCAGCAGCAGCAGCAGCATCAGGGGCATGTGATCTTTCCCGATGATATGGATAGCATTGAGTTTTGTCTGCCACCAGCGGCACCACCGTCCGCATCATCCTCAACATCCGCATCATCATCGCAACAAAATGGCGGCGGAGGAGGTGAACAGTTGCTATTGGGTCATCAGCATGGTGAGGCATTTACGGAGCGTCGTCGTCGTGGTTACAGTCGTCGCAGTAATCATAAAATGGATGTGGAACAGCAGGTGAGTCATAGGAGTTAACAATATCTTTGATCGATTTTAAATTGTGGATGATGGAGATTTGAATGACCGATAAATCCATTTATCGATAGCCTATGATAACTATATTTGATTCCTTTCAGGTAAAATGGTCTCGCAAGAATATTGCTGCCACAATGGAACGCTTCGAGCCCACAATTAACAATACACAATCCTCGTCTTCGACATCGTCGCTTGATTATGGCTTTGCGGCTGGTGTTATGACGCCCAGTGGGGGCAACAGTGTCACTCCATCGCATATGGGCGGCGGTGGCACTTTATCGTCAACACCCTCTTTACATGTGGCCTACAATGGTGGCGGTGGTGGTGGATTAGGGGGAGGAGCCGCGTCCGCCTCAAGTGGATTAGCAGCTGGTGCATCAGCTACAGCGCCCTTTAATCATGTCTATTCTTATGCGTACTATGAGCCTGGGGCAGCCAAATGCCATACAAATGTACCAGCCAATGGTGTGCCCCAGCTGGCTCCCATCGTTCAGGCACCCCCCTCGAAGAGTTCGATTCGTGCCCTGTTGGCGAAAAGTTTTCGTTCAAAGTCATCGTCATCGCACGGAGGCGGCCATCAGTCGACTTCATCATCGCCCAGCGGTGCTGAGGAGCAACGTGATCGGGATGGAGGCAGACATACGTATACCACACGCTACGGCACCACCGAGAATCTATACGAAGAGGTTAGCGAGCAAAAGATACGCAAAGTGCTCTCCGATAATCGCATTGCCTCGTCCAGTGCGGGCAATGTGAAGGAGGAGCAACGACGAGTCCAGCACAATCACTTCCGTGTGCTGGATGAATTGAATTTATCGCTGGAGGCATTGATAATGCCGCCCACCCCGCCGGATATAAGTCCCAGCCATGCGGTGGCTGGTGGCTCATCGACCAGCGACGAGCATTTGAAGCTGCAACAACAGCAATTGACAGGCGGAGTCAGTGGGTCAGCTTCGAATTCGGGTACAGTGAAATCGGTGCAGCGACCACGACGTGGTGGTCTTTTGGGTGGTGCGGCTACCACTTCATCGGCAGCTGCTGTTGCAGCGGCCGCCTCCAGTTTGGAGAATCTGTCCACTCATCTGAATAGCATGGAACTCAAGGATCATCATCACCATCATATTGGGGGCCACAGCAGTTGCATTAATCCCGAATTCGATGAGGGTGATCTGGATAGTGGTTTTAGTGGCAGCGGCAGCAGTAGTGGTGCTAGTTACAATGAAAGCTTGCGCTATTATAAATCGGCCACCAATCATCATACCACCGGCAACTTAACCCAAAATCACCAGCACCATCAGCCCCATCAGCAGAATCATAATCACCACCACCAGCACCACCATAACAACAACAATAATAACAATAATAATAACACATTGCCATTGAATATGCGCAGTTGTCGATCATCGACAGCATCGGCAACCACATCGACATCGAAAAGCAGCATGGCCAGCTGTGGCGAGGATCAAGGTATTAGCGGCATGGCCGGCATGAGCGGCATTATGGATATTAGCTCATCGACAGTGTCGCCATTCAGTTATCCGCGACGATGCTCGGCCGATCAGCAACGTGCCTCGGGCAGGTCCATGTCCTCACAGTCGGGTGCGGCAACGGGCATTTCAGTGCCTTGCACTGGCACGAAACCCAAAAAGAACTTTTGGACCATGAAACCGTGATGCTGCTACAAAAAGGCTTTGCGCCACATATCGAGAAAATGGAGCATTGTTATGGTGAGTTTCAAAAATTAACTATTTAGTATATTTGGTGACCCCGACGAGTCAATTGCATATTCTTTTAGAGTTGAGCCAAACACATATACATAAATAATGGCATGATAGTTTTAATAAAGCGTTTAGACTTAGAAGTATTCTTTGTCGCAATACAATTTGGTGACCCCGACGATTAAAATATAACCATCTGTAGAAGAAGAAGAACAAGGAGTAATAAAGAGATGCTGAATTTGATGCAATACGATTTCATTTTGGTTTGCTCCATATTTCCCACACTTATAGACTATATGAATATATCCTCTCTTATTTTTTCTCCCCTCCGTTTTTCTCTCCCACATTTCCCGTTGACATGTGACTTAACACCCAGGGGCAAATTAGTTGCGGCTGTTTTCTATATAACTCAACATGCGGTATTTGTCTTTGCTGATGTTGTACACACACACACCACACACAGACAGAGAGAAAGCAAATGCAAAGTTTTTGCAAGAGTTTTTTTTTTTTTTTGTTCTTTATTATTTTTGTTCGTGTCCCAAAAACGTGTGCAGTCTGTATGCCATTTCGAGGGGAACGAATCGGAGTTGTAGCCATTGCCATAGTCTTAGTCACAGTGGAGTATCCGTCGCACCCTGTGGCCCTTCCGAACGACCGACCGACCGACTGCCCCCAACCACTTCTTACTTTCGCACAATTGTGCAAATTGACAGATTTATAACCAAGTACACAGAAATATACACACCGTAAATAATTATGATACGGCCACACGACGACTTCCCGATACCCTATATATACATACATCGAGAGCTTCTGATAAGGGACTAATACAATTAATTTACACATTCACGAGGACTCAACCAATGCATGGCAGTAAAATCAATAAGACATTGCATCTTCGATTGCATTTTACTTGGGCATAAGTTCATGATAATCCTTGTTTAAATCAAATACTAAAGGGAATTGAAATGGAAAATGAACTATAACCATAAATGGGGGCATCGACGATGATGATGATGATGATGCTGATGGTGGTGCGATCTGGCGGATTAGTCCACTTTTCACTTGCTTATAAATTATTTGTGGTGCCGTCAGCAGCAGCAAATGGCCACGAAATCTATGAAGTTCAATCAGCTCTAATTGATTCATTTCGAAGGGTGGCTTAATACATTCACATTCATTCATTCATTCATTCATATATAGTAAGTATGTATATCATGCACTCCCGCACAACCTCCTCCTTCTCCCCCTATACTTGATCCAGTTTTTTTTTAATGATGATTTTCCCATCCCTCATCCCCTTATCACTCACTCACCCACTCTCTCTCTCTCTCTGTCTCACTTGCTTTTAACTGTTGTGTGTTCACCCTGTCTTTCTCCCTCTCTTTGTATCTTTGCCTTTTGCTTGCTTTATCCCTGTTCATAAATTTATTATCTTGGGAATATATGGATGTCGGAATCGGAACGGAACGGAACCGAGCGGAAGTGCCTCGTTGATTTGAAATGGAGCCTCTGGCCCTTGGCAATGGCAGCCACAGAGAGAAATAGAGTGAGATAGATTAAGAGAGAGAGAGAGAGACGCATAAACGGGCCGCAAATTTATTGTGATTAAAGTTGAAATTGATGCCCAATTGTTGTTGTTGTTGTTGCTTTTAGTGCTGAGAAACGATGGGAACAAATGATAGTGACCATACCCGTATATATAACCTTTAACGATCAGTTATCATCATCCTCATCGTCTTAATCATCATCAAGCAGCATCTATCTGAGGCACAAAGAGTTACCATGCAAACATATGTAGATCCCAACACGTCAATAGCCCAAACTCATCAGATATCACACATACATATATCGTAAACTGAATGTCCGCTTCGAACTCTCCACCCACCGAAAAAAGTGTAACATTGCCGAAACTTAATCTTAAAACGATTTGCATACAGTAGATTTGACAGTCAATCAGACAAAAACCCCCCAACCAACCACTTCCACACACCCACACTCACACACACACACACTCTCCTCACTTGTATTTAACAATAATGGAACATTTTTATCTTGTGACTAATAAAAAGCCAGCAAAACGTTGAAAAACCCAAACATTAAATGAAATCAAAGCCGACAAAAATGACCGAAAAATAAAGGATAATAAAATTCCACTCGACTTTTTAGTTATCCTGTTTGTAAAAATGTCCTATAATTGTTATCGAAAGATATTTATGGAATATTCATTAATTAACCAGAATTTGAGTCTTTTCCAAAACCATTTGCTCTTGTTGATCCTGGCTTATATAAGGTCCAATCTAAGGATTAAACAGGAATAAAGAAAGTCAATTTTGCATATCTGGTTGAACATTTTATTACTCGATAACTATAATTAATTCAAAGGGTATTCAAAAAGTTTCCTAAAAAGCGGTAAACGAAATCAAAGAGAAATATTAGAAGGAAAAGGGAATAAGAAAATCTAAGGCGACTGCAAAACTAAATCAAAATGAACAACATAATAGAAAGAGCTCTAAAATGTTCATGGGGGGGGGCGAGGGGTGGTAACAAACCGCTTGAATTGATTGAACCAACATTTTTGAAGCAGACCAAATAAAAGGAAAAGAAATTTGCAACCTTTTAACTTCAGTCAAACTGATTAAAATTGAATGAAATAGACCTAGGGGAAAGAAAAAGATGTCCTGGACACAGGACGAAGTTTTCATTTCAATGCCATTCAAGCAATACGACCATCAAATACCCTTCAAAATGCTTTTCGTATCATCGAATTGTGTATAAGATTACTTAATTAAAAGTAAAACAAATACAGTGAATCCCAAAAGTATTAGTTCAACTGTATGGATTTCAATAAATTATGTAAAATTTGTTGGTAAATTTGAAAATTTTCTATTTTCTTTTAAAATGTTGGCTGCCTGCATCAAAAGAAGAAAACAAAGATAGAGAAAGAGTAAAAGGGGGAGAGAGAGCGGCACATCTACAGGAAAAACCTTAACCCGCCAACGCCAAATTCGCGTGGGCAATACAATGAATTTGCGGAGGACAAGGCAAGGCAAGGCTTGGCAAGGCACCAGCAGGCCAGAGACGATGACGACGACGACGACTACGACGATAGAGAAGCAAAGCGATAGCCAAAGTGATGGATGGAGCGTAGCAGCATGGATGGGGCGGGGGATAGATGGTGGGTGCACATACATAGGACAATGGCAAGCATAAAGCAATAACACAAGGGTGGCTTAGCGGTAGCTGGTGGTGACATTCTCCGAGTTTCTTTTTGCGTTTTCGTCTTTTTGCCTTCTGTTCCTCTTCTGCTTATGTCGCTGCCGTTGCTACTGCTGCTGCTGCTGCTGTTTGCTTATTTTTTCGGCGAATGGTGGAGGTAAACGACTGGAATGAGGATAAAGAGAGGGGGGGAGATTTGTCTATCTAACAGAATCACCCACCATTTGCTGCGGTTTCTTTTCTTCGGTTTTCTATATACAGAAAACACTCTATAGTAAATAATTCTTTAAAGATTTAGATACACTACAGAAAAGAATAGACCAGAGAACGGAAAGTGGAGAAGTGAAGAGAAGAAGAATGGAGACACAAGGCCAGATGCGTGGTATGGCAATTGCAAATTTTGTATGAGCACATACATACATGAGGAAAATATGTAGCCAGATGGATGAACGGAGGGGGGGATGAGGGTGCTGTGCGTGCCTGGGTGGGGGTGGGGTGGTATTTGGAGAAATGGTAAGGGGGTTACGGAAAATTGAGAAGTACAGAAGTTTTTCACTTCGGCGCGTGCTTGTCGCGGCGACGACTTAAGCTGGCCACATATCAAGATTAATTTTTCCAAGATAATAAATTCAATGCAGATTAAATGCGGGACAAAAACCATTAAATTATCGAGTTGAAAGTACTCTCACCCCCCTCCCCACCGCCAGTAAGAGAAAATGCTTTCCTTTGTTGTCTTTCTAATGATTTTAAGGGTTACATTTTTGTTAACGGAAATTGTAATATCGAAAGTTGATTCGATTCGTTTTCATAAATATCGATGAATTGCAAAAACAGAGAGAGATAGAGAGTGAGGGAGAGACTAAGCAATGGAATCTAGAACCTCTTACCCCTTCAATCAGTATTCTCTCTCTTTCTAGGCACATAAATCAGGTCGAGAAATCAAACTAACTAAAACCAGTGACGACTATTTCATTACCACAGGAAAATGCTAAAAGTTCAAAACTGTTCAATCGATCCAAACTTTTGACTGCAATGAACATACCCAACATTTTTGGCAACATTTTCAAAATCTCAAAGTCAATTTTTTTGTTTTTTTTTTTTGTTTTTGGCAAACAAACAAAACGATTGACATAGGCCTGCAACCTCCCATTCCCAGGCCAACATCCACAATAAAAAAAAAAACTCATCCTTTTGCTTAATCAATCTGTGTGGCTTGGCAGAGGCAAGGAAGGGGCACGGGGACAGCTAAATGTCAAACGCGTAAACTGGAAAGCCGCCAGCGGCAACGCGAGCTTAATGAGAATGAGATTTGTTCAAAATCACAAGAGAACGAATGAGAGAGAGAGCTAGAGAAAGAGAGAGAGAGAGGGTAAGGCCATGCGGTAGGCGGTTTGGCGTTGACCACACAATCAGTTTCCGTTTCCGGTTGCTGGCCGCACAATTGAGCGCGTCGGCGGCCATTTTGTTTTGGTCTGCGTCTGGTCTGGTCTGCTCTGGTCTGCTCTGTTCTGTCCTGGCCTAGGCTAATAAACAAGCGAAATAAACGCGAACAGGCCCAGTTTACTTGCTGGCTTGTTGGTCGCTTCATTAACTGTTAAAAAAAAAAAACCCAAAACCAAACGCAAAGAACAGAAATAGCAAAAGGTGGAGCTTGCCTTTCCTCTTTGTTAATGTTGTTGCTGCTTTTTGTTGACGTTTCACACCTTTATTTGTGCACATTCTTTTGATAGGGTTTGTTGGCTTAAATGGGGTGCGGAGTGGGGGAGAGAGAGAGGGTAGCGCGTATGCGTTTTGGTTTTGTTTCGTTGAGTGCAGAGTATAAACAACATCAGACAAACAAACATGTATGTAAAAGGGTGTGTATGTGTGTGTGTGTGTGTGTGTGTGTGTGGACAACGACAAGTCCTATATGTGGAAAATTTCCCAAACCTTCCATCAAACCATTGGATACACTTGCCGCCATGGGCAAGGAGCGGTCGTCCAATTTATGGCCTGTCAGAAATTTTCCACTATCGTATCAACGTTTGTGTACCGAAAAAGGTTGCAAAAAAAAAAAAAGCCTAAAGGGTAACTTTAAAATGTTTGATATTGTGGTGGAAAGACCCCAAAAAAGTAGGCAACATTTTGTGTTGACAACAGGTTTAAGTGTCCCTAACCTCAATTAAACCAAGTTAATGTACCCCTTCGATTTTGCAATCACACTTCACAACACTGTCCACGATAGTAACAAATGCATTGCTTACCAACACTTAATGTCTGCAATCGACACACAAATGAGACAGACAGACAAAATACATTTGGTTGGGGGGAGAGGGGCTGGAAAAGCAGGCCTTATGTAAAAGGAAAACCAATTATAAACTTTTATTGAATAAATCAATTACATCTAAACACAATAACAACAAAACATCTATATGTAGTGTGTGTGTGTGTGTGTGTGTGTGTGTGTAAAAAGGGGTCGCATTTTATATAAGAGCTGTATCACTATAGAATGTCAGGTTATTTCCATTCTGCACCATTTTATCCACTCAAAATGTTCAATATACATACATTCACACATTGATATATATGTATGTATGTATGTAGATAGGTATAAATGTATGGATATTTGTTTGGTCGCCGCGCAGATTTAATATTTCCGCACTATTGTGTTGGGTTCCGCACAACAATGCAATTGCCGCCCACCGAGAATGTTGTTGCCATGACATTCGTCGAACTGATGGTCGGTAGGGTCATGTCACATGTCGAAGCCATGCCACCAACAAACGATAACAACAACAACAACAACAGCAACAGCACGAAACCAGATGCTGCATATGAGAAGACAGGTAAAAGGTGTTTATCAATGCCTCACACCACGACATTCACACTCACACTTACACTTACACTCAATATAGGTTCAATGATGTTTTTTGATAGCTTTTGACTTTTTTTTTTTTTACATATATGCGTATGCGTGTGTGCGTGTGCATGTGCGTGTGTATGTGTGTGTGTGTTTGCCTTGTTGTCTACCTTTTGGCAATTTCTATCATTCTGTTCGCTTGGACGTAAAGAGCCGCAGAATGACCGACAAGCGACTGACAGCGACCCAGACTCATAACCCAGACCAGATCCTTGCCCTCACTCGCTCGCACATTCATTCATTTATGCGTTCATTCAGTCAATCATGCAGCCATTCAATTTATCCTTCACTTAACTTTTTGATGCTTACAAAATGAAAATGAAAATTATGGGAAAAAACCTGTTGTATGTGTGTGTGTGTGTGCGTGTGAGGAGAAAGCCGAAATGGTGGTGGGGGTGGTGGTGGTCGAATGGGCGAAAAACTGTACTTTTACCATTTTAATTTTGATGTTTTTTTATGTTTGTTTGGTTGACGCCCAATTCATTTTGGGCCACACACACACACACACACACACACACACACACACACACACATCCATCAGAGAAGCTGAGTTGAGTTGTTATCTTTGCAGTCGCATCTATAATAGGTTTTGTCACGTCGCAGACAAGTCTGGAGACCCCCGCCCCAAATCCATTTGGCCATCCCCAGCTTAACCCCAGCCCTGTCTGCCTCCCCCATCCCTATCCCCACTCATTGTTGTATCCACGTCTCTGGGTCTGTCTGTGTTTGTGTGCTGAGGCATGAAAAACGCACGTCGCCATCAATAAACTTGAAACAAAAAATATCAGTCAAGGGACTAAGGCCACGACTTCGAAATACCCTTACCACGCAAATTACTTTCCCTTTCCAAGTCCAAGTATCATAGGAACAATCGGTCGAAATGTCGCCTTGCCGACCAGTCTAACCAAAAATTTACATACTTTTTTGTTTGCTGAAGATAAAGTTTTTAAGGCAGAAAACCAAAGTTAGGGTATTTCCTAAATCGAATGAACATTGATATGTGTGTGTGTGTGTGTGTGTGGCTATTGTTTTAAGCTGCTCTCCAATAGTTTGAGTTGCAACTCCAACTCCAAGTTGCCCTAACTAATAATTTTTGGCGCCAAATGTCAAATGCTACTATAAAACGGAATGCCAAAAACATTGAGGCAACAACTGTATCAAATTGCCTTCTAGCCGGTCCATGGACACGGTGCAAGGTCTTCTCTGGGCACCGGTGTTGACTTTTCACAAATTTTCGGAAAAGCCAACAAAGGCACATAATTGTTGAAGGCCCTAAACGGGAGGGGGGCGGAAAGACATGGGTGTTGGAGGGTGTGAGTGGCCACCATATTGTGGTCAAATTGCTGACGAGAGACCAGAGGGTCTGACCTGCTGCTGGGGGATGGAGCGGTGGCGGGATCAACAGACATCCAATAAAAGTACACGCTTGCAACAATAAATAAATTAGTACAAGGTGCGGCCTGTTCGAAATGGTGTCCTTTTCTACACTGAACTCAAACCCATCCAATGAACATGAATGGATATACATTTTTACATACTTTCGGCCAGTTTGGAGCAGACCAAAGCCATAGTCAGATGCAATTTATTGATAATAATAAGCTGGTCAACAATGAAATTAATTTTTATATTTAAATTTGTTTTCGTTAAAGGAATATAACACAAAGACTGCCTCATGCCATGCCATCCAATATTACAACCAACCCATAATCTATCATCAGAGCAAATCCTCAGCCATACGTCGATCATCGTCATCGTTGTCGAGTCGCCAGAAGATGATACACAAGTCGATAGCCGATAACGATAAGCGATGCCACAGCTATTATCAATATGATGACGATAGTGAGGACTATGACTATGATAATGGTGACCCCGATGAAGAAGAAGAAGAAGAAGCAGCAGCAGCAGAGCCAGATGATGAAAATGAATCAGAGTTGCCACCCATTTATTATCAAAAACAACGCTGTCATCACTATCATGGTCGACCCTACAAGTATAATGCCATTGAGGAGTGTTGTCGCCCGATTTTCCAAGAGCAGCATTTCGATACCATATCCGAGATGTTGTAAACTCAAAACGAAATCCGCAAATAGTAGAAAACAGAAAACAGAAGAATTAGAAAACGCAAGGTACCTACGAACTAAGTAAATGTAAAAGTAACTAAAGCAGAACCGATAAAGAACGCAATGAAGAAGCGAATTAAATGGGTAGCCGATTAAAGGAAAGATATCTAGAAGCTGCATAGAAAAATATATATATTCAAAATATATGTATTACCCCACTATATACGAGACATCTGAACACCATCACACACACACACACACACACATATATATATATATATAAACATCTACCTATACACATACATATATTATATATATATATATATATATAATTAATTTAAGTGTAAATAAAACTTCAGTGAAAACGCAAAAACCTACGACAAAAACTAATTATGAAAAGAAAAAGCAGAAAACAGAATAAAGTGTTTTTTTTTTTTTTTTTTTTTGAAGAACCTAGATCTAGAAGATCGTAAACATATATACACATATATATCTAATAAACATAATTTTTATCTTTTTTTTTTATAAATTATTACAATTATTTATAAATTTAGCAATGCTTGTACATAGAATTATCAATTAAAACTAATCGAATAAAAAAAAACAAAGAAACAAAAAAAAAAAAAAAACTACAAAACAAAGCAAACAAAAGGAAAAAAAATATATACGAAAAATTGAAAACCATATTAAATAATTAATTAAGTATGTATGTAATAAACAATTTTTTTTTTCTGTTAGTAAAACTTAAGCTCTAAGTGTTAAAGAAATTGTAAATAAACTTAACGAAAAAATCTTATTGGACACATAAACAATTTAATTGGCGCACAAGGAAACAAAAAAAAAAAAAAAAAACAAAAGAGAATAACATAATAAATAACAAATTATTCAATAAAACTACTTATAAACAATAGAGAAGGATAAACAGAGAGAGAGAGAGAGCGCGCGAGAGAGAGAGAGAGAATTTGAAAAATTTAAGAAATCTGTGTCGTGGCAAAGTTGTTCAAAAAACAAAAAAAAAAAACAGAATTACTTACTTACATACTTATCTATTGAGAGAACAATGTGTCTTAAGCAAATAGATATACATACATATACATATACACACATACATATATATACATATATATCTATATGTATACAAGGATAACACATAGTAATAATAGATGGATATAAACCTAAATGTTGATTTTTGTTTTACGCCCCTTCAACTCTTCCCTTACAACACCACCATAAACTACCACCACAAGGACAACAAACAAGGATAACAATTTGAATAATATGAAATTGTGGCAAAAAGTCAAAGAATTGAAAACGAAATATCAATACGATAAGCGAAGAGCAAAGTCAGTCAAAAGGCAGTAAAATGAAAGACACAGACACACACATACACACATACACACATAGACACACAGACACACAAGGAAGAAATTAAATTACATTTTTTACAAATTCCTAAACAGTGCACTTTGAAGAGTTTTAAATGTCTACAAACTAAAGAATAAAGTAAAATAATAATAAAAGAAAAGAAAAGAAAAAAAAAAAAAAAAAAAAAAAACAAAAAAATTAAAATTAAAAATACAAAATAAAAAGAAAATATGATATTGGAAATATAGAAAACTAAAAGGAAGAAAACTTAAAACAGCAACAACAACAAAAAAAAAAACACAATTACACAGACACACACACTCACACACACACACACACATAGTGCAAGGAAATCCATTTTAAGCACAAGAAAACTGAAAATGCATTTAAAACAAAAAAAAAAAAAAAGGAAAAAACAAATGCAAAATTAGAAAATATTGCAAAACAAAGTCGTCTTCGGCAAAGTTCGAAGTGTTTGTTTGATATTCTCTTGCAGAGAGAGAGAGACAGGAAGAGAGATTAAGTGAGTCCTTGCCACGTTAAACAAATTTATTTTCATCGATTGGCACTTAAAATCTATATACACATTATGATATAGATCGATCGGGAATCAGAAAGACTTAACTTTCAAGTCTACTCCTCTCTGCAAGGGTATATACTTACACACACACATATATATCCTTCATATGTATGTGTGTGTGTGTGAGAATCGATAAAAGAAGTGAAATTTCAGTTTCAATTGGTCTGCTGCTGCTTGCGTTCGAGAAAAGTTTCTTCTATTTGAAATGATTTTCGGTTTTGGTTTCATTATGATTTGATTTTCCCCCTTCGCTTTGCCTACTTACTAAAATAATTAGTATTAAACGAAACGAAAAATAAAATAAAGCTTAAAATGTGATATAAAAACTATGAAAGAGCGCAGAGACAGACAGCAGTAAAATTAAATAAGTTGGAAAAATAACAAAAAAAAAAAAACTAAACAAAAATCTACTTACTAATTTGTTAGCTACAACCAGAATAAAAGATCAGTTTATACATTTATTAATATTAATTATTATTTTATATATGTGTACATATATAATTTAAAAACACACACTCACACATACACACACACACACGGAGAGAAAGAGAGAAGTGTAAGTAACGTTATGCATAATAATTATTTAAAATAAAAAAAAAGGAAAAGTAAAAAAGAACGTTTTAAAACTATAATTAATTTAAATGAGAATAAAAAACGAACAACAAAACAAAACACAGACAAATTAATAAAGATTTCAAATACAAAAAAAAAAAAAAAAAAAATTTCAATTAAATTATGTGGATAAACATGGCCAGAAAAGTTTCATTGCCCAAAAGGATAAGCCATTTTATTTCGGCACAAGGATAAAGGTAGCCTTGCTTGTCGATCAGCCAACAAGACCAATCGCTTCATAGAGTACATGGATGCCAAGATGCCGACTTTCAATTAGAACAACAAGTTAGTTGAGACGTTTGGACACTCGCTTTTCAAGTAGATTCTCCCGTCTCTTGTTCTCAAGGATCCTGATCAATGACACACCATCGAGTTCCAAGTGATGAAGGTTCTAAAACTTGCCTAGAATGTCAACTAGTCGATATATTTGAAGATAATTCTGCATTTTCCTTAGCCTTGGGAGAGTTTGAAAATAACAAAGCATACTTTCAGGCATAGATATTTGTTTTGTAGTATTTTATCTTAAGTACTCGAAACTTGGCCAAACTTATTCAAATGAACTTGATTAAAAACATAAATTTTTGTGTTTAGTAAAAGATTTAGATGAATAAGAATGAAATGTAAGGATTAATTAGAAATATTTTGTGAAAATTTAGTTTCAATTTTCGAAATTTAAATTTGTTATTTAAAATTTTACACTTCATTTGCCTTAAGCAAAATTGTTTCTCTGAAAATATTAAGATATTGCTGTGAATTGATAATAATTGTTTAGTGTGTTGGCAATTTATTGCTTCAATTGACTAAAGAACTGAACAATTAGTTGTCTGCTGTTGCCTTTTTCAAATGTTTGTTTTTTTTTTTTTTTTGAAGAAAACTAAGGGCATATGGAAAAATAAAAGAGAAGAGCTATAAATGCTCTCAACTGGAAAATCTGCTCCGTCAATTCGCAAGCACTTAAAAGTGGGATTAAATTTTGCAATCGACTGGTGGACCAGTTAGGGAGAGAGAGAAACAAGTGAGAACGAGTGCAACGGGCTGAGTCTGTAAGTCATTTTGCAATAGGTTAATAGCGCATCCTTTCTTTTTGTTGCCATCCAATCTATTATTATGCGTTATTATCCCTTTGACTCCTTGCATGCATTTGAAAGCGATTTTGTTTTGCATCTGGCAAGCAATTATTATTAATTGGCTCTTTGGGATCGACTGAGACAGGCAATCGAATGTGCTTCCCCATCTTCTCACGCAAAACTACAAAAGCAATCGCATGATTAGGCTTACAATTAGACTAGAACCCAACATGACTTGCAAAAGGTGTAAGCAGATGCTTTTAATCAGCTTTACCGAACTTGAGTTTTCATCAATGAGTTCATCACAAAATGGCATTAAATAGACAAGTGCAATGAATGAGAATGTACCTACATACATATATGGAAATCCTCTTAAGATTACCCTTTTATACAACAGCAGCCTGAAAGTATGCAGACTATAATTAACTTCCTGTGTTCTGAAAAGGGAATCAGTTATTGATACCTATAAAAAAAAACAAACATTTGGCATCTCATAATTGGAGGGGCAGAGAGAAAGTATTCACCTGGCTATTCTCTGGAGTGTTCCTGCTCGTTGATGTTTAGTTAACTGAGTATACAAGAAACACTAAAACGTTTACCACCTGGGGCGAATTGACTATAGATACCAACACAGTCCTAGTCGAATCTGTTTAAAGAGGTTACCATACATAGTTGGGTGTGCCAGTGCGTTTTGTGTAAACAAAAAGGTCCGCGAAATGTGATTATCATGATGAATTGGAATTTAAATTTTAATTCTGTGCTTTTTGACCAAGCCACCATCCCCACCGAAAAAAAGAAATAAACAGATATCAAGCGAGTGAGTTCGTAGGTACGCAACCAGTTAAACACATATCATAGAAACATGCTGGCATCCGAGTGAGGTGAGACCCAAAAGTCGGAGTTTGAATGTGTGGTCGGTCGGTCTGATGGTCGGTCTGGCCCCTAGAGGGCCATCCCTCTTGTTTAAACCAAAAAATTTGCTCGCTTTACCCAGCAAACAGTTTACACTGCATTCCATGGGATCGAATTATAGTTTATGCTAGTTTTCATTTACACTGTGAGAATTTTAATCATTTGTGAAATTTAATTCAACACGCACTTATATATCCTTGAGTTCTTTCGCGTTATTAAATCAAGAAATTGAAGTTTTTTATGCGCAGTGGCAGAGATTTCATCTCAAAAAATTGTAAATTTTCCATCCATTTCCAACAAGAGAAAGATTTTTGACGAGAGAAGGAGAATGAGGTGCTTTCCTTCTCTCACCTTGGACTCTAAAAGTATTAAAGAAGTTGCAACTGAGATGGCGTCTATCAGATGTTGGGGATGCATTGGACCGATCGGTTTCTCGCCTTGCTTCAGTTGTTCAGAAGTAAAGAGAAAGCACAACCAAAAGTTTGCAATGTTATCCAAAAAACTAGCACCAGAAGCCGAGTTTAGACTAGAATCTATAATACATATAAGAAACTATTAGAGGGAGAGAGAGAAGTCCACCAAATATTGATATTGACTTAAAACAAAGGCAAAGAGTAAGCCCTTAAGTGTCCCTTAATGCAATCCTTCGATTACATTTTAAACACTTTGTTGAAGACTACCATTCATTGTAGACAAACACTTTATGCTAACCGAGACATAAGCCAATATGCTAATAATCGAATTAAAAGGAGATGAAACAAAGTTTATTAAATTCTGGTGACATTCGATCAAATGGACACTTTATCGACTTACAATTTTGAATGGAATTGCTCTTAGTGTGAAAGCTGAATCGTCATTATTATCCATGGACACAGTGTCCTGCATCAAGTGCCTAGCAGAGTTAGGTAATGGTTCTGGATCCAGGTATGGAATGGGGGTTTTGTGTTTCGATCTTTTCTACCTGTTGTAATTGCATACATATATGTTGAGGGGAGAGAGAGAGAGAGAGTGTTTTCTGTTTTTTCTTTACTTGTATATTTTGTATTTGTGTAGCTGTATATGTATGTATCTGTATCCATTTATATGTATGTGTGTATGTTTGTATCTGTGTCACTGGCAATTCTCAAAAGCATAAAAGTCAAATTTGTCGCATGTCCATAGAGAGATGGAAACATTCAGCCAGCCAGCCAGCCAGCCAGTCAGCCAGCCAGCAGCCAGAAGCCATTCGAGCGCCGCTGCAGGGACTCGACAAGTGGGCAAATGGGAAAGGTAGATGATGGTAAAGGACGCACAGGTAATTGGCTTTGATATGCGTATCTCAGGCATATGGATACATTTTAGATACGCACTCGACATGCCACATGCCGCATGCGACAACGGCAACGGCAACGGCAACGGTACAATTGCTTAAGGCAAAACAAACAAATAAAATGGACACACTATGTCCTGCATGTGTGTGTGTGTGTGTGTGTGTGTTGCCTGGCTGGAAGGGCATGAGGTGGGCGGCAAACGAGCCCAAAAAGCTGATTCGATGCTTGTCTCACACACACACACACATAGACACACACACAAACTCTGTATATTTGAAGTGGCAAATTTGAAGGGGAAAGAGGGCGAAAAACTAAGGAACTTTAATGGAACACTCTCAAGTGGCATGAACTGGTAGTCTAAATAAACTCACTACTCAGTCACTACTTATGAGAAAAGCAAGAAGCAGACAAAAAGTCAATTTCCCCCTGGGAACAAATTTATGTACACAATGTGAGAACAAATCCTAAATAATTGTCCACATTTCCGCATCGTAATTCTCATTGTGCAACTCAATCGAGACTTTAAATGCCATCCAAGTTATGACAATTGCCAAGACACACTTATTTACCAATTGTTAGATGTATTTTAATGGCTTTTAGCCACATTGATTCCCCCAATCAATTGACTCAATTTGGGCATATTTAGATGCAATGCGATCCTAAGGTTATCAATCAAAAAGCAGTTGAAACTTTACTAGATTCGAAGTCTCCAAGTTCGATTCATTCCTTGTTCCAAAGTTTGACATCAAATCCTTGGAACTTTAACTTGAATCATCATAAGTCACCTTGAATGGAATCTCTTTTGAGCCAAGAATGTAAGACTAAAAAGAATTGAAACTGATTAAAAGATATGATTATCAATGATATCATTTACTCCCAACAAACATGATCAGAATATGTGTTCAGTTATGACTTTATAGGAATCGGTTTAAGATATGCACAAATGCATATGTTTTTGTTTTATAATCTATATATGTTTCTCTTTCCATTTCTACTTTGTTTGCCTTTGCTCTACTCTAATGAGTGACTGCGTCTGAAATATACCACAAAAGCATTTTATTGCTTGACGTTTACAACTTCAATGCTAATGCTAAGCGAGGGAAGGGCGGTGGTCCATAATGTTGGCCAGTTTGGTTGGTGGGCGATTCAACTGCTAATAGGATTTCTTTCTGTTTACTTCGATGCTAATTAGAGAGAAAAAGAAATACATTTTGCTGCCTTTTTGGTTAATTGATGAATTTGTAGCAGCAGGAGCAACGAAAAAAAAACAACAACACAAAGCAAAAGCAAAAAAACAAAAACACCAACGAAAAGCTTTCCTTTAAGCCCAGGTCCAGGTCCACGCTAACTAGCCTGAAAGTAGACAACATTACTTTATACATATAAATGAGACGACACAAAATAATAAACCTGTAAAATTAATTGCTTTTGCTGAAACCGTCACAAAGTCATCATCATCATCATCATCATCATCAGAAGTAGGTGAGGACGAGACCGAGGAGAAGCAAGAAAACCAAGAAAGTGTCAGCATGAAATGGAAATAAAATTAGTTGGAAAAAAACCCTGAAGAGGGACAAAGTAAAAAAGATAGAGAAAAACATGTCGCCTCATTAGCTGAGACTTTGGACTTATGTCCCACCTAAAGCTCCATGTCCAACAGGTTCAACAGGTGAACTTTAAGTGGGTGATGTGGCTTCTGCGGATAATTGCTATACTAATTGGTTGCATCAGCCTTCAGTGGCACTTTAAAAGAACTACTTTGGGATTAGAACTCATAAATAGAGAGAGAGAGAGTGAGAGAGAAAACATCAAACTTATCTTAGTCGGAATGCCAAAGCAAAATCTAATATTGGTATACAAGTTAACCGCCAAATGTGATGGTGTTGGCTGTCTGGCTGGCTGGCTGTCTGGCTGGCTGGCCTCTGTGAGACCACACAAGAGGTGGTCCCACAAAATGATATAGAAGACCACATGTACTCTGTGTGTGTATGGTAAATTAACTTTACTTCAGTCGCCCATCAGGATATGCCCTCGCCCCCCCCACGCCCACTTTGGGCGCCCTTCGCTAGTCATGCTGCAACTGTCGCATATTGAAACGTTAATCGCATTGCTTCTTGCAGTGCCCCATGGAATGAATGAGCAAATGTTTGGATTTTCCTCTTTTGCTTTTCTTTTTTTTTCTATTTTTTGTTGTTGTGAAACGAGGTGGACTGTCATTTGATGATAGCAGAAGGAGGAAATGTGGGTGAATGGGCGGTGAATGGTTAAAGGCCATCATATTTAGTTCTCCTTGAAGCTCACAGCTGGAAGTCCTTAACACCGCCGCCTCATATTACAAACAGCAACCGCGTTTGGCGATGATTACTTTTGGTGGTTGTTGACTGCTACCAGTTTTCGTCTCCACCGGTCCCCTTTCTGATTTTGTCCTGACCCCCGCCTGGCCCTCAGTGTCCGCCTTCAAGTGTCCAAGCATTTGCAGTAGTAACACCCCTTTGTTGTTAGCCGTGTGGTCAATGACATTTGCTTGAAGCAGCAACGAAAAATCAATACAAGGACAACGACAACGACAACTATGGCGGCTTTTGCCTTTCAGCCACTCCCCCCATACCATCCTCCCACCAATCCTTCTGCCAAATTGCATTATAGATGCTGCTTCACTCCCAACCACATCATCACTTTTATCCTTTTTTTTTTGCTTTGAATATCTTAACTTTGCTTAGAATGGCATATGCGAAGGAAATTAAAAAGCATATTGCATACTTTTCTGGGCACTCCACCATCCGCTCTCGATCGTTGATGAAATTTGTGAAATATTAAGATATTTATTCAATTGTTAATCAAGAGAAAACTATTGTAATATATCTAAACAATTTCTGTGTAAGAAGTTTGTTGAATTAAGGAAATCCAATACGGAAAGTTTTAGGTCCTTTCACTTATTTGAGTCGAAGTTTTGCTCAACTCAACCCAACGACTCTATGGATAAATGTATACTTAAGGAGCCTTTTAAAAATCTATGATGAATTGATTGAACATATGTATTGATAAACCCCAAAGACATTTGTCGATCGACTTTCACATCAACTCTTATAGCATATCAGGGTGGGGAGAGTCCTGTGTACCTAACTGTGACGAGTTCTATTTTCAGACTACCATTCAGGCAATAATAATTTTTGATTGACATCATGACGATGCCAACTATCCAACTGTCATTACTGATCATCATAATTAGCAAGTTCGAAATATTGGCAATGCAATGGAATATCTAAAAAAGTGATTATTATCTAATGTATGGATGAAATTTTTGGCATAGAGTCCTCTTACCTTGGCTTGTTAGCTGCCAATTTAGATCGCACCGTACGTGATGAATTACGTCACTACGTGTAACCGCATGTTAACTGAGTTTTTCAATTAGCCTCCAACTAAATGGGATGGCGGGGGGGTGGTGGCTCCCCACTTTCCAACCCACCGAAACACTGGCAGGTAGAACCATTGTTAGTTATAGTTCAATGCGGTTGAGTTAAAATTTTTCAACAAAAGGCTCTTCCTGCCATCGTTCGATGGTGCTGGTGCTGCTGTTGTTGTCGTTTCTGCTGCATACTTTTGGGTATGGGGTAAGGTGATTACCTCTCCCTGTCTCACTTTTCCTGCTATCCCTTGTCGACATTTCCCCCGACTAATTAATAACTAATAATGTGCAGTGCGCTTATTAGAGGAGCTTGCATACATTAGTCCGGGACTAATATCATTATATGCTAACCGGAAAAGAGAGTGAGCGGAAGAGAGATTGTGTGTGTGTGTGTGTGTGTGTGTGTGTGTGTGTGTGTGTGTGTGTGTGTGTGTGAGGGGAAACAGGCAAACTAAATTCCAGAGTTCCTGCCATTGTCACGTTTTATACAAAGAAATGCAATTATGAGAATCAAAGTGGACACATGCAATTTTGATGTGGCCAGAGCAACTTTTACCTATCGTTTGATAAAAGGACCAATGGGTAAGGCAAGAAAAAAACCAAGGGCCAAACAACTTATACATAGATGCCAAAAAAGGGGGTGGAGGTGGCAAACAACACAACTCAATGGACCAATAATAAGTTTCCCTTTGCTCTCTCTCTCTCTCTCTCTCTCTATACCCTAGGCTGGGCAATCTAATTTGCAACTAATTGCAAGTCATTAAAAAAAAAAAAAAAAGAAGAGAAGTAACGAACCGCAGAAAAAAAGGGCATTTTAATCTAGCAATTAAGGCATAATGTGCTTTAATTAACCGCCACAGAGAAAGTCAATTGAGAGGGCCGAAGAAGGCAAATAAAAGTGGGCGACATTAGGAGTTGAGAGGGATTTTGCATAAATCAAATTGAATTCACTCAAAAAGGCATGCAGTTTGTTTTGTTTGTTTGTTTTTTTCCTTTTCGGTTTTTTTGTTTTGCTGTTAAATCATTTAATCCTTTAAGCATCGAAGGAATGATGAAGAAATTCGTTTCATGCCGAGTCACCCGTTCTTCATCACTTCACTTGGCGCATTAGTAACGCTTGGAGGAATTATTTACCTTGGAATGCATGTAATGGGGCACTCAGATGGGTGTTGCCACCCTGTTGAAAATGTTCCGTTGCCACTATTCCACGTTGTCTCCGCTGCGGCGTTGAAAGTAGCAGCAGGCGTGTTTACTCTATTAAATTTAAATTAAAAATTGATTAAAACGAGAGCCAACGAAGGCGCAACGGCAAGTGCCAAGGATGAGAGGATACACACAATTAACGGTAAGCAAGCCATCACCTTAACCTCAACCACCAACCCCCCTGCTTGTCCTGTGTGTGTGTATGTGTGTTTGTGGGGTTGGGACCGCAAGCAAATGCTCTACGGGTAAGTGAGCTTTGCTCTTGATGCTCCTTGCCACACCATCGTCATCGTCATCAAGTTGTTTTTCTTCTCCGCTCGTCCTTACATTTTGCAACTTGGCGCCCTCTCGTGTTTTGGTAAATTAAATTTTCGTGCATTACGCAAATGAGCAGAGGCAGCAACAGAGGTGAGATGATGCAGCAATGAGAACCCTTCATTTAAAGCTTTCTTTTGCTTGTTTCTTTCTTTTGCCTGTCTTGATGGTCCGCTTAATGATCCCTGGCCAGCAGAAATTGAAATGGATCTGCAACTTAAGGGCTTATATGGAGTGGAAGTGGAATAGCAGTAGTAAGTGATTGTAGGGGGAGGTTAATAGGGTTGAGAATCTGAACAATTTGATTGGATTTCTGTGGTTTCTCTCTTCAAAGAAGGCAAAGAAAAACATTTTAAGTGATTACGCAGAATTTTATTGGTTTTTCTTTATGGTTAGTACCCACTTAAATAAGACTTAAATTTAGTAATTTGTTTCAAATTGCCAACCTGTTGCGCCAATTGTCTCAATTCTCAAGAAAATTTGTTGGTATATTGAAATCAAATCATCAAAATTAACAGCGAAAGAAGAAATTATTGTTATCGAAGGGTCAAAAAAATATCGTTATCGATGTTTGTGCATCACTAATTTAAAGCCTTTTCTGCTTTATACCTAAAAATTCAAGCATATCTGAGTATCTCGCACCCTAGCGCCCCCACCAGCCTACGGACAACTCCGGCATTATCGGACAATGTCGGATTTCGATCAGATTTGGTATGTCTCTTGATTCAAATTCATTAATATGAAATTTAGGAATGTTGCACGAAAGGCAATTGAGTTTTTTCAAATTATGGAGGCGGAAGGGGGCGTGGCTGAAATTTGAAATGAACTTGATCACTTTAAATACTACATGAGCCTACATACCAAACTTGGTGGGTCTTATTTTCGTAGTCTTCGAAATCTAGGTGTTCATACGGACGGACAGGGCAAGATCGAGCAAGAATATATGTATACAATCGAAGTTTGATCATTTATTAGAAGAAGCAGATAAAATTGGAGTTCAGAATCGAGTTAAGAATATAATCTTTTGATTTTAAAACATAAAATTTCTAATATATGCGACATGAACCCACAAATTATTATTAAAATCTTTAAATTAATTGATTAATAAGTTGAAATTTTGTAATCGCCAAAGATTTGTTTAGTTTGCCCATTCTACGATGACTTATATAATATTAATACAAAACGCAATTTAATTATCTTTTACATTTCTCTGTACACTTTTTTGGGAACAAAACATCTAACAATAAGCTTAAGATGATGTTCAACTCAAGGTATGGCGAGAAGGGGGAGGTAGACTGGGTCCTTAAATCTGAGAGCAAATGGTGGAACTAATTGAAATTTTTCAGTGTTTTTGACTCAAGTTCATTTTGATGCCCCTTTTGGATTCGGGGTATCTTCATGTTGTAGAAGTTTATGAGAAGGAAAGAAAATAGTTGCAAATGTCTAGAAAAATCTTGTTTTATCCAAGGACAATTTAAGGACTCGCCTTTGAGTTGAAACCTTTTACAGAGTATCTCAAAGACGAGGCTCTTTCAGAGACATGCTTTGAGTAAAACGACTTGTCTTGGCTTTTGGATTGGGCGGTGCGCTGTGATTTGATTGAATTTTTGTGGTTTGACTAGCAGTAAGGGAGAGAAAGAGAGAGAGAGAGGCTGGGTGGGTGGGTGTAGGTTGAGCTAGAGAACTGAAGACGAGGCAGGAGCTCATCATTCGTCTGCAGACAGTGAAAAGATTTGCCTGCTGTTTTTACGTTTTAATTAAAAAGTGTCGCTTAGTGCGACTGTCCATTTGAGTGATGGTAAGGACACAGGGACGAATGCCTGAGAGAGCATCGGTGTTGGGGGTGGTGGGGAGGAAGACGCAGCAATTAAGCCACCGTTTGGCCCTCCTGTCGTTTGGCTTAATGAAAACGATTATCGACTTGTGGGCGGATGGCAAATGGAATGGGTTTGGGTTTGGCTTTGGGGTCGAAACGGAAAACCAAAGAATGGCAACAGAGAAGAAAGTGCTGTGCGATGCGATGGGATTCGATGCGATGCCATGCGAAATCCAGTCAACGGGCAACAAAACTTATTGCTTTACAAATTCTTTAATAAATTAAATATGCTGCCAACTTGCCGGAATTGAAATGGTAATGGAGTGGGAGAAGGAATCAAAGCGGTGGCACGATTGGCGCTTGACTGAGCAAGCCAAAGGCAACAACAACATAGCGAAAGCAAAAGCAAAAGCAACTTCATCATCAGTTATGTCCGTGTCCGTGTCCGTGTCCATGTCCACGTCCATGGCCATGGCGGCGAAGCTTGATGGATGGGCTCAAATGGACAAAGCTCTCTGACATTGAGAATGGGTGTCAGGTAGCCTCGAGTCTCACCGACCGACCAGAGACAGGGACTCCAAATTAAATTAAATGTAATTTGTCGCAGCATGAAAGAGAAAGAGCAAGTGAGAGTGAGAGAGAGTGAGAAGAAGTGGGACAAGGCACAGTTGAAGAAACTTGCCTGGGCGTAGCATTTGTCAAATGTTCTTTAATCGAAAGGCTTTTGCCAAAATTGATTTCCCAAGAAGAAACAACAACCAACTTCAAAAAAAAAAAAAAAAGAAGAAGAAGAAGAAGCAAAACCGTAAAGCCAAACTAAACCCACAATATGGCTTTCATTAATGCCAAGTCCAGTCACCAGCATTAAGGACATTTTCCCACAAAGTGGACATCATGATGATTAGAGCAAGGATTTTAGTTAAGTCTTTGGTTGTAGATAAGAAATTATCAAGGCTCAAGTGATAGTTGTAATTATAAACACTCTTCCTTTTACATGACCTTTTCCTTAGTCAAATGGATAGTTAGACTCTTCTCTCTCCACCTTCAAGTTAAGGTCAATAGGTTTCCATCGAACTTGGGTGGCCAATGTTGGCCCTAAACTTATAAGAGTTTGAGTTTTAAGAATCTAAGTCGGTTATATATCAAATGTAAAGATTTTTGGTTTGGTTTTGGTCTCAACTTGTTTTAGCCTGTTAGATATCTCATCTTATCTGTCATCTTCTTTCTCTAATGTCTCTCTCTATCTATCTATCTATCTAGCTAGCTTATAAGTTAGCAAACGAATGTTGAGCAATCATTTTATGCAGATAGATGTATTCACAAACCGTTTATCTAATACCCATTCATTATATTATCCAGTGGCGAGTGGTCAACCCCAGTCTGACCCTAGTCCTCTAGCACATTCTCAACCCCTGGAAAAGGGCAAGGAAAATGGAAATTAAAACGAGCCACTCAATTACGCAAATTAAAACGCAAAATGAAGGCGGCCGCGGCGTAAAACAAACAAACAAACAAACAAAACGTAAAAAGGCATAAAATATGTAAAAGCAAAGAAAAAAAGAAGAGCGGGAGAGAGAGAAAAAAACGAAGAAGAAAGAATGCCAACAATGCCCTGCATTCTTTCGGTTCCCTGTGTGTTTCTTTTTTTTCCTCTTTTCTTTTATTTTCTATTTTTTTTTTTTAACAAACTAATAAAGTTCGCTGAGGTCGCCGTCATAAAACGCGCCAATTGACACGGGTCAACCTTTTCTTTTTTGCTGTTTTGTTTCGGTGGCTCTCCACCCAATCGCTCTTTTAGCTTTACGTTCCATCCACCATTCATTCACCCTTTCACCCTTTAGTCCTGGCATGCTGAGGACCAATAAAATCAAATTAAAAGGCGCCAAAGTGTCACGATTATGAGACTTAAGCGAAATCAATTAAAAAGAAGCGTAAATAAAAAGCCACCGAGAGAGAGAGAAAGAGAAAGGACAAAAAGGATGTCAGAACATAAATGAAGAAGGAAAAGTGGTTCATAAAAAAAGAGGGCAATGTGTTCAGGGAAAGAGAAATGCTTCTCCATGTGTCAAAATGTCGCTTAGTTTTTTGTTCCTTTTCTGTTTTTTTAAATAGAAAAATTTACTATTTACACTTGGTTTTGGTCACACGAGACTAAAAGCCAATGGATAATGAGTAGAAATCGGTTTTGGAATCAACCTAAACCCTTAAGGTTAGTCTAAGCTAGCTGCAAGTATTAATTAGCTAATCATTATTAAATCGTGACCTCGAGACTTTATAGATTTGTTTAACTCGTTTAATGATGAGGCTATAAGGACATTCATTTGGAGCATCTTTAGACTATCCTGTCTTCCTTGACTGTCGACCTCGAATAATGAAAGAAAAGCGATATCTAAACAAAAATGTTTCTATTTGTATAATACATAAGGAGTTTCTCTTCTGCAGATACGTCTGTATATATATTTACTTGTAAAAAGATTAAATTTAAATACTTTTTGCAAAATTGTAAATTATTTTGTAAAATGTTTCATTAGAAATAATGAAAAGGTTGTAATCGGATTACAATTGGCCTAGAGTCTCAATCAGCAAGTACCAAAGAATTTGTATAAATATTTTTCGCACTTTATTATCTCTCTCTCTCTCTCTCTCTATCATGTCTCTGTCTCTTGCCGTGCCTGTATATTCCTCTCAATTTGGTTACCTTTGCCCCTGCTTTCCTTCATGTGAGTGCAGTCACAATTGGATTTTGGGCTCAATTTGGTTTTCGGTCCATTTAACCATTGCCACGCCCGGTCAATTGAATGAAGTTGGCCAGACAATTTATGAGTTATGATTTACATGTGTGTGTGTGTGTGTGTGTGTGTGTGTGTGTGTGCGTGTCTGGCAACAGGTTGAGGTGAGATGAAATGAGATGAGTTTAAAAAGGATTTGGTGGCAGGGTGAGATGACAAAAGGGATGCAAAATCATCCTTATGAAGCTGCAATTGCAAATTTCAGAAATCTCTCGCGCCCCTGTGGTGCATGCAAAAAAGGATATATGGCATCCCAGCAGAGGGTCAAATGGAAATACACACACACACACAAATGGAGAGTAAGGGATAAAAGGCAGTAAAGGGAAACAAAGAGGAAAGTATTTCTCATCCCTCTCTCTCTCTCTCTCTCTCTCTCTCTGTCTCTCTTGGTAGTAACTGATTAAAATGCGTTGCTGGACCATTTTGCCATCTGATGACGTCGCTGCATTTGCATTTATATTGTTTTGACCCCTTTAGCATTAGCAGCATTTTCTTATTCCACCTACATTTTGCGCCCTCATCTCATCTCATCTTTAGCTTCATCTTCATCTTTATCTACAACTTGTGCAGTTTCCTTATAGAAGTTGTGGGTCGTTTTGTATCTTCAATTATGTTTGTGCACAAGTTTTATGAGCAACACTTTAGCCAACTTTCAATGTGTCTAAAACCTGTAGCAATTGGCCGATCTTTGTCCGGATTAGCTAACTGATGAAAACTTTAGTGACATTTGGTGTCATTTTCTTGGTTTTTATTCTTTGGCCCACGCTTATCAATTGTCCAATTTGAAGTATCATCATTTTGTGGGGGATAATCAGTGGCCCGCATCACACACACACACACACCCAGACAATAGAGAAGTGAAACGAACAAAGAAAAAAATTCCAAAATAAATAAATACATAAATAACGAAAGCTTTGGCTAAAGAAAAAGTATGGCCCCAAACGTGGGCGCTGACTGATTAGAAAAATTTTGTAAGACACCAACCAAGAAAAACAAGAAGCAGAAGCAAAGAAAAAAAAAAGAAAAGCGGGCCAAAGCGCAACAACAGCTACAAGAAAAATGAAAACATTTACGGAAATAAAATACAAGGCAAAGTTTCACAACACACACACACACACACACACAGAGAGAGAGGGAGGGAGGGAGTGGGGGCACTTGGGGGTTGGGGTTAGAAGGCACCACAAAATGAGCAAGCACTCAAATCAGCGAATCGACCTTTAGATACTCCTCATGAAAATGTATGCCCCAATAAGTATGCTATCCCAAGACATCTTTTGGGGTGCCTCAAAGTCTTTGCCCCTATTGTAGCTTTTTGATTTCTATTCCTCAGCCTGTCGTTGCCTTTAATATACCCAAATTCTTTCATCTAAGCAGGGTATAAAAAGAAATTCATCAAATTTTGGCAGCGTATCAAAAGAAAGAAAAAAAAAAAAAGCGCGCTCACACACACACACACACACACACAAGCAACTTGATGGGGCACAGAGACGAAAAGTGGCATGTCAGCACGCGCTAAAAATCATATATACATACATACATACATATGTATATATGTACATATGTATTGGTACTGTATATTGTTAAAAAAGTTAGCGAAACAATTTAATGATGAATGATGATGGTCAATAGCGAAATTTCCTACCAATTGAGGCAAATGGAAGGAACTGAACAGAATGCACGGAATTTTCGAACAACGCTGATTGCCATATACCATATTGCATGGTGGCCCATTTTGTTGATGGTGGTGGATGAACAAAAAAGTTGATACAAGGTTGGTCAAATACATTTTTTTGTTTTGCCTCAGAGCAGGCTTAAACAACATTTTTTTTTTTTCAATTGAAAAACAATTTCACGAAAATTACAACTTTTGAAATTGGATATTAAGATTTTGCTTGGCAATAACTTTCGCTGACTGCAGAGTGAAAGAAACTATAGAATCTGGCTTAATTGGCGATTGCCTAGACAAATGTATGTATGTAACTGAATGTCGCCAAGTGACAATTTTTCTTTGCTCAAGATGGGATAGATGAATGAATGAATGAATGAAGGGACTGATGGGCTGATGGAAAGATGGCTAGATGGGTTGCCCACAGCTGGCAAAAGTATCATTCTTCACGTTTCAGTATTGACACTTTGATGTGCGACTTAAATTAGCATTTATCACACTCGACAACACGGTGAAGCTTGTACGAGGAGTAGAACCCATGGCCAGTTAATTTCATTCGTCATTTTTGTTCTCTTTTACTTGCGATACCCTTGAAAACTGAACAAATCGGTTTGTTGCAAATATCAAGAACATATTCCATAACATTGTACAAGAAGAGTAAGAAATGAAAAACTTAAGCGTTTGAATTGTTTTCTTTGGTTAATATCTGGACCCTAAAGGTATGCTATTGATGTTGCGGAGCTCTTTCAATTATAGGGTATGTTAAATGCGCCATTATCTTAATTTCTTTTTTTCACATTTTCGCTTTGTCTTCTTTGTCTTTCCTTCTTTTTTTTTCCTCTGCTGTCAATTGGCATTTGTCAAATGGCTTGTGGCTGCTGCCTGCCTGCCTGCCCGCTGAAACTTGCTGCAAGTCCCGCAAAAGTAGGCAATGCTATTTATTCATTTCGATTTCATCTTCGTCACGATTGTCGAGAGATAAGCGAGAACAGAGAACGGAAAAGAGACGACAACCAGCTAAATCCATTTTGGCATATCATTTAAGATTTTTGCTTTCATCATACCATTTTGTTGTTGTTGTTGTTGTTGTTGTGTTGCTGTTTGCCGGTCATTTTTCTAGCCTTGTATGACGTATCATGATTAACAGGTTCCCGGTGAACAAAGTGAAGAGCCAGGCATGGGAGAGACTGAAAGCTAATCAAGTTCTAAAAAGGAGAGAAAATCTACTAAATTGCCTCTGGGCTTGGCTGCTGTCTCTAATTTTATTGTGATGAACTGATAATGTGACATTATTGTAACACATTTGTCAACAAATTACATACATCCGGCTCTGAGGTGGGGCCCACACTTTCCCTTAGAAACACATGTGTGTGTGTATCAATCAGTGTGGCTGGAATCCAAGCAACTTACTCACATACACATATGTACATACAAACATATAATAAATGAAGCCTGCCATGCATTGCCAAAAGATCAAAAGTGTCAATAAAACAAAAGCAGACAAACAAACCGATAACTGTGGTGGGGGCGCAATGGAGGGCAGATGGAGGGGATGATGATGATGCCCCAAAACGTGAAGCAGCAGCAAAACAGAAAACGGAAACGAAACAAAATGACAAAAATGCCGAACGTGGCATAAATTACAGCAGACCAAAGGAGTTTAGTTTCTACCAAAAAGTTCTCCCCCATTCAATGTCCTCTCTGTTTTATCCAAACTTAACAAGTATCGTCAACATAGTACACACACAAACACACCCACACATACACTCATAAAAGACGCATAGAGATAGAGAATTATTCCTACTAAATCAAGTAAAATTAAATGAATTATTGCCGCAATAAATGTGGGCGTTCTAGGCAATATATATATATATATATATACGCCAAAATATACCCGTAACATAGTAACGTATATATATAGATAAATTGCGAATTAGAAAATCCATATAAGACAGGGCTACTTGAACTTGTATGTAGTTGAAAAACTGTCTTCAGGCCTTTGGTCACCAAAAATAATGAAAAGTCACCACAATTAGGGTACATTAGCTAACAATTCAAGTGTAAACAATAGTCAAAGTATTCTCCAACTTAAATTACGATCTCAACAACAAAAAGTTAAAGATTGACTAGAATTTCAAAAGAGAGATTGCCTCTAAATGTCTAATGGACAAAGGGTATATTGAGTTCGTAGCTAAATTGTCTCTTATTATTGCCGTTGCCATTCGGACTTTGATTTATATCCAATGGCTTATGATTTCTCTATCTCAGGCGCAGAAATATATGTATGTAGAAAGAAATGAATTGTTATAATAACCTTGGCTAGCAATATATATCCTATTTTTAGATGGTATAAATTAGAATCGACATTCAGTTAACTTTAGTTGAGTTTTTGGCCCAAAGATAGAAATGAAATGTTGTCCTAATGGCCAAATTTTACAAGA
Source organism: Drosophila tropicalis (assembly GCF_018151085.1). Lineage (NCBI taxonomy): Eukaryota > Metazoa > Arthropoda > Insecta > Diptera > Drosophilidae > Drosophila > Drosophila tropicalis. The sequence continues at coordinate 2,948,389 of NW_027172602.1, read as the reverse complement.
CTCTCTTTCAGGATAATAGTTGAAATAGTTTTTAATTTCATTAATTTTTTGGGCTATTTTGTTGGCAAAACTCTTGAAACTCTCAAACTATAAATCCAAAGTGGACGCCAGTTGCGAGAAGAAAAAAAAAAAAAGCCAGTCAAGATGAGTAACAACAACAACAATAACAAAAGCTTTTAAGTCCGCATGCATTTTTAATGGAGCGAAATGCGGCCATTAAACATTCCCAGAGATGGAGCCTGACTGATTGGGCGAAGATTGAGACAACAAAAGGCATCTCCGTCCATACCGTAATCCCTTTCGCCCATTTCCCCCCTTTTGCCACTACTTGCTCTGTTTTAATTTCAAGGCGAAATGTTATCAATCTATCTAGGATATAATCAGTTGAATTCTTCAGTTCCCTTCGTCTTTTTTTTTATCGATTTGTTATCAGCAACTGAGCATTATCTTGATCTGTTTTATCCTTTTTCCTTTCGTATCTGGTGTCGTCTGCTCACCACCATTACCACTGCTAACTATTCTTTCGACTCAGTCACTCTGCCATCCTCCAGCCAGAGGGTGTTCTTCCTTGGGTGGTTGGCCTCAACCCCAGCCTTTAGCAACAATTTAAACTTTTATTAATTTTACGATGCTCGCCCTTCTTTTTGCCAAGCTACCGCCTGACAGCTCCCCTCAGTCGCTTCGTGTCCCTTGCCAGACACAAAGAGGCACACACGAATGTATGCCACTCCCCTACCGCCCACCATTTGCAAGCTTACCCAGTTGCCATTGTTGTTGTTGGTTATTAAAAAACAAGCAGCATGAAAATCTTTTCTTAAATTAATATTTCTTTTGTATGAATGAAAACAAAAAAAAAACACCAAGCGAGGAGAAAAGAGAAAAAAAAAGTAAAGAAAAATAAAAGAAAAAGCAGCATGCCTTCGACTTCCTGTCGCATCCCAACCCCACCCATGCTCGCTTATCATCCTTGACGCCCACCCAATTTGCCCCTCCTTTTCACCATTCTCTGACTTTAACTTTAATATGATTTTTCATTTAACAATCTTTCGCCTTCTGTCTCGCTCCCTTTCTCTTTTCTTTCTCTCCAAGGTTCCCTTTCTTCTTAAAGCACTTCAAAACAACAACCAAAAAAAAAAAAAAGAACTAGCAAAGTAGCAGAACAATAGAACACAAAAAAAATGCTAATGTTAACTTTAGCTTAATTATTTGACATGAAAAATGACTTTAGTAGCCAGACCAATGCACAGTGGGTCAGCAGCAAAGAGACAAGAGACGAGCTGGGATTTAATTAAAGCAATTTTCGAAGAGTTTCACAACCCCTCCCACCCCCTCATCTGTTATCACAGTCAACCATTACATTGCGTTCTCATACGCATACTCAGTCAAGTGCCAATGGAGTTCAGTTCTTCATTTCTGAATTATTTCTAGAGTTAAGCAAGAGATGCCTTTTTGATTACCCAGATATTGACCACGATCTTCCAAGTCCATTGCCAATATTTTATACAACAGATTTGAATTGAAAAGCACAGCATCATTAGGAATTTGAACTCAGGTATTAAAAACTATAAAAAAACTATATTAAACTGTTTTAATTAATGAAACAGTAATGAAAAATTAATATTTTTTTATGGGAAAAATTTAGAAAAAAGTTACTGCAAATTTTTTTTGTGAATTTTCCGTAGTTTTTCTAAATTTTGGTGAATTTTTCGTTTGAATTTTTTTAATTTTTGCTCATTTCTTCAATTATTCTAAACTTTTAAATTCTTTTATTTTTTAATTTTTCTTAATTTTTTGTTAATTTTTCTTAATTAATTTTAATTTTTTCTAATTTTTTTAATTTTTTCTAATTTTTGTTAATTTTTCATAATTTTTTGTTAATTTTTCTTAATTAATTTTAATTTTTTCTAATTTTTCTTAATTTTTCCAAATTTTTGCTAATTTTTATAATTTTTCCTAATTTTTTTTTAATTTTTTCTAATTTTTGTTAATTTTTCCTAATTTTTGATAATTTTGATAATTTTTCCTAATTTTTTTAATTTTTTCTATTTTGTGTTAATTTTTTATACTTTTTTGGAATTTTTCCTAATTTTTGTTAATTTTTCATAATTTTTGTTAATTTTTCTTAATTAATTTTAATTTTTCCTAATTTTTCTTAATTTTTCCTAATTTTTTGTTAATTTTTTTAAATTTTCTTAATTTGTTCTTATTTTTTCCTAATTTCTGAATTTTTATAACAGTAAAAATAATAATAACCTGATGACCTCCAACATTTTGACCTCACTCGCCAACGTACCTCCAACAACTGATGCGCCCTCCCTCAGTTGCAGCTTCTTTTATAGGCCCAGCGACGGCAAAGAGCGAGAGAAGTGCTCTCCCACTAAACTGCACTGTCACTCCCACACTTAGTTGCTGATCGCGAGAGCTGCACTCGCTCACTTACTCACTCGCTAGGTGTGCGTGCATATGACCGGGCAAAGCTTGAGCGGTGTTATTGTATGTGTGTGTGTGTGTGTGCATTGTGTGGGAGGTGATTGAGTGTGAGATGTGCTTAGCAAGTGATCGATTCTCTCAAAGCTTGGCTTTCGTTGGGAGTATGAAATAAGCTCAACTCACACAAACACACTAATAGCGCTCGCGCTTTGCCCGCTCATATGCACGCACACTTACCTAACGTCAGCGAGGGGGCGACTCAATATGTAAGTGAGTGAGAGCAGAATTTTTCACTTTCTCTCGATCAGCAACTAAGTGTGGGAGTGACAGTGCAGTTTAGTGGGAGAGCACTTCTCTCGCTCTTTGCCATCGCTGGGCCTATTAAAGAAGCTGCAACTGAGGGAGTGCGCATCAGTTGTTGGAGGTACGTTGCCGAGTGAGGTCAAAATGTTGGAGGTCATCAGGTGAGTAAATTATTATTTTTACCGTTATAAAAATTTAGAAATTTAAAAAAATTAGGAAAAAATTAACAAAAATTAGAAAAAATTAAGAAAAATTAACAACAAAAAATTAGAAAAATTTGCAAAAAATTAGGAAAAATTAAGAAAAATTAGAAAAATATTAACAAATATTTGGAAAAATTAAAAGAATTAAGAAAAATTAACAAAAATTAAAAAAAATTAGCATAAAATTAAAAAAAATTAAAAATTAGTAAAAAAAATTTAAAAATTAAGAAAATTAGGAAAAATTAAAAAAATTAGGAAAAAATTTAAAAAATTAGTAAAATTAGTAAAAATTAAAAAAAACTAGAAAAAATTAACAATTTTAAACAATAGGCAAAATTACAAAAACCTTAAAAAATTAACAAAACCAAAAATAAGAAACATTAACAAAAATTAGGAAAAAGTTTCAAATATTAGCAAAAATTCGAAAAAAATTAAAAAAATTAACAAAAAATGCATAAAAAATAATTTTTTCTCGTTTTTTTTTTTTAATTTATAGAAATTTTTTCTGAATTTAATTTTTCTTGATTTAAAAATTTATAATTATAATGATAATGAAATTGTGTTTTTATAAGCATTATTTAATGCCAAACGAAAATTTTTCATTACTTTTCATTTTGAATGCTAAAGACAACAGATATTATCAGAATTGCTTTTTTTTTCTAATGCTTAACGGCACAACTCTATAATTTAATATGTCCATTCACTTTTTCTATTTTCTTAGCAATGAATTGACAAATATTTTTCAATTTTACAGAAACCAATTTAATTAATTTCTGATTGTCACACACACACACACACACACACACACTTTCAATTCATTGCATCAAAGATGAATGAACAATAAAAACAACCAAATATCACAAAACACAATGAAAATCTATTGACTGCATTTGCTTTTATTTTTTTGAGCCACAAACAAAGAGGCCTTATAACCCACTGAGATACCGCAGGAGAGAATCAAATCAAAGTGTACAAAGGCATCAAATGAAATTCCTTTTAGATAAGATAAAACAATGATTGAATCTTTATTAAATAGTTTATGATTAATAGACAAAGAAAAAAAAAAAACATTTGACAATATTTGTTGCAGCTTTCCTTATGTTTTATTGCTTTACATTTGTTAAGCAAGAGAAAATGTTATAAGCCATCCGTTTTCTTATGTAGAAAATATTGAATCGCCATAAAAAAATTAAGTTTTTCAAAAAGAAAAGGTTGTTACACGTGGCGTATGCATAACTTTTGGTAATTAGCATACTTTTAAGGGCTATAAACTGGCGGATTCAGTTCATTGTTGTGGCATACTTTTTAGGGCTCTGTGGTCGAAGTGGAACCAATTCAGATAAAGTCCAGTTCATCTGCTTTAGATGGGATTTTTAATATCCAGTTTAATACGAAAACGAATGGTTCCCATTCAAGGAAACTTAAGCTCTAGATAGCTAGCTTTTGGCCTGGTTGATTAAGACAGATGGTAACATGCAGATGTTGCTTTCCAATACTTTAGCTTTGGCTTTATAAAATCTTGGCCCCAACTGCAGCTTCGGCTTCATTTCTATCTCCATCTTCATCTCCATCTGCATCGACATCGATGTAGCCTTTGTCTTTGTCTTAGTCTTTGTTGAGGTTTTTCTGCTTCTACGAGCAAAATTTGCATTTCCATTTCGCCTTCCAGTCGCAAAGCAGCTGCCTTTCTCCTTAACCCAAGTAAAAAGAAAGGCGTCGACGCAAAATTTTAATGAATTGCCTGCCGAAAATCGCAAAATGCAAAACGAAAATTCAATTTGCAAAAATAACATCAGCAGCAGCAGCAGCAGCAGCAACAGAAGCAGAAGCAACATACATACATATATATAAATAAATTGCATGCATGTTGCAAAACTGTGGACACACACACACACACACACACTTGCACTCAGCCACACACAGATACACAGAGTGTCTTTCGCATGCTTCATTATTTCTGTGGTTAAATTAAAGGATAATAGATTTTCAATGCAATGCATGCTTCACTTGATTGCAAGTGCAACAAAATTTTCCAAAATATTTTTCTTTAACTTTCTGCCTCAGTCATCTTCAAGTCTTTAATAATTTAAAAACAATTGTTTACAATTTACCAATCCAACAGATAAAATAGTCTTGACAAGTATCAAAATGTTTAATGTTTTTGCCTAAAATTTATGACATTGATCTTTTGATTTGTTTCGATTGAATGTTAAATTGATTCTAGAATGATATGATAAATCGAAAGAAGAATCGATTATTGGTTATCAAATGATTAATCGTACTTATCACTTGACTTAAGGTCAAAGGTTTTCATAGAAAAAGGATTCTCTGACCTTATGAAGTCAACTTTAAAGTTCTAATGGTCTCTTGGGTTGGCAGTTTTGCTCTAGCTTTAGAAGGTTTATCTAAACAGAGAAGTCAAGTCGAAAGACTAAAGATCCAAGTTTGATATGTAGATTAAATACATGCGCCATGTTGGCCCCCTTTTTTTTTTTTTTTTGCTATACCATAAGTTAATTTCAATTTTTCACCAATTAATTTTCCACTTTCTCGGAACAATTTTTACTGGTGGCTTTTAAAATTTTGTTGGTCGTTAGGCAAATGTTTGCTGCTTAAGTAATTGCTCTGGCTTCTGTCCTTTATAGAGGGGCTGTGTTGGGTCAAGACCATCATCAGTCCCTCATTAGCCAGCAGAGGAAAAAAACAAAACAAAAAAAACAAAAAAAAAAAAAAAACAGTACAAAAAGGTGGGGGAGAAAAAGATCTGCCCTGGCCAAGAAGCGGGCCATTTGCAACCCACACACACACACACACACACACACACACATACATACAGTTAGACAAATGAGTAAAAAGAATTTTATAGAAAATGAACGGAAAGTGAGTGAGCGAAAGGGAAAGGCAAAGGCAGAGGGAAAGAGGCAAAGGAAAAGGCAAATTAAATGAGCTACTTTAAAAGCAAGTGGAACTTGCCACTCACTTTACTTACACTCTGTCTCTCTCTCTCTCTCTCGCACTCTCTCTGGCACTCTTAGTCTTCTGGCCATCCCTCCTCTCTTATCCTTTATATTAGTCGCATATAGTCCCATTCTACCCATCCACGACCACGAGCCTGTGGTGAAGTTTTATTGCATAAATTAACTTGGCCAAACAGAATTTCGCAATTATTTTGCAATTAATAATTTATGTCCAGGCCAGACCGGGGCCAAGCCAAACAGTGAGCGAGAGATGGGCAATGATAGAGCGAGAGCAAAAGAGAGTGGGTAAAAAAGAACGGTCTAGGCTTGTCTTTAATGCCGCTTTAAATGCCTGACATCCTCTATGTCCCTTGTCCTTAACAGCTCTCGCTTTTTTTATATCTCTCTTTTAACATTTGTTTGTGGTCAAGTTGTCACTTCATTACTGTCACATGATAACTGCAAATTGTTGAGTTCTGCCTTTTAAGTGGCTTTCACCTTGACGCATCGACCCATCATTTAAACCACCCACCCACCCAAAGGACACTTTCTCCACAATAAAAGACCACAAGGGAACTCATTATAGCAAAGACCGGCTAACAAGTCATCACCCTGCGTCTCGTCCTCTTCTCCTGTGTGTGTGTGTGTGTGTGTGTGCGTGTGTGTATCCATTTGAAGTACGTTTTATGAGTGACACACTGGCACACGCACACCCACCCACCCACACACACACACACACACACAAATAAAAAAACGTAAAAGAAGTAGGAAAAAAAATAATGGAATTGATTGTATCTTTATCTTTCTTTCACTCGACTCGAATATGATAAGTCTAAATATATGGTTAGAATGTGTGTGTGCGTGTGTGTGATATAAGGTTAACCGTTTTGATACCTTAACCAAATGCCATGATTAATAAACTGATAAGTGAGATCTTAAAGTGATCAAAAAAAAAAGCAAATCAAATTTGATGCTTAAAAAAAGTGTTCACAATATGAATTATATTAGCTTAAGTTATATATATTCATAGGAATACTAGGAAGTCCATTCCTTATCCCTAACATATGTCTGTGTGTATGTGTGTGTGTTGGTGAGTGGAAATAGGCAGAGAGCAGAAAAAAATGAAAGCATCTTTGGACATTATTGGAAATCGTGCCCTTCGTTAGCGGCAAATCTGTTGCCAGTAAAGTAGCCAAGACTGGACCCACCTACAACCTACCACCAAAAAAAAATATATCCTCCCTAACCATCCTTCCATTCCTGGTGACCTCCTGTCTCCCCCCTTACCATTGAAGTGAAAATGGCTTAGCTTTGCTTTTTCTTTTGTGTGTGACCTTTTTTTTTCCCCCTCTCGTTTTCCGTTTGCTGTTGGCTTTTCCTCAGCGTTTCTTGATGCTTATCGTTTATTGCTAGCTGCTTGCCACAATTCCCCTCAACCATCAACCACCCAATCATCCCACCACCACCTTTCGCCCCCCATTGCCTGTCTTTTTGCATACGCGTATGCGAAACGAAATGAAATTAAACCAAATCACAAAAAAGTGCCAATAACAAAATTTAATTTCATTTCCAACAAATTTCTAAGCAATATTGTAACGGTATTTGGACGCATTTTTCTGCAATTTTGTCTTAAGTAGAGTGAGTGAAAAGGCTCGAAGAAAGATCTAAAGACAACTTTCATACAACTCTTCTAGGCTAAAACTAGTTGGGAATTGCAACTAGATGAAGCAAAATGGAAAAGAAAGTTCCACCAACCGAGTCCAAAGTTTGCCTCATAAAACAAATTGAAGTCCTACAAATAAGGACAATCGCAAATCATAACGAAAAGTGAATACTCTTCCAATCCTGATAATCCCAAAGGGTATACCCCAAAGAAGGATACGCACATCGAGTCGAAATAAAATGAAGCAAGTAAGTCGACTCGTCGACTCGGGTATACCATACACCAGGTGAAACAAATTTTTTTAAATTTCGAAAACCAAATGTACATATGTATGTATGTCTATTAAATTGTTTTTACATGTTTCATAGTATGTGCTATCTCGCTCACTCTACGAACACACGAGCACTCTAGCGCCGCTACTAGCCAACGGCCAATTCTGGCCTTGTGGACCGCGTAGTAAAATACGTTCATACGCATATTTTGCATGTTTCTAGTCCGATTTCAATAAAATTTGGTAGTTTTGTAGAAATAGATAAGATTAATTAGTCTGCCGAATTTGAATGCGATAGTCAAAAAACTACAGGAGAAAATCGGTTTTTTCTTAATTATGGAGGCGGAAGTGGGCGTGGCAAAATATGAAAATAGATGTACCCTGCGCGCATACTAAGCCAGTGTACATACTAAATTTGGTGACTTTAGCTTTGTTAGTTTTTGAGAAAATCAGTTTTGTTTAATTTGCGGGGGCGGAAGTGGGCGTGGCAAAATTTTTAAATAGCCAATATCTGCGCGTCTATCAAGCTAATCTGCATACCAAATTTGATGTCGGTAGCTATCATAGTTTTTAAGAAAATCAGTTTTATGTAAATTCCGGGGGCGGAAGGGGGCGTGGCAAAAAGTTTAAAAAATTAGTTTCTGCGCGCCAACTAAACGAGTATATAAACCAAATTTGATGTCTCTAGCTGTTATACTTTTTAAGAAAAACAGTTTTATGTGATTCCTGGGGGCGCAAGGGGGCGTGGCCGAAATTCCAATTAACTCTGAACATGTGCATACTACACGAGTATACATACCAAATTTGGTGGCTCTAGCTCTTATAGTCTCCGAGATCTGCGTGTTCATACGGACGGACGGACGGACGGACGGACGGACGGACGGACGGACGGACGGACAGACGGACATGGCTAGATCGACTCGGCTATTCATCCTGATCAAGAATATATATACTTTATAGGGTCGGAGAAGCTTCCTTCTGCCTGTTACATACATTTTGGCGACTTTAATATACCATTTCACCCTATGGGTGTATGGTATAAAAAGAAATATCAACAAATGCTTCAATAAAATTGGGAAATATTTGCAATTGCCATTTGATTGGTGAGTTGAAATAAAAAATATATATATATGTATATATAAAAAAAAACACGTTAAGTAATTCATTTTTTTTGCCCTCTTTTGTTTTTTATTTTTTTCCACCTCATCTCCTCTCATTCCAATTGCTGCTGATGCCAATCCTGCCGCATTCCCTTCTGACCCATTCAGTTTGTCCTTGCTCTTTTTTTCGTGTGGGTGGTTCAAGGGCGGAGAGGGGCGTGGGGGGAGGGGTGCGATGAGCTGCTGGCGTAAAAATTATTTCCGATTTTTATCATTTTAAATGGAGGATGAACAAAAAATACAAATTTCATTGTTTCACTTGGACTTGGTCGACATTTGAATACCCTGCATAGAAAAATTAATAGGCCATGAAGAGATTTGCTCACATGAAGGGTAAATTGAAGAGTTTAATCAAGAAATATTGTTTTTTTTTAGTAGACCTTGAATGTACTCTAACATGATGTTGTATAGGGTATTGAGAGGAAATTCAAAAAGAACTGGAGACGCAGTCAAGTGGTGAACATTTAACGCCCGGCTGTTTTTTTGTTGTTGTTGTTGTTGCTTTTGTGATCTTAAATACGGATTTGCATTATAATTTATTGCATTCCATGCATACGCTTTGGCCTTCTTTCATTCCTCTTCCCATCCGCCTTCTCTCCTCTTCCCTCTTCCCTTTACCCCACTCACTCATTCTCATCTTCTTGGCATTTTCGCCAGCTATCATTTCTCTTTTCTTTTAGGGCAAGTCGCCGTCCTCAGACACATTTTCTTCTGATGGTTTCCACTTTTTCCTAGTGGCTAATTTCGATGCGAGTAAAGCGATAAGAAACATTTCTTCAAATGAGTTTTGCGGATGGTTGAAGAAACAAAAAAAATGAGCAAAAAACTAAAATACAAACTCCCATCGACTTGACAATACTCTTTTTGTGCTCCTTAATCCAGGTTGAAACAAATCCTGAGAACAAAAAGTTTTGCATAATTTTCATGATCAAAAATGGCCACTTCATGGGACAAATGCTTAGCCTTATTGACAAATTGTTCACCATTTGCCATTTTAGACATGTTGTCAATGTTTTACATAGATACTTAATTATCAATATTTTGTTATAAGCTAAGAAATATGAATACAAATGGTATACACACCCACACCGACACACACACACACACACACCCATACACATATCATATATCTTTGTATCGATTTTGTGATAAAATTTACCTTATCATTTTATATTTTCCGTAACCAAAAACCCAAAACTGGCAAGAGAGGGATACCTATTTTGCCATTTTCTTGTGCACCTCCAATTCCACCTCTCTCTCTCTGTCGCTCTCTCTCTTTAAATCCATTTCTATAAATTTTGAGCCTGTGCCTCATTCAAACCATGCGACAATCGTCTGTCCCCTTTGCCATCCCCAAATGGGGTAGGGGGGAACCACATCGTAAAATGGTGTAGAAATCTGTGGTTGATTTGGTTTACGAGCTGGCAACTGAAAATTGTTTAATTATTTAGTAACTTGATGCCTAAAAGCTTAACAAGTAACCAGGCCCAGGGAAAAGCGAGCATGCTGCCAATGGCAATGCTAATGATGATATTGACGATGCCTATGATGATGATGATGATGATGATGATGAGGATGAGAATGAGGATAATGATATTGAGGTTGGGAGCTACATCGGCCTATTTGCCACTCGGTGGCTTGTGCTTACTCATAATTTTGAAGCTAAAAATGTTTATGTTGCCATTAATTTGCTGAATGAGTGAGACAGATAGATACAGAGTGTGTATGAGAGAGAGAGAGCGGGAGAGTAGAAAAGGCCACAAAACCGCGTCACTCTTCAAAGTGTCAATAAATGTGGTCGGAGACTCACTACTCACACACTCACCCTTTATGCCTTCTACCCCCCACCGACTCACTGGATAACTGGACCGAACATCTGTGCCCACTTTACACTCTGGCAGGACTCTTGTCCTGGTTACAAACAAATAAAATATTCAAAGTTTATAATGTAAATTAACCAAGAAGTTTTCGTCCAATCTGGCTGTTGACTGGCTGGCTGGCTGAATATAAAATGCATTTGAAACTGGTCTTGGAATGGAAATTTTATATACGTACATAGGTTCGCTTTGCATTGCCAAATGAGCAATTCATTTTTGGCTTAAACAACAACAACATAATTTCGAAACAACTTAATTATTAAGAACGTCATTTTGCGATTGAGTGGCCAACATAAGGATGTTGTGTATGCCGGGTGAATGATGAATGTTTTGGGCATTTTCGAGGGCTGCTGGTAGACAAATGGTCAAATGGTGGACGGGGGGGAGGAGACGAATGGGTGGAGCCTACTCAAATTTTTGTGGACAACTCACCCACATTCTCGCATACAATGTCATCTTTCATTAGATTAACGATTGTTCCGGCTTTTGTGGGGAGGCAGCGCCCAAAATCAAATCTTTAGCAATCTGTTCATCACACACACAGACACACACACACACACACATAGGCATCCAACATATGGCGACACTCTGTCCGGAATTCTGGATGGCAAGAACAAAAACAACAGCAACAAAAAAGTGTCAAATGCGTAAGGCCCGAAACAGGACAAAATGGGACGGACTGTCAACTTGATCCTGATAAAGTATTTGCGGCTTGCCAGTCATTTTTTTCTCGTCGTTGCCGTACTTTTTGCTTTTGCTGTTGTTGTTGTTGTTGTTGCTTGTTACACGCCCACAGATTGTGGATACTCTGGCAGAACGAACGCATGTGAGAATGTGTGTCCTGTGTGTCCTGTGTGTGTCCACTGAGTCAGTTGGCTGGTTGCGGTTTTTGGTAGACTGAAACTGAAACCGGACAACAACATAAAAAAACAAAAAAGTTCAAATTAATATGTTTAGACGGGCGGTTTTCGACAATTTCCATTCATTAGGGGATTATTGAGGCCGGACAGAAATCAAGAAGAATTGCCATCATGCCATCAGGACTAACAAAAAACCTACCTAACCCCCCACGTTTCAATTCAAACTATACAAACTCTAATTTAAAAATAGAGAATTTAAACTGCTTTTGTTTTATCCCCCCCCTTTTCAATTCGTCAGACGATGATTGCATTTCAATTCGATTTTAGAGGGCGGCTTAATTGCTAGACCATTGGGAAAAAGGAGAAAGCAATCTATGGCATACTTTTAGGATGAAGTGTTTATTACAAACAATTGATGGCTTACACACTGCCAGCAGCTTGGGTCCTCCATTTTGGCTATTTGCCACCTTTCACCGGGGTGGGGACCTTGCGAATACTCACCGTATCCGGCGTGGGTATTACTTTGCCAGTCGATGCTATGCCCACATTCTGTGCCGCCATTTGATAATCACCTGAATCGAAAAATTTCACGGGCTTGGAAATGCTCCGTCTCACAACCGTGGCACGAAAATTCGGATATTTTGCCAACAATTGTTCTTTAACAACAGGAGAGGCTGCTGGTGGCCTCTCCTCAATGCCAGAGTCGTTCATGTCCATGAGTTCCGTTTTGGTTTGTTTGCTTCCTTCCTTTTGTTCTTTTTTTTTTTGTATTGGATTCTATTTCGAAATTTCGAAAATTTATTATTATTATAAAATAGTTTTGAATATATTTTTCTTTACCTTTTCAGTTGCCAGTGTCAACCTTGAATGAGAATAATCATTTGACAGAGACTAAGGATATTTTATGCTTGAAGAAAAGGCCTACCAAGTTGGTTAATCAAATTCAAAGGAGAGATCATTCTTGAAACCTTTCTCATTCACTCGACGGGGAATTCATTTCACAGAAGAATTTAGTATTGGCTCCAAAACTGAAACTGAATAGTCAACTTATCTTCGATTTGCTTTGCCTTTCTTTCTTTCTTTAGTGAAAGGAGTTGGAAATATTTGACTATTTGTTATCTTCTCTTGATTTGTTATAGAATTCTTAACACTTCTTGTTCTTTCCATTCACTTGCACTTTCTTTATTCTCTATGGGCATGACCTCTGAGAGGGTTAACTTTCACCTGACCTATCCAACCGAAAAACAAAAACACATTGCATAAGAGTTTATGTATTATTATTTAATAAATATTTTAACAGAAATTGCATAAACTTAAAGTTAAGACACAAAAAAATAGATATAGAAAAAAAAGGAATGGCTAACAAATAAATCCACGCTTAGACTCTACGGATGAAAGCATGTTTAGCCATTGGAATATTCCATTGGATGCCAATAGAATGCACAGGATTTGAGAACGAGGATGTCATTTGTTCGTTTTTTGCACTAATCCATTTTGTCAATTCAATATCCACAAATGGATCACACACACACACACACACACAATTGAAATTGTAATTGTGAATTTTTATTCCTTTGCCTCTTTCAGGAAACGCTTCGCTTTGGGCATGGCCACAGCCAGTGAACGATCCACATAGGCGAAATTATCGACGACACTAACAGCAAGAGCACCACCCATTACCGCCAGAGCACCACCAATAGCTATCTTGGACCACATGTTGAGAGGAAGTGAGTGAGTGAGTGTGATTGGAGTGATTGGAGTGATTGGAACGTAGTGCGGTTCGAGTGTATTTTGCAATATGCGCGAAACGCACGCCCTGCATGGGTCTTTTATATATGCCAATAGCTACACACACAGACTGACACACACTTATACATATGCACTAGGGACACGATTCTGGAGTTCTCTGTTCGGCAGAGCTTTTTATTTTTGCCCCGGGCCTAGACCACTATGTGCTGCCGGTCACGTCGGCCGACCTCGAAAAGCACTGGGTAGTAGTGCACTGCACTACCCTCCTCTCATATGCGAATAGCCGCTTACTCATTATCGATCATTAGATAAGCACACACACACACACACACACACTCATATACGTGTGTGCTACCCCTTCTCTTCTTAAAGCTTTGCAAATGCTGTTTCATTTTTCTGTTTTTCGCAATGTTTTTATTTGTTTATTAGTTAAGATTTTGTTTATCAACATATGTCTTGGCCACACACAAACAAACACACACACACACACACAGACAGACACACCATAACGCTTGCTGCTGGCCTGGCCAAGTGCTTCTAGCCAAATTCGTCATTACTACGAAATTGCACACCGTCCGACCGAATGATGATTGCGTTTGCGATTGCGACTAATGCGATTTTTCTTTACCCTTGCGACATTTGTTGTAGTTGTTGTTGTTGTTGTTTTTGCAGTTTCCTATGACTTTATTTAGCGTGGTGGGCGGGGTGGTTAAAGGGGGCTGAGTAATAAGTGTTTGGAATGTTATCGTGTGTACTTAAAAACAAAAAGAGACAGATGGAAAGAGAGAGAGAGCGAGAGAGCGAGTGAGATTAACCGCTGGCAAGGGAAAGTGAGAGAAAGGTGGTGGGTGGGTGGGTGGTTGAGGTAGAGAACTTATCATATTGACTATCAAAAGACTATAAGCAAACATACACAAAATACATGATATGCATCCACATATATATATATATATATATATATATATCTCTTTATATATATGTACATCATATATTCATTTTAACGTTTAAAACAAACAGGAAATATAAAAAAAAAAGCAAAGAATTAACACTATTTGAAATGTGTGTGGAAATAGTATATACCAAAATTTATTTTATGATCACAAATATTTGCTAATTTTTTCATACAGACAAAAATAGAAAAATGAAATCACAAAACAATTCAACTAAAGAAACAATTTTAATGTTCATATAATTCAATACTTGGACTTTTAAATGAATAATGATTATTCACTTACATAAAGAAAGTTGAAAGATTTAAGCCCCTGCAAAATAAATTGAGAAGAATTTCTTATACAGTGGCGGCAAAAAGTTTGACACACTTTTTTTGCCTTAAATTCTGATTTCATTCGATTTTTATATGATATTAGTGGAAAGTTTTGATTGGGTAAATTAAAGCGTTCAGTTGGTCATTCTATTGCGATGATGTACCATAAATTTTGTAGGCGTATCTTTAATGAGTTTTTTTATACCCTTGCAAAAAGGGTATATTAATTTTGGTCAGAAGTGTGCAACGCATAGAACGAAGCATCTCCGACCATACAAAGTATATATATTCTTGATCAGCACGACGAGACGAGTTCAACTAGCCATGTCCGTCCGTCCGTCCGTCCGTCCGTCCGTCCGTCCGTCTGGATCAACGCAAACTCCTCCTAGACCGTAAGAGCTAAAGAGCTGAAATTTTGCACGTAGGTTTGTATATACTGCAGTCGTTGTATATCTCGGATTCAGCCGGATCGGACCACTATATCATATAGCTCCCATACAAACCCCAAAGTCACGAACAGTGACTTTTCTCAATAACTTCGTTATTTTCTATGTTATTATCGTGAAACTTAATATTAGAAAGATTATTACGCCTATAAACTACTGTGTCAAATTTGAACAAGATCGAAAGACTATAGGAACGATCGGTCGAAAACAGTGACTTTTGTATATAACTTCGTTACTTTTACCGCGATTGCTTTCAAATTAAACATTTGTTAGTTTAGTATATCTGTTAATGACTGTGCCAAATTTGATCAAGATCGAATGACTATATCATATAGCTCCCATAGGAACGATCGGTGGAAAACAGTGACTTTGATCTATATCTTCGTTATTTCCTATGATTGTAGGCCATTCTTTCGCAAACATTAGCCATTGATAGCTAATAGGTAAGGAAAGAGTTACCAAAAAAGTTGCAAGGGTATACAAACTTTGACGCGGTCGAAGTTAGCCCCGGCCCTCTGGTTTAAATTAAATTTTGATATAAAGCCCCCAAAATTTGGAAAACGTTTGAAAATTTTTAAAAAATGATAGTACATCTACGAACCCTTAGTAAAGGTTTTAGGTCTAGTAAAACTAAGATAAACTGCATACCACAAAATTTCAGTTCCAATTTGGAGCCAATTGAAAAACTCAATTTTCTTTGTGTTTTTTTTGGTCTTCCTGCTTGGAATCATTTTAAGCAACTAATTCATTCTAAAGTATAACTAAACTTGAACTACGAAACGTAGTGAATTAAATTTCCTATCGAATGAGGTATTGTTCATTAAAATCGCGTATTCGAAGGTGAAACAAAAAGTTTTGAAATGGTTTGAAAAGGTTTGATAACAATCAAAAAAGTCTTTTTATGATCAAAGTTGGAAGATTTAGTAACTTAAACTATTAAGATTTAAATGTTTTAGAAGATTTAGTAACTAAAACTTTAAGATTTTAATATTTTGTCATAAACTTAAGTCCACAAAATGTCATTCTCATCGTTTTTTAATGAATTTACAACTGTTTTTTTAAATAAAAACTAAACATGACTTTTCAAGTTGTGTGGCAATTGAATCGAAAATGATTACCCAATGAGTGAAATTCCTTTTAAATATATACATATATATATATATATGCTCATACTGTTGGCGGATGTAATGATTTATTGAAAAGCCTCAACTCAAAGTGAAAAGTATTATCAGTAGTAGAGTTATTAATAGATAGTCCGAACCCAAGGCTGATCGGACTTAATGACAGATTGTATAGAAAACAAAAACAAAAAAACTTGTCAATAAATCGTAAAATGGTCATTAAATGTATTAAAGACACAGCAAAAACAAGTTTTGTTTTCGAGATATACTTATTTTCTTTTCAAATTGAGTTTGAGGTATTAAAATATATAATATATACATATATATAAATGAATAGTTAATCATATACCTAAGATTTAAAAGTCGCTTTTGGTTTCCCTAGGCAAGAGTAGAGAGGAATCTCAGGGATTTGGATGATCTTACAAGAAAAACTCATTCAAAATAATGTTTATTCCGTTGTCCTCAACTAATTCTGAACTTTTATATGTTTATTATTCAGATATATAATTATATAGTGGCGAAATGTAACTACCTAAGCGGCCAAGCATTTCGCTTGTCTCGATGCCCTTTTTGGCATCAGAATACAAATGATGGCAATCTGTTAAACGGACTGTAGACCATGCCACGCCTTTTATGCCCTCCCCCCCCCATGCCATCCCCACCAAAACCAACCAAAACAAACCCTCATCCTTATATAACTATGGAAACTATGCTTTAGCCCGAAAATTTTCTATTATAAATGTGTCTGTTTATCTGCATGGGACGATGTTGTCTCGTCTCATCGTCTTCTCTGTGTATCCCCTTATCCCACATCTGTATTGTATATAGACACACACACACACACACACACACAGATCTTTGTGTGTGTTTCTATGTGGGTGGCTTTGTTTACGTTGGTTTATGAGTTTCTATTAATTTTGCGCGTAAATAGCGCTGGCAAATTTGTTAATACTATTGTTGTTGTTGTTGTTGCTATTTTTACAAATGATACCCTGTATATTTATCATGAAATGGTATACTCTTAAACAAGTTTGTGAAATGAAATCAACTAGATTTGAAAATAAGTGTACGAGAGGCTTATTCACTCAGCCTTAGATAAGATATTAAGAATGTTTCAGCCAAATCGTTTTTATATATGAACGTCAATTCTTCTCACTTATGGAAAACGAAGTTCGATTCATGAAGTTGATCAATTGGAGGACCGAATAGATCTGGTCAAATCGTGTAGTTTCCTTCAATGTACTTATCAGTCAACCCTTTTTTTGAAGGTGCATGGTGTAAATATTAATTTAGATTAGGACGATTGTGGGTCCCATTACCATTTTGAACAATTTGGATCGCATGATTGGTTTAGAAAGGCATTCATTGAGAAAACAAAGCCACTTCAAGTTCAAGTCGAGTGACGCGCAAATTGATAAGTCCAAATTGATTGATTATTGGTACTCAATTCATTATAATGTGCAAGATATTGGCTTTAATTGTGCCATTTGTGCAAATTAACAATAAGAGCATTAAGAGTGGACTATCTACCCTATATATGTATACATTGTTGAGTTGAGAACTTCAACTCTTGCTGGGTGGAAAATCGGTCGTTAGTGAAGAGTTTTTGTGGTTCCATTATATAGACAGCTTCGTCGACTTCCGTTTGTGCCAATTTGTGCACTATATAGACAGAAACCTCACCTGAGACATGCACCAAGAACCACTACCAACACCGAAACCGAAACTCCCAAACTCCCACTGGACTTACTCCATTTCTTTTGCACTCCTTCCTGTTCCGCACTCCCTCCTCTTTAGGCACCTTCAGTGCATATTTGCGTTGCGCGCACTTCGTTTGTTCGCTTGCATTTGCTTCCGGGGCTGCAAACAAAAAAAAAAAAAAGAAAAGAAAAGAAGAAAAAAAACCTCAAGTAAACAGACGTTGCAAGCTAAACCATAGCCTAACCAAACGACACCACTCATACCCACATCCTCACTGGCACCATCATAGCTCAGGGTGCCCCACCAGGTGGGCGCCCATTTTCTTTTCCACAAATTGAATTCTCGCGCGCACATTTTCATTTGCCCTATGTGGTGTGTGTGTGTGTGTGTGTGGCAGGAAAATTGCATCAACTGGTTTACGACTTTCTTTTTGACAACAAACATTTTCAGCTAACTCGAACTTTTCCGGTCTAAAGAAAATACCCAACTGCAAGTTTTTCTCCTCACTCCGAAACTGGCTAAACCTGCTAACTGGCAACCCTTCATTTCATTTACTTTGCGTAAAGGAAATTAGCCAAAGATCGATAGACAATCAACTAATGATAACGTGTGGAAAATTTTTTACAACCTTTTCTTGCGGTAATTGTAATTGATATAATACTTATAAACAATTAGAGTTAAACAAGAGCATTAAGAATAAGGACAATCGCCACTTAAAGTTTTGTTTTTGTTTGCCCAAGGGTAGAGGCTAATCAAAACTTGTCTTTCTTATCAATTGGGCATTACCCAACATGGCTTAAGGATCGAACCGAAAAGTAGTCTTTGTGAGGATCAAATCATTTGCTAACAATTCGTTTAATGATTTTCAATCAATGTGATAGTTAAAAAATATTGTCAAAAATTGGATAAGATATATATGTATATATGACTATGTCTATATACTTATATATAGATACAAAGTCAGCGGCAAAAACAGAGTTCAACTTACTCACATTTGAATGCTTATCAATGTCCTTACTCTGCTCCACTCCACTCCACTCCACTCCACTCCACTTCACTCATTGGGAGCGAGTGCGTTGAATTGCAATTTTAATTTATGACCAAAAATTTTGCACAGCAAAAACAGCAGGCTGCCTGCCTACTGTCCGTCTGTCTGTCTGCCTGCCTGCCTGCCTGCCTGCACTTTGTCTATGTGCACAATTAAATTTTCAATGTAATTTCATGCACAACTGCCTCCAATTGCTGGCCCGGATGGATATCCCATCATATCCGTGTACGACAAAATGTGTGCGTACATATTACGTGAAGCGACATAATCATCATAATCGCGTTGACACTACAAATGAACGCGCTCGTAGAGCTGCTGGTAGAGCGAAGGCAAATGAGAGAGATGCTTTGCAGGATGCTAACGGAAGGAGGAGGAGGCGAACTGAGTCCTATATACAGCTGCATCATCCCATTGAGATTGACTAACAAAGCGAAAGCCTTTCAATTTTTTTGTTGTTTCAACTATAAACTCGTCCAAATAATCAATCGCTTGTTCTTACCCTTCACCTACCTAACCCTTCGCTCATCAATTTATTATCAGTTCTCAGATATAACTGAATGGGACACTGGGTATACAAAGAGTCGTTGTTAACTTTACAAAGTTTGTACAATTCGTTTTGGTTTGTTTTATTTGCACAGCGATTAGCGTTTGTCGATTGATTACCCATCAATTAATACACTTGGCCAGCTATCAGAGGCCAGACGCGGCCAATACTTCGACGGACTATGCAATATTGATAAGGCGAATTGTATGAGGTGCATTCAACCCAAAAGATGTCACAAGCAAATTAAAACGCCGACCTATGGACACCCTGTTATCATCATATTAATCATTCTGTTTTCAAAATTGAAAGTTATATCTCATATCATTGGGCGAATCTTATCTATATAGGAGTCTAATGCATATTGAAATGGTTTTTGTTTGAGGTTTTCGTTGATATACATATTTTCCGATTGTTTCATTAAAGGATTTTGCAGTGACCGTGACTTGTGTATGTACCATCAAGTGATGAATTGCCCTTTGTGTTTTCTATTTCTATGTATCTCTCTCGCTCTCCCTCTTTCCCTTTCTCTCTGGTTCTCTGTCTTTGTCTGTTTCTGTGTATATGCGTGTAATGTGCATTAATAAATTTGATTTTAGCCTCTCTCGAACCATCAAGTTTAAAGTGTTTTTCCCCTTCCCGGTACCCCCACACACCAACCATTTCCCACTCACAGCCAACTCACTTCCCAATTCTCAGCTCAACTCTCGACTCCCGGGTTTTTATCAGTTTAATGGGCGCCCTTAATGCAATTTGTGCGACACCCACCCAACCGCCCACAATCTACTACCCAGCAATCTCCTCTCTCTCACTCTCTCTCTCTCTCTCTCTCTCTGTGTCTTTCTACCGCATTCTCATGCCTGCTGTTGTGTGAAGCAATTTTGATAAATTTATGTGGAAATACGCTTTCATGATAAGCTAATTAAATTCAATCGCTGTAACTAACTTTGCAAAAACCCAAAAATACGCCCCAGCCTTTTCGAAAAGCAGTGGAGGTGAGACAGTGTCAGAGCCACAGAAAGAGACAGAAATGGAGTCAGAAGGAGAGAGAGAGACAGACTATGAGATATCAACGGCAAACGCCGAGCTGAACAACTGAATGACTGTGTTTCCATGTCGTTGAATCTACCAGAAGACTATGGGAGAACTAATGAAAGCGATGAGATGAGGAGGGAGAGAGGACCAGCGAGAAAGACAGCTAGTGATATCATCTTAAGAATTAGTTAAAGCCAACTAAATACGAACCATATTTGTGGGTTTGATTAAATGTTTCCCATATCCTTTTCCCAAGAAAACTGCCGATACTTATGAAACTGAATTTAGTATTAGACGGGCAAAACAAGAAAAAGAACTAATCAAATAGCAACACACAACAGATAGACATTCCAGATTCAAGGGGAATGATAAATCGCAGCCTCCTTATGGGCCCTCCAGAAGGCTCTTGATCTCTTCATTATCGGCGGCCTCAGCATAACTCTGTCCATTGGGCGTTTGACCATGTCGATTGGCCCCCTCTTGCAACAGGCATTTGACACAATTGGTGTGACCTTCCCACAGGGCAGCCAATATGGGGGGTTATGCCATACTTGTCCTTTCGATCCACATCGGCTCCAATCTTAATAAAGAATTCCAGCAGCTTCAATTGACCAAAATCGGCGGCATAGTGCAGGGGAAAACGTTCGCCCAGCTGATCGTTCACCTCGAATTGGGAATTTAGAAAAACCGATTGAACTGCCTTGAAATCGCCATTCTTTATGGCCCAAATCAGATTTTCAGTATTTATAATATGATCATCCATGTTGTGAATTGTTTTCTATTTACTGTTTTTAGTTACAAAATGAAACAAAGCAAAGCCGAAAACAAATAAAGTGAATGAAATCTGAGAGAAACAATGATTATGTCAATCTTTTTGAAGGAGTCTACTAAGATGTTTCGAGTTTCATATAATAAGTATCTGAAATTTGCTTGTCTATTGATGAAAGCCAGTAAAATGTTGTCAGTTGTGTTAACCCCAGCTGCCTTTACATGGGGGTCTGTCATACGTCTCTACCCCTAGACTGACACCAACACTCACACACACACACACACATACATATACACATGTACATTTACAGTGGCAATGCGCCAGACGCAATTTGTATGCAAATTTCCATGAGAATCTCAACACATGCAATGAGAAATAAAAAACACAGAGAAAATAAAAATTACAACAATACGAAAAAGCATACGAAAAACGTTCTTGTAGCTACATATATACATACATATATATATATTTATATACATTTAAAAAGAGAATACTTTTCCTGAATACACTTTCCTTGTTCGTTTCATCTACTTTGCTTCGAAGAGTTTAAGTATTTACTAGTTATTGCAAAAGGAAAATTTCATTAGAACTAAAACATCTTTCTAGATTAACTTTAGATTGTGGAACTACATACATAGTAAGCACGATTAGATACATGTTTGACCTTTTTTTTTTTGAAACCGAATTCGATAGATATCTAAAAAGAAATTCAAAAAGTAGGATACAAAATATTTGAAATGTTCAATTAGTTAAGGTATCGACTTTGTTCGACTTTGTTGGTCAATTTTTTGAACATTTTGACCAAAGTCAAAGACACTTTCCACCAAGTTCTATATTAGAAAGTGAGTCACAAAGCTAAATATTAAGAAGGCAGTTTAAGATCTATTATTGAAAGATCAATCAGATCAAACTCTCTTAGATCTTCTTGGCAAACTGTTTCATTGTTTTACTTTTCATGAATTTATAAATTATATTATGAATAATTGAATTTAGTCAAACAAGTAGAAAAAAGTGAAAAGAAAATTCCATTTTGATAAATTTTGTAAAAATTTTTAAAGAATAAGAAGTCCGATTTTGGCTGGTTGACAATTGTTTTGTGGTAGTCAATAGTAATTGACTTGTGAATGAACTACTCAATAAACTACTGAATGAACTACTCCAACTACTTTTAAATGCAATCCATTTTCTTTAAAGAAATTATCAAATATTTTTATTTAACCCTTAGAAAACTATTAAACAATTGTTTAGAAACTAACAAGGCTTAGAAGGTTAAGAGAAAGAATTAGCCGTTTTGAAAGTGAATTCATTTCGTTCGAAGAAAGTGGTTAATAACTCTATCTCCTGATTATGTTGAACATTAATTGGCTTATTATAAGAATTCAACTTCAATAAGGAACAAGGGAAGACCAAAAAAGTTGATCAATTCTTTCCTTTTACTCACTCACTTTCTGTCTATCTCTTTTTCTCTTAATTTTATTTCTAGCAAACTGAACTTTTTTTTGTAGCCTTTTCTGTTCATTGCTTTAAACTTGTTTTGCACTTGTGTGTGTGTGTGTGTGTGTGTGAGTGTGTTTTATTTACAACATAATCAAATTTAACTGTTTGAATAAAGCGATGAAAGGATTTCACACACGGAACCAAATCTACACACAAGCACAGAAATTCTCATACATGTGCAATTCCATTGTCATTGCCACTGCGAAAATGCGGTGACTTGATGGGTTTGGGTTGGGGGTCCGAATGGTGAAAAGGCAAAGGAGGAGTAGAAGGGAGAGAATGCAAGACAATTTCAAGCGAATTAGCGTAATTGTCTCTACTAAGACAATGAAGGCAAGCAAGGAGAAGAAGACGAAGAAGAAGATGGCAACATAGACGAACATGAAGGAAAAGTAGGAGAAGAAGAAGCCACAGCAGCAGCTACTTAATCCTCTAATTTGTCTTTATATATGTATGTGTATGTGTATCTGTGTCTATGTGTGTGTGTGTGGCACCTTCCTTTCCAGCCTTCTCTTTCTTCTCTTGCCACCCCATTTTGTCTTCGTTTATATGCAAAAATGTAAACCAAAAAATCAGCGAGAATGTTAAATCCAACAAAATGCATTTAACACATAAAAATTTGCATAGAAAGTGGCCTTGGTATGTTTGGTATTTCTTTCTTTTTGTATTCCCCTGTATTCCTCTCCATTCTCTCTCTCTCTCTCTCGTTGTCTATCTCTATCATTCCCTGTGTGTGTGTGTGTGTTTTTTACAGGGCACATAACGGTGGGCACTGGAATCTGGCTGTTGACTTCGTTGGAGGTGGTAAGCAGGGGGCAGGAGACGGGGCTGGTCGACGTTGCGAATCGAATTGCAAAAGGCGTGCCAATTTAAGATGAAATTTCTTTTACCCAAAATGTGAAATTTTATTTTCATATCAAAAAAGTTGATAGTGTGTGTGTGTGTAACTATAACCAAACAAATTGCTCATGGAATATATTTTCAACTTTAGATCAATAGTCACACCATTCTCAGGTAATTAAGTTAACTGGGCATACTCTGCGTATACGTCATAATTCGGACAAACCTCTATTCCGAGCAGCAGCAGCAGAACATTCGTGTTTTTAGACCGAAATACAAAAAGGAAAGAATTTTTAAAAGTTTTGATCCTTTTTGATATTCACAATTTGTTTTAGGAGGGCTCTTAAGAGATTGCAGTTTGCATTATGCATTATATGCCTAAAAGTAAACTATGAATTTGCAGTTAAATGTTATCGATACCACACAAAGCTTTGCATCTTTTGGGAGTAAAGTTTTCAAGTGGAAAACATGTAATAAAGTTCTAGGAAAAAACACTTTTAGAGTTTATATAAATTTTTATCAAAATTTCAGATGTATTTTACAAATTGAATGTGTTTTTAATGTAACCATTCAATAATGGATTTCATAAAGCTTTCATTTTACTTTCTATGCCATCCGACAAACATTTAAATCATTGTGATTTCATTTCATTTAATTTGTTGCTTTATGCCATTCATTAATTTTAATTTTTTCATTCGCATATTTTTGTTGTTGTTTTTGTTTGTTTTTTTTTTTTTTTTTGTGCTAACCATTTGCGTGAATTAATTTTGTTGAACTGACTGTTTTTAAAATCAGAAACATATGCACATATTGACCTCGTAAAAGCCTTCATTACTCTCTCATTTTCTCTCTTCACCAGGCATCCTGTGGCTCTTTCAATTTACATATTTGCAAATACCCTAACCGAAAAGGGTAGCAATAAATGGGCAGAATGATCATCATATGAATGAATAAGTTGAGAGTTATAGATCATGGATTCAGTTCTTGAATCGAGTATGATCTTTTGCCTGAATGAATCACAACTCTTTCCATTTGATTTTCCTTTCAAGAATATTTAAAATTCGTTGTGATTTTAAGATTTTTGAAATTTTCCGAATTTTCCTCTTTTTTTTTGCTGTTCTCGCGCATAAATAAACATCACAATTATCATAGGTAAACAACAAAATGAATAAGTGGAATGGAGAGAGAGACAGAGAGAGAACGAAAGCACTAGAGAAAGAGATAGAAAACAGCGAGTGACAGAGAGAAAGCACTAAAACCAAAAGTCAATTGCTTTAGCATTTTGTGTTTGTTGGTGTGTTTCTTTCTTTTGCCACTTGAAACCCACTTTAGGTCCTTATGCCTTTCGGAAACTTTTGCCGCCATCAACTTTAAGTTTAATTGTTGTTGCTGCCGTTTCATGGATGCCTTCAAAATTCATAATGATAATAGTGCGTTCTTCCACTAATTGCAATTGCAACAACACGACCAACAAAATTCAAGTTGAGCATAGACTTTCAGATACCCTCTTGTGTCTAGACTGCTTTGGACAATTTAAATTAATGGGCTACAGGGTATAAGAAGAAACGGGAACAACGACACTTGAATCGCTCACTTAGTGTCGGTGAGCTAAAGAAACTTTTTTACAAATGCCAATGCCAAGAAATGGATCAGTCTTGATAGTAAAGGAAAAATCCTTGTGCGGGGGATGGAGGGGGACCGACTGACTGGCTCATTCATTCAGTTATTCAGTCATTCAAACATTTCTACGCTTGCATTCAGGCAAAAATTGTTCCACAAAGAGAGCAGCAAAGTAGATGATAGAATGGAATAAGAACAGACACAAGAAGAAGAGGAAGAAGAGGAAGACGACGACGAAGCAGTATTAGACATAGAAACTGAACTGAGATGGAGAAGTCAAGTCAACTAAACAAAAGTGAAAAAGTGAGGAGGCAAAATGAACGCTCTACTCAGCTCAGTCTCTGTCTTATTTTCTGTCCCATTCACATTTCAAGTGCACTTCATTGCCGTTTCAAGCTCGCTACGTACGTACGTACGTCTCTGTCTTCCTTTCCTTTCCATCTCGCTTTAGTGCTCGGTACTATCTTCTGCTTACACGGGTCTCTGTGTTTCAAGTCCTTGCTGAATGCTCCAGGCACTGCTTAACTTTAACTTGAACTCTAACAATAACAATGTTCGTTTTCGTTGTTTTTGGCCTTGTTCAGTTTCAGTTTCTCCTGTATAATAGCTCTCATCCACATGCCCATCCCTTTCATAACTTTCGTGCAGCAATGATAACATGAAGTAGTAGAAGTAGACGACGAAGGAGGACATGCCAACAATGGAGGAGGAAGGACATTCATTGACAACAATTGAATAGTGCCAGAAAGGCCACTCGAGTGTTAAATATGAATATGAATGAAATGAAAAGAAAGGAAATTATCCAACTAAGTTATCAAAAGAAACAAGAAGGACGACAACAACAACAACAAATGACACACTAAATAGCATGTATGTATGTATGTACGAAATGACAATGAAAGGGAAACAATTCATTAGGAGTAAATGGAAATAGAAGTGTATTGCGTTACCAGATATTGAATATAGATTGTATTTAGTATATAACAAGAATATCTGAAATATCTTATGGATTATTTTTAAATATCTTTTCCCATGCCAATTTCAGTTGATCAATTTTTCAATTTGCCTATTGAAGTTTGATATACTTTCAGAGCAAACTTCTTTATCCTTTTTTGATATCCCTTTGATCGTCAGCATCATCTCCTTTCTCATTTACATCCAACCCCCTTCACAAACTCATCGCCAATGTTATTGTTGTTGCTGCTGCTGCTGCTGTTGCTGTTTACCTGCTTTGAAAGCTCTTGAGGGGAAAACTATCTTAGAGCGAGACACGGTCCTTTCGTTGTCTAACAATTTTCGTAATGTTGTCTTTGCTGGTTGTTGTTCTTCTGCTTCTTCCTCGTTATCGGAGTCTCTTTCGCTCAACTTATGTTGTCATAATTGCATGTGCCACGCCTTGTCAGGCGCCTTGCCCAAAGGATGAAAGTGGGCCGCATAGGTGAGGGCAGCAGCAGCAGCAGCAGCAGAGCGGTAAGGGGAAATAAAAATAACAACTTAACTAAGTAGACAATGCGCTTTCTCTCGGTTTCTGTTGTCTTGACAATCAGGTTTTGTGGCGCCGAGGACATACTGATGGAAGAGTGGTCTTATTGAGTGGAGGGGTGGGGTTGGTGGTTGGTTTTGGGACATCTTGTCAGTTGTTGTCAAACTGTAAGCGGCTTATGTGCAACAGCGTTTTACGAGAGGCAACCAAAAACCATTCTCATACTCAATCTCTTAATTTTTTTCTTCTTTCTTTTTGCGATCACTTGATCCTGAATCCTTAAAGATGTTTACTCATTCGTAAAGTCATTTTCTTCAATCAGCTACACTTGTTTAAGCCACAAACTAGTTTGGTTAAGTTCCGAATCATCGCAGAGATTTACTTGGAAATCAATTATTCAAGCACCCCTCGCACAACAATGGCAAACAACAACGACTACCCGTTAAGCTCTGTTCAGTTAGAGTGTTATCTAAGATGAATAATCTGCCAACAGACCAGTCTCCCTTTGCCTGGACTTGTACCCTTTTTCCTTATTTCACTAGGGTATATGCCATACGATATACATAGTTGATCAACTCTTCACTGGGTTAGGGTATCCGTTGGAATTGACAATGTAATGGTTACGCAATTATTTCCATTTGCATTCCCTTTTTATGCTTTTTCTTAATTTATTTAATTTCTTTTCTCTTCTTTGCAATTATTTTGCCAACCACAAATTCATATTTTCCTACAATTATTATTTTTAGCTGCTTCACCCTCTAACATCTATCTGTCTCTCTCTCTCTCTCTGTCACTCTTTGGCCTGTTAGTTGGGAACTTGTTGGCCATTTCAGGCAAAAGTATTGACGATAATTCAGAGGCAAAGGGAAGTCAAAGAAGTTGAATGGAGACACTTCCCATCGAGTGGTTGGTTTACTTGGTTCACATTGCCGCTAGCCAACAAAACACTTAATCCTTGTAGAGAAATAACGTTACGTGGCCAAGTTGGAGAAGCTTGTTGCCACACATAGAGTCAGTCGTTCTGGCTGTTTAGAGAGAGAGTGTCCAAAAAGGAAAATCGCAACTTTTTTGTTGGTCGTAAAAACCAAGATGGAAGCATGACAAGCCTCTCTCCATGACCACCACCATCGTCCAATCTCCCTTTGCCATCCATTAAAATGCGTTAAAAGCTTCTTGAAAACTATTCATTTACTTGCTTTGTTTTCCCATTTTCATTTTATCTCCTTGTTTTCGTTTCTTTTTCTTTACATCATTAAAACTTGAATAATCAGAATGGGGAAAGTTGGAACCACAACAAAATAGCAAATTAATTTCACTTTAATGTGTTTAGTTTAGTTAATATTATTACCTTAAAAAATATAATCCAAAATCCATTCAATTCTAGAGAATCCAATTCTTTTAAAAATTACTCCTTTTAGAAACTTCTCAGATCTTCAGATCATAAGTTTGCGAAAAGTATTTAGAATTTAACTTAGTTTAGTTTTCTTACTAACTATGATAAGGAAATTCCTCATACTCAAGTAGTTATAAAATCTAACATTGGGTTTTTTCCTTTTCTTTTCCGCTTAGGTCATAACATGGATATGTCTCTCACTCATTGGAGGGCCACAGATGTCCGATTTATGTTTTTGTAGCTCAATTTGTAATGTCATAAAAGTCCAAATCATGGTCACATAAAATCGCCAAAACTTTTCTATATAGATTTGTTTGTGTGTTAGGTTTGTATTTATTTGCAATTTCCTTCAGTGCTTACATTTTCATCAATTTTTGTTGTTTTGTTTTTACAGAGAGAAGAGCCTGTAAAAATTGACTGCAAATAATGGTGTGAATGGTGCAAAAATTGTGGTTGTTAACCTTCTAGCCTCAGTCTTTCTCTCTCTCTGTCTATCTCTCTCTCGCTTTCTATCTGACCCCAGATTTTGTGGCAAAGTTTTTGTGTTTCACGTCCATTCAATCACACGTCCGATTGACGCAATTTTTATATAAAAAAAAAGAAGAAGGAAACTTTGCGTTTATTTGACAAATTTCTATAAGTATAAACACACACACACACACACACACACTTTCACACCCCTAAAAAACAGAGTGGTTAATGGATGGAAATCGAGTTCCATTAACAAAAATATAGATTGAATTGTTTCACTATTTCCTTTCTCTATTAGTTTTCCTTTTTACCAAAACATTTCTCAATATTTTCTTGAATTGAACATATATGAGATTGAGATTCTATCTAAAAGTCAACCTTTTCATCATCAAATCGATTCAACTTCATATATTCATTATTCATCTAGACTAATTCATAATTGGTCATAATTTGATAAGAGAACTGAAGACAGAACTATTGTTGGTCCTTAGAAAAGAAAGAGAACTGTTGGAATTAGTTTCCTTTTTCCTTTTCATCTTCTCATTATATCCTCAAGATGCTTCTCTCCCATGTCGACCTTGGATATTGTCTTATCATTAAAAATCTCAAATTCAGGCAAATTTCATATGGATAGATAATTGAATATAACCTTTGTAGGGATAAGATATGCAATGCTTAAACTAATCGGAGAAAAATTAATCAAAAATTTGCGTTTATTTTGTTTTTGACATAGTTCTTGAGACATGCCCTTTGAGTTGTTGTTCAAAAGTTCTTGCCGATTATTAATTCAATATTTTTGTTTCTAGCGTTTTGGGTTTTTTGGGCGAAAGTTTCAGAGCACGTAGAAGAACGTTTACTCAGAATTGAGAAGCTTTCAGTTTTGTTATTGGCCGCGGGCTAAAGCAACTGCTCAATTAACAAAATGACAACAAGGATAATGATGGGAATGAGGATGAGTTGCCCTGGAGGCGGATACACACACACACACACACACAAACACACAGAGAGAGACAAAGAGAAACTCAAGCAAATGTCAAAAGTGTTTTCTAATTTGCGCAACACTCCGAACCAACAAAAATAACAACAACAACAACAAAAACAGCAACGAAATAAAGCCAAATGTATTTAACAAAGTGACAAAAAACGCGACATTCCCTCTTCCCATTCCACTCCTCATCTGCTCTGAAGCAACCATCAAGAAGCTAAACAAAAAATGATCTCCCGTTCTAGCCCTAGCCCCTCCCCCAAAAGACCACCCAGAGCCCACATCCGCCGCGTACTCGTCTTTGGGACTGTACAAAAATGTTTAATTTATCAAATGTCAACGCCTAAAAGCGGCAACATTTGTCGTCGTCAATGACAATGATGATGACTACACACAGCAACAGCCACCAAAAAAAACGAAATATATTTAAGAAGCAACCAACGCCAACTTTGACGTTAATACGTTGACGTTGGCTTGCTCCCAGTTCGTCCTTCCCTCCCGTCGCATGCATCATCCAAACACAGATCCACCCTAAAACCTAAAGCACCCAACATATTTGGCCCTAAGGCTCGTGACAATGTTTTGAATAATGAATGTGGATTTCCCCCCATACGGTATTATTTATTGTTGCCCATCTCAACATTATCCCTTTCCCTTCTATTTACCTACACTATATTCCCGGAGAACTTGCAACAACTCTCAATTCGAAATTGGGTCACAAGTTAATTGAGGCAATGTAATAATACTGCAAAACCAACTAAGGCCCCTCCTCCTGTCACCCTTTGCATAGGCCCAAGGGGAATGACCAAGTATTTGGCATGCATTTTTAGAACAAAAATCCATCACAGGTTACGAAAGTCTCTGAAACAGTACGTCCTGGGAAAAATTAGAGTCCTTTCTCGAGTAAAATGATATGAAATTTCAAAACTTTGCTTTCCTTTTGATCAATTTCTGAGATTCTAGATTTAAAAGAGAGAAACGAAAGTTACTTCAAATAAGAGACCATGAGGCAAACTGAGAGCAACATCTTATATCAGATCTGTTCATCATGTGGAAAATGGGTTTAGTAGGGAAAGAAATATCTGACATTGAAAAGGACAGGCAATTCATAGCCAATGAAGAACAATTGAAGGCAATTTATCCTTGATTTCAAGGCAAACTATTGCCAGTGAAATTTTTGGACTCCTGGGAATCGAAGCTGTTTAGCCCAAGGTGTCCGATGAGAGGTCAACATCTAAACTCAAACAGGGAAACGATTATACCCTGCCAATTGAGGGTATAATAAACAGTACAAATACACACACACACACACTCATACACATAGACATAGACACACATTTCCCATAGTCGAGCAATTAAGCTCGCATTTCAAATCAAATCGAAACGCAATGGGCTAGCGTATTGATGCAATCGAAACCCATTGCCATATCATACAGGTGCAAACAGGGGTAAAAGCAATTGAACTGAGCCATGTAATCTCTAGGTATTGGCCTGGCTCTCTCTCAGTATCGGTGTTGATTGCTTTGAACTGGATGCAAATTACAATTCTCTCAGTGGATCGCTCATTACGGTGCGAAAAATTTGAATCTTTTGATTAATAATTAGAGGCAAACAAAGAAAGGGGCGAAACAAGGAGAGAAAGAAGATGGAATATATATTTTCTTTCTCTCCTCTCTTTGTTATGAATTCTCTGTATGCCTCTCGTTGGTCCCTACTGGCCTACAATATAGTTTGGCCAGCAGTCGCTTGTATTTTTAAATGATTAAAACAATTCCATTGAGGTTAACGAAACACTTGAGGCGAAACGAAATGACGAGATGACAAAAGTCTATAAGTTTGGTTAAAGCAACGAATTCTTGATGCCCTCCCTGCCAATCCTTATGATGGATAGATTGTGAGGATCAATCCAAATCTTAACCGTGAAGAAAGACCGTTCCAATCTCATTGCTGTCTCCTGGCTTGGCAGGCTGCCTTCCTTCCTTCCTTCCATCCATCCATCCATCCTTCCTTCCGTTCATCTCTAGCTTTCTTCCTTGTTCGGTTCCTTCAAGCACTTATAACCCGCAGCGACAATTTATGCAATGCACTGGGGGCGGTTTTTTTCGCAACGTTTTTTCCTTCCTTTTTATTTTTGGTAAGCATATACGATTTTCTTTCCCCTCTGGTTTTTTTCTTTCGTTTTTTACAATACCAACTGAATGTAATAACGAGCAGCAGCAGCAGCAGCAGGACAACAAGGACAAGGATAGTTGTTGGCACATATGAAAACAAGGGTCTGTCAAATACAAGTTTCTGGTGCGGCGCAAAATGAAACCTATATATACATACATATATAAAGAAAAAAAAAAATACAAAAAAAAAAGAGAGAAAAATTGAAGATGTTTTTAAAGGCAGACGACAGTGAGTGAGCCAGACAGGCAGCCAAGCAGCCAAGCAGCCAAGAAGGTGGAGCTAGGTGGAGCAAGGACAATGTGTGTGTGTGTGTGGATAGGTTGTGGGGAACAATATAAGCATAAGCAGCCCGATTTACACATTTTGGCTCAAATTGACAGTACACAAAACTGTCAAGAGCAGCGCCACCAACTAAGCAAAAAAAAAAAAGAGAGAAAAAATAGTCTGCATCTTAGCTTAAAGTTGTTGTTGCTTTCTTCTTGTTGGCTTATAGTTAAATTCGTCGAGTGAACTCTTAAGCAAACATTTACATTAGCCTAAAACTGAGCGACGGGGGCTAACCAAGGAGGAGCAAACACACAAAAAATGAACTTATAGACATTGATAGAGACATATTTACGATACCCAGCTCCACAACTCAGACCAGCTCAGCTCAAAAGGGCAAACAGATGGAGACTGGGGGAAGAAATGAAAAAAAAAGCAACGACAAACTACTACGCAAAAAAGTATGCTATACAAATAACCGCTACTAAATGGGTGTGGGTGCGAGTCTCTGTGTGCGTGTCAGTATGGGTGTGGGTGGGGTGTGGGGTGTGGGGTGTGGTTGAGTGTTTACATATATTATAACCGCTAGTCGTTGAGGGTTGCGATTGTTGCTGCGTTTTAGAACGCCACATTAACTACACAACATTGGACAGAAAGCACACACACACACACACACACTAGGAAAAGAATAAAGAAGAAGCTACACGGGAAACGGAAATCGGGAAAAAGGGAAAGCTGGCTGAAACGTAACAAGGAAACAACAAAATGGCCATCATCATCGTCATCGTCATCGTTGTCGTTGTTGTCGAACCAAGCAAAAAAAAAGGAAGAAAAAAAAATATACATATAATACGATGCACGGAAACTGAAAATTTAATGCCATTTCATGGCAACGACTAAAAAATGATCTTTGCATGATCTTATCCATAACATAATGAATTCATTCCCAATCAAAGTAATGAAATGGCAGCAAAAAATCTAAGTTCTCTTGGCTGTAGTTTCGTCAGCTTTTGGCATGGGAAATAAAAAGGATACGTTCTTTAATATGGTGATATATAGCCTCTAGTCCTAGATATACAAATTGGATTCGTCGATTTTCAAATATTTACACTAAAAACTTAAACTAAACTGTTCTGACTGAAACTACAAACTCTTTGGTGTTTCCCTTATTCATAACTATTTAATCAAAGCCAAACAAATTACTCTTTAAATTTGAATTAGTTACTTAAGTATTAACTTGCAAGAATTGATCTTGGATGATTCTACTAATATTATATCCATTGGATCTTTCACTCTAATTTGATAGTTTTACACTTACCTTGTTCTCATTGCTCTGTGGTTGCTTCTCATAGTGCATATGCCCCTTTTTAAGATGTGCCAATGGAAAATGCTTATGTGGTTAATGTGTATACTATGTACGTACTAAAGTACAACGGGGTGGCTGTCTAGCCACCCGCATCCGCCACCACCCATCACCATCTCCATGCAGGACTTGTTCAAAAAGTGTGCAGCGCATTTTTATGCTGGCATTTAGCAATTTACTTGCGTCTTGGGTTGTCGTTTGGTTTGTCTCGCATGGAAATTCAAATTCTTATGGTCATCAGCAACCACCGCAACCGACGGGCACACCCATAGCCACGCAGATCCGCAGCCACAAGCAAACCCATCCGCATACTCAATCTCCCCCTTCTTCTCGCCCTTTCTGTTAGGGGGTGGGGTGGTAGGGGTTTTTTATTCAACCATTTTCCGGCTGGCCATACTTGTCAACGTAAATGATGCGTTATGCTTTGAGACAGCTCCCTTATACACAGCTCTTTATTTCTCTTAAACTCCTCTCTCTCTCCTCTTCTCTTTCTTTGTCTCTCTATCGCTCCTTCTCTGTCTGTTTATATAGAGCGTTTCGTTTAGTTGTGTTGTTTGGTTTTAATTTCCGTTTGATATTGCCATCAAAGACAGTTTTCGCAACCAAAATAGTTTTAGTAAAAGTAAATGCTAGAAATTTACCATTATCCTTAATCCTTAATGTAGAGAATAGATTTTCCAATTAGAGCCTCTTCTTTCTTCTAGTTTTTAAAGTAGACTTAAAATTTGTTTAAGAATATCTCTAATAAAAACCAAATTAAAGGACATTTCGGATATTATTTAAATGTATTTAATTTATTTGAAAATGTTTGTCGTTTTTTTTTTTTTGTTCTTTTTTATCACAATAAATAAACAGAAAGTCAATTAGAAAAATTGCTCTGATACAGCATCTTGGCTCCACTTTACCCGCCCACTGTACCACTGTCCCACTGTCCCCGCCCCACCCTTAGCCAAAGGCCGCAAGTTAATTAAGCGCCATAAAAACGAGCTTTGGGGCTTTCATTTTTGCTGTTGCTGTTTGTCTCAATCTTAATAGATAGAAATCAACGTCAATAAGAAAAGAAAAGAAAAGGGCTGTAAAAAACGCAGCGCATAAATTAAAATACATAAAGGCAAGGAAGCTACAAACGGACAAAAAGACAAAAAGAAAAGCAGGGCAAAGAAAACAAGAAGCAAGGCCAAAACACTGAAAGAAAAAAAAGGACTAGGAACTCTCAACTATGTCGTAGAAGATATACTCTAGACAAAACTATTTATATAGTTTGTCAATAAAAATATATTGAAAAATATTAAAGAAATTGAATAAAATATCGATTGATAGATTTAGTTCTTGAATTTTTCTTTAGCCATGTCCATTAATACTCTCTCTCACTCTCACACTCTTATGTATTCTGGTTATGTAGAGTATAATAACAACAAGATGTAAGTTGCTAGGACATAAAGCAAAAATAAAGATACAAAAGAAGAAAAAAAACCTCCAACAAGGACAACGATAACTCTCTCCCTCCCTCTCTCTCTCTCTCTATTGCTCTTGTTTCCTTTCTCTGACCATTAAAGGAATAGTGATGGGTGAAGGGAGTGGACAGAGGGAGACATGAAATTTATGAGCAAATTAATTGAGATTGGAAAAAGGCAAAAGAAAAATAAAAATACGACATGAAAACAAAACAACAAAAAAATATAAAGAAATGCCGACAAAAACAAAAAAGAAAACGAAGAGAAAGGACAAACAGCGCGACACGACGCAATGTCAGCTTTAGGGCCACAGAGAAAGTTCCTGTTGTTAGTCTTCGTCTTGCGGTGGCTTCTGTGTAACTTAATTGAGAGACAAGTCAATAAACAGGAAGCTAAAAGTCATTGCAAACAAAAGGACACAGCAACAGCAACAGCAACAACAACAACAACAACGACAACAACAAGTACAAGAAAAGCGTACCGATATGAACAATGGGAAAGCTCTATCAAGTGAATGGCTCCACTGTTGGTTTTCCCCATTTCCCCTTCTTGGCTTAAACCCACTACAAGGACACATCGATGGATGAAGGGTCTGGCAAAAAGTTTCAATCACCTGTGCCAAATTATAAGTGAGTATGCAAAGAAAATGAAAGGAAAAGTTAATTTTTCATTTATTCTAGTTATTCACAAGTTAATTAGCTATTTAGCATTTAGTCAAGGATATTTTTTTAGTTGGTTATTGTCGACTGGACTGAGTATGCCTTGTTGCGGCACCATCATCTAATGGGTGAGAGTGTAATAAAGGAAGCTAGTCAGTGACCGGATTGCAAGATGTCCTTGTTATGATGGTTTGTCGTGAGGGGGGCGGGGGAAGGGAGAACTTTGATCGGCCAAAGGGGAAGAGCGAATGTCCTGCATGGCAATGTTTCATCTTACGACTTGAGATTCTGTGTCTTGTTGCAATTTGTGGTGTTTGTTACCGCCTCCACTTGATCCATTATCCATCCTCCCTCTCACTCTCTCTCTCTCTTTCTCTCTCTCTTTCACACTGCTAAGATGAGGTACGGTAAAGGGGGAGTGAGGAATTGTGTTTGTCTTCGTATGTATAGTTGTTGTCATTAAAATTCAAGGCATACAAAGTCATTAAATTATACGCGACATCTTTTGTGTCTATGTGTGTGTGAGTTTGTGTGGCGTGT
Organism: Drosophila tropicalis; assembly: GCF_018151085.1. Lineage (NCBI taxonomy): Eukaryota > Metazoa > Arthropoda > Insecta > Diptera > Drosophilidae > Drosophila > Drosophila tropicalis. Next base: position 2,912,250 of record NW_027172602.1, on the reverse strand, counting down.
GTGTCTGTGTGGAAAGTGTTAGGCGGGGGGATGAGGGGAGGGTGCTGATTTCTAAGCAACGCCGACTGAAGGCATCGTGATGCGATTAAGCAATCAACCAAATTGGCCGCCCAATACCAAAACTTGAAAGGAAATTACATAAGAAGATGGAATGGAAAGAACATTGGCTTAATGGCGCGACGGGTGGGGGGGGGAAGAAATCAAGGTTATGGACGAGATATAAGATAATGGAAGGTAGCTAGATGAAAACAGATAGAAGAATAGGCATGTAGAACGATTTGATTTCGTTCTATTAAAGATGAAAAATGAAGAGTACACGAATTTCCCATACCCTGCACTTGTTCGAGGTATTTGAGTAGAATTGTGAAGAAGGTTTTCATCAAACTGCATTAAAAACTCAATATACCCGCTTTGTGTGGGGCCATTTTCCAGAGCAGGGTATCAGAATATAGTAACGACACTGCGCTACACAGACGCCAAGACAAATTATGCTGTTGATAAGGGCATGGCAACAGCAAACAAAAATGTGGGTAGAAAGTCATGTCACTCGAATGGCGTGAAGGAGGAAAGTGGGCAGATTGAGAACTTTGTAACTGATGCCCACCGTGTAGCAACTGCCGCTGCGGCGGCGGAAGCTGTTGTCTATAAATATATGTTTACAGCGAAACTCACGCACACACACACACACACACAAAGTGTAAAGAGAGAACGAAAGAGAAGAAGAGTGTCAGAGGAGAAAGCAAACCAAGACTTCTTGCATTTAGATTACTTGTAAAATGTTATTTAGCTCATTTCAAAACATCTCAAAATAGGCGACTATGCAATGCCCTACCCCATTACCGAGTCAAGTGTTTTGGACTCTTCTTTTACTGCGATTGAGATGTTATAGAAGGCAATCCCTTTAGAAAGACAAAACAACGGGGTAACAGGTAAAACAAGCTAGCAATTTGTCGAATGTGAACACACAACTTATAAGAAAAACTCCTTTAACCGAAAGTTGACCTATCAAACAGGAGCATCTTACACGAAAAACAAGCACAAAAGAGAAAAAACGGACTCAACCGCTTCAGGCCGGAGCCGCCCACCCTCTACCCCGTTCCACCATAAATTATCAACCCAAATAAATCACAGCAAAAGGCACAGACGTGGCTAGAGGATGGCCCAACCAACCAAAGATGCCGCCGCCGCCGCTGCCACCAGATGAAATCGTTTTGGGTCAAACATTTCTTAAAGATCGACCGAAACTTATTAATAACTTTGGGAAAACCGCAAAACGTTTAGATAGAAAGAAACAAAATTGTGTAGCATGTTCAGATTAATTCATATTATATGAGATCCTACAACGTTTTATATCCTGCAAAATATTGCCTGGCAAGCCCATTGTACATACATTTTGTTTGTCGCCAATCATACCAGCTTGCTGGAAAAGCGTCCAAAGCTTCTCACGAGATAAAAACGGTCCTCGACCTCATCCATGATTTCACAAACAAAGCCAAAAGGCAGAGAATCGGTCAGCGCTTTGAATATGACACAATTTGAATACTCTATAGCAATATGGTGACATTCTCAAATGATCTGTTCGGAAGAAGAAGGTAAAACCTTTGTGTTTCAAATGGAAACGCAAGGAAACCTCACAGGGTCCAACTGATCCTCTGGCTGATATGGCCAATCTTGTGGCAAAAAGGGTATACCAAAGCAGGAAAGACGACAGACCAGCACAAGCAATAAGGCCAGCGATAAGACGAAGAACGTGGGACAAAGGAAAGCGACAAGCGAACATGCAAATGAGTTCCCGACACAGCTTAAAGGGATTTTTTAAGGACTTCAATTGAGTTGAGTTAAGTTTTTGAGTTTTCGCTGCTGTGTATGTGTGTGTGTGTTCTTTTTGTTTTTGTTTTTTTTTTTCTTTGCTTGCTGAAATTTATGCAACAGTCTTTCGGCCCATTTGTATATTATGCGCTGTCATAAAGCAACAGCGCAGCGGGCGAGCTCAAAAGCGTGGAAAACCATCTCCCTTCAGCCCACCACTCCGTGTGACGGGCGACGAAAAATTATTGAGCCTGCCCAGCCGGAAGGGGTTGGATGTGCAATGGAGCTTCGACTGGGGCAGGGGCAAAGGCAGAGACTATGTCCTGGCCTCTCTCTGGCAGGGCCAACTGCAACACGTGCGGTCATATTATTTCTGCCAAATCAGAATATTTATGCGTCTAGCCACAAACATGCACACACACACACACACATACAGAGAGGACGAAGAGCTTCTGATTGCAAAGATATACACACACATACACACATGCATACACTACAATAAACAGATAGCAATACATATGCACGCATTTATAGGTAACTTTGTCTGTACCGAAGATTGTATACTCTTGTGTTGTTCATAAGAAGCTTCATCGTGTCTTTTTTATAACCCTTTTCTACCTAATTTTCATTACAGATGTAAATTCTATAAAGTTTTATTTATAATCTTCATTGTTTAGTTAATTTTTGTACGCCATTTAGTTTGTCTGTTTATACACCATGTATATTTAAACTAATATACTTGGAGAATGATTTCAAAATTATCATAATAAATTGATTTCGACTTGCTTAACTTTTTTTTTCCAAGCAATTTACCCTGACCAAGCCGGCAGATGGAGGCTTCTGTCCATTTCTCCATCTCTCTCTCTCTCTTAATCTCTCTTTTCCTTTTCTCTCTGTCTTAATCTCTCTTTTCCTTTTCTCTCTCTCTCTCTCTCCATGTCTCTCATTTTCTTATACACAGCTGTGTTTAAGATATTTCTACTTTAGATACAGCATATCCTTTAAAAGTATCCCAATAAGTATGCTACATTTTATGCATGTGGTTTTATTGGTAAAGATATTTGCGGTTTAATTCATGATTTTAAGTTGTAGAAACAAAAGATTTCAGTTGCCAAATAGAGAATACATAAACCTAACAATATTATAGACGATTATTTGGATAATAAAGAGTTCTGTTCTGACAAATTCTTTGCAAAGGGTATAAACTCTTTTTGTGTGAGTGTTACAGAAATTACTTCACGGTTGAAAAACGCGACAATAACACGCAATGGATATGACTTTTACACAAAACCCAGAATCTTTCAGCCAGAACATGACTCTGGCTGATAATTATACAAGTAAATATATAAAGCTCTATGTGAATGAAAGTTCTTCTATCAAAAGAAATGTGATTCATCCTATAATAGAAGTCATTCGATATAGTCACTTGATCTGTTTAACCTTGAAAACACGATGTGCAAAGTTGCCAGAGAAGACAATCTTTAAAATGGACAATTTTCGGTTGCCAATTTTTGTCGCCTGGCAGTGAGGTTGAAAAATGATAACGCAGACACAAAAAATATTATGCGACACGATGCCAGGAACGAAAGGACGACAAGGTGGTGCTAGAGAAGCGTCTGCCTATGTGGACAGACACAGAGAGAGAGAGAGAGAGAGATCAACAATGTAAAGCGTTTTGCGGCAATTTTTCAAGTGTTTTTTGTTTATTGTTGTGTTTGTTTTCTATTTTGATATTTAATTTTCTTCTCTTTTTGCTTTATGCCTGTGGCCACATTTAAGAGAGAAGAGGAAGAGACCCTCTTGGGTCACCATGTGAAAATTTCTGCGTTTTTAAAATTTTTAAAAATATTTGCCTGTTTTTTTTTTTTTTTTTGCTCTGTTTGTTAATTTTGTTATGCTGTTATTGTTGTTTTGATTTATATTTAATTCAATTTTTATTGTGCAGCAACAAAAAATGTATAAAATATTACAAAAGGGGTCGAAGGGTTTAGGCCCTATTCATAAATTGGCAGAGAGCCAGAAACTCGCTCTGCGTTTGACAGTTGCCAATGCAAATTTTGCCAAGTATTGTGGTCAGGATGGAGAGGAACTGGGGCTGGGCTGGATGATGATATTGGCCACAAGATGTTAACAATGACAATGAACGTGGCGCACGTTACGAGACAGCCACACATGGTCAAGTGAGATGAGATTGAATGGCATGGCAATGAAGGCAACAGAGTGTCGGATCCGGAGGTCAAATGATGCGAGCGTGACTCGACAGGCGTAATGTACCACGACCACACGCCCCAATCACATTCACGCACTATTTCTATTTCAACAAAAAACTATGCAGCAGCAGATGCTCCTCGAATCGATAGGAAAGTCATGGAAATGGAAATGGAAAATGTCGTGTGAAAGTTATCCAAATAGAAGTGAAAGCCAATAAATGTAACAGAAACAAAAGAAATGAGGTCAATTTCAAGATTTTCAGAAGTCTTTAACCCAAATACACAACTTTTCGAAGCTCAAAGTTATCCAATTTCTGGCCAACAGTTCGAAAGCAGTTCAGAAGATCAACATGGACACTTTGGAGGTCAGCTTACATATCGAGAATGATTAAATTATAAAGCATGGAAGAATCCGTATTATGGACGAATCCGTTAACCCGTTGCCATATCTAAATTAAGCCAACCAAAACTTGTTGACGCATTTTGTCGTGTTTTATTGATCTGACAATGAAATTTAAGTTCAGCTTCTGTCATATACCATACTGCAGATGAATCACTCATGTCAGAGCTCTTTTGTAGATTCTATCTGTCTGTCTGCACTTTATTTTTCTATATTTATGGAGCTACAGTTTTTGTTTGGGGTTGACGTTGGAACTTAATCTTGGCCGGAGCAGTTAATTCTATGGCCGGGAAAAGCTGAAAACTTGCAAACGCCACTCGACTCGAAGCGATGCAATAAAAAATGTCAAGTTATTGACGGCGCCTTTGCCTTCGTTGCATTTTGGCTTTTGTTCCACCACCTGAGACCAGAAACTTCATGCGACAGTGTGGCAGTTGTGAAAGCTGCAAGTGTTTTTTATGCCACTGAACTTTTTCCTACTTACCGCAATGTTTGAGCTTCGCGGTAAAGTGAGATGCATACAAAGTATGAAAGACATAGGCAAAGAGAGAGAGAAGAAATTGACAAGGCAGAGTGTACAAAATAAATATGCTAACTTTGTGGCGCGTTTATCAATGTACAAAATCAAAAGTAAACAACATCTAAGACTTTCAGCCATTTGACTTTAACCATAAAATGCCCACAAAAACCCATCATACCAAAGGCTTTGGCTAAATTGTGAAATTTTGTGCTCTAATTTCTATCGCCATGGCAATTGAATATCAAAACCAGAGAAAGTAAATCTCCCAAGGATCTTTGGTAGCTAGAATCTTTAAAGTAATCCTTGAAGATCATGACTAAAGCAATTTGTTAATCACCTCAAATGAAATAGGCTCTGCTCTCTGAGCTAATTCTACATCAATTGTCTCCCTTAAAAATCCTTTAAAGTATATTCTTTAAATTCAGCCCTAAATAAATTATGAAGGGTAAATGAAAACTAGTTTCCTGATCTGTTCAAATTGTTAACTCTTTCCCTATTATCGTCTGTAAATAATTTGTTTAATAAAATAAACTGTAATGCCCAAAAAAAAACAAAATAAAAGACCAAAAAGGAAAGAAATCTCAGAGGTTTGTAGAGATTCATTCAAAATTGATCACGTGTCATTGGGGATGCATTTTGGCCACCTATTAAAGGGGGGGCGTGTAATGGTGGCAAGAGGCAGGGCACGAATGAAACCGCTGGCCAAATTGTAGACACGTAGAGAAATCTTATCACAAATAACAAAGGCACCAGCAGCAGAAGCAGCAGCGATAAGCCTCGCACGTTGTTGTCGACATCGTTGTCGTTCCACTCGCATTTGTCGTCATCCTCAAACAAATATACATACAGATACATATACCTACTTATATATATATAGAGGAAAAAAGGGACAAAGTACAAGGCGCACACGTACAGCATATAAATAACGTTTCGATTTGGCTGTCTGATGACACAAGCTGGAAGCCAAAATCCTGGCTTCAGCCATGAAATTATAAAAAGAAATGAATGGGCGGGAAGCGAGTATGCGATAAAATAGAAATTTTTGAAAAAAAAAGTACAAACTAATTGACCAAACTTTAAATGAAAAAAAAAAGATCCCTTTTTTGATTTAGTTTTTCATAATTTAAATTCAAAAATGAATCGGTATATGCATTTGGCATGTCCTTTAAGCACAATTTAACGTTTCTTTTTTTCACTATTTAAACCTTAAAGTTTTCAGTTTGAAATTTTAATTCTTAAGTGGAGTTCAATTAGCAAATCTTAAGGATACTTTGAGCCACTAATATGCGGTGAAGGGAGTGCAAAACGAATCAATTGAATAAAGTCCTTTATTACATTTTCAAGTGTTTTTTTTCTTCTGCTGCATAAAAAAAAAGGTTGTTAAGCATCCGTTTTGACTCTATTAGAAGACTCTACTTTGCACTCTCTCTCTCTCTCTCTCTCTCTCTCCATCTCACTCTCTGTCTCTGCTTGACACACACTACACTCATTTACAGGTATATAGTATGCGAGAATATGCCTTTTGCTTCGGTCTCTTATGGCATTCACATTTTACGTTGCCTGGGCCATTTGCCATTGACGGGGGACTAGGGACAATCTCGTCTAGCTACTTGAAGCAAAATGTGTTGCATAGTTTAAGGCTGCACACAAAGGCAGAAGCAACAGCAAGAGCAGCAGCAGCAGCAACTGGAAATGGTAGCAGCAAAAGCAAAAGCTATCAACTATAGTCAAGGAAATTACTTTTAACATTTCGAATGCCGTCTCCGGTACTCCGTACTCCAAGCGTAGCTGAAGCTGGAAGCAGACTGCACAAAGTATGTATTTATATATTTTAAAAATAATAAAGCAAGGGAAAATAAGAGAAAAAAAGAGAAAAAAACGGAGCAGTCAGAGCTGCTGGGAGGAGGTATAAGGAAAGTTTTGAGCAAAAGGCTGCCTGAAAAGAGAACGCGGGAGCTGCTTTATTGGTGAAGCGGTGGGTGGCGGGGGACGGGCCAAGTGTAGCAAATGAAAAACAGGAAAATTATTTGATTTTTATGCATTTCACTTAAGCAACAAAAAGGGCACAAGGGATGGAATGGGGATAGGCCATGAGCACGGGCAAGGCCATGGCATGGGAACCAAGGAGATGGTTGAAGGGGGGGGTCAAGACGACTGCCAAGGCAAGCAGACAGGCAACTTGAGCTCGGCATATGCATGCATTATAGATAAAGTTGCCAGCTACGAAATAAAGCAAATAAATGCAATCAGGAATAATAATTCCAAAAGTCAGTAGATGGAAGCCAAAAGGAACGAGACACAGCCGCTAGACCCGGAGAAGTATGAGCTGCAGGAGCAACTTGAGTCTGACTGGTTTTTGCATTTCAAACTCGAAACTTTCTTTTTCTCCACCACCACCACCCGCACCAGTTCCGTGCCATAGCACAGGCACACGGCCATTTCTATAAGTGATGAACAAGTCATGAATTTTCTGTATAAATTAAATACTGAAAAGCCTATATTCAATGCCACGCCCCCCTCCACTGCACTGAATCACTTGGCTTGGGCATTTTGGTTTTGTTTCCCGCACCCCCCCTTCGGCAAGGACAATTTTCCATTCTTCTTCTTCATACTTGGCACTTTTTCATTCAGCTTCTACAACTCCCCTTCTTCTCTTGGCCGAAACTGAATTATACTTGGTTAACACGAAAACTCAATAAATTTGCAAAAAAAAAAAAAGGAAGAATTTACATATATATAAAAGAGGCTATATCCTTGCAACGAAATCTAGATACTCTTGTGACTAGTTTGGTCTGAGAAGCACTTTGAAAACCTTTCAGAAGAAACAAAAATCAAGCATACCCTGTGGTTAGGGTAAAAAAAGGAAAGAAGTACGCCCTTTCTTCGTCTCTGACACGTCTCCGCTTGCTGCCCCCTCCACTCACGGCTCGCCGCTCGTCGTGTGGTCTATGTAAATTTCATTTGCCAAAGGATTTTTCATTGAGTTTCCTTCCTCAGACTCTGTTGCATTTAGATTTATTTGCAACGTGTGTGTGCTATGTAAAACCTATTAGAGAGAATCCCTACCTCACCTTTCAACTCCCCCGCACACACACAGTCACACACACAGACACACAGTCACCCTCAAAAGCTGCAAACTCTGGTCAGGGCCCTGAGTGGCAACTGTTGCATACTGAAACTGAGCCGAGCCGGTGTCGATGTTGTTGGTGAGTCGGTTTAGCTGTGGCAAGTCTCTGGCACCTTTTGCGAACTAATCGCCTGTTGAAAATGCTTGGCACAGACACACACACACACACACACACACACACAAGCAGGGTGGCAGCAGTCAGCAGTAAGTAAGGCAAATATATTGAGTTCTCATATTGAGCAATGGGTATAAATGTAATGCAAAAGCCAAGCATGGCTAAAATCCAATGTCAAATAACCAAAAGAGACGCAGTCAACAGCCAAAAGCCAAGGAGATTCACTACACACAGATGGCAAAGTTTGTACCACGAGTCGGCTAATCGATATCAATATAATATGGTTCAGTTTCAACTAGATCGCAAAAAGTTAGACGAATAAATAAATAAAGGCAAAAGAACAATTTGCCACAAAGTATGCAACAATTTTTTCAGCGCACTTTTCCAGTCGTTGTGATCTAATTGCAGGAGAGTAACGCTCTCTCATACAATTCCAGTGTAGATTAGCGTGTCCTGTCCTCGTGGACAGGAAGCGAAAAGTAAACTACATCCACACACACACACACACACACACACGCACACAGGCACACACATGTCTCTATAGGGAACTGAGTGGGTGAAAAAACGTAACAACAACAACAGCTGAAAAATAAAAAGTACAGCAACAAAAAGTAAAATGAAGCCGAAAGGCAAATAGAGCATAAATTACGCAAATCCAACACGACACTTTACAACGGCAACAGCAGCCGCAGCAGCAGAGGGAGCTGAAGCTGGGGCTATCGAGTGGGATGTTGTCAGAAGGGGGGCGGAGGGAATGCAATGTGGTTGGGGACTAGCAGTAACAACAACAAATAAGTTAAGTCAAAGTCAGAATGGCAAACAAACATTTGCGTGCGAATGCAATAACAACACATTCCCCATCTCACTCTCTCTCTCTCTCTCTCTCTCTCTGGTCATTCGACCACTCGTGTTTTTCTAGCTCTCGCTTTCGGTTGCTCTGTTGCTCCCGCTCTTGCTCATGGCTTTGTCAATGGAAAAAAAAAAAACAGAAGTGTTGCATGCAATCAGACGCCAAATGCTCAAGTGTCTCATTGTTAGCATACATATACATACATATATGTAGCATATAACCAGGCGTCAATGTTAAAACGAGAAGAGAAGGCGAAGCAAAAAACAAACCAAATATAAAAGGAAAGTAAAATGAACAGCAACAAGCAACAACAACACCAACAACAACAACAAATATTAAAGCAAAGAAATAAACATTTTGTATACCTACTATTATCAGGCACTGCCAGTAGCAGCAACAATCAGAGCACACTCCGGCCAACTGAAATGGGGAACGGGCAATGGGGCAACATAATTTGCAGTTGCTACTGTGTGAGAACTTTTCAATGGTTGCCAACCTGAATAAAAACGTACTTTCAAGTGCATCGTCCATTCAAAATACAGTGGCAACACTTTACTCGAAGTTCGTATGCCAATTTTTAGGCAAAAAACGCAACTCAATTAGATTTCGATAAAGTCTAGTTGAAAATAAAACTTTTAATAATATATATATAATATCTAATTCTGATATAACGAGCAGTGTTCATTATGTATGGACCCAGTGTGCAGTTGGTGCCAATGGTAACGGTAACAGCGACATCCATTGCCCGGATATGCCGGTAGAACCTGATACTGACTGAATGTACATACATTCATACATATATATGTATGCGTGTGTGTGTGTGTGTGTGTGTGTGGGTGTGTGAGTGCCCATGTAGTGGCATCAGGCGGATGTGCAGTCGAGCAACAGCAATGCATGTGTGTGTTAGAGTTGTGTTAGTATGCGCGTGTGTGTGTCGGCTAAACAAAAGTGGCACAACAAGCACGAGCCAAAGCTGGGCTATAGACAAAAAACAAGCTGACAAAGAAATTGTACAAACTGAAAATGATTTGTGACCTTTGCCAGCATACACACACACACACTCACCCACACACTCACCCACACACTCTTTATTCGCAGCACCTACATATACACAGTGACGCTTGAGCGATCAAAAATCCAGCCAAATCCCAAAAAAAAAAAAAAATTTATAATAATTCTAGACAAAGGCATACAAATCTTTATAAAGATCTTTTGTTGTGTGGAATCGGAATGTTCAGCAATATGGAAATTAAATTGCAATCCTAGAAGGGTCTTGAAAACTAGCTTGGTAAGTCTTATAAGTAGTCACCCATCAAAGGTAAGCAACTATTTAACTAGTTTAACTGAAGAACCCCATTCATCTTCGATTAAGACTAGTAAGAGCTTTAACTAATTGAAGGAAGCCTATCAAGCCAATTTAACTCACACCACAACTAGTTGAGAATTATAGCAAGATGAAGTGAAAAGATAGGCCAACAGCAATAAGAGCTTGACATCAAGTGGGCAATTTACCCTAAAGCAAACTGTCTATATAAAAAATAAAAGCAACCGACTACCTATAATAACTAACAGAATGACATAGGAAACCTTATCTTTAGGTTATACAAACTTAATGGTTTGCCGGTTCCGGAAATGTCATTGTGTGGAACATTGTGTTCCCTGAACTTCTAATTAGGTTAAAGTCGAGTATTTGAAAGTTAGTTCCCCACTGTTTAGTTTTTTCTTTTTGCTGACAATTTCCACAATAATTTCACAGAAGTTGGCAAACTCATTGTGGTCCTGGAAGTAGAGGTAAAGTTGGGGGGTATGAGAGGGTGCTTCTGTTCTTATCCTGACTGCTTTTGGCCTCTGTAATTAATACCAAATTAATTGTATTTGGATAACACAAGCGTTATCAAGATTAATTGAGTAACAGCAGGCAGTTTGCATAATTTGGAATTACCCACAATGCCCGCCCATCTAACAGCACTCGCCTCGACGTGCCTTAGCCGTATAATGTCTGGCCTAAATCACTACCACACGCCTTCTTCTCTCTCGGTCTCTCTCTCTGTCTCTCTCCCTCTGTCTATTTGCGTGTTGACGACCGTTGGAAGCATAATTTGCAATTTCAAATTCCAACCGAGTGGATTTGCTACCTCCTTTTCGCTGCCTCTTTTATCCTCATTTAATTGCACTTGGCCATGGTCTGAAACGTAACCGACCAAAGAAGCCAAAATAACGTAACGTGGCATAGCTAAAGTAAATTGTATGCCTCATCGAAGACAATCACAACACGGCCAACATATAGTTAAACGAGTGAATAAAATCAAGTTAATAAACATTTGAAATTCAATTCTGTCTCCCCTTTGCTTAGATAAGTTCTTGTGAATTCATATTGTAAATATTTCTGAGCTGTTATATTGGAAATTGAATTCCTACAACAGATCTTTTGTCCAGGCATTCGATATAACCCATTGTTGAGAGGCATTAGGATGCTTTTAAGAACTACAACTGCACCTTAAGTCCATAATTCCTTATTTAATGTTGGCTGACTCCTTTTGTTCTGCATAGAACACAGACGCTGCTCAATAATGCATACACAGGACAACACATGCAGCAACTGTTAACTCCCCTCCCCCTTCCACTTCCCATCCCGACAGCAGCTCGAGCAGCATCTGGAAACCTTAGCACGTCTCCTTTAAGCCTATTATTTATTAAACATATGAGAGAAGTAAACACAGAACGAAATAAAAATAATCATAAAACAAAAAAAGGAAAGAAAGAAAGAAATGCCACTAGAAATAAAATGGAATCTGTTCCGTTGCGAGAACTTTGTCCCGGTTCTTTCTACACATTGTCACTTGGCCGTATAAACGACTGCAGCTGTTCGGGTAAGATTTTTGGTGGCAAATACTCGGTCAATTCGGTTCGACCATAGACCTGCAGTTGATAGTTGAAATAATCATAGACATATAGCTCATTGCTCGATATATAATGGAATGCAACTGGATAGTCCGACAAACAGTTCATGCACTAAAACGGCAAACGAAGGATTTCAGCATAGTTTTCTCTCAGTGTTGTTAACTCACCGCTCTGGGATTGTAGTAGGCATATTTAAAGAACCAAAAATCCATGCCATAATAATGTGATAAGAGTAAGGAGAATGGTGCCATGGGTAGGAAACGAAACCGTAGACTGGCATCACGGGAATCACCAGATTGTACACCCAAATTAAACAGACATATGCCCATTTCCAGATCCTCTGCTTGATCATCCTGCTGACGGCATTTACTGCTATCGTTGACACCAGTTGCAAAGATGCGTAGAGCCTCGCGACTAAGGATATAACCGCTGCCACCCGACATATAAGACTAGGAAACAAGTAAGAGGATATAAATCATTCATTTACTGGAGGCTTGAAGACTTACCCCATTTTTAGGAGGATTACCGATCAATTTGTAATTGAAACCAAAATGCAGGGCCATATCTGGTGAATAGGGATACAGCATATAACGTAAATTTTCCACAAACACATAGCTTGAAAAGATAATAGAAAAGTTTTCCATTAAGGACTTCTGAGTCTGTATGTAGCTGTTTGAATCAGATCGATCTTACGTGTCGTCATCGGCTTTCATAAACCAATCCGCTTCATCGAACTTATTCTCATAGAGATAGGTGAATGCCTCTTTGGTTTTGCCCCAGAGCACTTCGTACTTATCCGGCTTGCTGAGGATCACCGTCTCGAGCTCATCATCTGGGGCCGATGTCATAAAGTAGATTTTGTTACAACGTTTGCCCCATGTGCGTTGAATGTGTACGGCTCGTGATTTATGATATTTCGGTGTGGTAAGGACCCAGCACAGGACACGCACCTCCCTTTCCAGCTGCTGGGCCAATGTTTCATTCATATTGTTTCGTTGCCTAGCCGCTGAAATGGGTGCAGCAAAGGAGTTGGCCGTTGCACCGGCTGTTAGCATCATTACGTCCCAGTAGGCATACAGTGAAATGAGGCAAATGCCGCCAAGTGTTAACACCAGAATCAACTGACGCCTGGACAAACGTGGCGTATGCTGAGAACGCAACAAGCCCAGATCGCTGTCATTCGGATAGGAGTGGTGGTGCCGGTGCTCCACTATGACGTGATGCTCGGCCATATCGCTACTACTTCTACTGCTCCACTGCAGAGGCTGGCAAAACCAACAGGTGTGTGTGCGAAAAAAAAAACTGTCTAGCTGGCATCTTATCACACAGTGCAAAATAAATTAAAGAGAAACCCACCAAGTAGATAAGACTCCAACAGAAGCCGATAACCATAAATAGACGCATGAATTTGAAAGTATTTCCGACACATTTCATCCATTTCATTACAAAAAAAAAAGATAAACACACAGGCAAAAACAATAACAAAGATAACTTAACCTAATTCAAACCACTTAAAGTCTTTGGCAGGTTGAACAATTGATTCTGACCATTTAGATAAGGCGTCTCCTTTGCCTTTGAGAACACTTTCAGGCAGGTCAGGAATTGTTATTAAATTGTCACTTTATTTAAATTTTTTCCACCACCTAAAAAATGATTTTTGTTTTCTTTAATTTTGCTTCGTTTGTTTTTTGTTTTCATTAATCAAAATACTTTTTCTAGAGCGAAAACCCCAAAGCGAACCAAAAAACACACAGAAGAACCAAAACTAGAGGAGAGAAACTACAGTTGAAGTTGAGCGAATCTTTTCAATTAATCATGAGCGACATGTGGTCGTTGTCGGTGGGTTGGCTCGGCTAGTGCCAAAGGAGGGCGGGGACCGCCAAGCGTGAGAAAAATTATATAGCCGCCCCTGGTTCAACAGTCGGATGTCCGCGTGCAAACAAATGGTTCCCATAATGGCGACAAAGCGCCATTCTGCTCCCATCCCATCCCATCCCGGCCAGCAAAACTTTACAAGAACAAAAATCTCTCATACGTCATTCGTATATTTGCTTTTATTGTTTGTATTTTACTTCTGATGACTTTTAGTTTACCTAAAAGGTTGATATTTTGCATATTGAGAGCGTGAATTTATCATGAAATAGTTAACATTAAAGTTCAACGAACGAATCCTTAGGACTGTCCGCAGTACATCCTGTGGCCATTTCGAAAATGATCTATAGGCAAGATGCCCACTTCTTGAAAGGGTATAACAATTGTCGGTTTCTCTGTGTGTTGATGCTAGAGATGATAGCGTGAAATTCGATAGAGAGATTCAAGTATCTTCTCCAAGGGAGAAGTCTGTTAGGTAGATATAAGGATAAGAGCCTTAAGGATCAATGAATTCCAACAAATCTTTTACTATTTCCAATTATGGAATCGCATTAAAGTTTAAAGCATTGTCACGGGTTGTCTCACGATCATTTTTTTAATACTTCGGTGGCCAAACATTTGCCATATATTATTGTAATCAAAGTAAACATTCCAATTGACCAAACACAGACAGACAGACATATGTACATATGTATGTGTGTACATACACCCAAGTGGGGTTAGCTCCAACTGTTTCAGACACATATTTTCTTTTTTTTTTATTTTGTTAGCCAAACGAAACGAAGCGTCTTTGTCAATTTTGCCTTCCCTTTGACTTTTACCATTTTATCCATTTTATTCATTTTGCCGGAATTTTTGGTTTTTCTTTTGCTTCTTTTTCTGGGCACCCCTGGGCGGCCAATGACTTTACAAACAAGTGGGGAGGAATCCATCAGTTTTGTTGTTTTTGTCACTTTTTAGTATGTCGGTTGGGATACTACTTGGGGATGGAGTGCAGATTGAAGGTACATACATATACATATGTATATATGTATGTATATATGATGGTTCGTCATAATACCAACACGGAGAGTAACCATGGACATGAACATGTTGTCTTCGCCTCGTTTTTCTTTTTTTTTTTTGCTTTTTTTTTTTGTATTTTTTATGCAAACAGCATTTGAATACGAAATGAAAATGCCAATGCAAGATAGATATTTAGGGGCAAAGAGTGGGCCAAGTGTGTGTGTGTGTAGGTGTGTGTGTGTGTGTGTGGCAGCGGGTGGATCGACCGGAATACCTGTTTCTGGCATTGCATTTGGCATTATGCGGTTACGTTTACCATTGGCATTTTGTTTGTAAACAAATGTTCCATGGTGCCCAGGTGAATGAAATAGTTTTTACTATCTATAAAATAGCAAAAGCCTTCAATACTCTGCTGACTCTACCAACTCTCTAGCTCTCTCTTACTTTCAATACTCTCCAAAACAAAACTTAATTTCTGTTTAGACGTGGTTCCTTATAAAATAAAGAATTTCAACTGGTTTCATTTTGCTCATTTTTTGTTTTCGTTTTTAATCTCTGCCCTTTACTTAGAGATAAAAACAAGCATCTCGTTTGTAGGTAGAGTATTTGAAAAACGGCTTTGTCAATTGTGTTATTTGTTTTAGTTTTTCGTCACTTTTTTGCATAGAGTTTTTTATTGAATAGGTGGAAACAGCTGCTGGTCGTTGTCCATCCAAGACTAGCGTAATTTCCATTCGCGCTAACCCATGGAATTTCATCTTTTTATTATTCTTGGTTAGTTTGCGTTGCATTACAAAGTGTGGGTGTGTGTGGGTGTGTGTGTTGACATGTTATGATTTCGATGATATTAATTTCAACTGGCTGCCATGTTGATTCAGCAAATATTCCTACATCTGACCAACTGCTGATTCACAAGCATTTTTTTATGAAACACAAAAATTGCAACAAAAGTTAACTTATTCTCCTGTCACTTATTAACCCATGTTTACATATGAATTAACATCTGTTGAGATTAATATGCTAGGTAATCAACGATTAACCAATTGCTTTTGAGTATCCTATAAGTTAACAAGTATTCACAACAATCCAAAGTCATGGCTTATCATTACATTAAGGATATCCTGTAATTGAGAACTGCAACTACTTGATTGTATCAGTGACACAATCTCTCAACTCGGAGAGAGCAGAAAAAGGATGAATACTCACCAAAAACTTATTGAGTTAAAGAAAATTTTAAAAAAATTCTACTTTTTTATCTTGCTTACTCCATTTTGGTTCCGGTTTAATTGCAGTTCAATTAAATTCAAAGTATCTATGAGGCGAGGAAGGACAACCCATTAGGATGCATGCATGAAGATGAAGACGGAAACCGGAAACAAATATAAGTTGTCACTCGGTTGCCAAATGAGAAAATAAATAAATAAGCTGTGAGAAATGGATGTTTGTTAAGGGGAATTTTTGCTGTTGCCTTTGTCACGCGATTTTCAATAATAATCTCTTGTCCTGTGGCATAAATGTCGCATTAAAATGTCACGCACTTGTGGCTTAATCATGCCAAAGGACACTTGAATAGTCATTCACTTCCTTTGCCTTCGTTTCTTTCAGCCATGGCTAGCCCAAAAGGGCAGCACATTGCATTTGATGGTAGCAGAGGGGTGTTGTGGCCCGGTTGGATGGGTTCTTTGGTATTACTTGTTTGCGGTTTTATTATTATATCATCAGGCTCGTGTGTCAAATGGGCTCAGCATTGTCATATCTCTTCGCTCAGAGCTGCTGGCTCAGCGTCTTGTCAGTTATTACACATTGCCGAACGACTTAATGTCGAGGATTGCTGCCAGCGTTTTCACTCTAGTGTTGCTAGAGTGGTGAGTAGGATGCCACACTCTTTCGTCTATCTTTCTTTTGCTAGCCACAACAGGTGGCCTGGCCCTTAAAAGATTTCGCCTTTCTCCCAGTTTTCATGTGGGAAACCATTTTGGTCACTTTTTTTTTGTGTACCCTAAACTAAAGCTGTATGTATTACACTTTGGACCTTTTATCTATTAGTTCCTCTAAAACTGTAATGCTTTGGTAATCGATGGCATTTTAAAAACATAACGAATCAATTCCAGTTTTAGCCTGCATACTTATTTTGCCTGTTGTCTTAGATTGAATAAAGTCCATTTGATTTCTAATTCTGATTACTTTTGTGCCATTTTTATACAATTTGATTTTGTTTACTTATGAGAGTATTGCCAGTTCGCTTGAATGTCAAAAACAAGTGTATTTATTTAGATAACATTTATGGGGGCGGGGGTGGGTTTGTGGGCAAGGCGATGCTCGTTTCTTTTTTCATTTCTCCTGTCTGAAATTCATTTTTCATGCAATTGGCAGTCTTGCTAGTGCTGCACTTGCACAACGTTTTATAAGTTAAGGCACGTTTCAGTGGTTAGGTCCACTCCACTTTACTGCTTCACTCTAGTTCAGTTCATACCGGACTCCACACTCCACACTCGGCTCAGCTCAACGCAACGCAACTCAACTCAACTCAACCGACTCGACATCACCTCGACATTTTCAATGCGGTCAAAATGCGGCCCCTTCGACCTCCTGGCACAAAATGTCCGCAATGAGAACGCAAAGTTTATTTGCTGAGCATTGCCAAAAACGGGCAATATTGTGTAGTATAGAGCTGTACTTAGGCAGTTAGGCAGTTAGGCAGTTGTAGGCGGTGGCCGAACTCTTCTGTGGTTTTCTACCATAAATTGAATTATAAGCCCTGTTTTCTGTTGCCATTTTTCATTTGTTAGCCATAATTACATATATTAGAAACTTGCTTCATTCAATTTGCATTGTCAATTAAATAAAGTAAGGAGAATTCTTTAGATTGAATTTCGCATACGCTATACACCTACTCTAAGATTTTCTTCATTTTAGTCTAGAATAAATTTAAGTAATGTACACATACACACACACATACAAAGAAAGATAGTATCTTGAGATGGCATTTCTCTTTTTGCACTTACTTAGTTATTTTTGGTGATTGGCCAGCAAAAGTTTTGCTGCCAGGCCACAGTCCTAGTGTCGCCAAGTTCAGAACTTATATATTAAACCCATGTGCCGCCTTCACATAACCCTATACACATACATGTACGTTTGTATCTCTCTCTCTCTGTGTGTGTGTGTGTGTCCTTTCCTTCTTGATGAAATGCCAAGTCAAATGCTTGGCTGATTACATTGCTGTTTCGTTGGCTTTTTACTTTTGGGTTTTCTTTTTATTTTGCTAAAAACTTTACGTATGATTTGGTCAGAAAATTGAAATTTTCCTTACAGCCGGTTGCGGCAAAACTCTCCTCTCTCTCTTTCAGAATGTCATCTATATGAACTACATATATGTATGTATGTATGCCTGTTATTTGCGATGCGGTTTGGCAACCGAATTAGTTATTATTACTTTGATTACTTGCAAACAGCAGAGAACATTTTAGGCAACATGTAAGTGTCTTGGCATTTAATTTAATCATCAAATTATAACTTTGATCACCATTTAAACCCCTTTTAAATGTCAGTTTTAACTGACAGCAAAGAGAAACTCAAGTATTTCTCCTATTAATGAAGGGAACTTGCCTACTGAAATTACGCATACGCACTGTGGGCCAATATATAAACTAAGCTTAAATTTAATCTGATCAGCTTTGAGACATTTTCTAGACATAATATTTCATTATATTAACGAATACATAATTTTTGAATCTCGTCAGTAAATTTTTAGTCGATTTTATTGGTGTTATTTTGTTCAGTGTAATCCGCTTAGTTGGCCGAACAAAAAATATATTGCCTACTTTTAGGCAGCGCATACAAAGAAGCCATAACGAACAAGCTGGAAGGACGTATAAAAGCAAGCTGCTTGCTACTTATCAATTTCATTTGTCATTTGTCTGGCCAACTATTCTATGGTCCACTCAATTGTCATGTCGAAACTTTATTTGCTACTCCTTCTAGCTCTAAATCTGGTAAGTTGAAAATCCTTTTCTCTTCAAACACCTTGATCTAGCCTCCGGTTTTTTGTAGTTCCTCCACTGCTCGGCCGAGGATATCAGTTGCCTTAAGCTAAACAATGTGACATCGAACGAAGTTGAAGCTGTGCTACCGACAACGCCAGTGGATCAAGTCCCCATGCCCATCAAATGCTATAGCAAGTGTGTGATTAAAGAATATCTCAATGACAAGGGTAAAATCGATTTGAAACTAGTGGGCAACCGTGCCAGAGAAACGGAGAAACGAGTTTTGTCCCACTGCAAGACTAAATACGATCACAATTACGACGACAACAATGATGATGTCAGGCCGAATGAGAGCAATTGTGACTACGCTTATGTGATGTTACAATGCCTATATCTGGGCCCAACCAACGGAACGTCAATTGATTGAGCTTTGTGAACTACAAAACAAACAAAAAACACAACTAATGTCAGAGCACGACATTAGCTATAAGCTAAATGAAATAAAACAGTAAAAACTTAATGAGTGATAAGCAAAACTTCCGTAATTATTCTCTCTTTTAAATATGAATTTAATTGATATTTAGTTGGTTATTTTTTTTTTTTCTCATGTTTTATTGAGTAAGCATTTTATTGGGAAATTTGTTTGGTTTTTGCTTTTGCTCTTCTTTTAACAATCATATCGCATACAATTGTATATATGGACTATGTATACATATATATATATGGTATATAAACTATATCTTAGCGAATATCACACGATATATGTATGTGTTACATAAAAAAAAAAAAAAAAAAAAAAATATATATTAAAAAAAAAAACACATTAAAAATGTATATATAAAGATATATCAAATTAAATTAATTAATTATAATATGATGTAATTGTAATTATCGGTATTATTGTTGTTGTGATGATATGGGAGACCTTATAGTGAGCACTCACTGTATATCAACTAACCTACTGTCTTTTCGTTATAAATAACATTTCCTTTTTTTGGTAATCATTTTCGACTATTAGAATGTTTCTTAGTGAAAAATGGAAAAATGGACATACGAAAAACAAAAATTTCAAAACAAAACGTTCAAAATAAATAGAATTTTAGACAAAAAAAATGAAAAGCATCTAAAAACAAATACAAAATGAATTTCTGACAGTTGACAAATGTTAAAGAAATATTTGCATGCCCCCTTAAAATTAGCACACTAGACGCTCATTATCGGGCCGAAAGATGCGATCATGATTCTCAATCAGGAGCTTAGCCAGCATATTCATGCGACCAATATCGAATTGAATTTGATTGGCGGTCAACAGGCAGGGACCCCAGACGATGGCTAAATTGGAGGCGGGCATACGATTCAAGGCACTGGCCGCAGCAACTCTGCAAAGGGGATTGATCAGATTCAAGTTGAACACTTTTATCCTATTCATTACTCACTTGGTCAAATGCTTAATGAGAAACCGCAATGTGGAACGATTCGGTTCGGGCATATCATCGAATGCCAAACGCATACGTTCAATTGATCCCTCATCGTTCAGTTGCCGACCCAGACGCTCGTATGCCTCCTGAGTGATCAGGGGGGCGGATAATTCCCTAAAGAATTGCTTATGCAGGCTGGTCAATGTATGGATATCGTCCGTTTGCAGAAAGCGCGGATCATACAGAAGCGTCAACTTTCGTTTCAGCTCGTCCACTAACAGTTTATTGCCCGATGCACGGTACAGACCATCCTGCTCAATGCAATCGGCCTGCTCGATATAGGCACAGACATCAACTACGAAACGTGGCACATTCGGATGATCGGTCATATTCAGTTCAAGGAGATTGAGAGGTGATCCAAATAGAGGATATTTCGACTGATCGTCTAGAAATAAACTGTTGACTTGACTGCGACGTACTTTCTTTTCGCTTTTTGGCGAGCGATTACTGCAAAGAAAACAAAAACCAAAGGTCAATATACATTTCATTTCAAAAAACGAACAAGGAAATTCCAAATTTCAACTCATTTTTTAGATTTCTAAGTTGGTTTACTTACATGCGAAGTCTATTGACATTGACTGAATTCACAAACGTATCCAAAATTGGTTTCACATGAAAAAAAGAAAAAAATGGAGCACATAAAAATATACATATATATTGATAAGTTTATACAAAAATATTTATGTAAAATACTCTTCACTCAAGCCTACATTCGGTCAAACGCCCATCAAAGGAAATGAGGGAAAATGTTGGCTTTGCCATAATGCAAACTCTTATGATCTCTGATCAAGCCAGTTGTATATCAGCTCCTCGACTGGCTTCCAATGCAAATTGCGTATAACTATTTATCCGCCCACCCACAAATATGTGGATATGTCTGTCATCTTACCCCCCTTACCTCATCCACACTGTGCCCCTACACACACACACACACACACACACACATGATTCATTTGGAAGCCAAAAACAGATATTCAGCAAAAAAATAATAATAATCAAGAAAGAAAGAAAACAACAACAACAATGAAAAGTGAAACCAGCTAAACTTTCATTAACTAAAAAATGCAACAACTCTCAGAGAGAGAGACACACAGGGTGAGAGAATAAGTGATATGGAGAAATATTTACATATGTATATGATGAGGGAGAGGAAGAGGAAGAGATAGAGACATACACTGACAGTTTCCCATTCATGTGGGCGAACCTTAAAAGGCTCTGCTTTACCCATTAAAATATCCACAACAAGCAAATACATTTGGAACCACGGTCTAGACAAAGACTTGAGAACATTTCTAGTGACAGGATGAGACAATTTATTAAAAATTTTTATAGATTTCGAGAATTTTTGCAAATAATATGTGGGGATCTTTTAGAATATTAAATGCAATCTCACTCCGCTGATTATATTGATCAAGTCAGAAATCAACAAAAGTCATGACCACTAATCAGACCTAGCTTCTAGTTAGTATTGAATTCTCAATCGGCAAAAGAGTTAAAAAGATAGATAGATTCCTTAGACAAAGGCAAAAGAGCTAAAAGGATAATGAAGAAGGATTATGAGAGATTTTCAATAAGAATTATGAAGCCAAAACCCTTGTAAAACAGATCCTCAGATATTTATAGACTTTGGAACTAAAGAATCCTCCAAATTATTTGCCCTTCTTTCTTTCGAGCAATTCTTGGAAGATATAAATTATAATATTAGAATTTTGAATCTATCTATTTGCCAGATCGTTTGGAGGTAATGTCAAATTGTTTGTACTTACATTTCTTAAATATTTGGGTCGTTATGGACTTCTTATCTTCCTCGCCCGGCAGTTCGGTCAAATTGCCAATTGAGGCGCTCTTGAAGCGTTGCAATATCGTTGTCTGTTGTGTCTGTTGCACCTCATTATCTTCCTGAATTTGCTGTGCACGCAGAATATCAGTCACTGGCACAATCTGGAACAAAAACAAAAAAAAAAAACCGAAGAATTACAATCACACAATCAGCACCAAAGTAAACACACAGAGAGAAAGAGTGAGGAGAAGAAGACACGCAACACATGCATTTAATAAATAAGTTCCATGTGGTGAATTGTGGGTGGAAAAAAGGGCCCAGAAAGAGTAATATACAGATACAATACAATTGCGTGGAGAGCACCCAAAAGACTGTGGGCAGGGGGGAACGGATACAGAGAGAGGAGATACATACATACATCTATAGAGGATAGACCGAACCTCCAAAGATGAAGATGAAGAGGTGGAAAGTGCACAAATTGAGATACACAATTTGAGAAACGGCGGCAAATTAATTGCAGCATTTCGTGCTCGATGTCGATGTTAGGGCCATTGTGTTTTTTTTTTTGTGTTGTGATTTCCCTTGCTCTGTGTTTTGTTTTTCTTTGCTTTTTCTTTGAAAAAGTTCATTTTGCTTTTTGTTGTTATATTTGTTATTGTTTTTATCATCCCCCCCTTCCACCCCTCACTTCATTTTTTTGGATGGTTCATTTTTCTTTTACGCTCACCGTTGTTTGTCTTCTTTTCGATTTGCCTTTGTCCGTCATTTGTTATCTTCCGCTCTCTCTCTCTCTCTCTCTCGTCGTTTTGTTTTTGCTCTCTCTTGCAAAAAATAACAACAAAAAATTTAACAAAACAAAGAAAAATAAAAGACCGAACAAATTTGTTACAAAAATCTTGAGCTACGCTTGGCTTGACGTTGAAATGAAAAGTGTCTGTCCGCAGGGCTAATAGTCTTCTATTTAAGGTCTTTTTTTTCTTAGCTCATCTTATATTGCATAAGTTTTTGATTTTTGTTTATTGTCGTCTCTGGCATAAGTAACAGAATTCCAACTCCAAGACAGCCCCCCTTGCTCACCTTCTTCACAAGTTTCCCCCTCAGGAACATATGGCACACTAATGCATTATCGAGTAGCAGTGATTTCAATAACACAGATTTTCCATTATTTTTCCGATCAACTCTAAGGGCATGAAATCAACTCTAAGGGCATGTTATCGAGACAGAAAGTGAAAAAAATATCGTATCATCTGTTATCGAAAAGTGAGGGTATTGGGTGCCGCCTTAAGTTCTATAATCAATTGATCATCGAAATGAAAGCTTTAGTGTTGGAAGGATGCAGAGAGACAATCCATTGGGTTTGGTCACCCCTGAAATCTCAGTGTATTGAATATTTTCTGACTTCATTCGGCACGATGAGTTTTCGAAGTGATTTTGTAATATTCTTATCCTGATTATCTTGATTTGAATATACTTTTTTTAAACCCTTTTCTAGGGTACTCAAAGTAATTCTTCTATGTATTAGATTGAATCTTTTATTCTTGAATCTACATATCCATCACAAATCCAACATAAAACACTAACTAATAAGTTACTATTCTTCCTCCTTAACCAATCATAGGTAGCTTTAATTTCCATTACTTACATATTGATTGACAAATAATATAAACTTTGAGTTAGTCTTTGTTCAGATACATCGTCTATAACTGTCTTTGTGTACACTTAAAAGTTCTCAGAAGACCCCAACTGGTTATTCGATATGGGTTGGGTTATTATATTCATATACAAAATTTACTCACAACTCGAATCGGATGTGCCTGTCCCTTTTGTGTGTTCGTAATGAAACAACATATATCCCATCGAATCGACTGTGACTCGATGTTTATAAACAAATGTGGGTATATATATTAAGCTTAATGATTTCATTAAGTGTAATCTAGCGGTTGTGACTGAATCAGCTGACCATGTCCATAAATGTGGACATGAGAATGAAATGGAATTGAAAACAAGTGAATTCGAAAAAGAGTTTTTGATTAAATGAGTATTTTGGTTTGTTTTAAACTGAATCTCTGGAGCTTTGTTTTTTCTTCTTTCTTTCTTTTTTTGCAGTGTTTCTCATGTTTTTTTTTTTTGTTTTGTTAGTTTGCATAAACATTACACACATACAACATATGCGTGTGTGTGTATTTATTCGAATATACATATGTACATATATTGTATATATATAAAATGCCCAGTTGTTAGTTTTTTTGTTGTTTTTGTTGGACTTGTTTATTGCTCTTTGTAATCCGACTGGTACATTATACAGAAACGATCCGTTTGTTTTAAGGGTCTCGGAAATCATGTGCTCCGCCATTATGCCAGTTGGATTCCTAAAGAAATCTGATGGCCATATCAAATGGCTGTGGGAATAAGCACAGCAGAGTATTACGAATGGGCAAAGGGTATACAAACGTTTGCTTGGGCTAAAATTTAGCAAATTTCAAATGCTCTCTCGTTATTTGATTTCAATTTTTGGTGTGCTTCAGAGCTTGAACGATTCTTGTCTTGTTTTTTTTTTTTATGAATATGACCTCGAATGTATACGATAATTTTGATTGTTTTTATTGTGGTTGATGTTGTTATTTTTAAATCCCCCCCATCTGATTCACTAGACCAACAAATTTAAAGCCAAAATAAGGCATATGAGAAGTTTGTATACCCTTTTCCGAACATTTTTTGGCATTTTTTTTCGAATCCTACCAAACTGAGAGCCAATTGTGTGTATCGAATAGAAAGGGTATCTAAGGAAAGTGATTGATTCGATTCCGTAGAGAAGAAATCCATGCAACGATTCGAAAATCCAAAAAAACCCGGCTTGACATCCAGAGAGAGTGGATGGCGGGGAGGGGGGGTGTAAGTCCCCCTATTCTATGATGGCAATTCCAAAAATATTTGACTAATGATTAACTAATTTAATGCTAATCAATATCAGAGAACAAAACCGGTTTGCCACAAACTTGGATACATGCTCTTACATTCATTTAAATGCCGATTACATATACAAATGTATATATGTTGGGCGAGAGAACACACACACACACACATACACTCACGTACATATAGACATATGCAAAAAAAAAAAAAAAATAAATAATTGTCGCTCAAGGGGAACGACGCTGGGAAATGTGAATCAACAGAATGTTTTTGGGGTCTTTTGCAAAAATGACATACACTGAGAAAAATTACAGTTTCATTTGCTTAAGACATCATTTTCAAAGAGCTAACAATTTACATTTCATCCATTTATAGATCAATCTCAACCACCGCACCCCTAAAGTATGCAAAAGTCTATCCAAAGTGAGAAAATAATTCAAAATTTTGTTGAATTTCCGTTTCATGGACTTCGCCAGACCAATGGAATGCAATATGGAAAGCAATTCCATGGAATTTTTTGCATGCAGCAAACAGCGAAGGAAAAAAAAAACGTCAAAGAAACAGGCAAAAGAACGTGAGAGACAAATAAATAAGGCTGAAAAACCAACAGCCACACAAATGGCAAACAAAGTGCAATAAAAAATATTAACTATCAAGAAAAAAAGTCGGCACAATTTCCACACTGATAGTGCAGATGGCTCTGGCCCGAGGATAAGATAAATCAGGGTAGATAACGGTTGTTAATAATTGATTGATTTGATTTAGAAGTTCACCAAGTCTGAGGAAGAATCAGCCCATCAGACCTTGTAAGCCGATTAAACCAATTGAAATTGAAGTGAATCAAATTTAAGGTTCTTGGGATCGGAAGGGGATAGTGCACATGCAAGGATTCATACATTTTGGGTTATGCTCATGCGCCGTGGACTCACCATATCTTCCTCATCCTCGCAACAATCCATGCGTAGCAATTGCTCCCGCCAGGCTAATACCGAATCGGTCAACAACAGACGGGCCTGTGAACGAACGCGTAGTTTACGTGCCGAACGCGGTCCCTGAGCCAATGAGGCACCGGCTCCACGCTTTGTGCTCGCCGCAGCAGCTAATACAGCCAATGCCCAATCCTCCTTGAGGGCATCCAATCCAGAAGGATCCTCACAACTGCAGCCGCTGTCGTCGTTCTGATTGCTATTCCCAATCTGATGTGCTGCCGATGTGACTGAAGTGATGGTATTACTGGTATTGGGTATTGGCGGCGCTGGACGATGATATTTCTGAAGGCGTGGCGGGCGTGTCGTAAATTTTTGATGAATTAACGAACGTTGATAATCATAGTAAATGGCGCTATATTTCTTTGGCTCCTTGGGACTATAGATAATGCAAATGTTACGCAATATGGGATGTATTAAGACGGCTGCATGCGAAGCGGAATTATTTATAATATTATGAACTGAAGTACTGGCACTTTGATTGCTAATTGAACTACTAATCGAGCCCAATGTCGCTGTGCTATTGGTCACTGTGCTACCCAGACTGAGTGTTTCCAATTCGTTGGAAAACTGAAATTCATCTCCCGCTCTCTCCCAGGCACTCTGATCCATCGATATTGTTGGTGAGGGCAATGACGGCGTTGGCGGGGGGTGATGATGTCGGTGATGGTGACGTCGATGGCGATGGCGATGGAGAGGGCGATGGAGACGGCGATGGCGACAAAGACGTGGATGAGATGATTGCCGTTGGTCGCTTAGTCACCAAGTGACTGGCTTTAGCCGCAACTTCGTCGTCATCTCTTTCATCGTTGACTTCCCTCACATTGGGTAAATGTTGCAGAATTGGCTCTAAAGTTTTAAACTGCCATATGGGCTGATAAATGGATTCCTCTCCATCTTCATCTCCATCGCCATCGGCATCTCCCAATTTCATTTTCTCATCACTTTCATCCTGTTCCATGTGTTCGACAACTTCCTCTAGTTTTTGTATTCGCTTTATATCCTGATTCTCCGTTGTATTGATATACCCTGCACGAGTTAGAGCAGTATTCGGATTCCTTTGCGGCACTTGTGGTGCTCTTCGACGTAATTTAACCACACAGTTGTTCTATATATGAAAATAAATATATGCCGATTGATAATTCAAGTCCTACTTTAATTGAGTTTCTTCTTCTTCTCATTGTGGGCAGAGAATTGACTATTTAACATATTCAAATATGTGTGTGTGTGTGTGTGTGTGTGTGTGTGTGTGTGTGTTCCAATACTTGTTTAAGAAGGTCAAGCAAATATCAAAGTATGTTTTATAAACAATTACTCGATTAGAAATATATTTTCTCATATATATAAATATGCTTTTTGTGTTGTTGTTTCACTATAATTGAAGCAGTATTGTTTCAAAAATAAACAATTTGGAAAACACATTAAGCACACGAGGGCTGTGTGAGATCACACAGGCCAACAAAATTCCGACTCAATTTGCAATTGAATTCGTAACGAGAATCTGCATTTAAATTTACTAAAATATATTATTTAAATGAATACAACTGTTTTTTGTTTTTGTTTCCACCGAGGGGAAATCAGAAGCATTATCTCAAATTGGTCTACACTGAGAGAAAAGCATTGCAACTGTTTCTGTTTTGCTTTGTTGCGCTGTGTATATATATATATATTTCATTATCGTCATTCAAAGTGCACTAATTATTAATGATAATAATTATCATTTGTTTTTGTTTTTTCTTTTTTTTTACTTGGATTTTTCACAGAATTTGAGTTTTTAGTTAAAACTTTACACTAGTTTTAATGTTTGTTTTTGTTTTGTTATTTGCTTTTCTTATCGTATTCTCGGACACACACACACACACAACATAACGACTAGCAACAAAT
The DNA here is from genome assembly GCF_018151085.1 of Drosophila tropicalis. Lineage (NCBI taxonomy): Eukaryota > Metazoa > Arthropoda > Insecta > Diptera > Drosophilidae > Drosophila > Drosophila tropicalis. The sequence continues at coordinate 2,884,417 of NW_027172602.1, read as the reverse complement.
TTTGTTGCTGTTTTATCTATTTCTCTAATCAATTTTCAATTTTTTTTTTTTTTTCAAGTGAACCACCTCACAAAAAGAAGAAGAGAAAACATTAAAAAAAAACCAAAAAAAAAAATAATGAATTGTTTTTCTTTTTTTTTTTTTTTTTTTTTGGTTTTATAATTGTTAACCTGTGCGGAGGTTTGCTGCTGTGTGCTGCTTATGTTGTTGTTGTTGTTGTTGATGTTGCTGCTGTTCAAGTTGTTGCTGCTGCTGATGTTGTTGTTGGTATTGGCATTTTCATTGTCATCAATGCGCTGATCGGCAATTTGTTTTGGCTTGAGAGGTGCTGCCATATTGTTGTTGTTGCTGCTGTTGTTGTTGTTGCTGCTACCAATTATTGTAGCTTGCTGTTTCCCCAACTCTTCCGTCTCCTCCAGCATTGCCCCTTCTATCAATGACTTCAACTCTGTTTCTGTTTCTGTTTCAGTTTGTCCTTCTCTTTCTAACTCTCTCTCCTCCGTCTCTAGCTGCGTCTTTATCTTTGGCTTTAACTTTGGTTCGGCTACGAACGCGAGAGGCCGAGCGCCCAGCAGCAGCACGTTCTCACTCGCTGACGTTGCTTGGACAACTGGAGGTGAACTACGACAACAACGACTTTGAGACGATTTGCCTCCGACGACCAATGTATTTGTGCCTGGGCTGACTCTGACTCTGTCTGACTCACACCCGGTATTGGTATTGGGAGAGCCAAGAGCAACGGTTTTTTTTACTCTCCCTCGCAAGCGATAGCAACGATGTAGCCAACGCTCAATGGAGATTGCCGATCGTTGTTGTTGCTGTCGTTGTTGTTGCCGCAGCAACAACATTGCCAACGATTTGTCATAGGCACACAAAAATCCACGAACACTTGAATGTAAACTAGCGGCTAAAAAGGTGCTTTGCATTAATTGCCACAATGAAATATTGGGTAACACATTAAAGTCACTTTTTCGTGAATAGCCCAACTGATCGATCGTTTGAGATTGTGTTTGGACCATAATCTCAGCATTTAGAATGACGATTTCAACAGGTTGTTGTTGTTGTTGTTGCTGTTCTTGTGGCGGCAATTGTTTGAGAAACTCATTGACAAATTCCGCATTATGATGTTCATTGATGCCGCATCGTCGACTCTCCTCATATTCATTGTTGTCTTTTGGATTGGCTCGTCTCTGGTGGTTTTTGTATTTTAGTTGCCTTTTAAAGTCATCAACCAGAGATTGCTCTGGTCTTCGTAACTTAACCATATCCATGTCCATATCACGTTCGACATTCCATTGGAATCTGTCATAGCTGGCCGGCATCGATTTGGGTTGCTGATGTACAGCCAAATTATCATCGTAATTATGTGTATCCCTACGCAAGAGGCTCATCCATTGGCAAATGCTTTCATTCAAATATATAGATGACAAGGATGACATTTTAGGGTCCTTATTAGTATGAGGATCTTCAATCACTTCCTCCAACTGCGCCTCCTCTTCCTTCTCCTGATCTCGCTCTTCCTTTGATTGCTGTAACATACGTCTACGCGATATTCTAGGACGTTTGTGTCCAACTTTTTGCTCCTGTTGCTGCTGCTGCTGCTGCTGCTGTTCCACTCTCAATCTACCATAGATATGTTGATCACTTTGACTGTTTTGCTTAAGTTCACATATTTGATGCATATCAAATGTGGCCTGAGTGTGAAACACTTCATCCACATTGTGTATTATTTCCAAAGAAGCAGCACCCATCCCCCCACCACCACCACCACGTGCCCCTCTGCCGACACAGCCATCAACATCTTTTGTGTTGCCTCTCTGCAATGAACCCGACCGATTCAATTGTCTTAGAGATCCAAAAAGTAGCGACCAAGAGTAGCGGCACTTGACTTTGAATAACTTAAAAGGCTGCGCGACTTGTTTGATTTGCTGTTGCTGTTGCTGTTGGTGGTGGCAATGATGTTGCTGATGTTACTGTTGCTGTTACTATTGCTATTGCTGTTGCTTGACAGAAGAGTCTGTTGTTGTTGTTGTTGTTGCTGCTGCTGCTGCTGGCATTCACATTGGTCATTTTCACTGTAGATGCCACGACAAAGTTCACATATATTTTCGTATATGTTGGCCTCGTTCAAGGATGACGGCAATGGTGCGGATCCAACCAATACACCTCCACTAGCAACACACTGACAGAAATTGCAATAATGACCTTGGGCCGTAAATTTGCCATAGCCACAGCCGCGACATAGATTCTCATAGATCACCGTTGTCGTTCTATTTCGTTGAAAGTACTTATGAAGTTCCGGCATTGATGGCACTTGAACTTGACCGGGACATCGTAAGGGTACATTCTCGTATATATGATTGATTCTCTCAATATTATCATTGATATCGGCATCCGCATCTCTCACTTCTGCATCGCCATTTCGTTTCATATCATTCACTTTCTCTGGCATCTCGCGCTCTCTTTTTTATCACTAGATTAAATTCATTAGTCTCAATACACTAAGAAAAACAAATAAAAAGCAGAGCACAAAAATAAATACCCTCAATGGATCAAAATTTACCAAAATTATTTAGAAATTCCCAATACCTAAAAAAAGTCGAGTTTCGTAACATTAGGTTAACTTTATAGACTGTCTTTATGTAAACTTATTCAATTCTTTAATTTCAAATTGTCTATTTTTGAGGTTAAGTGTCTCCTAACCTAACCTTAAAAGCAATTTTCTTTCTACTGTGTAAATAATATGCCTTTTAGTTTTGAAATTAGAAACTTCAACTTCAAAAAGTTAGCCAATTTTCAAATCTAAACTAAATTTATTCATTACCATTTAAATATACTTTTAATGGTTAAAAAAAAAACTTGTTCCACTGTTTTTAAGTGTAGTATAAACAGAATGAGTCACCTATTTCGAACGAGCGAGAGAGCGTGTGTGGGGGAGGGGAGGAGAGAGAGAGCAAGTGAAGGAGAGCAGCGCTCTTAAGCGATAAACTGTATTTGCTGCTATGCGTTTTCATTAATTGATTGCATTCAAACAGTTAAATGATCGTTTGCCTGCTGCTCTCTTGCTCGTTATCTTTCTCTACTTTTTTTTTTTTTTTTTGTCGCAATCATTCTTTTGCCTTTCTTCTTGTAGGCCATCTTCTTCGCACACATGCGGGACACGCAGGCACACACACACACACACATACGATCAGTAGAGTTTCTGTTCCTCTCTCTCTCTCTCGCTCTCTTTGCCCAGAATCGACTTTCCTCAACTTTAACCCCTACTTTAGGCCGCATGCTTAATAAGCACTTTCTGGCATTGTTCACTAATTAATTTTTAAAATATTTTTTCATTTAACGATATTCATCAATTTAAAAAAAAAAAAAAGGGGAAAACCATTTTTAGCTAGACGAACTTATGGAACCCATTTGGGGGTTAACCATGTAAGTATCTGTGTTTGTTTTGGGAGTGTTTCACTGTCTTCAGCCGACTGTGGAATGTGGAATGTGGGCGTGGAACGGTTAGAAAATGAGGAGAAACTCCCCCAAACGAGAAAAGAGTTACCAAATACTTCTGAATGGTTCGGCTACTTTAATAATTTTTAAATCAATTTCATGTCGGTAACAATTTGGAAAATATGTTTATACATTTAGGCCCGCTCCCTTAGTCTCACACTCGCTGTTCTCTGCTCTCCCTTCTTGCCATCTTTCTTAGATTTTACCATACTTGATAAACATCTTTAGCAACTCGTCATAGCTCAAACGTCCATCGCCATCGGCATCGGCCTCTTTCATCATTGCATCAATAAGGGCCATATCCATGTCCTCCTCTAGGATCACCGTCAATGCCAGACGCAATTCCTCGCTATTCAAATAACCATCCTTGTCGAAATCGAACATCTTGATAAACAGCTTCAACTGTTCATCCCGTTCGGCCTCTAACATCACACGGTACAAGTTATTGAAATCGATTTTAATTTGCCCATTGCTCTCCCATTCTGCATTCTTATCAACAGCATTGATCATTTCCTTAAGTTCCGTCTCGCTAACTGGATGACCCAACTCGACCATCAGATTCCTCAAACTGTCAACGGTCAAGAAGCCTGTATCCGTGGTATTCAAGAAGGCACAGATCTCCTTCAACTCAGCGAATAGTTTTTTTCTATTGTTCTCCATTTTTGTTTTTTGTTTTTTTTTGTAAGAATTGAAAACTTTTTCCAAAATTATTGTAGAAATTTTGCGAGAAAAACAAAATAATTCAAAATTGATGGAGCAGTGAACAACAACTGAATATTTCTCTGTCTCTAGAAACTGAACTGAATTTTTGTTTCTGGCATGAGCTACTAAGATTTCTACAAACACTAAAACACAAAAGTTAAAAATTGACAATCGAAAAGCAATGATATATTGATGAAAAACTAAGCTACTTGGTTTTTGGATCAGTATTTAACCAACAGAAAAATTCGAAAATTTTCAAGTCTTAAGTTGGGGTTTTTTTTGCATACTTTTAGGCATGACTCAAGCTTAGAATAAGGCATGAGAGCTAGACTTACGCCTTTGAAGCATGTGTTTGTTTCAGTCTAATCTCATTGTCAATTGATTTTGAAAAATACCCATCAAGCGACAATGAATCATCCGACGCTTGAGTACTTAAGGAAAGACTGATTATTCACATTTTACACGAAATGAGACACTTGGACACTTGGAACGAGGTTTGGCTTTTAATAATCATTTTCCCCCCAAGTCGAGTGCTATCAGTTTTTGCATAACACATACCAAACGAATACATCATATACACTATTTTTTTCCAAGTAAATAGAAATAACTTTCGAAACACTGCAACCAAACTTAAAACAAAAAAAAAAACGTAACGTAACAAATGGCTTAACAATATATTTTGTAATTATTTGTTTGCTGATAAGCTCAGCTCAGTGGTGTTTTTTTTTTTTTTATATTTAAATAATATTTTGTCGTTTTGCTTCGAAGTCGAAAGCGCCAGCCACCGAACGCGACACGTTCGTCAATTTAACAGAACATCAACTGAAATTGAACTCAAGATGCTGGCGAATGTTTTTCCATTCTTGGGTGGTTCGCTCTGTCGGTCGTTTGGTCGGTGTATTCCCGCTGTCGACGCCAACGTCGCTTGTGCCGACCCGGAGCCAGGCCAGGCCAGGCCGAGCCGGGCCGGGCCTCGCCGTGCCGGACTGGGACGCGCGGTCTCTGTCACCCCCATGATAAGTACACTGTCCAACACAAGAAGAGAACTGTTTACAAGTGATCGCTAATGATGGAGACTATTTCAAAATTTCATACTCAATTTTATTAAAATTTTGGTGCATAGTGTAGGCAAAAGATCTCTGTAGAATGAGGGGCTATGGGGTGGGAGGGGCTGACAAGCAAAAGCCCAGAAGCACATCAATATGCAATCGTAACATGGGCAACATGTGGCTGTAAATAGGTCTTTCTCTCTCTCTCTCTGTCTCCCCGTTTCTCTACAGTTGACGGGTGCCGGGCTAATTCTGGGGCGTGGCAGTGAGAAAAGACGCTTTTTATGCTAAACATATCAAATGCTGGCAGTTGGCAATTTAAATTAGTTAAATTTAAATGGCATGGTGGGGGGGGGATGTTACTGTGACTGATATCAATTCGTACATCGACATAAATATCTGGTAGATCAGTTCAGGGAACAGAGAAGACACTCTCTTCAGTGGCCAAATGAAATGCAGCTGCCATTTTGGACAGGGTTGTAAAAAGAAGTGAGTTTGGAATGGGGGAGGGGAGGGAAGATACCGAATGCAATTGTTAAGGGGAGGCGGAAAGAAAACGCATTGCATACGCTTTTCGCGTTCTGTTTCTGCTTTCGCTTTTGGTTTTGGATTAATATGTCGGGGTGTTGGTTTCTTTTTTCATCTTCTTCTCTCTCTCTCTCTCGCTCTCTCGCTCTCTCGCTCTCTCTTTCTGTTGGCATCTCATTTGGTCGCTTGATCTTTGAACTAAATTAATTAAGCACAATGAACGCAATTGTTGTTGGTGGCAAAGAATATAGCGGCTGGCAGTCGAACAGAGACTCCGATCAAATGTATCCAACAGATACAATCACTGGGAAAAATGCATGCAACTTTAGTTGTGTGTGTGTGTGTGTGGCGAATAAGACTTTCAGTCTTTTTACATTTGTCAAAAGACAAGTATCTTATACTTCGATCCAATCATTAACGATCCTAAAACTATATACTCTTAATTGGATTTGATTCGTCCTTATTATAGAGATCTTTATAACTATCATTCCTAAATGTTGAGTAAGGGTATTCAATGACCAGTCTTTAATAAATTGATGTTGCCCTTTTCTTATTGTTAATTAACCAAAAGAAACAGAAAGTAAATGAAAAAGATATTCAAAGTTTTTGACTAAATTTAATACAAAATAATTAGAATGAAATGAAAAGAAACGTTTTTGGTGGAAAAGAATTTATGAAATATCTTGGAATCTGATAGTTTATTGGTAAATAGAGGAAAGTTATTTGATGTCAACTTGAAATAATTCTCAAGTGGTTAATAAACACACACACATACACACACACACACTTGATGTCAACTCAAGAGTCAATCAGTTGGCTACTTTGCGGTGCATTAGCAAAGAAAATTGTCGACAGATGAAGAAAAACACAAGAAAAAAGAGAAATTTTCTTGTTGCTGTTGTCGGTCTAATCATGGCAACTCAAATGGGAATAATGCATACGATTGTATGCAACAGAGTAACTAAGTGTGTGTGTGTGTGTGTGTTAGTGTGTGTGCATTTTGATGACAAAATTGTTTTTACACAAAACGTCAAGTCAACGAACCTACAATCGACTGATAAAAACAGAAAAAAAAAAAAGAGTCAATCCCCAAGCCATGCCAAGATAGAAAGATGCAACAAGAGAGACAGAGATAAAGAGTCTCAGAGAGAGAGAAGGAAATATGTGTGTAATCCAATTGCAGGCGGCAATTTTAACCTACTTTTTGCCATTTTGATTTGCAGGCGAAAAATCGCGCCTAAACCGCACTCAAAACGCATGCACAACGATTAGTCACACGGCAAACTTAATGCGACAAGGCGAATCAGAAACATTTCACAGGGCCGGACTAGCAGAAAAAGGGCAAATGGAACGACAATTTGTATACCCTTGCAAATACTAACTGAATCGATTGGTCTAAGTAATAGAATTTGATCCCGACTAACTTCAATCGAAACCAAAATGGGTATACATAACAGCATTTGAGAGGGTGCAACAACAGCGAAACACGCAATGTGCAAGAAGCATGCGCAATGCACTTTATGCCATTGCATCAGTGCACATGACGGTGACTGGTGAATGGGAGGGCCAACAGATTAATGGGAGGGGATGGCAGAGGTCTGATGGCGGAGGAGGGAATGAGCACACAATGAAATCCTCTGTGCTCGGTTGACTGCCACTCTTGTTGGACCCTTTTGCAATAGATGTGCATATTGTTTTACTACTCATTGAAAACTTTTAAGAAATACTTGTTAATACACTGCAACTGCAATACTCTAAAGCCAACAACTCATTAACTAGCCGAGTCTATGTGTAGCTTTTGACATTTGTTATCGAAATCGAAATACATATATGACAAATATTTCATTGGGTATCATCACTTTCACTCATACATACACACATGGAGAGAGAAGCTAAGGTAGGTGTTCCTACATACCAAATTCTACACAATGAGCTATGCAAATTTATTTTTTTGTTTAACAAAACAATGGCCATAATAAAACCAACATTCAACAATATTGTATTAACGAACAACAAGAAAACCAGTTTAGAAGCGAAACCAATTTGTGGTGAAATCTTTCGTTTTTTGTATCTTATTTTTTGAAATCTTTGGCAATTCCTTCAGTCTGAAGAACCAAAAGCCATGAGTTTCCCCTTGGAGACGAAACTTAAACAAGGTTTAATTCAATTAAAGGTTTGTTTGAGGTTTATTTAGTTTCAGGTTCTTTAAGACAGGGGGAAATTTTGTAATTCTCTCAATGAACTGTAAATTGAAAGTTTCAATAGGAAGCGTTAACAGATGTTAAGCATGTGTTAACAGCGGCAACCTGTTAAAAGGATATCGGATATAAAATCGAACTTACCCTCTGATTGGGTTGGCCATTATGAAGTGCCATACCGAGGCTTAGATTCTGCATTGAGCTGGCAGCACGAAGTTTGGCAACATTTTTACTCTCAACATCCATTGAAGAAGCGATGGAAAGAGATGGAGATGGTGTAAGATCCTGTGATGTTGGTGTTGCATTTGGTTTTGTGACTGATATTAATGTTACCGTTATTCCACTATTATTTACATTATTTGTATTATACAATTGCACAGGTGTTGTTGTTGTTGTTGTTGGTGTTGATATTTGTAATGTTGCTGGTACTTCAGATGTTGCTGATGTTGCTGATGATGATGTTGCTGATGATAATTGGCATTGGCTGCCATTATTGTTGTTGTTGCTGTTGTTGTTGTTGTTATTTATTGTATTGCTGATGTTCACATTTTGGCTTGGATTGTTTGTACTTTTGGCATTGGCATAAAACACCTGTGAGATGCTGCGAAATATGGTGCGATAGCCCCTCTTATGCTCCGCATCGCCAGCCATGACTGAATATAAACACACACACACACACTCACACACACACACACACGTGAAAAAAAACACAATAATTACACTTTATTTCTTTTGTTTTGTTTTGTTTAATTTGTTCTTCTTTATAATCTTCACATAACACTGCAAAACAAAAGAGTAAGAAAACTGAAGAATAAAATATTGGCCATGGTTTCTTCTTATCGCAAATGCAAAATGTTTAAATGGTAACACAATCAATACAGTTTCGACCTACTGAACGACCCTAAAAGAGGGGGATGGTGGGGGAGGGATCTGTCTATATATTTTACTACCTATACCTGTAACTATATGTTTCCGCACTCTGCAGGCGGCCCCACTGGCAACCGCAACGGCGACAACCAACTAAAACGCTCTGAAGAGCGCAACTAAACACCGAGGCGCCAGTGTCAGAAGCAGCAGCAGCAGCAACAACAACAACAACAAACTGAATTGAGTTGTTGTCGTAATCGCTGTTGTTGTTTTATTTTGCTTTTCGGTTTTGGTTTTTGTTTTTGTGGTTTTTTTTTTCTTTCTTTTTGTGTTTTATGGCCACGTTGTTGTTTTAGAGGGCTTCTAGTGGGCACAGTGACACAATGACATACGAAACTGAACTAGACGAATTGAACTAGATGAATTGAAGAGACAGTTGCTTACCCCTACCGCTAATAACTCGAACATTTTTATGTTAATATATAAATCGCAGGTTGATTAGAATTTCCAGCAGAGTCAATGAAGTCCTTTAGATATCAAGGGAGGCCCTTTCATATAAGTTTGTATTGGCACCAACCAATCACTTATCGAACTCTAGTCGATATAACCGGACGGAAGTTATAAGCGGAGTCGTTATAACCGGATTCTACTGCAGTTTACTTGATAACTTCAAGCTATTAACAAGTATAAGAGATCGAACTCTTTCAAAGAGGCAGAAGAAGTTTAGAAAGGAATGGACTTGAATACTTTACGTTTAGTAGATAACTATTTAAAGAGTATCAAAAGTTTTGAGCGTGTTTAGATATCGTTTTCGAACCACTGTAGTCCCATGTTACTGTTTTACACTTTTGTGGGTTATTTTTCTTTTATCAATATGCCTACACGAGGTGTTGGTCGCTGTTCTAGCGTACCGTATCATATCGAGAGACTTCTCTATCTAGCGTGTGTGTGTGTGTGTGTGTGTGTGTGGGAGTGTAGGTGTGTGGAGGTGTTTGTTTGTATGTATGTGTGTGTGGTTGTTTTGTAAAGATTGGTGGGCTAGCAAAAGACTCTTCAAATATTCATATTACTCATACTTCAAGTGTCTGAAAAATACCCAAACGACTCAAAAAGCCGCCCCTTAAACGATGACAACAAATTGCACTTGCAATGTATTTATGTATATGAAATTGTTTATTATTTTTGTTGTTGTTGTTGTTGTATACAAATCCGCTGTCGCGGCACGTACGCGTTTTAATTGAATGCCACAGCGAGAATCGACAAAAATTGAAGGAAGACGACAAAACAAAATGATAAAAAAAAAAGAATACGATTTTGCAGACAGAAACAGCCACAACACGATGGCTTCTCGGTTGTCACACGACTAACCCACTAAACACAGATCCAACCAAAATCCAAAAAAAAACCAAAATAAAAAAAAAAAATAAATAAATAAATAAAAACCAAAACACAAAACACCATGAAAACAATACAAACAAAATTCAAAATAGAAATAGATGTAACCCAAACGCTAAAGAAAGACACCGGCCGCACCTTTTAGCCAACTAACCAGCCAACCGTCGACAACAACAACAACGGGCCCATCAACAAACCAGCCAACAACAACCGTTACCTGCTCACACCCTCGCCCCCAACCCACCCCATCAACGTCTCTTAGCCTTAGCCGCATCGATTAAAAATGTAATCATCAACAGTTAACCAAATGATCGACTCGTTAGTTACCCATTTTAGTTAGCATTCATTTCAACAACATAAAGTGTGCATACCCATACAACAACAAGAGTACCCTACATAAACCATACGAATGACTTCTGAATAATATTTACATTTACATGTGTGTGTGTGTGTGTGTTGTGACTGAGTTTCATTTGGATACAACCAAAAAAAGTTACATTCGCTCGTTAAGGTGCGGAAAACAATGATCAAAAACACTTTGAACAACACGCGGGAGGTCCCAAAGAATAAGCCAAACATATGATGAAATTATAGCCGCAACTAACTTTAGTTAGTGGGCCAACTAAACTAAAATGGCAAAGAGCCACCAACGATCAATCAAACAAAACGGAAAATGCCTGAGGATCGATTCAAAGTCTGTAAGAACATAAATCCAAACACAATTCAATCCAATTGAAATGGTATTAGAAATTGATTAGAACTAAAAATTTCTCGCCATGACCCACTTTAGATATTAATATCCTGTCTATCCATGGCAATCGAATAATAATTCTTCAATTCTCTAGAAGCTTAAGATATATTTCAAATATTGAGATCACTAACCTTAGTCCTTAAGTCCTATTCCTATCAGCTGTTGGTTTATCCTTAAACAAATTGCTCTTTGTTTTATTTCATTCACAATCACGTGATTGAAGATTAATAATACTTTTGAATGACTTTGCCTTATTTGATTAAAAATGATCTTTCAGCCAAATGATCCAACAAATAGTTTTAGTAGGACAAAAAACTTGTTTTGACTCACATCACATGGCAGGATTAGCAATTGCTAAGGGTCCATAGGCTTGAAGGGCGCTGTTTAAAGATTTTTGATCACTGAAAAGTTGATTCAGTTTGCGAATTTGTAATTTTTTCCAAATTTCAAACTGTTTTCGAAAGTGATATCTCATTTTAAAGCTTTAAAATTTAATTTTTGATGTTAACTAAAAAGTTAAGCTAATTATTTAGTTATTTATTAAATTATCAAGCGAATAAAGAACAGCAATAAGCCTGAAATTCACAAAGCTCTAATTTATTTTTAGAGTATTTAAAAAATTAATGTCTTTATTTTGATGTTAGAATAATGTCTTTCAATCTGCAATTGTTTGATCAATTTTTCCTTATTCCAAAAATCCAACTGAATGATCTTTAAATATGTATGTACAGGCCCCTCTTTGGCTTAATCCGGCACTGAGTTGGCCATCAAATGGCCAATATATGACTTGAAATGGCTAACAGACGAGGTTTTTGCTTTGTTTGTTGCAACAATATATTTCATTTATGTATTATACAAAAATGCATCGACAAAAAAAAATATATATATATGTATATACACTAGTATCGTATTAAAAATGACAACAACAATCAAAAATTGTGGGACACGACCAGCAAGATGGGCACAGAATGGACACTAGGAGACATCAGGTCAGGATGTTTCATTTAGACAGCGCTCTCCAGTATGCTTATCGAGGAGGATGTACGCAGCTCACACAACTCCTGCATCAGGTCACGAAAGAGCATCGGATTCACGTTCACGCTGACCTTCATTAGGAGAAACCAATCGCCAATGGTTAGATCCCTGAGAGCTCGTTGGACATGCCGTTTGGGCATGAAACGCAATTGACTGCGAATCATTTGCTCGCGGACGCTCTTGCTAAGCATCATGGCCAGGCGACAGAGGAGATTCAGGCCCGACATGAAGGCCATCAGTAGGAACCAACACCAGAGGAATACGAATATCTTCTCATTGAGTATATTCAATGGTAGAATACATAGATTGTCCATAATGCTGGCAGTGCCACTTGAACCAAATTTGAGTACCTCACATTTGGCAATTTTGGGAAAGACCCGAGATGATACACGATTCCAGCGTTCCCAATCATAAAAAGGTATTGTGGTCAATGCATGTAAATATTTTGACCAAAATCCATTCAAAAAGACTTCCAAGACGACAATGTTCATTACCTATAAGGATAAAGAGTTTCGGTAAATCATCAATGGAAAGTAGGAAGATTGGAAGATTGTAGATTAAGCGACATTCTACTCACACTGATGAGAAAATTGAGCAGCTCACAGAAGACATATTTGGCCATGTAACAGAAATGCATATCCTCGTAGTCGGTGGTGAAATATTTCACCAACAGCCTCAGTCGGGTGTTGTAGGTCTCCTCGGAGAGCAAAGCCTCGCCCACCTCAGAGCAGAGTTGCTTGAGCCGTTGTCCTTCCCACACTTTCCACAGACATGAGGGGAAATAGAAAATAAACGATTGAAATAGCAGCAGTATGATCACCCATTGATAGTAACGTAAATATTCACGTTCCGTTTGGCCCCGCACCTCGGGGCCAACACCCTCGGCAATTGTCATGGCTCGGGCATAGGCTTCAGTTTGTTCGATTAGTCGTCGATAGGAATGACGGGAATTCGTTCCTCTTAGAAATGAAAATCTGTTTGATTTGGTTGTTGTTGTTGTCGTTGTTGTTACGCTCATATTCTCAATGTCAGCAGACACTGAGGTTGGCACAGGCAAATGCAGCTTATCACTTGCACCATAATCCTCCAGTTTAAGTATATATGTGCCCATGGTCCAGCAGTACGATTGAATGTAATTGATATTCTTCTCCTCGCTAATGCATTGAATTGGATCACCGAAATACTGACGGGCCGACAGCAACAACGAACAGGTCAACAAAATCACAACGGTACATTTCGAATGGATGGTGAAGCAGGCATCATAGATCCGTATGGATTTGAATTGTAAATACTTCGATAAGGGCTTCACTGCCGAATACATTTCGCGAGCCTCCGGAAAGAGCTTCTCGAGAGCTCTTTCCAATTCTTTTTCTTGTTACTACTCTGTCGGATAAATGGCTGTACTTCAATCACTCTTTTCGTCCTGTGCTTGAACGTTGTATACACTTGTGGTCGATGGATCGGGTTATGAAGGCTTAATCTAATGCTCTTTCTGCTGCTTGGGCTCAACTGATACTGATGCTGATGATGATTATATTGAACACATATAATTATACCGTAATATAGATCGTCACTGGGTTTCACATAAGAGTTTTTCTTTATCCGTGCCGTCATCATTAACTACCATACACTTATCCCCATTTCCCCCCGTTCCTCTTCACTTGACTGGAATTAAATGTTTTTCTCGATTACAAATTTATTCATCTGCAGTGTTTTGTTTGATTTTTTTCTGGGTGTCAATTTTTTTTTGACATAAAACTAAAAACTATTAATTGTCACATTTTTTCGATACCTTTTTTTTTGGTTACTTGTAGAAATGTAGAAAAGTTATTAATTCACATGGGAATATATTATTATTTTCAATGACAAACATTTAAATACATAAATTTAAACTCTAATTACTTTGGAGGGATAGCAAAGCCCTTAAATTAACTTCTTAGAGATGAACTCAATGTCTTCAGTGAAATCTTGAAATCGAAATCGTTATCGGCAAGCAATTTTATTGCATACTCTTGGGCAGTGGCCATTAAATGAAACTTCGTTTCATATTTCATTCCATTCATAGGTGGTTTTTGGTAAGTGTTTCATTATCTAAGTTATATTTGTAGTATATACTTACAATTAGCTAATGCTCTTTATTCGTATAGCATAATTAAAAATTGTTCATTACAATTGCCCTGAGGACGATTAGCTAAGAGCGTATACGAAATATGTTTATTGGAAACTAAAGTCAGTATAAAATTTATATTTATATTATAAATACTTACAAATCAATACACACATTAAGTTTATAATTAGGAATTCGAAACAATTTACCAACAAAATGTTATATTAAGAGGAGGGACTCAAAATAAAAGTAGATTTCAGTTTGGTGAATTGAAATAAATGAAAAAAAAGCCTAATAACAAACAATTTTACATTAAGTTAAATGAAAATATGTAAAGTATGATATGGAAATGAGTCTGCTGAACTCTTTGTATTCATATTTTACCATTATATAGCTTCAATCTCTGATTTATCTAAATTTAAATCATACAAAATTTCCTTTAGATTCAACTTACTTCATTAGCTTTTGCTAATAATATGTGTGGCATACTTTTAGGCAGACCAAAAGCCTAATATGTACATAGAAAAGACACGAACGAGTGATTTTGTTTTGTTGTTCTACATTATTTTATTGTTTATCTTTATTATCGACAGCTTATGACTATAATTCTCATGACATTTGTCTTCAGCCTTCATAGTTGTGGAATGTTTTCTTCATGTGTTCCTCTAGTCCAAATTCAAGAAACCAATTATTGAGGGAATCTGTAACAAAAAAAAAAAAAAAGAAAAGCATTAAAGCCATTATATTTGTTTGCTATTAATATTCTTGACTAGACCATGAAATAGAATAACCTTTAATGAAGATATCAGGTTTTGGATTTCCAAAGAATCCGGTTTCCAAACATTCAGGTGACTAGCACCTGTAGTTGATATCATCGGGCAGAAAATGTACAAATGATAAGTATGAAAACACAAACAAATCCCAGCTAGGTGTTCCCTGAACATGACCTCCTCCAATGCTATTCATTGTGAACAACAACAACAACAAGAAACACGTCACGATCTGTGAAGCAGTTCGCTGCCAAGGCACACGCATTTATTAGGTCTCGACTTTGGTATACCCTAGGTCAGGTAACTTCAATCAATATGGGTAACCATCTAATATACCCATTTCTTGGGCCATGTTCAAGGGGAATCCCATAGCGACTCACACGAGGCACAGGCGGCAACAAGCAGATCATGCGAAGAGCGCCTAATTGAGCATTAAAACTTGTTTGTTATGGTTTTTTTCTCTCTCTGTCAATTGGTTAACATCTTTGACTACCAATAACTATATCTGTATAGAGACAAGCCATCAGTCAGTCAAAGTGTTAACTCTTGAAGGGTATATACAATTCGGCATTAATATCAAGAGAGCTCTCTGATTTTTTATGCCACTCGTTTGTGATGAACTTAAAATTAAATATGTATATAATTTTATTTGTTAATTTTTTTTCGTTTTTCATTTTTTTGGTGTCTCTTAAGATATGCGGAAGTTGAAAGAGAGAAATAAAAATTAATAATTATACCCACAACACAGAGACTGAGGGAGGAGAGAAGTGTAGAAAGGGTATATAACAAAATTAGCCGAAATCAACAGGCAATAATCTGTCTATACATCTGTAACTCTAAAGACTCTTTGTTGTTGTTGTTGGTTTTGTGTTAGTTGTTGCTTTAGTCCGCCGTAATCATCGACATGTTCCGCAACGTTGAACACAATTGTAACTCAAAACATTAGATACAAATTAAAAGAACTAACTTTTGAACAGGTCAACGTTTTGTATACCCTTTGATCAGTCTCTCTCTCTCTCTCTCCACACACACACAGACTTTTAATCTGCTAGTTTAGTTATAACCTTTCGGCAAGTGTAGCACGATATTCTTAAAAGATTCTTTGCCAGATACGGGCCACTGAATTATAAAAATAGAAACCCAAAGAAAAAAAAAACCCAATTGCTGATTATTTATTATTGTTTATGGCAAACGCTTTGTCCATGTCGGCCAGACCACAATCAATCTCTTACTTTGCCGCCCCTATTTAAAAGGTGCAAGGTATATTGACCTCACAATTGTATACCCATTAGGTAGCCACTAGTGTGTTAGAGATAGGCTTTGTCTTAGAGAGTATCACCAAGTCAGTGTTATGGAAATAGGTTCTATGTTTAATTTAGGGTATAACAGATTTGGTCATAAGTTGTATATAGAAAAGGGGGGGCTAACATTTTTGATTAACATTCGCAATTAATTTTATGAACCGGTCTTTTCGATAGTTAGATTGTCGTTTTAGGGTATTGAAATCTAGATAAAATGAAATTATTAATGAGAATTTGAATTTATAAATCTAAATTCAAAACTATTTACCATTAATACGCTCAGTCACTCAGTCAACTGTCATTTTGGGAGTCATTGAAATGAGTGAACCAAAATACTAATACTAATACATTGACTTTTTAACCTTAACCTCTAAACTCTAAATGAACAAACCACTTCCGACTTGGCCATATACAACAAATATTTGAATATCGAGAGGGCAATGTCAAACCTTTCTAACTAGTTTTCAATTTTCGGCTCCAAACATCAAAATTGGTCTCAAGGCACATAAAACAAAAAGCACTAAAAACATAAGTGCTTCCGCTTTTATTTATATTTTTTGGCATAAACAATAAATAACAAATATAACACACAATCAAAAGGGAGGTAAAGCAAACCGAAGTTTAGTTACCCTAACAGTCTATGGAGCTAACAAATGATTTATAATAATACCCTTAATGGAATTTCACTTCGCTTACTGAATGCCAAATTAGTTAAAAACGCCAACAATGTTAATTTTCACTCTGGATGTTCTAATTAACAGGCACGTGATAAAAAAAAAAAAAACATAACAAATTGAAATTAATAGCTTCTTGACACTTACCTTGGTAACAATATCATCATCGGGTTGTTCTTGAGGGGGGCGACATTTTCATTCCACAATGTATATGAGATGCTTCAAGCAATTAAACTTCAATGTGTAATAATAATAATAACAAAAACAAAAAAAACAAGAAAAAAAAAACAGCCAAGAAATATAGAGAAATGTGTGAGGGGTAAAGGTAAAGGGAGGGGGTAGGCAACTAATTGCAAATAATTATGATTTGTACTAAAATGCCATAAATTGTCATCCTCTATGGTTTAATTTATTAGCCCTTTTTCAAAAATTCTATATATTTCTTGTGATAATGATGGGAGTAGAGCAAGTCGCGTACTCAAACAAGCCGTCTATACATATAGACTTCTTTTTTTTTTTTTTTAAGTAATAACTTGTCTCTAGAAACGCGCTCGTTCTAACTGAACCGACTTGTGTGGGGTTTAGGTTTAAACTGACTTTAAACAACGACAAAGCCGACAACGTAACTTGGAGAGGGGCTCGATGAGTTTCAGAGTCAATGTGCTGAAATCAGGTGTACCCTATAAACACACAGCCAACAAGTAGCCGAGTAGATCTTCTAACAACAGATATAACATTAGTTTATCGATCAGATATGTGTAGGTTTCGATAACTCAGTTATCGATAACTTTGATGTTTTAGTTTTCCAAAGAGTAGGTTAGTTGCTTTGATGCCAGGGTATCTGACGGTTGATCTCATGCATTTAATACTCATACTTGGCAAAAAACTGGTTCTGAATTCTGTTTCACACACACACACACATGGACAACACATAGACAAAATTAGCACGCCCAAGTTTGGGTTGGTTGAATGGTTGGTCGTCTCGTCGTCCGGGTCTCAGGTTCTTTTTCCACATTGTGTTTTTATTATTTATCTTGGCTTATATTTTTGGGACGTCACCAAGATGAACTTGTTGCTTGAACTCCAACTCCAAAGCGAAGGTCGTCTTGAAGCTCTGACTCATTGGCTCAGACTGCCAGCCATTTGAATTGCCATATTGAATGCATTCGGTGAGTTGTCATTGGCCATTACACACACTTGCACTTGCACTTACTGTTGGCCAGCATTGCAGCCCGTTTCGGTCTTATGCGCTTTGGTTAGATGTTGTCCTTGAGTCTCATGAAATGCTCGCTCTTAGGTCAATGGCTCGATTAACATTAATATATAGGTATATATATATTTAAGCCGTGGGCTATCAACAGTATGATTGCAACCAATTGACATCCAATATGCTAATGCTTTGGCCATAGAAATCTATCTTTATATTTATATTTAAATTTTGCAATTCGTTTCAAATCGAATTTTTCAGTTAAGCTCTAAAATCTTGAGAAGGTCATGAATGAAAATGTCGTCAATCATATGTAAATGCAATGAAACAAACTTTGGGCCAACTTGATTTGCCCTGATGGTCTTTCTATTGTTAAGTGAATCAAAGACTGTCTAGACTTTTCTATTAGTCCCAATGGCGTTTCGGTGTAGTCCAAAGAGTCCGGCTAGAAGGAGAAGATGCCTTTCCATCAGTCCTACGATTTTAGTACAGATTTTGAATCCAATGCCCGGTTTAACTTGCTGAAAAGTTGATTCAATATAGTTCTGAGCTTTCCATAGGCATTGTAAGTTGGTAAAGTTTTTCATGGAGAGCTAGAGAAGAGTTCAAAGATATTCATCTCCGATTTTAGTTATCGATCTTGATTAACATCTAAAATAAATAGCCCCCAGAAATGGCTGATTCATTTGGAGCCTAGTTCACTCAACCTGTTGATGTTAAACAGGAATATTCCTTAGAGGATTTGATAAATTTTGGCAACTTCAATAATTTTCAATTCACTTTACATTCAAGAACGTCAAAAAAGTTGAAATAGAAATTAAAATGTCAAGATACAAAGATCAAAAAATCAATGATTTTATAGTTTGCCATTCGACCAAAAATGGGAAGCCAACACACACACACACACATACGCACAAAAGTTGATGTAACTAAGGTGAGAGATTTGCCAGTGAACTGGCTTAGAGCTCAGCGCTCCAATAATTATCAAATGTAAGATTGGGGTGTAATTAAAAGCGAACCGTTTCAAGGCCCTCCACAAGCTTTAAGCTGCCGCCAATCAGTCGTATAGTCAGTCAGCCAGTCAGCCACTTACTCATTGAGACGTACTGCGTCGTGGTTAATCCAAACGTCTGGCACTGGCAAATTAATTATTAATGGATTTGTATTTTTGATGAAAAATGTTTTACCGGCAACGCATTAATTGGTCTTCAAATTATTATATAAATAATAAATCTAAGAACTTTTTGCCACTTTGATGACAGGCAAGTAATATGAAGAGCTAACTAACTAACTAACTAACTAGCTAACCATCTAAAAAAAATCAAGGAAATCATTTTCAAGCAAATAATGTGGACTTGAAATGACGAATTAGAGAAATCCAACAAACATGAGAGACTAGGAAGACTGGAATGAATACTAGATTTTTGTTAGCCAAATTCATTTTATTAGTCGTTTGCTTAGGCCTTGGCCACACAGGCATCAATGTTGCGATTGATCTCGTCCAGAGCCAGGATTGCCTTATCGGAGGCCTGATGAGTGCAGGCATTGCCATCGCTGAAGACGGCGGGAATACGTTCATTGGTCGACTTCTTGATGGTCTTGATCGAAGAACGAGCACTAATCAGATAGACAGTGGCCTGAACACTGAATCTAGCCATGCATGTTTGTTTTAGGACGGTGTTTTTGTATGCTTGACATTTTTGGTAAGTGCTTCCAAGACTATAGCCACCGTAGACCAATTGTTGGGTGGCCTTATTGACATCGGAAGCAATCTCAGCCGATGTATGGGCTGCCACCACACCGCAAGCATACAATTCATCGTGGGCTGCGTCCAAGACCTGAACCAATTGTTCATCCTCCGCGGCCACACACTGGGGATTGGACTCGCGGCGGGCCTCAATCTGTTCGACTGCCTCCTCCAATTGCTGTTGCGGTTCCACAATAATTTCCTCATACTGATGGACCAATTGGTCGCCAACGTTTTTGCCCACCTGTGTCATGTCATCGACAACACTCTGCACCTGGGCTTCGAATGGATTGGCCATTGGTTGGCCCAAAGCCACCGTAATGACTAGGCACATGGCCATAACAGTGAATAGAAACGATTTCATGATGAACTCATAATAACATTAATGCCCACAATTCGGCCTATTTATACTGAATTCGCAATTGGCTTCCAGACGCATAATCTATATGGCTCGACCATACTAATATTACCACGCTTGTAAATCAATCTATTTATGATCCATCATAAATTCAATAAAATCACTTAATCGTATTCCTATTCGAATAAAGACACAGTTTTGTTTTCTGTTTTTTTTTTTTTTGATAATGTTTGAATGCAAAACTATATGAAAAGCATTTGCTCAATGATAGGCCTTTATATCGGTCAATGGGTCAATAGACTTGTTTAATGCATCTCCATTTGATGGGAGAGACGTTACCAACTATATAAAATCTATATATATTCGATAGAGCTTCACAATTAGAAAGCTTCTAGACTGAAACTGAGTGTTTAAGCCTTTTATTGACTAATTGATAACAAGCTTGTCAATTCGTCCGATAGAACAACTATAGAAACCAACCAATTATAGATTTTAGGCATAAGAGATATGTATATCAAGACAGAGGATTTCTGCAGAAGAAGAAGTTCTGTTCGGTTCGGTTTGGTGGTCTATGAACTCTTCTCATACATATATACCTTATTTGGTGGGTTATGCTAAGAATCCTTTGAAAGAGAAGTCTATGAGAAATCTTAAGTTTAGATATGATAATAAGGGATAAAGAGGGAGCATCTAGAATCTGTTACGTTTGGACAAATCTCAAAAAGTGCGTGGACCATTGGTTAGAACTCTTCTCTAAGAGTCACATCTCTAGGACCTTCTCAATGTCCTTTACTTGGAGAAAAAGTGTTGTCTCATCTCTCTCTATCTCTCACTCGTTTGCTCGTACCAAAAAATGTATAAAAAATTGATATTGATATTGAATCGCAATCGTAAATTAATAGACAGTATCTTCTACTATATAATTAGGGGCATTATTAAGATTCGATTAGGCATTTGGAGTGTGCATTAAAAATAAATGTCTATCGCATCATAAATATTCCTCAAATGGCAATCAATATTTATTTACGCAACTTATCAGGGATTTTTTTTCGCAGCTACTTTGATCTGTGATAAAATTCTCTACAACAAGAAAGCATGGAACGGAAACTAATTCAATTGAATAGAACAAAAACCCAGTGAGTAGCCAGGTATGTATGTAGGTAAATGAAAATAGATAAGTAACAAGTGACCCAAAAGCACCCCCCACTCTATAGGCACTTGAATATATTTTAATTAAAGAAAGACAACAACAACAAAAAGAGAACTTATTAAAACATGTGTGCGCGATAAGGACACAATGCCAAAAATGAATAAATTTTCGACTATAAAAGATTGGCCAGGGACCAGGTAATACTTGAAATACAATTGAAAAGTCAAAGCATGAAGAGCATACTGATTCTATTGGCCCTTGCATTGGCCGCGGTAAGTGCAGACAAAGAGACTGAAAAAGAGAGAGAGAGAGAGAGATAGAGAGATGGACAAATTGATGTTAATTGTTGTCCTTTTTCAGGTGACTGCCGCACCACAAATCACCTCGGATGAGTTCAACGGAGTGGAGATCAATGATTTCAGTGTGGTTGACAAAATGGTTTCGACCGCCGTCCATGAGGTTGAGGCATTGGCCGATGATATTGTGAAGCTAGTTGAACATCAACTCTTGGAGATTTTCATGTACCCGGTGCATCAATTGGAGCAAGCTGTTTCCGACATCGATGCCCGTCGCCAGGAGAGTGAGGAATGTGTGGCCAACGAGGCCCTTCATGTGACCGGCACTGTGGAAACGGCGACAGTTGATTTCTACAAGTGCGGCCATGATGCCACCGCCACCTCGATCCAATTGATTTTGGACACCAAGAAGGCTGTTCTTCAGCTCACCTTTGATGGCTACTCTCTCGTCCAGGAAGCACGCTCATGCTTCAAAGAAACCAATACAATTAGAAAGAAACTCTGCAAGTCCTTGTTGACCTTCAATGCTGCACTTTTCGTTGTCAACGGCCAGAAATCCATCCGCCATTTGGTCGCTTTGCGCAAAACAGTGCCAGCTGTCGGCACCGATGCCAAGGCCTGCACCCTCACTGCCACCGAACAGGCCATGTATGAATTTGGTTTGGTCAACGACAACATTGACCTCTGCATCTATAATCTGACACATTAAGCTAAATTAGCTAAACAATTTCAAGTAATAAATTTAAATGCAATCGTAAGTCGTTTTAAAGCGAATTTGAAAATATTTACTTGTAAAGGGAAAAGCAGTTAACCTGTTTAGTTAATTTCTGAGTAATCTTCCCCTGCCCTAATACTGCCCAGATTGAGTATAAAGAGGATTATCTATTCATTGGCAAAACTAACATTCTTAGCAGGCTTAACAAGGACAATTCACCACTGATTCGACGAATTTTCAACGATTTTTGAAATGGAAAAAATAGTTCACTCCTTTTACTAAGTTTTCCTTTCAAGCGAGGACTACAAATGGAGGAGACTTTTAAGTCCTCCTGTGGTGATTCTGCTCTGGCTTAATCTGGGTCTGCATCTTCTCCAAGGATCACACTATAGACTTAGAAGATCAAACACCTTTAAGATGTACATATATAGCTTATTCTGCTGACTTTCCTAAAGGACTCCGTGATAAAAAGTTCACTCCTTTCATTCCTAAAGGACTCCTGGATAAATAGTTCACACCTTTTATTACGTTTTCCTTTCAAGCGAGGACTACAAATAAAGGAGATCTTAGGTCCTCCTGTGGTGATTCTGCTCTGGCTTAATCTGGCTCTGCCTCTATTCCAATGAGACTCCAAGCTCTGCCAAAGGATCACACCATAGACTTAGAGGATCAAATACCTTTAAGGTGTATGTAGCTTTATCTGCTGACTGTTCTAAAGGACTCCTGGATAAATAGTTCACTCCTTTCATTAAGTTTTCCTTTCAAGCGATGACTACAAATGGAGGAGACCTTTAGGTGATTCTGCTCTGGCTTAATCTGGCTCTGCCTCTTTTCGGGGCTCCAAGCTCTGCCACAGGATCACATCATAGACTTAGGGGGATCAAACACCTTTAAGGTGGATATAGCATTATCTGCTGACTTTCTTAAAGGACTCCTGGATAAATAGTTCACTCCTTTCATTCCTAAAGGACTCCTGGATAAATAGTTCACACCTTTTATTAAGTTTTCCTTTCAAGCGAGGACCACAAATAAAGGAGATCTTAGGTCCTCCTGTGGTGATTCTGCTCTGGCTTAATCTAGCTCTGCCTCTTATCCAATGGGGCTCCAAGGATCACATCATAGACTTAGGGGATCAAACACCTTTAAGGTGGATATAGCATTATCTGCTGACTTTCTTAAAGGACTCCTGGATGCCCACTCCGCTGCACTTAAACTAGTTAAGAGTCAAAAGAGATGTAAAAGTTGTGACTAGACAAAATTTTCAAAGATTTCCTTCCCTATGAGGATTCAAAATATGGAGACAAAAACAACAAAAGCTTTTTTTTTTGGGTTTTTGGTTTGATTTTTTTGTATTATTTTTATTGAAATTTTTATATCATACCATTTTTTGTTGTTTTCAAATACAATAAATAAACATTTAAACTATTTAGTGGTATGTATATATGTATGTATATATGCATATATATGTATATATAAATCGTTTTGGTTTTTTTTTTTTTTTTTTTTTGTTAAATAGTTAAGTAAGTGTATATATATTGTATTTCTCGTTTCGTCTCTCTCTCTCGCACTTGCAACTTCATTCGGTTTGTTTGTTTACGCTTTCTTTCTTTCGGCAAATTTCTCATTCACTTAGTCGTTCTTCAAGTTAGTTACTTACATAGTTGGTTTTGCATCATTGATTCGATCGATTATGATCGAATTTTGATTTTTACTACTACATATGTATACACATATATATATATATATATATATATATATATATATATATATACATATATGTATATGGTAAGTAAATTGCTGTATTCTTTCTTGGTTGGTATATATATATATATATGTATATGTATGTATATGCATATGTATGTAAATAGATATGTGCATATATATATATGTACAACAAATATATATATATATACACATATGTATGTATGTATGTATGTTGTATGTATATTAATCTAAGGTATATAAACTGTCCACTACAAGTACACATAGAATTTGGTTTTTCATCTTCTTCTTCTTCTTCTCAATCATTCATTTTTGTTTTTTGTATCTGGCAAAAAGTTGTTTGTTTGGTTGTTGTTCTTGTTGTTGTTTCTCAGCTGTACATATGTAGAATGTATGCACCGTTATCTATGATTATTTATGTAGCCTTAAAACTAATGTGTGTTTAATATGGCTGTGTGTGTGTGTTCGTGTGTGTGTGTGTGTGTGTCTATCAACTGTTTGCTTCTTTTTCTTCCTTCAAAACTTATTTTTTTCATCATTTTTTTTTGGTTTTTGTTTTTTTTTGATGTTTTATTTTCAAATAATTTATTTATTAGTCACAGTTTTTTGTTGTTTTTGTTTTAGTTGTTCTTTCTCTTTTAGGCGCATTTTGAATTATTATTTAAACTTTAGTTTTTCATCAAATTGTTCGATTTTTTGTTTTTTTGTTATCGTGTTGTCAAGAAATTAGAAAGTAAAAAGGCAATTTTGTTGTTGTTGTTTTTTTTTGTGCTTTTAAATCTTTTGGTTTTTTGTTTTTTTGTTTTTTTGTTGTTGTAGAAATTGTGTTTTAGTTTCAAGTTTAAAAATCAATTTGAAAATTGTCAATTTTTTGTTTATCAATTTTCATATTTGTTTTCATATACATATGTATATATATATACATACATATATACATTTATGTATATATATATATATATATGTGTGTGTATATATATGTATATATAATATATGTATACATATAATTTTTATTTCAATAAATTCGTTACGACACATGGACTAAGACACAGCAAAAAAATGATGTATGCTTAATTTAGGGTTTCAGTTTAAATTATTTTGTTGTTGTTGTTTTAATTGCATAATATTTCACATTTCGCCATTTATTTTGTTAATAGCTATTATGTATGTATGTATGTATACAGAACCTTAATATATAGGTTTCATTGAACGCTTTTTGTTTTTATATGAACTTTTCATCGCATGGATTCGATTTAGAAGTTTTTTTTTTTTTTTGGTTTTTGGTGTTTTTTTTTTTTTTGGATTTTTTACAGGCTAAAATAACATTCAAATGTCTTCAAATTGTCATGGTTTGTCATTTTTAATTATTATTCAAAAATTTTGTTGAATATTATTAGTTATTAATTATTATTATTATTATTCATTTAATGCTTCAAATATTCCTTTTTGATATGTTTGCTTATTTTTTATGTTTTTAATCCGCGTATCATTAACTGTGTTTTATTTTCTTTTTGGTAATTGGTGGAAGTTATAACATGGCCAAGGCAAGCAGATTCATATATATATATATATGGTCTTTTATTTTTCTAGCCAGAGATGGACTCAAGACTCAAGCAATCGCAAACTCTCTGAGGCTAAAATAAACTCTTGACCAATATCCCAATAAGTAGGCAATGGAAAATGTGAAAAAACCCAAAAAGGAGAATTCAAGGCATTTTTGTCTGTCATCACTCATACGACATGTATTCGTGTTCGTTTTATACAATTTGAAGGGACTTATTTATATTAATAGTTGTTTTTGTTTTAGTAGATGAAAACAATTGAAATATATATTTGTATATATGTATGTATGTATGTATGTAGTTTGTTTGTATGTGTTCTAGGAAACATATCGTATGACTAATAATAGTAATTAGTTGATTGGTTTTTGCTGTCGCCGATTAAAATCTACAAATTCATTCATTGTTTTCACATATGTATGTATGTCTATATATATATATATATATCTGCTTGCAACAAAAGGCTCTTAACGTCTTATAGGATCAATCCCATTGAATACAAAATGGGTCCAATTTTGCATATATGTAAATACGTATATATATTATATGTATATATCTGTCGATTTCGATAGAGAAAAAATGAGTTTTGTTAAATCAAACCAAAAAATAGATTTACTTTGCTCTACTTGCCTCTTATTGATTTGAATTTTTCTGGAATCTTTGTTCTGGCCATGTCTGTCTGACTGTGTGTGGGAGGGTGGAGTGGGGGGATCAATATTTTTATCGTATAAAATACGTTTTCTTAACTTGTTGTCTCGTATTCAGTGTGGCGAAAGCTTATTGTCGGAAGCGTTATGCATTTGCGTGTTTTGTCTATAATTTCATTTCATTTTCTTAAACATTTTTTTTTTGAATTTTCTTTTCATTTTCGTGTTTTGTTTTGTTTTTCTTTTTACTTAAGAACAATTAAATGTAATTTTTTGGTTTTTGTTTTTGCTATTTTCATCATTTCATTTTGTTTCTTAAATTTAGTTGTTAAACACAAAACTCCAAATACAAATCATGACCTGACCTGACACTTTGATCTACATAGTTAAATATTTTCTTGGTCTTTGTGCTAAGTATATGTATGTATAAATGTATGTGTGTGTGTGTGTGTGTGTAAATGTAAATTTTTTTGTTTTTGGCGCAACTTTTTTGTGGTGTGAGCTTTTTTTTTTTTTTTTTTTTTTTTTGTTATTTGGTAAAGACAAAAAAATATTCAAAAAATTTGTAACAATGCGAAAAATTTTTTTGTTTTTGGTTTTTTTTTTTTTTTTTGGTTTTTGGTTTTGTATTTGTATGTATATATGTATATAAATCAATTGTAAAATATATATGTATGTATGTAGTTGTATAATTAAATATTGCATTTGGTTTCGTTGAACGTCTGGACAATTTCATTTCATTATAATTTTTTCATTCATGTATACATAGATACACATCTACACACACACACACACACACACACACACAAAAATGCATGTATGCATGTGTACATATATGTATACATATGCATTGAATATTTGCATTGGTATTATAATTTAATTTCTTGTTTGGTTTTTTTTTCTCTACTTATAATTAGCAGTAAACTTTACATTTTAAATAACTACATAGTATGTATGTATGTATATAAGGTATATATGTATGTATATGTATCTGATGTACGTATGTATGTATGTATGTCAAAGTAAGTGTGTGTGTGTGTGTGTGTGTGTGTCACTAAACTATGACAGAATAAAACGCTTTTCTATAAATGTCAAAAAAACATATTTGAATTAGATACACTCAGAAAAATACATGCAGTTTTTCTTCTTCTTCTTCTTCTTCCTTTGTCCCCTTTGTCGTTTTGTTGTTGTTTAAAGGCTTAAAATTGTTCAACTTTCTTTGAAGCTTGTGAGCAAAATGTTTTTTTTTTTTCACATATTACGTAGCTTTTCGTTAGTTTTAGTTAGTTTTGTTTCTTTCTATTTTTTTTTTTTTTGGTATCAATTGAAATTTTCTTTTCAAAATTCAAAATTTGTATTGTTATTATTATTATTTTTTATTTCTTTTGTTTTTCTGTTTTTTTTTTTTTTTTTTTGTTGATAATTTACAAAAAATTTTGATTTTAGTACCTGATTACAATAGGATTTGGTATTATTATAATTATTTTTTATTCTCTTTGTTTTATTTAAATATTTGTTAAATTTGAGGAATGTTTCAGGGGAAGTCAATGCAACGGGACAGTTGCCCAATAATAAGTATTTAGTATATACTACTAAGGGTAAGCGTAGGTTAGTTATGGCACCCATGTATGTATGTATGTATGAATGTATATATGTATGTATGTAGATTGCTCGAAAAACCAACAAAAAAAAAACGCCAAAAAAGGACATCTTCTAGTTCTGTTAATATATATATGGAGGGAGAGTGGGAGGAATGGGTGGTATACCTTTTTGTATAGATAGTAACAATTAGCACCGAAAATATGTATCTCATTGTGCAATAATTGTTCGAGGAATGTTGAGGATCATTAGACGCATAGTAAAGTTATCGATAAATATCTGACTCTTGCCACACCCATTTCAATATTACGTATCACTCTACTAACTAATACTATATTTAATTCAATAAGCATTGCCAAAATGTATCCAGAATTGAAAGAGTCCAACGGACGACCTCTATAATGGCAGGTAGGTCAGGTCTTTAGATCCTTTTCCAGAATGCTCTTCTACTTGAGAGTTCGTTGATATAGATAAGCAACAATAGTTACTTCTCGATTAAGAGTAAAAGGAAATCGCAAAACTAAAACTGATTTTTTATTTGTATAATGAGACTATTGAGCAAAATATTTCTAGGACGCAAACTTTACTGGAAAAAAGTTTAATTTGCTTTGCTCTATATTTTGTTAGTGTTTTTTTTTTTTTGTCGTATAATTTGCACTACAGTAAAAGTTTTCTTTAGTATAGTTAGTTATTAAATTTAGTATATGTAAGTAAAAATAAACTTTTCTTCTTATTATTTTATGGACAACGAAAGAGAAATGATAATAAAAAGAAAGTTCTTTGGTCTGCTCTAAAATTCACAACCACTTAAAGAAGAGAGAGAGAGGGAGGAAGAGTGAGGTGAAAAAACTAGATAAAATAATGCATGGAATAAACTATTTGAATTGGAATAATGTATAATATATGTATGTATGTATGTGTGTGTGTGTGTGCTGTGTGTGCTGTGTGATGCTGCTGCGTATCCGAAGGGGTTCAGGTAATCGATTTCTAGTCTTATCTGTTGCACTGAGTAGTCTGCTTTTAAACGTTTTTGGTTTCAATTTCTGTCTGGTTTTTGGTTCGATATATATGTATGTATGTCTGTATGTATATGTATGTCAGGGGGCGTGTGTGTCACAACTATATAGCAGATAATGCCTTGCTTTTGTTCTAAATCTTCAATTTAGATTGAAACAAGAAGGATGAGAAACACTTTAGTTTTTAGCATTTCATTAGTGACTTTTCAACACTGGAAAATTTGAAATTGGAGAACAAATCAACACTTACAACACTTAATTGCAATGAGAGTAGAATCTATTCCATCTTAACATTTTATATTTATCGAATCCTTTTACCCTTCAATATAACCATAAATGAGCTAATGAAAGAAATTGGAGTATTCTTTGAATCCATTATGAATATAATCAACAAGAGAGCTCAAAAATGGCTAATCTTTTGAAGTGTTGGATTAGGCTATTGAAAATTTTAGTGCTTACCAACACTGGAACACTTGTTCTTCTCTCCTATGCAAGGCTTTATCCATGTTGATATGTGTATGCAAAAAATAATATATATATTGTTCAATTTTCTGTACTATAAGCAAATTGATTTATGTATGTCCATGTCTGTGTGTGTGTGTGCGTGTGTGTGTGTAGGCCAATTTTAGAATGTTGCATTGATAAATTTGATCGAAATTTAGATTGTGACTTGGTTTACGCACTTCTTAAGAGTCTTTTGTATTAATTTTTCAATATATTTCAGTTGTGAATGATTTATCAATTGTTTTATGTTTTTCGTTTTATGTTTTATGTTTATTGGTGTTTGTTTCCTTAATCAATGTTTGATTTACGCTTGTATCTTGATTTTGTGGTCTTTGGTCTTTGCGGAATATTACACATTATTTGTTTTTGTTTTTGGTTTAATAATCATTTTCATTATCGTTCATTTTGGTTTTGTTTTTTATTTAATTGATTCAAAGGGAAGACATAATAACATTCTAGAAAAAGGTTCCTAACTGATTTTGCTGCTTGTATAATATATTCATATCATTCTGTTTGTATTCGGTTTTTTGTTTTCCATCTTAATACATTTAGTTAAGTATGTATATATATATAAGTGTATAATTGTTATTGTTATAATTTTGTTTGTAATTTTTTTTTTTTTGTTTTGTTTTTTTTTTCAATATAATTAAAGCATTTTCAATATAAATTTTGTTTATGATGTGTAAATATCATTATAATTTGTTTGTAACTTTCATTTTCCTTCAAAAGTTTTTTTTCGCCTTTGGTGCAACACACAAGAAATTGATGTGTAAGCCCCTTTGGATTAACTTGATTAATTTGTATATATATTTGTGTGTATATACTTACATATACAAATACATATGGCTATGCATATTGCCTATATATATATATATATATATATATATATATGTATATTTGTATATAGACAAAGGAAACGAGAATTTTTGACTTTTATTTAGCATTCTCGAATTTTTTGTTTTCTTTGCAAAATCACAAAGTTTTCTTTTCTCCCTTTCTTCCCATCGTTTGATATTATATTTTGTTTATGTTTTCTATATATGTATGTATGTAGTTTTTTTGTTTTCATAATTGGTTTAATATGTTTTTGTTTTTTACTTTTTTTAATAATTATTTATTAGGACAACATTTAAACATTTAAATAGATATTTATAGTTTATAGTTTTGGTTTTTCATTGTTTTTTTTTTTTTTGTATTTTTAAATATATAAAAATTGGATGGAATTATGTGATTCTAGTTATTACACGCACTATATATGTAGTATGTATATATATATATATATATAATTATATATATACATATATGTATATGTATTTTAAATACTTGTTTCTTGTTTTTATTTTTGTTTTGGTTTCGCTGTCTTTTTCTTTCAAAATTCGGACCAAAAATTCTAGATTCTTCTTCTATCATAAAGCAAGTGGGTGGAGGCAGGAGTGGGGGGTTTGGGGGCTGGGGGGGTGGAATAAGTCAGATGTATGTATGTATGTTTTGTACAAAACTAAACTGAAAATAATATGTATTTGTTTCAATATATATTTGTATGTATATATAGTATACATAAATGAAACCATTACTTAAAAATTTGTTATTCGCGTTTTTTCCTTTTCTTTTTTTGGTTTTAGTAGTTTATTGAGTTTGGCTTTTTGTCCTTTTTCATTGTTTTTCGTTTTCCATTTCTTTGGGGTAAAAAAAAAAAAAAACAAAATCATGAAATCATATGCTGAACTTTGATCACATCGATCAATCTCTCATCTTCAGATCGTTCTCTTTAAATGAAATTATCGATAAAAGTTGATCACAAAACTTGCTGTTTATCGGATCACCATTCATTGTGGATAAGAGTTGCCAGAAAATTTTGAAGAAATCATGTTTCGAATCGAACTGAATTGAAATTGAAACTTAAACTTAACGGAAAAAGTGCCAAAAGTGCTTCTGGATGACTGATGACGGTGGAAAGGTGGGAGGTTGTAGGCGGTAGGCAGATCCTCCCAACTAGCCCTTCTTTGTCACTTGTAATGCTGTTTGTATGTATGTATGTGTGTACGTGTGTACGTGTGTATGTATGCCGGGGGATTTTGACTGAGTGTTAACACAGCCCGAAAATTTCGCCCGTTATATTTAGTATATTAAATCTCTGAACGTTGTATCTATCACAGGGTTGAAAAAGGGTCACAAAACGAAGAGATCTTGGTGGTGTTTATTAAATGTGTGTCTGTGTGTGTGTGTGTGTTTATAACTCTATATATATGTATATATACCATATATAATATGTATGCATTTGTGTGTGTATGTATATATATCGTTTTGTATATGTATTTATGGTGTATATGATAGATTGTATATGATAAAGTGATTTTTAAGAGCTTAAACGTGACATGCACAAATTGTTGCTGTAGTTGTTGTTGTTGTTGTTGTTGTTGTTCTTGGTTGTTGTTTATTATTATTGTTGTTGTTGTCTGGCCATTGCGAGTAAATGGTTAAAAGGTGTAAAAAGCCTAAGGAGTATAGTCAGCAAAAATTGTGGTATAGGTAATTCTTTAATCATACTTTTTTCTATTTTCTTTTCTTTCTTATTTCTCTCTATGTAGGTTAGTGTAAATAAGTTTTATTTGTTTTTATTTTTCTTCTTTTTCTTATTGTTGTTTTTTTCTTTTTTTCTGTTTTATTTCTGAAATACTCTGTACACTTTAGAGATCAAAAAATGACACTAAGCAGATCGATTTTCAATATCATAGCTTGCTCTAAACTTCAAACAGATCGAAAATGAACGGACATGTGTGTATACTGTTAAATATGGCCGCTAGGTGGCGCTAAGGTGCTAAGTAAGCAAGTTACTATAAGCTAGAGACATTCATAGTTTAACTTAGAAGGGTACAGGGCATCTTAAAGTCGAGATTGGCGGAGCCGACTGTAAATGGAATCCTGGCAGACACAAGGGTTAACAAAGAAAAGAGAGAGATATAGGGCTAGAAAGAGAAAGAAACTTTTTGTTTGAAGGCTTAACCCTTACCGTGCCACCAAAGATCAAGTTGGACTAAATTCGTTATACAAATAGATAGATATTTTCACAAGGACTATATAATTGGATTCTTTTTCTTTCAAAGTTCAAAACAATTTATATATACATTGATATACTATATATGGTATTCAAATGGAATTGCCAATTTCGATCAGGCCACTATATATGCACATACATATATATATGTATATATAGTCTCTAATTAGTGGTAGTAAAAACGATTCCTCAAATAAACTTAATAAAATCGTTCTGCATTCCGATTCATGTAAAAATTTCTATAGTTTATTTCAAGTTTTTTGTGATTTTTGATCAATTTTGTATATCTTCTTTTGGAAGAAAAATATAAAAACAAAATGAACTTGAAACACAAAATACAATTGCCTAAGTGCAGGTTTGATAGTTGGGTTAAGCAGTTAATAGAAGGGATGCATTCGCAAAAAGAACTCCTTTAGCATATGTCCCAGCCAGAAATCGTCCTAGCACTCTGAGGCTTACAAAAGTAAGCCAGGTTATAACCGTGAAATGTATCCTCAATCAAAATTCTAACTGGGCAGATAAAAGGGTTCTGAATTATGTCGGTTGAACACTTGAAAGTGCGTTTATTAGTGATGACATATTTTCGATAATTTATCGATATGGTCACATCACAATCTGCAGATCCCAACTAAAGTTATTTGATTTGTTTTTGGTGCGTTTTTCCGTTTTAGTTTGCTTTTTCTTCATTTTTTATTTCTGCTTTTCATATTTGTTATTATTGTATTGCACTCCTTTTTGTTTATATGTATTGATTTTCTTTCGTTTTTTGGTTTAAAATGAGCACTCAATAATTTTGAGGCTATTTTTTTTTAGTGTTTTTTGTTTTTTTTTGGTTTTTTTTGTAACTATACAACATCAAAAATAACTCACATAAAATTTATTCAACATTTGTTTTTTTTTTTTTTTGTTTCTTCTCTCTTATTTCTTAAGTATTTTGTTGTTGTTTGCCTAAACACATACATACATATGTAGGTATGTATATGTATATGTATAATAATATGGTGTATATAATTCATAAAACATTTCAATTGTTTGTTAATATGTTTGTTGTTGTTGATGTTTGCTGGAAAACCGTTTTGCCATTTTGTCTTCTGCTGCTTTTGGTATTGAATTATTGGTTTTGGTTTTTTCTTCTTTTTATATTTTTATTTTTGAAGCACACACACACAATTAAAAATTTTGCATTATTCGCTTAATTATTGTATATATATAGGTATATATATATATAAAAGAATGCCATTTAGTAGGTATATTTGGTGCCCAAAAATATTGTTACTGTTCTGTTTTGTTTTCGTTAGTTTCTTATTTTTGGCTTTTTCACATAGCAAGAAACAGAGAAAACACAAACAAAAAAACACTACAAATATTAGTACTTTTCTTTTTGTTTTGTTTTTCTGTTAAAGCCTTGTTGTTTTTTGCATTTTTTTTTTTTTTTTTTAATAGCTTATTAATTATTATAAATTAATTTGTTTATATTTGCTTCGTTGGCTTTCCCTTCAAAGTGAAAAATTCAAAGCACACAGCTCGTTGTGACCTTCTCGTCACATGATGCAAAGACAATCTGGTCTGAATAGGTCAGAAACGGAAAAGTAGTCCTTACATGGTCCTCCTTCCGTATACTACTCTCATATTCCTTTCATACTACATACTCCTCAAATGAGGACTAGAGAAATGTCGTCATGAGATTTTATCAATGTTTCAACTTTGAAACGACTTTGCTTAGTCATTAGGCTATATAATTTTAATTCTTTTTAATAATGTTTATGCCATTTCTCTACCTGTTCGTTCTCTTTTTCAACCAAAGGGACCTCTTTTTGACCTCTTCTGGCACTTTCTTTACCATCTTGTTCTCTTTGCCTCACATTTAGTTAGTTTCCCTTGGGAAGGACCTCTTTTCAATCTCCTCTCTTATTCTCAGCATCTCCAACTGCCTTCAAGGATCATTCCCTATTCCTATTATCAACCTTTGTCTTTGGATCAAGGTTCAAGGTTTTCTGTATGAATAATTGTCATTTGTTTTCTTTTATCCTTTATGTGTGTGTGTGTGTGTGTTTTTTTTGTTGTTGTCGTCTTTCATATTCTTATTATTATTATATATTTAGTTTTGTTTCTTTCTTTTTTGATCTACACTCATCATATTTGGTATTATTTTGTTTTTTTTAGTTAATTTCTACAAAGAAAGACTTTCGGTTTGGTTTGGTTTTTTGTTCTTTTTTGTGTTTCGCAAGGCTCGCACAGTTTTCGGTTTGGTCGAATCTTAATTTAAATTTTATATGTTTTTGTTGTCCCCATTTTTCGGTTTCTACAATATTTTTTTTTTTTTGTTTTTTTGTTGTAATTTGTATTTGAACAACCCATAGACATGCATATACATCCAATTATTGCTATATAGTTAATACAAGTTTGTGTGTGTGTGTATGTGTGTGTATATATATTTGGTATCCCACTAGTTTTTTGTATGTATTGTATATATCGGTACCAATATAGATATATGGATTAGTGTATTTTAGCTGAGAAAAATTAGGAAGTTGTTTTGTTTTGTTTTTTTCATTTTTGAATTTGTTTATCATTGTTTCTTTTGTTTGTTTCTTGTTGTTGTTTGTTGTTGCTGTTATTGTTAAAATCCTAGAAAAATAAAAGCTTTCTAATTGCTTATGTTCTCATATGTTAGTTTTGAAAAACGTTTGGGTTAAAGTTCGATATACATATATATCGATATATATATGTATATATATTCGGTTTCTTGTGTAATTGTATTGCAACTTTAGTTCTAGCAAATAAGATTTCGCATACATATTTATATATAGATATATACATTTTCGATTTGTATCCTTAGGGCCAAAATGAATACACCAAATATTCTCTCTCTCTCTCTCTTTCTTTTTCTCTTTCTCTCTGTCTTACGTTTACTTCGCACATTCAATAAAACATCCATTCAATTTTTTGTTTATTTTTTGTTTTGTTTTTTATATATATATATATATATATATTTAAACTATATAATCATGGCACTAGTTTAGTTTACTTTACTTTACTGCAGTTTTTTTTTTTTATTTTAGATTTTAGTTTTAGTGATTGTTATTATTATTATCAAGAGCTACTTAAATGCCCCCAAAAAAAAACCATTCCAACCACGCCCACGGCCACGACCAGGTCCTGAGCAACAACTCGATTATGCAAATAAGAAATATTTATAAATAATACATGTATATGTCTATATATATATCATTATACAAAATTGTACATATATATATAAAATATGTGTGGCACACATTGGTGTAAAACAAAGTAGAAAAAAAAAACCATGCCAAATGGGACAAGAAGAAAACCAACAACAAGATAATAGACAAAACAAGCAACAAATTTTGCCAATTGGAAAATCGAAAATATTGTTTTTTGAATCGAACAAGCCAAAAAGATTGAATCTCGATTCATTTCCCTTCTGTGTCATATAAAACTGAAAGGCATATAGTAAAACCATCTACATATGTATGTATGTATGTGTGTATGTATGTGTGTATGTATATGTGTTTGTATATTTTCAAAATCTGTACGAAATGGTCTTGAAAACGATTGGCTACTCTCTACCAATATCTTAATATCTATATATGTATCTATTATTATCGAGAAAAGAAAAAAAAAAAAAAAAACCAACAAATTTATGGAACATATTTTAGAATTTACCATTTACATGTATGTATATGTATATGTATATAGGAGAGTATATGTGATATATGTATATGTTAATTAACCGATTCAAGCTGAATTGAAGCAATATTGAATTCAGTTTCGTATTCTTTTCAATGATCAATCAAACTTCTGTTGATTCAAATTTTTGGTTTTCATCTTTAAAGCCATTTTTTTTCTGTTAGTAAAATAAATATTGTTCAGGTCGGACCACAATTTTCTAGTTGTTAGTAAGTAGGTTTTGGTATACATATAACTGCTATAGGAACGCTATAGGATCGGCGGCAATGGCCAATTTGCATCTCAACTAAACATTTCAGTACAGTCTGTCTTTCAACTATATGCCTAAGATATCGCCAGATCATCCTATAATACATATATTCTTGTCTTATCTCAAATTGTTGAGAGTTTTATGTTAAAGAATGTCTACAGATCGTATATAAAATAAAGTTGCTAAGGGTATACAAAAATTCGGCTTAAAGCCGAAGTTGGCTTTAAGTGTGTCTTTCGGAATACAGGAAAATTGTATTGTGTTAATGTTCATTTTACCATTCCCCATTATTACTTGTTGTTGTTTTGTTTGTTTTTAGTATGTATAGTTCTTAAAATTTTAAACTTGGTTTTGGGCTTTTTGCTTTAGTTGTTGTTTTTGCTTAATTGATTTGTTTGACTTTTTTGGATTTGATAATATATTTTTCATTACTTTGTCTTTTCCTTTTCTTTTGATTACATATGTGTGTGTCTGTGTGTGTGTGTGTGTATATTAGTTTTAAAACTCTGGTTAATTGATTGCTTCTCGTTAAGTTTAAAGACGGATACAAAAGACTTGGAACTTTCTTTGTGGCTTAAAATCGCCAAAAATCAATTTCAATTTATATGAGTAATAGAAAAAGGCCGAAAATCAAAGACCAAACATCAAGTTGGTTTATAAGATCATTTAAATGAAAATAAATTCAATTTTTAAACATACATTTCTCTGGTTAATCTTTCATTTCATTTCTAATCGATTTTAAAATGTTATTGGGATTTGCCATATTGCGACAAGGAGAGAGGAGAAATTAGGCTAATATCCATTTCTAGTTCGAAAGTTTGAACCATTTTAAGTTGGATTTGAAAACATTTCAAGATATTCAATCTGCATCTCGTTGTTAATTGATCTCTTAGTCATTAGTTGTTGTTTGTTTGTTTGTTTATCCCTTCAAAAGTTCATTTTAATAACTTTTTTCGACTGACCAAATCAATCTGTGTCAGAGAGAAAGTAATAATGTCATTACAATGCTTTATCCTTTATATATATATATATATATACATATATATGTATATTTTAATAAACCTTCTTCTTTACATCTCTTTTGTTTATTGTTAAGATTTTGTTTTTTCTTTTATTCTTTTTGTTTTTTTTTGTCTATTATAAGGCGAAAAATATCATCAAAAATTGACGTACTCTAGATTGTGTTTTTTTCTATTCATTTCATTTCATTTTTTGTTTGTTTTTTAAATGTTGTATTACATACATATACATATGCATATATTTTAGTTTTGTTTTTTTTTTTTTTTAATTTAGTAAATTTGTTTTTGTCCTTGAAGAGAGGAGATTACATATCAACAATTTCAACTCCATATTG
This sequence comes from Drosophila tropicalis, assembly GCF_018151085.1. Classification (NCBI taxonomy): domain Eukaryota; kingdom Metazoa; phylum Arthropoda; class Insecta; order Diptera; family Drosophilidae; genus Drosophila; species Drosophila tropicalis. The sequence continues at coordinate 2,846,658 of NW_027172602.1, read as the reverse complement.
AAATAAGTTACATATTCTATATACTATATATATACATATACATAAATGTATGTACATACGTGTGCATGTATGTATGTATGTATATGTATGTAAGTAGATTTTTTGCTTTTGTTTTTTGATGTTATACATTTATATTAAAATAATTTGATGTATAAAGCGTTTGGTTTTTTGTTTTGGTTGTTTTTTTTTTTTTTTTTTTTATTATTATCATATTTTGTTTTGTTTAATAAATTTGAACTAAATGCACATAGATCAAAACGCAAATAGAGAGTGGCAAACGGGGGGTGGAGAAGGAGGGGCGCAATGATGATGTGTCTGTGTGTGTATAACGAAACCAAAAAGAAAAGAAAAACAGGAATAACCCTCAAATATTTTCACAATGACCCTGACGACTTATGTTCTATATAATTTGTATATATATAATCATAATGTTCAATATGTATATCGTATATGTATAGTGTTTTGTTTTTTCTTCTTCTTCTTCTTCTTCTTTTCTGTTTCATCTTCGTTTCTTCAACAATTTTAAAAGCCTAGCATCGACGCATTGCAGGAGGAACAAATGAATTAACAAATTTGAAATTTTGTTAGTAGTAAAGTTTTTTTTTTTAGTTGTTGTTTCGTTTTCTTTTGTTGCTGAGTTAAAAATCATAAACTTCTATATGTATATATGTATGTGTACATATACATATAAAAAATTGTTGTTGAGTCATTACATTCTTTTTGTTTTGTTTTTGAACTTGAATTTCTTTTGTTTTTTATTATTATTATTATTACTTTTATTATACAGGTGTATATATATTTCATATATATATACATATATGTATGTAGAACTGAAAATAAACAATTAATACGCTTCAACTCTTTAATTTTTCACTTGATCTCTGCTAGGTTTCTACTTCATTATCATTTTCTTATCGTTTTGTTAATAATAATAATAGAAGGTAGTAAGTTTTATAAGTTTTAATAATAATAATATATCAATAATAATTCATCGGTTTTCTTGTCGCTTGGTTTTTGTTGTTGTTTCTGTTTTTTTTTTCGTATTTTTTTATATATATTTTTTTTTTTTTTAGTTTATTTTTGTATAAAAAATCTTTGGCAGCATCATAAATATTCTTTTTATCATCCATGTTTTTATTTTTTCCTCCTCATTTGCTTTTGTTTTCCCAATTTCAGATGTGTCTGTGTGTGTGTGTGTGTGTGTGTATATGCATTTAAATTATATAAAATACAATGTAAATGTATATATGTAAGTAAATTTAACAACAAAAAAAAAAAAATTGCATCTCTTCTTGCTTTGTCTTTGATTTTTCGTTTTGTTTAAAATTTGTTTCGTTCTGATAAAATTTGTTGTATTGCTTTTTTTTTCAATTTAATTTTTCATTAGTTTTGGTTACCTAAAAAACTGGACAAAATTTGAGCGTGTTAAGTATTCAATGGAAACGGTGAGCGCGGGAGGGAGGGGGTAGAGATTATGGGTGGGGTGGGGAGTTGGTTAGTAGATTATGGAATTCCCCTTTCTCCCTTTCTCTTCATTCATTCTGCTGACTAGAGCAAACCCTAAACAAAATGATTATCTAACGTCATCCGTCTTTAGTTTGTGGTCGTCCTTTCCATCCTTTCGTTCAGTTTCTTAGTTAATTCGTTAGACACGCCCAAAAAAAAATGTTGCCCCGCATGATGCTCGCTCCTCGCTCTCCTCTCCAAAAGTCATTTTGCTAAATTATTACGCATTTTTTGTTTTATGTATATAAACTTTCACTAGACATTCTAATGTATATCATATTATTATTATTATTATTATTATAATTATTATCAAAGTTGTTGTGTTTCTCTCTTCTTTAGAGTAAATAATCTTAAACAAGTTTTATAAATTTCATTTAAACTTAAGCGAATTACACTTTCATTACATTTCATTTCATATGGTTTGATAAACAAACACAAGAAAAAAACACAAAAATTTCTAATTGGAAGGGTTTTTTCTTTTTCCTTTTCTTTTTTTTTAAACGCAGTGCATTCTTAATATCAATTTTTGTTTTCTTTTTTTTTTTTTTTAAGAAAATGAACAAAATATAAAACAACAAAAACAAATAATGTACAACAAAACGGAAGATAATTATTATGATTATTAATATGTATATATATTGTTTTTGTTGTAAATGTTTTCCTATAATTTTTATGGTTTTTTGTTTTTAAAGACAACAAAGAAATATATGTATATTTATTTCTTATATTTAAATCGACAATGACGATTTCCAAAGAATCCTGTACCAAATTTCGAGGGCTAGATGCATCTTAAGTTTAATTACAAAATTAATAGTAGAGAAGAACAAGAAGAAGACGACTAAGAAAAAGAAGTACAGTGGCTCACACTTAGACACGGACACGGACAGCAACTGGTCCTCGTTGGTGTGTGTACAGGATAATTTTTAACAAAAAGATTTTCAAAGGAAACATAAAAATGTAATGTAAAAATGGTTTCAAAATAAAAGCGTGTGGAATTACAATTTCATTTCATAAAAAATTTGTGGTTTTTGTTTCAGTTGTTTTTTTTGTTTTTTTTTTTTTTTTTTTGTTTTGTTTTTTCATTGCCTCTTAAAACAGTTATTTGAGTGTTTTAGTTAATTTTTTTCTTTCTTTTTTTTTTTTTTTTTTTGGTTTTCTATTTGTTTTTTGCGCACAAATTAAAAAGAAAATATAATTTTATTTATATATATGCGTGTGTGTGTGTGTGTGAGTGTGTGTGTGTTTGTTTGTTTGTTTGTTGTATATATCTATATATTTATTTGAATGTCCATACAATACAGTTATAGTATGTACGTATGTAAAAAGATTTTGGTATTTCCTTAATACTTTGTGATGAAAAAGAAACAAAATTTAAAAAAAAAAACTTAATAAAAGAGAATACAAAGAGAAGACAAAAAAATCTAAGTAAATTCACTAAGCACAATGTGTTTTGTTTTGTTTTGTTTTGTTGGTTTTGTTTGTTGTTGTTTTACAAATAATCTATATAACATTATACACATATATCAAATAGAACTTAAATTATTGTAACATAATAATAAAAAAAAAACGTAAAAATTATATTTCAACAGCCAAATTGTTCACAAAAATTGCATTTTTTTTCTCTCTCTCTCTCTTTCTCTCTTTTTCATTCTCATTATCATGATCTTTCAACTTTTTTTTCTTCCATTTTTTTTCATTTAACAACTTTGGGGTTTTTCTTTTCACATTTTCCATTCGTTATGCACGTTGTTGTTGTTCTTGTTGTTGTCTCTTATTATCTATATATAGTAGCAGTAGTAGTAGTGTGTTTTATATATATATATATATATATATATATTTTAGTTTTAGTCGTAGTTCTTTTTGTTGTTGTAGTAGTTATAGTAATAGTAGTTTCTTTCATATATATATATTGTGGTTCTTTCAATAATAATTTCAGAAACAAAAGCGTTTTATATAACTTATGATATTATATATATATATATATATATATATAATGTATATGTGTAGCCTCACACGTAACAAACAAAATAATAAAAAGACGCAAAAACTTAAATTTAGCTAAGGAACAAAAATAAAAAATATATAATGTATGTATATAGAACAGAAAATTAAAATTTTTCATATTTTAAATTGTTTTCTCATATTTTTTCTTTCGTTTTGCTTGGTTTTTTTTTTTTCATAGAACAACATGTAAGATTATATATATATTTTATATATATATATATCAACGGTAAACTAAAGTATATAAAATAATATGTTTTTTATAATATAAATGACAAGATATAAAACAGTTTTTTTTTTCTTCAGATTGTGAAAAACAATTTTTTTTTTTTTTGTAAAACAAAAAGTTTGGTTATAAATTTGTAAATTTATGTGTGTATATTTCGGGGAGAGAGTGTGTATGTGTGTGTGTGTGTGTTACATGGTGGGTGATTGTTGGGCGTGATAATTATATAACTATTATGCATGCTTTTCCTTTCAAAGGTAAAGACGACAACATGCCCCAGTTTTCTATATACGCGACGACATGACAAACAAGAGAGTTAGTTAGGGAGATAAATGATATAAATAATATATATATGTATATGGATATATATGCATACAGATACACATGGGAAAAACAACAAAAACTAATAAAAAAAAAAATTGCATATGTATATATATATATGTATATATTATGTGTGGTTTAGTTATTTTTTCATTTTGTTTTTGTTTTTTTTTTTTTTTTTGTTTTGTTTTTGTTTATAATAAATAATAATGTCTTGGGAGTAAAACCAGCCTTATTTTGTATTACAACGGGAAAGTAAGATGTTCGATGTGCTCCGTTTCTTAAGGTGGGGACCACATCGACATATATATATCTATATATATATATATATGTATGTATGTATGTGTATATATATATGTATGTATGCATGTATAAGCAAAAGGAATATCGTTTTGTTCATTTTTTTTTTTTGTGTGTTTGGTTTTTGTTTTGTTGATTTTTTTTGTTTTGTTTTGTTTTGCGTTTTTCATTTCTTCTTTAACAATGTGTATATATATATAGAACTTAACAATAGTTTCTTTTTTTTATTATTATTTTTAGTTATTGTTGGCTTGTGTGTGTTTTTGCTGCTTAATAATCATTGTTGTTGTTGTTGCTGATGTTTTTTTGTTTGTTTTTGGGGGGGATTTTGTTTTGTTGTTGTCTGATCTTATATATATATATATGTATATATGTGTATATAAGAGTTGTTGCTTAAAAGCACACACACGTACACAATGCAGGGACAAAGAACATACATACATATGTAGGTACATGTATACATAAAAGTTGTACATTGGCAAAAAAAATAATAATATATATATATACATATATATATGAGAATATGCCTCTGTTGTTTTTTTTTTTTTCATTTGTGGTGTTTGTTTGTTGTTGTTGTTGTTTGTATATGGCCAAGTTATATATAGTCATAGGATTTCACATATTTGTTATGTTAGATATTTTGTTTTGTTTTGTTTTTTTTTTTTTTTTTTTTACGTTAATTTATACATATATATATGTATATATAAATAGATATCACCTTATATAAGCAGCAGTTAAGGAAAAGAGACAACAATACCTAAACAGTTTTTGTTTTCATCCTTTTCTTCTCTTCATCGTTTTCGTTCTTTTTTTGTTGTATTCGTCTTTATCTACTTTTTTAGTATTTATATATATATATATATATAATTGCTAGTTTTCCTGTTTCTTGTTTTGTTTTTTTTTTTTTTTTTCTTTGTTTTAGTAAGTTTTTGTTTTGTTATCTAGTTGCAAAAAATTTCCTGTGCATCCAAAAAGTCACACGATTTTAATGATTTTTGACATGTATACATATATTTACACACAAATTTTGCGTGTAAAATAATATATATATATATATGGTATACACATATATGTATATGTATGTGTGTAGTTATAATTATTTGGTTTCAATTCGTTTTGTTTTTTTTTTTTAATGTTTTTCTTCTTTCTTTCATTTTTTGTTTTTGGTAAGTTTGAGAAAAGATTTTTTTTTGTTTTTTAGTTTAGTTTTTAGGAGACTTGTGAGAAGAACCGGGGATTGGCTATGCACAAAGAAAAAACTCTAGTTGGTCGATATAACAATATATATGTCTAGATAAGGGTGTAACAGGTGTATTGTTAGTGTATGTGTGTGTTTGTGTGTGTGTTTGTTTGAATTTTTAACAAGAACAAAGTTGTACGACAATATAGGAAAATAAAGGTAAAATTAAATTTTGCCAATTTTAAAAATAGACTAAAACATCTTAAAAAGAAAAACATAAGCCAAGTATTTGTTGGTTTGGTTTTTTCTTTAGTTTGTTGTTTGTTTTTTTTTTTTTTTTTTTATAGATACAAACACATCCATGTATATATAATATATATAAATTCATTGGTGTGTGTAGCGCTAATCGATTTCTTTGTTTTGTGTGTGTGTGTATAGATGTGTGTTTGTTTGTTGGTTTAAATTAGAGATCAAAAATAGTATTGTTGCATGTTGTTGTTGCTGTTGCATGTTGTTGTTGTTTGCTTAGTTAATAGTTATTAATTTTTTGTTTTGTATTTCTTTTTTTTTTTTTTTTTTTGTTTTTCGTTTGTATTTTTATCCTTTTCTTTTGTTTGTTTAGGATTATATATTTTGAGATTGTTCACTTCCTTGCGATTTGCTATTGATTATTGATTTTTGATGTTGTTTTTGTTGATGTTGTTGCAATGTTGTTTATTGCAGTTATTGTTGTTGTTGGACACGTTGCCATTGCCGCCGTTGTTCATGGTGCTCGTAGCTTGGTGTTGTGATTGTTGTTATTGTTGATGTTGTTGTTGCAGAATCTGTTGCTGCTATTGATGCTGCTGCTGCTGTTGTTGTTGTTGTTGTTGTTGTTGTTGTTGTTGCTATTGTTGCAGCTACTACTGCTGCTGCTGCCACTATTGGTCGCTTGCCTACGACAGCCATAAATCTTGCCTGACGAGTATTTATAATTATATTTGTTCATGTCGACTGATGGACGATTGTTTCGCGCCTTGATTTGCAATCAGTGAACATAGAGTGTGTTAAGAACCAAAACATGATGATTGTTCTTAGCCAATGTTACCACATAGCCCTCGGATGTGATTTTCAAACCGCAGCAACGTGAAACCTATGACAAAACGAAAACACAAATTATTATTAAAATGAATAGAGACTTTAAATTCACAGCTGTCATTCTTCCAAGTGAATAATAAATGGAATCACAGAATCAGAATGATGGGAAGCAGATCTTTATCGTTATCACACATAATTGTATGTGTTGAACAAAGTAAAAGGCTTTTTGAATTTTATGATAATTGATACAAATACAATTCGAAATCGATTAATAAGAAACATTTTCAACTCTGAATAGTATGAATATGTAGAGCTGAAAATGTTTCTATTTAGTGTCTGTGATGCAACACTAAAAAAATTTCATATTATGCAACACACACTGGAAAAATTAGAAGTGTCAAGCAAACTGTCAAAAGCTTAAAATACATTAATCATCAGACGTGGAAGTGCAAAATTAAAAAGTGTAAGAAAAAAGTGGAAAATCAATTCAGGGAGAAAAATTCAACAAAGGGTCTGGTGGTATAAGGATAAGGGGTAAGTTTTAATATTAGAATTTAAATATTTTCGGGATTCTGATTGATTGATTGGTTGAACTAACTTACCTTAACATGTGGGCACTCAAATTCTGATTGAAGTGCCCCTTCGCGGGAATAGCAGGCCACATGGAAGCGATTGCCATGGGAATCGCCAATGAGTACATCGCCAGCATTGGATATATCAATGCCATTGGGGAAACAGGTGACTTTCTCATTGCCAATGCGATAGAGGAATGTGCCATCGTCTTGAAAAACGGCCACACAATGTCCTTTGAAATCGCACACATAGAAATCGTTGTCTGGGCGAGAGAGTTAACATAAATACGGGTTGGATAAGTAATTTAGTTATTGTCCTTACCTCGTATGGCAATGTCCGAGGGTTCACGCATATAGTCACTGCAATCGAACCAGCGAACCAATTCACCCTCCTCGGAGATGACGAACACAGTGGGCGAAACACTATCCACAGCCACGATATGTCCCTTGGCTGTGACAGCCAGACCAGCCACTATATCAATATATCTAAGAGAATAACATTGGTGTTAAATGATGAGGATGGATATAGTACTTATCCTTCATTCCTTGCTTACTCACCTGATGGCAATTTTACGCATAAAATGTCCGCATTTGGAAAAGATCTGCATACGTGAACGTTCATTGCCACGATCGCAGACAACAAATTTGCCATTATTGTGCATTACAGCCACTTTACGTGGATACCAGAGTTGGCCCTCTTCCTTGCCAGCGACACCAAATTGGAACTTAAGTGCACCCATTTTATCAAATACTTCGATGCGATGATTATTTGTATCGGCCACAATGATCTCCTCATCGACACCCAAACAGAAGCCATGTGGCGAATTGAATTGCCCCTTGGCCGTGCCCAATGATCCAAATTTGCAACGTATTTGCATGGGTGTGGCCTTGTTACGTCCAGTTACCACACTGGTTGCTCCTGGTGTTGCCACAGCATGGAAATTATTTAAACCCAAATCCTCGACACCGACAACACCGCCGCCAACAATGGGATTAAGCGATTGCAAGCTCGGAGATGTAGCAGCCGGCAAACAAAAATCTGATAAAAAATCAATTCCCGATGAGCTACCGCTAGATAACAGATCATCTGTGTATCATTTTTTTTTGTTTTTGTTATTGTGTTGTGCGTACAGAGTATCGTGGAGTGTGTGCGTGTGTGTGTGGGTGGGTGGGTGGTTGGTTTTTTTGGACGCCAAGCAAAGTAAAGTGAACCAAAAAAATTAAAAAAGAAGGTAAAGAAAAGATGAAAAATCAGAATTGAAAGTAAAAAACGACATAAAGAAGACATTCTAGTTCTGTCGACGTAAAGGATTAGCTCTGTTATCCTCTTCCAAAGGAACGCAATATAATATTTACAGGAAAATGTCTTTACACAGTGTTAAGTCGTTAAGTAATTTCTTTTTTGTTGTTCGATTTGTTGCTAATACATATGGGTACAAAGAAGTAGTTTCTCTTAGTTAAGAATTCTATTATATCTTAGTGTTTGTCTGTATCTAAATAATCGAGTCTCAATAGTCAGTGTTTAGTCTTTAAAAATGTAAAAAAAGAAAAAGGTAACAATAAAATGTTGGATGTGTTTTTGGTTGTTTTCTGGGGGTGTGGGGTGCATTGACTCGTTGTTGCTGTTGTTGTTGCTCACCATTATTGTTGAGTCCCAATTTGGCCAGTGCTTGAAAGTTGTTTATGGCCCTTTGATCACCAGAGAGAATATCCGCCAAAGTGATGGGTTGAGTGGGTGTAACAGCTGAAGCTGGCATTACCGCCTGCTGTTGTTGTTGTTGTTGCTGCTGCTGTTGTTGTTGTTGTTGCTGCTGCTGCTGTTGCTGCTGCTGCTGTTGTTGGTGATGCGGTGGTCCGCCAACCACAGAAACAACAGACGATGAAGCATTACCACCAGCAATCACTTGGCCAGCAGGGACAGCTCCACCCACAGCCAAAGCATCGCCCAAAGTGTCGGGCAAATTTTCTGTTAGACTAGCCAATCTTGATATATTATACTCCAGCATACTGAATGCGGGTGGTGGTACAACGGATCCGCCATTACCACCAGCACCGCCACCACCACTGCCAGCGACATTGCCTCCTGCTCCACTCAAGCCATTCAAATTTAGATTAACATGAGCGGCAGCTGCAGCTGCAGCGGCGGCTGCTTGCTGCTGTACAACCAATTGTCCAAGCTGTTGATTTTGTTGCTGCTGTTGTTGTTGATGTTGCTGATGAAGAACAACCTGTTGCTGCTGTTTTTGTTGTTGCTGCTGCTGCAGTTGTTGCTGCTGATGTGGCGGGGAATCTTGTTGATTGCCCATCATGGTTGAGAAATTGGTCATGGCTGCATTGGCGACATTATCGCCACCATCGAATGAACTTTGCAATGAGGATGGCAACGAAACTGGACTATATACAGCGGCTGTATTGAGGCGACCCTGTACCGAGGAGCTGCCGCTATTAACCATGCCATTGTTGCCGGCATTGCGTACATTAATGCTGCTCGCATTGGCCAGACTGGCCATCATGAGGTTTTGAGCCTGCAATTGATGAGGTTGTGGCGAATGTTGTTGTTGTTGTTGCAGCTGCTGCTGTTGTTGTTGTTGCTGCTGCTGCTGCTGGTGATGATGCGAAAGTTGCTGTTTCGACTGGTGGTGGTGCTGCTGCTGCTGCTGTTGTTGTTGATGTTGTTGTTGTTGCTGCTGTTGTTGTTGCTGTTGCTGCTGCTGCACTGTCGCTGCCACCGGAGATGTAGATTCAGTACGAAATTTACCAAACAAATCGCGAGCATATTGCTCAAATTTGTCTGGTTTAGTATCAAACTTCAATTGATAGTTAACATCACATTTCGGGGTATGCTCAACAAGATTACGACACTGGGCACTAATCACTGGCTTCAATAGCAATAGCTCAATGGCATTTGCCTTCTCCAAGGCCCGCTCGCCATATTGTGCCGCCTGCTGCAAACGTCCCATATTATTCTCAAGACTCTGCATCAAATCCATTATCTTGAGCTCACGCTCCGAATGCAAGCGACTCAATTCATCAAGCATTTGATTCTTAATAATTTCTAGCATACGCTTATAGACCTTATAGGCATCGTCAATCTGTTGGCGAACATTATCGTGCTGAGATTGTAGCTCGGTTAGAGCTGAGCTTAGATTGCCCCCTGCATCATTACAATATTGGGCGCGATTTAATGTCTCGTTTATAGTCTGCTCAAGATCGGCACGAACAGCCTGCTCCGCTATAATGGCCGTCTCATAGTGATGATCATTACCCTTATGATCACTCAGCAAGCAATCGTTACACGTGGGCATCTGACAGGTGAAACAATAATATTTGAGATTCTCAGTTATATGCTGGCGACAGCACACTGGTTTATGTATTATCAATTTATCATGGACATTCTTCTGCAAATCCTCAATGCGTACCACTTGATGATTCTCAAAGCAACGCATATATTTATGGGCATTGTCGCAGCCATTGCACAAAAAGTTGGCACAATCGTTGCATCGTGACATGGCCTCCTCTTTGCTTTTGCATGAGGTGCAGGGTATTTGCTCAGATTCTAGATTCGATAAATCCAATATATTGGTCACAATGTAATCGCATGTCAGACCTTTAACACCCTTGGGTCCCAATTGAGTGGTTTGCTTGCATACTGGACAATCAAGTAGCATTAGCAATGAATGCATACGTTGCTGTTGCTGCTGCTGATGTTGCTGATGCTCACTGCCATCGAATGAGGATGATGAGCAACTGGTTGGCGAACTGGCCGCAATAGTAGTATCCTTAGACGAGACAATAAGCTGCTGTTGCAGGCAATCCTCACAAAATACATGTAGGCAAGACAAGATGCGTGGCATCACCAATCGAGAGCTGTAATTATGGACACAAATGAGTATAGTTTTAAATTAATTCTGGGCAGGCTCGTTAGTTTCTTACCTGCACAATTTGCAAATTTTATCATCCTCTTTGATTAGACCGCCGCAAGAGTCTTCCAGCGAGTCCAAATCGGAGGTAATGCCGACACCGACAACGCTGCCATGGGTATTATTCAATTCCTGGCTACTGCTGCTGGTCAATGAGCTATCAACATCGACAACCAAATCTAATCCCAGGCCCGACGAAGATGATGATGAATTCGAATTGACGGTTATTAATGGACCAGATGTGGCCGTCATGGATGTTATGGTGGCAATACCGCTCAATCCACCGCCTATGCCACTGCCGCTTGTCGATATGGCCGAATTGATGCTCGATGAACTAACGCTGGCTACATCGAGGCTACCAAGGGTGCTGCTACCCTTGCCAGTATCCGAATCGGTGCCCAATCCGGAACCGGCCAAACTTGAACCAGCCGAGCTTGATGAAGAGCTAGAAGTGCTAGAATTGCTTGAAGTGCTGCTGGCGCTGCTTGTGCTGCTTGTATTGCTGACATCGATGTCCTCAATAATCGATGATGAGGAATTCGATCCATCGTCGTTGCAATGCGATGAAATGATTGATCCAACAGATGTTGTTGTTGTTGTTATTAGCAAGGCATTCTGCTTCTCGGCAAGAATTGGGTCCACAGTAGCCGAAGCTGGCTTCAGCAACTGCTCCTCCAGAGTGGCCATATTTATGGCTGTCTCTACTCTATATTCCTCTTTATCGCTAAATATGTGATGTTGTTGTTGTTCTTTTTTGTTGTTGTTATTATTGTTGTTGTCCAGCAACAATTGTTTTTGGATTTCCCGGTCTCTCTTCTTTCGTTTTCTTCCCTCTTATATAATTCCTTGGTTGATAAAATATGGTTTCTCTTTAGGCTTTGGCGTTTGTTTGTATATATACTTTGAGCTTAAAATGTATTTAATTATTATTGTTTTTTGTTTTTTAAATATATACGTGACTCCTCTTCTTTCTGCCAATGATAATGCTGTTGTTGTTAACTCTTATCCTGACTGCGTCGCTGCTCTTATGATCAATATTAGCTTCTAGTCTATGGCCATCATTCATGCCACAATGTGCTTTCTCTCAGAATCTCTATATATATCTATAGATATACATATGTATATATATACATTAAATATTAGCAACAACTAAGAACAAGCCAGTGAGTTATTAGGAGAGGATATTGATTGGTTTTAGGTTAAACCTTCCTTAAGCAAAGATTGTAAAAGTTCAGGATGATATTGAATGGACGTGGGGAGTTGTGTTTGAGAGAGAGTTTTAAAAGTAAGAATCAAAAAGTGATGCTTAAGAGTGTTTGTTTTAGTTTTTTTTTGGTTTCTTCCTTCTTCCTTCTTGTGTGTGCTTCCTTTTTTTCTTGTTCTCTCCCCGTCTCTCTCTTTCTCTCTTCTATGTTGTGTCTCACTTTTCTCTCAAACTTTCATCTCACACAAAACACTACGCCTTCAAGGACAGCATGTAAGTAGTATATCCAATATTCCAGTCCTTTTGTGATCCTTTAAATAGATTCTCTATTTTCTTCTTCTTGTCAAGCCTCTTTTGTAGTTGTTTGTTAATGCAATTAATATTCCCCCGCTGTTCTTTATGTTGTTATAGTTGTTACTATTGTTTTGTTGTTGTTAAATGTTGTAGCGGCGACGATGATAACGACAAATAAGGACGAAGAACACTGCACAGATAACGACGAAGTACTTAAACGATGGATAAAATCAACTCGCTCGTCGCTCTCCTAGAAAAGAAAAAGAACAATAAACAATTATTAATCAGATACTTTACCAAATTGACCGATATATATATATACCAAAACGTCGTCCACCCACAGCTTCTTCTGTTGCCTCCTCGGCCACTTCTTTTGTGGTAAAACAAAAGATAACAAAAAAAAAAAAAAACAAATAACAAATAACGAATAACAAGAAACGAATAAACAAACAAAAACAATAACTCGAATTCGCCTAAAAACGAATCGAAAAATCAACAAAAAAATAACGAATTATCCCCCAAAAAATAAAGCCCAAAAAAACAACAACCCACAGAAACGACTACAACAAAACAAACTAACACAAACACAAAGGCATGCCTCATGCTTTTTTCGGTTTAACAACAAAAGCAAAGCTAAACTTCGTATTAATTAGTTAGTTAAGTACTTTTTTTCCCCGTCAATTAAACTTTAAAACAAAATTAATTCGTGTCCACTTTTTCAGTTAAATTTGCCCTTTACATTCAATCTGATATTGGTTTTCGAACGTTACCAACATTCAAGATCTTCCCCATACGCTCTTGCACACTAGCGCACCTGTTAACCAATTTCCTTTTTTGAATCCAATAATACCAAAATAGATAGTTTATAGGTAGTAGAGAGTTTTGAAGGTTTCAAAGGCTTTTTATTTGGTTAGTAACACTATATTCTCATAAAGAAGATATCGGTAGAGCTGGTATTGTGTGGCATGCACAGACTTGTCGTCTTATGTCTAATGATTTGAAAGCCAATATAGCGTACACACATACATACATACATACATATGTATGTATGTATTTGTTTGGAAAGGAAAGCAAAAGTGAATATCAATTTCAATTCCAAGAACTTAGATACATATGTATGTATGTAAAACGGTAACAAGGGGAAAATTGAGATTCGATTAATAAAAATGATTCTCTTCTTTAGAGTGTTTTCATTACGGAACGCCTGTTGCTTATGCAACACTCAATTACAAATGATCTCAGATGTCTTTCTTTTGAACTCGGATACATTCGATGCCGGTTACAACAAAAAGCATTTGTACTTCGCTCTCTGATTTTGTTTCGAGAATTAATGGTAGACGGAAACCGTTATCCAGTTCATAAAGAGCGTCTCTTTTTTATTGCAATTGCAAATTAAACAAAACGAAATATGTTTTGAAGTATCAAATTTGATAATTGTTATTGTTAGTATCCATTCACTTTAAAATGGATAAACAAAATCACTGAAATCCATTAAGGGCAGTATTGAAAGAAGTCGTCGGCTCATTACGACTGTGTGTGAGTTATGTATTCAATGGGTAGGAGGGCGGGTGTCGGGTGATAGCTAGGAATAGCAGGGAGGGGGAGGGGTATAAATTACGCTTTACGTTACGTTTTTCTGTTACTCTTTCATTATGCGCGCATGTGTGAGTGGGAGTGTGTGTGTGTGAGACAGAATGGGTGTGTGTTTGTGACCTACAGTGGGTAAAAAATGTTTCTGCTATTGCAGCTTAATTTTTTTGAACAATTTGAATGGGAAAGTAAACTTTTTGGACTCAGATTGGGAAAATGTGCTAGTTTTACGTAAATGCGCCTGCGCCCTGAACAATGTTAGGCAAACAAAAAATCAGTGTTGAACTTTTTGACTACTTTTTACACACATTGTTTGGGTAGCGTAAAACTGCTAACTGATATTAATTTCTCACTAAAAAAACTATAGCCCCTTTTTGAAATTAATTTCGAATATTTAATCTAATAAACGACGAGTTAATGTTTTACACCAATTTTTTTTTTCAGAAATTTATAAATTTGTTTGTAATTTTAGCATGTTTTTTTTTCTCTCTCTCTTCTTGTTGTGTTCTAGTTTTAATTCTTTACATTTTGCAAGGATGGACTATCTGCTGCTGCTTTATTATAGTCCTTGACCAGACAATAAGGTTAAATGTAAGCCCAAACAGCTGCAAATCAAGACACACACGCACACACACATTGTGGCGCACATGCACACAGAGAGGAGGCACACGCACAAATACTCAGAACACTCACGCACATGGTCTACTAATATTATTTAATTCTTTTTTAGCAGCGGATGTGTGGCAAAATTTCAATTTTGATTAGCTTTTGTCATTTTATAAATTTTGTCTTTTTCACTCTTTTGTTTTTGTTTCTTTTTTTTTTTGCTTTTGCTGCGAATCAGCTGCAGACAGACTGATGCATATAGCCGCTACACACACTCTCAGAGTCGGACAACACACGCACACACACACACACACACGCACTTGCATATAGAACTCGAGCATAGACTTACACACGTGGTACAATATGTAAATTAAAATTATAACGGTTTTAGTTTTATTTGTGGTTTTTTATTTAGTTGATTTGTTAAACAATTGCAATTGTTAGTAAATGCTAGTAAGGGGGCCCCCTAACGACTTTGTTAAATTTGCGACCTAGCAGCTGATTTTCTTTTTTTTTTTTTTGTAACGTACTTTTTATTGAAACGTTTTGTTCTTCGCACTCTCTTTTTGCGCTCTCTCTCTATACAACTCTTTCTATCTCAAGCGTGCGCGCGCTCAATTGTGAACATTTATTTTGAGCTGCTGATTTGAAAGAGAATGTCATACATACATATACACACGTGTGTATAGTTGTATGGGTGTGCGCAAGCTCGCTCAAATGCGGCAAAAAAAAAACGAACCAAAAGAAAAAAGCAACGGCACCCAAAACACACACACACGCACATATGTACATATCTAACATGCAAAAAGTACAAACATACATACATACATATGTATGCACGGATGAAGAATAGTATCTCAAATAAAAACTTAATTTCTTTTAAAAATACATGTGAACAAAATTCTATTTTCGAATGCTCTCTCTCCTTTCCTCTTAAGCACTCACACATACACACACTCTCTCTCTCTGTGTCGCTCCAATTTTATGTCTGAGTTTTGTTCTTGTTATTTTAAAACTGTTTTAACTGTACAACATTTTGTTGTTGCTATATGTCCATGGACAATTGATACAGGACTTGATTTGAGGCAACGGTAGAAGGGGATCGTCACCCACTAAGCACTGTCGTTGTCCTTGAACGCAAAATTTCCACTTGACTACAGCCCAGGTGGTCGTGGTCAGAAGAAGACACACGCGACAAAAAGCGCACACACCGACTTACTCTCGCGAACACACACACACACACACACACAGACACAGTGAAAAGAGGGGATCGTATTAGAGAGTACTGGTAGGATGAGGCCAGCCAATAAGGTCCTTGAAATGCCTTCAGAGTAACTACCAGAACGCAAAATTTGTAACGAAATATGAATTACATGAGCAATTAGCTTATTTTTGCTAGTATTTTCATTTTCAAATCAGTTTAAAAACCCCCCTTTTTGGCGGGTGGAGAGGGGGTACCTTTTTATGAATTTTTCACACGTTTTTTTTGTTCTATCCGCTCGTTACGATTTTATACTTTTTCGTCGCGCACACGAACGCACACACACACACAACAGAACAGCGTTTCCATACAAAACAAATAGTGTTAGAAAGTGTTTAAATAGGGGTTATTTGGAGAGAGCATTGTTGTGAAATGACAAGAGGCAACGTGCAATTTAAATTTGAATGCAAGGCCGTTAAAACTACAGGTAAATGTTTACTATTACTACTCGGGCCCAAAACGCGCTTAAACTACATAATTTTGGTATCAAACGAAAGAGAAAAATTGCATGAGCACGACCTCAGGTGCGCCTTGGCGATTTATTTCGTAGTTTTTGAGTAATTAACAAAAGAAAATTAATATTTTTAGCGGGACTATAGCTAAAAGTAGCTTTTTCCGGCTAAACAAAGCTGTTCAATTTTGAGATGGTGTTGCCAAATGCCGAATTTTGGATACTCGAATACGCGGGCTTTTTGAATCTTTTGTTCGCACTATTCTCAACAAACGAAAATATTTTTGAGTTTACAATATTTCTTGACTTTATAGAACAAATATAGTTTAGAATACAATATTCGGCTGCCAGAGCAGCCGAATATTCCTCGACTTTTGAGTTTAGATTAAAATATTTGGCTACCAGGGCAGTCAAACAGCGCGCCAAATAAAAAATAGCGTTTGACAACACTGAAATCTAGCTTTACCCGATTTTTCCACTTTTCAACACTGAAATCTCGAGTAGTAATAGTAAACATTTACCAAACTACAACAATCAAAATCTGTTTATTTTTTAATTCAACCACTAGATTAAATGAACAATTAAAATACTTCCAATACTATAATGCTTTTTATTGTCGTTGTAATTGAGTTCTACGCACAAATTAATGTGATTTATTGCTAATATTTAAACAAGTTCTCCCGGCTATTTCGTATACATTTAGAAAACACAAACTACACATATAATTGTATACAATATATATACATACATACATATATGGTATATAAAAGCCGTATATAAATGTTTCTTAGCAAACGATTGACACACGAACAGCTCGAAGCCGCGATCCACAAAATAACGTACAGCCCAGGCATCACGGTCAGGATCACCGCTGGCGAAACCCTGATATGCTGAATTAAGGTAAACAGTCCTAAGGTCTAGGTAAAAGTCCTAAGGTTAGTCATTTTGGCGGTGCGGGCACATTTAAAAAAATGTACTCCTTGGATAAATAAACTTGTTTACACAATGACAGAAATGAGTTTTCGAGTTTTATTATTTGTTGATTTATATAAAGACTAGCATTCCTGGCATAAGGTTTTTACGAGATTCAAAAGTAACTAGCATTCTAAGGATGACTTTTCAATTGAATCCAACATTTACCTCCTTAAGACGCAGTGAGCTGGGGACACCTAATCCTTGGCAAACTGCCCCGGGTAAATCCAACACTCGGCTCCTGAGGGTGACTGGAACCCATTCATTGCGATGCCTTATTCTCTGTCCTTTCTTCAATGTGAATAAACCAACAAAGTAAATGTTATGATCGTAAAAAACCAATAAAAAAGAACTTTTAATTAAATTGAACTAAGATGGTCAAAGATGATTCTTATTTCCAACAAAAGATATATTTATGGTTTGTAAAAGTTACTTTCTTTGTTTCTTTGCGCCAGCAAACGCAAATTGAATTGTTGCATTTGTAAGTGCAATTTCAGTTTTAGGAAATTAAATGGATTTGCTTAAAGTTTATTCCAATTTCATTTACCGCTAGTTACAGTTTAACATGATTTGCAACTAAATTTAGAGACCAGCTTGCAGACCAAAACCTGGACCCTTTGGCTCTTCTGTCAAGGATGTGGCATTGCCGGCGGGTTCGCTGGCAAAGCGTCCATTACGTGGACCCGGTGGCGAAATTTTATCAGCTTTAAGGTCACTCAAAATATTCTGCATGTCCTTGGCGGTTAAATCTTCCTACATCCGAAAAAGAGAGAGACAGAGTGATTAGTTTATTCGTCTATGGATGATTCAAAGAGCATTAGCATACGCACATAATAGTCATCATTCACCGCCACCATAGGGGCATTGACACAGGCACCCAAGCATTCCACCTCCGAGATTGTGAACTTCTTATCCTTGGTGGTGTCTCCAACGCCAATTCCTAGCTGTTTCTTGCAAGTCTCGAGAATCTCATCGGAGCCACGCAGCCAGCACGGTGTGGTGGTGCACACTTGGATGTGATATTTGCCAGTGGGCTTGCGCATGAACATCGTATAGAAGGTGGCCACCTCGTAGACACGCATATTGGGAAGATCTAGAATCTCGGCGACCTTGTGCATGGCCGAAATGGGCAGCCAGCCGTATTGACGCTGTGCCAGATCCAGCAGCGGTATCATGGCACCGCGTTTATGGCCCTCCGGATAGATGCTCAGTATAGCCTCCACACGCTTCTTGTTCTCAGCGGTAAACTCGAATGGTATGTTGGGATTATCCTCGGGGGTGTCGCGATGGACGAAGAGATTGTCGCTCCGTTGAACACTGCTGGTAGCAATGGCACGCAGGCCACCGTACTGCCAATGAGATGGGCATGAAATCGAAACAAATGTAAGGATAAGCAAAAAAGTGGCTTCTTACTGTATATAAATTATATAACGCGAGATTGGTATTAGCATTCGTGCCGATGGCAACAAAACTGCAACTATCTGCTTACCACATTGGCCAATGTCCTGGTTGCACACTTCGCCAACATTTTTGCTCCTCACACACACAGTTTTCTAGTTGGAAATCAAAACAAAATATATGGGAATTTGTTTCCCAATGAAAACTTTTAACCTCAACCCAATGTTTTCCCAGTACAGCTGTTTTGTTTTCGATGCTGTCGATATACAAAAAAAATAGGGGTATCGATATACAAGTATCGACAATCGAACAAATAGTTATCGATAGGTTCAAAAAAAAACTAGTTCCTAATATTGGCGGCTCTGCAGAAAATTTGAAAATATTTACATTTTTATAATGAAATTTTTAAATTAGCTGTAATTGTACAGTAATTAAAACAGAGACACACACATATCCGCTTTCTTCTTGACTTTTATTTTGTCTTTGTTACAATATTCAATTCACTTTTGCGAATTCGCTCATTAAGAATTTCGTGCTATTACATATTCATATTCTTTGCCATGCATTCAATTTATTTACTTTATATATTTATCTATACACATACACACATAAGCAAATTGTATATGTTATGGTTGTTGTTGTTGTTGTGCTCATGTCCAAGATCCCTGCATATCCTTGCTTTTTGTTTGTTTTGTTTTATAATTTTCTTATTCATTCAGTTTACATAAAGAAGTATATAATGTTTGTTTGTTTTTTTCGCTTTCTTTTTAGAAGATTTTGGATTACATTTTTTTTTTTTTTTTTTTTTTTTGTGATTAGTATAGCAAATATATAATTAGCAAATATTTGTTGTATATATATCTATATATATTTATGTATATTCAATATTTAGTAATAAGTTTCATGGGGAAACGGAAAGGGGGGATGGGGGGAGGGGCTAAAATGGCGCTAAAAGGATCATATGGGCATCTATTTATTTCTGCTCCGTATGACTTGTGCCGCATGTTTGATTCACTTTAAATATATTTGAGAGTTCATCCAACAAAGTCTGATAGCGATAGGCAACACGAATTTCCGGAACATTTGTACGGGTTATATCATTGCCATTGATGCCATCTTCATAGTATTGTGGACCCAGCCATTGTTGTTTGACCTTGGGGAATGGATTTATGTAAATTTAAAAGATTCAATTCTCAAAATCATTGACTTACAGCATGTGTAAATCCGCTCATGATAACACTATTCCGGGCCAATTCGCACATGTCACAGGAACTCAACTTCCATACCTGAGCCGCAATGCTGTATTCCTCCATAAGAGGTTCCTAAAAGATAATAGATGATACTGTATTAGATTAGATCCTGATTTTGATTTCGGGTGTTTACCTTGGTAAAGTGAAACTGCAGCGGATCATCCGTGGAGAGGGAGATAATTAGACCACGTGCCAAATACTCTGGCAACGGATTACGATGATAATTGAGAAATAGTGAATTATTTGATAGCGGTGACATGGCAATGCCAATTTGTGTTAGATAATACAAATACTGCAATACTGGCACCTTGCGTAGCAATAGACCATGAGATATATTCTCAGCCATTAGATAACCGCACACCAAATGCTGTACAGGACCCGCCTCACCGCAATGGGGGCGCAGCACGAAAGTGTTAAGACCACGTTGCCTTTTAAATGATAAGGAGACACATTACATTCTGTCTATATATGTACATACAAACATATTGAATACTTACTGTCTAAACTTATTGAGAACTGTCATATTGGCGTACATATAATAGATATAGTAGGCATATGGCGGATTCTCCTCATAGGTCCATTCTTCGGGACGTGGCACATCGTTATCAAATAATGGATTCTCTGGCTTCGATTCATCGTCAACGGAATCAAAACCGATCACATATTGCAAAAAGCGATGCAAATTGGGATGCTCGCTTGGCCTATTCGTGGCCTGGAAGAGCGGCAAAAAGATATTGTTTAATATCTCTTGAAACGATTTCATCATTTTGTTCGACTTGAATATATCAAAGAGACGTGGTATTTGAATAAGCCAACGTATATTCGAGCTGTAGACATCATTATCGATAGCCCATTTGGCCAATTTATTCCATTCATCAGCCGATTTGCCATAGATCGAAAGACGCAGTTCGGCATTTTGATATTTTGATTCCTCCAAATCGAAAGCCACTTCCTAAAAGTCAGAAGGAGACTTGGTAGTTAGTCAGTTCAATTGAATTTAATTACAAATTTGTCAAATACCTTTATAATTTGTGCAAAGTATTTGCCATTCAAATAGTTATCCGTCTTCAGGAACACTTCACGTAAACGTGATTCACCAATGGGATTGTATTTGGAATTGAATTTATCAAATCTATGAAATGTATTACGATCGGCATGCACATCGAGCATATCGACTGTAAGATCGTATGTGGTTAGATTCATCGACTGGAACACTTGGGACAATGTCATCGGTTGGCCATTCGTATGGGTGACCACCTCGTCGGCATTATTCTTCAATGTCTTCTTGATGAAGCGCAATAAATGCTTCTGATTCATACAGGAAGCGGCATGAATGTGGGTATCAACCTTTCTGGTATTGTAAAAGTCACGATGAGGCACAGCCTTTTGGGCAGCAAGTTCCCGCAGCTCATTGAGTAGAACATGCATTTGATATTTCGAGGATAAATAGCAAAGACGACGATAACAGAAGGATTTTCTACAAACCAAAAAAAAGGAAATAGACAAGGATTTTCAGAAGATTGTGATTAAGAAATGTTTCGACGACTTCATCTTACAGTGGTCCATCGGCAATCATATTGCACATGACTTGCATATCGTTGACAAATTGACTCATATCCGGATAGTCGAATTTCAATTCGCTTGTTTGCTCCTGCAGAGACCACAAAAAGAAAGTAAATAATCAATTAGAAAGTGAAAGTTCGAATAAATTTCTTGCTCATTTCTTACCTCATCAGTATAAATATGAAATACACCATTCAAGGGTTTGATCACATAAGTCTCATCTGGCGGAAATTCAACATCCCATTGACTTGATCCGGACGATGAGGACGAGACATTGCTCTGTAGTCCTTTATTATGGATATCTACACCTTTTTTTCAGGGGGATGGTAGAATAATTCAATATAAATATATGCAAGTGTATAGAATACATTTGTTTTGGTTCCAATTGAAACTAAATGTGGGTGGGTGGGTGAAAAACTAACTACACACACACACACACACATATGGAATATATGTATATATTTTTTTGAGTTGCATTTTATTGTTATTAATTGCCATAAATGTTGCACTCCAACTATATATAGGTATACATATATGAGAGATCGGTGAAACTAGGCAGAGAATCTCGCCTGGTGCATCTTTTAGCAATAAACATTTGATCTTTGGTTACAATAATTTGCAATAATTGTGTCTCAAAATCAAAGCAAAATATAAAACAAATAAACATTTAAATTAGTTTAAAACAAATATTAGATCAAAAGGGTAGAGACAAGAAAGCATTTTCACAAATTAAAGCAAACAAAAATGCAAAAGAAACAAAAGTAATATTAAATTCGTTTTAATAAATTGCTCCCGAAAGTAGGCAATGCCTTTCTCTGATAGTTTTTAATAAAGTGCATTTCTCAGCTTAAGCCTAAAGCATACTTTAGGGGGCACAAGCCCAGCAACTAAATTCATTACAAATAATGACTGATTATTTCAATAATTTATAAATTAAAGAATTTCTCTTTTGGTTTTTTTATGTTGTTAAGAGGAGAGGGAATATCCCGTGTCATTTTCTAAAGCCTAAGTCATAAGACATTCTCATTCTCTCTAAATTGATGTATCTATAAAATTCTTTTATTTTCGGCCCTTTTTGAAATTTGTTTGCCGACGTTTTGGCCAGTTTCCAATCAAAAAAGTCAGCTAAAAATGACATCATAACTTTTTGCCTTTTACTTGGCCCTGACCTTTAGTTTTCAAACTTGATACTAGTCATTTATAATAACTCAGATAAATTAAAAGGTTTATGCCAGTTCTCTCTTTGAAGGTCTCAATAGGAACGAATTTTGTAAGTCAAGATCCTAATTACAGCAGATTTACTCGTCTATACGCTCGCTACTCGTTACTTCTTTCTAATAGTATCTCCTAGGTGTAAGTACGTGGTTAGTTGAATAAATTATTAGGTAAAAATGAAATTTTCTTTATTGTGTCATAAAAGGCATCAGAAAGGGTACAAGCCACAGAGATTTTGCTTGGAATCTGCATAAGCTACGAGGTTAACAAAGAAACAAAATGGAAATGAAACAGAATACGAACTAAATATAACGGCATTGAGGGGAGGTTACTCGCTGAAACTCGCATGCAACAACGACGACAAGTCGCAAGCGCAAGCGGTGTCAAAAGCTGAGTGCTGCGAAACAAAAACCGGAAAGGAACGGTGTGTGAACGAGTAAAAATTATAGGTTATGTTTTCTTAGAACGACAAAAAGAAAAATTTTAGTTAGTGAGTAGGCAATTAGAAACTGAATAGAAATATGGTTAGGTTTATATGTATATATATATTATGGCGCAACAGAAGATAACATAATACATAGACTCAAACGCTTCCGATGCGATCGAATTACCTATTAGGCCTGTCACACTCATATTGCGAATAATGTCTATAAAATAAATAAATGAAAAATAAACAAAAACAAATATATATATATAATTAAATATATATATGAATGTATATATACATAATAAATACATAATGTATTATAAGCATGGTATAAATGTATAATAATAAATAAGTCTTAAAAACAAATTCAAATCGAGAAAAGGACATACATAGACTAAAGAGCGACAAGAGGGAGGAGGTTTTTGGAGGGAGGGATAAAATCATAGAAGAACTTACTAACTGAAATAGAAGAGTACAACAAGACACGAACGATGCGGCGATAGCTAGCGAAAAGAGACAGAAATATGTACAGTTGCGAACTTAAAAATAGCACCACTTGCTGAGGTAATGTATTCAAAGGATTCCCTAGGCTTATTTTAAGGTTCTAGGAACATGTGAATATGTTTTTGAACGTAAAATACTTTCTACTAATGAAAGCAGAAAAAAATTCTATCAAAATCCAACGTTTTCAAAGATTTTTACAAAAACCTTGATATACTCAAAAAATACCCGAAACTAAAAATAGCACCACTTGCAGTATTTTGCAAAATACCGTTAAATTTCGCAGAGTTGCATAGCAAAAAACACATATTTAACAGTCCCTGGTTCAAAGTCGATTTTAAAAGCAACAGCACTACAAAAAATCCGAGACTTTTAGATATAATGGGTCGGGGAAAACACTGCCCCGGGAAAAAAGCGAAACGTCATCCAAAACCAGGTTTCGGAGAAAAAATCGGATCTTGAAGATGGAAAACTGGTTGGTACTTCCAACAGAGTGATCCGAATAGCGATCTATTTGAAACAGAAGCCTTAAACTCGCAGACGAAAGCCAAGCCTGAAGCAGCAAGAAGTCGGTCCCTTAATGCGAGAGAGCAATAAGGATTCTGTTAAGGCTGTAACAGATCTTAAAAAGGACTTCAAGTCCCAAACTAGGGTCCAAATTGTTCACAACAACCTCCGGAAGATCAATTCAAAAGATTCCAGTCGAAGAAAGCCTCCACTTTTGAACGCTAGACATATTGCCAACCGCCTTAAGTTGGTCAAAGATCATGAGAATTGGCTTGTCCAAAACTGGAGGAACGTACAATGGACTGATGAAAATAAAGTTGTAAAATATAATAGAAAAGGCTATAGACCATACGTCTGGCGTCCACAGAACATGGAATTCAACTCCAAATACACCCTGGAGTCTAGAAACAGTGTCATTGATATGGGGTTGTTTTTCTTATTATGGTGTCGGTCACATATTAGTCCACAAATCGATTATGGATCACCAAGTTCATGTAAATATCTTATAGACGGTGTTGCTACTATACGCTGAGGATAATATACAGCTAATATGACCCTTTCAACAGGACATCAGCCCAAAGCACACCAGTAAGAAAGCCAGGAAGTGGTGCTCAGCAAATTATCTGAATGTAATTGAGTGGCTGGGACAATCACCAGACCAAAATCTCATTGAAAATCTTTGGTCTGATATTAAAAAAGCAGTTGCTGTTTCATTACCAACAAAAATTGAGAAGTTTTGGGAAGTAATCCAAGAGTCCTGGGCAAAAATAACGGTCAAATGCTGTCAAGACCTGGTTGACTCAATACTAGGACGATGTGCTGCGGTTATTGCCAATAAGGGCAATGCAACAAAGTAAAAAGTTTATTATTTAATACTATTTGTAATATCTGATCATAACTTGTTAATGAATTTTGTTTTTTTCTGTTATTTTTTAATTTTGAGTAAATATTTGAAAAGTGGTGCTATTTTTAGTTTCGGGTATTTTTTGAGTATATCAAGGTTTTTTGTAAAAATCTTTGAAAACGTTGGATTTTGATAGAATTTTTTTTCTGCTTTCATTAGTAGAAAGTATTTTACGTTCAAAAACATATTCACATGTTCCTAGAACCTTAAAATAAGCCTAGGGAATCCTTTGAATACATTACCTCAGCAAGTGGTGCTATTTTTAAGTTCGCAGCTGTATATATAAGGACGCTAGCTGAGTGAGAGGGAGATAGATATAAAAAGAGAGAGGGTAGAATTTATAGAGCACAATTAAAGCTAAATAGAATTTAAATTTTCTTTTTCATTTTGCAAGCTTATGTTGTTTGAGCTCAAAAAAGTTTAGAGGGGAGGGCGGTGGAGGGCTGTGTGGAGACGAGGTGATTTACAACATTCGACTAATGTACAATATATGTATATATAGGTATATATATTTATATACATATGTATGTAGTTTTCAAAAACTACACTACTATCATCAGGCTTGACTTGTGACAACGACAACGACGACAACGACGAGGACGACGACGAACACGAACAATTAAAGCCAACTGTTTCTTATACATATGTATAGCATCGATATTCGTTTGGTCAACTTACCTGAAACCGTTTTAGCTGGCACATTATCGTAACGATCCTTGAGACGCACCGTCTTCAGAAAACGCGCTGTGGTCGATGGAAACGATTGATCCGACATGGCCATGTAGCGGCTTCGCAAACGCAAGGCCTCAATCAACAGGGTAGAGGCACGTTCCAGATCCTCCAATGGCACGCCGCTGGTGTCCTCACCCGATATGGAAACACGTTGAAAGTTGATATCTGCATCGGTTTTCGGAGCCTCGGGCTTGCAATCTTTGCATTGCTCATCGCTGCTCGATAAGTTTGGTTTCTGGACCACACTTGTATTGGATGCTGTCGATGTTGCAGACACATTGCTGGATCGGCCGCTTGTTGTTTGCCTGCCAAGAACACGAAAACAAAACGTTAAAAAAACAAGGACACTAATTATGGGTTTCAAGAAAGTGTTAAAAAACTAGAGACCATTTCTCGTCCTCGGGCTGATATTCGTAGCAGCGACCAAAGCTATAACTATCATCCGCGAATGACATGATAATGCTGCCTGTTTTGAATACAATCACAAAATGGATTGGGCCGGACAATGAAGACTAGTCACCGGACACCTTACACCGGACACTATATGCGTTTTTTTGGTTAACAAAACAGAACACTTTAGACCACGTTTTGTTCTCTTTTCGTGGGTCACAATTTGAACACGATTGATTGACCAATTGATTTATGAAAAGTGTAAGAAACATTTAGTACGCGGTGGCTCACACTTGCGTCAGAGTGAAGGATATATAATTTGCAATTTTGGCACGCGATGGTACACCTACCCCCTCCCTCCCCCCAATCCACTCACGCCTTAAGGCCTGAAATTCCAAACCATCATCATCATCATCGTCATCAAAGTGTCTGTTCAACAATTTGCCAACAAATCGCGTGACTTACCAAATAAAAACGACAAAAAATTGCGTTTATGTCAAAAAGAAAATGAAAAGGGTATTTCCGAAGTGCAGGAGGGGGGGAGAAACAACTTTAAGCAAATTCTCTGGATATTAATTAAAAGAAAAAATCTATTTGGAGGGAAAATTCTCGATTAACTTAGAAAATAACTTTACAACACTCTTAAATATAAGAAATTTGAAAATTTTTAGGTCTAGAAGAATGCTTGGGATAAGCACTACTTTGATTTGGATTGTGGCCTATTTGTTGAATATAATTTCAGAAACGTTGGAGCCCTAGCTAGATGTGGACCCTTGATCTCTCTTGGAACACAAAGTCAGGTAAATAGCTTTATGATTGTAAGCTTCACTCGAACTTGAAGTGATCTTTGTGATATACGAATTGAAAGCGCCAAGGAACAAAACAAAAAAAAAGGCCTATCACATGCAATTTTACCTGTTAACTTCTTTCGAAGAAAAGTTAAAGTGCAAACAAAGTTTTGGAAAATACTTTACTTTGACGCTTGGCGTGTCACACGAACATGGAGAAGGAGAGAAATGGAGAGAGAGAGACTTTCTAGGGGGCAAGTGTACTATTATATTAACAATGTCTCTTCTCAATGTCAGCGTAGGTCGTCGTCGAGTTGAGTTTTGGACTATTCGAATTGGCAACAAAATCAACGAACGGGGCCGGGCCGGGAGGAGTAGGAGGAGAAAGAAAGTGCTGTGTACTCCTATATTAGAAATTTTTTCGTTTTATTTTTGCGTATGGGCGCGTTTAATGGACGGGACGGCGGCGATGATGGCGCGTTGTCCAAGTCATATGGATGCACAAATTGTACTGAAAAGTGACGGCATCTAAAACAGTCAAATTGAGTAGCAGAGCTTAGTGTGTTTAGTGCCTTCTCCTGCTTTCGTTGGTGGTTGTTTTTGTGGTTATGGCATAAGCCCTACGATACCAACCATGGTCATCGCCCACCATCATCACCATCAACAACGACACCGACGCCGACTACTAGCTAATGCAGTCCTATTCAAAATCAAAA
Organism: Drosophila tropicalis; assembly: GCF_018151085.1. NCBI lineage: Eukaryota > Metazoa > Arthropoda > Insecta > Diptera > Drosophilidae > Drosophila > Drosophila tropicalis. The sequence goes on along the minus strand of NW_027172602.1, from coordinate 2,818,786 downwards.
CGTGTTCAACGCAGTTTTCACCGCCGATGCCACCGACGACGACGGAGACGACGGCAACGACGCCATCACATTTGCTACATTTTGGTAGCTACCTCCTAACTAACTAACCAAACTAAAACAACTAACTAACTAAACGGCGTAGCTGCTGCAGCTGCTGTCCAAACAGTCAAGTTGCTTGCACTAGCAAAAAGAAATCATGAACTTGATAATTGCGGAACGTGTACGTGTATATAAGCCTTCTTCATTATGTCGCTATAGAAATCGAGCGAGACCAAACGGTTTGCCATTTAATCTATGTATGTATATATGTACACAAATGCTATTTGATTTCAAATAGAGAAGTTCGTCCTCTCTGCTCCCCCAAGTGCAACAATCGTTTAAAAGGTTCACAAAATATTGAATGGAGCTGCACCTAATCTGATGACGCGCAGTGTATAGCAAAAGGTAATCTGACTCCACAAACTCAATAATTTTAAATTTGAAATTGAAATCTCTTTACTACAGTATCAAAACCTTTCTTTTTTTTTGGAACAATTTCGTTTCAATTTTTAACTCTTAAACATACAAAGTTTTGTACACTCCGCGTCATAAGATTAGTTCATCCGTTTTGAATGAATGTTTTTGGTTTGGTGAAATACATAATATTAATATTTGGCGGTTCCAGGTTTTAAAAAACAATTCCAACCCCCATTTCTAAATGATATATACAAATGTTTAAATTAAGTACTTACTTTTCATTTAGCTGCCGTTGAATTTGTAATTTCTTTTCAATCTGCTCAATGGGAAACTGAGGTACTTCATATGGAGCCGAAATTTCATTGGTCAGCTCATTGGGATCACCTTCGGTTTTCTCATGATCCGGAGAGTCGGTCAGATCACCTATATGTTAAAAAAATAATAAATTGACACAATAAGTATCTAAAATTCCAAAAATATTTGCTTCCCCTGCGAAAGATAAAACAACAAAGGACTATGAAGAATTCTCACCAAACAGTTTTTCATCAACAAGCAAACGATGGCTAGTATCCATACGATTGAAATTCATATTAAAGATTATATTAATCTAAAATCGCCGCACAATGACCGACCGACTTCGATCGCAAAATATTTACGAATGCCTGTAACTCAAAATGTGACCCAAGATTAATAGCTTGAGCCTTTGGTAATGGCAACGGCAACGGAAATCATAATGCAAGATTACGAAAATTTTTCCAAATTAAAATTACAGTTTAGACTTTTGTTATACCCTGTAATAGAATGGTATTCTAACTAATCTATACTATACTACGATCTCTGTGTATTCTTCCCGCTTATCATACACAGGGTATGGAATATCAACAGCTCAACCCGGGGAAGCAAAACAAGTGCAACAGCAGACAGAGGAGGAGATAGCGAATCACAAACAAACAAACAAGAATCAATCAAAAACAGAGAGAAAGATGAATTTTGAAAAAACAAAATCAAAAACAAAAAAAACAACAACTCTTGGAACATAATTTGTTTTTGTTTTTTCTATAGAGATAAGCTAGTGAAAATTATAAATACATTTTAGAAATGTTTTTCTTTCACTTAGAATTGACGACATTGCAATACTCTACAAGTACAATTAAAAGATTTAACTATCTATGAAGATGGAATAAAGTTATTGGTTTATATCTTCAGCATGAGATCGCATCATTCAATGCTTTCTTTACCTATAATAGAGTAGAGTTAAATAGAGTATTAAGTTGTCGTGGTATATGACCAGTTTTTTAAGTGGCTTACAAAGTAATACTTTCAATACTAAATGTAATGCAATAATTTCACAAAAACTTAGTTCCAAAGAAACAAACCATGACCTATCTGTATATATATAGTTGCTGAACCGAAGAAAAGTCTATAGTATCACTCTTCTATTTGAAGTTTGTTGTTAATGGGCTAGGAAAATAAAAAAAACATGTAATACCCTGTAACTATAAGCAAACAAGGTGCGTATATGTACATTAGAAAAGGACAGATCAATGGAGAATTTCTGTTAAACTTTTTAAAGACAAAAGTTCAGTCAAACGATCGATTAATCGATCATTGTAAAATAAAAACTATTTCCAAGTTAGTTTTAGATGAATTTGAAATTAGTTATCCACTGATTTATAGAAATGCCAAGAGCAAAGCTTATAATCTTAGACGGATATGTCGATATTCGATAATCGCAACCACAATTACTACTTACAGCCATAATTTGCACTCGATTTTGCCAAACGATGACTTATCGATGTTTTTGATAAACCTTTGTGGGGCAATTCATTTTGAGTGGCACTAACACCAGATGCAGCCGGTGCTGCAACAGATGTCGACTGATCGGTATTCACTTTTGGACGATGTGGCAACGGTGGTGCAGGGCCCATTACCATTGCATCATCATAGGACTCTGATTCGCGTAACTCGGACGAGACATGCGTTCCGCTCAGCATGCCACGGTACGACATCTTTGAAAACACCGGATGACGGAGGATGAGATGTCCCTCACGAATGGCCAGTGAAAAAACACTATACTCTGCCCTTTTCCTTTGTTGGGAGGGTTCAGCGATATTGTCTTCGTTTGCGGGCAATTGTTTGTTGGATATTTACATTAATTTTGAGCACAATATATTTCAATTTCTGATATTTTAGCCAAATTGTTGAGTTTATATAATTTTTGTTTTTTAGTTTATTTTTTCTCCTTGCTTTGTTTTCTAATTTGACAGATTTTGCACTCGCACTGAGTGATCTGTACGATCGGTTGGACGATGTCACCTTCTTTTACATGAATAACAAATGAAAATTGTTGTACATCTTTGATCCGATTCCACTTTTAAATGCGTCGTTTTTTGTTTTTTTTGTTTTTTGTTTGTATTTTTGTGCAATGGTTTTGCTTTCTTGATCATTTCCATACTAAGTTTATACATTGGCTAAAAAAGAGACCAACGGAGAGAAAGAAAGAGAGAGAGAGCTTTCGCACACTCTGAATTCCCCTGAATTTAAGTAAAAACAAATGCAACTCAGAGAAAAAAAGCTTCATGTGTCATTGCCTGCTAATTATAAATAATTTTTTGGATAAACAAAATTTCCCAAGTGTGTGCGTCTTTATTGTTAATAGAACACGAATTGTAGAAAACGAAAAAAAACAACAACATTAGACAACATAATAAAGGAACAACCATAAGAGCTTTTTAGCTTGTTGTATAAACTAATTTCAATAACAAACAAAGACTATCTCGCTTACTCTTATAAGCACATTAGCGCCACCAACGGGCAACTTCGCCACCTTGGATTACCCTGCATAATTTGCTCAATTTTAATTAGATTCTTATGAAATTTGGTATGTTAATGGATAATATTAACATATTTTAGTGTGCCAATTTATTTCTATACTTTAGATATATTGCGGGAAACAATCAGTTTGCGGTGGCTAAAGTGGGCGTGGCGAAATGATGTAACAAACTTAACCAACATATATACTCCACGTGTCCATATATACCAAATTTTGTGGCTTTAGCTATCGTAGTCTTTTAGATCTAGGTGTTTAAACAGACAATGTACATACATATGTATGTATTGTAAATCTTTTTAGAGGATGAAAATAGCTAATGGACATTCTATAAGACGTTTTGTAACCTTTGTCATTAGAAATAATCAAAATTTGGTCAAATTCCCAAAGTGGTTTGCAGAATCACAAAAAGAACATGTTCTTTTGTTGACCAGTGTAACTAATGCTTTAGGCTGCGCAGTTTTTAGTGCAGAATCACTATCAGAAATCATTATAATTATATATAAAAAGGATTGAAATAGAATTTTATTCTATCTAGATATAACGCTAATCAAATGTCTAAAATTTTTTCGTTCTATTAGCTATTTCGATTGTTTTCAATTCCACTTAGTTGGTCAAGGCAAAACTTGTATAAATTAGCACATCAATTTAGTTCCTCCTGGTAACCCCTTCCATCCACTTCATTTCAAACCTATCCAAACAAATTGTAAGATTACTTCTGATATCGCGTTTCGATTCATCATAATTTGTGGTAATTTTCCAGACTTTTATTGGCTTGTCAGTCTACGTATATTATAATCTATTATTATTGCATGCTAATGGATTGACCTATACTTGGAGAGATCTGATTAAGTCCAATGTTGAATTTATCACTGAGATGATAATCAATTGATAATCGATCGATATTTTGATGACTCTATAAGATCCACTATACCATTCTATACCATTTCATAAGTAAATTAAATTAAATTGATATTCATTTTTAGTACGGCATAAATGTCGAGCAGATGGCAAATCTATTTTTATACCAAAAAAAACAAAACTTCATTAAAGATCAGATAAGATAAGAATGCCATAAATGATATATGTATGTATAAACTTTATATTGGTTATGACTATGCCCTTCGTTTCCCCCTTTGATTTGATGATAATAGAATTTTATTACAAGTAGTTCTCAAAGGGAAGAGTTATATATTCCAGTTGGGTCAAACCTATTCCCCTTCTCTACTTCATTTCATTTGCCATCGAATTAACACTTTGCCATCCAAGAAAAATTTGCATATATAAAAGTATATACAACGATCAGTCGAGTCAAACAACAAATTTTAGCAAGTCATGTCAGCCGAGTCGTTGTCCGTTTATTTATTTAAGATATTTGTCTATGTATGTATGTGTGTATATGAGGTCTATCAATAGATAAGCATTAATAATATATTATATATAAATTGCTGCGGTTTACTTAACTCAACTAAATTGAAATCCATAAAGAAAAGACAGGAAAATCCTTTCCAAACCCTTTATAATGCCAACGATTTTGAATTCCAAAAATCTGCTAAATTCGGAAAGTAAACAAATGTTCTTTTCTTTTATGACATTATTAACAATGTAAGTACACAACATTCAAGTTATCATTGTATTTGATGATAAGCAAAGAAGAGGGCGATAAGAAGAGCGAGTAGTATGATAATAATCTATTTATGTAGAAGATTTTGTTTTTTCAAAAAAAATAATAGCCACGTTGCTCTTGATCGCATTCTCTGAGTGCTGTCGATTTAAATTGGAAATTTTCTACCAAAAAAAAAAAAAAAAAACAAAACAAAAACGATGAGTGAAAAAATTCATATTAAGTGCGCCGACGCAGTTTTTGCGCAGTGCGTTTTGCTTAAATTTCTTTTACTTTTTTGGCTTGTTCTTGTGTGGAATGGTGGAGAGGTGGGCGGTGGGCGGGGGCTGAGGGATACTGGGAATAACACGCGTGACTGTGAGGTTTACTTAAGAATTAGTCATGCACATCGCTTAGGGAATCGGTCAAACTGCGACAAATGTAAGGAAAAAAGATGAAAGATTGGCCCAGAACCAGACCATGTCCAGGGCTGGATTTATTGGAGGGTTACTTACAAAACGGAAAATTTGTGGCGAAGAATATTGAAATTGCAGGAAGAATATTGAAATGTTTAGAATTATTTTCAAAAATAATAAACACAAAACTCATTTACTTCCGGGTCCGACACTCTTCTAATTCCGTCCCTGACCATGCCTACCGCAATATCTTGAAACTTCAAAGAAATAATACAGACTGGAGGATACCCTTAGCCTTAAGTGGATTCTTTACCTGTTGACCAAATCTCCACTCTATTACATTCATTTCGATTCTTAAGAGATTTGGCAAAGATTTTAAAGTGTGAAAATATTTCTTTGTCTTTCACGCTTAAATATAAAATAAACTTTACTTACTAACTTTAGCTTCCCCCACACAATAGGATGTAGCAGAGAGAGACTAGAATCAAGAATCTATATCTAAGTCTAGATTTTCCTCATTATTTCATCATAAATGAAATCAATACATTGCAAATGGCTGGCTAACTTGTCCAAAAAGATCAAGAGAAAAGTCAGGGAAAATTTGTCGACGTTGACTTTGTCATCTGTTTTGGAGGTGTTGTCCGCCGGTCGGCGCCGACATACTAACATACATACACACACAAACACACATACATATACATATGTATGTATGTACGTTAATTTTGTGGGCAAATACAACACACCTCATCTGTGCCGCCCCCACGCCCTAACCCAGCAGCATTTTGACTGAATGACTGACTGACTGACTCACCGCCCTTGCGCTTTTCGATGCGGCGCACCATGTTGCCCATATCCATGTCCATTTCCACATCGGTGTCAAAGCCAAAACTGCGATAGCCTTTGGCACTTAATGCATCCGCGTAGCTTTGCATCCTTTAAGCAAAGTCCAAACAGTGGGATGTTGGTATTTGAATTTGGCAAACTGGCAAATTGTTTATGCCGCTGCTTTAATGCACAGATGACACTTCACTTTCTCACTCACTCACACTAGCACACACAAAATTCCAGAGACACGTACACAGGTGAACAACAAAACAACAGAAAAAAAAAACAGTTAGTAATAACAATAACAAGAAACAAATTACAATAACAAAGTGACACAAATAATTTGCTTAATACGTTTATTATTTGCTGCTATATTTTTCGGCAAACTTTTCTTCCGAACAGAGCAACAACAAACACAAATCACTTCTGACTTCTCAACTCTCGCGCTTTCAATTAGGGATGACACAAAAATGCACTGTTCAAAATGGGAGACGACTAACTAATAATAATTGCCCAAAAATAATTGTAAGAGTAATTTAAAAATTTCCCCAGTCCTTCAAATTTGCAATAGAAGGCAATTGTCTTAGCTTTCGTTTTGCCTCTGCGAATTAAAATCTTTTATATATTTCTTTTGAATAGTTATTAAGTTTAGCACCTTTAAAAAATTAGGCTTAATTTTTATAGGAGTCATTTGGTGTATCAATCAATTCAATGTTAATACATATTTCAAAAGAAAACAAATAGTTTTTTTTTACCCACAACAGTTTCCCTCAGTGGAACTAGGCGATAAATTATCGATAACTACTCACAAATTTCGACTACAAAGTGAAAAGTTTGTTATAAAAAAAGCTATTATTTATCTGTTATTTTCAATATTAAATTTAAAATTTTGCCTTAAAAAAGTGGACAAATAATAGTAAATCTTAACTGTGATTCTCATTCTTGTTTTTTGTTCGTTTTTTTTTTTTTTTGTGTTTAAATTGTGTCCAGAAGCCCGCCAAAATGTTGCTTTGGCTTGCAACAGGAAAAAAAGAAAACAGTTACATATGCCTGCCGGATTGAGGGTGTTGCGGGTTAACATCGAGGTAAGAGCCTGACCACGCTTGTAATGGGTGTCACATTCTGATTGCTGCATAAGAACACAAAAGAATTAGTTTGGGCAGTAAAGAATAACATTTTTTTGGGGACATACTTTTGCAGGGCGTATGTGATAATTTCTTGAGATAACCGTTTCATTTTAAAGCCACCTTTTTGCTCTTGACTGAGCACTTGAATTAGAACCTGTGAATTAACATATGTACATACATATGTAAGTACGTATGCCGGCCATGGCAGACGATGCGGGCGCATTCCTGAATAGCCCCATGCACATCATCTGGATTGTTTAAGAATTCGACTATAGAAGTCTTAAGAACACGAGAGAACACCTCAAATTGTTGGGCCACCGTCGATACACACATACATACATATGTACATATATGTACATAGATGTGATTTCACTTTGGAACCAGCGTCTGATATCAATTTAATTGTAAAATTAAGCATAAGGCAATCGGGATACTCCTCGGCGAGCCGATAGATCAGCGATCGCCAGTATAAGCCATTCGGCCAATACGTTGGCCATTTGGGCAACAGCTTTGTTGTTCTCCGATAGCATTAAGATCACCACTTCGGTACAGCCGCCCGACTGAAAGTATCGCTTCAGCTGGGTAAAAATCCCCGGCTCCATTGTAGCCCCGCATTGAATTGGCTGTTGGTGCGGCCTTGCCAGCCGGAGTTTTCGTATTCCACCTCCATCGGTTTATTTGAATGCCTTGTTTGTTTTGATGCGGATTTCTTGTCCCGATATTTAAAAAAAATCGATTGCTGCAAATTCAAAATCCTAAGGGGAGAGTAACAGTCCTAAGGGTACGAGTAATAGTCCTAAGGCGAGAGTAAAAGTCCTAAGGGTGCGAGAAACACTCCTAAGCCCGCGAGTAATAGTCCTAAGGGTCGAGTAATAGTCCTAGGCGGCTAATTTAAAAGCGCAAGAAAAAAATTTTTACAAAAAAACTCGTTTTTGCAACTTTACCAAATTTTAAACGGTTTTCAAAATATAAATCTTTAAATTTTCAGAATTGTAATGTAAATTAACCTTTTTATTAAATATCTTTTCAAGCGAGGGCAAAAAAATGAAAAATAGAAAGAGAAAAATTGTGATCTAAAACGCACGAGTTGTTTTTGTTTTTAATTTTTTATTTCTTTTTGTGTTTGCTTTGGTTTACATGCATATATATATATATACATATACATATATATATATATATATATATATATATACTTGTATATAGTAATGTAATTCATAAAATGGTTGCGTTTGTTTTTTTTGTTCTTTTATTTTGTTTGTTAAAATTAAACCACAAAACATTTCATTTGATTAGTTTAATACAAATAAGTTTCAAGTTTTACTTGTACACGACAATTATTTATAGTTATTTACTTATTTTGTTTTTGGTTTTTATCTTCTTCTTCTTATTTTGTTTTTGTGTGCAAAAAATTTGCTCGTTATGGTTCCTCTGACATCTGCTGCTCTCACTGAAAAGTGTCTAAACAATTTTTGGTTTCTTTTGTTTTGTTGCTTTGTTTCATGTTAGTTTTGTTTGTTTGTTTGGAACGGCTTTATTGAACTCTTTGTTGTTGTTGTTGTTGTTGGTTTTCATATTTTTCTTATTTCATTTGTTTTTACATTAATTCTTTGGCAGGCATTGCATTTCGTAGTTTTGTATAAGTTAAAAAATAAAATAAAAAATGTTTTTGGTTTAAACAAAAAGTAAAATCAAATTGTAAGAATAAAAAAATTAAAAAAAAAAAACGCTTCAACTACTTCAAGGTAGAATAAATTTTAGTTAGTTTGCATTTTTTTTTTTTTTTTTTTTTGTTTTGTTTACACATCAATACTTTGGTAGTTAAAAAATTCTTTTTTTTTTTTTTTTTTTTTTGGTTTTAATGTTATTTTGTGCTAAATTACATTTTAAAAATATGCTTAATATTTTCTTAAATTTTTTGTTTGTTTTGTTTTGTTGTTTGTCTAGTTTTTAAGTCAAAGACACGAAAGTGAAAGAGGTTTGTTTTTTCCTTTTTTTTTTTTTTTTTTTACGTCTGCTTACTTAAATTAAAAATTGGTTTTCAATTTTCGTTTTTGGTTTCTGTTAGTTAATTGTGGTAAGTTTTAGTGTATGGTGTGTGATTTTTTTTTTTTTTTGTTTTCTTTTCCATGCGCTTAATTTTAAAACATCAAGATTTTTGCTCAAATTTGTTTAATGTTTTTTTTTTTTTTTTTTTTTTTTTTTTTTTTTTTTCTTTTTTTCATGTAATATCGAAATATATGTATGTATATGTAAATTTGTTTTGGTATTTTCTTGTTTGGTTTTTTTTTTCTTCGCTAATTTTGTTTTCGCATTTTTTTGTTTTTAATGTTTTGATTTCGTAAAGTTTCTTTTTGGTTTTGTTTAAATTTATTTTTTTTTTTAATTTTAAGTTTTATATTCTGTTGTGGTTTAAAAACACCGAAAGCTTAAAATTTAGAGATTTTTCTAAAGTGTAAATTTTTTACAATTTATTGGGCTTATTAATTTATGTTCTCCAATTTTAAATTTTTTGTTTTTTGTTTTGTATTTTTCTGCTTTCTGGATGTATGTGTGGCGTGTGTGTGTGTTTGTGTGTGTGTGTGTTGTTTTGTCAAAATGTCGTAATATTAAGTTATTAAAAAGCAAAATAATTTTAGAAATAAGAAACCAATGAAAAAAGAAAAATTTATATTTACATATATTTCTATATGTCTGTAGCCCGTCGGTTCACGTCCTTCGTCCTTTCGCCCTTACTCATCCCGCATTCAGGCCAACTTCATCATGTCCTTCTAATTATATCCTTTGTTTGTCGAATAAATAGGTTTTTAAGGAAAAAAGTGTATCACATTTTCAATTACGTCTTTGTTCGTAGCACCTTCATAATCCATCTTCTGCCAATCTGCCATCTGCCATCTCTCTTTTCAATTCTATGTTCTAAGTCCTTCTCAAATATCTTCATCTTCGATACATCATAACCTACACACACTCATACATACATACATAAAACTATTCATTCCCATCCATTCATCCATACACTCACTTGCTCATTTATTCTTCTCTCTCAAATTGCTTGCATATTTCAGTTTTGGTGGGGGGGGACAAAGAGTTGAGTCGGTTTTTGATTTCTTTTGATTTTATCACAAAAATAATTACAACTGTCCCCAATTCTGAAATACCTTTACCCCCCTTTCCCCCATCCCTATCCTTACTTTTCTTTGGTATCATCTGTTGCTTTGTTTGCGTTTGGCTTATTCCTACATTGCTCATTCTCTTCTTTGGGCCAATTGTTTCCTTATCCCTTTCCATTTCCTTCTCTTCTCACTTGCATTCTCCATGCCATTTCCCCATATCAATCTCACTCTCAAATGTGCTTAAATGAAAAAAGTTACTAATACAAAAAAATAAATAGTTTTAATAGTTTTTTTTTGACAGGTTTTGTTTTCAAGACAAACTAAAAAAAAAAAAAAAAAAAATTGTTTTTTATCTGTTCAATTTGTCTTTTGTTTCTATGAATGCCAAAAAAAACCTTATACTTTTTATTAAAATTATTCTGAACCTGTTCGCATGAGTTTTTTTTTTTAACAAATTAATAAATAATTAAACCAGAAACTATTTTTGGGAAAATGTGTCAGATTTTTTTGTTTGCATTACTATTCAATGTTCAATTTTTGTTAATTTTATTTATTTTTTAGTTGGTTTTGTTGTTGTTTGATGTTAAAAATCAGTCTCTATTGCTTTTTGTTTTTCTTTTCTTTTTGTTTTGTTTTTGTCATTTCCTATTTTGTTTTTGCTCTATTTCTCATGTAATGTTTGTTTGTTTGATTTTGTTTCTGGCATTTAAATTTAAAAATTTATATTTTTGTATTTAAAGTTTATATATTTTTTTTTTTGTTGTTGTTTTTAATTTATTTATTTTGATTTTTCTTTTGTTTGCAGTACACCTTAGAAAAATATCACATTCTTACTTCGTTCGTTTTGAGAGACTTTTTTTTGTTTTGTTTAATGTGTTACATTTTTTTTTGTTGTTGTTTTTGTTGTTTTTGCTCGGATTTGACTATCTTTAGTTTATTTACAGACGTTTAGTTTTTTTAGTTTTAATTCTTTAGTTTAATATTTCAATTATTATTGGACACGATTAAAATATATAAAATTTAAAAAATATTTGATTGAGGTCATTTCAGAATTATTGCTAGTTCTTCATATTAAATTTTTAAATTTTTTTTGTTTTCATTGTAGACACCAAAGATCATTAATACATACATATGTATATATGTATGTGTGTGTGTATCTACATATGTATGTATGTATGTATGTATATATAAAAAAAGCTGAAACATTTGCGTTTCGTTTGCTTAATTCTTACTTAAATATTTATGTAAATTTCTATAAATATTTCATTTTTATTTTTATGGGACACACACACAACGACAGAGACAGTTTAAAGTGTGTGTGTGTGTGTAAGAGAGAGAAATATTCGTAGTTAAAGGTATAGATAGAGAGAGAGAGAGAGAGAGAGAGAGAGAGACAGAGATCTCGAGAGAGAGGAAAAATATAATTTATTTATTTTGTTACTATATTTTTTTTTTTGTTCTGTTTTTTTTTTTTTTTTTTTCGCTCACAACATCAACAATGAAATAATTTATATTGTTTTTTTTTTTTGTTTTTAGTTTAATTTTTTCTCTTTTGTTTTGTAAAAATCTCAAAAAGACGACTAACACCGAAAAATATATATATATATATATTTTTTTTTTATTTTATATATATATATGTATTTATTGTATGTACTACATAGTTTTTAGTTTATACATACATTTATATGTGAAATATTGTGTGTGAGTGTGTGTGTGTGTGTGTAATTGATTTTTGCTTTCTTTTATTTACATGGTTGTTGTTGTTGTTAACAATTTGGAAAATGGAGTTTTACATGAGGCCATTAAAGAAAAAACTAAAAAACTAAAAAACCAGGAAAAGACAGAATTCAAACACAACAAACAAAAAGAAAAACAAACAAACACATTGATTTGTTTTTTCATTTTTCTTACTTTTCACTACAATAAATGATTAAGTGCTCGAATTAAATTAAACTTTTCTTTGTATTTGTTGTTTGCCTTTGTTTTTTTTTTTTTTTTTTTTTTTTTTTTTTTTGGTTTTTGTTAATGCAAGTGAAACCTTGGAATTGTCTTATTTTTTAATGAAATCGTATGTTTTTTTGTTTGTTTTTTTTTTGTATATTTGCATTAAAAATGTTTCAATTCGGCCAGAAGAGAAGAGAAGAGGGGGATGGGGGCCTATGTCTAGGCCAGCTTTTGCTCCTGTAGCCTTAATGAAACATGGGAATAGATGTGTGTGTGTGTGTGTATGGGAGCCTGTGGGACGGGGGGGGGGAATACCTTTCGATTAGTTTTTTGTTTTTGGTTTTGTTGGGTTCTTTCGTTTCTCTCAAATAAACATTGATCATTTTGTTTCAAAAAAAAATGTCTGATAGATCGATCATTGCTAGACTGTGTATAGATATCTTGTATATATAACTATGTATATTCAATGTATATATATTTATAGATATATATGTATGTATATATATATATCTAAATCTATATGTATGTAAGTAATAGACACCGAAAACCACATGTACATACATTAATGTAATCTGTATATAGATATATCTATGTATTTAAATTTATAATCTGGCTTAAATGTTGTTGTTTTGGTTTTGGTTTTTGTTAAAATGCATTTTCTAATGCCAAAAAGTTTCGTTGTTAGGTTTTGTAATATTTTGTTGTTACACGTATTTCCTGCATGTTGTGCATATGCCTTAATCCTTAATGCAATACAAAAAAAAAAAAAACACTTTTAATTTCCTTTTTGTTTTTTGGTTTTATATATATATATATGTATATGTATATGTGTTTGTGTGTGTGTGTATGTATAACTATAAGTTTGTCTATATACATATATATATATATATATATATATTATATAGATGATAGTTTTTTTTTTTTTTTTAATATAATTTATGCCATGTACATATATACCAAATAAGAGTCTTGAATCCCTCCAAAAAAGTTTTTTTTTTTTTTCAGTTGCTTCACAATACCTCAAAAAAAAAAAAAAAAAAAAAATCAAACAATTATTTTTACATTAATTTATATATATATATATTGAAATATTTTCAAGAATTATTTTTCATTCTTCCTTTTTATGGGTTTTTTGTTTTCGTTTTCTTTAGATGAATTAACTTTTTTTTTTTTTTTTTTTTCATGATTCATAATATTGCTTTTTTTGCTTAGTCTAGGTTTTTTTTTTCGTTTTGTTTTTAAATTGTTTTTTTTTCTTTTTGGTTTTGTGTGAAGAGAATCCTAAGTAAGCTTTCATTTTTCATGTCCAATTTTATGAATTAATGAATTAGTTTTGTGTTTGAAAAATTATTCAAAATCGGCGGTCATAAGTTGTGTGTTCAGTTAATAAGATTAATGAATAAATTTAATTTCTTCAATGATCAACTAAGATTAAGAACTCATCCCACAAAATGAAATTGAACCAAATATACTCAAACGATAAACAATTCATAATCAAAGTCCTTTTTTGTACAGTTTATGGATGAAAAAATTAAGAGCTCAACACATTGCAAATAATAGAGAGTAGTATGAGTATATTCGAATAGCCACTTTAGACATTTGCTCTTTAAATTTGAATAACTCCAAATCCTGATGTTCATTTCATTCAATACTCGACTGAATTGAATGTTAATATAACCGAATAAAGTAAATAGAATAAGTATTCATTTACCTAAAAGAAATGAATGATTTTTACATATCTAAAAATACTCAAAGTTCAATCCCTTTCGAATGGTAAACAAATGCCAAAATAATAAATTGATTTCAAAATCATGCAAAATTGTCAATGTAAAAAAACTTTATTTATAAATACAATCAAAATAGTTTATTAAATACAGAAAAAAAAAAAAAATGGGGACAATAATAATATTAATTATAATAATCGTAAAAAATAATAATAATGTTTCGCATACATGGCTCACAGCATAAATTTTTGAATGAAATTTCGAGCAAAAAAAAAAAAAAAAAAGAAGGGTAAAAATGGGTATACTAACTAAAAGGGAAAGCCAAAAGTGATGTGGTTTTTTTTTTTTCATTCTTTCATTTTCTTTATCCTTTTTTTTTTTTTTTTTAAGATTTAGTATATGCATTTGTATGTGTGTGTGTGTGTGTGTGTGTGTGTATGCTAATGGATAATTTCAAAACAAAAATAGAAAAAAAGTACAAAAAAATTAGTTTTTGTATTGTTTTTCTTTTCTTTGTGCTTTACAAAAGGCAGTGTTGTTGTTGTTGTTGTTCGCATAGTAAAAACTAATTTTTTGTATGTTTTAAAAACTAAGAACATTTGCTAAAAGACACCCAGCTTAGTTTTGGTATTTGAAATGAACAAACAAAAATATTAAAAAAAAAAAAACGAGTCATGTCTTTTTTTTTCTTATGAAAATTTATGTAAATTATGTTTAGTTTTAAGTTTTAACAAAAAAACTGTGCATTGAATTAGTTGAAGAAACTATCACAAAATCATATTCTTACTTAGGAGAAAAAAAAAAAAAATATTATATATGTATATATATTTGTATATTGAACACTTGTTTATTAGAGAAGAGGTTGAGAGAAAGCATTTTAAAAATAACACGTAAAAAATAATAATCATTTAAATATTATGTATGTATACCTATTTTAATAGATTGTTTTCCCGTTTTTGTTTAAATGAAACATTACAATATACCCTCTTTTGTGTGTGTGTGTGTGTGTGTGCGTTTGGTTTTTTTGTCATGGTTTTGGCAAATTCGGTTTAAACAAGATTTATAACAACAAATTAAATTTGAGAATTCGTTTCGAAAATCTTCATTCATTCACTTCCCTCGACTGTTTCATTCCAGGATTCAATTTTGTTCCATTTGTCAATGTTCCAAATATTGTGGCATTGGTTGTTGGCCAATTGAAACACGCGAATGGAATGCAAAAGTGTTTCCCCGGATTGGCCGAGGTGTGTTTGTGGACTTTAGCTATTTGGTATGTACTTTAAATATGAAATAAATGAATGTTTTCTTTTTCGATTTATAGTTTGAGTGTGTTTGTGTGTGTGTGTGTGTGTGTGTGTGTGTGTCTAATGTGCTAATTGTCTTTCATTTTCTTTCATTATGTTTCTTTATATTTGTTATATTTATTTTTAAATTATGAGGTACTTTAAACTTTTTGGCACAGTGAAAGTTATGCAATTACTTTTCCCATTTCGTTTCATTTCATTTCCATTCCACGCCATTCCAAAAATGTTTTCTTCTATGATATCCTTTCTTTTTTCTCTTTGTTTTTTTTTTCTTTGCGCAAATGATAAACAAATTCAAAAACTAAAAATTCTATATATGTATATACATATATATGTAGAAATATTATAATAAATAAATTATAAATTGTGAAATTTGATTTCGTTCCATTTAAATGTGTGTGTGTGTGTGTGTGTGTGTGTGTGTGTGTGTGTGTGTGTGTGTTTTGTTGCTTGCTTAATATGTAAGGTTATTAGATCATCATTCTGGCGAAGGACATTTACAATTTAATTCGATGTTCTTGGTTCAAAAATGTTTTGTTTTGTTTTGTTTCAGTTACATGTTTTTTGTTGTTGTTGTTGTTGTTGTTGTTGTTGTATTCTTTTGAGTGTGTGTTGCATTTTGGTGGCTGTACTGAGAAATAAGCGACTAACAAATTGAAGATTTTTTGTATTTTGTTTTTTTTTTTTTTTAGCAATCTTTCTTAGTTAATTTGTCCTATTAGTTTTTCATATTTATTTTCTCTTTTCTTTCTCTCATTATTTTTATTGTTTAATTGCACATTTTGTTTCATTTCGTCTATTGTTTTTGTTTTTCCTCTTTTTCGTTTCGTTTCATTTATTTTGTTTTTAGTTTTTTTTGTTTTTGTTTTTTTTTTTTTTTTGCTAGCTTTGCTATTGTTTTATAAACTATTCTTGTTTTAGGTATATTTTTTAATGTTTTTTGTTTTTGTTTGTTTGTTTTCTTCTTTAACTTCTTGTAATCACAGTTAGTTTGTGTTGTTGTTGTAGGTTTGTTATGTTGTTGTTGTTTCATTGTAAAGTAAACAAAAAAAAGTAAGTCGATTAACTGCTATTGTTGCTATATTGTTAGTTACACAAAATAAACAATAATAATTCTAATAATTAAACTATTGACGGTGGTTGCAGCATATACTTGTCGTTTACAAGTACAAGTAGGTATTGATTTTGTTGTTGTTGTTTTGTTGTTGTTGTTATGGTAAGTATGTATTTAAGTAATTAACTATGTATGTATGTATATTTTTTATCTTTAGCTTCTTGCAAAATACCTCAAAAACAAAAAAAAATTGCAAATTTCATCTCCATTTTAAACATTCTCTCACAATTCAATAAAAATTCCCTAGCCTCCTTTCTCCTATCTTTCTCCCCCTACCCCTATACCTCCCCCCCACCCAAAATTTGCTTAGCCCTCATATGGTTTTGCGCCTCATAAATCTTTATAAACATATATATATATAGTATATATGTCATATCATATCATTATCATATTTTCATCAGTTTTGCCTCTATGGTTTTTTGTTTTGTTTTTGATTTTCGTTCCATCATGGAGATGGTTCTCCTGAATCTCCTGTTACTTTATGTGTGTCTATGTGTAGGTGTATGTGTGTGTGTGTATATGTATTGGTTATTACTTAACTAAAAAACCGATTTTTGTAGGTAACCTGTTCGTTCGTTCTTATTGCATTTTTTTTTTTCAACCACAAAAAATGTTTAAAAAATTTTCCCACATGGGACAAGGGGAAACGATCTAACGATCTGATGATTTTATGTTAAACAAATTATGGAAATTACTATTGGAATCTTCACTTATTTGTTAATTGAACTATTTTTGTTTGTTTGTTTGTTTGTTTGTTTCTGTTGTATTTAAGGTACAAATATTTCACTATTTCACTTTGTTCTATGGAAATCAATATCTGTCTGAGTGTAAAATGTCATTGTAAATCTATTGTAAGAAAACAAAAAAAAAAAAAAAAAAAAACGGCAGAATTCGTTACTAGACTATTTCACACATCATTAGAAATAATAGAAAATAAATTTTTAAACAAAAACCTTTCTCTTCTGCTTAGTTTTTCTGTTGACTTAAGCAAACCCTAAAATAAAATAAACTTTTTGCTACAATTATTATTACTTAGTTATGATCCTTAATACAAAACTTGAATACCCGTGTGCTAATTAGTTGCCAATGTGTTTTTTTTTTTTTGTTTTTTTGTGTTTTTTCCCCTTTCATTTTTTGGGTTTTATGCTCTTCTTCGTCTTCATCGTTTTCTTCTCGTAAAGTTTTGCACCAAGAAAACCTACGACCTAAGAGAAAATTGTAATTGTTGATTCAAAAATAAAAGAAAATTATATCTATACATAAATTTCCTGTAATTTATGCCTCGATTGTTGGTTGTTTTTTTTTTCCTTTTTTGGGTTTTTTCTCTGTTTTTTTATATTCCATCTTTTTGTGCTCCACCCTGTTTTGTTGTGTTGTTGCTGTTGTTGTTGGGTTAGTTTAGGTGGTTGTGGTCTTTTGTTGAGGGGGGTGGGTTCTTGGGGCCAGTGGCTGGGGGCGGAGTCGCGGGCCTTATCTGCGTAGGAGCCTCCTCCTACGCGCCTCATCTCAGCGCGGTGCATTGTGAATGTGGGTCGTTAAATGCTTGGACAGATAGTCCGCCCGGGCAAAGCATTTGCCACACGATTCGCAATGATACGGACGCTCACCCGTATGAATGCGCAAGTGTCGCGTCAAATCCGATTTGCCGCCGAAGGCGCGACCACAGAATAGGCAAACGAACGGACGTTCTCCCGTATGTTTGCGTACATGCAATTTGAGATTCTCCTTGGAGCGTACGCACTTGCCGCAGAATGGACAAGCGAATCGTGAGGTGGCAGGTCTGCAGAAGAACACCAAAAACCATTAGCAATGACTTAACGGGTTCAAGTTTCAAATGGATTGTTACTTACCGCTTGTCGCGCTGTCGCTCAGCCGCGTCGACGCGTAAAAATTCAATATGGACGCCTCCTGTGGATTAAGTCCCAAGAATTGTTCATTCGGTATGCGTTCGGCATTGATTAGCGATGTGAGAGAGCTAAGCGAACTAATGCCACTGCTGTTGCCGCTTCCACTGCCTCCGCCGGCGGTGCTTGATCCTGAAACAGAATTGGCACCAGCAGCGGCGGCGGCGGCGGCCACGGCGGCTGCAGCTGCAACGGAAGAGGTTCCAGCGGTGGCAGCATTGCCCATTGGCAGTGAGACATGTGTTAGATGTGCTGGCAAATGTTGCTGCTGTTGATGGTGATGATGTTGCTGTTGTTGCTGTTGCTGTTGTTGCTGCTGATGATGATGTTGTTGTTGATGTTGATGGTGATGATGGTGGTGATGGTAGGAGGGATCCGTTTCCAAGTGGTGCAGACGTGACTAAACGAAAAGCAAAATAAATCGCATTTTAAATCAATTTTCCTAACAAATACATATTTTTAGCAAGCTAAAAGGCTTTCAATTGAATTATTTTTCCTCAATTAAAATAAATTGATTCTTTTTTTTTTTTTTTTGATTGCAAAATGTAATTTGCGTTTTCGAATAGAGCCTGAGTAATCAAATTTAGTAACAATTTTAATTGAGGTCTCTCAGCAGCAGCTGGCAGCCTAAAAGTATGCACAACATTTTGACTTGAGCCTTCTAACAGTTTCCTGCGAACTCTGTCTGCGCTGGATACCAAGTGGACTGAATGATGGGAAGGAGAGTTTCGGCTTACCCGCTTGTTTGTACTATTAATGCCATCGGAGCTGCTTATATTTGGCTCGGTGGCGCTCGTCGAGGCAGATGCCGACGAGTTGTTATCATTGTAGAGCATGGTTATGCCGGCCGAATCTATGGTATTATCCTGTTCATGCTCCTCGCTGTCGTCTTCGACATGTGTTGAGTTCTCCAGATGCAAATGGTCAGCAGATGGCCTAGTTACTGGTCCGGAGCCCGATCCCGTTGCCGATCCTGACTCGGCACCAACCTCTCGCTTAATATTGATTCGCAGATCTTCGCCCTCATCGGCCAGCATTGGCTCCTGGGAACTGGTCACAACATCTTGATCCAATTGCGCCGATACTGCTGATACGGATGCTGCGGATACAGCCGACGACATGCCGACTGAACCCAGTCCTCCAGTCGACGAGGAGGCTAGTCGACCCACAGCGCCGACATTCTTCTTGCCATGCAAACGCTCCAGGGCATGATTGAGGCGATGCTTCTTGAAGCTCTTCAGATAGCGAAATTGCATGCCGCAGACATCACAGGTGAAGAGCTTATCGGCTGGCAAACGGGCACGATGATTCTGCTCCTTGTGCTTGGCATAGGCGCTGCGATAGCGATACGATTGGCCGCATTGTTCGCATATGAAGGGCTTCTCCTCCCCGGGACCGACATGGGGATGCTGGAGGGCAGCATGCTGCTCCAATAGCCAGACATTGGGAAAATGGGCATTGCACACAACACAGCGGGTCTCCTCCTCGATGGGCTCACTGAACAGGGATGAGCAAATGTCCGAGGGACTCTTGAGCATCTGGCTTAGCTGCTGATGCTGGGCCAATATGGCAGAACTTGGCGGTGGTGTGGATGAGGTAGACGATGAGGAGCTCTTCTCCTTGCAGCTGCTCGATGTGTCCGTATAACTGGCCGGAGTGGCCGCACCGGATAGCAATAGTTGCGAATATTGCCTCAAATTGCTGGCATCAATGCCCGAGGCTGAGGTCGATGCCGATGCTGATGCCGAACCGGAACCGGATCCTGAACCAGTTACCGATCCAGGTGTACTGCTATTGGCCGCTCGCCGGCGTAGTAGTTGCTCCAGCGATTCCTTATACAAATGGGCACTACGTTCGCTTGGCAGCTCCACAATTGTCACCTCATCGCTATCCGCAGCAGTTGAGGATGCATTACGTTGTTTACCCTCATCCTCTCGTATGCTAGTTATTCCTGTCGTCGTTGAACTAGTGGCCACTTGTTGAGGCGATGGCGATGACTTGGTTCCCTTCGATTGCTGCTGATAGAATGCTGTGGGCGTTGGATAACGCATATTGAAGGCTTGAGGCTGTTGTGGTTGATGTTGCTGTTGCTGTTGTTTGTACTGTATATCGCTGGAACGGTTCGTTGTGGGATTCGGTGTGGACTGTTTGGTATAAGTCGATTGCTGGCTACCAATAGTTGGATAATCTTTGGTCAGCAAATCGCTTAAGGTGGTAAAACGGTGGGAGAAATCCTTGGGGACTGATAGAAGACTGCGTGTTCTGTCAAAGGAAACAAATGACAAATTAAATGACTAATTAAACCATATATAGCCTGTAACCCTAGTATTTACTACATGAATTCGAATCATCTTTGTTAGACAAAAACATTTAGAGTTTAAGTACAGTTTAGTTCTTAGTTCATGATGTTTCTTTTTCAATTGTCTGAACGAAATGGTCAATTGTTTTGATAACTCTGATCTTTCTTTTAATAAAAACCCACCGTAATGCCTCTTCGGCCAGCCAGGTCTGATGATGTAACAGGCTTAAAATTCTGGACGGATCAATATCAAACAAACTCAGCGGTGTGAATGGAAACGCAAACGGTGTGGGGCATCGATTTGCAGCCATGGCGCTCATTGGAGAGCTAAAGTTACGCAAGAACTGTGAATTTTGAAATGAATATTATAATTAGAAAAACCAAAATAAAATATTAAATACATAGGCTAGAAAGAGTCCACTAGGAACAGTGTAAGTGTGTATGTGTGTGGGGGGCCAAGGGATTCTGAGCTTCTAGAAGGGTTCGGGAAATCTTTTAAAAATTAAGCCATTTTGTCTTTCAATTTCAATTAAGCCAAGGAATATTGCAACACAAATTTTCACATATCTAAAACATGCAAATGTTACTATAAACATTTAAACATAAACAATATACAATATATATAATGAT